>NC_090924.1:396840601-398126619 GCF_040938575.1 Ambystoma mexicanum | reverse complement strand
ACCCGGTGAGAGATGCATCTGTTGTGACAACTGCTTGCAGTGCCGGGTCGTGGAAGGGTTTTCCTGTAAACAGTTTCTCCTTCGTCCACCAGCATAGCGCTTGTACTGGGGTTGGCGAAACGACCACTAAATCGTCCCACTGACCGCTTGCCCGAGACCACAGTTTCATCAACCACTCTTGCATTTTGGCACATGTGCAATCGTGCGTGTGGGACCAGGTAAATGCATGATGCCATCATCCAGAGCAAAGGTATTGCTTTGCATACGGTTGTCTGCGACTGATGTATTTGAAGTAGTATGTTTTGTTAATTTTCCCTAATGGGAAGTCTAGACACTTTTCTGTTTTTATGACCGCTCCCAAGAATTGTTTGGTTTAACTTTTTCTTATTGATTGAGAAACCCAATTGGAAAAGTAGCATGATCGTTCTTTGGGTATTTTTCTTGCAAATTTGGGGGAGGGGGTTTCCCCTGTGATCAGCCAGCCATCTCGGTAAGGTTACACTGGGATTGACTCCCTGCGTAGGTGTGCCACCACCACTACCTTGGTGAATACCCTTGGAGCGGATGCTATGCCTAAGGGTAGCACCTTGAAATGGTAGTGCTGGTTTGCCATCCTAAAACACAAGAATATTCTGTGGTTGGGTACATTGAAATATGAAAGTATGCATCTTTCATATCCAAGGTTGCCATGTAGTCCCCACACTTTAGCAGTGGAATTACTTCCTGTAGCATGGTCATGCAGAATTTTTGTGGCTTGACAGATGTTTGCAGGGCTCAGATCTAAGACAGGGCGCATCGCGAGATCTTTTTTCGGCACAAGGAAGTACAATGAATAGCTACCCTTGTAGAGGAGGTCCCAAATAAAGCCTGCACTCCAGTCGCCCATTTTGAAGTACCAGGAACATTCACACCGAGATATGTGATGTATGATGAGCAAATGAACCAGCAGAGAGCCGCAGTAGCGCTCTGCCCAATACCTATTAGAAGAACAGCACCTATTGACGTACCAATACCAAGGACAGTAAGGTATCCATTAAGAAAATCCTACCAACAAATGAAGATTGCCTAAGTACAGTCCCGGAAGAAACCAAAAAAGTCTTAATGGAAGACGAATGGTGACGTCACAAGGACCCAGACAGACTCACTGATAGAAGGAATGACAACCCGAGAATGACACACAGAGATGAAATGCCATGAATAAGGATATTGTGAACTTAAAGTAAAAGAACGATGTCCAAATGTAAGAAAATTAAGCTGTAAGCAAAAGATAGTAGACCAGTTTACACCTGTAAATATGCTTGGAACCACAAGAAAGCTAAGAAAACAGTGCAGCTTGCTATGCTTAGTAGAAGAGTAGTGCGGCAAGCGCCATTATACATAATCTATATCAAACAAAGAACAGTATTATAAGTATATTTCTACTTTGCACAAGAAGCAGAATCAACCCAGGTTACTAAAGGCCAAACGAGAAAAGATTCATATTCAGCAAAACGAGAAGAGATGGCTGAAACGAAACTCAGCAGAGGCAACTCGTGCCAGGAAAGCCAATGTCATAACAATAAAAGAGGGGAACAGTAGCTACATCTAATTGAAACTAAAAACAGAATATCCTGCCTCTGAAAGGTTAAGATAAGAAGGCAAAGGGAGGTGGTGGGTGAAATGAAAATCAAATACACAAATTGAGAGAAAAGAGACAAATTCACGGTGCCGGAACCCCGTAACCAGCCGAGCAAGAAGAAGCGAGGCTCACACCTACGCTTGGCACCTGACCAGGCAGAGATATCAGAACTTTTCCAGACAGAGGATGCAGTCTCGACGCCAACCAAAGTGAAATAATCGACATGGTTACTAAAGTGATTATTGATTGTAACCATAATCGGAGGAAGGTCAGGTAACTAAGGGGCCTGGCCGACCATTCTGCGTGCTGCTAAGCGAAGTGGAAAAGTATGCATGGGGTTGGTGCCAACCCAATCACAATGGACCAAATAATCTAGGGTCCTATAGTTAGTAGAACCAATGAGACGTCATACTTTTAGTGACGTCTACAGTAGTCATTTTTGAAGGAAGGGCTTAGACGCCCACCTGACAGTGGTTACCCAATCCCCTCACTCTGTTACCATATACAGATATAGTACCTATAGTAAAGTTACCTTTTCCTAACCAATAGATTTGCATGTTAACTTTTCAGTGATACACTTCAATGATGACGATTTTTGAGTATAAATGTTACAACTTGTATGAAGTTCATTGGAGTTGAAGCGAGAAGGAAGATTGCATCACTGATATTCATAACACCCTGTTTTTTTTTTTACTCGTCATTAAACGGACTCCCTTTGCCAAACCATTGGAGTTATCCTTATTGATTGGTGTTGGAGTAATACATCTGCACCCCATCCATCTCACAGGTGCAGCTATCTTGTCTTAAAGTGCTTCTGAGCAAACATCTGCTCTATGGGCCGGCCGGGGGTCTCGGAGAATACCCTTGTTTACCTGGTTCCTCGGGACGACTTCTACGGCGTCCTTTAATAGCAGTGCTCCCACCTCTTCCAATAGAATGCGCTGTTCTTCTTTGGAAGTGGTCCTTTGCCTTGGGAGATGGTTGGCGGGTTGCAGTAGCAGTTCTATCCAATAACCGTTTGCCACGGTTAAAAGTACCAACCTGACTGAGGTGATTCCCTCCCATACGTGGGTAAAGAATGATATGCGTCGTCCTACTGGTGTGGCATGGAAGGGAACCTGCAGCGGGTAGTCATTGTTTGGGGGGTGTTGAGGCGCCTCTGGGAGAGGAGGACTACCCAAACCCCAAGATCTTCTTTGACCTCTCTGAAATTTTGCCAAGACTGACCCTGTGGTGCGCCCCAGGAAGAGCTCTGACCCCGATTGTACCCTGACCCCCATTGTGTGTTTTGCCCCCTAAAGCGGTGAAAATTATAGCCCCTTCTTTGACCGGAGGATTTATTAGTAAGCTGGCCCAGTGACTTTAAGGTATCATACTCCTCCTTAGCACTCTTGAGGGTGTCTTCCACTGCCTTGCTGAACAAGACGTTTGGTTCTATTGGCATGTTAAGAAGAATAGCCTGTGTCTTCAGCCGAAACACAGACTAGCATAGCCATGCGTGGAGTTTGATAAGTGTCCCCATAGCTATTATCCTCCCTGCGTTATCTGCTGCATCTAAATTATTCTTGAGAATGCAGTTTGCAACAGCTTTCCCTTCTGCAACGGGGAGAGAGAGTTGCGATTTAAGGGGCCCTGACGCTGAAGCTATCTGTACGGCCAATTTGTCCCACTTATGGCAGTTGTTGCTTGCCAGTAAGGTGGTGTTATTGGCAATCCTCGCCTGGTAGGCTGCCGAGGAGGCGGCTTCCCTACCGAAAGTATAAATCTTTTTACTTTTTGTCCGGGGCAGCTTCTGAAGAAGCTAGGTGTTCCCGTTTTCTTTCTAGTGGTTGTAACCACAAATGAATCGGGTTTTAATTGACCCCTGAAGTAAAGGGGGGTCTGAGGGAGCTGATCGTAAGACTTTCAATGCGCAGGTTTACAGCCAGTGTTAAGTTTGGGGTCACTAAAGAGGGTTGTATTTGCCTCTCTACAAATTGGAGAATTGGAATGAAAAGGGTAGCGGACTTCTCATCTCCCAAGATGTTTTCAACAAAGTCCTTGTATACTTTGGTCTAATGAGTATCTATCTTGAAATGTTCTGCTGCTTTTAGGAGCATATCACTACATTGTATTTGGTTGTCGACCGGTGAGTCTGCCACTGGTGGGTCTGAATGATCTGGCGACAGCATCACGTAGACGTCTTTGTCGTCATGAAACTGATCTACATCCCCCATGTGCCCTTGGTGTTCAGTGTCCGTGAATGCTCCAGTGTCCTGGAAGTCCTGGGTGTAGTCATAGTAAGAAAGCTGCCCTGGGTCCTGCTGAGGGGTGAGTGCTTGTATGATGGCTGTACAGGCTCTTTTGGCAGGGGGATGTGTAATTACGGCCTCACTAGCTGGTGGAGTGCCCTGAAGGTTTCCTAAAACCTCTGGGTGGTTATCAAAGAAATTGGCTAATGTAGACATACGTAATACGACCCTATCAATTTCTTCTGCAGACCACTGGGATGAACTTGGGACAACAGATGGAGTAGGAGTGGTGGGTGTTGGCTCAGGTACAGGGTGTTTCTTCTTCATAGCCCCTGAAATGGTCCCTTCCCCCTTGGTCATAGTCCCTAAACTAAAGCCCTCCTTTTGCTTAGAGAACTTGTGGTTTCTCGACGTCCGACCTTTAAGTAACTTGTCCGGGATATGTTTTTGATGAGCTCGGAAATCTTTGAAGTGCATGAGGACTTTGCAGGGGACTTCGAGGCGTCGACCGACTGTCGTTGATCGGCATGCGTTTGGGCCGTCGACGCGTCTTTCGACGCTCGGTTGTTGGCGTCTGTGGACTTGGGAGGTTTTGGACACAGCGTCAGAACTGGACTTTCATGTCGATTTCAGGGGCCTGTTGTGCGGCGAGCGCAACGGCCCAGAGTACAGGGAACTGTCGGACCTCCCCCTTGATGCCATGGGTGGCCTTCCAGTCGGCATTGAGGTCGACTTTTGGCAGTTGGATGTGTACTTGGTGTAATGCTGCATGTTCGTGCCAGTGCCGCCGGGTATCGTCCCCGTAGCAGAGCAGCCGGCCTGCCTGCTGCGATTGGGGGCTTGCACGCGAGCATCCAACAGATCCCATTCGCCTTCATCGTCACTTAAGACACCAATGCTGCCGTCACTGGAGGCACCAACGTCCATGGCGACTTCGGCCTGCATGGCGTGGTGGGCCCAGCCCTTTGTCTTGTGGTCCTTAAGTCTCTTGAGCTTGAAAGATTTGCAGTGCCCTTCAATATGGTCCCTTGGAAGACCGAGATTGAACACCGGGTTTTAAGTCTTTCCAGGGAACTTTTCGGTTGCAAAATGGGCAAAATTTAAATGGTGTATTCACCATTGAGTGTGGGAAAGGCAGCCTGGCGAATAAAGTGGGTGGAAGGGGAAAATGCATTTTCTTAGGATAACAAAGAAATGAACCACCCCCCACTCTCCCTACTGAGAGGGCCGAGGCATAGGGCGGCCTTCCAAGGCCATCTGAAAAGTTTGTCTAGAGTTCAGTCGTCAACGAAGGTAGTCCTCGAAGCCGTCGCCGAAGGTCTTGCAGGGGAACGGCTAAGAAAGGACAGTAAGAGTAAGCTAGATTGAATTATATTTTGTAAATAATGGGGTTAGCCAGAAGGAACTCTGCTTTGAGCGACTGGCAATGATGTTGGAAACAATCTGAGAGATGTCTACGCGTGAAGCACCATGGGTACAGTGGACGTCACAATAGGGATAGTATTACTGGGATGTCCTGTCGACGTCCCTTTTCAAGTTTCGAAAAACAACAACTAATACTCTGCAGCTTTCACTAGATGTCGGCCTTTGCATAGCATGTGATCAAGCAGATTCCACAAGCCTCAGAAAAGAGAAAGAAAGAGCAAAAGAGAAAAAGAGAAAGAAAGAGCAAAAGAGAAAAAGAGAAAGAAAGAGCAAAAGAGAAAAAGAGAAAGAAAGAGCAAAAGAGAAAAAGAGAACGAGAGAGAGAGAACGAGAGAACGAGAGAACGAGAGAACGAGAGAACGAGAGAACGAGAGAACGAGAGAACGAGAGAACGAGAGAACGAGAGAACGAGAGAACGAGAGAACGAGAGAACGAGAGAACGAGAGAACGAGAGAACGAGAGAGAACGAGAGAGAGAACGAGAGAGAGAACGAGAGAGAGAACGAGAGAGAGAACGAGAGAGAGAACGAGAGAGAGAACGAGAGAGAACGAGAGAGAGAGAGAACGAGAGAGAGAGAGAGAGAGAGAGAGAGAGAGAGAAACCTTTCCACCATTCTAGCCTAGCACTCTGATGTGGAGGGACCACAGAACCATGGTGTACTAGCTATCGGCCAAGAGTGGCAGGTAAGGAGAACGATGAGGAATCCGTGGGAAAAACATCCATCCGAAAGAAAATTGCTAAGGCAAATAATTGTTCTTCTATTTGATTCCTTCCTCCCACACAGATTCCCAATCTTTCATAGACACCCATAACAGTACGTAGACCTGAAGGAGGGAGTATAGCAATGACATCACTCAAGATTAATTTATAGAATCTGGCCTGGTGCATAGACTTTAAGAGGCCAACATACATATGAAGCAGGAGCTCACAGGTTAGCCAAAACCCAATAGAGGTACGTGGATGAGTAGGAACAAGTTACTTACCTGTAACTGTTGTTCTCCAGCATGGGTCTGGCATGGATTCACATGCTCATGAATATTCCCTATCGTCAGGCTGGGAATCCTCAGTAAAGAAAAAAATCAGTATCAGTTTCGTTTCTGATCTGTCTTTCTTCGTAGTAACCAATCACTGATCTCTGGGTCATACTGCCCCCAGCCAATGACTGCCTTCTCCCTAAGCCCCGCCTCTGGCAGCCATCCTTAGATTTGGTAGCACGCAAAGTGGCAGTATGACCAAGTGAAGAGCCGCAGGGCGGTAGGGTTCGCATGTGAATCCATGCCAGACCCATGCTGGAGAACAACAGTTACAGGTAAGTAACTTGTTCCTTCTCCAGCATGGGGTCTGGCATGGATTCACATGCTCATGAATAAAAGAATACATAGCAGTACACACATGCACAACCACGGGAGGTGGCAACAGGCTCAACATTAAGCAATACAACAACTCAACATTAAGCATCTCTTACCTCCTTACCAGGCTCACCTTAAGCGAGCAGGTTGTGCAGCACTGCTTGGCTGACCCTGGAGTCCCGATCGACGCAGTAGAATCTCGTGAAGGTGTGCGTCGACCTCCACGTAGCAGCCCTGCAGATGTCCAGCAGGGGCACACCAGACAGGAACGCCGTGGTAGCAGCGATCGCTCTGGTCGAATGGGCTCTCGGACGACCGGGCAGCGGTCGGTTTGCCAACCGGTGACAGTGCATGATGCAGCCGGAGAGCCATCTGGAAATGGAAGTCTTCGAGAGAGCCTTCCCTTGATTCACAGTCCCAAAGTTCACAAACAGCTGTGACGTCTTCCGAAAACTCTTTGTGCGGTCCACGTAGAAACTTCAGCGCTGTAGCTACATCCAGCGTGTGCAAAGTCCTCTCGGCAGGCGTCGAAAACGACGGGAAGAAAAGTGGTAACACCAAGGGTTCATTGATGTGGAAGTCCGACGGCACCTTGGGCATGAAGGATGGGTGCGTCCTCAGCACCACCCTCATGTCGTGAATAGTCAAGTATGGAGGCTTGCAAGATAGGGCCTGGATCTCTCCCACTCGTCGTGCGGAGGTGATGGCCACGAGGAACGCTGTCTTCCACGACAGTAACTTCAAAGGCACCGAATGCATACGCTCGAATGGGGCCCCCTATGAGCCTGGTCAGCACCACATTAAGCTCCCACACCGGGGCTGGAGCCTTCACCGACGGGAACGATCGGAATAGTCCATTCATAAATTCCTTCACCAGGCGATGAGACCACAAGGACGCCCGTCCCGAAGTCCTGATATATCGGAGATGGCAGCCAGATGTATTTTGATGGAGGCGTGAGCCAGTCCAGCTTTGGCCAGCGACAGTAGGTACGGCAGTACTTGAGAGGCCGTAATCCGCAGAGGGTTAATCTTCTGTGCACGGCACCAGACAGAGAACCTCTTCCACTTATGTCCGTAGCACTTGAGAGTTGAGGACGCCCTGACTTTTGCAAGAACCTCTCTGCAGACAGCCGGGATATCGTACCCTCCAAACTCTAGTGCTGCAGGAGCCAGGCCTGCAAGTTCAGCGACTGTGGGTCGTCATGAAGAATGGCGCCTTCTTCTCTGGAGAGAAGATCCGTGTCCGCCGGCAGCTTGACTGGTGGGGACGTTGACAAGTCCAGAAGGTCCGGGAACCAGATCTGCCTCGGCCACGCCGGTGCGACGAGGATCATTCTGCACCTGGACTTCTTGAGCTGGTTGATGAGACGAAGCAGCAACGGTAACGCGTATAGAAACAGGCCGTCTCAAGGGAACGAGAAAGCATCGCCCATGCTCCTCGGCTGCGGGAACCTGCTGGCGAACCTCTGGCACTTGGAGTTCATCGCCGTCGCGAAAAGGTCGATCCGGGGTTTGCCCCATCGTTGAAAGAGCCGATCCACCTGGTCCTGACATAGTTGCCACTCGTGGCACGAGTGTAGCTCCTTGCTGAGTGAGTCGGCGATGGTGTTTTTTATTCCTGGCAAGTGGAAGGGAACCAGAAGCATCCCCTGGGCGACGGCCCAGTGCCACAGATCCTGGGCCTCCTTGGATAGGGCTGGGGATCTGGTGCCTCCCTGCTTCCGTATGTAGAACATCGTGGTGGTACTGTCGGTGAAGATCCTCACCACTTTGTCCTTGAGGGACAGAAGGAACGACTTGAGTGCCCAGAACACTGCTCAAAGCTCCAGAATGTTGATGTGGAGAGACCTCTCCTCCGGGAGCCAAAGGCCTCTTGCGTGGAGATCTCCGGTGTGGGCCCCCCAACCCTCCAGGGAGGCTTCCGTCATCACCGTCTCCTGAAACGCAGGGGTCTGAAAGTCCATGCCTGCCGTGAGGTGCGCACGGGTACCCCACCATAGGATCGCCCGACGGAACTCCTCGTCGAGAGGGATCCTGTCTTCGAAGCAGCCCGTCGCCTGAAACCAGCGGGCGTCGAGGAACTCCTGTAGCGGATGCACCCGAAGTCTGCAAAGGGGTACAAGGTAGATGCATGAGGACATCATCCCGAGGAGGGACTTGATGGACCTCACCCTGGCCACGTCTGTGGCTAGCAGGCGTTGCACCTTGCCCAAAATGGCCTTCGTCCTCTCCTCCGACGGGGAGGCCAATTGCCCCACTGTATCGAGCTTCGCTCCCAGAAACAGTGCTACTTGCAACTGAACCAGATCGGATTTGGGGTAGTTGATGGCGAATCCCAGTTCCGTGAGCAGCCGGACGGTCCTCGCTGTGTGTTCGACGGCGAGTTCTCTTGTCCTTGCACGGATTAGCCAGTCATCCAGGTAGGGGTAGACGTGGATCCCCTGCAGGCGCAGCCGCGCCGCCACTGGTGCCAGGCACTTGGTGAATACCCTGGGTGCCGACTTTAATCCGAACGGCAGGGCTCGGAATTGGTAGTGGCGTCCCTGAACCACGAACCTGAGAAACTTTGTCCTTTTAGAATGGGGATGTGGAAGTAAGCATCCTCCAGGTCCAACGACGATAGGAAGTCGCCCTCCTCCAGCTGACCCAGCACGTGCTGGAGGGTGACCATCCTGAATTTCTGTGCCTTGATGTACTTGTTTAACCGACGCAGGTCCAGGATGGGGGGGCCAACCGCCTGTCTTCTTCTTGACGAGGAAGTACCTTGAGAACACTCGAGCCCCGGAGCCTCCTGGGGATGAGCTCGATGGCACCTTTCTTGAGCATCGCCCTTACCTCCAACAGCAGTTGAGGGAAGTGATTCTCCTTCCTGGCCACGTGAGGAATGCGAGGACACTTCTTTTGGAATTCCAGCGAGTGCCCGTTGGCCAGGGTGTCCAGCACCCAACGGTCAGTGGAGATGGACTCCCACACGCTGACGAACTTCGTCAGCCGGCCTCCCACCGGGGTGCTTCGGTGGGGGCCCGACGCTATGGCCGGTTCAGTCCTTCTTGGAGGAGGCCTTGCCGCCTTGGCCTCCTTGATGACGACGGCGGGATCCTCCTTGCTTGCCGCGACCTCTGTAGGCCTCCTGGGACGAGGAGCGGGCCACCTGGCGGTATGTAGAAGAGCCACCGCTGGATCCCTTGGAGGCACCCTGTCTGCCTCCGGAGCTCCGAAAGGGCTGTCGTTGAAGTACCCCTAGGGCCCGGCCCGTCTCCGAGTCGGTCTTGATGGCCTGGAGCGACTCATCCACCGTCTTCCCAAAAAGGTTGCTGCCGTCGAATGGCATATCCAACACTCTGGTCTGAACGTCCTGGCGGAAGTTCGTTGCCTTGAGCCACCCTCGTCGTAGGCAAACCCTGTTGCCCATTTGGCGAAATCCGGTATCGGCAATGTCCGTTGCCACCGTTATGGCATGATCCGACGCCACCTCGCCTTCCTGAAGAATCTGTAGGGCTTCCGCTTTCTTGTCGTCCGGAAGGAAGTCCAGCAGGGGAGCTAACTTGAACCAAAGCTCCCTGTCGTAACGTGCCACGATCGCTAAGGCATTGGCCGCCTTAATCGTCGTCGCCGCCGATGAAATGACCCGTCGTCCCATGAAGTCCAACCTCTTGCCCTCGCTGTCCGGCAGGGAAGTGGAAGTTGATGCTGCCGCACCCACTGCCTTCTTCTTGGCCGCTGCCGAGACGACCGAGTCCAGCGGAGGCTGGGCCCTGAGGCACAAGGGGGCGGCGTTGGGGACCCGGTACTTCTTCTCGTACCTGTCCCTTTTGGCGGGCGTCGTAGAAGGGTTGAAGACAGCCAGCCCTTCATCCCAGATGTCGTCGAGCAACGGCACTGTCAGGACCGTCTTTCTCTTGGCCTCCCGTCGTTGATAAAGAAAGCCTTCCTTCTTCTGTTCCTCCGGGCAGAGTTGGAAGAGCTCGGGCGCCCTGGCTATCATGGCGTGAAAGGAGCCAATTTCGTCGGGCGGTGAGGCCCGAGGGGGAGGCGATGAAGGAATGTCCGTCGTATCATCGCCACCGTCGTCGTCCGTACCCGTCCCCGTATCAGTCGCCGTATCATCCTGAGGGTCAGGCGAGGAGGATGAGGGGTCCACAGGCCTTGTGGGCATGAAGGGCAGAGCGGGATGGACTCTCCTCCGCTTGTTCGGGGGGCTTCCCGACGGTCCTGGCTCAGGATCCTCCGTCGGGGTCCTTGGTAACCTCGTCCTTATCTCAGTACATAAGGATTGGATTGCCAACAAAATGAACGCCGAGCTATCCTGAGGCTCTGGCAATGGCTCCGATGGGAGGGACGGTTGCTCCACCGGGCCTTCGTCGTCATTGCCATCCTCGCTATCTTCGATCTCCTCAGCAGGATCCTTCCCCTGGGATCGAACTTTCTCGAACCTCTCGTTGAGGCCCTTCACGGTTTCCACCAGATCCTCCTCAGAGGCTTATTGAGTCTGTAATGGCCACCAGCCCCCCCCCCTCTTTATCCGCCGGGGTCTTCACGGGGGTCTTAACGATGGGCTGGAAAGAGGATTCCCTCTGCGGTGGCAGGGATACTCTGGGCCCAGAGGCCGTCTCCACTGGCGTAGTCTCAGCCGGCTTCGCCAGGGCCGCAGCGACCACTTCGATAGAGGCCTTTGCTGGCTGGATCAAAGCCCTCACCACCTTAGGTGCGTCCTGGGCCTTCGACCTTGGGGGTAGGGTCAGCGCCTTTCTCCCCCTCGGGCCCGTTCGCGATCGACCGGGGCCGCTCCAGCAGCTTACCCGGGTTCTCGGACTTCCTCTTCCCCGAACCAGTGTGCTGGCTTGTGGTTGAACGTGCCGGGGAAGTCGCGCCCTGCCTGGCAGCCGAAGAGCCCGACCTTTCGGCGCTCCCGGTGCCTGCGGACTCGCGGTGCTTGGCCTTCTGTTGGGTCGCCGGGGCGCCCTCACAGGACTTAGAAGCCCGCTCAGACTTTTTCTTCACCTTCTCACCTGCTGTGCCCTTCTCCAGCCAGGCGGCGAGGCGGCAACGACGATCTTGCTTGGTCCGTTGCGAAAGATTCTTGCAGAGCGCACAGTCCGTCTCCACGTGCGTCTTGTCCTCATGAAGGCAGTAGATACATCGCAAATGCTCGTCCTCCTTGAAAACATTCTGTAATCCGCATCCAGGGCAGCACCTGAACAGCTTGGATCCGGGCGTCGAGCTTCCCTTGACCTGGGCCATGTCCGTTGCCGCAGATCTTCCGGAATCCTCCAAGAAGCGTAAACTCGATGAAAACTTCACCCTTGATGGGCGTAGAAGAATTCCGAAAGAGGTCCCCGTTATCGGAAGTAGAAACGGTGGAGCTTGAGGCTCGATTAAACCGAAAAAATGAGAAAATCTCCTGAAAAAGCGCGAAAACGCAGCAAAAACTCGAGAGCTAAAGCACGAGGACTCCCAACACTTGAACGTGCGGTAAAAATCTGAGGATGGCTGCCAGAGGCGGGGCTTAGGGAGAGGGCAGTCATTGGCTGGGGGCAGTATGACCCAGAGATCAGTGATTGGTTACTACTAAAAGACAGATCAGAAACGAAACTGATACTGATTTTTTCTTTACCGAGGATTCCCAGCCTGACGACGGGGAATATTCATGAGCATGTGAATCCATGCCAGACCCCATGCTGGAGAAGTCAAGGTTTAGATCTCAGGAGACTGAGTGGGGTCAGGGGCCCTCAATGAGTCCACACAGTATGGCACACAATAATTCAATTTAGCCGGTCAGTTATAAAAGAACAAACTACTTACACCTGATAATGTTCTTTTTACTGGCTGTTCCTCTCACGGATTTCACATCTTAGATGTATCCATATCCTGCTTTGCAGTCGCATACATTTCATAAGGGCGCTGTGCAGCATCAAGTCGTCCCTCAATTGTTACCATTGCCAAATCCGAACGCAACGTCCATTTTAGTTTAACTAGCACACACTGTGCCCGTTGACTCCGTTCTCAGTTTTTCCCCTCTTTCTGTAAAGCCAACTTGAGGATTAAAAACAACGCATTGGGCGTTGAAAGAGAAGTATATTACTAAATGCACCCACAGTCAGAGGGGTAGGCTGGGACAGAGATGGAGAATTTGTGGTAGGAATATCCAGTAAATATTGTTTTCTTCTAATAGATTGTGTCCTCCCACGGATTTCTATTCATAGATGGACTACCATAGCAGTTTTGAAGATGAAGGTGGGAGAAGTGGACTTTTGTATGATTTTCCGGGTTATATATGGATGGGTACTGTGTAGAAACACTCTTCCAAATTGAGCGTCCTGGCCTGACGGTGTCCAATCAGTAATGCTTTGAGAAAGTGTGGAGTGAGAACCAACTTGTGGCATTGCAAATGTCCTGCACTGGAACACCTCTTTGGAGAGCCGAAGTGGTTGACACTCCTCTGGTGGAATGGGCTCTTAGGATCTCAGAGACCTCTTTTTCCAAAATGGAGTAGCACTATGAAATGCATAGGATGATCAAACGCAATACTTTGTTTGGTCATGGCTTGGACTAACCTGTGGCCGGTATCACCAGTAAATAGTTGGCCATCTTACCTGACATTTGCCATCCTAGAAATGTAGAAACTAAGCACTTTTCGGGTCAAGCCTGTGTAAACTCTTCATCCTCAGAAGGTTGAGAAGGTGGGTAAAAAGCTGGTAAAGTTATTTTCTGTGTCAGATGTAATTCAGACATAGCCTTGGGAAGGAAGGGGGGACGAGCCCTCAGGACTACCTTCTTGGAGAATATAGAAAATGGTAATTTGCATGACAAAGCTTGTAGCTCACTCTGCGAGCTGAAGTGATGGCTACCAAAAAGATAGTTTAAGGTTAATAACCTGAGCGGACAAGAATAGAGAGGTTCAAATGGAGCTCCCATCAAAAATAAATTAGTTCCAAATTCAAATCCCAGGACTGAACCAGAAAAAGGACCCGTGGGAAAGCATTTGTCAGACCTTTGAGGAGTTGTACGAAAATAGTGGTCTTAAAGTAAGAGCCTTGTTTGAGCGTGTGTTTAAAAATGGATAACGCCACCAGGTACCCCTTGATGGTATCCACTTGCAGCCCTTGATGGGGTAGGTGCAGTAAAAAAGAAAGCACTGCTGGTGCATTACAAGAGAAAGGATCAGATGCAAGATTTGCTCCAACGGCAGCAGTATAGTGCTTATTTTGCTGGTCATCTAGCCGAAAGCAACACCACCACCACATATCCCGGGAGGTCCCAAGCGTTGTATCTTAGCCTCTCAGAAAGCAAACATGAAGGTTCAGAGTTCCGATTCCTCGGTGAAGAAGATGGCCTCCCACTTGTGAGAGTAGGTCCACTCTCTGGGGAAGACAGATTGAAGGGCAGATGGACATTTTTAGAAGGTGAAGGTACCACATCCTCACCCAATCTGGAGCAATCTGGATCATGGACTTCCCGAAGTTCCTCAACTTCCGGATAACCGGAGGAATGACAGGGACTGGTGGGAACGGGTACATAAGTGGAAATTCCCAGTTCCCTATGAATGTGTCCCCCAGACGTCCACTCTAAGGCAATTCATGGCGCAGAACAGATTGCACTTCCTGTTGATACTGGACGCAAACAGATCCACTTGAGAGGTTCCCCAAAGGACGAAGATCTCTAAAAAGACTTCTTGGGCTAACTCCCAATCGTGGGAGATTATGCTCTGCCTACTCAAAGCATCCGCCGTCATATTCTCTTCTATGGCTAGGTGAACATCCGACAGAGAAATCTCATTTTGTAGCACACAAACCAGAGCTCTATTGCCTTGCTGCACAATGGTAGTGACCCTACACCACCTCTTGTTGAGGTAATGCATGACCATTGTGTTGTACGTCATTATCAGGACATTCTTCCCCCTGTATGGAAGGTAAAAAGGCCCTCAGCACCAGTCCGATCACCCTCTGCTTTAACATGTTTATGTTTAGTCTTGATTCTGATGGAGAGCAAAGTCAGTTGATTGTCGGATCGCTCAAGTGAGCTGCTCATGCCGGTAGGGAAGCATCCGTGACTACAGTTCTCTCCGGACAGGGTTGTCAAAAATGTTCCCCTAACAGCACATTCTCCTTGCAGGCCCATCACAGGAGATCCTGTTCGACCTTGCTTGGGACCTGAAGAAGGCCCATCATCATGTCTGAGAATTGTGACCATTAGGATCTGAGGGCCACTGGAGGGATCTCATCCTTAGATGGGCTTCTGGCACCAGGAAAATGCAGGAAATGCAGGATGCCATGATGGCCAGGAACCTCAAAGTTGAATGCCAATAGATGTTGGGTGTTCTGAAATGTTACCTTCGGCAAGATATGTTGAGCCCTCAACTCAGGAATGAAAGCCTCCAGGACTGCTCCAAAGAACTGCAGCTTTTGAGAAGTTATCTGGGACGACTTGAAGTTGAGGGGGAAGCCCGGTTTGTGGAGAGAGTGGCAGGTGCTGTTGAGAAGTTGCAGAGCTTGTTCGGGGAACAAGCTCTGATCAGCCAATCATCTATATAGGGCAAGATGTGAATCCCTCCCCTCCTTGGTTTCACTGCCACCACCGCCATCAACTTGGTGAAGACAGTTGGGGCGGTGGTGAGCCCGAAAGGCAGAACTCAAAATTAATAGTGCCACGTACCAATGGTGAACCTTGGGTACTTTGTGCTTGGGACGGATATGCACGTAGAAATTATCATCATAAAGGCCGAGTGACACCGTCCAATCCTAGAGCTGAAGGGCCTGGAGGAACTGCAAAACAGTGACTATCTTGAATCTGACCATTCTGATGGACTTTGTCAACTGTCTCAGGTCCAAGATTGGTTGCAGTCCTCAGTCTTTCATGGAAACCAGAAAATAGCTGAAGAACCAAGCATGCAATTGTTCCGCTACAGCACCTTTCTCCACCAGGGAAAGAATTTTCTGTAGAAGGAGCGTATCCAGTTCCTTGAGAGATTGCTTGCTGGGTGGACAATCTGGGGGCCTTTTTAGAAATGGAAGACAGTAGTACCCTTGGGCCAGTGTCTGTAGTGGCCATGCATCTGAAGTAATGCAATGCCATTCTTGCAGATGCTGGGTCAACCTGCCTCCCACCTTGGTCCTGAGTGCAAAGTGCTCTGAGAGGTTTTGGGGCTATGGAAGAAGGCAGTGAGGAGGTGGCTTCCTTCGCAGTTTTTCCTCTACGGCTTCTGGATGTACGCGAGAACCTCCTTTGTCCTCTCTGGGAAGCCCAACCTCTTCCCCTGTGCCTAAGTGGAGTAGCGAAAAGAATGCCCTCTCCAAGACGGAGTAGAAGGGTGGTGTGGTTGTGGCTGACAAATGACTGTCCCAAAAGATTGTGCAGCAGCCTAAAGGGACTGAACCCTACAGACTGGAAGAAATCCTCAGGAGCTGTTCATATTTTGCTGCTCATCAAGCCTTTGAGTCCTCTCCGAACTGCCTTTAGCTAGGGTTGCGTTTTGGGACTTAAAAGACTTACTGGGCCAAGACAAGCTCTCTAGAACTTTGAACCAGGCTAATGTTACAACAAATAACCATTTTGCTCCCTTTAAGTGACTTTACTATATGTGTTTGCAGAGTAAATGTTTTGCCGTATGAACTGTTAAAAACCGCAGGAGCGCATAATAACTGATAATAGGATAACATTGTCTTTTCCCTTTACCACGTTGCCTCAAATGTAACTGCGAACAAGTGTGAAAGTGTCCGTTAAAGGGTATTCTGAAGTATTCCGAAATGTTCTAGTGTAAATGTTTAAAGTATTTAAAGTGATTCTGGTATGTATATATAATAAATATACAATTTTATATAAATTATAATTTTAAGAGCTTCTTTGATGTGCATGTCTAGCTAAGGTTGTGTACTTGCCTACAGCTCACATCTTCCTCTTAATTTAAGCCTGACTGCTCTGCCACTCTACCAAGGTCCCGAGTTAGTACAGACCGATACTAAGATTTTGAGCTCTACAAACCACTGGGATAGCTTACTAAAGTCTTACTACCAGTAGGACTTTCGGAGAACTCCCTGAACAGGTGATTCGTGTGGTTGGGAGTTTGCCCATAGCACTTGCCCAAGTCTAATGCTGGAACACATATAGGGACCCTTATCTGAAGTCCCTGAACACTTTGACTAACTCTGAAAATGAATACTTACTTGTTTAAGAACATCTCCTTTGGACCTTTGACTTCCCTGCAACTGAACCCTATCTCAACCTGCCTACAGCTGACACCACTAGGGTCCCTCTTCTGCCTCTGAGAGAAGTCATGCAATAGACTAGGGAAGGACTAGCTAACAAAAGGATTCTGCCTTGAAAGTACAACAAGTGTAAAAGTACTTAGTTGCTAAAGAAGTTAGTGTGGTAACTGCATCTCTGTGAAAGAATAAGTTAAGTGACATTACGTTTATGCTTACCTTTGAATTGCATTCTGCCCCTCGACATACCGATTGTATTCTGAAAGTATATCTAACCTTGTTTTATTTCCCAAGAATAGTATATCACTACCCTGAATGTATAACCTTAGGTTTGACTCACCTTGACTTGCTTCTTGCTCCTCGAGTTAAGGTTATACCTTGCTTTGCATATCATAGGTATTGAGGTGGTTTTTAGGATTGTGTTTATATGACGTTATAGTGCATACTTACCCAAGAATTATCTTGGTCTACTCATATTTAAATTACCCCTCTATTTTTACAATACACAGTGTTTCAGTGTTTCTTTGGACCATGTCTATGCTACAATGTCTTTGTACCTCCGAAGAGAAGTCTGGCTGCTCAGTCTATACTTCCAAATGTTCTCCAGTGGTACAGCCTTATATTAAGAGTGGATTTAATTACTGGCACAGATGTATGGTTTTATGAAGCCCTTAGATGGACTTTAGAAAAACTGTCCTAATAAATATATGAAAAATATCCAACAAACAAAACGATTTTTTTTTTCATCCTGGGGTCTTGTGGATATATGTATGAACAAACATGTTATTTATACATTTACTACATGCAGTCATTTTCATAACATTTTTGGGCATTTATTTAACGTATTAATTTATGACTTTGTGCCACCACCAACAATTCAGGGTTGTGTCCTCTAACAAGATGCACAGAAATGTACATAAAGCGTTTAAAAGAAGAATGCATAATGAATCTTAACGTAGTTTCATTAATATTCTTTAAGCTCTTATAATTAACAACTCAATTATGTAGTTATCTTGAGCTCACTCTTAGTTTTTTCATATAGCATCCAGTTTAGTGTTTTTCATGCTTTCTAGCTGCCGTATACCATTATCAGCATGTTTATCCCTCTCAATCGTTTCATGCCTCCCCTGCTAAATAATATGTAGTTGTCCTTTCATCTTCCTTAGTCACATGGCTCTTTTGGATACTAGGAGTTTGTTATCTTCAAACATGAAAAGCCTTTAGCAATTGTTCCATGCCCCATTGTTTAGCTGGATCAGTCCACTCCGCATTTGCATAGTCTCTTCCATGTGAACTGCATATAAAGTATGGTGTTTTCTCTTTGTTATAATGGCGTCAGTGTACTTTCTTTTCCAGAAGTGACTGGTTTTTTTTAATAGGTCTATGAAACATTGTTTATCTTGAAAAAGGGCACAAGCCTGAAATGTTGATGCTAGCCGTATGCTACTACATTATCATCCCAGGTGAAGCCAAACGTGTGGACATTTACATGGAAAAGGCCAGTAAACTGGACAGGACAAAAGCAAACTTACACAAACTTTTGCCAGAAGTACAAGTTAGGACTTTTGCCATCACAATACTTCATACCAAATCTTTCCCCTAGCAACTCATCAAGACTCACATGAAGATGTCATCACGGTCTAGAATTGAATTAAGAGACTCCTCCATCTGGTAAATCTTGTAGAACCGGTGACTGAAGACATCTGCTACCATCATCTGTCAAATAAGAGGACGTGGGCATTAAACTCGATTGATGTAGAATTTAAGAAGGGTGCAAGCAAGAATTGTTTACATTTCACCAACCTGGACCAAACCCAAACCAAATTCCTTCCCATCATTGTTCATCAATCCTGTATGTTTTTGCTGCATCAAACACCTCAATAGTTGATTTACTCTTACAGTTCTCTTTCTAAAAGCGTTGAAAAAACAACCCATCAACCCCTCGCCCCAAAATCATGCAAACTATGAAACCACACAGTTCTTAGATTTCTTGGAAACAAAAGTAAATGTTTAATTTGGGGCAACAAATTCAGCTGAACAAGCTCCATCTTAACAGTATAGAATGGGATAATATAAACATCAGACCAAGAAAGCTCTGCATGCTTTGCCATTGATGTTATTACATAAGACCTCTAGCTCGTTTTCTCTCTGTAAGAAGCATCTACTAGCTTCACTCCTCTCCACTGTATTTAATTTCTCTTCTAGACCAAATTCATCTGCTCTGGGATTCTAGGGTCACTTTTTGGGGCCTGTCAACAATTTGCCTCTCACCCTGTCTTTTTCGGCAGCAAGAGGGTCTTCTCCCTTTTGAAATTATGTAACTTATATAGAATTGGATCGGGCTAAATTGCCCAGTACCAAGGGTGCCTTTCAGGCTCCACATTTGTGCACTAGGGTGCTTTTATCTACACATGTTCAAGGGAGCAGGTTTGTTGAGCTATTATTTATTTATTTAGTGATATGGTTAACTTTACACACAAATATTAATTATAAAACTGCAAAACATAGAAAAAATAATACAATACATATACACCCATCCCCTTTTCATGTGATAACAGGACATTATATTTACATTATGTATTGACCTATTCAACAATTCATGTTTCCATTTGATTTATTTCATTCCCCATCACGTTTTTCACCACCATGATGATGAGGTGAAGTTTATTACCCACCAAGCATTGAATCTGAAATCCATCTGTTCAAATGGAGTTTAATCTATGGAAAAACTCAAAATAAACAAATCCTACGGGTGCCAATTTAAGACATTGCATCAGTAGATGTCTAGCAGTTTCTAAATGGCCAGGTTTCCTGCATATACAACAGATTCTCTTCTCCCTATTGTTAAGATGGATTCCTAGAATCTGGCCTGGTGGGCAGATTTTAGGAGGCCACCCTAGTTATAGTGAACTCAGAGGTTAACCAAAATCCAAACAAGTGAGCAATTGACAACATCCAAGGCTATTCTCAGGAAAGCGTGAGTGGGGCCAAATGCACTCAATGAGTCCACACAATATAATACATAATAATCCAATTTAGACAGCTTAGTATAAAAGAAGTTACTTTCTTACCTGGTAACATTCTTTCGATGGGATGTTCTGACGACGTATTCCACATCTATGACAGGTAATCACCACAGCTGTGCTGCTTCGGAAAATTTTCCGCGCCTGCGTCGATGACGTCGATAAGCTGTCCTCTAGGGCCTCCGTCGAGCTGACGTCACCGGATGTTATAAGTAGGACGCACGACGCCCATAGCCTCAGTTGCAGTTTTTCCCCAGAACGTGTGGCACCCATCTTCTGCCAGGATGACTACAGAAAGCCTTGCGGAAACTGAAGCTGCAATTGCATAAGAAATTCTGTAGAGGGGCAGGTAGGGAGGGAGAGATGTGGAATACGTCGTCGGAACATCCCATCGAAAGAACGTTACCAGTTAAGAAAGTAACTTGTTCTTCGAAGGGATTGGTTCCTCCAACGTATTCCACATCTATGACAGACTCCCAAAGCAGTACCAGCGTAAGAAGGTGGGAAAAGAATTTAGAATTGTAGAATGCCCAATTAAATTGAAGAATAGAGGACCGCCTTGCCAAAGGCCAAATCTTGCCCATGGAATCTTGCCCCAGAGTGTGGACCTACTCTCACAAGTGGGAGGCCATCTTCTTCACCGAGGAATCGGAACTCTGAACCTTCATGTTTGCTTTCTGAGAGGCTAAGATACAACGCCTGGGACCTCCCGGGATATGTGGTGGAGGTGTTGCTTTCGGCTAGATGACCAGCAAAAAAAGCACTACACTGCTGCCATTGGAGCAAATCTTGCATCTGATCCTTTCTCGTGTAATGCACCAGCAGTGCTTTCTTTTTTACTGCACCTACCCCATCAAGGGCTGCAAGTGGATACCATCAAGGGGTACCTGGTGGCGTTATCCAGGGAGTAGTGTTTTACAAAAGTATGGACAGAGGCCCTTGTGGCTGCTTCACAAATGTTACGAATGGGAACACCCCTCTGCAGGGCAGTAGAGGCAGCCACACCCCTAATGGAATGGGCCCGTAAGCCTACCGGAGGGTCCTTACCCGCCAAGCGGTAACATTCAGAAATTGTCAAGATAATCCATCTAGACAAAGTGTTTAGTAACAGCTTGTCCCAAACGCCTTCCAGCGTATCCTACAAAGAGCTGATTGTCCACTCTGACCCAGGACATTCGTGAGATGTAGAAACGTAAAGCTCTCCTAGGATCCAACCTATGGAACCTCGCCTCTTCCTCATCAGGATGCGGATGATGATAGAACGGCGCAAGAATGATTTTCTGGCTTAAATGAAATTCCGACACAACTTTCGGAAGAAAAGGAGGACGAACCCTAAGGACAACCCTGTCCTTATGGAACACTGAAGGGTGGCTCAACGGAAAGTGCCTGCAACTCACTCACTCTGCGAGCGGAAGTAACCGCAACTAAAAATACAGTTTTCAAGGTCAAAAGCATCAAAGGGCAAGAATGTAAAGGCTCGGGAGGGGCGTGGCCAGCAGGCTCAGCATGGAGACGTGATCTCTGAGCTCCCGGGCCGCCAGGAGAATCCTGAAAAATCCTGAAGAAAACCACGAGTAGGCAAGCATAAAACGACACCAACCAAGAGTACGAATCCAAGGCTACGAATCGTTGAAGTTGGAAGGTGAACCGGAAGCGAGATCAGGAGAAATCCGACTGGGAAAATATGGCGACCAGCATCGAAACGAACCCAAGATGGCCACCGGGCGCCGACAAAGAAATGCAACGCAGACTAATGTCTTCTGAAACAGGCGAAGAGGAAGTGAGATAAAGGCACTGCAGAGATCGGCTGAGACGGAGACACACTGATCCTGCCGTGGCGATTCGCCTTCGCTGGGACGGCCATCGGGCACCAAATGGATAAACGTCCTCACATCTTGACATCCCTGGGGCCGACGGAGCGAGGGAGAGGCGCCAGTGCCCAGTGGACTGAACGACCTTGTGGCGAAAAGCAGGCGCGCACGCACACTTGTTTCCCCGCTGTACCCCGCACCCGAGGAGTGAAAACGGAGATCGGGGTGACTCCAACTCCAAGAGTGAGGAGCTGCCCCGGAAAGCGGGCTGTGACACAACCTCCCGAACCCCGATCCAGGTAGGACACAAGCCCTCGCGGGCACTCCGTATAACGTTGAGAGCCCGCCGATTGACAACAGATTCCTGCAGTGGGGAAACACCAGACGGAACACAAACGAACCGGTAAGGAGAGAGGGAGGCGGGGAACACGCATCAGACATTGAACCAGGCGGAAAGAACAGCAGGCAAGGAAAGAGGAGACCCTGCCCGCCTCACTGGCTAGGCTGGCCTAATTCACGGGCTACAATATCAGCCAAATAAGAACTGCTGCAGGAGGCGAGAATAAGGGAGAGCCCACAACTAGACAGAAATCAACAGGCAGCCCACACAAAACGCTCCAACACGAATTGCCACAAGGGCAAGTGACAGACCGAGCTGAGAGTCCTACAAGGGGAGCAAAGTGGGACAATCCCGTCCAAGGGCTGGGAAGACAGAACCAGAGCGAGATACAGGGACATGAAAAAAGGAGCTTTTACCCAACCCTGACAACTGGAAGAAATACGCCCAAATAGCAGCCACAATCGGAACAAAGATTGAAGCAATCCCCATAAGCAACCCACTGTAACAAGTTTGTCCTTAAGTGGATCGGTGGAGAGGATAGTGAGACCCTGTTATCGCCCTAACAGACGGAGGAACCCAGCCTGCAAGTAACGCACCAAGCAAGACAAGCCGAGTACAACATGGGGGGAATCCCAAATAGACAAGAAAACAACCGATCTGACGCACAGCACGGCTGGGATACCACCCTCTCCACCAACACAAGCAGCACAGGGTGAACTACTCCCATACTCTGGACCTAGACACAAAGCAACAACGGGCCAACATATAATTGCCGTAATGGGCAAAGAAAAGGCTAAGAAGGCAGCCAATCAAAGCACAATGGAACAATATACAACTTCCACCACGGTTCAGCTAATGGAACTAAACAGGTCTGAGGACACACAAATTCCTGATGAAAATCTTTCCCTAAGAGACGTGATGAACGCCATCTCCAACTCGCGAACCTCCATGGAAGTCAAAATGGACGGTATTAGCACAGAGGTCTCCCTGCTGCGCCAGGATCTTCAGAAGCTCTCGTCCGCACCGGAGAAGCTGAGACGTGTATATCTGTTTCAGAAGACGAACTGAGGGAAATGGGCCAACAAATTAACAGAGTACTGGAACGCATCAAGGTGCTGGAGGACAGGGTGGAAGAGGGAGAAGGCAGGTCAAGAAGAAATAACATCTGAATACTTGGCCTGTCCGAAAAGGCTGAGGGGGCAAGCATGAACTCTTCTTGGAGCAGTGGCTTGCTGACTTATTTGCTCCCAAAACCATATCAAAATATTTCTCAGTAGAACGTCCGCATCGAGTCCCAACTGGCAAACCGCTCCCCGGAGGACAACCGCGAACAGTGATAGCTAAGATCCTTAATTATAGAGATCGAGATGCAGTGCTACAAATGGCCAGGACAAAGGGAGCGATTACATATAACGGCTCCAAGATAGGCTTCTTCTCAGACTTCACCAGAGAAGTGCAGAAAACGAGAATCTTCCGACCCTTTCAAGAGGCGCCTCCAGGCACTGAACGTGAAACATGGTCTACTGTTCCCAGCACAGCTGAAACTATACCATTACGGCACGACAATACACTTTACGGACCCTAAAGAAGCATGGGCCTGGGCAGAGGGAAACCTGGAGGCAGACTGGGGCCCATGGAAATGGCAAGAATCCAGAAGAAACAGGCCGCGCCCAAATGGACTGCCAGAAGAGCCACCACGACAAGAGATGGAAGCAATACCACAGAGAGGAGACAAATAAACACAAGAAATGAATAAATAAAGGAATATGCTCACTGCGTAGGATCAGTGAAAGCCGCCTAAGTCACAGCAACCGGAAAATAAATGCATCTCATAAGGAAGCTGGCGGCCCAAGACTTGCCACAACACAACCCGCCCCACAGCACCAAGTGCACAATGCAGTATTCCTAATACCAAGGTGACAAGAAGCACTTAACATTAGTTTGATTAGTTAAACGTTTTGTTCAATGGGCGACAGATGCTTCAGTTAGGGATGGAGTAGGGGGAGGGGGAAGTTTGGATTTGTACAAGTTAATAGTTGGCACTTGGACCAATACGGCTGGAACGATCAAAGAGAATAGAAAAGACAACAAGGTATCTCAAATAGAATCTGCAAAAAGGACCTCCTACGGAAGCAATGGCCACCCGCACATAGAACCGCACCCAAAGATCAATGAACTCAACCTGCATGACATGGAATGTGAACGGACTGGGAAACAGCATCAAGAGAAAACTAGTAATACAGTATATAAACCGACACAATCCAGACGTAATGCTACTCACCGAAACGCACCTAGCAGGCACAATGTGCCAATTCTTCAAAAGAACAAAATATCGGACGGCAATCCATGCAGGTTTCTCCACGGGCTCGAGGGGGGTACTAATACTGGTAAACAAAAGAACCCCGAACGACATATCTATTGTAACCCAAGATCCTGGAGGCAGATTTGCTTTCATACAAGGCACACTGTGGAACCAAACTATCGCCATACTAGCAATCTATTCACCCCCAGCACTCATGACAGCCTTAATAGAAGACATCACACCAATCATAGTTAACAACACGGCAGATACTCTGGTAATAGGTGGAGACTTCAACAAGGTGATGAACGTCAATGAGGATCGCACACATAAGGGGAAGAAATCCAGCATTACCAATCAAACTCGCTACCTTTACAGCAGCATTGGGCCTGAAGGATGCTTGGAGAGATCTTCACCCAGCGAAGAGACAATATTCATTCCAGTCAGGCACACATGCGTCACTGTCTAGACTACACTACTTCTTTCTCCCTGATGAAAGCATACACAAGGTAATGGATGCAACACTGCACCCCCGAGGGATATCAGACCACTCCCCACTGACGATGCTGCTCGAGACAGAAAGACCCCAACCCCCGCCAAGTTGGCGGCTGAAAGCATACTACCTAGGATTTCCAGAACTAACAGAAGATCCAGGAAGCGACCGCAACATACTTTGAATTAAATCAAGACTCAATTAGTGATCTAGGGATAATATGGGAAGCTTATAAGGCAACTCTGCGAGGCGAGGTACTGAGCTGGACAGCTGCACACAAAAGGGCACACAGGCAAGAGGTTGAAGATGCGGAAGCAGAGATGAAACACGCTGAGGCAAAATACATAAGCACAGGAGCAGCTGAAGACAACACATCCTTATTAGTGGCACAAAAAAACTGCATAACGTCACGCTGACCTGCGCGAAGCAGGCGCACAGAACCATGCGCGCTAGGCTATATGAGACAGGAGACAAGGCTAGCAAGATGCTAGCATGGCTGGAGAGGAGAGAAGAGGGTCACTTCCAAGTGCGCCGCATAAGCACAACAAACACAGACTGGACCTCAACTGATCCAGGCACTGAGGAGGCCTTTGCAACATATTATGAGGTGCTATACGCTCCTCCGACGTTGCCGACGGATCCCAGCATGCTGGACACGCTTAACATCCCATCACTGAATGACACACACAGAATAAATCTGGAAGCAGAAATAACAGGAAGAACTGACAATAGCCATCTCCCAGCTTCAAAACAGGAAAACCCCGGGACCCAATGGCTTCCCGGTGGAAACATGGAAGAAAATTGGCAGTGGTGAAATAGCACCTCACGTTAAAAATGTTCCTAAATTCAAAAGAGAAAGGAATTCTCGCTCCAGACCTCAGAAAGGCCAGTATAGTGGTGATACACAAGGAAGGCAAACCACCAGAGGCATGTAGCTCCTACAGGCCGATCTCACATATAAATACAGAGGCCAAAGTACGGGCGAAAATACTAGCCAACAGACTACAAACAGTGATAACCTCTCTCGTCCACCTGGACCAATGCGGCTTTATGCCACAGTGATCCACGCAAATGAACATTCACAGACTTCACGCTGCCATTGAAAGGGCACCATCCCTACAGGAATCACTAGCACTCCTCACTATTGATTTTGAGAAATCCTTCGACTCAGTCCACTGGGAGGGCCCCATGGCACATGATGGGTAGAATGGGTTTTGGTGACCATTTCACAGGATGAGTCAAGCTCCTATACAATGCCCCGACAACGGAGATCAGGGTGAATGGCTGGTCCTCACGCAGCATTAAGTTGGGAAAAGGAACCAGACAGGGTTGCCCCCTCTCTGCGATGCTTTTCGCACTAGCAACTGAACCTCTAGCGATAATGCTGAGAGAGACACAGTCATGGAGGGGGTTTCAGTGGGCCCAGGACTGGGAGGATGGAGTGTCCTTGTATGCTGATGATCTATTGATCTATCTAAGTGATCCAACAGCTTCATGTCCCATCGTCACGAATATACTAAACAGCTATGGAACCATTAGCGGTCTAAGGGTTAACTACAATAAATCCTTGCTATTCCCGATCAAGGGCCTCGACGCAACGGCCTTAGATAAATGCCTGTATAAAATTGAAAAAGTGCAATTCTGATATCTCGGGATACAGATCACGACAGATCTCACACAATATGTAACCAAAAACCTGTATCCAATTAGAGATAGATTTGTGAATGACGTGAAGCACTGGATGACCCTTCCGCTCACTCTACTAGCGGAAGAGCTGCCCTGTTTAAGATGCTGGCCCTACCCCGGTTTCTATACATCCTGCAGAACGCACCATTATACATACCAAAAATAGAATTCTGCAAATTAGACAAGACACTTTGGAAACTGTTGTGGGGAGGAGGGCACCCTCGAATTGCACTGAAAACCCTACAGCGATCCGTATGGGAGGGCGGCATCGAACTTCCCGATCTACAAACATACTATTGGGCAGTCCAGATGTCAGTAGTAAAGGATATCCTACAAAACGACCCAGCACTACCACACATTAGAGCAGACACCAAGGTGGGGAAAGGGAAATCCACTAGAGAGTCTCTACCAAAGGAAAACACGACCAGCCCCAAACACAACTACTGGCCACGCACACAGACACTTAGGATGGGAAGGGAAGATCACACTGAAACAACCTCTGTGGCGCAATAGGCACCTACCTGAGCTTAGCAAACTCCCCAAATGGGCAACCTGGGAAGCAGCCGGAATAGCAAGACTAGAAGACATGATACAAGATGGGGAAATAATAACATTCCAAGCCCTAAGCGACAAATGCAACCTAACCGAAACAGAACACTTTCACTACAGACAGATGAGACACGGACTCACCACAAGTGAGATAGACTTCCCTAATGTACCAGAGTGCACTCCGATTGAAAGGAACAGTGATGGAGCGAATCGACAACACAATTACCTCTCCAATGTATAATGCGATTACCTCATTTGCCACAACAGAACTCACAGATCTCAAAGAGAAATGGGAAAGAGACCTGGGCCCAATACAACCAGAGGACTGGACCACAGCCTTCATGTACCCCAGAGAGACAGCAATCTCGGCTAGAATCAGGCTGATTCAACTAAAAATCCTACACAGGATATATTACCCAAGAGAGGCCTTACACCAGTGGGGGAGAGCGACAGATCCCAACTGTCTACGATGCCACCGAACGAGAGGTACATTCTTCCACATCCTATGGGAATGCCCACAAATCCAGAACTTTTGGCAGAAATGCTGTGATAGGCTTTCAACAGTGATTGGCCGAGTGATACCAATGGACCCCAAACTCCTAAAATTGGGGATAGATGCAGACAGATATCCCGTTTTGAAAAACTCATGCTCGCAACATTCACAGGCCTCGCAAAAAGGAACCTGGCCCAACTGTGGGGCTCGGCCTAGCCCCCACAATACGAGAAATGGGTAACAGATGTAGACATGTGTGTGCCAATGGAAAAAAGAGTGTATAACACCAGGGGATGCCCAGGGAAAGCGAGTAAGATATGGCAAAGATGGGCGGTTCATTGAAGACACCAAGAAATGAGCGGGAGGCCTGATGAAGAGCTGAAAACTAGACCACCCAGGCAACTGATAGGAGCCCACAGACTTAATATGCTTAACATGTTTACATTATATATATGTGAAAGAGCCAATCACTGAGAAAGTGTGTATACCTGTGTGTTTGACAATGCCAACTAAGTTTTAGTTTCCTTTTGTTTTGTTTGCATTTATAAAATATGTTATAAAAAAAAAAAAAGAATGTAAAGGCTCAAACGGAGCTCCCATGAGGAATTTTAGAACCAGGTTCAAATCCCAACCGGGCACCTGGAAAGGAGACGGTGGGAACACATTAGTGAGCCCTTTCAAAAACTGAGAAATCGAAGGAATTTTAAAATAAGAACGCTCCTCAGACGAGCGCCTAAATATGGACAGCGCCGCCAGGTAACCTTTAATGGTACCCACTTGCAGGCCCTTATGGGCTAACGAAACCAAAAAAAGACACAACCCACAGGAATGGCACATGAAAAAGGATCCACATTGTTAACCCTGCACCAGTCGCAGAACTTTCTCCAACGGCAACGGTACAGGGACTTCGTTGCAGGCCTTCTGGCCGAAAGCAACACCTCCATTACGTCTTCAGGGAGGACCCAATCCTTATACCTCAACCTTTCAGAAGCCAAGCATGAAGGTTGAGGGACTGGACCTCTGGATGGAGAACCTGACCCCCCCCTCCTGTGAGAGCAGATCGTCTCGGTAGGGAAGACAGCGTGGAGGGCAGATGGACTCGTCAAGAAGGCCCGGGTACCAGGTTCTCTTGGCCCATGCCGGAGCAATGAGGATCATTCGGGAACCGAACCTTCGTAACCTCCACAGCACTTGCGGAATGACAGGGACTGGAGGAAAAGCGTACAGCAGTGGGAAGGACCACTCCACCACGAACACGTCCCCTAAGGCTCCTTTTGGAGGAAATTCCTGCAAGCAGAATCTTTCGCACTTCCGGTTGACACTGGTGGCGAAGAGATCCACTTGTGGGGTCCCCCAAAGGGCGAAGATCTCCAGGAGAATCTCCTGAGCCAGCTCCCAATCTTGAGAGACCGTGCTCTGCCTGCTCAGAGCATCCGCTGCCGCGTTTTCGTCTCTGGCCAGATGAACTGCCGAGATCGAAATTTCCTGCTGGATGGCCGAGGACCAGAGCTGCATCACCTCTCTGCACAGATGGAGAGACCCTGCCGCCCCCCCCTTTTTGTTCAGGTAGTGCATGGCCACTGTATTGTCCATCAGAATCAGGACAGTCTTCCCCCACACAGACGGCAGAAAAGCCTTCAGGGCTAGTCCGACGGCCCTCAGCTCCAACTGATTGATATGGAGTCTGGCCTCCGACGGAGACCAACGACTGCTGACTGTCAACTCGTTGGCATGAGCTCCCCATCCCGTGAGGGATGCATCTGTCACAATCATCACCTCCGGCCAGGGTAGCCAAAATGGATCCCCCTACATCAGATTGCCTTCGACGGCCCACCACAGAAGAACCTGGGTGACCGAGGGCGGTACCTGAATGGGATTCGGCATCCTGCCGGAGGACTGTGACCACTGCATCTTGAGAGCCCACTGCAGAGATCTCATCCGCAGCCTGGCCTCTGGCACCAGGAGAATGCAGGATGCCATGAGGCCGAGCAACCTCAAGAACTCGAACGTCGGGAGACTCTGGGCATGTTGAAACTTGTTCACCATCTGCAGAATGTCATGAGTCCTCACCTGGGGTGGAAAAAACAGCCCCAGGGATATGTTGAGCACTGCTCCGATGTACTGGAGCCACTTGGTAGGTGTCAAGTGGGACTTCAAGTTGAGGGAGAAGTCCAGCTTGTGAAGGGAGTGGCAGGTGACTGACAGAAGATCCAGGACTTGCTCGGGAGAGTGCGCCCTGATCAACCAATCGACAAGGTAGGGGTAGACGTGATTCCCCCCTTTCCTGAGATACGCTGCCACCACCACCACCATGAGCTTAGTGAGGACCCTCAGGGCAGAGGTCAATCCGAACGGCAGGACCCGAAACTGAAAGTGCGAGTCGCCAACCACGAACCTCAGGTACTTCTTGTACTTGGGATGAATCAGCACATGAAACTAAGCGTCCATGAGGATGAGAGACACCAACCAGTCCTGAAGTTGAAGGGCCTGGAGGACTTGAGAGAGAGTAACCATCTTGAACTTGTCCTTCCTGAGGAGCTTGCTCAAACCACGCAAGTCCATGATGGGTCTCAATCCAGTCTTTTTTCAGGATAAAAAAATATGGGGAATACCATCCCTTGTTCCTCTCCGCTACAGGCAAAAGTTCTATGGTGCCTTTCTCCAGCAGGGATTTGATTTCCTGCGCAAGGAGCGGATGCAGACTCCTCAAAGAGATTCCCTGGTGGATTGTCGTGAGGCCTCTGCCGGAGAGTAAGATAGTAGGCGTGGGCTATGATCTCCAGAACCCACAGATCTGAAGTAATGACACGCTATTCTACAAGATGCTGCGCCAGCCTTCCCCCAACCGGCAAACCATGGGACATGGCCTCATGACTGAGCTGAAGCCGTTGCGGCAATGCCTGAGGGCAAAGAGGCAACTGCTCGAGCGGCCTTGGCACCTCGAGTACCCTGTTTACCACCTCTTGCACTCCTACGTTGGCCCCTTTGACTGGCCGCTCCCCTCGATCTACCAAAAGACGAGTAGTATCTAAAGGAACCTCCCCTCCTTTGCTGTCCCCTAGGACGAAAAGGTGGAGGGTGGCAAACTGCAGCGCTCAACGACTTCACTGCAGCCTTTGAGGTCTGCAACCTCTCAAGGCTCTCGTCAGCCTTGCTGCCAAAAAGATGGACACCATCAAAGGGCATGTTGAGAAGCCGGGCTTGCACGTCAGGAGCAAACCCGACTTCCGCAAACACGCAAATCTGCGCATCACGGTGCTCGCCGCAATGGACCGGCTGACAGTCTGCCATGTCCAGACCCGACTGAACGGATTTACACATGGCATCCTTGCCATCCTGAACGAGGGCAAGAAAACCATCCTGTTCCTCCCCTTCGGGAATATGTTCAGCCGCCAAAGAGACAGTTCCACAGAGTGTGAGTGAAACGTGCTAAGGCACACACGGAATTGGCGCCCTGTAAAGCCATACCCCCTGAAGAAAACACTTTCTTCGCCCAGCCATCAAAACGTTTGTCATCCCTATCAGGAGGGATGGTAGGGTACAATGCCTGCTTTGCCGGGGCCGTAGCCGCCTGCACCACCAAACTCTCCGGAATGGGGTGCGTCGTCAAGTAGCAGGGGTCGCTACTGGCTGGACGGTATTTTTTCATCAACAACTTGCTTACAGTCGGGAGACTCTCCGGAGCAGTCCAAGCCACTGCCACCCTGCTCAGTAAAGCCATATGAAATGGCAGCACCGGGTCAGTGGGTGGACCTTGGTCAAGGATATCTGTCAGGTCATCCAGCAGAAAATCCACTGGTGGCACAGACCACCCCAAGTACACCATCACCCTCGACATGAGTCGCCAGTACGAAGATTCAGCATGCGTACCAGGCTCAGGCCTGCCAAACTCAACCTCCAGAGAGGTATCAAGACCACTGGCGTCGTGCAAAGACTGACACAGGTCTTCCAGCTGGCTATGACCAGATAACAGGTCATCAGGAAACCCATCAGGAACCAAACCTTCCTCAGACCCTTCATCCACCTCAGAGATGTAATCCAGAGGCTCGAATAAATCCCTGGATGAGGGCACAGAAAAAGTCTCAAATACAGGCCTTACTGACTTTTTCAGGGCCTTCCTCAGTTTCCACCGATGCACGGGCTACTTCCGGTAAAGCCTCCACAAAAGGCGTTGAGGGCTTCGACGGAATCAGCGTCGAGTGTGGCACTGATTGCTTCGACACAGGCCTCGAGGACGGTGCCCCGAGCGTGTCCTTCGACTGCCTCGGCGCCGACTTCCTCGGAGGCGGAGCCTCGAGAGAGTCCCTCGACGGACATGGCGCCGTTGTCTTCTTAGAAGACCTCACAGGTTCCACCGGTCTCGAGGGCGTCGAGGACCGGGACTTAGAGCAGGCATGGCTAGAGAGATCCACCTTGTCCGATCAGGACCTCGAAGGCTCCCGATGATCGTGCCGACCACCCGAGTCTGAAGGTGTGCAACGGTGGCCCTAGCACATTCCCAGACAGCTTCTTTCAAAGGCGCGGACGGAATTGAGCCCTGCGATTGGAAAATCGCCATCTCCGAACGAAATGTATCCCATTCCGCAGGAGAGGAATGCTTGTTGGGATAAGCAACCCGAAGTTTGGCAGAGTGCTCGGACGAGGACGGGGAAGGTGACCGGTGATGGCACTTCCGCGAGTGCCTCGACGAGGCAGAGGAATGGCGGGAACCACTCTGGGACCGAGTCCCCCTGGACTTACGCCGACAACGCAGAGTGTCGCATCTCGAATCGTCGGTCGAAAGCCCAGCTAAACTACTACTTTCGCTCCTGCAAGGCCTTTGACGTTAACAACTGGCAATCGTTACAGTCATCGGTGGCGTGGTCCTCGCTGAGGCGCCAGAGGCAGACGTTGTGCGGGTCCATAAGTGACACCTTGGAACCGCGATCCCGACACTTCTTGAATCCCGACCGCGGAGTAGAAGACGAAGACATGATATCTTCACAAACACCAAGTTCGAAGAACCGATAGAATGAACAGAAGAACCGAGGCGCGCCGAGACCTCTGAAGCGAACACGTTCACGGAAAAAACAGAACTGAGCCTATGGGCATCGTGCATCCTACTTATAACATCCAGTGACGTCGGCTCGACGGAGGCCCTAGAGGACAGCGTATCGACGCAGGAAATTTTCCAAAGCAGCACAGCTGTGGTGATTACCTGTCAGATGTGGAATACGTCGGAGGAACCAATCCCTTGGAAATACAGTTATTTATGCTAGGCCTTTGCACACACTGAAAAATGAAACTGGTAATATCACACAATACTCAAACAAATATACATTCACCATAGGTTCGTATATGCATTCAAATAACTTATTCAACACAAGAGGTAAATACAATAATGCAATAATGCAATAAATGATTAAACCAGTTCACAAGTGAATTCCCCAACTTAAGCAGTCCAAACGCTAAGAAGAATGGGGGGCCTTGAGCACCAAAGTCACAGGCACCACAATGCTACTCACCAGAATGAGCATTTGCAGGTAAGTTATCATTTACTTGTTTTTGTGCAACAACAAAACAAAAAAAACCACACAGACGCACACAACAGACACAACCACTACCAGCCACAAACACCCCAGGCCCAGCCAACGGATCCACCGGGCTGACGCCGCCAACAGCACATCACTGCTCTCTTGCACTTATCCAGCTTCCTCCCACTAACTCACCCTCCCTTTTCCCTCTTTCAGAGTGCCAGGGGACTACTCCGGTGGCGATAGTGTGCGGTACAAATGTCCATTAACATGTAAGGGTGTGGAATTAACAGACTTTGCACAGATGGCATTGGTGTGGTTACAAACCTTTTATTTGGTGAAAATCAAGGGGGGAAAAAAACTATCCCCGCTGCTAAGAGGGGATTCCCTGCCTCAACTTAAAACTAAGGAGTCTGTCAGGACGTCTGTTAAAATTATATAGTCCACCATCCTGTCTGAAAAGCCCATTTCCATTCCTTACACTTAACTCAAATGAAAGAGAGTTGGGAAATGTTCCTAATACAGAAGAATGGCTTCCTTCTTCTGTAGAGCAGACAACCTTGCCAGTAGTCTGAAGGGAATATTTCCTGAGGGAATGACTCGCTTCCCCAGGTTTCAGTTCTTCAAGGCACAAGAAAAGTTACAGATTGAAAGGTCTGGGTTCCAAATCAAAGCAACATTCCAATTGATTAATTTTTTATTTTGTTATTTTATGTGTCATTTGTAAGGCGCTTATACATCAAGGAATTGTGTTTCAAAGCGCCCATAGGCCAAAGGGAAGGTAACACAAGACAATGGAATATGTTAACAGTGATGAGCAAAATACAATAGCGGTCCCACTAGGCCTTGTGAACATTTGAAGAATGCAAGTGCAGAGAGAGAAGGGACAGAGTAGGGGGTAAGTGCTAGAGGTTGCACAGAGGTTTGGCTGTGAGGGGAGTGCAAGAGAGACAGTTGCAAAGGCAACAGATAAGTGCCAGGTAGTAGCCACTAGGTGGAAGAGGTCGCTAGCCAATACAATAAGTGCAGGCCTGTAAGACATCACGGACCAGTTGGTGCCTGAAGGCAAGTGCAGGGGTAGGGAGATGCTGCGGGCGAATGGACAGAAGGCCAGGACCCAGAAGGGCATATAAGGGCCCAGGCCAGCAATCGCAGAGACTGTGGAGGTTTAGCATGGCGGGGAAGGAGGAGACGAGGAAGGTTTTTAGGTGCTTGCAGAACTTAAGATCCGGCTGAAGACGGAGATAAAGGGGGAGGCTGTTCCAGACGAGGGAGCTAGCCGAGGAAAGAACGGCCACCCGCTCTCTGCTTAGAGGAGCGCTTGACAAGCAGAGAGTTGGAGCCGGAGGATCGGATGTATCTGGAAGGAGAGTATTTGGTGAGAGCAAGTTGCAGATGGCGTGGTCCCTGGCCCCAGAGAGCTTTATGGATGATGCAGAGGGCTGGAGAGATAAGGTCCCTGGGCTTGAGGCCAAGGGTAAGTGTTGCAGCCCTATTCTGGATTAGCTGGAGATGGCGGAGAGAAGTATCACAGACCTGGATTCCCTTCCCAAGGTCTTTCCCAGTGTTTTCACAACATTCACATTCCCCCTGGTGTTTTCCCCATGCCTTTCATACTCTCCACTAAGTTCACAAACACTGGGTAGGGGGTATGCTTTATTTACCCTGATCTTTCTCAGGCTTGCACAGTTCACAATGCCTGGGGATATGTTTCTTCCCCTGGCCTTTCTTAGGCCTCTTGTAATGTTAAGAGAATGATTCCCCTCTCTTGGCCTTCGTCACAATCTTCACACATTTTAAACACAATGTTCCCAAGTACCAGGGAGTATGGCTCTCTTCCCCTGGCCTCTCTTAGGGTTTTTGTAATACCAAAAGAATGACTCCCTTCTCTTGGTCTTCAAAGAAGGGTGCATGTCCCAGAACCATGAGATTGTCTCTTCTCCATGTTGCAGACCTGGTTTACTATCCTGTCAGGTACTCCAACTAAGAAGATGGCTTTAGAGGCAGTTTGTTACCTGCTGCGGGTCCCAGACCTGTTCCTTGCAACCACTCCGCTCATCAGGATTCCCACCAACCATACCGGCCACCCGAACCTCTCCAGGCTTCTTACCAGCGATTTCCAGTTGTCTGTTGGTTTTGCTTCCCCACTCGGGCTTCTCACAGTCTCTCCACGAACCAAGGTGTCCTCACCGCATTCCCCTGTTCCTGGACAGTGCGCTTCCAGCGCTCGGTGCACACAAGCTCTCCACGTTGGTTGGTTGTCCTGCCCTCTTTCGTCTTCTTTGCTCAGACCACAGAGTTACCGGGGACGCATCTGATGGGGCCAAGTGTCTCGCCCTCCTCGTGTCTCCCTTGCTTCGCTGTCACGTGAAGCTCCCGGCTCCTCCAGGAAGGATCTCCAACAGGTCTTAAAGTCCTTCTTCCTGTTTTATCCTCGGTGTGTACTTTTTTATTTCACATTGTCTGGACCGCTCATGTTGGTTCCACGGGGCACTCTGCATTGCTCTGCGCCTATTCCCCATCTCAGTGTTGATGTTTTTACTCTCAAGTGGGTTTCTTGCGTCGTTCTTCGTTCCAGTTTCTATAGGTGATTCACAGAGGTGATCCCTACTTTTCCTCATCCCAGTACTTTCCAGGAAGGTCATGTCATCTATTATACAAAGATGCATGGAAGTGTGTGGATTTATGGGACTCTAGTGTAGCAGGATGAGGGAGGTGGGGATATGTTGTGTGTACCGCGTTCTTCCCAGACAGTTGTGGCTAGTCCCATGGGGGGAGGGGTGGGAATCTCCCCCCCCCCCATGAGATTCACCTGCTGAGTAACACCCCCAGGGGTGACTATCGGGTAGCTGCCTCACCTCTCTGGCCTCATAGCAAGAGGCTCCCTCATAGGGGAGAAGGAACAGCCGCCAAGGATTTGTCACAGGGAATACAATACTTTACTAAGGTAAGTAAATAGTCTTCTGTATTTTAGGAGTTAATACCCAGGTGCGATGAGCAAAAGGCAGTGGAATGGAAGGTTAGCAGACAGAGACTTGCTTACAATGTTATCCTATGGAGAACGGGCAGGGCAGGGCGAGGCGAGCTTCACTTTGTTTACTTACCTGCCCCATTTCGATTTTCCCAGATGATTGTGGGTCTGCTGGGGTTCACTGGAGGCTGGATTTCCCGCTGTTGGTTCCAGTTAGAGGTGACCTGGAGCTGCAGGTGGCAAGGATTCTTCCAGTCAGGTACAGATGCAAGAAGCAAACTCTGGTGATTAAGCAATGCTAGAAACACCAATGCAGGTCTCTTCAGGAAACTTCACAGGATGGTGGAAGAAGAGTTCCTGCACCTGTCTCTGCACACAATCAATGACATGCGTACTTCCATTCTCAGTCACCGAAGCTTCTATAGGAGGGAAGGCGACTACTGCCACAAGATGGCAACTACCAAAGTTCTGGGTGCAACCATGGAACTCAGACAGTTCCAGCAAGGTAGCCCACGAGAGAGTTTGTCAGTCCACCAAGTGATCCAGGGACATTTCCGAATGCTCAGGACAGCTGGGTTGAAGAACTGCCTAGGGTCTTCGGAGATCAGGTAGTCCAACAGGGCTTCACCATGCCAGACACAGGAAGGGATGCCAGGCCTCTCCAAGGGTCATCTTCGGATCTTCAGTCTGCTGTTTGTCTACAAGGAATTCTTGGCTCCTACATAGATCTGAGGAAATGGCTGCAGGAGCCCTCCTATCTAAAACTGTGGCTGGAAGCAAGTCCAAGGCCACCAATGGTAAGGATCTGCATCAAACAGCCAGTAGTTGTCCAATCAGGCACAACCGGTTTAACTCTTGACCCAGACTCTCTGGCACCACTGGATATGGAGTGGACCAGGCAGTCCAACCCACTTCCTGCGCCACATATACACAAAGGCATCAATAGCTTGCAAAATCAGCAGCTTTACCAGGCAAGGGCATGACCTGATAAGGGATTTCCTGACCTGGCAAGGAAGGAAGAAGGCCAAACTACAACACGGCAAAGGAACAAGCGAAAATCTCATGGCATAGCAATTGTCGGGAAATAGCCATGATTAGTAGCCATATGTATTAAGCGCGAATGTGCACACTAAAAATAATGCAACATTTTACAAATGTTTCGGCTGCCACCAGCTTGTATTTAGACACACCTAAAAATAATCACTATGGTAATGCAAAAGTATACCCATTGCACTGCATTGTAAGATGCAATGAATGTTAAGTCACAAAATGCAAAAGGGAGACAGTTTCCCAGTACTGTACTGATAGTCTGAAGGACTGATCAGTTTCACCATAACAAATTAGCAAGGGAAGTGAAGCTGAAGGCTTTACTTCCCTGAGAAAAGTCTGAACAGGTTAAAAAACAGAGTAACAACATTGAGGGTCCATAGGAACTATGGAGGGAAAGATGCAAAAAGAGAAATCTTTCCCCAACACCTATCAAATCCCAATCTTGGACCAGTAATGGACAAACATGGCAATTGATTCAATCTCAACATCAAGAATACTTTCCTATACACTCATGAAGGAAATTACACAATATAGGGTTGCGGCTTACCCATTAAATATGTGCAAGCTCTCATTCTGAATAATTTTTAATTAATCCTCATATGTATCTTATTCATATACTCCAACAAATTCACTAAAGGCATTCAACACTTTAGCACGGGCATCACAATGCTTTATGCATTAAAGCATTTAATGGATTCTCTTTTATTTTAAATACTTTGATATACAGCATTCCCTTATTAATGGCAGCCACTGTGCTCAATGCTACTGTGCCCAATTCTAAGCAAATTTATTCCACTGGTACTGAACTAAAGATCCCTAAAAGATATCTCCATATTTTTGCTTCCAGTATATTTAAGCACTCATCCCTAGAGATAATACAAGCTTCATAGCCATATAGTATTGTGGGCCAAAACCCTGCTTGCACACCAATAATAATCCCTTAAATCAAAAGCTGCCTTGTTGAGAAAATTACAAATTACTCAACTTAGAGACTAACATACTCTTAGTCCATAGACCCCTTTCCTCCATACTGCATGGGCGTCCCTCGCAAGGGACGGGAGACAGAACATTTTTCACTAGAAAAAAACCTTCTTCCCCTTTAAATCTAGAGGCGCGCAGGGGTGCTGCCCTAGCAGCATGGGCTCCCCTGACTCCGCCCACCAGCGCCACTCCTCAGTCCCCATTGAGGCGTCCACAATATCATAATTGCCTAAGTGACAACTGTTTTATAAGGGGCGGGGGATGGTGGGACGTATGGCGGAAAGGGGACTATGGACTAAGAGTATGTTAGTCACTACGGTGAGTAACCTATTACTCTTACGTCCCGTCCCCTTTCCTCCATACTGCATGGACGATTACAACTGAATGTAGACCCAGGGTGGAGAGGTGACCCTCATTAAGAAAACAAGTTCCTTAATGCTGCCTTCCAGAATGCTACCTCTGATCTGGAGCCGGCATCCCAACAGTAGTGTTTGCAAAAAGCAGAGGGGGTGGCATCAGTGCAACTTAACCATTATGTCCCTTTAACAATGTTTTTGTTAGTGAATTTCATAGGTTTTTAGTAGGGCACTGTAAGCAGAACGTTGCTTTAGCATAGCGTTTTGTGTAAAGAGGATATGTATTTGGTATGGCAACATAACCATAACGTCCCGTCAACAACGGTTTGTTACTGATTCCTTGGCTGCCCTCATGATAAACGTGTGGAAAGGGCAAATTGTCTGGTGTATGCATCCATTTGCGCTACCCTTTACTTTTCCGAATAGTGTTGGTGTATCGTAGCAATTACAGATGTACATCGTAAATGTTGCTTAGTGTATCAGTGCATGATAATCTGTGCCGGACACTACTGGCCGAGATGACTACAGATGAGAAATATGGACTTTTCCTAGGGAGACTTCACCTGGTCGGCGTATGTGCAATCACACTTAAGTATCCGTAGGAGTCCATTAGTGACCGCATGTCCGCATCTTCGAATGCACTTTTAAGTAGTTGTGGAAGCGCACGTGTTTCCGTTCCACAGCTAGACCCATGCATAGGTCAGCCACTGTATGCTGGTAACACCGCCCCTGTCGCCAGCCCTACGGATTCATGCAGTAGGCTACTGCATTTAAAGTACTGCTGCCGACTTCGTGGGTGGCTCTGCAAACATACCGATGTGTGGCTAAAGCACTCCTAACTGTATAACGGGCACTGGTAAACAAGGAACAGCAACCTGCAGCGTGAGTGGGCGTGTTAAATGTCGCATTACTTTAATTTATCTGCTGCTTGCCTTTCCATGACCCGTGAAACGGATACATTGTGTCTGCACTCAGTAATGTGACAAAGTATCAAGAGGTCGCCTGAAGGTCGTACAGTTGAAGAAAACATGTAACTGCAGGTGGGACAGTTTGAAGTCAGTCTGCACAATGGAAAAGCTGGTGCACGTTGGTCACGCAAATACGAGTGCATGTGAAGGCAAGTAAAGAAACAGCAGAATATGTAGAGCGCAAACACTCTTAGTGGTGGGTAGAAAAGTGCTGTAGCTGCATGGGTCGCACAGAATAAATGGCTTCCTGCTGCACGTAATAAAGCTGTTTCGCGTTGATGTAAACATTCTTGTATTCCACAATTTATGTATATCCAGGAATGCTACCCCTAACACTAATGGCGCAGCATAAAGTGTTTGTACTGCATGTGACGACAACTGAAATAAAAGCACAAGAGACCAGTGGGGAGGCTACCGCCCCTTCAACAATTACATAGGGTACTTTCATGTACAGCATTTGCCACATCTGCTGCGGGCAACAAGAAGGGCACTCCTGTAGGGCAGCGGAACTGTAAAACAACCTTTGAAAACCCTATGCCACATTACAGACCCTTAACCGGCAAAGGGCATTGTATTGTGCATGTACTACAATGCGCTACTGTACAGAGAGAAGTTACTTGGAAGTGTGTGGGAACAGTTCTTACGGGAGCATTACAATGACTGGCGCCTATGTAGGTGAGGGCCACCCAATCATTCCGTCTCCCGGCACGTCCCCTATAGTATCCATGCAGGTGTTGCCCCTTCTGTACTGGACCTTACCAGCCGTTCCTTCTGTGGCGTGTGTGAGAACATCATAATAAATGAAAATGAACTGGGAAAGGAAAAAAATGAAATAAAGAAAGCACCTTTCACAGATCAACAACGAAATTGCCAATGCACGCTTGCAGGGCGGGAGGCGTGGCAGTGTGCTAAACACTGTAGTTCAATCAGTTAGAAAGATGGTCGCTGTACAAAGAGGTTTCTTCACTTAGCTCAAAAAAAGGTCACTGCTTTCAAGAAGGGTACCAAGCCAATTTAGATGGGGTGTACAGTAATCGGGATGGCTGACCTAGTAAGATAAACGTTATAGCTGGGGAAAAGTATTCATGCTGTGAAAGGTCATATCCCCATGGGCGAAGTATGCCATTGGTACATGTCGAACAAAGGCGCAAATACATTTTTCAATATACTGCGCTGTCTGCATTCACGGACCAAATAGAAATTGATGCTGCCACATCGCACATGATAGATTGCAAAATGAGTAGCCACTGCACAGTGTTTTCCATTCACTTTCAGTCAATGTATGTCGGAATCCCCCAAAACCTGCACTCTGTGCCTCGTGAAACACACAGCCATAACCGCACCCTCTGCATTTCTGTCGACAAATACACTGTATCACAGTCTGTCCACACTATTCTCTGGGGTATACATGAGAAAAGCACCTTGGCAGTAGCAAAAATGCGTTGCACTGCTTTCATCATAATCTTCAGTTGGCGGTACACAAGGGAACAAGGCATGTAACCCATAAAGAAGGCTCCAAAGTGCACGATCACAACATGTACAGCTGCCGAAGAGGCCACATGTCGACATTCTACAAGGAGCCCGCCGAAACAGCACGCTTCGACACTACACCACAAAGCGGCCACTCCCTCCAAATTGAAATTGCCAGAAAAGTCTTCTTGGAGGGCATACACGCACAGACGAAAACTGTGCGTCTTGCCATGTTAGCTAGCCGCAGAAAACAAAGTAATGAAAAAAGTGAATGCCACCCTTTCCTGCGACGCACACCCAGAACACCTGATTGGCCAAAGGCCATAGTCCCATTCCCATTGCCCAGCATGGTAAGAAGCGCAGAATGTGGTACGTGTCTTTCCCAAAGTACCGCAAGGACTGCACCCCTCCAAAGCTGGAGCAGTCCTTCCCTTCACACTTCTCTGCAGCACTTCCTCCTTGGCTTATGCGTAAGTAGGCAAACACGCTTCCACCAATCGCATCTAAGCCGCCATCATCTAACACTGTCACTCCCGTACAACACTTCAAATGTACCATTACACATTTACAATACAAGTGGCGTGCCATTCCAAAGCACGTCCACTACAACGTTTAGTAAAAGTATGCACGATTTCGCCATCCGCATACAGCCACATAGCCACCCAGGATGTGGCATGTGTAATCCTGAAACTACTGCACAATTTGCAACCTTTTTGTGATAGTGGGGGTGGGCAGGGTTATTGGGTAAGTAATAGCAAGCTGGGTAGGGGATTGGGGCTTCCATCGTATAGTAGATGTAAAAAGGTTTTTGATTGGTTTTATTAAGTGTGTGCAACTTTCTTTTTCTCTTTATATGCGTTTTTTTGGCTCTCTTCACATTTTCACCACATTCTAGTCAATGCTTTTTGCACAGTGTAAAAGAATGCCATTTCTACGGAACCACTGCATATGTTGCAACCTCATGATCTCATAGTAGGTGGAGAACATGCCAGCAGTCTGCATAAATTCACGCATTATTGTATTTATAACACGCCCTCCAACCTCTGGCTGGGGACAAATTACACTGTCATGGGCCCATACCCCTCATGGTGTTATGCATGAGAAAACGAGGGAAGCATTAACTAACTTATTTATTTATTGTTTAGTGTTGGGCAAGATTGTATGCAGTACCCTTTGGGTGCACTACAACCCTGACCTGGCAATAGGAACCCAACCTTTGGTATAAGCTTGTACTACATAGGTTGATAGCATGTTGAGCAGCCAGGCGTATCTCAAGAGGGGTCAATATGAGCTGTCGGGGAGTTACACAGAGATTCACACTGACAAGTATTCAAATAAACATGTGCCAACAAGGTTTCTTGAATAAACAATTATTAATTTATTCATCAGTCAGTTAGAATAAGTCTTCTTCAGAAGTGAGCAATATAGAAGCAACACACAGATAAACTCCAAAATTACACACTTAGTTTCTAAATCAGTAAAGACCATTTTGGGATGGGGCACAGTCACAGCACACCGTCTGGTGACTTCAATAGTTAGGGTGCTGGGGACATTAATATCTTACTGTTGCATTTAGAATATTCTTAGGAATTGGTCAAAGTAAAAGGTTATTAGAACAAACGAGATCACAAATGTTCTTAAGCCGGTAAAAACTTTTAGATCCCCTAAGCAAAGTCATTCAGTATAACAGGTTAGGCCAAAGTCAATGGACAAAAGTCTATATGAACGGAAGCACTTCTGGTAGGTAAGTAGAGAAAGTCTTAGCACAATATTTTAGAAGTCTTTGAAGAGAAGAAGAATCAACGTAGCTCCACAAGCAACTCTACAATAAGAGGTACGTTCTCTCAGACTTTACAGTCCCTTTGGATTGAATAAAACGTGCAGCAGATGGCTTCTGTTCCTGTGCAGCTCTGCAGATCTCACTGTTCCTGAACCTCAGTCGTAGGGACAAGAGGGAGGACTTCTGGGGACTCCTGCACTGCAATGGGACGGTCACTGCTCGCAACCGGCAATCTTCAAACAAGTGGCACTTCAGTGTTTCAGCTCCTTGCGACCTCCGCAAATGGCAACACTCCAGTTTCTGGCTGTCTAGATGGACTTTCCTTGCTTCTGGGGTCCCGCATTCTGTTGAGGGGGCTCAGGCTCGGGAGTCCAGAGGATCTTCCTGGAGCTCTTGGCCAACTTAAAAGCAACGCACACAATCTGGTGTTCTATTCCCTGGCGTTTCGGTTTCCAACACCAACTCTGTGGAAATGCAACCAACTCTGCGAGAATGTCCAGGTGGCTTACTTTGAAGTTGATTGGTCCCACCAACTCAAGGGGAGAAGTCGTCCTTGCAGGGGCTTCTCGGTCAATACGAATTTGGAGTTTCAGTGTAGCAGCAGGGCTTCACCAGGCTAAACAATGGTCCAGGAGTTGCAGCAGGCATCCGCTTCAAGTTCTTCTTCAGTTCCTTCATCCAGTGGTCGACTCTGCCTTCTAAGCCAAAAGCCTTGCCTTTTATTCAGTTCTCTCCCATTCATTCCAGCCTAGCTGTCAGTCATCCAGCAGGGTGGCTGTCCTTCCCGGACAGTCAGCAGACCAATCATCACAGACGGCATTTGGGTCTCCTTGGAGACTATGCATAGGAGGTTTCGGCACCTCCCTCCCTTCCTGCCCCCACCAGACAACCTGGAGCCACAGGCGGGTTTCACTTGTGAATCCCGCTAAAGGCAAAGAAAAATAAGGGACCAAACCGGGTTTGGCGCGCAGAGTAAATCTCAAGAAGGACCTTTCCAAGAAGAAATGGTGAAAAAAGAAGACCGGGCCATTTTGACAAAAATTGCACCCTTGGGTGCTTTACTGCAGCTGCAAACGCAGCCAGTGGTAGTTAAAAGTAAACCACTGCCACCAGCCATTCCACAAGGAAAGGGTAACATAAAATGTTACAGGAAAAGCTAGACAAAGGGAATACTAAGTAACCCCTCCAGCACCCTACTGTAAGATAGTGTGTGTTGGATCTAGAAAGTTACAAACATAAGTAAAGTCAATTTCACTTTACTGCTCTTGGAAACAGTAGTTTATCCAAGAGAAGGTGTTTAAACCTTTTGGGAAATCTGAAAAACTTCCCTGGGTCACTGCACTGAAGGTGTGGAGACACAATGTAAAAGATGATGCCAATGGAGTTTGTCAGACTCCACAACCAAAATAAACAGTGTTCAAAATCACATTAAAATGCATGAGAGTGGGGAAAAAGGGTCTCACTCTCTCCAGGTTAAAAAAAATCAAGTCCTCAAAATCCAGCATGGTTGCTGGGGGTCTCTACGGTAGAGGGAATTCACACATTTCAGAGAATTCTCCTTAACATTTAGGTATATAGCGCTTAAATCCAGGTGAAGTGCTTCAAAGCACTTCAAGGCGGGATGGGAACGAAGGAATACAGTAATAATTCTTAGGCATTGAGGATTCCGAATGATCGACAGAAAACTAGCATACTAGGCCTGATGACATTTCTCGCAGTGCAAGTGCAAGCGGTACAACATTTGAGACCAAGCTTGGGAGGGAGGAGGAGGGGTAGAAAACTATCATGGGGGGCAGGGGAGACGTGAACAGGACGGTTGCCAGTCAAAGGATCGACACCAAAGGGTCGACGGGTCAAAGGATCGAATTTTTTTTTATTACTGTTAATGTTAAAGGACATTTGTACCGCACACTATCACCACCATAGTGGTCCCTTGGCGCTCTGGCGGCTCTGAAAGAGGAGGGGAGGTTGAGTTAGTGGGAGGAAGCAGGAAAAGTGCAAGAGAGCAGTGATGTGCTGTTGACAGCCTCAGCCCGGTGGGTACGTTGGCTGGGCTTGGGGTGTTTTGTGGTCCATAGTCGTCGTGTGCTGTTGTGCAAGTCTATGTGTGGTTTGTTTTGTTGTTGCATTGTTGTGCGGTTTGTGCGGATTGCTGTGTTTTAGGTTTGTGGTTGTGTTTGGTTAGAGTTTGAGAGGTGGTTGCAGAGGGATGGAATTGTTGGTTGGTTAGTTGGCATTGCTGTCCTTGCAATAGTGGGATTCCATCTAGGTGCGGCGCCTGCGGACAGTCACCTTTCTATCTAGATTTGGCGCGAGCTAGGTTCATGATTCTAAGTGTGGCACATACTAACAGTCACATTTCTATCTAGATGCGACGCAAGTTAGGTTCAGAACTCCGAGTGTGGTGCATGCTGAGAATCATATATGCTAATAATCACATTTCTGAGATTCTATCTATGTGTGGCATAAGCTAACAATCACATTTCTGTCTAGATGCGACAGGCTAAATTTGAGAAATTCCATCTAAGTGTGGCATATGCTAATAATCATATTTCTGTCTAGATGCGACGCAAGCTAGGTTAAGAATTGTAAGTGCGGTGCACGCTGAGAATCATATATGCTAATCACATTCCTGTCTAGATCTGGCGCAGACTAGGCTTGAGAAATTCCATCTAAGTGTGGCATATGCTAATATCGCAATTATGGGATTCCATCTAGGTGCGGCACATGCCGACACTCACACTTCCATCCAGAAGCGACAGAAGCCAAAGTTCAGAATTCCATACGAGTGTGGCACATGCTAACAGTCACATTTCTATCCAGATGCGATGCAAGTTAGGTTCAGAACTCTGAGTGTGGTGCATGCTGAGAATCATATATGCTAAGAGTCATATTTCTGAGATTCCATCTAAGTGTGGCATATGCTAACAATCAGAACTCCACCTAGATGCGACGCAGGCCAATGTTCACAATTCTATCTAAGTGTGGACATGCTAACATTCACAATTCTATCTAAGTGTGGACTTGCTAGTATTATGGCACTCTATGTTATTGGTAGGTAAGATAGAGTGGCAGGGGTTTTCTGGAGTAGAGTGATTGCTCTACTCCCCACCCATGCCACACTCACGGTTTTTGTTGGTGTCTGTTGGCTGCAGGCTTTCTTGGCGTCCCCTGCGGACACCTGCTGACACATCTTGGAGCCGCCAATGTAGGAGCCGCCCTTTGCCTCGAGGCCCTTAGCCGCAGGGGCTGCCGGGCAGAGGGCTGCCCAGGGAAGGTCGGTTAAGACCGTCAATAGCACCAATCGCAGGGCGGGGATGAACTCAGGAGGCGGGTGGAGGGCAGGTGGCGGCGAATGGGCAAATGGGGGCGCAATGGGGACGCCTGTACTCACCTGCTTCTCCCGTGTTAAATGAAGCGGGAGGCGGCGAGCGGGTTGCTAGACCCCAGCCAGCAGCATGGTATTCACCAATGGGAAGCAGTGGGACCAGGAAATAATCGCTGGGAATTGCAGGGCGCACGGGGCCTGGGAGCAGTTTTTTTTTTTAATTAAGTGGGCAAATGGGGGCGCCATGGGGACGCCTGCACTCACCTGCTTCTTCCGTGTTAAATGAAGCGGGAGGCAGCGAGCGGGTTGCTAGACCCCAGCCAGCAGACCCCCCTTTTTTTTTGCTAAAAAACACTTTTTTTCCCTAAACGAAAACCTAAAAAAATATATATAATTTAAAAAAAAATTCAATCCTTTGGACGTGTCGACCCTTTAGATTCGATCCTTTGATTAGACACCGAACAGGGTTACAGGACAGTCAAACTAACGGGTCCTAGTACATTTAGGTCATGCATATATACAGACTGGGTGCAGAGCAGGGGGTGGGGATAGGATATTTTAGGATAACAGTTATACTGAAAGTAATTTAAACCTATACACTTTTTACAGGAGCTATAAGCAACTTGAAGGCAGGTGTAAACCCAAGACTGTCTCCAAAACAGACCAGCGAAAGCAAAACACAGTGTTACAATTTATGAATGACTCAAAGTTATTCTAGGTATGTAAAACCTAATGCAGACTTATTTTGGACAGGCTAACAGCAAGTAAGTGGAAGCAAGACCCAGTTGGGAAACGTGCATTTTCTGAAAGAAATAGTTAAGTGAAGCCAACAGCATCATTTTTGGCGAATGGGCACAACCAAATCACAGGTGAGTAAAACAAACTTGTATCTACTTTTCATAATGCAAGAACATTTCTAGGGTAAGTAAACCAACCTTAAACTTACTTTGAGAATGGCTGAACCTTTCTAAGGTAGGTAATACCTTATGTGACTGTTCACTCTCAGAGTTACAATTATCAACCAACTCTTTTACAAGTAACTTTTAAATATGTATTCTCTTTTCTAGGCAAAAGGCCCAATCCGTTAAAAGTATTTCCCTTATTCTTAGAGCATGAGTGTTCTCAGTGGCAGAAGGGGGGTCACTAGGGTCTACTGTCCAACAAGCAGTCAGAATAGTTTCTTAAGCAGCAAAAGTTCCTAAGGAAGACTGTTCAAACAGTTGAGTGTTTTACTTTAGAGTTAGGTGAGGGTCAAGGGGCTTCACCGAAGACACCCTCAGAGGATTTCAGCAGGGGCCTGGGAGCACCCCAAAACTACACAGGAATTACAAAGGACTTAAGTTATGTAAATACCCAAATTAACAAGGGGGGTCCTAGGAGTCCCTCTGCCAGACATTAGTCCTGGTTACGAGAGACTTACTCAGAGTCTTTAGCTCACTATCTTTCACAGAGAAGAACCCCCACCCTTGTGAATTTGCTTAAGTAAATACCCAAGCCAGCACAGTACCTCAGCACAGAAGATGATTTTGTAGCTGGAGGACTTCAGGATCTGCAGCCAACAACCTGGTCATTGAATTCCTTCAGTAAGAAGACAGGACACTGGAAAGACTTTTGCAGCAAGGATCACGGGAAGGCTCTAGGCAAGGTTTTCCTCACGGCTGGATGGGGTTCTGTGGATTTGGTGCCTTTTTTCAGGAGCACAGAAGACAGAATATCGCTGGTCAGATTCTAGTCATTTGCCAGGTCCAGCACTCTGTTGAGGGGACCTTTCGGACTCTAATTGTGCCTCTGGAGCAGGATGCCCATAAACGTTTCAGCGAGATTTGGAACTCAGAAGATCATGCACCGCACAATGGCTCGAGGTGCCAGGGTATTGTAGCCCCGCAAGGTTGCATCAGGGCTTGGTATGGCTCAAAATAATTGCAAGTCTTCTCGAGCCTAGTAGGTCTCGCCAGGCTCTGGGGTGGGGTTTTCATTTCCAGAATGCCCAGGTCAATTGGAAAGAAGAGCCACAGAAGGCTCTGGTTCCACACCAGGATCTCTGGTCGCTGGAAATCGTTCAGCTGTGAATTCTTCATCTTCCTCTTCGGTTTTGGTTCCAGTGATAGACAACCTCTTCAGCTTCCAGGTTCGGACTTTTATGCAGGCACCCAGCCAATCAAACAGCCTTGCAACATTCAAACTTGGGGGTTTGGAAATCCTTTCAAGACAGCCAGCCTTCCAGTTTGAACTGTAATCTCACACTTAGGCTGGAAGATAAAGGGCTGCAGAGTTTTGGACTCCTCCCTCGCTTCCTGCCTTCACAGACACACTGGAGCCTGGGCATGGGGTCCACAGGACTCCTGCCGAAGATAAAAGTCACATAAAGGAATTTCCTGGCCTGTATGTCAGAGGAAGGCACAAGAAAGGACAAGGAACACCAGAATGGCGTAAACACAAGACTGGGGCCATTTTGGTAAAATGAGCACCTATGCGTGCCTTTACTGCAGCTGTGGGAACAGCCCGTGTTAAAGGTGCACCGAATTAGTAAAAGGTATCACTGCCACCAGCCATTAAAGATAAGCTTGTTCCTGTAACCAAACTGTTACAGTTTTAGTGTGGAAAAGGATACATTGCATATCCCCACCACTCCCCATAAGGTGGGGTGTGCTGGTTTCGCTGAAAAAAAAAGAAGTATAAAAAGGGATCCAAAGATCTGTTCTATCCTTGGCATCTGTAGTTCTCACAAGTTTAGCCAGAGAAAGTTAAAAGGGGAGCCCCTATGACAACCCAGCAACAAAAGGCACTTATTGCCAAAAAGTTGACAAGGAGGATACCTTTTAAAAGACACTATGGAGAATCTTAAAAATTACACCCATAAAAAGAATAAAAGATTCTGTGTGTGTGGGAAAAGGTTCCCACTCACAGAGGTATAAGGCCAAATAATCCACCAGTAAAAGCAAAAAGTTCTGGTATTGACAAAGATCAGGAAGATGCATCATTGCTATGATATACCCAACACTGCTCTCCTAAAATCTAATGTATGGAGGCTTCTCTGAACTAGTGGAATTTTTGAAAGAAAGTTGGAAGTTCGATGGATTGGTTCTCATGGAACTTACAAATGAATTTAGGTGCAAAGAGTGTGTGCGTGTAGCACAACTTTGTCCTTATGTATGGTAACATATGGGTCTTCAACTGAGAGCGCCTGCAGTCCACTAACTTGCCTTATAGAAGTAATAGCCACCAGAAAAGCAGTCTTATTGGTGAGGTCCTTAAGGCTAGCTTTGTACATTTGCTCAAAAGGAGGTCCTATTAGTCTTGCAAGAACCACATTCAAGTCCCATCCAGGAGTTGGATTAGAAATAGGAGATTCATTCTTTTTACCCCTTCCATGAATGCTTTAATCACTGGGACTTTCCACCAGGAAATCTTGCTCCGAGATCCTTCGCATACATGCCACAACTCTCTCAGTATAAGTCTGTACTACCCAAAGGTTTGGTAGAATGGCAGAGCTGCCCGGCTTATTTCAATGTTAATGTATTTATATAGTGGAGTTGGTCTCCAGGCGCTCAGGCAGATCTGAAAACAACGAGGTGGGGTTGGGTTAGTGGGTGAAGAGGGCGTAGGAAAGTGAGAGGTGGTGTCCTGTTGGCAGCTTCAGTTCGGTTTTCATTGTGTGCTGAGCTTGGGTGTGAATATAGGATCGAAGCGAGTCCTCGGGTGCTGTTGTTGCGATCTATGTGTTGATTGTTGTTGCGGTGTGGTGAAGTGCATGCGGTTTGCTGTTAGAGAAGTGGTTGTGTCGTTTTTTGTGTGTGTTATTTTAGGAGGAGGCTGTGAGCTGTAGGTAAGAAGGAACAAGTTACTTACCTGTAACTGTTGTTCTCCAGCATGGGTCTGGCATGGATTCACATGCTCATGAATATTCCCCGTCGTCAGGCTGGGAATCCTCGGTAAAGAAAAAACCAGTATCAGTTTCGTTTCTGATCTGTCTTTCGTAGTAATAACCAATCACTGGTCTCTGCGTCATACTGACCACAGCCAATGACTGCCCTCTACCTAAGCACCGCCTCTGGCAGCCATCTTCAGATTTGGAAGCACGTGAAGTGGCAGTATGACCAAGTGAAGAGCCGCAGAGGGGTAGGCGGGAGGGTTCGCATGTGAATCCATGCCAGACCCATGCTGGAGAACAACAGTTACAGGTAAGTAACTTGTTCCTTCTCCAGCATGGGGTCTGGCATGGATTCACATGCTCATGAATAAAGAATACATAGCAGTACACACATGCACAACCACGGGAGGTGGCAAAGGCTCAACATTAAGCAGTACATCAAACTCAACATTAAGCATCTTACCTCCTCACCAGGCTCACCTCAGGCGAACAGGTTGCGCAGCACTGCTTGGCCGACCCTGGACTCCTCCCTGGAATCCCGATCGACGCAGTAGAATTTCGTGAAGGTGTGCGTCGACCTCCACGTAGCAGCCCTGCATATGTCCAGCAGGGGCACACCAGAAAGGAACGCCGTGGTAGCTGCAATCGCTCTGGTGGAATGGGCTCTCGGACGGCCAGGCAGTGGTCGGTTTGCCAACCGATGACAGTACATGATACAGCCGGAGAGCCATCTGGAAATGGAAGCCTTCGAGAGAGCCTTCCCCTGATTGACAGGTCCAAAGTTCACAAAGAGTTGTGACGTCTTCCGAAAACACTTTGTGCGGTCCACGTAGAACTTCAGCGCTCTAGCCACATCCAGCGAGTGCAAAGTCCTCTCAGCCGGCGACGAAGGCGACGGGAAGAACACAGGCAACACCAAGGGTTCGTTGAGATGGAAGTCAGACGGTACCTTGGTCATGAAGGAGGGGTGCGTCCTGAGCACTACCCTCGTGTCGTGAAAAGTCAAGTACGGGGCCTTGCAGGAAAGGGCCTGGATCTCTCCCACCCGTCGTGCGGAGGTGATGGCCACAAGAAACGCTGTTTTCCACGACAGAAACTTCAACGGGGCCGAGTGCAGAGGCTCGAACGGAGGTCCCATGAGCTTGGTCAGCACCACGTTGAGCTCCCACGCCGGGGCCGGAGCCTTCACCGGCGGGAACGATCTGAACAGTCCCTTCATGAACTCTTTCACCAGACGATGAGACCACAAGGACGTCCGGCCCGTGGTTCTGGTGTATCGGGAGATCGCAGCAAGATGAATCTTGATGGACGCGTGTGCTAGTCCAGCTTTGGCCAGCGTCAGCAGGTACGGCAGTACCTGGGGAGCCGTAATCCGTAGAGGGTTAATCTTCTGTGCGTGGCACCAGACAGAGAACCTCTTCCATTTGTGTCCGTAGCATTTAAGAGTCGAGGACGCCCTGGCCTTTGCAAGAACCTCTCTGCAGTCGGCCGGTATGTCGTATCCTCCAAACTCTAGCGCTGCAGGGGCCAGGCCTGCAAGTTCAGCGATTTCGGGTCGTGGTGGAGGATGGCGCCTCCTTCCCTGGAGAGTAGATCCGCGTCCACCGGCAGCTTGATTGGCGGGGACGCTGACAAGTCCAGAAGGTCCGGGAACCATATCTGCCTCGGCCACGCAGGTGCGACGAGGATCATCCTGCACCGTGACCTCTTGAGCTGGTTGACGAGCCGGATTAGCAGTGGCAAAGGAGGGAACGCGTAGAGGAACAGGCCCTCCCAGGGGAACTAGAAAGCATCGCCCATGCTCCTCGCCTGGGGAAACCTGCTGGCGAACCTCCGGCACTTGGAGTTCGTCGCCGTCGCGAACAGGTCGATCTGGGGTGTGCCCCACCGTTGGAAGAGGCGATCCACTAGATCCTGCCGTAGTTCCCACTCGTGGCACGAGCGCAGCTCCCTGCTGAGTGAGTCGGCGATGGTGTTTTTTATCCCTGCCAGATGAAACGGCACCAGAAACATCCTTTGGGCGACGGCCCAATGCCACAGGTCCTGCGCCTCCTTGGACAGTGCTGGGGACCTGGTTCCGCCCTGTTTCCTGATGTAAAACATGGTGGTGGTGTTGTCGGTGAAGATCCTCACTACCTTGCCCTTGAGGGACGGAAGGAAGGACCTGAGGGCCCAGAACACTGCACGGAGCTCCAGGACGTTGATATGGAGGGACTTCTCCGTCGGGAGCCAAAGGCCTTTCGCGTGCAGATTTTCAGTGTGCGCTCCCCACCCTTCCAGGGAGGCATCCGTGGTCACTGTCTCCTGGTGGTCTGGGATCTGGAAGTCCATGCCCGCCGTCATATGCGCGCGGTTGCCCCACCACCAGACCGCTCGGCGGAAACTCTCGTCGAGTGTGATCCTCTCCTCGAAGCCGCCCGTCGTTTGGATCCAGCGCGCATCCAGGAACTCCTGCAACGGGCGCATCCGGAGCCTGCACATGGGAATGAGGTAGATGCAAGAAGACATCATTCCGAGGAGGGACTTGATGGACCTCACCTTGGCCGCGTCGGAAACCAACATCCGCTGTACCTTGCCCAGGATGGACCTGGTCCTTTCCTCCGACTGGGAGGCCAGAAGGGACACTGTGTCGAGCTTCGCTCCCAGAAACAGTGCGTTTTGCGCGGTTACCAGGTGGGACTTGGCGTAGTTCACAGAGAATCCCAGGTCCGTGAGAAGTTGGACGGTCCTTGCCGTGTGCTCCACGGCGAGCTCCCTCGTCTTGGCTCGGATGAGCCAGTCGTCCAGGTAGGGGTAGACGTGGATCCCCTCGCGGCGCAGCTGCGCCGCCACCGGTGCAAGGCACTTGGTGAATACCCTGGGTGCCGACCGTAGTCCGAAGGGGAGGGCTTTTAACTGGTAGTGACGCCCTTGGACCACAAACCTGAGGAATTTTCGGTGCCCCTTTAGGATGGGAATATGGAAGTAGGCATCCTCCAAATCCAACGACGACAGGAAGCCTCCTTCCTCCAGCTGACCCAGGACGTGCTGGAGGGTGACCATCCGGAACTTCTGCGCCTTGATGAACTTGTTCAGACGTCGCAGGTCTAGGATGGGGCGCCATCCTCCCGTCTTCTTCTTCACGAGGAAGTATCTCGAGTAAACTCCGGAGCCCCGAAGCCTCTTTGGGACGAGTTCGATGGCGCCCTTCCTGAGCATCGCCTTTACCTCCAGGAGAAGCTGGGGGACGTGAAGCTCTTTCCTGGCCACGGGGGGGACGCGCGGGCACCTTCTTTGAAACTCGAGCGCGTGGCCCCGGGCTAAGGCGTCCAGCACCCAACGGTCGGTGGAGATGTACTCCCACACGCTGACGAAGCTCGCCAGCCGGCCTCCCACCGGGGTGCTTCGGTGGGGGCCCGACCCCACGGCCGGTTCAATCCTGTTTCGACGAGGCTTTGCCGCCTTGGCGACGACGGCGGGGTCCGCCAGACTTGCCTCGTCCTCTGTAGGCCTCCTGAGACGACGAGCGGGCCGCTTGACGGTAGGTGGAGAAACCGCCGCCGGAACCTTTGGAGGCGCCCTTGCCTCTGCTGCTCCGAAAGGGCGTCCGTCGTTGCTGCAGAACCCCAAGGGCCCGGGCCGTCTCAGTGTCCGCTTTAATGGCCTGAAGGGAATAGTCCACTGTTTTCCCAAACAGGTTGTTCCCATCGAACGGCATGTCCAGGACTCTGGTCTGTACGTCTTGACGGAAGTCCGTAGCCTTGAGCCATCCACGCCGCCTAAGGCACACGCCGTTGCCCAACTGGCGAAACCCAGTGTCGGCGATGTCCGTCGCAATAGTGATGGCGTGGTCCGACGCCACCTCACCTTCCTGTAGGATCTCCAGGGCATCCGCCCTCTTGTCGTCCGGTAGGAAGTCCAGCAGGGGAGCCAGTTTGTACCATAGCTCCCTGTCGTAGCGGGCCGCGATAGCCAAGGTGTTGGCCGCTTTAATCGTCGTCGCTGCAGACGAGATGACCCTGCGTCCCATAGCGTCCAATTTCTTTCCCTCGCCGTCCGGTGGGGAAGTCGATGTGGAGGCCGCACCCCCCCCCCCGCTTTCTTCCTGGCCGCCGCAGAGACGACGGAGTCCGGGGTAGGCTGCGCCCGGAGGCACAGGGGGGCCGCGTCCGGGACCCGGTACTTCTTCTCGTACCGGTCTCTTCTAGCTGGCGTCGTGGAAGGGTTCTTGAAGAGGGCGAGGCCCTCATCCCAAATGTCGTCCAGTAGAGGCACCGCGAGGACCGTCTTCCTCTTGGCCTCGCGCCGTTGATAAAGGAATCCTTCCTTTTTCTTCTCCTCAGGGCAGAGTTGGAAAAGCTCGGATGTCCTGGCGATCATGGAGTGGAACGATCCAATCTCGTCGGGCGGAGAAGCCCTGGTGGGAGGTGACGATGGTAGATCCTGGTCGTATACCTCGTCGTCCGTACCCGTCGCTGCCGTGTCAGTCCCCGTATCATCCCCTCGGGTGGACGGGGAGGAGGGTTGGATGGGGCGCGACGGCTGAAAAGGAGGTGGAGGGTGAATCCTTTTCTTGGGCGGGGGAACACCAGAAGGTCCCGGTTCAGGATCCCCCGACGGGAGAGGTTCCTCCGTCGGCAACGGTAGTCTCGTCCTTATCTCTGAGCATAAGGACTGTATAGCCAACAAAATGGCCGCCGAGTTGTCTTGCGGCGCTGGCAGAGGGGAATCCGACGGGTGATAAGGGGCCCCGTCGGCACCCTCGACGATGTCGTCACCTGCGTCGGGATCCATCCTGACGGGCCGGTCTTCTTCCACGCCAAGGCCGTGGCTTAAGACCTCGATCAGCTCTTCCTCCGAGGTTGAGGCCGAATCTACGACGATGCCCTGCCCCCCCTTTTTCTTCCCCGCCGGGGATTTCACGGGGGTCCTATCGATGGGCACAAAAGAGGACTCCCTCGAGGTGGCAGGGAGACTGAGCCCCGAGGTCGCCACCACTGGTGTAGCCTCCACAGGCTGAGCCAGGGCCGCCGCGACAGTATCGATAGAGGGCTTGGCCGGATGGATTAAGGCCTTCACCACCTTAGGTGCGCTCACCGCCTTATCCTTGAGGGGGGGGGGGGGACACTGCCTCGCTCCCCCTCTGATGGGGCCTTCGAGCTCGACCGGGGCCTCTCCAGGAGCTTTGCCGGGTGCTCGCCCTTCCTCTTACCCGACCCAGAGCGTTGGCTCGTGGCTGAAGGTGCCGGGGAGGGTGCGCCCTGCCTGGCGCCCGTAGAGCCCGACCGTTCGGCGCTCCCGGTGCCAGCGGACTCGCGGTGCTTGGCCTTGTGTTGGACCCCCGTCGCCGGGGCGTCCTCAAAGGTCTTAGAAGACCGCTTGTATTTCTTCCTCTTCTTCTCGCCTGACGGGCTCTTCCCTTCCAGCCAGTTGGCGAGACGTTGATGGCGGTCCTTCATGGTCCGCTCCGACATATTGCCGCAAAACGCACAGTCCTTCTCCACGTGCGTCTTGTCCTCATGTAAGCAGTAGAGACAAAAGGAGTGTTCGTCCTCCTTAAAGACGTTCTGCAGCTGGCATCCAGGGCAGATCCTGAACAGCTTTCCGGGCGTCGAGCTTCCCTTCTCCTGGGCCATGTCCGGGCCTGAGAAGCTTCTGGAGTCCTCCAAAAGCATAGCTCGACGAAATCTTCACCCTTGAGGGGCGCAGACGAATCCGACACGGGTCCCCGTTGATCGGATGGAGAGTCGGTGGAGCTTGAGGCTCTTTTGACCGAAAAAACGTGAAAAAAATAGCACTAACGCTCGAGAGCAATAGCACGAGGATCCCAACACCTGAACGTGCAGTAAAAATCTGAAGATGGCTGCCAGAGGCGGTGCTTAGGTAGAGGGCAGTCATTGGCTGTGGTCAGTATGACGCAGAGACCAGTGATTGGTTATTACTACGAAAGACAGATCAGAAACGAAACTGGTTTTTTCTTTACCGAGGATTCCCAGCCTGACGACGGGGAATATTCATGAGCATGTGAATCCATGCCAGACCCCATGCTGGAGAACAATTAAGTAAATATATAGGTCCAAAGAAACTCTCAAAACACCTGTATTTATAGTAAAATTGACATTTATTTTATATACACAAGGCAAAGTTATATTCAGCTGTGTAAGCACTATTTAAACTAAACACCACAAAACAAAACATCAGCAATACTTCAGGTGAGTAAACCAAGAGCAATGAAATGTACAATTCACAAACAGTTCAATGATAACTCAAATCACTCAAAACAATAACTGTTTGAAGTAATAAAAAGGGGTATTCAACATCAGTAATAGCTGTCAACTACTTTTTGCTACTTGTAATACTTTTCAAGGATCTCAATACTTTAGCAGTCCATCCGCAACTAGTTAAGAGTTCTTCAAAGTCAGTTGGAAGGGGGTGCAAAGTGAGGTACAGCAGCAGAAAAGGAGAAGTTCCACTTAAATTACTTACAAGTAGGATGCTTTTGTTGGACAAAATGTTATCAGGGACCTTGAAACGGGCTTCCTATAGACACACAAGCATTTGGTATGGAAAATTGGTATGGGTGAACACCCTAACACTGGATTCAGCACTCCAGTAACAGGAGCGCCGAAATGGGTTGGGGCAAGTACTACCCAGAGTCCCACAGTACCTGGGAAGTTAAGAAGATGCAGCTGGATTCTTTCACAATGCAACAACGATGGACCTGGTCTCTTGTTCCTTGGTCGTGGTTACAAAAGGAGGGTCTCTGGACGGGATGTCGCAGCATTCGAGAGAGAGGATTCTAAGCAAGGAATTCTTCATACTCCCTCATCAGTTAGCAGTTTTGGTGCCCTTTTACAAGCTCCAAGGATGAACGATTACCGCCCGGTCCATCCGCCTCACTTCTTTGGTCCTGCACTGATGTGAGGGGACTAGGGGGGAGGGGGGCGGGGGGTGTGAAATCCTATCTCGGTGGTCCAACTGGAGCTCAGCAAAAGTTTTGGGAGGATTCCTTCACGGGAAGACATTGCACTGCAATTGGATCTGAGGTCCCATGCGTTAGGGCCCACTAAGGGCTTAGCAAAACCATTAAACTGAGGCAGTACATGACTCCCCTCTTAGTATAAGGCTGTAACACCTGAGTTCAGGGTAGCAAAGGCATGCTTATTTTAGGAGGGAAAGAGGGCTGTAGAATCAGTACAAAGAAATTGTAATACACATATGGGTCCACCACTCTAGCTTTGACCTCAAATCACCTGTGCAGGCCTTCCAGCTTGTGCTCCATCAAGTGGGCTCCCCTTGAGCTTCAGGGATTTTTCTAAGAACTCCTGTTTGATAACATTTTTCTAAGAAAAGCTGCATCAGAACTGCAACTGTCCCATTGACTTTGGCTGTCTTGGCTTTTGGCATTTCTTATTCGCTCACAGGTTTTAATTGTTGACACTATTAATGCTGGGATAACATACTGCCTTCATCCCTCTTGGAGAAACTAACTATTAAACCAGTTGCAAGTACTTTAACTTTAACCATTTTCCCTGCTCAACTCAATTTTGTAATGGTGAACAAAATAAGTTCTAATACTGACCTTGATTGATGTCACTCCACTTGATGAACGCCTGCATTATTGGTTCTAGTTTAAATGAATCCCATCTTCCAATGAATGTTACTATTAGTTGCTGCTTTTTAAAGAAAGCTTAATGTGCCTTGTGTATATATAAATTATGCAATATAACTTTAAGAGAGTACGAGTTTACTTGATGCCTTGTGTTTACTGATTTCATTGTGCTACTCTACTCCACTCCTGAGCTCCTCGACTCAAAAACAGGGTCGCAGTGGTCTCTTTGCGTTATGAGAAGGAGCTGCAGGCGTTTCTTTCTGTTCTTTGGATCTTCTGTTCCAGTGGTCGACTTAGCTTCTGCCTCAGGAACCTCACCTTTTATCAGGATTTCACACTCATCATCTGGAAACTCTGCCTGTAGTTTACAGAAAGGGACGGGTGGCTGTCAAATCAGGAGTGTCAGCCCCCAGTGGGAACTGGTTCCTTTCCGGCACACCAGAAGAAAAAGAATAGCAAAGTTTTGTGATACTCCCATGCTTCCTGTCCTCGCATGTAGACTGCAGTCTTGGCGGGCTACACAGAGGGTTCACGCCTGTTAGGGGGATTTATCATTTTTATGCGTCATCCCCACTCATGGCGAAACACCCAGCACTTTTTGCTGGACTTCTGGACCTTTTTCTTTAATCCTGAATGTGTGGAGCCTTTTTCCACTCACTCTTTCTTATGGGCTCGGTCTTATGAACTCTATTCTTTGCATTTTACCTATACTCTGGAGTATATTTTCCACCATAGCTCTAAAAGACATCTGCATTTTACCATTGCAGCACACAACTCCTTCAGGGCAGTGTTGCTGGGGACCCATGGGGTCCTGCTTTGAGATTCTTTTCTTTATACTAGAGTAACTACAGTTCTTATCTCTTCAAAAACGTTTTAGTCTGAAGAGATTGGCACACACCATATGGAGGGCCAAAGGGATACCTAGTATCCCACTTCTCTCTGCTCTTGTGACTTTTTAGTCACATAGAAAATCTCCTAATAATGGCTAGTGGCAGTGGACATGTTCTACCAACTATTGTGTAATGTTTGTACCGCAGAATATGTCCATAGCCCGGTAGTGCACAGTGTGTTTTGCCTTTGATGGGAACCCTTGGTGTCCCTGCCTAGTCTCCAGAGTGCCTGGGGAGGCAGGAAGTGGGGGAGGAGTTTTCCACCCCCCTGTCCTTAGTCTGCCAGAGTGTCACTGGAAGCTGAAGTAACCGAAGACGTCGATGGAAATATACCAAAATGTCACCTCCAGAACTCTTGACTACCGAAAATCTGGGGGGCTGGGGGTTTATGGGATATAATACAAGGGGTGGGCTGTGGGGGAAGGGGGTCTCCGCCCGCAAATGTATGTGGTGAAAGGGGGTTAAAAAATAATTAAGTCCACATTTTCGGCCGTCGGACTTCAGGGGTCGCAGTAATGACATAGATCCGAAGTAGACCATAGATGCATGCAACGCTTTGCAACACTGAAGCGACCACTACTGTCCTGTCAGTTTTCTGTGCGACAGAGGAGCTCCAAAGAGTACTTCTTCCCTTTGGTTGGTGGGAACAACCAGTCCCAAGACTAACTTCGATTTGAGCCATCTCCAGAGGTCCTGTGAGTTTCCAGAGCTGCGGAACCCCAATACGAGTGTATAGTCTTGGAAAGGCTGAATCAGTCCAAATCTTTGCAGAGCCTACGAGGACACTCAAGAGATTGATCCAACTCACCCAGAACTTCTCATCATAGTGAAGGACTGCAGGAAGAGAAGAAGATTAACTGGGCAAATCTCGTCTTTTGTTGATGCTGCAGAAAAAGCACCAAAACCGCAGTGTGACCAGGTAAGTTGCTGAACGTCATGCCAGAGGTCCTCCCGCGAGACTGCTGCTGAGAGATCCTGTCCATTGTCCTGCCTTCAGTCATCAGACCAAGGAATCCGGAGGTCGATTCAGAGCAGCAACATTACGGCGCATCAACCACAAACCTTTTCTTTTAACCCTAGGTACTGTTGTGAAAAAGTTATTGCTTACCAGATTCCAGAAAGTCGCTCTAGAGCACTGGGGTGCACATTGAGATGTCCAGCAACCCCCTCTCCCCTCCGACCCAAGCCGCTGCTTGTGTCCCTTTAGAGTCCCCAACGTCGATTAAGCCTTCTTGTATCTTCTTTCCTAGTGACTAGAAAGTATCCACAGGAACTTTTGATTTCTGCTGCTTTGCAAGACTTTAAGCTGCTACAAACTGCCTTTTAGCTTGGGTTGCGTTTTTGACTTTTAAAGACTTGCTATGCTGCGTAACTGCCTCTAGAACCTGAAGCTCTGCTATGATTATAATAACCAATTGTTTTCCTTCCCAAAAATCACCTTCTTGTATGTGTATGCAGACTAAATAAAATTATCATATTACTTTGTGGGTACGCAGTATTACCGATAGAACTGTGAAACTCCTGTAACAATTGTATATGTTCAGCAACTACCAACTAAGATGTGACCCTATGAAAAGTACTGAAAAGGATACCCATGTGTATTGGTTTATTGTGCTAAATATTTAACAGTGACACTTGTGTATATAAAACATCTATATTTTAATATAAATGTGTGTTTCTTTGAACAGCATTAGTGACTGGGTACAGTGTACTTACCTACCGCTCACATCTTCCTCTAAAGATAAGCCTGACTGCTCTGCCGCTCTACCAAGGTCCTTGGGCAGCACAGACTGATACTAAGAGTTGGCCATCTACCAACCACTAGGATAGCTTACTAAAGTGGGACTTTAGGAAAACGCCCCTAACACCGATTTAGACAAAATGCAAATCAGGACCTCCTCCTCCCAGGACAGTAGAAGGACCAATAAAGAACAAAACACAAGAAATGGCGAAAAATGAAATTAGCCTCCATGTTGGAACAAAGGTAACCCTCCTGTGCATAGCCACAGCTGTGTATACAGCCCGCAGTGGAAAATTGCACAAAAGTCGGTAGAACACGTCCAATGCCACCAGCCATGACTAAAGGGTTGTTTCTGTAACATAATTGTTACAGGAGCTGAGAGAAAGGGGATACTACGTATTCCCTTAGCACCCAACATAGGGTGTGGGGTGCTGATCTCTCAGAAGGAAAAAGCTAAGAAGGATAACAAGTATCCCTCTAACCCTGAGAGCAGTAGTTTTCAAGGGAAATAGAAATACCAAAAGGAGAGCCCAAAGGGCACCCAGGCACACTGCACATAGGTTGCTGTGTGCTGCAAAAGTGAAACAGATGTCTTTAAAAACATTTGACGGAAAGCATGACTCAAAAAGTAAATTACAATTAACAGGTTTCCCATGATCAGAGCAAGAAAGAATGAATGAGGGGAAAAAGGCTCCCCTCATTCAGGGGAACAAGAAAAACGAAAGTCCAAGAAAAAGGAAAGTCCAGCAAAAAGGGCTGGTGGTCCAACTCAGAGTGGATTAAGCATAAAACTGACACATCTTGGGGGCGTGGACAACAGAGCAGTAAGGACGCGAGTCCCGAGAGCTCCCTCTGGCCGCCCGCAATATCCTGCTTAAACATCCTCTTGGACGGAACGCACTCGCCTGAGAATGCACCTGCTGCTGTGCATATGAGTGCGGCACATATTGGCGAAAAATGAGCTCTGGGTCCTCCTTCTCGGTGAAGATATCCGAGGGGGAACTTGACGCTGGTGGAGAGCAAGGAAGAGCCCGCCAAAATGGCCGCCGCGGGCTGCCCTCGCTGACACTCCGAAACACGGAGGGGAGACTCCGAAGCACCCGCCCACATCTGGAAGGCATCCATCGGAGGCACAAGGAAGCACGGCGAACTGACATCGGCCAGGGAAACACAGGGTGCTCTGCAACTGACTGGGCCGACATTGCAGCGGACGGCTGCGAGCATACAGCGGGAGGCGGCACGGACCGCTGCAGTAGCGCAAGGTAGGACAAGCGCTTGGGCACTGTGCAAATCCTGTGACCTCCTTCCCGAGCTGGGGCCGGGACCCGGAGGAACTCCTTTGCCTCCCATCCCACCTCCTGACATACCGGGGACCGGTGAGTGTCCGGGGAGCCGCGGAGGACGGTTCCTTGCCCCGGTGGCAGATGGGCCTCTTCTGCAGCCGACACTGGTAGGGAGGCGGCGGCGGCGGCAGACAACGCTGGTGGGGGCACTGCGAGGAGCCCAGAGTGCCGACGCCCAGGGAATACATTACTAACACTGGGGCAGTAGAGAGCATTGCGCCAGTAAGGCTTTCCCCACTGAGCTGTTGGGGTATTGAGGAGCAGCATAATTTGGATGCCCAACCCAGTGGGCCAACGACTCCGCTGGTCCTAGAGGCAGGTTGATGTTGCACGCGTGAGGATCCGTGCCCGGCCACGGCACACACTGCACCAACGCGCTCTTGAAACCTTGAAGGTGCACCACACACAGACCAAACAGGAGACGGCGTCCGTAACCCACGGCAAACAGTCATACACAGCGGGCCAGCATGCACTTGAAACCTTAAAGGCGCACCACGCACAAAAACACAAGGCGGCCAGAGCCGGGACCCCCGGATTGGACAGGGAGAGGTGCAGGACTCTGTTACCTGACATCTAACATTCACCTGAAGGTGTGCACATTGGCCCTGGAACGCCAGACACACGACAGACGGGCCGAGGGGAGCAGTGCCCACCACCAGCTTAACACAAAGGCCGAGCAGGGTGAGGGGCAAGGCATAACATATCTGCAGCGCGAATCTCGTCCCTGTTGAATGGCTAATTTACAGCATAGGGAAGGACAAAACAAAAAGGGCGACCATACAGTGCACAATGGACCAGTTTGCAACGAGCACCCCCACCGTGATGAAAGACGCTGAGCTGCCGGCGACCTCTCCCCCCCTGGGGCTGAGGCCCTAACATTAAAGGACGTGATGGCCACCATTGCAAACTACCGCTCCTCAATGGAGAAAAAAATGGATGTCATATCGGCGGAGGTGTCTTTCCTTCGACACGACCTCCAAAATGTATCCTCTCGCACGGGAGAAGTAGAACAGCGAGTTTCGAATGTGGAGGATGACCTTGGGGGGGTCCACCAGCAGCTAACACAGGCAATGACACACCTAAAGTCCTTGGAGGAACGGTTGGAGGAGGGGGAGGGGAGATCACGCCGCAATAATATTTGCATCCTGGGCCTGCCAGAAAATACAGAAGGCCCCGGCATGGAACTCTTCTTGGAGCAGTGGCTGGCGGATCTCGCGGCACCTAAATCCTTTTCTAACTTTTTTTCTATTGAGAGAGCCCACAGAGTACCAACAGGACGCCCGGTGCCAGGTGTCCCTGAGAGAACAGTTATTGCAAAACTGCTAAACTACCGTGAAAAAGATGCAATACTACAGATGGCCCGAACGAAAGGTTCGATCACATACAATGGCTCAAAAGTTGCCTTCTTCCCAGACTACACTCGGGAAGTGCAGAAAGCTAGGCAGTCCTTCGAACACCTCAAAAGGAAATTACACTATGAAAGTCAAATATGGACTGCTCTTTCCTGCACAACTCAAGATCCAACACAACGGTACTACAGTGTACTTTAAAGATCCGAGAGAGGCCTGGAAATGGGCCGAAACCCACATCACTGGGGACTGGGACCCAAGAAACCCGGGCCCTGAAGGCAGACGCAGTCCCAGACCTCGGGGGAAACGAGACGGGCGGGCGCGACTCTCCCCACCACCAGAACGGAAAGAGACAGCGCAGGAGAGAGATGAGTAACACACTGGATCAGAGAAGGTACTACCAGGACCCTGAAGAGATACACTGGAGAACGTGTGGGACACCCCTGCACAAATGCCACGGACCCCGCCAACACTCTGCTTTAAGTCCGTCAAGAAACACGATGAAAGTAGCGGGCCACAGGGGCCACCACCCAAGACCCCGAACCCTGAGAGGATTGGGGACAGTTCGAATAATTCTTCGTTTTTTCTTCTATAGCAATGGATTGTAAGGCTGGCCCCCTAAGGTTTTGAGGGTCAGCAATGTTCGGGTGACAGGTACTTCAGGTTGGGGTGGAGTATAGGGAGGGGGAGGGATGGGAAAGTTCAAATGATTTTTTGTCAGTTTTGGGCCACCACATGTTCACATCACAATCCAAACACAACCCTTGGCATACGCCGCACCAATGTACCACAAAGGGAGACCCTACCCCCGCAATGCACATCAATGTGGGTTTGTCCTCCCCCCCCACGATTAAGATATCCTGTAACCCGCCAATGCATGCTCTAAATGGCTCTCGTACAATCCCATACCTGTTGACCGCCCCAGGTCTCTCAGACTGCTCACCTTGAACATCAATGGAATGGGCTCTGGGATTAAAAGACATTTAATCACGCAACTGCTGAACAGACACTCACCCGCTATGGCCCTGTTGACCGAGACACATCTAGAAGGGTCGCGCTGTACCCTCTTCCAAAGCACCAACTACAGGACCGCTTATCATGCGGGATACAGGATGGGATCCAGGGGCGCTCTTATTCTCATACACAAACGAGTCCCATTTGCCTTACAAATCGTAGAACAGGACCCTCGGGGTCGCTACGTCCTAATCCTGGGAACGCTCTGGGGTGAGAGACTGGCTGTTGTGTCGGTGTACTCTCCACCCGGATTGGGGCAAGAATTGTTAGACAAACTGACTACTCTGATGGGGAAGCATCAACCCGATAGGTGGATTCTGGGGGGAGATTTTAACAATGTAATGTGTAATATTATGGATCGCGCCCACCTCACACAACGTAATCCAGGTGCCCAGACGAAACTGGCCAGCTTCGTATCTGCCTTTGGTCTTCGAGACGTATGTCTGGAACTACACCCGGGAGCCAGGGGTTACTAGTTTCATTCGGGAGCCCACGGCTCCCTGTCCAGGCTAGATTACTTCTTCCTTCCCAATAAAGAAATGCAGAGGGTAACGTCCGCAACTTTGCTCCCCCGTGTTATCTCGGACCACTCGCCCCCGACGGTGGAACTGTGGGTACAAGGAGTAAAGCCCCCTAGAACGTGGAGACTGAACAATTACTATCTTGGGTTCCCGGAACTGGTTGAACGCCTTGCTGAAGTATCCAACTAATTCTTTGAGATCAATGAGGCCGCCGTGCAGGATCCGGTGGTAATATGGGAGGCCTATTAAACAGTGCTGAGGGGGAGGTGATCTCCTGGACAGCTAACAAACAAAAAGACTCCAAAAAATAACAGAAGCCGAAAGGGAAGTGACCCAATGGGAAAATGAGTACCCTCTTGATCCGACGCCCGAAACTCAGGGGTCCTTAAGCGAGCTAACGAGCGCCTCCGAAACGTGGCGCTGGATAACGCCAAACAAGCCCACTGGGAATCGCAGGCGAGTATATACGAATTTGGGGACAAGGCGGGCAAAATGCTAGCGTGACTGGAAAAGAGATACGAAGGACAACGACATGTCTGAAAGATTGTCACCTCCTGAAACGAGAGATGTCAATCGGACGCCGAAATAGCGGAAGCCTTTGCCCAATTCTACGCTGAATTATATCAGGAGCCAACCACCCCATTTGACCCAACCCTGTTAGACATAACACTCCCATCTCTTTCAGCATGACAGAAGAAACTAGACTCCAATCTCTCTGAAACTGAGATAGCTGAAGCCCTAACACAAATGCAGGCTGGGAAAACACCGGGCCCCAATGGGTTCCCAGCAGAAACCTGGCAAAAACTAGGTGAGAACAAGGTAACGGTCCCCCTTCATAAAATGATGCTTCATGCCCGAGAACAGGGCACCCTTCCACCGGTCCTGCGCAAGGCTACCACTACCATCGTAGTCATTCCTAAAATGGACAAATCCAGGGAGCGATGTGCCTCCTATAGGCCCATCTCGCTAATCAACAGGGAGGCTAAGATCCTCGCCAAGCTTTTGGCCAACCCACTGCAGTCGGTGGTTCACACCCTGATCCACTCGGACCAATGCGGCTTTATGCCACACAAATCAACCCGAATGAACCTGCGACGGCTCCATCTGGCAATAGAACCTGCTCCTATTATAGATACCCCACTTGCCTTATTGTCAATTGATTTCGAAAAGGCTTTCGACTCGATCCGATGGGACAACCTCTGGGAAACCATGAAACATATGGGGTTTGGGGAAAACTTCATAAGATGGGTAAAATTACTCTATACGAATATCCAAGCAGAGGTCAGGGGTACGCAGCAGGGATGCCCCCTCTCCGCCCTCCTGTTCACTCTTGCAATAGAGCCACTCGCCCTATGGCTCCGCCAGAACGCAGCCTGGATGGGATTTAGATGGCCTGAGGGGCACGAAGATCGGATCTCGCTATATGCAGACGATCTCCTGATATACTTGGGGGATCCAGCCCGGACTTGCCCAATAGTAACACAAATGCTCATCCGCTTTGGTGAATTCAGCGACCTAAGAATCAACTGGGGAAAATCTGTCTTCTTTCCGGTAAAGGGTGGATTACTGGCTAACCCCCAGGACTGCCCGTACCGAGTGGAACAGCGTGGCTTTCGGCACCTAGGGATTTGGATAACCGGAGACCTCACTATGTAATACACAATCTCCACCCGATCATCGGCCATTTTGTTAGCGACATGCATCACTGGAAACTCCTCCCTCTGACACTCATGGGTAGGGCCGCACTTTTTAAAATGATAACCCTGCCAAGATTCCTATACATTTTACAGAATGCCCCAATCAAGATCCCGAACCCCGAATTTGACCAGGTAGAGACCCTCCTCAGGCAACTCATATGGGGAGGAGGCCAACTACGTATAGCGGTGACCACGCTCCAAAATTCAATCTGGGAGGGAGGGATGGGGTGCCCCGCCTCCAAACCTACTATTGGGCATCACAACTCGCGGTGGTCAACGACCTGCTTCACTGGGACCCAGAGCTTCCCCACATAACAGTTGAAGTTGCCGCCATGCACGACTCGGACCCAATCCACCTTCTATACCAAACTCCCACGAGACCCCTAACCTCCCCCACAACCGCAGCGCACATTGTTAGTGTTTGGAGACAGGCACACGTGTTTGTGGGATGGGAAAACAGAATAATAGAACTTAACATGCTGCCAGCATACATCCCCACCAGATGCACTTCAATTCTATACAACGCTATCACATCCTTCGCTACTCCTGAACTCACAAGCTTGAAAGCTAAATGGGAGGTGGATATAGGAGAGATAGACCCTGAGGACTGGATTCAGGTACTGATGCAACCACGGGAGATAGCTATTTCATCTAGGCTGGGTCTGGTTCAGCTAAAGAGCCTACATAGAGTATACTACCCTAGAACGATCCTACTTAAGTGGAAAAGGGCCCCGAACCCGAACTGTTTTCAGTGTGGGGAGGAGGGAACTTTCTTCCATATCCAATGGGGATGCTCCCGGATCCAATCCTTCTGGAATGCATGGTGCAATGAACTTACTAGACTCCTCGGCCACACTATACCACTAGACCCAAAAGTACTACTCCTGGGCATACAAGACGAGATCGGCCTTAATAAGTGGGAAAGGCTACTTTTGTCTACGGCAGCGGGGCTGATGCGCAATATTGCACAAAAATGGGGTGTCCCGGAGTCCCCGACGCTGGAGCAGTGGGTAATGGACATATGTGCTATGATAGAACATAGGATATACAATGCTAGGGGCTGCCCTACCAAAGCCTCCAAAATATGGGCGATGTGGGAAAAGGAAAGGCTAGAGCCCAGGGTCACAGGAGGTGGGAATCCGAACAAAGACAAAGAGGGCTGTGGGAAAAGAATTTGATGATCGGTGATGCAGACACAAACATTAGCCCTTGATTGGACATGCTGGTCCCCTTTTGATTATTTCTTCGTTTTGGTTTTTGTGCGTTTGTGATATAAAACAATAAAAAAAAAAAAATAACTGACATCTCCTTAACAGCAGTTTAAGCAGAGAGGACAGCAAGGTGATACGATAGGTCATTTATAACGTGCTTAATACCCAAAGGTTTCTAAGCGCGGACCCGGGGATCGAACTTGTGGTTTCGTGTCGTCTTGCTTCCAAGACGAGCACGTTGCCACTGAGCTATCCTCCCGAGGACCTTTAGTGAGTTGAAAACAAGTCCCGAGTCTAGGTGGTGTGTTGGATAAAGGACTATGCATGAAGATGTACAGTCAATAGGGTTGATGTTTCTAGTACTGCACCAAATGCAAAACATGTCGATTTACTGAAATAACAGTTTCTAATGTTAGAATGTTTAAGAATATTCAACTTTGAGGTAGGTGGAGATGCCCAAACTATGACCCGCTTGGAGCAATGCTGCCAAGTTGAGAGTTTGAGGACATGGGTGTAGTGTTGCCCCTTGGTCGGTCTTGGGATAGCATGTTGTACGGGCAAGGCAGTTCCATCGGCAGGGAAAGTGACATTCTCATGAATGTTAGGTAAGAATTTGTAGAGTCCAACTGGTGTGGGACTTCACAAGACTTATCTCTTGGTATTAGGTAACCCACCTTTTAATATAGGCCTGTACTACACAAGCTGGTAGTTTGATGGAGCAGCCAGGCTTCGCTTACGAGGGGTAATGTGAGCTGTAGAGCTGTACAATGAAATTAGTAAATACAGGTATCCAAGTAAACGCTTACACACTTAGTCATAGTATAAATATTTATTGATATATACACAAGGATATTTAGACCATCTTTAAAAAGCAGCAACTAATAGTTACATAATGAATACACAACATGGGTTCGATACAAATCCTGTGCAATATTGACCACTCTATTAAAATGATAACATGCAGGAAAATGTTGGTTGGTAGCGTTCCCACAAATCACCCAGTGGGGTTTGTAAAAGGTAAACAATGGATTGGAGATCTGGGAAGGTGACTCGCGCTCAAACCACTGGTGATTGTAGAACTAAGTAATGCTGTCAATAAATATCCTTATGACGGATCAGTAAAAGACAAATCGAGATTTTATTTCCTGTGATGTACAGCCGACACGTGTTTGGACCACCTGGTCGTTCAAGGCTGTGAGTAGTTACAAACAGAACATTAGACAAAATCTTACCGAAATCTTCCAAAATGTGTTCATCAAATTATGCAAATAAGGCAAAAGCAGAAATGTGAATTAACAAAAAATGAAAAAAATAAAAAGAATCAAATATAGAACATTCCAAGCCTGCCACATTTCAGGTCAGGGACAGGGAGTAAAGCTGATTGATTGCAATTGCAAGACAAAATACACAAATCAAAATAAAGGACATGTACAATTTAGATATTAGTGGTACAAAACATCTAATATCGATTGATGTTATGAGATCCTTCTTAACCCAAGGCAAAATGATTGATGAAAAGCGTGAGATGTGAGGCCACCAGGTTTGCTCTCAATGATAACCATGTGAGTCCAAGGTGAAATAATAAGTCAAAAATACATAAAATGAACTAACGGTGAGTCACCCATGCCTGTGGACAACGTGGTGGAATACAAATATTGTGTTCCAAGTCATGGATGCAATTAACGATTGGAATTAGGGGCATATCATGAAATGGTGAAATAGTTTGATTGGTCAGGTATTCACAAAACTACAAAATCGTGCCTACCCAACTTAGAGAGGCCAAAATCTCATTTCCTGTAGATGTGACAAAAAATTAAGGAAGACAATGTCATATTCTAAGTATCGAGAACTAAGAAAGTGATGTTGTAATTGAGTCACTGACGATGGTGTGATTCGAACATACCTTGCAAGATAGAGTATTTGTTGTAAGGATGAAATGATCTCGAACAATGTAATACGAAGCAGTTTAGCCATTCCAAAATTCTGAAAATGCCTCATCTGTAATGCAACCATGATGAATGATCAGCATTGAGTATGATTAGGAATGGAACTTGGCCTAATGCCATTGAAAATATCTGAAAACCCCCTGAGGTTTCCCTTTCGCTGGTATAATCTCGATAGAGAAGACATCCAAATATGGTAAGAAAACTGTAATGCGGTTTCCCGGTACTTGATGGAATTAATGTCCAAAATGATATATATGACCTGGAAAGAGAAGGATAACCGTAGTTGACAATGGAATGGTCAGAGAAATCTGGATGGATTAAATTATCATCATGATACTGTCAGATCAGGCACACTGATCACCCTAATTATAAAATGGTGAATTCCCTATGGATTGCCCATATCCTTCCTTTGCAATACTATCCTGCTATAATTGCGCGCACAAGTAAGGTGAAATTTGAAAAGAATCAGAAAGAAGGCACAATAAATGCGCAGGAATGATACGCTTGCTGATTAGCATCAGAGCTTACCTTAAATAGATGAAAGAATGGCATGGGGTCAATCCCTGCAACGAAGTCACACGGACAATGTCTGAAGGAATTGAATCTAATGTGAAAACACTAATATCCTTCACGCATACACCTGCGTGAAGGCGTCCGTACGTGATGTCATGCATCGGGCGATGCATGACATCATATGTAAACAATATATGTCATGTCCGTTGTCATTATGATGTGACATGAATAACTGATATTGTCCATGATGGTTGGAAAAAGAGTATTGGAGACTTAAGATAGGCAGTATAAAGAAGTCTCAAATGGAAAGACCCCAATATCCTACGCGCGAAAGCCAGCGCGATGACGCCTGCACGTCATGATATCATGTGTATATCAATACATGACATCATGTAAAACCACTCAAGCATGCGATGTACGTTGTCTATATGATAAAACGGATATGTGTAATGACCCGTGATGGGTGAGAAAAATTATTAGAAGAGCATTACGCATGAAGCAATATAAAGTAGTAATATGTAATTAGATCAAATGAATCCTCCAAAAACATTGATATATATTAGAAAATTGGGGTGCTGGCAGGCCTGATCCAAGCCCTGATCGACCTGTCCTAGATGTAGACAATTGTCATGTAAAACCCCTGGAATTGGGCATATAAGCAGCAGTCTCTGTGGCATTTGATTGTACATTATAATACAGGGTATTGATTGAATCCACTGACCCTCTTCACACAGACTGTTATAATAGGTCCAACGGTCATAAAAGGTGTAGTAAGAAGCATCAATCAGTGATACTAGTCTGGTTGTTCGCTAATATCAACTAAAGTGAGTATGTGTTAGCTAGTGGCAAGTCAATGTGGCCTCACATCTTTTAAATTTATAGACGTATGATGCCACATCAGACAATTTCTAGTACACAAGGTATGAACCTTGACATTTGGATACAATTAATAATTATATTATAAAAGAACATTCATCTCATGGTCACTATTAAGCCCATTAGTGGTACGTCTGAGAAAACAGATTAATTTACATTCCAATTTTCTCAATTTGAGCCTAATGTCACCACCTCTCTTTCCCCCTCTTCACTTTCATCAGTCCAATGAATCACAAGTCCTCTTTATTACCCCAATGCTGATGTTCTTGCCAATGTATGGCTAGTGGTGATTTAGGATCAGCACTTCTCAGACTCGCAAGGTGATACCTTATCCGCACTCTCAACTGTCTGATAGTGCTTTCAACATATAATTTGCCACAAGAACATTATGGCGTATACAAAATAGCAGGTTTTATAATTAATGAACTCATTAATCTGGATTGTTGTGCCAAATTCATCTGAAAAAACTTGACAATTCTCATGTGCATATTTCCAAAAATTGCAATTGCCACATTTGAAAAAACCATAGTTAGACTGAGGCTCAATTTATGTTTGATTTTATGTGCTTTTGTGAATGTGAATTTGGGTCTGTCCAGCAAGAAAGATAGCAGATCCTTATCAAGTTTGAGAATGTGCCAGTGTGTCAAAGCCAGTTGGTATGGAGTAGAGGGATCCTCAGAAAAATGTGTAATAACAGCAATGTGCTGCTGATGAGAATTTGACTTACTTTTCTCAACTAGAAGTTCTGATTGTTTTGTCTTGTCATATTTGTTCAAGGCAGTTTTAATGCTGTTCGGGTGATACCCTCTGTTCAAAAACCGTTGTGCGAGTACATCGCCTTTTTCCACATAGTCTCACAACTACAGTTCCTCCTAGCCCTGTAAAATCCCCCCCACCTAAATATTATGGATCGTAGACAATTGGTGACTGCTTTAAGCAAAGAGCACAGAATTCACTTCAGTAGGCTTTCGATAAGTTCTAGTCTGCAATAAACCTTCTTCAATAAAGATATGCAAGTCCAAAAATTCAATACATAGAGAACTGGCATGGCCTGTAAGCTTAATACCAACATTGTTGTTATTCATATGTGCTATAAAATGATCAAATGAGTCTTGTGGTCCCTTCCATACAATCAAAATAACATCTATAAATCGTCTCCAAGCAATCAAAATATTACTGTACGCTTCCTAATTGTAAATGTGTGTTTCTTCAAACTGTGCCATAAATAAATCTACCCGCAAGGGGGCAAATTTGGCACCCATGGCAACTCCTTTTGCCTGTACACAGTATTGGTTATTAAATAAACAAATGTTATTGCACAGAGTGAATCTCCAAAAATTTTTTAGCATGTCAATGTGTTTCAGATACGATGCAGATGAGTTGCGAAATGCATAATCAATGGTCCTTACTGCCAATTCTTGATCAATGCTGGTGTACAATGTTGACACATCTAAGGTCGCTAGCATGAAGTCAGATTCCCATTCCAGAGTCTTAAGGAACTGTAGAATATGAGTACAGTCTCTTATGTAGGATTCCGTATTAAGAACATAAAGGTTTAAGGGCTTCATCTAGATTCAGCAACATCCCTTCCGTAGCCCACCCTATACCACTCATGGTTTGTCTTACTAGTATTAATTTCTCAAATTTTAGGTACAAAATACAATGTGGGCATAGTAGGTTGAGTATTGGTCAAAAAACCTCTCATCTTCTGTTAGGTAGCCCTTATTGTACCATATTTGTATTAGATCTAAAAGGTCTTTTACAACCCTCTTGGTTGGATTGGATTGAATTTGACGGGTGAATAGCAGTTGGGAGTGGCTAGATGTGACATGCCCATTGCAATGTAGTCTGATGTATTAAGAACCACTTTATTGTCATCCGTATCTGCTTCTTTGATTGTTACGCTTCTGCACTTAGCTAGATCTTCCAAAGCCTCTGATTCATCTCTACTTAGATTGGATCTATGTCTCTTCTTGTTATGAGGAGATTTATCCAGATAGGCATGTATATCCTTGGTAATTGCCTTATGGAAAATTTCAATCACACCCGATGTCAGTTGTGGATGGATGGCTCTATGTGATATTAACAAAAACCGAAACACTGAATCACATCTAAAGTGATTTGATTTTCTTTTTTTTTTTAAAGGCACTAAACACCCTCCCCAATTTATTTTAGGACTGGTGCAAATATAATCAAGCTCCAGTCACAGAATAGTTGGGGATGGTGTTAGATAGTACCTCTAAACAAAATATTGAATCACTTTTGATGCGATTCAGCGTTTTAGTGTTTGTTAATATCACTGGATACCGTTTGGGTTAGAGCCATCAGAGTTATATTCCATTCCTAATCTTCCTCCATTTGTAATTGAAAAGTTCCCCCACCTGCCCCCCACCTGAAAGATGACTTTGCCTTTAAGATTAGAGAAATTTTGTACATCATTAAAAAACTAAAGAGCTCATGGGTCCCTGGCCCTGATGGCAACACCAACGTTATTAAGGCAAATCCCACCTTCTGGGCATAAATGCTGGATCGCCTTTTTTCTTGAGATTATGGCCACTGGGACTATCCCGAATAGTTGGCAGGAGTCCATTCTAGTAACAGTTTTTAAGAAAGGGAAAGGGTGTGATCCAGCCAACTAGTGGTTACTTGCAATGTTTGACACCAGTCAAAAGATATTCTCCACTTTATTACTAAAACAATGGAATAAATGGTCCACGAGTAAAGGCCTCTTAAACAAGTTCCAGACTGGATTTTGGAAAAACCACAGCACTTAGCATAACATCTGTGCCTTGCCCCATGCTAGGGCCGCGATTGTAGGTGTTAGACCTAAGAAACTATAAGCTTTGTGGATTTTTCCAAAGCTTTTGATCTAGTTTTGCATCCATTATTATGGGATAAATTGCACCAGTGGCGAATTGATGCCAAATTATAATACTTGATTAAAGCTTTGTACTCCGACACATGGGTCACTGTGTATTAACAAGGATGGAATGGTAACAACACATACCGACAAACCAAGGTTTAAAATGGGGCTCTGTTCTCGCACCCCTGCTTTTTATTTTATACATCTCCGATTTGGGCACTGCAATTGGAGCCATCCTCTATTTTCCTCCCTCAATTAGCGGTGAGTCAATGGTGTGGTTTGGTTACGCCGATGATAGTTTTGCTGGATCACATCCCCATATGGGTACAACACTCAATAGATACCCTGTTTGCATACACACAAAGTAATAAACTTAGAATGAACACTTCCAAAACCAATGTGGTAATAATTGGAGGGAGACAAACGAAAAAGTGCTCTTTTATTTGGAGGATTAATCGGAAACTACTTGAAGTGGTAGATCAATACATTTACTTGGGGCTTCCAATTAAAACCTCCCGAAAAGGTAATTTTTCTGGGGATATCGTCACCCCAGAGGACTTGAGGAAATGGTTTGTGATTAAAATTAGAAGGTTGGAAAGTCTGGAAGGCAAACTTCTTTGCTCTATACTTCTAGTCCCATCTTTGGTCCCGGTGGAGGCATTAAGACTTGAGTTTGGACTCACCTTCCTGATCTCTCTGTGGTTATTATCTGGATGTTAATTTGTACTCTCCCTGTACTCACCCCAAATCATGACAAAAGTTTTATTAGGATTAATCTCCAAGGTCTATCGATGTAAACAAACTAACAATTTCTTGGCGGAGCTTCAGTGACAATACACATTAATAATTTGGGACCGTGTATGCAGCATTTAGTGATCTCCTGAATGCATTGACAATATTGAAAAATAAAACTAATAGTTGGGATCTATACAACGCTTTAACTTCACTCCATAGAAAGAAAAAGTATGCATTTTATAGTACTTAGGGCTTGCATCCCAATTCACCCTGTACCTATCTGACAAAAATGTGTTTTAGACCAATGAGAAGATACATTACCTACGTGCAATATAATATACTTCCCACTATGGAGTACACCAGTAGTTGGGTTGGAATGGCATATGAGGATACAAGGTGGCGACTATGTAAACTGTCGGTAGAAACTTCATGACATTCTGCCCTCTTGCCCTAAACTAATGAATGCATACTTGAAGGGTTGTACAGATCTAACATTTTATTGAGTCTGATCAGTTTTGGAGCTGTATCCAAGTAGCAGAGTCCATAGGGATGACAGCAGGAGCCTTCTATATTTGGAAGAAAGCATTATTTCAGCTCACTGTTGAACATGTGAAATAAGCCTGATGCATTTGAAATGTTGCTTGTGATGTTGCCTGTTTTATTGTAAGACTATCTTAAGAATATTTTATCAGTTGAATAATTTGAACAATATTTATTGTCAAGAATCTGTACTTTCATTTTATTAAAGAGTATGCCATTTACGAATTTGAAATAAGCTATGAAATTATTGGTATTAATTTAATGTAATCATTTAATTGTGTACCTTTTCTACGTGCTAAAGGTTTTTCTTGTTTAACCAAATGCACTGAACACAAAAAAAGAAACAAAAAAGTTTGGTATACATGGTGATAAATTTACTGTGCATATAGATGACAAAGCCTATAATCCTTTGATAGCAAATAGGAAAAGAGATGCAATAAGAAATTAGAGCATTGACTAAAGGTGGGGTATAATGAATGGGGATTTTAGATCTATGGTGCTTCAAATTAAAGGACAATCTCACAGTTGCTATAGAAACATTTAGTCACCATAGATTCTAAAATGCATTCAGTGACTTAAATGAATAAAATAAGTTAGGTGATGCAGTAAGATCGAATCAAATCACAAGAAATATGCCCTAGCTTCAGAACTCCAATCCCTCTGGAGTGTGGCCTTGTGCCCAAAAGTCACAATGCTTCTCCCCAGAATGTATCTGATCAGGTAAAGTACTTGTGTTGGTGATTGTTCACGAGGAGAGATGCAACAAAGTTACTGTTAAGTAAAAATGTATTCTTATCTTTCGGGTAAAGCTGCTCGGGTGCAACGACCAAAAACCAGTGCAATGGAAGGATACAAAGACTTGTTCTCAATGTTATCATAACGAGGACAGGGGGAAACAAATGTTTTGCATTTACTTACCACCCCCCACTGACTTTGATTTTCCCAGAAGACTGGATGGGTCGAGTGGGGTGTTGTTGGAGGATGGAGTTCCAGTTGTCTGTTCCAGTGAGAGGCACCCAGGAGCTGCGGGTGCAAGGATTCTTCTGGTCAGGACCAGGAGCAGAGTGCAACTCTTGGTGATGGAGAAATGCAGAAAGCACTGATGCAGACCTCTTCACCGGAACAGGGAAGGCAAGTTCCAGTGACACCCACTAAACACAGGCGACAGCAGGCATCCTTCCAGTCGTGGTTGTAGAAGACTTTCCAGAACAGGACCCCTTAAAGCAGGGAGGCTGACATTTTGCAGCAAGGTGACATACAACACAATCCGGCGACCACCGAAGTTCCAACTGCAAACATGGAACAGGGATGGTTCTAGCAAGGTAGCCCACTGGAGAGCTGGTTAGTCTACCGGGTGGTCATAGGACACTTCCGAAGGCTCATGACGGCTGGATCAAGAACATGTCAATAGCGGTTGGTCCCACCAGTCCAGGGGTTGAAGCAATGCTCAGGGTCTTTGCAGACCAGGTAGTCCAACAGGGTTTCACCGGGCCAGATGCAGGAAAGGATGCTGGGCCTCTTCAGGAGTCTTCTCCGGATCTTCAGTCGGCTGATCTTCTGTACAAGATTCTGAGCTCCAACGCTAATTTCATAAAATGGCAGCAGTAGTCCTCTTTATCCAGAAATCCAGCCTTGAAGCAAGTCCAATCCTAAGAATGGTCCAATCAGGGACCACTGTAGGTTTTGTTCATGTCCTAAACCAGATTTTCAGGCACCACGGATGTGGAGTGGGACCAGACAGTCCCTCTCCCTTCCTCGGTCACACACACAAAGGCATCACTAGACTGCGAAAGGAGTGGCTTTCCAGGGCAAGTGCAAGTGCATGACCTTCTATGGGGTTTCTTGATCTTCCTGCATTGCAAGAAGGCCAAACAACAAGATGGCCATAGAACAAGCGAAAATCTCCTGGCATGGCAATTTTGGGGCACTGGCCACGTTTAGTAGCCATATAGTCAACACATATGTGCACACTAGAAATAACACTGAAATTGTGAAAATAGAATTGCTGCCACCAGCTTGTTGTTAGGCACATATAAAAGTAACCAAAAATCACAAGTGTAAAAGACTAGGGTGATACAAACGTATCTGCCATTGCACCACACTATAAAATGCTGTGTGCAAGGTTAAAAAGTTACTAAGTTGTAAATGTCAAAAGGAAAAAACTGTTTCCCAGTATTGATCCGTCTCCTCACAACAAATAGATAACAAAATCAGCAAAAGGCCAAGGGAGTGAAGCTGAAAACTTCACCTCCCTGTAAAAAGTCAGGACAGGTTCAAAAATGAAAGCAAAAGGTTTTGGTGTCCAGAGAACTATGGAGGGAAAGTTGGCAAAAGAAATCTTTCCCAACAGTGCATAACCTCATCAAAATAATCCAAACTTTCTTTTGTCTACCATCCCCCTGTGCACAGCAATATGTGGCTCAATGGTAACAAGGATAGGCATAATATATTCACTATAAGTCTGCAATATCACTTCCTCACTCTATTGTGCAAGACACCCCAATCAACCCACCATTAGTGTGCCCGAGGCTACTCTTGTTAGTTTTCCTGTAAATATCCTATAACCATCCACATACATATCGGTAGTTAGCCAGCTTTCTTGCACTAAAAATATGCCCTACTCCAGCAAAGGGCCATTCACTCTCCCATTATTCCACAAGTGTTCATAACCCCTAGCATTCCATGTGAGGATATACAATGTATCTGGCGTAATGCTAGGGTAGTCCCATATTAATTGGTTGTGGCATCCCTGGGAGCCACCCCGAGTCACTCATGTTGTGTTTAACCTCAAAAGCAACTTTTAACGGTTATCACAAAAGACTTCCTTGCCCCCTTGTTCACATTCCACTGATATCCTATGGCGCATGGAAAAAGTGTTACTATTTAAATAGGTCACAAAATTGATAGCGTTACCCATGCGTATGAACAGTCGCATAAGACCTCATGTAGTGAGATATGCATGTCGTTTTACAATGAAGCAAGTTGGTGTATTTGTGTCAATAAATGTCATGATGGTACAACTCTTAAAAAGGGTATCATTGCTAAAAGGGTAGACGTTTGTTCTATTAGGTATAGTACTCCTTTGTCTGAAATATTTCTTGTATTTTAAAAGTCTGAGATTTATTTATGTTCGCAAGTTGATCTCGTCAATTAAGGGAGGGGTGCGGGGGGTTGTACTTGCTTAGTTACCATATTTGGATTCCCTTGATTAGATGTAGGCCTATTGTCTGACTGTGGTTAATCTGCTATGGAGTTGTTCAAGCTACTATGCCCAATTTCTATTTGGGCTTCTTGTTCTATGGGAAGACGCTTCAAAGAATCATCGATAACAGGTGGTTTTGTAAGACAAATCAAAATTAGTTTTAGGCTTTTGAGATTTACGTGCTTTCTTGGCATTTGTATTCTTTACCTTACTATGCCTTTTACTTGCATGTGTGTTGCTCTCAGTATCATGTATCACATAGAAATTATGTTTCCACAAGGCTCACCCTCTTATTATCTTAAGTCAAGCACACCTCTTGTCCCCAGTTCTCTTTTTGGTTTCATTAACCAATTTCTTCAGTTTGGTCTAAAGTCCTGCCAAAATCACTCAATATTCGAGACAGTTCGATACAGATACTATAGATCTTATGTGCTAGCTACCACTCTTACATTTTTGAGCCACAATCAGTCTTGCACGCTAAACCAACCTTTCCAATTGGCATAACTTGCTCTGTGCCTATAGTTGTCACTGGTACTTCAATCCTGCCTAACCCTCCACATGTTATTTTGTTGCAGAACATGGATTTCATCCATTACATTCACACTTTCTGCCGGCTTAGTTCTACCTCCAGCCAGCACATGGAGCAAATTCACAACATTGTTTCATGCTGGGATTTCTGTACCCCACGTTTCCCGGCATAATTCAATTAAGCATTTCATGGCCATATTCTCAAATATCTTTCCATGGTCAGTTTGAGAAACACCCAAAGGGGTACAAGTGATCATACCGCCATTAGAGCTGTACTCATTGTACAATACTGGTGGTGGATTTTATTTTTCATAGTAATCCTGCCCATCAGTTGATCCAGACATTGTGCGGCTGTTCAGATAGTGCCATATACGTTGTACGCTTCATCCTACCTTTCACATTGGCATCTTTCTCTAAGCTATAACAATCCCAGTAGCAAATTATTATTTAAGGCAGGGGAGCGGTGTATGGGATCCCCATTTCTTGCCTCACTTCCTTGTTTACCTGTGGCACATCACAGTCTGAGTTTGTTTTAGGACATCAACAGACAATCCCCCATTTTTGCGATTTAAAGCTGTTGGCACAAGATGCTCCATTGTACTAACAGCCGGATTAGGTTCCAGGTCCAACCTCGATTTACTGAGTACGTTATGACATTACAGGATTTACAAGCAGGATACAGAGGTCCACTCAAAGTTACTGCTCTAAACTGGTCTACCCACCAACTTCTGAATGCACTTTTCAGTGCACTTCTCCATTCACTAGTCTGTTTTATGAGCCCACGGAGAGGAGGTAAGACACCACAACAGCAGTACAGAAGTAAGACAAAGTGTTCAGCTTTCGGCTAAATGGGCAGCATACAACTGCTCACTGCACTTGTCAGGGCACTTCTCCACAAAGTAATACTTTAGTTTCGGCTTCACCAGGGAGGGGTGGGGGGCCAAGCCATTTTAATGCACTGGTAGCCAATATACCATTTTGGTATCCATTGGGGTACCTAGGTTTTGTTTACAAAATCCTGCTCAACGACATTTTGTGTTTCAATGCTTCTTTTGGTGACCACGAGGTAGGTCTTAAAAGGCCAGTTCTGACCATGTGAACTCTTTGTGAACCCACAATGGCAGTCCCCGTTTTGGCCCAACCTGGTTAATTCCAGTATAGGTCTCTGTACTACTACTCTCACTTCCTGTAGGGGTGGCGAAGGCTGAGTGGCAGTCCTACTGACCAACAAGTCTGGTTGGTCATACGACCCTCAGGCCAAGACCCTTTTAGTGAATGGCTGGCTGGCTGGCCTTTTGTAAGCCACAATGTGCGAGTGTATCTGGACTTGTCTTGCTCCTGTTGCACTCTTCGTTTCCTGTTCTGCAGTGAGGAGGAAGCAGGTGTGCTGCCCTACTGAAAGAGATGTTTTCTTATGATTACTAACATATTTAATCATTACCTGACCATACAGAGGTTTGGGCATATCCCAATTTGGGTTTGACTCCGGTCCATGCCCGCTGAAGTCTCCTAAAGTCTCCCTACATGTGCTGGATTGAGGACTCCATGCCAGAACAGTTTCTGGGCAATTTTACTTTTGCAACCTGTCGTTTATCACTCAAATGTTCCTATTGGCAGAGGGTTGCTGCATCAACTACCAGCCAGTTTGTCAGCTTGTGATGTCCTGCAATGCCACCAGCCATTGTCACTGTCCTGGGACCGTTTGCTGCCTTTGTTTGTTCACCTTGCTGCTGGGAGCAGTTTCCTTGGGTTTGGTCTTTTTCCTGTGATTCAAGTATTCCTCATTAGATATTTTACATCTGGCTTGATAGAAGGTCCTTTGTTTTTTTTCCTTGGATACTGGGGCCTTAGTTGACCCAGGGTTCAAGTCAGAGAAAACCGAATCCTAAAAACCACTGTTGGCAAGGGGTATACAATTGTTTCATTCTCTCTGCCTATAACATATATGCCTGTAAATTAATACTTGTATAATGCCCTAGGGATTTCAAATGAATATGGAGAAATGTTTTGGTCCTAAGGGATTTATTACATACTAATGGAACAGCCGTGTGTACGGGCCAAAGTGCTTAACGAAAGACATTTTCAGAGTGTTAATAAAGACATTGTGGAGGCGTACTATGCTGGAAATAATTGCATTTACAGAAAGATCTCTGTATGGGGGTAAAAAGTAGTTCATTTTGTTGGGGAAATAGTGCTTAATCAAATGACTTTCTGTTCATATGTGTTTATTTTAAAATGTATATATTTTCTTAGTGTATGCTGTTGAAGTGGTATCCCTGTCTTGGGACTTTTTCTGCAGTTAATTGTATGTTATTGTTGTAATACACATTTTGTTTGCCTCGAAGATGAACTTGAACGGTACACCCCTTTTCGGTGCCACCGGTTCAGCGCCGATTTGCCACGGCCAGTTCGGCGACGGGACGTTTTGGCGCTCAGATGTTTTGGCGCGGCAGTACATGCCTGCCCCATGAGTTACTGTGTTCCGCTGTACGTAATGAATCCATTTTACTGTAAACATATGCAGCAGGGTTTTCCAGCTCATCATTTTGAAATGGGCATCTGTGCATTTCAGCCGGCTGTGCAATTATTTCCCAATATGTCAAACACCCACCCCAAAGGGATGAGGCGACATTGTTTGAAGCAGGCTGCCATTACCTAAGGCACCTTTGAACCCGTCGCCCCACACCGCCCTTTAGAGCATGGCGAGCATTCTTTAGTGGTTACATGTTTACATCACCACCCCATGTGCTATATTTATTGGATGCGGAATAGGCTGCCAAGGTTTTCATCTTGACGAGACGACTAAAGGAGTTAAACCCATCCATCCTCTTCGCAATATCCCTAAATAACTAAAGGAATAGCGCACAATTTATATAGCATCTTCATAGTAATGTGTTTGATGGCCAGCTTCGAATCCTTTCATTTCGATGCGGCCAATTTCGATGCGGCCAGTTCGGCGCGGGCTATCACGCCAAACCGGCTCCTGCGCCGAACTGGCTACGACAAATCGGCCCGCGCCGAACCGGCCGCACCGAAATATCCTGCTCCGGAACTTCTAGTCTTATTATTGTATGCGTAAGGCAACAGCTCCCTCTAGCGGTGGTAATAGGAGAAGCGGGCACAAGACAGCTTTGGATAAACATACATATGACTTTTTATTATATAGTATGATTTTTCCTGTTTGGTAACATTGTGCTTTCTGTAATTTCCACTACCTCAATGTGTTAGGTGCTAAGCTCTAGGACTAGGATCTTCTACATGTACGAGGGATGGGATGTGTGGACACTGCTCTGTGTTTCATGCCTGTAGGTACAGTTCTCAGTTTCTCCTCATCCCTGTTATTTTATTTTGGGTGCTCACCTCTTGTAGAGGGCTGGCATATAGACATTGGGGTTAGAAGAGTCATTGTATAGGCATTATTGCTTTGATAACGTTTAAGTGTCAAATTAGTATCCAAAGTACTTATTTGACCCGATAGTATTATATGTGCTAAAGTACATGTTTTTCAGTAGTTGTGTGTGGACATCTGTACCTCTGTATTGAACTATACCTCAGAGTTCAGCCTTGTTCAGAACACATTACCTACACTAAAATAGTTGGGTTCCCTTTATTTTCAGGTTTGTTAGCTTTCCCCCCAGGGTAAGGCATTGTAGCATCAACAGAGGGTGGTGAAAAAACCTTATCTGTTAAGTCATGCATCTACTTTGGTGGGCTTCTTTTATCTTTACACTCACCTGTTCAGGAGGGACCCGCACATGTTTGGAAAGAACGATGCACAGATCAAGCACTTTGCCCGCCTTCGGTACAATGAGACGGTGCTGAGGAAAAAATACAATGAAAGCAGTTAAGTATAAGCACAGAGGACTGAATAAAAAAATGCAGAACCAAACCACAGCAACTTAGTAAGACAATACAGAAGAAAAGGATTTTTGGCAAATGAATGCTAAAACAGGGCAGCAGAACAAGAACCAAAGGCATGCAAGCAGGTCAGTATTGTATGGAGTTGAGACCCACTAGTGCAAAATAAAATGTGTGCGCTGAAGTTCAGCGATGAGGCTTGTTGGTAGATGTGTGTATCAGCGATAGAATACCAAATGGTTTGTAAAACACCTAAAAAGAGTAATGGGTATTCTATGCTTTCCTCTGCTTGAGGTGGGGGGTATGGGGGGAGGGGGTTAGGGTGTGTAATTGTAAACAATTGTGTGAGGTCTTGTGCCTCAAACTTAAGGCAGAAAATTGAAGCATTAACAACTTGAATTGAGAAAACCTGGTCTCACAAAGGACTAGCGCAAGCACCTTTTTCACATTGCACCACGTTATTGGAGGGATCTGAGGGAACATGTGGACATGCCATGTCTATAGCAGCTCTTGCACCCAGTTGGAGCTACGATGCAACAGTTCATTCGTTCACCCGCTTCACCCTTCACAGTCTCTTCTTTCTGACAGTATGGAGGAGCTGCCACCACTGCAAGTCTTGATTGTTGCATGACTAGCAGCACTAAACTGCATCACGACAGCTGCAGCAGACCAATACTGTGGCAGGCAGAGCCCCAGAATGCTTATTAAAGGGTAAAGACCTGCTACTCATACACAGACTACCATTCAGTCAGTTAGAGAAAATCAAACTACCTGTTAATGAAGATCACTTGGCATTACAACTGTTAGAATAGATTCCATTATTGGAGGAGATCTGTGGTGCCATTTAATGGGACCCATAAACTTTGTTTCCCCCTTTTGGATTCCTAGGCGCTCCGACTTATATTTGTGGTCTGATGGACTTTTAACAAGTCCCTCTTCCTCTGAAAGCCTTTTTTACCACATAAATGTACGGTAGTCCATCCACTACCGGGGAGAGCCAAGTGCTTTATGCACCTAATTGCGGCCGTAGGGTGCTTTCACACTGGTTTTGTGAAGTGGGCTAGTTGCAGCTACAATTTAGTTTTGGCTTCACCGGGGTGCAGCTGATTTTACTGCATTAGTAGCCAATGTACTTTTATGGTTGAAATTAGGTACTAATGTATTTCTTTAAGTCCTACACTTTGCAATTTTGTTTTAGGCGTCCTATGTTTAGGGAAACCAAAAAGGATGCCTAAAACAGCTGTTGTGCAAACATGGTTGCACTCTGAGCCTAACTCTGCACCCTCTGTAGTGTTTATGACTGTTCTCATCTTTTTGTGACAGCCCATTTGTGCAATTGGAGGGCTGGCTTAAGCCAGCCTATGAGTGAATAAGTATCTCCAGGGGAGACCCTCACCCTTCCACAACTCTAAAGGAATGCTGCTGGAGAACTTCTACCACTAAAGCCATACCTCGGCTATTAAGGACCAGGTCTGGCCATACATGCTGGGTTATTTGTCCTTTCTCTCATCTCATTTTTTAATTTTTCTGTCGACTGGATGTCCTTCCTGGGCTGTGCTCGTCGTCCCCACTAGCTGGGCTGCATCCCTTGTGTTGTGACAAATTCTGGGCAGTTTTTGTTTCCTCATCCCAAAATATCACCTAGGTCATGCAACTCTAGGTAGGAAGCAGCCGCCATCCAGAAACGAACACGGGTGGAACACATCTACCCCACCAATGCTCTTCAATTGGTCCATCCTTGCTTGAATCTACAATTGTGCTCTTTGTGGGACTGCTTTATGCTGCTTGGCTGCTCTGCTCGGCCTTCTGAGCCATCAGATTTCCTTTGTGAAGTTTCTTGATTTACTCAGTACCTTCGCTGCCAAGGTCTTCACTCCTGGATGGCGGGTCACCCTCTGCAAAAGTGGATAGTTAGTGAGTCGTCGTAAAGTCCCTTGGTGGCCTGATCCTGTAACTTCACTTAGCCCATATAATCCTATGGGGAACCTGAACCAACTACAAACTCCTTCAAAGTGACTTTGGCAGGGACTTGGCCGAAAATGACATGTTCTATGGTCCCTCTTGGGTCACTGGAGTGTTTTATCAAAGAGCTGGTATTATAGCTTGCAGCTCTGATCTTCTAAGTATTTTAGGCCTTTGTATCACACTCCTATTCATAAAAATGAAGTTACTTTTTATAACTGGGGGTTATTACTTCATCCAGTGGTGGCCCGCCACTATGGGAGTGAGGGCACTGCCTTCTCACCCAAATGGCAGCCAGCACAGTCTCCTGTGTGGTTAATTTGTGTGGGGCCTGTGCTGCCTACTTCTAAGCAGGGACGTGTCGCCTGCTACACAATTGTATTTTCCATTTGTGGGCAGAGGCCTTTGCGCTCTGCAACAGAGAAAAATAATGAGGTAGCCTTACATTAGAAGCCTGGCCCCACTGCCTCATTATTGCACTAGCAACATAGACACACTGACTAACAGTGGGCCATCTGGCCCTCCAAAATGGCATAGTGTGTGTGGAGGATGCTTGCAGGTAAGGAAAGTATTTTTTTTAACGTAATGTGCATGCGTGCGTGCGTGCGTTAAGATGGATTTCTAGAATGTGGCCTGGTGGACATATGCTAGGAGGCCACCCTAGATATAGTGAACAAGGGAACTCCGAGGTTAGCCAAAACCCAATCAAGGTAGCAATGGACAAAAGTCAAGGTTATTCTCAGCAGACAATCAGTGGGGCTGGGGGTCCACAATGAGTCCATATAGTGAAGCACACAACAATTTAGACAGGAATGTATAGAAATGCAATATTTCTAGGGCCAAAAAACTAAATCATGAAACAAGCATGTGATATCACACAACACTCAATTAGAAGAACAAGTTACTTCTTACCTTGTAACGTTCTTTCGATGGGATGTTCTTTCGACGTATTCCTTATCTTAGATATCTCCTTCCAGCTTTGCTGGCCTCGGAAAATGTTTCTCTAGAGGGCGCTGCGCGTCGACGTCCGCCGAGTCAATGTCCCTCGACAGCTGCCGTATCGACGTCGACGTCATCCTGCCTATAAAGGCAGCGTGCAGCGTCCGTTGCTCAGTTCCGTTTTGTAGCCCACAGTATTTTTGTCTGGACTAGACTAATCACCCTGAAGGAGCGTAAGCTGCAACAACAAGGGAAGTAGTACTGCGGGGATGGATAAGGAATACGTCGGAGGAACATCCCATCGAAAGAACGTTACAAGGTAAGAAGTAACTTGTTCTTCGAAGGGATTGTGTCCTCCGACGTATTCCTCATCTTAGATAGGCTCCCATAGCAGTATTCTATTATTGGAGGTGGGAGTACTGACTTCATGCTGCCTTTTATTGATGAATAGAGTGCAATACTGCCCTTCCAAACCTAGTCTCTTGACTGGAGGAGGAATCCAAGTTGTAAAAACGTGTAAAGGTATGGACGGACGACCATGTGGCGGCCGCACAAATGTCTTTAACCGGCACTCCTCTTTTGAGGGCCGATGAAGCTGCAATACCTCTGGTCGAATGAGCCCTAAGGTTTTGAGGGGGCTCTTTTCCTGCCAGTTTATAACATTCCAAAATGGCTAGAATGATCCATCTGGAAATGGTCTGCTTAGTTATCGGTAATCCCAGCTTGTGACCTGCCTAGCCTACAAACAGCTGGTCTGCTTGTCTTATCCTGGCCAGTCTACTGATGTAAAAACTTAAAGCCCTTCTAGGGTCCAGCCTGTGTAACCTCTCTTCCTCTTTCCCCGGATGAGGAGGAGGATAGAAAGATGGCAGGGTAATCTTCTGAGTGATATGGAATTCAGAAACCACCTTTGGGAGGAAATTAGGCTTCACTTGCAGGACAACTTTGTCTTTGTGAAAGATTGTATGAGGGGGTTTACAAGAAAGCTTGTAACTCGCTCACCCTTCTAGCAGATGTAAGTGCTATTAATAAAACAGTTTTAAGGGTAAGAAATCTTAACGAACAAGAATGGAGTGGTTCGAAAGGTGTGCCCATCAGGAAAGTTAGGACTAAGTTTAAATCCCATAGGGGAACCTGGAATGGTCTTGGGGGATAAACGTTATTTAACCCCTTTAGAAACTGTATTACCAAGGGTAACTTGAAATAGGATGGTTCTTCCGCAGTGCGCTTAAAGATGGATAGCGCTACGAGATAGCCCTTAATGGTGCCAACTTGAAGGCCTGAATTCGCCAAATAGAGTAGGAAGGACAAAACCATTGGTGTACCACATGAAAAGGGGTCGATATTCTTTTCTCTACACCAGCTGCAAAATCTGTTCCAACGGCAGCGGTATAAAGACTTTGTTGCTGGCCTCCTTGCCTAAAGCAACACCTCCATATCATCATCAGGGAGGTCCCAATCCTTGTACCTCAGCCTTTCAGAAGCCAAGCGTGAAGGTTGAGGGTTTTGATGTCTGGATGGAGAACCTGACCTCCCTTCTGTGAGAGTAGGTTCTCTCTGAGTGGAAGTCGAATTGGAGGGCAGATGGACAAGTCTAGAAGGTCCGGGTACCACGTTCTCCTGGCCCAATCCGGGGCAATTAGGATCATGGTTTTCCGGAATCTTCTCAACCACCTGATCATTTGAGGAATGACAGGGACCGGTGGGAACGCGTACAGAAGCGGAAACTCCCAGTCCACTATGAACGCGTCTCCCAGAGCTCCTCTCGGGGGAAATTCCCTTGAGCAGAACAGATCGCACTTCCTGTTGACACTGGCGGCGAACAGATCCACCTGAGGGGTTCCCCAAAGGGCGAAGATCTCTTGAAGGACTTCCTGAGCTAGTTCCCACTCGTGGGAGACTGTGCTCTGCCTGCTCAGAGCGTCCGCTGTCAAGATCTTCTCTCCAGCTAGGTGAACTGCCGAGAGATTCCGTCTTGGATTGCCCAAAACCAGAGCTGCATCGCCTCTCTGCACAGGGGTAGTGATCCTATGCCTCCTCTTTTGTTGAGGTAATGCATGGCCACTGTGTTGTCCGTCATTATCAGGACATTCTTCCCTTGTACAGCTGGCAGGAACGCCTTCAGCGCAAGTCTGATGGCCCTCAGCTCTAACAGGTTGATATGTAGTCTGGACTCCGATGGAGACCAACGACCGCTGATGGTCAAGTCGTTGGCGTGGGCTCCCCACCCCGTGAGTGAGGCATCCGTGACTACTGTTATCTCCGGCCAGGGTTGCCAAAACTGTTCTCCTTTCAGAATGTTCTCCTGACAGGCCCACCACTGAAGGTCTCAAGCCACCCTGTCGGGAACCTGAAGAAGATCTGTCATTCTTCCTGAGAATTGTGACCACTGAGTCCTCAGTGCCCACTGGAGGGATCTCATTCTCAGGCGAGCCTCTGGCACTAGGAAAATGCAGGATGCCATGAGGCCTAGCAACCTCAAAAAGTCGAAGGCTGGGAGACGTTGGGCATTTTGGAACTTGGTAACCATCTGTAGAATATCTTGAGCCTTCACCTCTGGTGGTGAGGATTTTCCCAGGGAAGTGTCCAGGATCGCTCCGATGAACTGGAGTCTCTGCGATGGTATCATTTGTGACTTCTTTAAATTGAGGGAGAAGCCCAGTCTGTGAAGGGAGTGGCAAACATGATTTAGCTGGATCTGAGCTTGTTCCGAAGATACAGCCCTGATCAACCAATCGTCCAGGAAGGGGTAGACGTGAATCCCTTGCCTCCTTAGACTTGCCGCCACTACCGACATTAACTTGATGAAGACCCTCGGGCGGAGGTCAGCCCAAATGGCAGCACTCGAAATTGATAATGAGAGTTGCCAATTGCGAACCTCAGGTATTTCCTGTGTTTGAGATGGATAGCCACATGGAAATAAGCGTTCTGAAGGTCCAGAGATACCAACCAGTCCTGGAACTGAAGGGCCTGAAGGATCTGAGAAAGAGTTACCATCTTGAATTTGTCTTTCCTGAGGAATTTGTTCAATTCTCGCAAGTCCAAGATGGGTCTCAGTCCTCCGTCTTTCTTTGGAATGAGAAAGTAAGGGGAGTACCAGCCCTTGTTCCTCTCCGCTACAGGTACCGGTTCTATGGCACCTTTCTCTAGTAGGTCCAAAATTTCCTGCAAGAGGAGCGGATCTGGAGCTTTCTGAGAGCTGATCCGCGGTGGATGACTGAGGTATGCGTAGGAGATGCAGGCAGTAACCTTGGCCAACTGTTTCCAATGCCCAAGCATCTGACGTGATAGCCTGCCATTCCGCCAGATGTTGTTAACCTGCCTCCTACAGGTGTCCTGTGAGGGAAGTCCTCAGAGTGGTTTTGGGGCGGCTGATGCAGAAGCCGATGGTAAAGAGGCACCTGCTGTTGCTGCGGCTTTTGAATATCTACCCCGTCCACCTCGGGTAGTTCTTCTTTGTCCCCTTTGAGCCAGTCGTCCTCTACCTCTTCCGAATGCGGAGTAGAAGCGAAAGGACTTGCCCCTTGCAGGGGTTCCTGTGGGACGAAAAGGTGTCTGATGGATTGCAGCGCCTAGGGATTTTGCTGCTGCTTTTGATGTTTGCAGTTTTTCTAAACTGTCATCCGCCTTTTTCCCAAACAAAGAAGAGCCATCGAATGGCATGTTCAAGAGCCTGGCTTGCACATCTGGGGCAAAACCAGACTTTCTCAACCAAGCGAATCTCCTGGTTGTTGTACTTGCCGGCATTGCTCTGCTGATACTGTCAGCCGAATCAATGCCCGTCTGGAGGGATTCGCACATAGCGTCTTTACCGTCCTGTATGATATTTAGGAACGCCCCCTTTCTTCTCCCTCCGGGATGCAGTCAGCCGCTGTAGAAGCACACTCCCAAAGTGTATGGCTGAATCTAGCAAGGGTGCAAGTAGCATTAACAGATTTTAACGCCATGCTACATGCCGAAAAAACTTTCTTTGCCATAGCATCATATTTCTTATCGTCCCTGTCCTGTGGGACGGTAGGGTAAGCAGTCTTGACGTCAGTAGAAGATGCTGCCTGTACCACCAGACTTTCTGGGGATGGGTGTTTTGACAAAAACTCCGGGTCTGCAGAAGATACCCTGTATTTAGTAGACAGTTTTTTATTTACTGCCGGGACGACATCTGGGGTTTCCCAGTTCGTCATGATTTTCCTCTGAAGAGCTTTATGAAAGGGCACTACAGGATCCTCCTGTGGACCTTTGTCAAGAATATCTGTGAGGTCATCTTGTTGGAAAGCCTGTGAAGGTGTTGACCACCCCATAAATTCTGTGATCTTTGCCATTAAGGCTCTATAGGGGGTTTCAGCATGCTCCCCCGGGCCTGGCCTAGCGAACTCCACCTCAGGAGAAGTGTCTAACCCACTTGCCTCATGTAAGGAATCATGGAGATCCTTTAACCTGCGTTCTTCTGAGGATAACTCCTCTCGAACTGGGGTTGCAGGTCCCTGCAACTCAAATGTGTGTTCCTGTTCAGATAGTTCTCCCTTTTCCATAATTGAGGACATAGTTCTCAATTGTTCTGAACTCACAAAGGGTGTAAAACCCATCTCAAGGCAGAGGGTGCCAAACTTGTCGTAATCGGTCTCGAAAACGTCGATGTCGTCGACGCCGAAGGCTTCGGGCGTGGCGTCGAAAACAAAGGCGGAGGCCTCGAGGTCCTCGATAGAATTGGGATTCTGCTCGAGGAAGTCGACAATCTCGACGCCATCGAGGACTTGGGGATAGCCACTGGGTGCGTCGTAACCGTGACTTTCCTTGGCGTCGACGCCGGTGTCGAAGATGGCGTCGAGTCGACAGACCGGTGTGTCGAAGGTCCTTTCGACAACGGCGTCGAAGAAACTGACCTCGGCGTCGACGGAACCTTCGGCGTCGACGGAACCTTCGAAGGTTTTGAGGTCATAGCTTTACTCGAGGGTTCGTGACGTGCTCGAGAAGCTTCCTTCGCCGGGTACTGCGACTCGCAGCCTTTTTGACCTTCGGGTCTTTCGACCAGAGCATCGCTCTCGGCAGTCTTCGAGGGGGTCGAGGCCGCTTTCTCAAAGACGCTCATCATATTTTTGCGGAATTCCTCCCATTCAGCCCGGGAACTATGTTTCGTGGGGCAAGGGATTCTCTTAGGAGAAACAGAGGAAGAGGAGGACGGAGAAGGGGATCTTCGACGTCTCCTCTTCGAGTGCTTTGATGGGACCCACTCTGAGACCTGGAGCACGAATGGTGACGAGGAGACGAATGTCTCGACTTCGTCGAGGAAGAAGAAGCTTTTGAAGTCTTACCTTTCTCCAGCTTCCCCCTACGCTCCTTCAGGGCCTTAGCTGTCATGGACATACAGTCCTCGCACTCCGAACAATGGTGTTCAGCTACGAAACACCACAGACACTCTGTGGGGGGTCAGTCAGCAACATCTTTTTCCCACAATCTCTGCATTTTTTCAAGCCGGACAGAGGGGTCGTCGGTTCCGAAGAGGAAGCCATCGAGTACGGATCGAATATCTCGAGGTAAATAGGATAAATTGTCTACGAAACTGAGCAACGATATTCCGAGGCACTGAGTAAGCGCGGAAAAACGGAACTGAGCAACGGACGCTGCGCGCGGCCTTTATAGGCAGGATGACGTCGATACAGCGGCTGTCGAGGGACATCGACTCGGCGGACGTCGATGCGCAGTGCCCTCTAGAGAAAATTTGTCCGAGGCCAGCAAAGCTAGAAGGAGATATCTAAGATAAGGAATACATCGGAGGACACAATCCCTTCGAAACATATTTATAGTCAGCATAGGTTATTAAAATGCATTCAATTTCAAATCAAAAGAAGGTAGGTGATGCAATAGGATGGAAATAGCTCAAGAAATATACCCTAGCTTCAGAAGTCCAATTCCAATGAAGAGCAGAGCCATGTGCCCAAAAGTTATAGAAAGTAACTGATGCAGGTAATATACTTGTGCTGGTGATTGTTCAAGAGAAGAGATGCAACTAAGTTACTTGTTAGTAAAAACGTGTTCTTATCTTTCTGGTAAAGCTGCTCAGGTGCGACAACCAAAAACCAGTGCAATGGAAAGATACAAAGACTTTTTCTCAATATTATCCTAATGAGGAAAGGGGGAGACTAATGCTTTGCGCTTACTTACCCTGACTCAGATTTTCCCAGAGGACTGGATGGGTCGATGGGGGGGGGGATCACTGGAGGTCGGATTTCCTGCCTTTGGTTCTGGGAGATGTTCCCAGGAGCTACAAGGATTCTTCTGGTCGGGCCCAGGAGGAGAGTGCAACCCTTTGGCGATTTGAGAAATACAGAAAGCACTGATGCAGGCCTCTTTATGATACTTCACAAGACAGGGGAATTCCAGTGAAGCCACTGCACACAAGCGATGGTAGGCATCCTGCAATTTGGGCTTGAAGACTACCTTCCAGAGCACAATCCCTTTAAGCTGGGAGGAGGAAATTAAGCAGGAATAGACTTCCACCGCAAGCGGACTACGACCGAAGTTTCTGGCTGCAAACGCCGAACGGGGATGGTTCTAACGAGGTAGCCCACTGGAGAGCTGGTCAGTCCATCGGGTGATTGGGGGACACTTCCAAAGGCTCAGGATAGCTGGATGCTCGAAAACACATTGTGACTGGTTGACCCCCACCAGTGCAGGGGTTGAAGCACCGCTCAGGGTCTTCACAAATCAGGTCAGAGCAATGCTGGGCTTCTTTGGATCGTCAGGTGGCTGTTTTCTACAAAGGAGTCATGCTCCAACACAGATCTCAAACTGCTGCAGGAGGGTTTTAGGTGAAAGGGTCGACTGAACTTGATTCGAATGCAATAGTTTGGAGTCAAAAGGACTGAAAAAAAATATTTTTAGGGGGGTGGGGGGAGGTCCCCTCCCAACCCCCCATTTCTGGAGTAAAAAACACCTTTTTCCTATACGGAAGCCAAAAAATAAAAAAACATTTAAAAAAAGGGCATTCAACCTTTTTTATTTTCAGTCCTTTTGACTCGAAACTATTGTAATTCGAATCAATGTATTCAACCCTTTCACTGGACACCCTGCAGGAGTCCTCTTCCTATCCAAATTCCAGCCTGGAAACAAGTCCAAGCCCACCAATGGTAAGGAGCTGCACATTCAAACAGTCATCAGTGGTCTAATCAAGGACCACTGTTGGTTTCACTCATGCACACCTACTTTCAGGCTCTAGGAATGAGGAGTGGGACCAGACAGTCCCACACCCTTCCTGAGCCAACCATACACAAATACACAAAACATCACTGTTAGGCAAAGTTTGAATGCAGTAACATCCCCCCACCCCCTCCTCGGGAACGCTACAAGCAACTATGACTACAGGTGTAAACACAATCAACCTTTGGTACATGTCTGTACTACAAAGTTTTAGTAGCGTGTTGAGCAGCCAGGCTTATCTCAAGAGGGAATGTGAGCTGTAATGATGTTACACAGAGGTTTACAATCACAGGTGTTCAAATAAACTCTTACACCGTTACGCTCACCTGGTGTCTCTGCGGAGGCGTTGGGGCACGGTTGCAGCCCTCCCTGAACTTCAATTACCCCTTTCAGGCCTCTCCCTTAATAGAAAAGCTGTGAGCAGTGGTACGTGGTGATACTGCTCCTGCATGGAGATAACAGTGTGTGAGTGCGCCAATTTGTGATTGTTGTACCTATCGAACCCTTCACGGTTTCTGTGAGAATACGCCGGCCCATAAAGCTCACCTGTGAATTATGTAAGGTAAGCTCTCCGTCCTGCTAATTCTGGCAGGGACGCGTCGAATGGGATCTAGTTCCTTCACTGATCCCTGGTAAGGATTAGTCCAGTCCAGCTGAGACTATGCTTCTCCTTATGATTGGTAAGTCTTTGAGCTCTTGTGATGCTGTTCGTTCTGTTTAATGTCTTTATCTGTTGCTCCTATTTATGCCCGCAATAATGTCTCTGGTCTGTTTTCTTCCGTTAGATGGAAATGCGGCCTCAATGCAGCTGTGAGACGCGGCCGGATGGAAGATGGATGCTACCGCAATGTTCGACAGCAGGTAATTGATGGTTTAAGGAAAAGCACGAAGTATGGTGAAGCGTAAGCTTAAACTGACTGTTTTTTCGATGTTTAACCTTGTCTTCTGTTTTTCCTTGCAGGTGCTGCTGTCGACGATGGAGCGTGTCGTCATGCGGTGCCAAGATGAAGATTTTGGCGTTCCGGAAAGTCTAAAGATGAATACTTGGTTCACCGAAGAGATGTACATGTAAGAACAGCTTCCCCCAGTTGGTAAGTATGCTGGCAGGAAGCAGGATGTCCAGGAAGCAGGATCTTCAAAGGTAAGTCTGACCTCAGGCGACTGAGCGGTACGCTGCTTGCAAGAGCAGAATAATGCGAAGCGAGGATCAGGGCAGCTTATATAGCTGAGATCGTGGGCACGGCCATTAGGGCCGGCTTATCAGCCACACCCTGCCACTCCTAGAGAGTGAGCACGTGTGAAAGCAATCCATTAGCAGCCACACCCAAGAATACACTTGGGGCTGCTTAATGGATGGAATGTTCAAGGTTAATGCATCTGAAGTGCTATGTCCATAATAAAAGCTTTTGGTGTTAAATGGATGTTCTTGCTTCCTTTTGTTCATGAGCCTGGCGCCAAAGGTGCCAGGACAGTGTCCACCCAGGTCTCCTGTGCATGCGACCCCTGCATGCCAGTGCCCCTGACTTTATGATCATGACATACACTCAAAGTTTCTTGGTTAAATACTTATTAATTTATTAACCAGTCAGTTATAAAACATTCAATAGAAGAACAAGTTACTTCTTACCTTGTAACGTTTTTTCGATGGGATGTTCCTCCGGCGTATTCCTCATCTTTGATAATACGTTTCCAGCTTGCTGGCCTCGGAAATTTTTTCTGTAGAGGGCGCTGCGCGTCGACGACCGCCGAGTCGATGTCCCTCGACGGCCACCGTATCGGCGCCGACGTCACCATGCCCATAAATAGCCACGCGCGGCGTCCGTTGCTCAGTTCCGTTTTGTAGCATAAGAAAAGTCATGCCTAAATTGGTTATTGACCTTGAAGGAGCGTAAGCTGCAACCACAAGGGAAGTATTACTGTGGGGATGGATGGGAGGGGCGATAAGGAATACGTCGGAGGAACATCCCATCGAAAGAACGTTACAAGGTAAGAAGTAACTTGTTCTTCGAAGGGATTGTGTCCTCTGACGTATTCCTCATCTTTGATAGACTCCCATAGCAGTGGCATGTAATTGGAGGTGGGAGTAAGAATGTCATGTATCCCTTTAGGGATGGACCGAGTGTAATACGGCTTTGCCAAATCTGGTCTCTTGACTAGTGGAGGAATCCAGGTTGTAAAATTTTGTGAATGTATGTGCGGACGACCATGTGGCAGCCGCACATATGTCTCTAACCGGTACCCCTCCTTGGAGGGCCGAAGAGGCTGCGATACCCCTGGTTGAATGAACCCTAAGATGTTGGGGTGGCTCTTTCCCTGCCAGTTTGTAACATTCCAGAATGGCCAAAATAATCCACCTGGAAATGGTTTGTTTTGTTATGGGTACTCCCAACTTGTGACCTGAGTATCCTACAAACAGTTGGTCCTCTTGCCTAATCCTAGCCATTCTGCTGATGTAAAAGCTGAGAGCTCGCCTTGGGTCCAGCCTATGTAGCCTTTCTTCCTCTTTCCCCGGATGGGGAGGAGGGTAAAACGAAGTTAAGATAATTTTCTGAGTAATATGAAATTCAGAAACCACCTTTGGGAGGAAATTAGGCTTCACCTGTAGGACAACTTTGCCCTTGTGGAAAATTGTATGTGGGGTTTTACAGGAGAGAGCTTGTAGCTCGCTCACCATCCTAGTAGATGTTAGTGCTACCAATAGGACAGTTTTAAGCGTGAGAAATCTCAGCGAACAAGAGTGAAGTGGTTCGAATGGAGTGCCCATTAGGAAGTTTAAGACTAAATTGAAGCCCCATAAGGGAAGTTGGAATGGTTTTGGAGGATAAACATTAGTTAATCCCTTGAGAAATTCTATCACTAGAGGTAGTTTGAAATACGATGGTTCCTCCGCAGTGCGCTTGAAGATTGAAAGCGCTGCAAGGTAGCCTTTTACAGTGCCAACTTGAAGGCCTGAGTTTGCCAAGTAGAGTAGAAAGGATAACAGTTGGTGTACCACATGAAAAAGGGTCAATATTCCCTTCTCTACACGGGCTGCAAAATTTGTTCCAACGGCAGCGGTATAACGACTTTCTTGCTGGCCTTCTGGCCGAAAGCAACACCTCCATGACATCAGGGAGATCCCAATCCTTGTACCTCACCCTTTCAGAAGCCAAGGTTGAGGGTTCTGATGTCTGGATGGAGAACCTGACCTCCCTTCTGCGAGAGAAGATTCTCTAATCGAAGACGGATTGGAGGGCAGATGGACATATCTAGAAGGTCCGGGTACCACGTTCTCCTGGCCCAGTCTGGGGCAATTAGGATCATGGTTTTCTAGAATCTTCTCAACCTCCTGATCATTTGAGGAATAACAGGGACTGGTGGAAACGCGTAAAGGAGTGGAAACTCCCAGTCCACTACCAACGCGTCTCCTAGAGCTCCTCTCGGGGGAAATTCCCTTGAACAGAACAGATCGCACTTCCTGTTGGTGCTTGTGGCGAACAGATCCACCTGAGGGGTTCCCCAAAGGGCGAAGATCTCTTGAAGGACTTCCTGAGCTAGCTCCCACTCGTGGGAGACTGTGCTCTGCCTGCTCAGAGCGTCCGCTGTCAAGTTCTTCTCTCCGGCTAGGTGGACTGCCGATAGACAGTTTCCTTCCTGAATTGCCCAAAACCAGAGCTGCATTGTGTCTCTGCACAGTGGCAGTGACCCTACGCCGCCTCTTTTGTTGAGGTAGTGCAAGGCCACCGTGTTGTCCGTCATTATCAGGACATTTCTCCCCTGTACTGATGGCAGGAAAGCTTTCAGCGCTAGTCTGATCGCTCTCAGCTTCAATAGGTTGATGTGTAGTCTGGACTCCGATGGAGACCAACGACTGCTGATGGTCAAGTCGTTGGCATGGGCTTCCCACCCCGTCAGTGAGGCGTCTGTGACTACTGTTATCTCCGGCCATGGTTGCCAAAACAGTTCTCCTTTCAAGATGTTCTCTGGATAGGCCCACCATTGAAGGTCGCGGGCTACCCTGTCCGGAATCCGGAGGAGATCTGTCATTCTCCCTGAGAATTGCGACCACTGAGTTCTCAGTGCCCACTGAAGAGATCTCATTCTCAGGCGAGCCTCTGGCACAAGGAAGATGCAGGATGCCATGAGGCCTAGCAACCTCAAAAAGTCGAAGGCTGGGAGACGTTGGGCATTTTGAAACTTGTTGACCATCTGCAGAATATCTTGAGCCCTCACCTCTGGTGGCGAGGCTTTTCCCAGGGAAGTGTCCAGGACCGCTCCAATGAACTGGAGTCTCTGTGATGGTATCATCTGCGACTTCTTTAAATTGAGGGAGAAGCCCAGTTTGTGAAGGAAGTGGCAGACATAATCTAGTTGGGTCTGAGCTTGTCCGAGGATACAGCCCTGATCAGCCAATTGTCCAAGTAGGGGTAGACGTGGATCCCTTCCCTCCTTAAACTCGCAGCCACTACCAACATTAGTTTGGTGAAGACCCTCGGGGCGGAGGTCAGCCCAAATGCCAGAACTCGAAATTGATAATGAGAGTCGCCAATTGCGAACCTCAGGTATTTCCTGTGTTTGAGATGGATTGGCACATGGAAATAAGCATCCTGAAGGTCCAGAGATACCAGCCAGTCCTGGAGCTGGAGGGCCTGTAGGCTCAGAGAGAGTTACCATCTTGAACTTGTCCTTCCCGAGGAAGTCCAGGATGGGTCTCAGTCCTCCATCCTTCTTTGGTATGAGAAAGTAGGGGGAGTACCAGCCCTTGTTCCTGTCCGCTACAGGTACCGGTTCTATGGCACCTTTCTCTAGCAGGTCCATAATTTCCTGCAAGAGGAGCAGATCTGGAACTTTTAGAGAGCTGTTCCCCGGTGGATGACTCTGAGGGATGTGCAGAAAGGGTAGGCAGTAACCCTGGGCAACTGTCTCCAATGCCCAAGCATCTGACGTAATAGCCTGCCATTCCGTCAGATGGTGAGTTAACCTGCCCCCTACAGGTGTTTTGTGTGGAAAGACCTCAGAGTGGTTTGGGGGCAGCTGATGCAGATGTCGAGGGTAAAGAGGCACCTGCTGCTGCTGCAGTCTTAGTACTTTTGACCCGTCCACCTCGGGTGGATCGCCTTTGGCCTCTTTGAGCCGGCTGTCTTCTGCCTTTCCCGAATGCGGAATAATAGCGAAAGGACTTTCCTCTCCCAGAGGTTCCTGAGGGGCCAAAAGAAGTTTGGCGGATAGCAGCTCCTAAAGATTTTGCTGCTGCTTTAGATGTCTGCAACTTTTCCAGACTGTCATCAGCCTTTTTTTTCCGAATAATGAAGAGCCATCAAAGGGCATATTCAAAAATCTGGCTTTTACATCTGGAGCAAAGCCAAACTTTCGCAACCACGCATGCCTGCGGATTGTTTTACTAGCCGCCATGGCCCTGCTGATACTGTCAGCGGAATCGATGCCAGTTTGAAGTGACTCGCACATGGCATCTTTGCCATCTTTAATAATGTTAAGGAAGGCTTCCTTTTCCTCTCCTTCGGGTATGCAGTCAGCCACTGATGAAGCACACTCCCACAGTGTGCAACTGAACCTGGCGAGCGTGCAGGTGGCGTTGATGGACTTCAACGCCATACTACAAGCAGAGAAGACTTTTTGCCATAGAATCGTACCTCTCATCTCTATCCTGTGAGACAGTAGGGTAAGCGGTCCTGCTGCTTGATGAAGTTGCCGCTTGGACCACCAGGCTCTCTGGAGTCGGGTGTTTCGATAAGTATTCAGGGTCAGCTGCAGCTACCCTATACTTGGCTGATAATCTTTTATTGACAGCAGGGATAACTTCAGGAGTTTCCCAATTAGATGCAATCTTTCTCTGTAAGTCTGCATGGAAGGGGACCACAGGATCCTCCTGTGGACCTTTGTCTAATATGTCTGTCAGGTCATCCTGTTGATAAACAGGCGAAGGCGCAGACCAACCCATGAATTCAATAATTCTTGCCATCAGGGTTCTATAGGGTGTTTCGGCATGTTCCCCTGGGTCTGGCTTAACAAAATCCACTTCTGGCAAAGTGTCCAGCCCACTTGCCTCATGTAATGACTCCTGTAGGTCTTTCAACCTTCTTTCCTCAGAGGTGAAATCCTCTGAAACAGGTAGTATGGTCCTCTGCAACCCGAAGGTTTCCTGGTCAGAATCTTCCTCTTCTTCATAAATTAAAGATAATCCAGGGTACTCTGACCTCTGAAATGGTATAAAACCCATTTCTAAGGCAGAAGGAGCCAAACTCGTCATTATTGGGCGAGAAAACGTCGATGTTGTCGACGCCGATGTGACAGGCTTCGAAGGCGCCGAGAACGAAGCCTCGAAGAACTCGAGAGGAACGGGATCCTACTCGAGGGTGTCGACGACGGTCTCAGTGTCGTGCCGGAGGCTCTTGGAATCACCGTTGGCTGTGGAGTAGCTATGGTCTTCTCTTTCATCGGCGACGATGGCGTTGAGTCGATCGACCGATGCGTCGAAGAACCCTTTGACAACGGCGTCGATGGCACCGATCCATGCGTCGAAGGAATCTTCGACGACGAAGACGGTGCCGTCTTACCCGATGGCCCATGGCGCTCTCGGGTGGAATTTTTCGCTGGGTGCTGCGACTCGCAGCGTTTTGATTTTTTGGGTTTTTCACCCGGGGTATCACCCTCAGCTGTCTTCGAGGGGGTCGAGGCCGCTTTCTCAAAGACGCTTAACATTTTCTTCCTGAATTCCTCCCACTCAGCCTCAGAGCTGTGTTTTGTGGGGCAGGAGACCCTTTCTGGGGAAACAGAAGACGACGAGGAAGGGGATCTTCGACGTCTCTTCTTTGAGTGTCTTGATCTCGACGAATGTGAAGGGAGCTACTTCAAGATCTAGAATGGGAATGTTTGACGGCGAGGAGACGAATGCCTCGACTGAAGAAACTTTCGAGGAGGTTTTGACTGACTTACCTCTCTCGAGCTTCCCCTTGCGCTCTTTCAAGGCTTTTGCCGTCATGGACATGCAGTCCTCACACTCCGAACAATGGTGCTCGGCTCCCAACCACCACAAGCAGATCCTGTGTGAATCCATTAGACATTTTTTTACCGCAGTCTCGACATTTTTTGAAGCCGGATCACGGCGTTGTCGGCTCCGATGAAGATGCCATCGAGAACGAATTGGTATATTTCGAGTAGATGTAGATTAGATTATCTGACTGAACTGAGCAACGATGTTCCGAGGCCCCACGAAGCGCGGAAAAACGGAACTGAGCAACAGACGCCGCGCGTGGCTATTTATGGGCGCGGTGAGGTCGGCGCCAATACGGTGTCCCTCGGCGGACGTCGACGCGCAGTGCCCTCTACAGAAAATTTCCGGGCCAGCAAGCTGGAAACGTATTATCAAAGATAAGGAATACGTCGGAGGACACAATCCCTTCGAAGGAGGCAATCATATATAACACAAATATATTTCAATAGTGTACACTCTAAGGTTCTGAATAAGATAAGACCCTTTTGGGATGGCCTGCAGATACAACCTACAATCACAGTTAACTTTAGTAACAAGGGTACTGGGGACATGCATATCTTACTGTGGTCATTCAGAATACTTTTCAAAGAGGACCAAAAGACCAAAAAGTTATTAGAACAAGAAAGGTTACAATTATTCTTAGACAGTACAAATATTTTGAGTTCACCAGAAGAGTCAATTCAATTCAATAGTCTAGGCCAAATTCAATGGGCTAAAGTCTTGGATACGATAAAGCAGTTCTGGTAGTTAAACGGAAACGTCTCTGCGCAAGTTCTTAGGAGTAGTTTTTAGCAAGAAGAATCATATGTTGGGTCACAAGCTGATTAGGCCTGTGAGTTGCGAAAGTTCTAAGCACTTTCACTGCGAGAGGTTTACAGTACCTTACAAATGAAGAAAAAGAGGCAGCGGATGACTTCGGTTCCTGCAGATCTCGCTGTTCCTGGGCCTTATTCGTGGGGACAAGAAGGACGACGTTGGGGGGCTCCTGCACTGGGACAGTCAAAGCAGCTCACAACCGGCAAAACTTCAATTTCAGTGGCTATAAAATAAATCAGACAAACTGGTGTCCCTCTCCCTGGTTCTACGGTTTCCTGCAGCAACTCTGAGGAAATTCAACCAGCTCTGAAATGAGTGTCCAGGTGGCTTACTGAGTTGATTGGTCCCACCAACTCAAAGGGAGAAGTTGTCCTTGCAGGGGCTTCTCTGTCGATGCGAACTTGGCGATTTGGGCCTGCAGCAGGGCTTCACCAGGCAAACCAACAGTCCAACAGTTAGAGCAGCCGTCCTCTTCAAGCTCTTCTTCGGTTCCTTTGTTCCAGTAGTAGACTCTGCCTTCCAAGCCAAGAGAATCACCTTTTATTCAGTTCTCTCCCATTCATTCCAGCCTATCTGTCACTCACCCAGCAGGGTGGCTATCCTTGCCGGACAGTCGGCCATACAATCACCACAGAGTGCATTTGGGTCTCTCCAAGGAGACTTAGCACAGGGAGTTTTGGGCACCTCCCTCACTTCCTGCCCACCCCGGATACTTGGGCATCAGAGGCAGTCTTCACTCCTGAAGCCCGCCAAAGGTGAATGAACAAAGAGACCAAACCTGGTTTGGTGCGCAGAGAAAAAAAACTGAAGGACCTTTCCGCAAAGAAATGGCAAAAAAAGAAGACCGGGACCTGTTTAAACAAAGGGGGCTCAGACGACATCTTGAAAAACATGACTCCCACGATTTAACGTTACCGGAGCTACAAATAGTTCGGGGTCGGGAAAAATCATGGTAGTTCGTTGTAAAATCACTGACACCAGCCATTCTGAGAGGAAAACGGTAGTATTTGACTGCTACATGATTATCTAGACACAGGGGATACTAAGTAACCCCTCCAGCACTCTACTGTAAGATATGGTGTGCTGGGTCTAGGAATTTAAAGGACTAGTAAAGTCAATTTCACTTTACTTACTCTGGGAAATAGTAGTTTATCCCAGAGAAGGTATTTAAACCTTTGGAAAGCCTGAAAAGGTTTCCTTGTGCCACTGCACGGAGGGTGATGTGTGACACAAATGAAAAGATGATGCCTATGGAGTTGGTTAGACTCTATAACCAAAGGAAACAAGAGTAAAACATGTATCAAAATACATGAGAGAGTGGGGAAAAGGCACGCACTCTCTCCAGGTAAAAAAAGCAAGTCCTCAAAATCCAGCAAAGTTGCTTTTAGTCTTTCAGGTGAAGGGAATTCGCACATTCTTGAGAATTCTCCCTAACAATCACTAGCCCACGAAAGCTAGGGCTTTTCTGGACAAGTGCATTACCTCATATGCGATTTCCTGACATGGCAAGGCAGGAAGATGTCAAACAACAAAATGGCCAAAGAACAAGTGAAAATCTCATGGTGATTTAAGCTACGTTGAGCAGACATACACAGTAAACACGAATGTGTTCACTACAAATAACACATTGTAAAAATCGAATTGCTGCCACCAGCTTGTCTTCAGGCACATTTAAAAAGTCAAAAGGGAAACAGTCTCCCAGTACAGATATTCTGAAGGACTGATTAGTTTCCCCATAACAAAATGAGCAAAAGCCTAAGGGAGTGAAGCTAAAGGCTTCACTTCCCTGTAAAAAATCAGGACAGGTTAAGAAAATAAAGCAATCATTCGGGGAGTCCCTAGAACCATGGAGGGAAACCTGCTGTTGAGATGGATTACTCAAATCTGGCCTGGCGGACAGATCTAAGGAAACCACCATAGTTCTAGTTAACAGGGGAACTCGGAAGTTAGCCAAACCTAATCAAGGTAAGCGTGGAGAGTGGTCAGGATTTAGTCCCAGGAGATGCGAGTGGGGTCAGGAGTCCACAGTGAGTCCACACAGTGAAATACACAATGATTCTACTTAGACGGGCAAGTACAAGATACAATATTTATTACAGGCACAAAAACACAATAGAAAAATGATCAAGTAGATAATATGATGCAACACTCTAAATATAAAACCTATATACAGTCATCTTTGGTTATACAAATACATGCAATTGACCTAAACACCTGAAAGGAAGGTAGTAGGTTATGCAATGAGAAAACCAGTGCACAAGAATAGAAGCCCTAACTTTATAAATCCAATCCCTAAATTAAATGAGGCCTTGTGCCCAAAGCTTAGTGTGGCAAAATCTACAGTTTCCAGTGATAGTGGTGCTGTGAAAATGGCCGCCATGTGGTGACATTACCCTAAAAATGGACTCTGCAGACAATCAAGCACTTTCCCCAAATATTCTAGGATTTTAGTTATGTAAAGGGTTCTCCGTAGGCTAAGGAATAAACACACTGAGACAGATAGGTGTTATTTTGTTTCAGAAACAACTTTTATTTATTGTTACTTTTGTTTCTTTTTCTTCTTAGAAAAAGGGATACGGTTTCTTCTCTTCAAGCTGCTCGGTCTGGAGCTTCAGTTCACGCAATGCACTTGGATCAAACTCAGGTAAGTCTCTATAACTTCTCTGTGTTTCTCTTCTCCTTTACTTTTCTTCTGACTATAGTCCAATTATTTCAGATTGTTAACAGTCTCTTGCTCTCCATCTGTTTAGTTTTTTTTTATATTTATTCTTCACTGTAACCCGCATTTCTTCAGTTCATTCAAAACATATCCCTTCGCTAAGAATGTTTTTTTCCTCAATCTGTTAATAGGCTTTGGTTTTCTCTTCCTGCGTGACTTTTTTATACTTAATATCAATTGTTCTCACAACCTTTGATGTGTAGCTGGTTACCCTTGTCAACACAGCTGTTATTGCAGCTCAGGAGCGCCACCTTGGCTCCGTCTCTCTCTCTATCTTTCCAACATTGAGCTGCCTTGGCTTCAGCGTTTCACCAGCTGCCGTGAATTCCTTCTCCTCGTACAAACAGCTAACCGTTACACACCTCCTCACAGAGAGACACCGTATCCAGCGCGTCTCTCCCTCTGACGAACCCGACAACGCCGCTCTCCGGAACGGATAACTGACAGTATTCAACGTCTACTTATATAGCGATTACGGTGATCACATAACTCCGAACGAGAACTCCATGCAAGTGCAACGGTGCAACTTGACTTCTTGTTTTATAAGTTATTTAATCTTCTCTCTTACAACGGACTAGTAAGCCCACTCATAACCGGCATTTAAGATTTCTTTCCCTTCTGTCTCCTAGCAACCACAAGCAGGAAAAAGAAAAACAATTGTCAAAATAATGCATCCGGAATTGAAAGACCGCTTCTGACTGGCCAATAGAACAGTCAATCATTCCATTCAGCTTGGTGATTATAATTAACCCTTCACATAGCCGATCAGCGTAGTATTGACAGAGCCACAATTGCACACTAATTGGGTGCTCTTCCTTTTGTATGTTTATCACAAGGTAATATATAATTATACCCCTCCTAGAATATTTGGGTAAAGAATTTTAGGGTTCAGGAAAAAAAGAAGTTTCCTACCTGTCAACTTCTTCACGGCGACATCGTCACATGGAACCAAACACAAAAAGTTCCTTTAGGAAAGGGTCTTGTGATGGTGAGAAATTTTCACAAGGATTTTACTGGTAAGATACTTTTTCTATCACTTAGAACAGCTTATTAAGCAAATGTTTAAAAAGTGAAAGAATGGAATAAATCAAAGTTCTTCACAATCTTTTAGAATGGAGGAGATGGAGGCAACTGTAAGCATAGAGAATGTTATTAGCCCAATTGATTGTTTATAATCAAATGGTACATTTGACCGAATTCGGCCAGTACCATTTGATCGATTATAAAACATACTGAACATGGGGAACAGGGGTGTCCCCCGCTCACCATGTTGGGTATTTTTGGCCTTGAGGATTGTGATTGTGTCCCCCACTTCCTCAACATGGGAGGCGGGGGACAGGAAAAAAGAAAGGAAAAAAAAAAGGGACCCTGCGACGTCGGATCCGACCCACGTTAGAGGGACGGATCTGATGCTGCAGGGGTGCATGGCATGTGGAAGCGAGCAAGCAGGTAAGTAGGAGTGGGTGGTGGGCGCATTTTGGTTGAATGTGAACAGGTAGTGCCCAAGGTAAAATTTTGAAGTGGGTGCTTTTTACGCTCTATTTTTTAAAGTTAGGAGTAAAATAATTTTTTGGAGAGTAAAAATGTCATTCCAAATTCCCAATGAGAGTATTTTATAAGTGGGAAAGAATGTTTGTAATTAATTATTTGCAACTAGTTATTCATGCACATAAAAAACACACAGGTTTCTTCCTGTGGTACTACACGTGTTACTGGCCCAACATATCCATGGAGCTGTGTGGATGAAAGCAGGGGAACAAGGTCCATTTCCTATTTTTGTTGGGAGTATTTTTACTCCCCATTTGTATTTTTTGGGAGTATTTGACTATTGTTAGTGAGTAAAAGTGGCCGATACACCCCATATTTGTAGGATTGTGAACAGGGATTGGGGTTGTTCAGACGAACAAACAACCCCAAACCTAGAGATTACTCACTGCCCTTACTCCAATTTTCCCAAGTGACTTGGCAGGTTTACTGGGAGTCACGGTAGATCAGTTTTGCCACTGTTGGATCCAGTAGAAGATGCCCAGGAACTGAGGGTGCAAGGAACATTCTGGTCAGGTCTAGGAGCCGAGTACAACCCTTTCGGAAGAGGAATTGCAGCAGGCATCAATGCAGGGCTCTTCAGGACACTCTACCAGGCGGTGGATGGACAGTTCCAGTGACAGTCACTGCACACGGGCGACAGCAGGCGTCTCTCCAGTAGTGAACAACCAACTTCCAGATTAGCAGGAAGGCGATTTGTACGACTAGCGTGGGACCACCAATGTTTCAGACGAAAACACAGAACAGTGATTCTTTTGGCACGGTAGACCAATTCAAAGCTGGTCAGTCCACTGGGTGGTACAGGGACACTTGCGAAGGCTCAAAGCTGCAGGAACACGATAAGACAGACAGGTTGGTCCCACCATCCCAAGGACGATGCACCGACAAGGGCCTTCTGAACTCAGGTAGCCCAGCAGGGCTTCACCGGGACAGTTGCAGCAAAGGTCATGGGGCCTCTTCATAAGTCATCCTCTGGTCTTCAGTCAGCTGCTAATCTACACAGGATACTTGGCTGTTTCTGATCTCCTGGAATGGCTGCATGACTCCTCTTATCCTAAATTCAGCTGAATGATCAAACTGTCATGATCTCTGCTTCCAAAAGGTCAGGGTTTTCCCAACTCCCTTGGAAGCAGATCCATAACCCAGGTTCAGAGTGCCAACCAGTCCCAATTGGGACCCAGTCCTGGCGACAGTGGCACCAGGCTCATAAATATGCCCAGTCCCAGCGCTGGAAGCGCCGGGCTCATAATGCTTGGGTGGACTTACCTGCAGCAGACCATGCTGCTTACTTGCCTGCCAGTTGAGCCTCTGATCCTCTTCTGTTTGGAACTACTTTTCTTGTTGGGTGGGGCAGGAGCCACTCCCTGGGTTCAGAACACTGGAACTCTTCTGGAAAGCAGGAACTCTTTTCTTACCTAGGCGTGGCTGTGGAAGGAGACACCTAAGCACTACAGGAGGCTATTTAAACCACACCCGATGGATGAATCTTGCTTTGCGTTATTCTGCATCCTCTGCAGCAGAACGCTCATCGTGTCTTCTGCATCTGATCCTGGGCCTAAGGAAAAAGGCTTACCATCCTGAATCCAGTCTTCAGCAACACCTATAAAGACAAGAAAGAACAGGTTAGCATTACGGTCTTCAGTGACAGCGCTTCACTTGCCTGGCCCATCGGCTGTCACCAACGCCTCGCGCTGCATTCCGGCATCTGAAAGACAAAGGCTTACCTACTCTTCGTGCGCTCCGGAGGTCTTCGCACTGCATTCCGGCATCTGAAAGACAAAGGCTTACCTACTCTTCGTGCGCTCCGGAGGCCTTCGGCGCTGCATCCCGCATCTGAAAGACAAAACAAGGTGCGTTTAAAGACATTGGGGAACTTTAATACTCACGTGCCATTACTCCTTTCCACATCTAACCCAGTGGGTATTCCGGCACCCTGCAAGCGCTCCGAACTTGTACCTGCAAAATAAAAAGACAGTTAGAGCGCATCGTGAAGCAGGCAACAAGCGCTTACTTACGTGCTTCCAGGCGCTTCTATTCATCACACGGGCTCCATCTTAAACTCACTTCAGCCCGTCATCCGCCATCGCCGGAACCCTGCAAAACAAGAGACATCATTACTAAAGACTTTTAAAGACATTAGAATTACTCGAAACTTACAGTTCGTGCAGTAAACGACGGACAGCAGTCCTCTGAAGTCAAGAGGCCTGCTCCCCTTATCCAGTGAAGAAACTGGTTACAGCACCCTGCCCCGAGGCAGATGGAGAGCACAGCGTTCACTTACCTAAGGTGAGAGCGTTAACCTTTGGGGTTCTACAGGAGAAGAGAAAGGGAAGAAGAGAGAGACATTCAATAACCCAGTTCATTGATCCCATATTTTCTATCTGCAGACATCTTACCCTTCGAGTCAGACATACAGTGCACAGAGGTCCAGCCCAAAGAGCCAGCCGTGTGTTACACATCACCTTTGAAGATACGGTATACGCCCAGTCAAGACCGGCGCCTCTACGGGAATCAGGTGAGCGTTACACAAACTCAGCACTCCAATAGCAAGGATCAGCATCACTCACTCAGCCAGCCAGCCAGCCAGCATTGGTCCAATCAGGAAACAGTGTGGGTTTCTTTTGTGCATGCATGCCAGACTCACTGGGACCAATTTGTGGATTGGGACCAGACGGCCCCAACCCACTTCCTGGGTCCACACACAAATGGCATGCACTAGATCGTGTGTATAGGCAAGTTATAAATGACATATCACATCATATCATAACAGCAGCTTTCCCAGGCCAATGCAGGACCATATCAGGGATTTGGGGTCCACAGAATATGGAGGAAAATTAGCCCAAAAGAGAAAACGTTGCTAACAGTATGTATGCTAGTGTGTTTGTTTTTACGAATATGTGCATGCAAGTAGTTGTATGAATAATGTGTGAATGCACAGTGGAAAGCATGTGTGTGCATACGTCAGCCCCCACACCTAATTTTAGCGGCCCGTTCAGGAGGGCCCCTAAATTAAGGGGCGATGTCTGCTGGGGGCATGCAATGCTTTTTTGCTTTACCCTTGATAAACAGTACTGTGCATCATGGGTAAAGCAAACATAAGTGAAGTGTTATTATTACGTGGCTAAATTGGCCTAAATTGAATGTATGCTAGTCTATCCACATAATAAAGATTTGCTTTGCCCTTGATTCAAAATTATTGTGTGTTCAGATGGTTTGCCAAAATCAGCCCAGGTGCAGTATTGGAGACCAAGGCAGACACAGAAGTTAGCCAAATCCAATCAAGTTAAGGTAGCAGAGTGAATAGGCTTACTCTCTGAAAATGTGCGAGTGGTCTAGGGCTACAATGCGTCCACACAGACCAACACTAGCAATTCCTGTTAGAAAGTTAAGACAACTGCCTTTTGACTCTTCTTTGGACCTGGTTTTGTTTAATCTGTAATTTGCGCTTTGATGCCACTTGATTTAGTGCTCTTTCTAAATACTCAAAGAAATAAGTATAAAAATACCATTATTTATTAGGCCTTTAGCTCACACACAAAGCAGATACAAATTCTAGGTAAATATGGCCACACAAAAACCTTAAAAAAACAGATGTATACATGCACCCTTATGAGAAATAGATTAGCATTTGATTTAATGACCAGTGCAACACAGGTAAGTATTACAATGCATAGAAATATTAAGGACTATTTACAATAAATACAAAACATATCCCCTAACTCTTATAAAGTTCAATCCTAAAATGCTTTAGAGTCTTGTGCCCAAAAGTCACAAGCTCCAAAGCAGATACTTCTCTGGTAGGTTTATATTGAGCTTTGCAGTGCAAGTGGTTATGATTAATGAGTCATAAAATATTAAAGTTCAGGGGAGTACTCAGTTTAATCCCAGCACAGTAGCTCTCCAAAAAACACTTGTGCAGGTTCCAGAGATCGTTGCAGGCGTGTTCTGTTTTGGATCCTTTCCCGAGGGTCATCCTGTCAGCAGAGGTAAATTTCAGCCGCGGAAATATATTTTTTGGTCGCTGTGCTTAGGAATATGTTCCAGACAGGTTCCAGTAGAAAATCCAAACTAACATAGGTGAAGGTTTCTGCAGGTCGGACGGCCACGGGACACATCAGGACACAAGACTAGATTCAACGAAGGTCACCACAGTAAGGCAAGGACATGCAATTGTACAGCGACAAACACAGGAGCAGACCCAGCACAGCTTCCCGTGAAGTAAGACAGCTGAAAATAAAGGACCAGGCGACTTGTTGCAGATTTGCAAAGTTCCATGGCTCTGCTCATAAGAGCAATGGATGCAGCGATCTAGTCCAGGAGAGATGGGCAGTGCACTGGTTGGTCCAGGGACACTTTTCGAAGGCTCAGCAGGCACAGATTCTTGAGGAGTAAAAATGCTGTGTTCCCACAAGTCCAGGGGCACAAGCACCAACAAAGGCCAACTTCAGATCAGGACAAAGAAGCAGATCTTCACCGGGACAAAACTGGAGCGGATGCTGGTCAGCTGCCGAGGATGTCTGCATTGTCAGCAGGCTGCTCTTCTTCATACAAGTCTTGACTCCAACAGTGATCTGATTAACAGTACCAGGATCCCTCCTTTTATCCAAGAGTCACGCCGAGAGCGAGCCAAAACCCTCCAAAGGCAAGGATCTGCACTATTCAAACAGGCAATGGCTACCTAATGATGGATCGCCAGTGGCCACATTCACCTAGCAACAGACACTTAGGAACCAGGGATGTGGATTGGGACTAGATAGTCCCAGGCCATTCCTCTGGCCACACAAAGTAACCGCCTTTTAGTCACAGCTTTCGCCAGGAAAGCAATTTCCATACAAGGCATTTCCAGACCTGAGAAGGTAGAAAGAAGGCCAAAGAACAATATGGTCAAAGTATAGGTGCAAAACCTTGTTGCACAGCCATTTTAGCGGGCTAGCCACCTTTGGTAGCCATTTGCTGCAATTGCAAAAGTGCACAAGTATAATGTCACAAAAACAGTAAAGATATCACTGCTGCAACCAACTTGTTTTAGGCATATTATCAAAGTAACCAAAACAACATTATATAAGACGTTATAAAGATACAAAGTATCGTAACTGCACTTCACCATAGGGTGATGTTTGCAATTGTAACAAAGAATTCACAAAGAGAGGGTGTGTCTCAGCACTGATAGTCTCAGGGACTAGTCAGTTTCCCCACAAGAATTAGCAAAACGGGTAAGGAAAGTAAAACAGAAGATTTTATTCACCCCAAAAAGTCAGGACAGGATTCAACACAAGCAAAAGGAAAGGATGTCCCATAGGAATGAATATGGTGAAGGTTGCAACAACAAAATATTTCCTAACACTGTGCGAACAAGGGTAAAGCAAACATGATAAGTGTTATATGGCTAAACTGGCCTAATGAGTGTAGGCAGTCTAGCCACTTAACACATATGTTTGCTTTACCATTGATGCATAGTTCCTGTGCTTTAAGGGTAAACCTGATCAGGGTCGTCATCTTGGCCTATCGTGTCAGTGTGCATTTTACGTTCTTACTGAGGCACAGCATTTGTTGCGTTTTACTTGGGATCAAGGGTAAAGCAAACATGAGTGTTATTGCGTGTCTAGACAGGGTTACTTTGGTGGCTCTAGTCCAGCCATACATTTTTGTGTCCATTAGGAATGATTTTCTATTTTGCACCTTTCAATGGGACAGCCTTTTTTGCTATTTTTGTAGTGGACCTAACTTTGTGAAGGAAGGTAAAGCCTTTGGCTTCACTTCCCTTTTGTTCTTTGTTATGGGGAAATTGACCCGTCCTTCAAACAGTCAGTAATGTATTCTTGTATTTTGGCAATTGTACAAAGCACCTTACAGTACAGTGGGGGATAATTGGTATCCTCACAACGTGTTACCTTTTAGGTTTTTGGTCAGCTGTTATATGTGCCTAAAACAAGCTGGTGACAACAGTAACATTTTTACTACATTGTACTTGTGCACTTTTGCATTTACCGCAAATGGCTACTAAAAGTTGGCTACACCCTAAGAAGGCCGTACCACAAGCTCTTTTGCTTGTTCTTTGGCCATAGACCTTCTTGCTGCCCTCACATGTCAGGAAATCCCATAAGGTCATTAATTTGCCTGAGTGCCTGAAGAAGCTGCTGCTTGGCTAGTGAGCCTTTGTGTATGTTAGCCTAAGGGAATAGTCTGGTCCCAGTCCACATCCTTTAGTGCCAGGGAGTCTGCTGCTGGACGGATGTGAAACCAGTAATTGTCCCCGATTGGACAACTACTTGCTGTTTGAATGTGGTAGATCTTTTCCATTGGTGGCCTTGCACTTGCTTCCAGCCCAGAATCTGGATAAGAGGAATCCTGCAGCCATTCTGGAGACCTACATTGGAGCCAAGAATTTGTCGAAAAAGAGCCACCCGTTGATGGCCCGAGGAAAACGTCTGCAGTGGTCCAGGATCCTCTACAGTGTTTGGCTGGGTGAAGCCATGCTCCTCTGTCTGATCTCCTAAGGCTCTCGTCAGTGCTTCAACCCTTGGACTAGTGGGACCAACTAGTCACAGCGTCTTTGAGGTTTCATGCCCCAAGAGCCTTTGGAAGTGTCCCTTGACTGTCTGGTGAACTGGCCAGCTACCTCACCAGAATCGTCACTGTTCCGTGTACAAGCTCAGAACTTTGGTGATTTCTGGAAGGACGCCTGTCATTGCTGGAACTCGCCTTCCTCCAACCCATGAAGTGTCCCGAAGAGATCTGCATTGCTAAAGTCATCATTTCTTCATCAACTAGGTTTGCATCTTGCAGTTGGACCAGACCAGGAGCACTCTAACCTACAACCCCTGTACGCCTCTCACCTGAACAAAGGAAGGCTGACCGCGCTCCCAGCGACAACCTGACAATCCATTGTGACCCCTGGGAAAATTAGAGTTAGGGGTAAGCATACCTGTGCTTGTGGCCCCTGTCCAACATAGGATAACATTAGGTGCCAAGCCCTTTGTGTCTCCTAGCTCCCTATTGCTTACCTTTGGTAATCGAACCTGCCTCAAGTATCCTGCCCCTGGATTAGCCTTGGGTCTGAAAGAGGATAACTTACCTGTATTCTGACAAAATGTTAATTAACTTTGAAATAGTTTTGAAAGGTTTTAAATCAGCACTACGTGCCCATTGCATCACTGCAGAGAAAACTTTCCCTGGAGAAATCTTACATTGGAACCTGTGACTTTTGGGCACTAGGCACCATAAATCTTAGGGCTGGAGTGAATAGTACTTGTGACTGGTTCTAATAATTTCACCTACATCTTAGTACATACCCGTTTCATCTGGTTATTGAGTGATGTATTGTGACTACTCTTTAATGTATATATTTGGGTTATATGGTTGTGTGCAATATTTCTACCTGCTAGCTTAATTTCTTGGAGTGTTCTTAAAGGCCTACTGTTAGGCAAGATTGTATGCAGTACCCTTTGGGTGCACTACAACAACCCTGTCTCCTGGCAATAGGAAACCAACCTTTGGTATAAGTCTGTACTACACATGTTGGTAGAGTGTTGAGCAGCCTGGCCTATCTCAAGAGGGGTCAATGTGAGCAGTAGGGGAGTTACACAGAGACTCACAGTGACAAGTATTCAAATAAACTCTTGTACATAAGGTTTCTTGATTAAACAATTAAACAGTCAGTTTGAGTAAGCCTTCTTCGGAATGGGGCAATATAACAACACATAAATGCACTCCAAAATACACACTCTTAGTTTCTCTAAATCAGCAAGTACCCATTTGGGATGGCACACAGACACTTCCTACACCCTCAGGTGACTCAAATAGCTAGGACACTGTGGACATTAATATATCACTGTTGCATGTAGGGCTATACTTAAGAGTATGTCAAAGAAAAAGGTTATTAGAATAAAACAAGAGATCTCACAAATACTCAAGCAGTTAAGTACTTTTGGTAACTCCCAGGAAGGGGTTAACTTACTTGGCATTGGAAGGAAGACACACAGTCAGAGGGAAGAGTCGTCATTCAGGGAGCCAGGCCAGAGTCAATTGGACAACAGTCTAGGTGAGCTGAAGCAATTCTTGCAGGTAGGTAAAAGTCTTGCACAATATTTTAGAAGTCTTTGTAGAAAAAAAAGAAATCAAAGTAGGGTAACAAGCACAGGGAGTTTTGGCAACCTCCCACACTTCCTGCCCCCGCCAGACATACTGGAGCCAGAGGTGGGCTTCACTCGTGAATCCTGCCAAAGACAAAACGAACAAAGGGACCAGACCTGGTTTGGTGTGCAGTGTTAATCTCTAGGAGGACCTTTCCATAAAGAAATGGTGAAAAAAGAACACCAGGGCAATTTTGACAAAAATGCGGTAAAAGCACACCACGGTATTTAAAAGTAAACCACTGCCACCAGCCATTAATCGAGGAAATGGTAACATAAAAATGTTACTTGAGAAGCTAGAAAAAGTGGAAGTAACCCCTCCAGCACCCTATTGTAAGATAGTGTGTGCTGGGTCTAGAAAGTTACAATGCAAGTAAAGTCAATTTCACTTTACTGCTCTTGGAAACAATAGTTTATCCAAGAGAAGGTATTTAAACCTTTGGGAAATCTGAAAGACTTCCCTGTGTCACTGCACTAAAGGTGCTGTGTGTCACAATGTAAAAGGTGATGCCTATGGAGTTTGTCAGACTCCACAACCAAAAGAGAAACAGTGCTCAAGTCATAGCAAAAATACATAAGTGAGAAAAGGGGTCTCACTCTCTCCAGGTAAAACATTAAAGTCCTCAAAATCCAGCAAAGGTGCTGGGGGTCTCCAAAGGTAGAGAGGAATTAGCACATTTCCGAGAATTCTCCCTAACACCTACATGAATAACTTTTAATAACTGATTGTCTAAGCTGAATCATTGTGCGTTATTCTGTGTGGCTCACTGGGCCCCCTTGACCATGCTCACGCTCTCCTGAGACTAAGCCTTGACTGCTCTACACACTGGCTTAATTGGGTTTTGGCTAAACTCTCAGTCTCCCAGTGACCATAACTAGGGTGCCCTCCTAAAATCTGCCCACCAGGGTTGATTTTAGAAATCTATTTTAAGAGGGTTTGTTGCTTGCCCTGGCTTGGGTTTTCACTCCATTGTGGGTTCTCTTGTTGCTTAGCCACTCCCTGGGCTATATGGTGGCCTCATCGTCGTCCACCTGTGCCGCGAACCTGCTTGCTGCTGGTGCTCGTTGGATGAGGCGTCTCTCCAGCCAGCCTATATCCGTGCCTTCAACTTCATTCTGGTCCTCATTGCATTTCTCCTGCCGGGTCTTCCTGTCTAACAGTCTCTCAGCATCAGTTTAGCAGGACGTCAGCACAGTGTTTCCGACATGGCTTCATTTTTGATCCCCACATCAGCTCTGAGCTGCTCGGGCTCTCTGGGGGATTAACTGCTTTTCCACCCACCATGCAGTCTACATGGACCTGCCTTCAGGTACCTCCTGTGAGGAAAATGCCCTCTTCATTTTGTGGCTTCCCAGGCAGACTTCTAGCACCATCTGGAGTGCTTGCCCTTTTGGACGCTGACCTAGGATTTTTATGTTCCTCCATGGAACAAAGAGGCCAACTCCCTTGGTTCTGTCTTCTCTGCGGGTAGGGTTGGTTACTAACCCCAGTTAGAAATCAAATCAACCACTTTTAAAGGGCCCTGTACATTTACTGTCTTTGTCAACTGCCTTATAACTAACAAACAATTGGAATTCAGTGGGAGAGGGCGAAGGATTCAAAAACGTGCTTGGGGCATCCTTGCTTCACTGCGAGGGGGGGGTTGTGCGGGAGAGGGAAAATCTCACCCCGAGTGGGATCCTGCTTGCCTTGACCCTTATGGGGTGTAATGCGTAGCAGGTTTGGGTCCCTAGTCCCAAAGAGGGTGGCTCCCTTTGGGCAGAAGGGACGAATTCCCTGGATAAATCACACCATATAAGGCACCCAACACCCTGTATTACAACTTCAGATGTCTAGCCTGCACCAAGTCTCTTCTAATCTTTTACTTGTCCCGAAAGGTTTTGACGGGAGAGTTTAGTACACGAGGGCCCACTCAGCTAGTGCAGGTAACGTACTAAAGTTTGTTAGTGCAGGATAAATGGAACATGAAATACAGTATCTTAAATCATGTTTCAGCAAAAGGAGGAGCATCTGGGCTCTCAAGGGGTAACGCAGAGGAGTACTGAGCCATACACTAATATCCTGAGACAGCCCTGAAAAACACTAAGATAAGCAGCACGTTGTTCACAATGCAAACTTATGTGCTGAGGGGATGGAGTTCAAGAGGTAAGGGATCTCAGGCCCCCGAGAAGAAAGGTAGACATTATCCCAGGTGGAAGTAAATTGCTGGGGAAAACAAGTCTCAACGTTTTGGTCACTGTGCAGGGTGGTCAGGTCGCAGATTTGAGGGCGTTATCCTCTAGTCTTTAGGTTGCACTGGAGACCTCAGTGTAGGGGGCGGGGGGACAGATTCAGTTCCACAACAAAGGAGAGACCCTCATGGAAATTTTCACAGATGCGCTTTTTGCACTGACTCCACCCCGGACTGAGTAAAGGTCTGCGGTCAGGAGGAGGAGTTGGGTGGACTTGCGTCTTCCTACAGGCCTGTCTCTTGGTATAGGAGAGCAGAGCGGATTTCTAGAGTCCCATAAAAAGACTTGAGGATGCCCACAAAGTGTTACAGTCGTTTGGCCAGCTAGAAGGCCTTGCAATGAGGTACAGCTGATTCCAGGCCTTGCAGAGGAAATGAAAAGATGCATGCTCCTGCAACTGAAAACTTGCAATGTGCTTCGGGCAGGACAGGTTGGTCCCACCAGCAGAAGGGAGGAAGGCACTTTGCACAGATCTTCCCTGTCGAGTAAAAGGTTGAGGTTCACGATGCAGTTGTATTGGCTGAGCCAATGCTGGCTTCTGCAGAAGTTCTCTGGTGACCATCGGTGGTAGTCTGATCGGTTCATCGCCAGTGGTCCACTTGGTTCATGGGTTGTTAGGAAAGATTTTCTTTTTGCGGCTTTCCTCCCATAGACTAACCTCCCTATCTCTACCTCTGCTCACAATCTAGGCCTCTACTTCGGCTCCACCCTCTCCTTTACCAAACACATTTCTCTTACCTCCCACTCCTGTCACTACCAACTCTTCAATGATCGCAAAATCCGTTCCTCCCTCACCTTCAATTCTACCAAACTCTTAATCTCTTCCCTCATCGTCTCCTGTCTTTTCTATTGTTCTGTTTGGACTCCCCGCCTCTCATCTTGCTCCCCTCAAATCCCTCTACCACTCAGCCATTCGTACCCTTGGTCTTCTTGCTCCTCATGATTCCATCTCCTCTTCGCTTTCTTATCTTGGCTGGCTTCCCTTTCACTCCCAACTTAAATTTAACTTCCTGTCTCGTTTTTAAATCTCTTCATGATTTCGCTCCCCCCTACCTTTCATCTCTCCTTTCTTTCTACACTCTCTCCGATGTGATGATCTCTTCTAACTCACTGTTCTTCCGTCTCCTTGTGCCCCTCCTCGTTTCTGATCTTTCAGCTCCTTGCCCACCGACACTGGAACTCTCTACCTCTTACTATCCGCTCCATTTCCTCTTACTCCTCCTTCTGCACCTCTTTGAAATCTTTTCTTCTTCATCCCCAATCCTGACATCCCTCTTTACTTCCCCCTACTTCTCACCTACATCCCTTCTTTCCCACCTCTCCCTATCTTCTCCATTCTCTTATGCTTTCTTCCCCTCCCCATGGAATTTTCATCTTCCTCCCCTGCCCTGACTTCCCTCACTACTTCCCTCTTATTCTTCCTCTGCTCTATTTCTCTATTATTGACCTAGGTAAATTGTTCTACATACTTTCTTTGATGGTTTGTCATGTTTTGTAATTGTATGCTTCTATTTTATTCTAATGTATTCTTGTTGTAAGGTGAATCGCTTTGGCATAAAGCGCTATATCAACTTAATAAACACAAATACACGTATAGCCAGCAATTAGCCACTTAATTGGGGAGATTGTGAGTGTCCCTCAAGTTATTCTTTAAAACTAGTGTGAAATCTGGCTTATTTTCAGTCTCAAAAGCTGGAAACATACTTTCATTTGCTTTTTTATAAAAGCATACATTTCAGATTGTTTTAGGTGATCTCATCTGATATTTCATATCAGTGTGGCAAACAGGGGCTCTAGAAATGTCCACACAAATCCTGGGTCACAAACCTCTATGCCTGATAGTAAATATAGGAAACAAAGACTTTGCTCTACAATGGTGGAAGAATGCCCACTTTATTAAGAAAAGTAATTGCCAGAAAGACTTGAGTGAAGTTGGTTAAACAGTATAACATCATTTAATGTCTGACTCTTCAATGAAGGTCAAACCAAGAGGTCTTAAAAAATATCCAAGAAGGGTTTATTGCGTGATGAATGCATCACATGTCACACAAAGGTTTGTAAGCAAAGACCTTCATCAAGAAGCAAAGTTATAACCAGAAAGGCTTGATTATATTTTTAAACACCACAAACACTATTAAAAAGGCTTTGTAGACTTTAAAAAATAACTGCATATATTTTTTAAAGATATATATATATATATATGTTTGTTTATTTAATATAGCGCAGAACCAAACCCGCAGGTAGCCGGGCGCAAACATTACAAGGATATTTGAGAACTTGGTTACAGTGACAAGCACAAGAGTAAGCAGTAGGAACAGTTCAATAACATTATAGTCTGCATGTCCTTATACAGTTAATGCCAGGTGTTGGAAGCAAAAAGGAAATAGGCCGTATGTATATCGCCATGGAGATGGACAGTTGAACCTGCACTCCAAGTCATGTAAAGCAGCAGCAAGGTCCCGTTCATGGATAAAAAGAGCCAGAAACTTGAAACGAATTACTTTCAAGTTTATTAAAGATACAAAAGTTGCATCATGTTAAAAAACAAACCACTATAGACCCCAAAACAGAGGCGGGACACCCACAGAGCAGTCCTGTATGGACGTGTTTCGCGCTATACACAGCGCTTGTTCACCAATAGGGAGGAGGGGCTAAGCATAGTATAAATAGCAGGGTAAGTCCCTTCATGGTTTCTACACCCATCAACTATCCTGTAACTAACGCACTGATTGGAGAGGTATCAAAGCTTTATAACTTAACATAACATACAATATTACAATAATGTTCAGATATACCAACATCAATAAAACAACCACAAAGTGATAATTACCATCAGGCTACACAGCAGCAATGAACATATGGAATATGTTATTAAGGGAAGTCAACGAGATCTGTGGATTTCCACAAAAAAAAGACAGTGGAAGAGAAGAACAAGTTACTTCTTACCTTGTAACTTCTTTCGACGGGATGTTCCTCCGACGTATTCCTTATCTTTGATAATACGTTTCCAGCTTGCTGGCCTCAGAAATGTTTTCTCTGTAGAGGGCACTGCGCGTCGACGTCCGCCGAGTCGATGTCCCTCGACGGCCACCGTATCGGCGCCGACGTCACCATGCCCATAAAAAGCCACGCGCTGCGTCCGTTGCTCAGTTCTGTTTTGTAGCATAAGAAAAGTCATGCCTGAATTGGTTATTAACCTTGAAGGAGCGCAAGCTGCAACCACAAGGGAAGTATCACTGCGGGGATGGATGGAAGGGGCGATAAGGAACACGTCGGAGGAACATCCCGTCGAAAGAACGTTACAAGGTAAGAAGTAACTTGTTCTTCGAAGGGATTGTGTCCTCCGACGTATTCCTCATCTTTGATAGACTCCCATAGGAGTGGCATGTAATTGGAGGTGGGAGTGAGAATGTTATGTATCCCTTTAGGGATGGACCAAATGTAATACGGCCTTGACAAATCTGGTCTCTTGATTAGTGGAGGAATTCAGATTGTAAAATTTTGTGAATGTATGTGCGGACAACCATGTGGCAGCCGCACATGTGTCTCGGACCGGTACCCCTCTTTGGAGAGCCGAAGAGGCTGATATACCCATGGTTGAATGAGCCCTGAGATTTTGGGGTGTCTCTTTCCCTGCCAGTTTGTAACATTCCAGAATGGCCAAAATAATCCACCTGGACATGGTTTGTTTTGTTATAGGTAGTCCCAACTTGTGACCCGAGTATCCTACAAACAGTTGGTCTGCTTGCCTGATCCTAGCCATTCTGCTGATGTAAAAGCTGAGAGCTCGCCTTGAGTCCAGCCTATGTAGCCTTTCCTCCTCTTTCCCCGGATGGGGAGGAGGGTAGAATGAAGGTACGGTAATTTTCTGAGTAATATGAAATTCAGAAACCACCTTTGGGAGGAAATTAGGCTTCACCTGTAGGACAAATTTGTCCTTGTGGAAAATTGTATGTGGGGGTTTACAGGAGAGAGCGTGTAGCTCGCTCACCCTCCTAGCAGATGTTAGTGCTACCAATAGGACAGTTGTAAGCGTGAGAAATCTCAGCGAACAAGAGTGAAGTGGTTCGAATGGAGTGCCCATTAGGAAGTTTAAGACTAAATTTAAGTCCCATAAGGGAACCTGGAATGGTTTTGGAGGATAAACATTAGTTAATCCCTTGAGAAATTGTATCACTAGAGGAAGTTTGAAATACGATGGTTCCTCCGCAGTGTGCTTGAAGATAGAAAGCGCTGCGAGATAGCGTTTTACAGTGCCAACTTGAAGGCCTGAGTTTGCCAAGTAGAGTAGAAACGATAACAGAGTTGGTGTACCACATGAAAAAGGGTCGATATTCTCTTCCCTACACCAGCTGCAAAACTTGTTCCAACGGCAGCGGTATAAAGACTTTGTTGCTGGCCTTCTGGCCGAAAGCAACACCTCCATGATGTCATCAGGGAGATCCTAATCCTTGTACCTCACCCTTTCAGAAGCCAAGCGTGAAGGTTGAGGGTTCTGGTGTCTGGATGGAGAACCTGACCTCCCTTCTGCGAGAGAAGATTCTCTTTGAGCGGAAGACGGATTGGAGGACAGATGGACATATCTAGAAGGTCCGGGTACCACGTTCTCCTGGCCCAATCCGGGGCAATTAGGATCATGGCTTTCCGGAATCTTCTCAACCTCCTGATCATTTGAGGAATAACAGGGACTGGTGGGAACGCGTAAAGGATTGGAAACTCCCAGTTCACTACGAACGCGTCTCCTAGAGCTCCTCTCGGGGGAAATTTCCTTGAACAGAACAGATTGCACTTCCTGTTGGTGCTTGTGGCGAACAGATCCACCTTATGGGTTCCCCAAAGGGCGAAGATCTCTTGAAGGACTTCCTGAGCTAGCTCCCACTTGTGGGAGACTGTGCTCTGCCTGCTCAGAGCGTCCGCTGTCAAGTTCTTCTCTCCGGCTAGGTGGATTGCCGATAGAGAGATTCCTTCTTGGATTGCCCAAAACCAGAGCTGCATCGCCTCTCTGCACAGTGGCAGTGATCCTACGCCTCCTCTTTTGTTGAGGTAGTACATGGCCACCGTGTTGTCCGTCATTATCAGGACATTTCTCCCCTGTACTGATGGCAGGAAAGCTTTCTGCGCTAGTGTGATCGCTCTCAGCTCCAATAGGTTGATGTGTAGTCTGGACTCCGAAGGAGACCAACGACTGCTGATGGTCAAGTCGTTGGCATGGTCTCCCCACCCCGTGAGTGAGGCGTCTGTGACTACCGTTATCTCCGGCCATGGTTGCCAAAACAGTTCTCCTTTCAAGATGTTCTCTGGATAAGCCCACCATTGAAGGTCGCGGGCTACCTTGTCCGGAATCCGGAGGAGATCTGTCATTCTCCCTGAGAATTGAGACCACTGACTTCTCAGTGCCCACTGAAGAGATCTCATTCTCAGGCGAGCCTCTGCCACAAGGAAGATGCAGGATGCCATGAGGCCTAGCAACCTCAAAAAAGTCGAAGGCTGGGATACGTTGGGCATTTTGAAACTTGGTGACCATCTGTAGAATATCTTGAGCCCTCACCTCTGGTGTCGAGGCTTTTCCCAGGGAAGTGTCCAGGACCGCTCCGATGAACTCGAGTCTCTGTGATGGTATCATCTGTGACTTCTTTAAATTGAGGGAGAAGCCCAGTTTGTGAAGGAAGTGGCAGACATAATCTAGCTGGGCCTGGGCCTGTTTCGAAGATACAGCCCTGATCAGCCAATCGTCCAGATAGGGGTAGACATGGATCCCTTTCCTCCTTAGACTCCCCGCCACTACCGACATCAGCTTGGTGAAGACCCTCGGGCGGAGGTCAGCCCAAATGGCAGAACTCGAAATTGATAATGAGAGTCGCCAATTGCGAACCTCAGGTATTTCCTGTGTTTGAGATGGATTGGCACATGGAAATAAGCATCCTGAAGGTCCAGAGATACCTGCCAGTCCTGGAGCTGGAGGGCCTGAAGGATCTGAGAGAGAGTTACCATCTTGAACTTGTCCTTCCTGAGGATCTTGTTCAATTCTCGTAAGTCCAGGATGGGTCTCAGTCCTCCGTCCTTCTTTGGTATGAGAAAGTAGGGGGGAGTACCAGCCCTTGTTCCTGTCCGCTACAGGTACCGGTTCTATGGCACCTTTCTCTAGCAGGTCTATAATTTCCTGCAAGAGGAGCAGATCTGGAACTTTTAGAGAGCTGTTCCCCGGTGAATGACTGAGGGATGTGTAGAAAGGGTAGGCAGTAACCCTGGGCAACTGTCTCCAATGCCCAAGCATCTGACGTTATAGCCTGCCATTCCGTCAGATGGTGAGTTAACCTGCCCCCTTGTCATGCATGCTGGACGTGGTCCTACCTCTTACGCTCATAGAACAGCTAGACCGTTCTATTCCAAATGGCGGTTGTTCGATACGTTGCCGGGAAAACGACGTTTGCACTTTTCACGTCGCTAACTTCACGTGTATTCTGCTTCGTCACGTGAACTACGGCATTACGTATATAAGCAGCGTGGAAACTTCACTCGCTGCTTCTGATCGAATCATTTGGCGTTGTGTAGCTTAACCTTCGATCTGCATCCTTGCAGGTTTCTTCAAGCTGCTTTTTGGGCCTTCTATAGCGTGTTTTCCGCCACACGCTGATTCCTGGAGCTGTTTGTTCGCGTGTCCTTCCACACGCGCACGTTGTCTTCACACGCGGCTGTCCTGGGCTGCGTGAATCCTGTTCGCGTGCAAATCCACAAGCGCACGCTATCTTCAAACGCGGCTGACCTGGGCTGCGTGAATCCTGCTCGCGTGTAAATCCACACGCACACGTTGTCTTCAAGCGCTGCTGGCCTGGACTGCGGGAATCCTGCTCGCGTGTAAATCCACACGCACACGTTGTCTTCAAGCGCTGCTGGCCTGGACTGCGGGAATCCTGTTTTCGTGCAAATCCACAAGCGCACGCTATCTTCAAGCGCGGCTGGCCTGGACTGCGTGAATCCTGTTCGCGTGTATTTCCGCACGCGCACGCTATTTTCTTCGCGGCTGTTCAGAACCGCGTGTACTTTGTTTATACTATTAAAAGGGCGCTATTTCCAACTCCTGCACCTGTGATATTAACAGGGGGATTGATTCATTTCTATACTTAGCTCTACGTGGGAAGGAAGCTTTTCAAGGATTGGAAGGTGACAGTGAACAGTACTTTGGACGCTATCCTGTGGTGCATCAACCCGGTATCTAGCGTGAGCCTCGTTCCGTTCGGGATAAGTCTCCCTTACTAATCTTCCCTTCCTTGTCGTTTGTTCTACTTCTGGATTTTCCTCAAGAGACTTCTGCTGGATTCTTCTGCCCTAGACTTAAGGTCAGTGTGTGCATTAATGTCAAATTCTGTTCTATCATAGTCAATTTGGGGCAGTTTCTTATGATACTTTATTTTGTTCTAGGCTGACTTCCTATACCTTACCCACGCCCTTTCCAGTGATCCATCTCTCTGCCTGTTTTGTCAGTCAGAGAGTTGTATCATTTGGAAGGTCTAAACTTGACTTCACAACTATCAAATCGTGTGAACAGGGATCCGGAAGACCCTACCATCTGTATCCTTTTGAGTACCGTATCCTTTTCAGTCAATACTTTGGTGCTTTCTGACACCCCTACAGGTGTATTGTGTGGAAAGGCCTCAGAGTGGTTTGGGGGCGGCTGATGCAGATGCCGAGGGTAAAGAGGCAACTGCTGCTGCTGCTGCGGCCTTAGTACCTTTGACCCGTCCACCTCGGGTGGATCTCCTTTGGCCTCTTTGAGCCGGCTGTCCTCTGCCTTTCCCGAATGCGGAATAATAGCTAAAGGACTTTCCTCTCCCAGAGGTTCCTGAGGGGCGAAAAGGAGTTTGGCGGATAGCAGCTCCTAAAGATTTTGCTGCTGCTTTAGAAGTCTGCAACTTTTCCAGACTGTCATCAGCCTTTTTTCCGAATAGTGAAGAGCCGTCAAAGGGCATATTCAAAAGTCTGGCCTGTACATCTGGAGCAAAGCCAGACTTTCGCAACCACGCATGCCTGCGGATTGTTGTACTTGCTGCCATGGCCCTGGTGATACGGTCAGCGGAATCGATGCCAGTTTGAAGTGATTCGCACATGGCATCTTTGCCATCTTTAATAATGTTAAGGAAGGCTTCCTTTTCCTCTCCTTCGGGTGTGCAGTCAGCCGCTGATGAAGCACACTCCCACAGTGTGTGACTGAACCTGGCGAGCGTACAGGTGGCGTTGATGGACTTCAACGCCATACTACAAGCAGAGAAGACTTTCTTCGCCATAGAATCTTACCTGTCATCTCTATCCTGTGGGATAAGTAGGGTAAGCGGTCCTACTGCTAGATGAAGTTGCCGCTTGAGCCACCAGGCTCTCTGGAGTCGGGTGTATTGTTAAGTATTCAGGGTCAGCAGCCGCTACCCTATACTTGGCTGACAATCTTTTATTGACCGCAGGGATAACTTCAGGAGTTTCCCAATTAGATGCAATTTTTATTTGTAAGGCTGCATGGAAGGGGACCACAGGGTCCTCAGGTGGACCTTTGTCTAATATGTCTGTTAGGTCATCCTGTTGAAAAACAGGGGAAGGCGCAGACCCATAAATTCAATAATTCTTGCCATAAGGGTTCTATAGGGTGTTTCGGCATGTTCCCCTGGGTCTGGCTTAACAAATTCCACTTCTGGTGAAGTGTCCTTCAGCCTTCTTTCCTCAGAGGTGAAATCCTCTGAAATAGGCTGTGTGGTCCTTTGTAACCCAAATGTTTCCTGGTCAGAATCTTCCCCCTCTTCATAAATTGAAGATAGTCCAGGGTACTCTGACCTCTGAAATGGTGTAAAACCCATCTCTAAGGCAGAAGGAGCCAAACTCGTCATTATTGGGCGAGAAAACGTCGATGTCGTTGACGCCGATGTGACAGGCTTCGAAGGCGCCAAGAACGGCGTCGAAAAAACTGGAAGGGGTCTCGAAGAACTCGAGAGGATCGGGATCCTACTCGAGGACATCGACGACGGTCTCGGCGTCGTGCCGGAGGCCCTTTCAATCACTGTTGGCTGTGGAGTGGCCTTGGTGTTCTTTCATCGGCGTCGATGTCGGCGTCGAGTCGATCGACCGATGCGTCGAGGAACCCTTCAACAACGGCGTTGATGGCGCTGATCCATGCGTCGAAGGAATCTTCGGCGACGGCGTCGATGATGGTGCCTTCTTACCCGATGGCTTGCGGCGCTCTCGGGTGGAATGTTTCGCCGGGTGCTGCGACTTGCGGCGCTTTGATTTTTTGGGTTTTTCACCCGGGGTATCACCCTCCGCTGTCTCCGAGGGGGTCGAGGCCGCGTTCTCGAAGACGCTTAACAATTTCTTTCTGAATTCCTGCCACTCAGCCTGAGAGCTGTGTTTTTTGGGACAGGAGACCCTTTCGGGGTAAACAGAAGACGAGGAAGGGGATCTTCGACGTCTCTTTTTTGAGTGTCTTGATCTCGACGAATGGTGGGAGCTACTTCGAGATCTAGAATGGGAGTGTTTGACGGCGAGGAGACGAATGCCTCGACTCAGCCGAAGAAACCTTCGAGGAGGTTTTGACTGACTTACCTCTCTCAAGCTTCCCCTTGCGCTCTTTCAAGGCTTTCGCCGTCATGGACATGTAGTCCTCACGGTCCAAACAATGGTGCTCGGCTCACAAGCACCACAAGCAGATCCTGTGTGGATCCGTTATCGACATTTTTTTACCGCAGTCTCGACATTTCTTGAAGCCGGATCGCGGCGATGTCGGTTCCGATGAAGATGCCATCGAGAACGAGTAGGTATTATTGAAGTAGATATATAGTTATCCTGACTGAACTGAGCTACGACGTTCCGAGGCCCCACGAAGCGTGGAAAAACGGAACTGAGAAACGGACGCAGCGCGTGGCTATTTATAGGCATGGTGACGTCGGCGCCGATAAGGTGGCCGTCGAGGGAAATCGACTCGGCGGACGTCGACGCGCAGCGCCCTCTACAGAGAAAACATTTCCGAGGCCAGCAAGCTGGAAATGTATTATTAAAGATAAGGAATACGTCGGAGGACACAAACCCTTCGAATGATAAATTAGGAGGGATGTGTTAAAAGCAAAACAAATAAACATTACTAGTTTTCAACCATGCTCTTGTGTAAAGGTTCCTAGTTGAAAATAGCATTTCCTGTGTCTTCACTCTAAGCATAGGCCATCAAATCGAATGTTCAAATATGTGAAAAGTATTTAAAAGTAAAAACTAACAAGCACTGGTCTTAAAATGATGTTTAATATATGATCAAAATGTGTTTCAGTGAAAATATAATGTTTTAGTACTGCACTTCCAGCAAATAGGACACAACACCTAATGGTCAAATTCAGATGGTGTTTAAATTCAAAATAAATATTGCTTCTGGCCTTAAGATCTAAAATAAATAATCCAAAGGTTTTTAGGTGAACATATTATGTTGTCTTCATTCCCAGCAAATAGGCTATGGAAATTAAGGTCCATATATGCACTGTAGCATATTACCCAAGGGTTCTTGGGTAACCTCAAACTCTTAAGGGCATTGACGAACATACAAAGTGTAGAAAGCATGTGAGCAGATAACAAATGGAAACCGTAGTGCAGCTGGAGTACAGGGAGTTGGCAAAGAGAAAGGTGCCCCTCAGTGCGGCAGACACATGCTCTGAAGTTCTTCTAGTGGGCAAGATACACAGGAGAAGCTCCAGGACCTGCTCCCATCCTACTGAAAGGAACACATGAGTAGGATGGATTACAGAGAACACTAAAAACACAAAAAGCCCTGGGAACACACAACTCCCAATAATACAGTATTTCTGTCAATCCCCTCAGCCTTTTAGATATAAGCCAAGACATACATTAATCCCTGTAAGCTTATTTCTGGTGCTTGTATCTGCTTAGATTCGTATGCTGAGCATATAGTCAGACATCTAGTGGTAATTGGGGAGTAGTGCATCTTTTTTTCGAAGATAGAAAAGGGTCGTCTACCTGGGTGTGTTTTGTAACACTATCCCTATCGTGACATTTAGTGTACCAAAGATACCTCATGCGTTGCGGTACCCCGGGTTGTTTTTGTTCTGCCATGAGTGTGCTTGAACAGCATGCATGAGTAAGTAGAAGAGAAAAGAAGGTGTGTGATAGTTCTATGTTCCTTCAACCCCAAGAGGGGAAGGAAGGGTGGGCACATGTAAATCTAAGCAGATACAAGGACCAGAAATACAATTACAGTGAGTAATTTACGTCTTCCGATGATTGCAAATTTGCTTAGAGTCGCATGCTGTGCATAGACGAGCGAGCAGTACCAAGAGATGGTGGTTGGGTGTAAGAAGGAACCGCGTTGAAGAAATGTCTTAACACCACCTGCCCCACATGACACTTAGTCTTAAAGCATGTATCTGAGCAGTAGCTTTGAGTGAATGAGTGAACAGAACTCCAGGTAGTTGCTTTGCAAATAGAATCAAGCGGAACATTTGCAATGAAAGCTATAATAGCTCCTGTGCCTCGAGCAGAATGAGCTCTAGGAGCAAAGGGTAAATCTCTCTTAGCAAGACAGTAACACATTAGGATGCATTTAACAATCCATCTAGAGACTGCTGACTTAGAGACAGGGTCCCCCTTCTCTACTAACGGCAACAGAGACAAAGAATTGATCTGTCTTGCGTAGTGCTCATCTTTTATCAAGTGCGAGAAACCTATGGGTATTCGCCCATGTAGACCCAGAGAACCCTCTATTCAGGTGGCCAGAGGAGGGCCACCACTTTTAGATCCCAACCCTGGGGGTCAACAAGCGAGGGAGGATCACCTGGGTAGGGGAGACCGGGTAACCCACAGGGGGGGGGTGGTTTTAGGGGGGGGGGGTTCGGAGTACCCTGGGAGAGACGCTGTATTCTAATGGGACGATAAGTAAAGCGATCCCAGAAGCCCTTATGGGTTATGCAGGCCCCAATCCCCCTAACCTCAGAGAGAGACAAACCAATTATCCTAGAACCACCCTGGAGAAAGGGGAAAACCAGACAAAACAATCTCATCTCCAACGCTTCTTTGTCCCCCACCCCAGCCCCTAGAGTTCAGATCATGGGAGGAGTTATACAGGCACAGGATCGCATGGCTGGGCGAGTAGGAAAGGGAGTAAATTGCTACAAAGGGAATTACCTTTTGTCCACCAAACTAGGCCCAGTGGGTCTTCCCCTATCCTGTACCAGGTATTGTACGATCGGACCGAAAAAAAGGTCCAACCGTACAATACGACCGAAAAATGCTACCACCAAAAGTTCGAACCTTTAGTGGTAGCATTGCAGGTAAGTAAAAAAAATGAATTTAAAAAAAAAAGACTACAGGGACTTCTGTGGTGTCCCCCGCAACACCCCGCTCACTTATACTGTGTGGTATAATGAGTGGGGTGTTGCGGGGAGACACCCCTGCATCCCCTGTACTATGTAAGTGTGTTTGCATGAGAAAGGTGCAAACTTTTGGTAGTTCACACCTTTCTCATGCGAACTTTACGGCCGCGGTAAATTCAGCCGCGGTTGGATCACTTAGAATCCTGTACCAATCACCTTATAATGAGGCATTGTATGCCACCCATCCCAAAAATACCCTAACCTACTCTCCCTCAGCAGAGTATCTCCAATCTCACCCCATCTCCCCCCACCCTACTTCCAACAGATACTGAGATGAGGAAGAGGCAACTAAGATCAGTAAAGATTACCCATATAAATAACATGGGGAAAGTAAGGGCAAACTACCCTAGAAAGAACTAGAGTGGTCCCACTAATAGAGTCGGGCAGTTAATAGGAAACATTTACACCTGACTCCACTTGACTTTTTTTCACTATAAAAGGTGTGGTTAAACAGATGGATGATCAAGCTGGGAAAGCATTTTGGACCAAAGAAGCCATGAAGCTGGGAGTTGCAAGGAGGAGGATCAAGAGGAAAGCAGCGTGTTACGCTGGCCCGGTGTGGAAGGAGGGCTGCAGCGTGGCTGGGGACCCATGACTCTTGAGATCCGGAGCAAGGCAGGTGGGACACTGCTGACAGTCTGTGCAAGTGCTCGTATCCTTGGAACGTGTACTGGGCTGAAGGGTGCCTTTCCTCGACCCAAAACATCCCATAGAGACCGTTCGCCAGCGCTACCCGGTGAGTTCCGCATGGCAGAGAGAAACTTGGGAGCGTGCCGGTAGCAACAGCGGGAAAGGGAGGGAAAGCAAGACTGATGAAACGGCACGAAGCAGAAAGCAAAAAGCAGAAAGTAGAAAGAAAGTAAACTTTCTGTTAAACCACTAAACTTTCATTTATGACAAAAGATACCCTAACACATTTTTTTACAGAGTCAGGGCTAGCATAGGTTTAGACTTTTTATTTGGACTTTCAAACGCCGACGGCCCTTAGAAGCATTATTTCAGGGAATTATCCCATAAGAGCTAGGGTTAGTTAGGTATTAAACCAACCTGAAACTTTAAATAAAGGTTTTGAAATCTTACTTTCCGAGTCGGTCACCATGCCTGTCTCACACAGGGTAATACAATACTGTTCTCCTAACATCTAGTGTATGGAGGCTTCTTTCAGCTGAGTTAGTGGAATGCTGAAAGGAATTTGGAAGTTCAATGGACTGGTTTACATGGAACTTGGAAATGTGGATGTGTGCGCAAAACCACTTTGTCCTTGTGAATAGTAACACATGGATCGTGAACTGAGGAGGTCATAGTTTACTAACTCGCCTAATAGATGTAAAATCCACCAGAAAAGCTGTCTTATAGGTGAGAACTTTAAGACTAGCCTTGTGCATTGGCTCAAAAGGAAGGCTGATATGTCCGGGAGTTGGATTAGAAATAGGAGGGGGAAGCCTCTTTACCTCTTCCATGAAATCCTTGATTACAGGAACTTTTCACCAGAAAACCTTACTTTGAGAGGTGGTATAAGCAGAAGGAGCAGCAAGGTGGACCTTTAGTGAGTTAAAACTATACCCGAGTTCAGGAGGTGGGTTAGATAAAGGACTAGGTGTGTGGGTGAACAGTCAAAGGGGTTGATGTCACAAGTACTACAACAAATGACAAAACGTTTCCACTTACTGGAATAACAGTGTCTAGTATTAGGTTTTCATGCCTCTTTAAGAATATCCATACACGGTCGAGACAGCTGGAGATCCTCAGGAGGTATGCTGCTAAATTAAAAGTTTGAGGGCATGGGTGCAGTGTTGGTCACTGATCCTGGGACAGTATGTTGTATGGGCAAAGCAGCTTCACCGGAGGCAAAGGGACATTCTCATGAGATGGGAGAACCACTGCTGTTGAGCCCACATTGGTGCTATCAGGATTAGTGTAACTTGTTCCAGATGCATCTTGTGAACTATCCTGTTGAGGAAAGGAACTGGAGGAAAAGCGTAGAGAAATTTCCCTGACCATGTGATGCAGAGACCGTTCCTCTTGGACATCCTTTGGGGATACCTGGAGGCGTAGAGTGGGCATTGCACGTTCCTCACAAAGAGGCTGATGTCTGCATGGCCCCATTCTGCAAAGACGTAATATGTGTTCGTGCAAGCGCCACTCATGTTCTACACGTAGATGCACGTCGCTGCTGAGCACATCTCCCAGAAGATTGTGTTCCCCTGGTACATGTTGTAACAGGAGAAAGATGTGTTTGAGTGACCATTTCCAAATGTTCCGACACAGTTTGGATAGCCCTGGTGAATGAGTGCCTCCCGGTTTGTCCAAGTAATACATGGCCATGGTGCGGTCTGTAAGGACCGGAACGGTCTTCCCTTGCAGTTGTGTCTGAAAGGCTTTGAATACAGCAAGTAGCTCTAACAGGTTGACACGTTTGCATGCTATGGATTGTGACCATATGCTGTGCGGCGTCTCGTGTAGAAGTTAAGCTCCCCACCCTGAAAGCGATGAGTCCGTGATGAGTGGCTTACAGCCCAGGCCCATTGACCACCACTGCAGGGACAGAATGAGGGCTTTTCGAGACAACCACTAGATCGTCCCATTGACCACTTGCCTGACAGCATTGGCTCGAGAGACACTTCTGCATAGGACGCATGCGCAGACAGGCGTGCGGAACCAGGAAAATGCAGGATGCCATCATTCCTAATAGCGGCACAGCTTTCCATATGGCTATCGGCCCCCAGAAATTGTTTCACTTGGCAGGGGACAAGACTTGATTTTTTTCTCGTTAATGGAGAACCCCAGTTGGAACAGAAGGTCTATAGTCTTGTGTGTGCTCCAGACACGGTTGATGCGTGTCTCCAGTTACGAGCCTGTCGTCCAGATAAGTGTACAACGGAATAGACTGTCTGCGCAGGTGAGGTGCCTCCACTGCCAGTACCTTGGTAAACACCCAAGGGGCTGAGGCAATGCCAAAGGGGAGTACTTTGAACGGATAGTGAGTGTGTGCTATTTTGAATCTTAGATACTTCCTGTGCACTGGCAACATTGAAATATGAAAGTATGCATCTTGCATATTCAAGGTGGACATGTCATTCCTGTGCTTTAGCAACAGAATTATTGCCTTCAGAGTTGGCACCCAGAGCTTTTGAGGCTTGACATACTTGTTTGCAGGACACAGGTCTAATACAGGGCGCATGGTTAGATCATTTCCGAGTACAAGGAAGTACATTATTAAATAAATACCCTTGTTTACCCAATTATCTGGGACACGTTTGATTGCTGCCTTTAGCAGCAGAGTCTCTACTTCTTAACGAAGGATGACGAGATGTTCTGGAGACATTCTTCTGTTCTTCGGCGGGGGTTATCGAGGCATTTGAAGAAACTCTTTAAAATAACCGTCGCCTAGTCTTGAGCACCCACTTGTCTGAGGTGATCCCCCTCCCATACGTGGGTGAAGCATGCTATCCTCCCTCCTATTGGAGAGGCACAAGAGGGAACCTGAATTAGAGTCAATTGCTGGCAGGGGAGCCTCTTGCAGCTGCATTTCTCCCACTTCCTTTCCCACAATGAAATTCCCAGTGTTGAGGGGTCTGGTAAGTGCTGGATGTTACATGGCCGGAATACCAGGGAGATCCGCTTGTACCATAGGCACCTTGAGCAGTACGGGAGAAGGATTGCCTGCGATAGAAGCGGCGAGTATTAAATGCCCCGCACTGTACATATGGCCTACTAGGGATTTGACCAAGAGATTTCAAAGTCGCATGCTCTTTCTTTGCCGTCTCAAGTGTTTCTGCCGCTCTGCCAAAGAGCTGACTCCTCAATGGGTTTGTGATGAGGAAGGCCTGTGTCTCAGGTTTAAACCCAGAATTTGTAAGCCATACATGGTGTTTCAAAAGAGTGCCTTCAGCCAACACTATCCGCTTTTTCTGCGGCATCAAGCGTGTTTGAGATGATCTGTGTGACCTGATGTCCTTCCTGCACAATTGCGAGTAGTTGCGATCTCGTCTTTTCAGGCACATTCTGCCGACCCTCTTGTATCAGGCCCCACTGGACATCACTGAAGCTAGCAAGCAGAGTAGTATTGTTAGCAATGAGGGTACTGTGGCTGCAGAAGAAGTGATTGTTTTGCCCAAGGCGTCAGGTTTCTTGCAGTCTTCATCAGTTGGGGACTCAGATGAAGTCAGGGGAACTTTTTCTAGTCGTGGTGACAACCAGGGAGTCCAGGGCAGAGTTACCCTGGACATAAATTGGATCAGAGGGCGTGGGGTGAAACATCTTTTCAAAACGCTGATTCACCGCCTGAGTAAGGGAGGGCATAAGCAAGGAGGGGGCAATGAGTTTTTTAATGGAGTTAAGAAGCGGGATAGCCTAGCAGACTGAAACTGTTTCCTTGAGGATGTCTTCCATGAAGTCATAGTCGGGCACCGCCTCATGAGTGACTGTTAAAATTGTCTGCTGCTTCCAGAAGAATATTATTGAAAAGCATCTGGTCACCAATGGGGGAAGCCTCCCTGGGTTGGGATACAGGAGGGACGTCCAAAACAATTTTACCAGGCTCTGCCTCATGAGCAGGGCTAGTGGGCCAATTTCCCTTGTCATCCGTAGGAATCCAAGCGCCTGGGTCGTGAGAAATAGGGTCTTGGAAGCCATCATCACAATCCTGAACATAGCAGACGTCATCGCCCTGATCATAATGGACATTTTGAAAAATGTCTTCAGAAGGATCAGGCATTTTTAGTCCAGGAGAAGCGGAGTGAGGCTTAGGGTACTGACGCCTAGGAGACGTACAGGGCCTAGGGTCCTCCTCAAAGGAATGGGACCTTTTAAGAATCTCATTGAATTTATCAGAAAACCCAATCAATTCAGATATTTTCTCCTCCATGCAGTGTTCAAACCTTTATCTAGTCCAGGAAGTGGATGCTGAAGTTTTTAGAAGGGGAAAAGCTAACTCAGCTGGAGCAGGGTCTTTGGGCCTTTGTAGGGACTGGGGCAAAGGGGAGGAGGCATGTGCATAACCTGAGGGCAGATAAGGAGCTATCTGCAGTCCAGAACGATGGGGAGGGGCCTTAGAATGCTTTTCCCTCAGTTTGGGGTGGGTTTTGGCTAACAAGGCACATTTCACCACATCTGTTGATGCATCGGAAAAAGGCGGCAAAACTTTACAGGAGGCAACCTGGGTAATGCAAGACTTGGTACCATGCGTGGACCGTGACAGCGGAGATCCAGCAGGCCCTGAACCCTCAGGTTCACTGGGCCCTGTTGAAACCTTAGACGGGCCTGCGGGTGCCGAAGGTTACTTCAAGGTTCTGTCGTAGAGGCCCGAGGGGTCATGTGCCTGGCCTTGGAGTCAGAGTGGGTATCCTTGTCACCAGGGTGTGATTTCCCCATAGCAATGCGTTTGGCATGCCTAATGGGGATGTTCATGTGGGAGTCTGCAGACTCCGCAAGGATGTCTTCAACCTCTGAAAACGGAGCCGTGGCTGCTAGAGGAATCCTCGTCCAAGGCGACGGCAGGTGAATGAGTCAGGGCCTACATTGCGGAGGCCGCCCACTGTTTTGTGGGCCTTTAAGCATCTTGGGCCTAAAAAGTCGACAGGCTTTGCAGCACTGCTCGTCGTGTTCATGAGGTAGACAATTATTACACTCCCTATGAGAGTCCTTCCACAGAAACTTCCTGTTATAGGAAGGGCAACATTCTATAAAGTGAATTGTTGAGAATAAGGGCCCCCGCTCTCCCTACTTTAAGGCCAAAGGCAAAGGCTGACGACAGCTGTCAAGAAGTCAAACGAAGATTCACAGGACGGCAAACGGAACAGTCGAAGAATTTGTCGATGGATGTGTTGAAGACACGTAGAACAGCAATAAAACTTGTTAAAACGAGCTCTGCATGAAAGCGACAGACCAGAATGGAGGAAAAAAACAATCTGGGGGGCCTTGACATGCGAGGGATCTTGGGTACACTACACATCACGCTAGGGATAGTGTTACAAGAAACCCCCAGGTCGACGTCCCTTTTCGATATTTGAAAAAAATATGCACTACTGTACGGTTACCACTAGATAACGGACTATATTCACAGCATGTGACTCAGCAGATTCACAAGCATCAGAATGGATGTTTTTACTTTGCACTTCATTCTGAATGCTGTCAGCTTTAAAGTGCTGCATAAAGACAAGACAACGGTCTATCCAGGGGTGACAAACAAAACCCAATATGCTTGGTGGGGCTGTGCCTGGCACAAACAGATTACGGCTGGAGGCAGGGGGACATGCAAATGATCTGGGGGCATGCAGGGCACAATTTTAGTGCAGAGATGAACCACTGTGGGTGACTAAAACAATGCATCATTAAAAGGCGATAGCTGCACTGGCAAAATTCTGGGCTACCCACCTGAAAATCATTGTTCAGCCTGCCATGGAATTTCAATACAGGGAAGAATATGGTCTGGAGGGTTGTCCAGAGCAATCCCAGCGGTTGTTTGCTGGAAGGTATTTAATTCATCACAACCTCCAGTTCTGCATGGGTTGCCTTGAGTGAGCTATGTATGTCATAAATGTTGCCGATTGTTATGCAATATGTTATGTTATCCTTCCTGCTTGTCATGTTATTTCTAGTCTTTGATCTGATTGATGCATCAGTGGGGTGTAACCTGCAAAGAGGTGCAGGTTACACCCCACTGATGCCACTTAATGAGTCTAAAAAACATGTCGGGGTTGTCTAATGCAGAAGGGGTGTGACCTAACAGTTTTGCGGACTGTAGCTTTTGGACTGGGAGTTTGGGACCCAACCTAATTTGCATATGGTCTTTCCGCTAATATATGGCATAGCAGGTTGAAATCTGAAGGACTGGAGGACTGCCCAGAGCAATGCCACTGCTTATTATTTCAAACTCCTATTTTATAGGCTCAAATATAACACGCAGACGAGAAAGCACTCAGAGTGGCTTCATTGCAGGGCCAAGCAAACTAATGCTTTAAGCGCCTCAATTTAAGGTTACCAGATGACCCCATGTCATTGAGGACACTACCAGTTCTGCACTTTACTTCCACTTTAGTTTAATTTGAATCAGACAACTCCCACAATGCAATGATTAGAGAAAGGAAAGCCTAGGGCGTGGTGGCTCTGATGACAAACCATTTGGGTAACCTTTCCCCAAGGCCTAGATCTTCGAGGAACAGCTTAGCATTACATATTCTAAACCTTTGGATGTGAATCTCTGAGGTTTGTCAGATAAAGAGCTTGAAAAGAATAGGTGCCATCTGAGCTGAAAGAGAAGAACAGTTATAAAATCCAGTAAGTTAGCACAGCGGGGTGAGCGCTCGCTGCTGTGATCTGTGTATGGTCTGCAGGTCACAGGTTCAAATATCGGCAAGGATAACATCCTTTCATCCTTCCGATGTCGATAAAGGAGTAATAGCTTTGGTTGGGTGATATTTTATGTAAATATGTTCTCTGTAAAGAGCTATACAAAGAACACATCATAAAAAAGGAAAATGAAACCTTTTAATGAAACATGCATGCGTACTCCATGTCCACATTTGAAGTTCCTGTTGAACACAAATGTATAAATGAAGAGAAACAGAAATACAATATTTTGGTTGATTTGTTGTAGGTATGGGTGAGAAGGCATACTGATTACCAAAACAAAGCCCCCATCACTTTTGATTTGTTTGCTATGGAGTTTGCATCATTAAGCAGGTTCTGAAAAGTGCAGAATGAGTGGTAATTTCCTCATTAGCTAAGGAATACAGCTGAGGCCTGGTCCCTCCAAGACAAGAAAAGCTGTGGCATAGCTCTGCTCCATTTAAGGAAGAGCATGATTTTAGCCCGACAATGTGTGTGGAGAAAAGGAAGGTCCACGCGGGGAGAAGAGCAAAGGTGAGCGGCCGCCCAACAGCACATCTTAGAGGGGAAAAATGAAAATCATCAGTACTCGGAGACTACGTATCAATGAATTTCATGTATTTTAACGATTGCACACATCACCCTGAAGTAGTATGATTATAATACTTTGTATCCTTATAACTTTCTGTAATGGCTTTTTGGTTACATTTACAATGTGCTTGTGAGCTGGTGGCGGCAGATATTTTTCTAGCATGTTTTTAACTTTTTTCTTGTGCACTTTTGCATTTACCGCAAATGGATACTTAAGGTGGCTAACACCTAAGATGGTCGTGCCATGAAGTTTTTGCTCATCCTTTGGTCATATTCTTTGGCCATCTTCCTACCATCAGGCCTGGAATTGCTGTATATTGGAAGCCCTTTCACAAGGAAAGCTGTTGCTTTCCCGAGCAAAGAGGCACTTTGTGGGTGAGCCCGGAAGTAGGGGGCCGGGACTGTGTGGTCCCAGTACACATCCAGGTGCCTGAATGTCTGTTGCTAGGTAGATTCTATGGCAAGTGGCTATCCATGGTTGAATACCCATTGACAGTTTGAATGGTGCAGATCCCTACCATTGTTATATGATATATGATATGATACAGCATTTATAACGCGCCTATACACAAGTGTTCCATCTATGCAAGCTCCTGCAGTCATTCTTCAGATCATTATAGCCAAGTCGTTGACAAACCGAATACAACCCCTGCTGCTGTCCCGCACCAACACCAGTGCAGTCCCAGTGAAGACCTGCTCCTGTGCCTAATCTCAAGAAGACTCTTGTCGATGCTTTGACCGTTAGACTGGCGGGAACAACCAATCTCAACCTCTGCTCAAGGATAAGTGCCTTCTAAGCCTTCAGAAGTGTCCCTGGACCAACCAACCAGCTCTCTCTGGGGCTACCACGCTGCAGCCATCGCCGTTCCAAGTGCAGATGTGGAATCTGGAGGACCTTCACTTTGTACAAGACATTTGCTACTGTTTTTTCTGCCTTCTAGTATCAACAGAAGCCTGTTCCTACATTTGTCCCTGGAAGATCGCCTGCCACCGCCTGATCGTTGCGGCTCCCGTTGCAACTCTTCTTCTCATCCTAGAGGTGTCCGGAGGTCGCCTGATCAGTAGAGGTCTTCATCTTATCTTCATTTGGGAGTTCAGCTGGAAGTTGCCTGGAACCGATTAACGAGCACTGCAACAGACCAAAACTAAACCTTGCGTCCGAAAGTAACTTCTGCACCCATGGCCCTTCCTCGGCGGAACCAATCACAGAAGACTGTGTCCCCCAACTGTTTCTGGAACCTGCAAAATGATCTCTGAAGAATGGAGTCAGGGGAACCAGGGGGCTAAGTTAACATACCTGTTCCTTTCCCCTCTTCTACATAGGGTTATTTGGGTGTAAAATCCTGTCCCTAAATCACTTTTTCCTGACTTTGGTCAGTGGTGCCATCGACAAGGATCCCTTCCAAAGCCTATCGTGAGTGGGACTGAGTCAGTTTACTGACCTGAACTTATCTTTCAGACTTTTTAATCATAACTACTGGCATCGCCCAATCTCTTAATAAACATACATGAAAAGTATACATTTGGAACTGATGACTTTTGGGCACAACGCCCCCAAATCATCTTAGGGTTGAACTCATTAAGTGTCTTAGAATGATTTTCATGCATCAGAGTACATACCTGTGTTTCACGGTCTATTGTATTGCATGCTTTATTTCCTCTCCTAGGAGAGAATTTATAGATATGATTTATAGCCAGTGTCTGACAATAGTTGACTATAGGATTTACTTGCTTAGCGTGTATCTTAAAAAGGCCTAATAAATCATTGTATATTTTTTACTTACCAGTCTAACTTGAATTGGTGGTGTTCAGTGTGGACTCACTGGAGCCCTAGACCACTCCCTCAGCCCTCCTGAGGTTAAGCCTTGCTGCTCTGCTATCTTCCCTTGATTGCGTTTGGCTATTATCAGTGTCTCCCAATTCACAATAGTAGGTTGGCCTCCGAAAATACACTGCTAGGCTGTATTTTGGAAATCCTTCTGAACAGGGGCAACCCCAGCCCTGCAATAAGGATACTATGCAACATTCAAACTTGGGAGGTGGCTGTCCCATAGTGGACAACCAGGCTTCCAGAGTCTGCCGAGCAACATCCAAGCCCTTTCCCCTGCCCACTTCCGGCTAGCGCACACACACACAAAGAAGAGACTTTGCAAGCTTCTTGCAAGAAGACCGCCAAAGTGCATGAAGAAAGGGGGCCGTCCACCATGTGACAAGGGAGGAGGATTGCCAACAAAGGACATGCCATTTTAAACATAGCTAAAAACACAAAGATGGGCCATTTTGAGTATACAGTCCCCTTAAGGTTATCATCACGGCTGTTAAAGCACGCTGGGGATGCATCCAAAAAATAGGTCAAAATGTAACTACTGTTCACAGAATGGCTGGAAAGCAGCAAATACTCTACTTGGAACAAAGGAAGGGACACAAAGTGGCCCCTGTGTACTCAATGGATGATGGCTTGCGTTGCAAACAGTAAAATACAAATGTCATAAAAGGGTGATGACCTGCACTGGAAGGTCTAGGTGCACAGCAGGGAACCCAAAATGAGACTGCAAAATAGATCTTATAGGTCCCTGGCAACACACCACATAAGGTGGGGTGCTGTCATAGGAAAGCATGAGAGCCAAAGCTAAGTAGAGAGGTCTCCACACATCGAAACCTTAAAAGAATGATCTAGTGTTCCCCGGGTCGGTGCGATCACTAGGCAAGGTTAGGCACGTGCCTATAATGCGCAAATCTTAGAGCGGCAAAACCTCCACTAGTGTCAATATATATGATATACACTCTCTCTCGTCTTCTCTCAGGCTGCTTTCACCCTGTCTGCAGGCTTGCTATGCCTGCAGCAGGCCAGCCAGCCAGGCAACGTGAAGGTTTTTGGGGTCGGGTCAGGGTCACCAGTGGGCGCAAGCCTCATGCGAGTCACACCGGAGCAATAGCAGTAGCATGAGCGGAGCACCACACGTACCATGATCTGGACTTGTGCAAATGCTGCCGCACTGCCTGCATTCAGCAAGCATTTGTTTCTACGACCATCCGACGTATGTGGTGGCCTCTGTGCCCGGGGCCAGGGTAATAGTCAAGGGCAGCTGGCTGCAGAGAGGTGAGTTTGAGGCAGCAGTGCTGGCAAGGGCATGGGGCAACACCATGGAGTAAGGGCCCCACATCTAAAATCGTGGGAAGCAGGAAAGCAACAGCTTTCGGAGACAGGAAAGCAGGGCTCTTGAGGAAACTCTTGCCTTGCCCAAGAGGTCCTGGACATGGGCCTGGGGAGCAGGAATGTAAGAGCCTGGGTGGGGCAGCAAGGAAACAAGAGCTCAAGTCAGGGGGTGGGCTTTATCAGTGAGGGGCCGTGGGTGGATCACTGGAGAGCCTGGTGCAACAGTGGAGTTGCAGCCCCTTTTTGCGCTGCACTATTGCCCAGTAGGCCAGCCAGGCCCTGCCCCTTGCTGACTCGCACAGACTGGCAGCACAGACACTACTTATTCACCTTAATATATATTATGTAGCTGGATGGTCAGTCCATCCAGTAACATGGCACATGCATGTGGGGCTGACCTTTGAGCACATAAGATGCTCAGTCTACCTAACATGTATGCAGACATTCTTTTATCCAATGCATGTCCTCTTCTTTTGAAGTGCATACAACTAAAAAGAAAAAGCTCCCTTTACTAAGTACTCAGCACTTAGCCTCCCTGTTCATGTGCTTATGGTCATGGATATATCTAATGCTGTTCAATTTATCGACCTCTGATGGATGAAGGGCCATGTCGGCCTGGACAGGATTTATGACGTGCATGCTGGACTCATGTGCAAGGCTTGTGCTTAATTTGTGAGATAACCACCCGGAGCACTCCATCCCGATTCCATAAACCAGCTTAGTATACTTGAATTGTGGATTTTTGTTGACCAAATAAATGCATTTCTCATGGTTTATTAAAAAAAACTGCTGAGCTAGGAAAGGGTGTTTGCAAAACCATCAAGTGTGGCATTCTTAGTTTGTTTTGTGATCAGTACATCGCGCCTGAGAATTGTCAGTCCACAATCTCTGCCCATGAAGAAAGGCAAGAACCTGATTGCCCTGCAACAATTTTACATAAATGTTTTCTGAAGCGCCTGATAAGCGACATGTTGCCCCAAAGAACTGACTAATAAATGATTGCACAATGACAAGGCCATACTAAGGCCTGTTGTGTGCCTGAGACCCCCACTTCGTCCCATCTGCCAAGGGAAGAGGGCAGGAGCCCTCTCCCCTCCCAGAAGCTGTATTCAAGCCCCGCCGCACAGACCTACAGAGGCCTGCCTGACCCTGTCTCGAGGCCTGCCTGACCATCGCGGCGCCGAAACGAGGCTGAGTCCGCCTCATTTGATCTCACTGCATCCGCCGGCAGGCGGATACGCCGGCGGCCAAATCAAAGGCCATACTAAGGCCTGTTGTGTGCCTGTTTGGCGCCTGGAGGCGCGGCGTAGCCAATCCACTATGGCCAACCAAAACGCGACCCCGCTCGAGGCTACCTGGTAAGCGATACACCAGCACTCTTCTGGCACCCTCTTGCACTCATAGTCTAACGCCATCCCATGTGCTAACTCTGCACCAGGAGGTCTGCAACGCTTTAGTGCCCCCTGGCGTAATGAACGTATTAGAAGTGTACCCTGCGCACGCTCATCTACCCCACACACGGTCACCATTGATGTGCTCCGCCTAAAGGCCCGACCACGCAGCTGTCAGCAGATGCTCTCACGTGACTATCTACCAACTTGGGCCTAACGTCCCACCTGCTCACCCCAGCGCTGCTCGCTGCACCCAACTGCATAGCTGTCCGAGTGATGTACTAATGGCTCGAAAGGTAATCTAACAAATCTGATTGCTTCTAATACATCCATTATTATTGCCACAAAACTATTCTGCCTTGTCCCTGTACCTTGATCCATCCGGCACGCCCAGTCTGCTTCACCTAACTCCTTACCTACCTGCCAACCTGTGAGCATTAGAACTGTTCCTCAATGCTAGTGACCTGTATACTACATTTGTGCCATATGCCTGATTCTGAACCTAGGTACCACTGCTGATCTACATACTGGATTTGCGTTACCCTGCTCTGACTTGAATTGCACGTGATTAAACTGCACTTCTCCCTGATCTGAAATGTATTTCACCCTGTTTTGAACTGCATTTCACCCTGTTTTGAGCGGCCACATTGCTGATCTGCACTCTGCCCTGAATTGAATTGCACATGTTTGTATTGCATTTTGCCCCGAGTTGTGCTCTGAACAGACATGTTATTGAACTGCCATATCACTGAACTGCATTATCCCCTGGTCTGAACTGTCATTTCACTGTACTGCAGTATCCCTGTGCCCTAACTGCCATACCACTGAATTGCATTATCCCCTGCTTTATTACTGTACTACAGCACCCCCGTGATCGGATCCGTCATGCTACTGCGCATTGAATTTAGCTATTACGGCACCTCTGAACTCCACTGACTTGCAGTTGGACACTTAGACTGTCACCCTACCCTATCAGTCCTGCCTATACCCCATCTCCTAGATAGCATCCACACTGCTATTCCCGCTCTGCTCACACAACGTCAGCGCTTATTCGCAGAAAATGCTAACTGCATTACTCACCTTCTGTGCGATGGCCACGCTCGCATCCCGATATTCCCACTCAGGATACCGACTCAGGAGCCTCCCCCTCTCAGCTAGGCACCAGTCCTCCTAATGATTCCTACATAGCAAGCCACTATTCTGACCCTTCTTGCCCAAGGTATCATCGCAGATTAGGACCCACAACTCCCTACCTCCTGGCCTTGCCCCACCACCGAAAGAAACAACAAACTTTGCGCTAGACTCTCTAAACTATATGAGCCGCCCTGAAGACTCCTTTCTGACTCCAAATACGAATCCAAAGGCCACCATACTAGAAAACCTATGGCCCTAAACCACCAGCCTGCCCCACCTACCACCAAAGGTCCCACCATCCCTATAACTAAGTCCAAACCAATCTCTCATACAAACATCTCGGTCAAAACGGATGAACACTCCTATAAAGGAGCTCACCTTAATACAAGATCACTGGTCGCACATGCCCTTGACATAGCAGACCTAATAATTAAAGACAAATTAGACTTTATTGCGCTAACTGAAACTTGGCTACACAATGCAGCAGGCCCGGCTCTAATGTTGGCCATCCCAGATGGTTATACCATATCCAGGCAGGACCGGGTGGGTAACCGTGGTGGCGGCATCGCTATCATATCCAAAGAAAGTCTAGCTCTCAGATTAGCCCCGACTCAAACCCTGCTATCGTGTGAATCCCTCACTGCCAAACTCCCTATAAATAACACCCAATCCCTCACCATCCACCTGGTCTACAGACCACCTGGTCCGCTCGGGACCTTCGAGGAAGATTTCAACAGCCTACTATCCAACAATGCGAAAACCACCTCACAATTACTGCTACTAGGTGACTTCAACCTAGGGTTTAAATACCCAGCAGACATGCATGCCTCCACCATAGGCAATACTATTTCATCACTCGGACGCTCACAAAAAGTCAACCTACCCACTCTCCTGAAGGGAAGAACCCTAGACTGGGTTGCCGATGCTAATTGCTCAGCGGTCATCTCCTCTACCACACCATTACCTTGGACCGACCACTCCCTGGTCTCATTTAACCTACTGACCTCTAGACCACCTACCACAACTGTGTCACTGGCACCACCCTGCCTAACAAGAAATAGGAAAAATATAACAGTAGAAAGAATCATCCCAGCCATCCTCCCAACGTTAAATGCATTGCCAGACAATCTAGATCCCAACACACTAGTTCACGAATATAATAAAATTATAACTACCATGGACAAAATTGCCCCACTTAAACTTCGCACCAGCAAGCCCAAAACCCATTTAAATAAATGGTACACACCCGAACTCAAAGCCCTCCGTCTAAAAAAGAGAAAATGTGAATCTGCCTGGAAACTATGCCCTACCAGTGAAAAGAAAGCCATTCTTGATACGATTTCTCGTCAATACAAAGCTGAAATCTGTTTAGCTAAACGGAACTCCTACAACAATCGCATTGCTAATTCCAACTCAAGTATGAAGGAGCTCTTCTTCATATTGAAGGAACTTGAGTCACCCATTGCCACACCCGACACTTGCACCAAGGACCAGACTTGGTGCGCAGACATCCAACATGCTCTAGCAAATAAAATAAACACCCTACAAAACAAAATTCAACTAAAAAAAGACTCCTTAAACCTCACCAACCCTCCCACATCTCCTCCTAATGCTTTACCAAGCACACACACTAATTCATTCTCCTTCTCTAAAACTACCATCCTGGAGGTCGAGAAAATTATACTTTCTCTCAAACCCTCAAACTGCAAAGGCGCATTCTGCCCTGCACACATAATCAAGGACGCAGCCAGAAACCTGTCGCCCTTCATTTCCAAAATTATAAACGCATCTTTTTCCTCAGGTAGTATCCCCTCCAACTTAAAACAATCCTGGGTGCTCCCCCTCCTTAAAAAGCAGACGCTTGATCCTCTCATCCCCACCAACTACCGCCCCATCACCACGGTACCCTTTCTACTGAAAATCTTGGACAAAGTGGCCTACGTCCAGATTCAAAAATACCTAGAACTACACAAATTACTAGGCTACAGACAATCAGGTTTCCGCCCATTACACGGCACGGAAACAGCCCTCATTGACTTGAAGACCCAAATTGATGACCTGAGGGACAAGGGAAAGACGGCACTCCTCCTCCTACTTGACCTCTCCGCGGCATTCGACCTTGTCGACCACAAGGTCCTCTGCAGACACCTGGATTCAGCTGCTCATTTCTCCCCAGAAGCCATCAGATGGATTGAATCCTTTCTGAGCGAGAGAACAATGAGAGTCTTCTCCCCATCAGCAGCAGTAGACCCCTCTCCTATTACCTGCGGAGTCCCGCAGGGCTCATGCGTCTCCCCCACATTATACAACATCTTCACCAAACCTCTGTTCGACGATCTGGATCATCTGGGTGTCACCTACACCAACTGCGCAGATGACACTCAGATTCTCCTCCCACTTTCAGGGGATCACAGTAAGGACAGAGAGTTGGTGAATAGGGTGTATCTCATCATTCAGGCATGGATGGCATCTCATGGCCTATGCCTGAATGATGACAAGACAGAGCTCATCATCCTGGGTACCCCCGCTAATATCAATAAACTAGGCCTTGAATATGCCGAATTCAACATAGGCGGCAACATTATCAAAGTATCTAGGGAGGTAAAAACCCTCAGCTTTTACCTGGATGCCACTATGTCTTTCACTAAACAGGTCAACTCACTAGCATCCACCACTGCGTATACCTGCAAATTAATAAGAGCAGGCAGACCATTCCTATCCATTGATAGCTGTATGATCTTGGCAAGAGCACTCATACTCTCCAGGCTCGATTACTGTAATGCCCTATATAGCGGTGCTAACAAAGCCATTACCCATAGGCTACAAATCCTACCAAACAATGCCTTGAGAGCTGCCCTCGGCATTAATAAAAAAGAGAACACATCTCTGCTACCAGACGCCAACACAAATGGCTCTCCACCGACAATAAAATCAAACTAAAGCTGGCCTCCCTAACCCATAAAGCCCTCAACAATGCTGCCCCTAGTTACCTGATGGACAAAGTAAAGAGAAAGTCATCCATCAGACAAACAAGAACTATCAATTCCAACTGTCTGATAATTCCCAGATTCAAACTCTCCACCATTGGAGGTAACAGCGTCCCTGTGAAAGCTGCTACATTTTGGAATTCCTTGCCACACAACCTGAGAGCCGATCAACCCTACTTGCACTTTAGAAGGAATCTCATCAGTCATTTGAATTCCAACAACCCCCGCATTTAATTGTACATTTTACACTTCTGCATAGGTACTGTTACTTTGTTTGAGGCCTCTGCTCTCGCCACAAACGGCCCCTGTACATATCTGTATATTTCACTCCTTTGTCTAGATATTGATATTTTTATGTGTGAAGATTTGTATTTTTCTCATTCTTGTAACCCTTAATTGCATATGTCTATAATTTTATCTCAACTGTATATTTCTGTAACATTGTAAGCTTCGCATATTCTTTCTGCCTGCGCCCTGTTGCCCCTGGGTATGATGCGCCATACAAACAAACAAAAGGCCCACAAGCGAATACACCTGTATAATGGGAGTTTTCAAGATGGAATGGATTTTGCCCATCTGTCGGAACTCAATAGTAATCTAAACAAGAACAGACATCAGTGATCGCGATGCCGCAGAAGAGACAGACTGTTGGATTGTGTTGTTGAAATCCATCAATAGAGCCATGATCCAAATTCCATTAGAATGAATCTGTGGTCGTGGGGAACAGCAACGGAGTGATTTGTTACATTACATACCCTGTGATTGCTTATTTTCTCCTTCTCTGCTTTCAAGGGTCAGTTGCAAGTGTGCAAATGGTTCCTGTGATTTTTAATCTGAGCGATATGGGGACATGTTGTGCCTTTCTTATTGTTATTTATTGAGTGTTCTGAACTGAAAAGCCCATCATAAGGAAAAATAAATATGTTAGTAACCATTGAGAAAACCAATAGCGTTGGCATAGGCTTTTGCAAGGTATTAATTACTTTCCATCGCTTGCCATTATATGTCCAAGTACTCCAACAATTGCAAGAGGCGGTCATCCAATCCCCCAGAACTGCACCCATTCTTCAGTGTTGCGAAACACTGCAGCCTTTTGCACTGGAAGGACACAACTTGCACTACTTTCCATCAGCATAACACCGGGAAGCTATCGGCGGTACACATTGTGCGCTGAATCCTCACTAATTAAAGCAGACCAAAAAGATAGGCAGGCAATCCCTGGGCCCGCCTCTCCTTTTTGACCGCAACCTCGCAGGTTAAGCACTTAAAAGCAGGAACTTCAGTAACTGTTTGAATCCTTACGTTTTCCTTTTCCCTCTCTCAAGGTTGAACGGGCCAGCATGCGGCATGCGCATGACTACGACTTCAAACTGACTTTAATAACCCCACTATGCCAGACAAATGGCACGAAGGGTTTCCATGTATTACATGGACGTCTGCGCTCACTCCAAGTTAGATCCACTCAACAGCCGTTTGGGAAGTCGCCTTAATGGGCATACGGCTAACTGGCCTCCGTTTCCATTTTAGGCACACATATCCAGAACGCGTGCAAAACCTTGCAGGCTACTGCTATGATAAATTACATGCAGTTTGAACTAGAGTAACAGGGGGAGCCAGCAACTACACTGGCGTCCCCGCCATCTTGCAGCACAACTAACTACTTTAACTGGGCTCCCCGACGCCTTGCAACATAACTGTTGGCCTAACCTGCATGTTTATTGGTCCTATCCCAGCCGCACCCCCCAGTGCACTCCCAGCACTTTGATTATTTCTCCCAGCTACTCAGTTGCCCTTCACTCGTCCACCTTACACCCATGGCTAAACAAAACAGAAAAGATTGTGTCTACTGGCAAAGATCGTTCTAAATCACCCAAGAATTAAGAGCATTCACTCTTTCGCTGCATGCTTGCGCATAGAAATCTCATGGCCCTTTGCCAAAAAACAACACGGAATAACCTGAAATAATAGAACTATCCCCCCTCCCTTCATATTCTCATCTCCCCCTCTCCCTCAGGTACCCAATAATCAATGTTATGTGATACTATGCTTTGGAAACTCATGTTATAACAATAAAAATGCACACACATGTATGACTTTAAAATACTGCACTAAGTATGACACTTGAAAGACCATTCCTTGACAGAGCCCGAATGGGCAAAACCTAAGACCACGCAGTTGGCAATTAACCTTAATATTATATTGGCCTAAACGGGAGTCAAACAAACACCTTGCATTAAGAGCACAGTATATCTGTCACTTACTACCACAAACCTCACAGGTTACTTTTTATGTGGTTGTTATCTTAGTTCATGCTGTTTGATAAACTGATCATCATACTGTATATGCAATTTAATACCCTTTACTTTGAGCGCCTGCATGGGGATGTACCTACCTTTTACCCTTACATTTGCAATGGTAGCACAGGGTTGAGTGCTACCCATCCCTGCAATCTGCAGCATCAAGTACCTACACAAATATGATTAGTTAACAAGCAACTACCCTTGACAGCATCAGAGCGGATATAAGGTCTGCCAACCAATCGCACTTGCTCATACAAAAGCTATTGGCAGCCGATACCGTAGATTTAACCGAATGCAATTTTGCCTAAGGAGAAATGACAATTTGACAAAAATGGTAGGTAATGTTGTATATGTGTAGTGCATAATAGGTGAGGTAAGGGTACAAGTTAGGGAAGGGAGGGGTAAGGGATGGCTGCGGGGGGTCTCCCCCCGCATTAAAAAAAAAGTTTCAAAAGTACCAAGTTAATTTCGATGTTCACTAAAATAAATTCAGTCACTTCTCCACTAGGTAAAATATATTCGATCAAATCTACTCCATCCATTGGCAGCAGTTACATTTTTGAGGCACCACGAGTAATGTATTCAAAAGGTATATCAATTAAATTAACAGTTTATGAGGAGCACTACAGATCAACCCAAGGCACCTTATATATGAAGAAAACCTGAAAAAGTATTTCACAGAGCTGCATGCTCACATTACATGCTAAACCAGCCTCAGTACATTAATCACCTCAAATACATTCATTTATAATAACGATATTTAGTAACTGATCTGTTGTCAAATATTTAATGTGCACATTTACTCCAGATAAAACATATCTGCCAATGCATTTCGACAGGTGCTCGTCATCGGGGCAAACCAAATCCATAAATCCACATACAGTTAACCATCAATCATTTGAAGTAAATGATAAAAAAATATGGACCAGTAAACAAAAATCTATGAATCAAAAAAATTGAAAAAACTGTGGTTAGATACAAATCGTGTTGCACCTCACTGCATCTAAAGTAAAAAATGAATACATTGAACCCATGTCCTGAAGGGTGCACGCACCGAGTGTCATGAATACCAAAGTGCTTAAAAGGTAAAAACGAAGTTTACCTAAACCACAGTACATCACTTCCAATTTAAAAAAAGATGTACATTCTCTTATGGGTGAAAAAATTATCATTTTTGCCAGAATCGAGAAACATGGAGGGGACAGACGCGTTAAAGGCATGATCTTACTGTGAAGTTTATTTTAAGTAAGGCCAGCTCTCCCAATAACTATAGTGCGTTTCCTGCAAATCTTTCTAACTTAGGTGCTTGTCAGTCAGGATGAATGACCAAAAACAAATACTTCCTCTTGCCTAAGCTAAGCTATCTAACCCTACCACTATTATAACAAAGGTCAGGAGAACGATTCCCTTCTGCTGGTGCTGGTATTTTGTGACAAGTTTCTTCTCACTAGTCTTACTCCTTTTGATGAACCATATGAAAATAGTCTCTTGGCATGCAGTTCTTTTAAGGGGTTAGCATTTATCTTATTCTTCCTTGCTCTATTCAATAGACCATAAATAAATAGTTCCCGGTTCTTCACTGTATCCAGTTCCTGAATCTATTACGCTCTTCTTATCTGTTGTATAGCATCTCAAATTCTCATTACCATTTTTTCCATTTCCAGGGAGCAGTTTCAGGTATGAGTTTGGGCTTCCTTGCTTTACAGGTTTGTTCTCCCCAAAAGCCTCTTTCTTGTGTTCTTTCTTCTCTTCAAGATATGGGTGGTGCTTGCCTTTTTCCTAAAGTGATAAGTCTCCTCTTATTTCTTTCCTACTCTATGGTTTCCGTATTTCGTATCTCACTCAAACAGTTCCGTTTCACTAGATTTTATCCAAAGGTTTTCCCATTAGTACTTTCAACTAGTTTTGCTTAACTTATGAGTCCCGCTTGGTTGGCCGGCATTCCCCTTACCCTTTTTACCGTCTGAGTTCTGGGACATCGTCAGCAGTCCCTGCAGGACCTTGGATTATTTTTCCTCCTAGTCATCGCTCGTGGCTTGCTCTCCAGTGTCTCCTTCCTGGATGTGCTGTTCTAATCTTTGGGAAGTCACAGGGATTGAAATTGCGAGCTGCTCACTCCTAGATTTCTTGGCGTTGTTGTACGGGCAGACTGCCGACCACTCAGATTTCGTGGTCCCGCACTGCCACTCTCCTCTCCGGCTAACTCCTCCGCCCCTCCCCTCCCCTCTCTTCCTCCACTTTTACCCTCTCTCCTCCCTGCTAAGCAACTTCAAGGAAGCCTATACTTTAAGAAGTCCTGCACTATCTGTGGATGAGAGTCTCAAAGTCCATTGGGGCAGTGGGTAGCTAGGGCCTGTGGGCGGAAGAAGAGAGGAAGGCAGAGGCTTTCAAAGTTAAAAGTTTAACAGGACACTGAAGGAGGCCAAACGCAGAAGGTCCTCTCGAACAGTCGAAAGGGAAAGGTATGCCACAGAAGACCAAGGAGTTGGCTTTCATTCAGAGGTGACCCCAGGGAGTTACAAGCAGGACATTTGGTAGTGCAGAACAATTCTGAATACCGAACAATTAAGGTAAAGAGTGAAAACAGGCAGAATTCCCCTTATATGGGATACTAACCTGGGGAAACCTGTAACCTGCATTACCCACAGCCAAGAGGCTGTAATGAAGAAGTAACAGAGTGAAAAAGAAGCAACTCCTCTTTTATGGGACACAAATTGGGGGGGAAACCTGTAACCTGAATTGCCAACAGCCAAGGGGCTATCAAAAAGCAGTGAAGAGGCAACCTTGGCACAATCTTCCTTTTTTGGGACACCAGCCTTCGGGAACCTGTAACCCACATTAACACGAACCAAGGGACTATAAAAAGAGATTGCTGCTGTTGAGCACTCCTCACAAGGGTTACTGGTGGAGAGAACTCTGGAACAAATATCACTGAAATTACATGTAGGAGTTTATTTTCCTGGCAGGAGAGTGAACCAGGAAAGGGATCATTAGTAGTAAGTTCTGGCAGGCGAGTATACCAGGAAAGAAGAAGATATTTTGAAGAAAGGTTGCAAAAAGGTGCAGTGGAAAGGACTTGTTAACTTTATTTTCATGTTGACAAACTGTTACATCAGCAAAGGTAGTTGCTGTGATATCCCGATGAAAATATTCCATTGGAAGAATAAATGTGATGCATTAATACTTGCTTTGAATCCTGAAGAAAACTATTCACAAACTTGTGTTTTGCAAGAGGTAATTGTGCCTTACCAAGAAGGATAACAAGTGACATTTTGTATTGAACTGAACCGAACTTTGTTGAACCAGAACTTTGTCAAGGATATTCCTGGATTGATCCGGGGGAAGGGCGTTCAGCCATGGTCAAAAGAAATAATTGCTAACATCTGCAAGTTTGAACTTTCATTCTGTTTTGTGGAACTAAAGACAACCAAATATTCCTTGTTTGTTTTTGTTGTATGTATTAGTGTGAGGTCAGACACCTTTTGGACACTTGGTCTTCTTTCTTTAGTTTAGTCTGATAGGAAGGGACATCCCCATCAACCTCTTTTTTTTTTTTAAATGGGACACTGAGAAAACTATACCTTTGTGTCCATCTTGCATTTCTGACCCATCACAGAGGTCATATAGATCCCCTGATGGATTGTAGCCCAAATGACCAATATCCACCCCAAAGTGTCTCAAGAAGCTGAGGAGGCCAACAGATCAACAAGGTAAGTGCCTAGGAGCAGAACAATACCTTTTCTGGTAAAGAACTATGTCACTGGCAGGTCCCCAAGGTGAGGCGACAGCAGCTCCTGTTCAGATTCTTAGCTTGATGGCTAAAGAAAGAACTTTTGGCAGGAGCAGATGGTCAGCTTCTTTGGATGCAACATCCAGTAGACAATCTCCACGATACGGGTGTGTTGGGACTCGGCATAGGCTTTGAAGCAGTGATGTCACACGGCAGACTTCTGCCCATTTCTCGGTCCCTGGCTTGGAAGAGGAGACATCTTGCAGCGGGAAAGTCACTATAGGCCCAGAAGGATGGCCACAAGGTTCCAACCGAAACCATGCTTCAGGAGACTATGCACATCAAAATGGTCCAGATCCCGGGGTATTCGGAGACTGCAGGCCAGGACAGTCGCAAGCTCTTCGAGATATGGCTCACAATGCAGTTTGGCTCAAGGCTGGTTAGGCCCACCAGTTCAAGGGACGAAGTTGTCCGGTCTGGATCTTCCCGGTCGAGCATAAGGGGAGGTTGGAGCAGCAGCAGTTACTCAGCAGTCACTGAAGGTGTCCTCCTTCGGATTCTTCTTTCCATTAGTCAAGACTCCTTTTCTGCTCCTGGACCCTTACCTTTTATGCAGGAAAACCATTGGGATTCACCAATCACCATTCAAGCCTTTGTGAAAATCTGAGGGCTGGCATGTCCAAAAGGACAGCCAGCCTCCCAGTTCAAACTGGATCCAGGCAGACACACGGCAGTACAAAGGCCAGGGGAGTTTCGGTTAACTCCCCCACTTCCTGTCCTTTCATGCACAGAGAGAGCCTTGGCTGGCTTTTGCAAGGAAGCCAACCAAAGACAAAAGACCTAGCAGGAACTCCCCCAACCAAGTACGTAGGAGGCTCAAGAAAGGACAAGTCATCAAGAGTTGTTGGGAAAAAGAAAAAAAAAGTACAGTCAATGGTGACCCAGGTGTTCCTTACTGCGTGTAAAGATCACAAATAGTTGGTAGAGATCATGCACTGCCACCAGCCACTCAGATGAACTGATCACTGTAACTAGAAAGTTAAAAGAGAAGTGGAAAAAGGAATACATTGTGTCCGCGAAACACTCCACATAAGGTAGGATGCGCTGATTCCACAATATAAAAGTCAGGCAGGGTAAAAAGTAGCCCCCTGTCCTTGGTAACGTTACTTATCATCACAAGGAAAATAGTAAGGGCAGCTCAAGGAGCTCCCAGCAGCACTGCACAGAAAGTGCACACTGCATCAGGAATACACTCCTAGTATGCTGTTTTGTCTCACCATGTCATTTTCCTTTGATAGTCCATAAGCTGTTCGGACAGGAACGCGAGGGATATTTTCTGAATACTTCCTGGGTGAGTGCTTTGGGTACACACGGGATATCTACAACTGACATAAGCTAAAATCGAAACTGGAATTAAATACTGTTCTATTACTTTATTTTTCTACAGAGAAAGCTAAGTGTGAAAGCTAGGCTCTGCCCACTGGGATCTCCATTTAACTACGGGGCTGCGCACATCAGGAATACGCTTGGAGTACGCTGTTCTGATGGGTGAAGGGTGAGGGGGGCTGGTTGAGGGCTGGGATGACAAGTTGTGATCTAAGGCATGGCTCAAAATGCAATGAAAGAAATTGCTAATGCTTGATTTGCTGCTTGTCTAATGCTCACTTATACAAAGAGAATGAGGCAGACATATTTAAAGATCAAAAAATTCATGCATAACCTACACATAGCAATGAGGCTGGTAGTGTTGCAAAGATATTCTGGCCGCCCCGTTGGTATTTATGAATAGGAGGAATACACTTTCAAGAGCAATAGCATTGCCTCTACCTTTATCCCCAGAGAATGAGTCCGAACTAGAGGAGAGAGACAATGAGAAGGGATTGGCTCCTCCAAATGTACGCAGTTTCAGATTAATGTGGATGAAAGGGGTTAGATACCAGAAGCATCATACTGTATGGAAGGAGGTGGAGAGGCTCGTGACAGGGATATCGATCCATTCTCAGTCATTGTATGAAGAGGATTTGGAGAGGAATGATGTGGTGAAGGATGGGAAGGATCGACCAGGAGAGAGGGTGGAGGGAAAAGGTGCCCAAGACTACTCATTTTTGCAAGGGGGTAATTACAATGTTGGCTTTAACTGAACATCTGAAAGGGGGAGGGTGGCAGACAGACGTGGTATGTTTGGAGACAACAGACCATTTGAATTCCAAACAGGAGCAGAAGGAGATATTAGTCACCCTCTTGGAAATGAAAGCTTGGGTAAAAATGAATTAAGTCTGCATTCAGACTACTTAAAAGAGATCATTAGTAGTCTTTCTAAAAGAGATTTGAGTAGAAATGAAAACAGGCCGGGAATCGACAAAGAGGGGAAACCGGTCCTAGTAACGATGATGGGGATAGAGACAGATGAAAGAAGTAGGGATGAGGTGATTGGTGTGGCCTCAGAAGAATCAGGGGTGGGGAAACGAGGGATGGAGGGGTTGGAGCCGTTCAGAATAATGGCATCCAAAAACCAGAAGAAACAGAGAATGACTAAGGCTGCAGAATTGAAAATCTCAAAAGCCTCTTCCCGCAAGTACCTTCGTAATATGGCTAAAGATGATATGTACGAGCAGGAACAGAATGGGGAAGTGGAAGATCTAAGTCAAGCACAGGAAAGGGAACAGAAGGGAGGGGAAGAATGGAATGAAAATGAGGTTTGCAAGGAACAGTAGGGGCTCATACTCGGGGAGAAAAAAAACAGAAAAACAGCAATCTTCCTAGTCCCAGTGGCATTTAAGAAAGCGCAAGTGCATGGAAAAGGAAAACGGCAGAAAAGTGCAAGGAAGGGGGTGGGGGAGTGGAAAGTGCGAGGCAGAGAAAACAAGTAAATATTAAATAGAATAAGAACTAAATAAGGGTGATAAACCATGGTAGTACAGCCAGCAAATGGCAGGTGAAAGTTAGTCAGAAAGGTATATCTGATAAGTGCCGAAGAAAAGTGGGAGGGGGACTGTATGAGTACAGATACAGAACCCTAGTACAGATGGTGGCCTGGAAGCAGTGAAGGAGGGTGGCAGGGTAAGCAGGTAACTGGGCCCGAATGAACAGAGGGTGGCCAGGTGCACGATGCCAAGAGAAGAAACAGATCAACAGGGGAGAAGGGGGGCAGAGGCAAAGAGGAAGGTCTTCAGATGCTTCCGGAACCGAAGATGATTTTCCTCAAGTTTCAAGGTGGCCGGGAGGTTGTTCCAAAGACGGAGATCTACCCCCAGCTCGTTTCTTTGCAAAACGACTAACCCTGAGGGAGTTCGAAGTAGAGGAGCGAAGGGCTCAAGAGGGGAGGTATTTACGGAGGGATAGTTGAAGGTATTTTGGACCCAGGCCCCAGAAAGCCTAGTGAACAATGCACAGGGTTTTAAATGTAATCCTTGCATCCACTGGGAGCCAATGAAGGGATTTCAAGGCTGGAGAGATACGATCCCAGGGCTTGAGGCCAAGGAAGTGTCTTGCAGTCCTGTTCTGGATTAGTTAGACGGCAGAGAGTGGATGCAGGTAGATCTAGAAAGAGGCTGTTACAGTAATCCAGTCTGGAAAGAACCAGAGCTTGGGAGACAGTGAGCTTTTGAGGGAAGGAGAGGAAAGGCAGAGTACCTCTAAGGAGGTGAAGTAAAAACTTTGATTTTTTTGGAGAAATGAGAGATGTGGCCGGAGAAGGAAAGTGTAGAGACAAAGAAACCCCCAAGGTTCTTAGCCGCGCAGGTGGGGCTAGGAGGAGGGCCAAGGGAGGCCGGCCAGAGAGTGAGAGAGGAAGGGATGGAGATGGTGTACCAATAAGGATAATGCAGAAATTAGATTAGTAGACTCCTTGAAACAAAAAGAAAGAGGGAATGGGGCACGGTCACAAAGCAGAAGATCGTTGAAAAACTAAGCAAATATATGACCTTTTCAACCATCCTATACACCCCCAGCCTAAGTTACCTAGGTTTCACTAGATTAGTCAATGTGTAGGTAATCAAAGTATTTGGGATGTTGTAAAAGATGATTCTCCATCTGGGCTAGTAAAGGAGGTAGGGGACTTACAAGGAGGAGGCATACATATGAAAGGTGTAGGGGACAAAAAGAGGATTAGAATACTAGGAGAAGTGGCAGTGGGGGGTGGGTGAGCGCAAGTGGGGGGGGGGGTGCGGGGGGGTTCTATGAAGAGCCTGGCATCCCAATCAGAAGCTAGAAGCTTAGTTATGAATATCCTGACAGAGAAAAGGAAGGGGATTGCAAGAGAACAAGAGGATAACGACAAAAGATACCCGCTGGGAAAGATTTCAGAAAGGAGATTGGACCAGCCCAGAAATATGGAACAAGTATCTATGGGGGCAAAAAGTGAACATCGGGCAGTACAACTGCCTAATAGCAGGGAAGTAAAGCATACAGAGAAGGTGAAGAGAACACAAGGGGTCAAAGTAGTCCAGTTACGTGATCCAATATATGCAGAGGTGCCTAAACTAATTCTGAATTATTTATTTGATGAAGGGGGCCAGATTCATTACACAGGATGGGCATAGTTGCACATTTTGATGAGATACCAGCATTACATCAGCAGATATCCAATTGGTCAATTTTATTAATTCCCAACATTATGACTATGTGAGGGTCGTCATACACTCCCCATGGGTACGGAATATATTAAAAGAAACATCAAACCTGCAGAAATATGGTTATGATATTGCAATATTTAAAAATGATATGAACACTCAGGAACATACGAGGTGGAGTGAAAACCTGGAAAATAGGTGGTGGGAAACGGTGAAGGAAGGAATTCCTTAGCCAAGGTGTGTCGTCTAATGAGGCACCCAACTGACGATAGCTGGTGTTAACATTGAAAGAGTCGATAGACCAACTAAAGACACTGAGTCAGCCACTTTAGAGGTAAAGACCTTCTTAATTTCCTCTCATGGAACACTAGGGGGTATAGGAATCCATTATCCAATGTAAATTTATGTGAGGAGTTAAAAACAATTTTTCTACAAGAAAAGTGGGCCAATGCAAATTTATTTGGCGGTTTCAAGGTTACCAATATTCTTGCTCGCTAAGGTTTGAAGGGAAGGCCTATGGGAGGGCTGGTAGTAGCCATCAAAAAGGGGCGAGAATTACAGAAAGTAGCGGAATGGAAGATTACGGATACAATCCTTGCGGTTGGGTTGGAGGTAAAGGTGGACACAAAGGGTTAACTTATGTACTTCTAATAGACGCATACTGGACCTCAGAGCTTAACTTGGAGATTGTTCTCGAGTTGCTGAATCAAAGAATTGAAGAGTGGTATTTACGCCCTGCGGGTGGGGATTTAATACTAGCAGAAGATTTAAATGCCAATTATAACATAGAAAGGATGGATAATCTGAACTCTTTCATGTGGGATCTCGGACAAGTACCAAAATATTTCTTTCAAAAATGGTCTATGGCTTTTTGTGGTTACATTTGCCGAAAGTTGGGGAATGACATTGTTATATAATGACTCTCCCAAGTGGGCAGTGAGGGGTTTAGCATCAAAAATAATGACGTCTTTCTGTTTTCCCAGGCATGCAGTCACAAAATTAGGTTTACCAAATTTAGTGATCATGCACAACTGTGCGTTCAGTTGAAGTGGACATTTCAGCAATCAATGAGGAATGTTTGATTAAGGTGGTAGTGAACTCTAGAGGTAACAGATTGAGATGGTGTCTAAAGAATATGAGTAATTTTAATATCAAAATGATGGGAGTTTAACTCAACCGCTCTGGAAAAGAAAAGGAACTATTCTGTCCGACATTTTCCCAGATATCTGGAGGGGATTTTATCTAGGATGTTGGTACAGAGGCGTCGGAGAAGGAGGGCACAACCGAAAGATAGGCACATATTTAATCTAGAGGTGAAAGAAAGGAAAAACAAACTGCATAGAGAGTTTAGAACTATACAGAGGGGTAGGGAGAAATGGGAGGGCAGTGAAGAGAAGATCCGCACATTGAAACAAGGCTAAAAGAACTGGCTTAAGTCTGAACCGGCTAAACTATATTAAACCGATGGGGAAAGAATGTTAGCTAGTTTGAAAGGGAAAACCTCTAGAGCCTTTTGAGAACTAGTAATTCAAATATAGGAAACCCAACATCCAGTTGTAACCAACCCAATTTAAGAGGAGGTACGGCTGTTGTATTTTAAGAAGATACATAAACCACAGGGCGAGAGGTGACTGAAGAAATGTGTCTGTCCGACGGGTGGAGGATAGGTACCTCAATAGGTAAGGCAAAGATTATGAGATCTAATCAATCAAGAGCAGGGGGGCCGAATAATTTAAAAAACACAATTTTGAAACAAAACGTAAAACTGTGGTCTAAGATTTTGCACATCCAATTCAATAATATATTACATTTACAAGAGACTCCATAGTCCTGGAAAACATCCCATATGATACCAATATTTAAGAAAGGCTCCAGACTCCTACCATCTAATTATAGAGCTATCTCTATAATGGATGTGGACTCCAAAATCTTCGCTGCAATTGGACTGGACCATATTGAGGAATGGTGTACAGAGTACCAAATCCTTGACTATAGACAGATGGGTTTATGAAGGAATATGGGCACATATTGTGGGGGGGACTATTGCTTCGTTGCTTACAGGAATTGGCCTGGTCCTCTAATTCACCAGTGTTCATCGCTTCAATGGACCTCAGTATGGCGTTTGATTATGGTCAATCGAAAGTAATGTTGCAGATGTAGGTGTGGCCCTGGACAACAAGTCTCTAGTCACCCCAAATATTGGCTCTTCAAAAATAAATTGTGTGGCTTATGCCGATTTCATTTTGGTGGACTCAACACCCATAGGTCTGCAAAGACTGATTTCTGCCTTCAGTGATTATATGAACTCGATAGATCTCAAAATCAACTTTTCAAAATACAGTGATAATGAGATTATCCAAAGGGCAACACTTAAAATCTTCTAAGTTTCAATGGTACTGGGAAAACAATACACTTATGAGAAAAGAGAATACGCAATACTTGGGTTACCCTATTGTGGCAAGGAATAAAAACATCTTTTTTGAAAACTTGAAATCAAAGGATTTGGTGTTAATAGACAAATGTGTCAAACAGACAGAAAAAATTGAACAATTTCACTTACGCCATGCAGGGAATATTACAGACTTAAAGTATTACCCTGTATGTGTTATGGTTAAGAATTGTGTTACCCTACAGGCTATTAGATACAAGCTGGGTCTGCAGTCAATCGCAAGAATAGTCTCATGGAAGAAAATTTCACTATTAAGAAAATGCAAATCCAGTCCAGATTGGACCCTTTGTAATCTGTTGGGGATAAGTGATACTGTATGTTTTATGAAGGATACAAAATTGAGAAAAACTGGCTACCCCACTATGTCCAACCAGTACTGGCAAAATGATCTACAGATTTATTGTGAACATGGCTTTCACATTCAAGTTTAGTAAGCCAAATTTGTGCAAAACATATCTCGTATTATGTGCAAAAGGAAAGGAACCATTCGACACAATTAATACACACTACACATAGCAAATTTCTTTTCAATATGTCCATATCAATTTATTAAGTGTTAAGACCACTTTAGAAAAGTTAAAAAAGGAAAGAGGGAACAAAATCAATAGAACACACATTAATCGTGGTACATCAGCATATCTTCTCGCTCGATTCTTAAAAAACAATGTTTTATATGGGGTTTTGTTGTCTTAGTTAAAAACCACTCTAAACAATTCAGTAGTTTACAAGACTAAATTCTTTAGCTAGTCTATTGTCAAGTGTCGACATGTTTCGGCCATTTTAGGAGATGACACTATCCCTAGTGTCTCTACAACCAATGTTTTTTTAGGCCTTCTTCAGGACAGAATTTCTTTTTAGTTGGTGGACATCTCTATTTCAAATCCCCCGTAACAGGATAATCTAAAAACAACGGATGTCGGACCTATGCACAGCATGTGATTCTAAGCAGATTAACAAACATCAGAAACATTTATACATTAATCACACAGTAAAACCATGGTTCCCTTCCAAACACACAACTTTTCTTTATTCTTTAGTCTATATAATGCATCGCATTTTCATAATCTTACAATTACTTACATTTTTCACAATAATTTTAGATCGATCACTCTCGCCTTTACTTACATCCTGGTTGGACTTGACCTTTATACTAGGAGAAACTAGTCATAGCAGGTCATAGTTCCTACTGCCCAGATGTCACGGATCAATTCTGGTTTCTGTTATTTCTTGGCTGTGTGGGAAACCTATTTAACATAAGGAACCCGATGTTCTTTTAATACATGTTCATTTGATTTACATTAATCCAGAACACAGCACTCAACATGCTCCTGGTGTCATACTTATTCAAAATAACACCCATTACTATATGTCCCATACTTTCTCTATATTACATACATAGGTTAATTAATCTTCTGTGTTACTTGATTGTTTAATACTTTAAACAATTTATACTATTTTCTTGAACTTTTTCTTTTTTCCTTTTATTCTTTTTCTTTTTTTCCTATTGTTAGCCCCATTTCAAACGTATTCGAAAAGTCAGACTAGTTATACAATCATAGTCCCACAATAGCTTACTTTATTTCCGCTGAATATGATGGACCCGTAACAGAAGTTGTTCTGTTCGGTGCGCGGGCAGCACTTCAAAGTACTCAACAGCTCAACAGTTTGAAAAAAGCTTGGAAAAAGCCACACACGTCTAGTCACTCAGTGCGTTTCCCCGATTACCTATGGAAACATAACAAAGGGGGAGCGGATTGGTCACATGCCTCTCCATACTCTAAAAGGACTATATCTCTCACACAGGCCGTCTGTGTATTAGCAATGCCAGCTAGGAACATTTCCCATACATCGAAATCACACAGCGATGACGGCATTGCCATTGTGATCAGACGTGTGTAACTTAGTACGCGAAATGGCAGTCTAGCAGGCTTGGTAAAGGCTCTTAGAGAGTCGGGCTTACCTTGATATTTTCATACAGGTCCGGCGGAGCATCACGAACGCGTCCAGGCTATCGTGTTCGAATGTATGCAAATGTCTTCTTATTTTATAATTGACTAACGCGTTGACGTGACATTCACGTGAACGTAGCTCCACTGAGTTTTTAAAGCAGCAGCGTTGTATTACCTTGCTCAAAGCAGTGGGAAGGAAAAACCAAGGCTACTATGTGACGGAAACATATAGTGGTATAGGATGTGCAACACAACACATACTTGACACCTGTGCCTTACTAATTTCCACAGGATGCTTTTCACAAATCAAAGCACGAACAAACAGGGAGGGGTGGGGCCCCTATTAAGGCACACTCGAACAAAACGAACGTGTGCCCCGCAGAATCGCTCCGTCATCTAGGACATTCTCTATCATCAGTTCTGAACTAGACTATCTTAGGGTGATGAGAGAATTCCGCTCTACCGCTGAGTTCAAACCTGCCTTTGCTGTATTCAGGGAATAAATCCACCTTTGTTCACCCAGGCTCAGTAACATTTCCCTACTACCTCCTCTTTCAGTTGCCGGGATAGTTTGTAACACAAACCATAAGATATCAGTATGTTTGTGTTTTTTTATTTCATAATGTGCAACTAAAGGTTTGTTAGGTACTTTGTTCTTCAGACAAGATTTATGTTCGCAAATGCGTTGTCTAATGCATCTTTTAGTTTTACCAATGTAAATCAAATTGCACGGGCACTTAATTCCATAAATGACCCATGATGATCCGCATTTGGTAAAAGTGCAGAATACCCAGTTCTTTCCATTAAGGTCAATTTCCTTCAAATTGGTTGTAGATGCACAAGCAACGCACTTGCCGCATTTATAATGTCCCACTACTGGTGGCAACTGCCACAAGGTGGTCTGGGTGGATATTTTCTCTTTTTTAGGGTAAGAGTGCACTACTAGATCTCTTACATTCTTTTGTAGCTTGAAGGCGAACCGTGGAGTAGCTGGTTCAAAATCAAGCGTTTTTAGGATATGCCAGTTCTTTTTAATGGTCCGTCTGAGCTGGTTGCTAATTGGACTAAATGTAGTGACACATGTCATTTCTTCCTGTTGTACTTTTGGTTCTGTGTGGAGGCATCTATCTCTATTCGAATGTTTTGCTCGCTTATACGCAGCATGTACTATTCTCTTAGGGTATCCTCTGGCTTTTAGTCCCCTCAATAGCATGGTATCTCCAGCTATATTGGCTTTCGAAAATAAAATCATTGAAGAAAGTAAAAAATTAATATCTTCTAACAACCGATATAAGGACAACTTGAGTTGAGAAGAAAGAAAAGCCCTATTATCATTACAAACGAATCAGACTTTACACATAAAACCAGCTCATAAGGGTGGAGGGATTGTCCTATGGGATACATCACTCTATGATAGCGAAATCGAAATACATCTTTAAAAACGCTCATTTTCTATCGTAAGCTTGATCGAGATCCTACTATGCGCCTTAAAGACGAAATCAAAAGTTTGATGGACCATGCAATGCAAGAAGGATGGATAGAAAAAGATGAACACACTTTTCTGGTTAAAGACAATCCGACCATTCCAGCATTCTACCTTCTGCCAAAAGTGCATAAAAACGCAGTGACACCTCCGGGCAGACCTATCGTGTCTGCCATAAACTCGGTTTTGGAACCTCTTTCAATGTACTCAGACTGGTTTCTTAGACCGTTTGTAAGAATTATGAAGTCTTTTGTAAAAGACACTACAAGCATGGTTAACATCATCAATGATTTACCATGTCAGAAAGACAGTCTACTTGTAACACTAGACGTAACGGCTTTATATACAAGCATACCCCAGGGTGAGTGTCTGAAAATTATGGAAGAGGTTCTGAATAGAAGAACATTGACCCTTGATTCGGTCCCCACTCCGTTCATTTTGGAGTGCATTCGCTTAGCACTCACAGAAAATGTCTTCCTCTGTGATGGAGTTTTCTTTCGGCAAATCCATGGAACAAGTATGGGGGGGCAATCTTTGCCCCAGACTTGGCAAACTTGTACATGGACCATCACGAAACCACGTCTATATACCATGCCAATAATCCATTTAAAGAACAGATGGGACATTGGTATAGGTATATAGATGATGTTTTTATGATTTGGAAGAGTGATGTAGCGATGTTAGAAGATTTCCTGGTGTGGCTCAACAATCAGAGCATGTATATAAAATTCACCATGACATGGAACTCATCGTCCATCCCTTTCCTTGACCTGCTGATCCTCAAAACCGAAAGTGGTTATTTGTCAACCACCTGGCGTGCGTTGCTTGTGCATCTACAACCAATTAACCAATTTGAAGGAAATTGACCTTAATGGAAAGAACTGGGTATTCCGCACTTTTACCAATTGCGGATCATCATGGGTCATTTATGGAATTAAGTGCCCGTGCAATTTGATTTAAATTGGTAAAACTAAAAGATGCATTAGACAACGCATTTGCGAACATAAATCTTGTCTGAAGAACAAAGTATCTAACAAACCTTTAGTTGCACATTATGAAATAAAAAAAACACAAACATACTGACATCTTATGGTTTGTGTTACAAACTATCCCGGCAACTGAAAGAGGAGGTAGTAGGGAAATGTTACTGAGCCTGGGTGAACAAAGGTGGATTTATTCCCTGAATACAACAAAACCAGGTTTGAACTCAGCTGTAGAGTGGAATTCTCTCATCACCCTAAGATAGTCTAGTTCAGAACTGGTGATAGAGAATGCCCTATATGACGGAGCGATTCTGCGGGGCACACATTCGTTTTGTTCGAGTGTGCCTTAATGGGGGCCCCACCTCTCCCTGTTTGTTCTTGCTTTGATTTGTGAAAAGCATCCTGTGGAAATTAGTAAGGCACAGGTGTCAAGTATGTGTTGTGTTGCACATCCTATACCACTATATGCTTCCGTGACATAGTAGCCTTGGTTTTTACTTCCCACGGCTTTGAGCAAGGTAATACAACGCTGCTGCTTTAAAAACTCAGTGGAGCTACGTTCACGTGAATGTCACGTCAACGCGTATTTATTTATAAAATAAGAAGAAATTTGCATACATTCGAACACGATAGCCTGGACGCGTTTGTGATGCTCCGCCGGACCTGTACGAAAATATTAAAAGGTAAGCCCGACTCTCTAAGAGCCTTTACTAAGCCTGCTAGACTGCCGTTTTGCGTACTAAGTTACACGCGGCTGATCACAATGGCAATGCTGTCATCGCCGTGTGATTTCGATGTATGGGAAATGTTCCTAGCTGGCTTTGCCAATACACAGGCGGCCTGTGTGGGCGATATAGTCCTTTTAGAGCATGGAGAGGCATGTGACCAATCCGCTCCCCCTTTGTTATGTTTCCATAGGTAATCGGGGAAACGCACTGAGTGACTCGACGCGTGTGGCTTTTTCCAAGCTTTTTTCAAACTGTTGAGTACTTTGAAGTGCTGCCCGCGCACCGAACAGAACAACTTCTGTTACGGGTCCATCATATTCAGCGGAAATAAAGTAAGCTATTGTGGGACTATGATTGTATATCTAGTCTGACTTTTCGAATACGTTTGAAATGGGGCTAACAATAGGAAAAAAAGAAAAAGAAAAGGAAAAAGTAAAAAGTTCAAGAAAATAGTATAAATTGTTTAAAGTATTAAACAATCAAGTAACACAGAAGATTAATTAACATATGTATGTAATATAGGGAAAGTATGGGACATATAGTAATGGGTGTTATTTTGAATAAGTATGACACCAGGAGCATTTTGAGAGTGCTGTGTTCTGGATTAATGTAAATCAAATGAACATGTATTAAAAGAACATTGGGTTCCTTATGTTAAATAGGTTTCCCACACAGCCAAGAAATAACAGAAACCAGAATTGATCCGTGACATCTGGGAAGTAGGAACTAAGACCTGCTATGACTAGGTTTCTCCTAGTATAAAGCTCAAGTCCAACCAGGATGTAAGTAAAGGCGAGAGTGATCGATAGATCTAAAATTATTGTGAAAAATGTAAGTAATTGTAAGAGATTATGAAAATACGATGTATTATATAGACTAAAGAATAAAGAAAAGGTGTGTGTTTGGAAGGGAACTATCGTTTTACTGTGTGATTAATGTATAAATGTATTCATGTTGTTTTTAGATTATCCTGTTACAGGGGATTTGAAATAGAGATGTCCACCAACTAAAAAGAAATTGTCTGTCCTGAAGAAGGCCTAAAAAAACATTGCTTGTAGAGACACTAGGGATAGTGTTTCATCTCCTAAAATGGCCGAAACATGGCGACACTTGACAATAGACTAGCTAAAGAATTTAGTCTTGTATCTGTAAACTACTGAATTGTTTAGAGTGGTACGAAGACAACAAAACCCCATATAAAACATTGTTTTTAAGAAGCGAGCGAGAAGATATGCTTATGTACCACAATTAATGTGTGTTCTATTGATTTGTTCCCGCTCTCTCCTTTTTTAACTTTTCTAAAGTGGTCTTAACACTTAATAAATTGATATGGACATATTGAAAAAAAATGTGTAGTGTGTATTAATTGTGTCGAATGGTTCCTTTCCTTTTGCACATAATACGAGATATGTTTTGCACAAAGAACAAGTTACTTTCTTACCTGGTAACGTTCTTTCGATGGGATGGTCCGACGACGTATTCCATATCTATGACATGTAATCACCACAGCTGTGCTGCTATGGAAACTTTTTTCGGCGTCTGCGCCCTGCGTCGATGACGTCAATGCGCCGTCGTCGAGGACCTCCTCCGACGTCCGACGTCATCCGATGTGATAAGTAGGACACACAACGCCCGTAGCCTCAGTTGTAGTTTTTTCCCCCAGAACGTGTGACATTAGTCAACTGCCAGTCAGACACAAAGCCTTGCGGAACGTAAGCTGCAATCGCAAAAGAAATTCTGCAGCGGGGAAGGCAGGGCGGGAGCGATCTGGAATACGTCGTCGGACCATCCCATCGAAAGAACGTTACCAGGTAAGAAAGTAACTTGTTCTTCGAGGGGATTGGGTCCTCCGACGTATTCCATATCTATGACAGACTCCCAAAGCAGTACCAGAGCAAGGAGGAGGGAAAGAATTTAGAATCAAAATTTAGAATAGCCAATCAAATAGCAGAGCAAAGGATCGCCTTGCCAAAGGCCAGATCCTGTCCTCGGATGGAATCGAGGAAATAGTGACGTACAAATGTATGTACTGAAGCCCAGGTGGCTGCATCACAGATGTTGCGAATAGGAACACCCCTCTGCAGGGCAGTAGATGCAGCCACACCCCTGGTACAATGGGCCCGCAAGCCAGCCGGTGGGTCCTTACCCGCCAAGCGATAACACTCCGAGATGGCCAAAATAATCCAGCAAGACAAAGTCTGTTTCGTCGCAGCTAGCCCCAAACGCTTTCCAGCGTAACCAATAAAGAGTTGATCGTCCACTCTGACCCGGGACATGCGTGAAACATAAAAGCTTAAAGCTCTCCTAGGATCAAGCCTACGGAGCCTCTCCTCTTCCTTACCAGGATGCGGAGGAGGATAGAATGCCGGAAGAACAACCTTCTGGGCCAAATGAAATTCCGTCACTACCTTCGGAAGAAAAGAAGGACGAACTCTAAGGACAACCCTGTCCTTGTGAAATACAGTGAAGGGTGGCTTAACTGAAAGTGCCTGTAACTCACTCACTCTGCGAGCGGAAGTAACCGCAACTAAAAACACAGTTTTCAGAGTTAACAGCCTCAAAGGGCAAGAATGTAAAGGCTCAAACGGAGCACCCATAAGAAACTTAAGAACAAGGTTTAAATCCCAACCGGGCACCAGGAAAGGTGACAGAGGGAACACATTAGTGAGCCCTTTCAGAAACTGTGAAATCAAAGGGATTTTAAAGTAGGAACACTCTTTAGACGAGCGCTTAAAGATGGACAGCGCCGCCAGGTAATCTTTAATGGTACCCACTTGCAAGCCCCTGTGGGCCAAAGAAAGTAAAAAGGACAGAACCATGGGGATGCCACATGCAAAAGGATCCACATTCTGAACTCTGCACCAGTCGCAGAACTTACGCCAACGGCAACAGTACAGAGACTTTGTTGCTGGCCTTCGGGCCGAAAGCAACACCTCCATCACGTCTTCAGGGAGGTCCCAATCCTTATACCTCAACCTTTCAGAAGCCAAGCGTGAAGGTTGAGGGATCTGACCTCTGGATGGAGAACCTGACCCCCCCCCCTCCCGTGAGAGCAGATCGTCTCGGTAGGGAAGACGACGTGGAGGGCAGATGGACAAGTCGAGAAGGTCTGTGTACCACATCCTCCGAGCCCACGCCGGAGCAATGAGGATCATCCGGGAACCGAACTTCCGTAACCTCCACAGCACTTGCGGGATGACGGGGATTGGAGGAAACGCGTACAGCAGCGGGAATGACCACTCCACCACGAACGCATCTCCTAAGGCTCCTTTTGGAGGAAATTCCAGTGAGCAAAACCTTTCGCACTTCCGGTTGACACTGGAGGCGAAGAGATCCACTTGAGGGGTCCCCCAAAGGGCGAAGATCTCCAGGAGAATCTCCTGAGCCAACTCCCACTCGTGAGAGATCGCACTCTGCCTGCTCAGAGCGTCCGCCGTCACGTTTTCGTCTCATGCCAGATGAACTGCCGAGATCGAAACTTCCTGCTGGATGGCCCAGAACTCGAGCTGCATCGCCTCCCTGCACAGAGGAAGTGACCCTGCCCCCCCCTTTTTGTTGAGGTAGTGCATGGCCACTGTGTTGTCCGTCAGGATCAGGACACTCTTTCCTCGCACAGTCGGCAGAAAAGCCTTCAGGGCTAGCCTGACGGCCCTCAGCTCCAACAGATTGATATGGAGTCTGGACTCCGACGGAGATCAACGACCGCTGACTGTCAGCCCGTTGGCATGAGCTCCCCATCCCGTGAGGGATGCATCCGTCACGATCGTCACCTCCGGCCAGGGAAGCCAAAATGGAGCCCCCTTCATCAAGTTGCTTTCGACGGCCCACCATAGAAGGTCCCGGGCGACCGAGGGCGGCACCTGAACCGGGTCCGACATCCTGCCGGAGGACTGCGACCATTGCGTCTTGAGTGCCCACTGCAAAGATCTCATCCGCAAGCGAGCCTCTGGCACCAGAAGAATGCAGGATGCCATGAGGCCGAGCAACCTCAAGAACTCGAACGCTGGGAGCGTCTGGGCATGCTGAAACTTGTGCACCATCTGCTGAATGTGAAGAGCCCTCACCTGGGGAGGAAAACACTGCCCCACGGAAGTGTCAAGCACTGCTCCGATGTACTGGAGCCGCTGTGTTGGCGTCAAATGGGACTTCTTTAAATTGAGGGAGAAGCCCAGCCTGTGAAGGCAGTGGCAGGTGACGGACAGATGATCCAGGACTTGCTCGGGAGAGCTCCCTCTGATCAACCAATCGTCCAGGTAGGGGTAGACGTGAATCCCCCCTTGCCTGAGATGCGCTGCCACCACCACCATGAACTTGGTGAAAACCCTCGGGCGGAGGTCAATCCGAACGGCAGAACCCAAAACTGAAAGTGCGAGTCGCCAACTGCGAACCTCAGGTACTTCTTGTGCTTGGGATGGATCGGCACATGGAAGCAAGCATCCTTGAGGTCGAGCGACACCAACCAGTCCTGAAGCTGAAGGGCCTGGAGGACTTGAGAGAGAGAGTAACCATCTTGAACTTGTCCTTCCTCAGGAGTTAGTTCAAACCGCGCAAGTCCATGATGGGTCTCAATCCCCCGTCTTTCTTTGAAATCAAAAAATAAGTGGAATACCATCCCTTGTTCCTCTCCGCTACAGGCACCAGTTCTATGGCGCCTTTCTCCAGCAGGGCTTGAATTTCCTGCGCAAGGAGCGGATCTGGACTCTGCAAAGAGGTTCCCCGGTGGATTGTCGCGAGGCCTGTGCCGAAAGGGAAGACAGTAGCCGTGGGTTATGATCTCCAGAACCCACACATCTGAAGTAATGGCTTGCCACTCTACAAGATGCTGCGCCAGCCTTCCCCCAACCGGCGAACCATGGGACATGGCCTCATGACTGAGTGAGAGCGGCTGCGGCGTTACCTGAGGGCAAAGAGGCAACTGCCCGAGCGGCCTTGGCACCACGGGTACCCCGTCGTCCACCTCTGGTACCCCCTGCGTTGGCCTCTTTGACTGCCAGCTCCTCTCGCTTTACTTAAGGACGAGTAATAGCCAAAGGAACCACCCCCTCCACTGCTGTCCCCTAGGACGAAAAGGCGGAGGTTGGCGAACTGCAGCGCCCAACGACTTCGCTGCAGCTTTTGAGGTCTGCAGCCTCTCAAGGCTCTCGTCAGCCTTGCTGCCAAAAAGGTGTTCACCGTCAAAGGGCATGTTGAGGAGCCGGGACTGCACATCAGGAGCAAACCCCGACTTCCGCAACCACGCAAACCTGGGCATCACAGTGCTCGCCACCATGGACCTACTGACGCATTCAGCCAAGTCCAGACCCGACTGAACGGACTCACACATGGCATCCTTACCATCCTGGACCATAGCAAGGAAACCATCCCGTTCGTCCCCTTCGGGAATATGTTCAGCCGCTAACGCAACACAGTTCCACAGAGTGTGTGAAACGAGACAAGGCACAAATGGAGTTGGCCGCCTGAAGCGCCATACCACCAGAAGAAAACACTTTCTTCGCCCAGCCATCAAAACGTTTGTCGTCCCTATCAGGAGGGATGGTAGGGTACGACGCCTGCTTTGCCGGGGCCGCCTGCACCACCAAACTCTCCGGAGTGGGGTGCCTGGTCAAGTAGCAGGGGTCGCTACTGGCTGGACGGTATTTTCGCGACAAGGATCTGCCCACCGCGGGAGTCTCTCCGGAGCAGTCCAAGCCGCCACCCTTCTCTGTAAAGCTATATGGAACGGCAGTACCAGGTCAGTTGGGGAACCAACATCAAGGATGTCCGTCAGATCATCCTGCACAAACTCCCCTGGGGGAGCAGACCATCCCAAGTACTCAGAAACCCTAGCCATAAGGCGCCGGTACGAGGAATCGGCATGAGAGCCAGGCTCAGGCCTACAAAACTCCACCTCCGGAGAGGTGTCCAGTCCACTGGCATCATGCAGTGACTGCCTCAAATCGTCAAACTGACTATGGCCCGAGACAATTTCATCTGGAACCTGACTAGGAACCAGGCCATCAGAATCCTATCCGCCTCTGAAATATATTCCAGGTGGCGAAAAGAAGGCACCCGAGAGTGCTTGCTCTTAACCAGAACCTTCCTAGGGGGTTCCTCCGTGCCACGGGGTACCTCCGACACGAAAGGCGTCGAGCGAATCGGCGCCGAGAGAACACGCATCGGCGCCAAGAGGATCAGCGTCGACGTCAGATGCAGCGCCGCCAGCATCGGCGGCGTCGACATAGCCCTCAAAGCTGAAGCCCCGAGCGTGTCCCTCGACGACCTGAGCGTCGACGGCTTCGACGACTTCCTCGAAGACGGAGCCTCGAGAAAGCCTGTCGACGCCCTCAGACGTCGATGTCTTCCTCGAAGACCTCACAGGTGCACATGGTCTCGAACGCGTCGAGGACCGGGACCTGTAACTGGTACGTCGAGAACGAATCTCCTTGTCCGAACGGGACCTCTCCCGTGACTCGTGCCGACCACTCTTGCGAGCGGTGTCTCTCGACCTCTCACGACCGAACCCACTCGGGGGCGCGGACGGCTTAGTACCCTGCGACTCGAGAATCGCCAGCATTTTCTTCCCGAAGGAAGCCCATTCCTCCGGCGTCGCACGGCTGGTGGGGTAAGCGACGTGCCGGGCAGAGTCCTCCGAAGAGGACCTGGAAGACGACCGGTGTCGGCGCTTCCGAGAATGCCTCGAAGAGGCTGAGGAGTGGCGAGACCGACTCCTAGGAGACCCACGAGACTTCCGACGATGATGCGGAGAGTCACCCCTCGAATCATCCGTCGAAAGCCCCGCAGACTTCGACTTCCGGGGCTTGGACACCCGACCTTCCGACAACTTCTTCTTACGTTCGCGTAAGGCTTTGGACGTGAGCGACTGGCAGTCGATACAGTCATCCGTGTCGTGGGCCTCCCTGAGGCACCAGAGGCAGGTGTCGTGCGAGTCCGTCACCGACATCTTGGACCCACACTCCCCGCACTTCTTGAAGCCCGGACGCGGGGTCGAAGACGAAGTAGAAGACATCTTCACACGAAGAATTTTCACAAAAACGAACAGGTTCGACGAACCGAGAAGAACAGAACTCCAAAGAGTCGAGGCGTTAACCGAGATTCACGAAGCAACACGTTCGCGGAAAAAACAGAACTGAGGCTATGGGCGTCGTGCGTCCTACTTATCACATCGGATGACGTCGGAGGGGGTCCTCGACGACGGCGCATCGACGTCATCGACGCAGGAAAAAGTTTCCGAAGCAGCACAGCTGTGGTGATTACATGTCATAGATATGGAATACGTCGGAGGACCCAATCCCCTCGAATTTGGCTTACTAAACTTGAAGGTGAAAGCCATGTTCACAATAAATCTGTAGATCATTTTGCCAGTACTGGTTGGACATAGAGTGGGGTAGCCAGTTTTTCTCAATTTTGTATTTTTCTGATATTGTGTCTCCTGTTCTGAGATACTGGCCCCCCGAAAACAAAAATTGAGGGAGACTACCTCTGTAGAGATAACTGTTTTATGAAGGGCCTTCACGATGACTGAGCGGGTCATGGCAAAACTGGGTTTGTCAGCTAATATTCTTACGACAAACCTAATAAAGGTCAAAAATAGCATTAAGAGTATGGATTGGGTTGAAAATAGTATCAAAATATTGGATATTCGTATTTATTCTCAAGTTGTGTCACCACAAAAAAATGGTGCTATGAAGAACTATCTTAAGTATCCCAGCAGAACAGTATCATGAGGTTTAGATTCAATGTTGTGAAAACAAACCAAATGTTTATCCCTAACCCTCTGGATCTTACAAAGGGTTGTTCCAGACAGTGTAACAATAGGTCAGCGATGGACTCTAATACATTTATTATTATTGTGCCCAGCTTTGCAAAAGATGTGGATACAGTATTTCAGAGCATTCATAAATCTGGAATGGATCCCTCAGTACCAGTTCTGGTTAACTATATTGCAAGGGGACTTAATGACATTAAAGCCAAGAGTGCTGTCGTTTTAAAAAAAGGGTCTGTAACAGACTGAAAACAGGGGCTAGGGAGCTGTAAAAAATGTGGGTTATGGTGTAAGGAGAATAATATCAGTCTATGAAGAAATTATTGCAAATACTGTGTTGCAAATAGTATTTCCTATTTTTTTAATCGTTTAGTATGACATTTTTTGTAAAAGATTGAAATGTTGGTGTTATTGAGTTGTAGAATTGTATATGTTGTGAAAATAATTTCATGGACTGCTAGGAATTCTCTAAAGTTTCGTGATTGATGTGTTTTTGTAGAAATGTTGTGAATAGTTCTAAGTTTTAATTGATTATTATAAAAAAAATGTCTTTTGTAAAGGTTTATATAAACCATATACAAATAAATAAGTAAATAAAATAAATGAAAGTGCTGCGTGCTGCAATAATAAAATTGCACATGCCTTAAAAGTTGGATGAAAACAGGACTTCAAAAAGATACAACCAAAATGGTTGAAAAAGGTTCAGGGAGTTAAAGTAAAAGACTGAGGGCGTGAGGAAAAAGATTCCCACTCACTCAGGAGAACTGGTAAAAATCGAAGAGTCCAGCAAAAAGGGCCAGGGGACTCACATGGGCAGAATTGCACCCAAAAAGGAAATTCTACCAAACATATACATTACAGATTCTTTAAGTTGAGTTCCATAACCATGGTGTTCCTGGTCTTTATACACGTCACAATAGTACTGCATGCTAACGTGACACATGAACTGTGTAAATCAACTGATGCAGTAACAGGTTACCTCTCCATCTATACGAGACCCATATAATGCTTTGAAGAATCAGGTTAGTGTCCAACTGACAAGAAACAGTAACAAAATTCATGTATGAATTAAGCCCGACAAAAGGTTGTATACATGTATCAGTAGGTTATGTGTGTCGACATTTAACCTCTTCTAATAAAGATGTATACAGGTGTAAGGACCCGTCTAATGACTTGCAATTGACAAGTAAAAGACTATGTAAAAGACTATGTAAAAGACTATGTAAAAGACTATGTAAAAGACTATGTAAAAGACTATGTAAAAGACTATGTAAAAGACTTATTATAATAAGTTTTACAGTCAAACAATACAGCCACAAATTACCTTTTATTTAGCATCAAATCTGAATAACTTGTTGCAGATAGGGGTAAAAATGATATTCGCATAGCTTGTGCTTATCAATAATGTACATACATGTCCTTGAGCTACAGAAGAGTCTTCGAGATCAGGCAAAACTCAATGAATGACCCCACGTTTATCATCTACAATCATTCGCCAAGTGTCTATAGTATCACAAAAAACATAAAAAGTTTCAATCCTCATTCATTCCACGGGCATCACATGCAGTCTGTCAATCCAGAACTTTTCTTTACAGTTCATTAGAAAAACTGTTGTGTAGGCAGTTTTTCTTTACTATACCATCCAAGGTCTTGATAATGATGAGCTCATGTTTCTTGTTCTGTTCAATCCGTGCTCATTCCAGTGTAATTTACAGGGATGTGTGTATTGACCTAAATAATAGATGCTGCATGCACATCTTTTCACAAACAACATTGCTTGTATCATACATTGCATAATTGCAAATTACAATTTTTTTCTGGGAACATGGGTGGTGAACATTACCTTTAGTTAAAATACTGCAGTTAGTACAATGCATGCAGGGATAAAAACCAGTTTGTTCAAATGTGTTCATGATTTAATGGAAGCAATATTCACTAAGCGATCTCTGAAATTTGTACTGCAAGTACATGCAAAAACAGGTATCGCAGGTAAAAATATTCCAAGAGTTTCTGACTGGTAGTTCGACATTTTCTGGTCTTTACTGAGAACTCCGTTATATATAAACCAATGCTGGTTTTGTTTTTTCTTTAGTTGTACCATTAAGTGCATGTTCTCGTTTCATGCCAAGTACTTTGTCTCTGGATGCATTGGCTTCATCAGTTCTGTAGCCACGATTGATTAATTCAGCATCATTTCCAATTGTTTACATTCCTCATATTCACTCACTATCCTCCCGACTCTTAGCAACTATCTGTTGGGAATATTTCTGATCAAGCTTGGAGTATGGAAACTTAACTGGAATAACAGATTGTGCCAGTCTGTTTGTTGTAATCTTAATATCCAAAAAATGTATCTCAGGCTTGCGCAATTCTGAGGTAAACTGTATGCCAAGGTCAATTTCATTAATATTCCATATATGTTGTCAATAAATCTGACTCAAAATCTCAGATAATGGTGCCAGACAGGATGTGATCTTGTTCGCATTTATGCATGAAGCAATTTGTGTATGATGGGGCAATGGCTATCCCCATAGAGATTCAAGAAGCCTCTAGACAGTACGGTTTCCCAGATCGAAAATACACATTGGGGCAGATGAATGACAGTAAGGACAAAATACATTCTTTAGAGGCACCCATGTGTCCTTTTAGCTAATAACATTCTACTAAATCAATCCCCAAATCATGAGGGATAGATATATAAAGACCTTTGACAACAATTGTGAACAAATTGTACTGTTGAAAATCTATTTTGTTCCTTAATTGTAGAGCTTGAGTTTTGTCCTTGATATAAGTTTGTCTTTTGTATTAGTGGCTGTAAGAAGTAGATATAAATTCCCAAGGGATGAAGTATGCCATTGGTGGCAACTATGATCAGTCTGCCAGCTTGTTTGGTTGGATGTTTGTGGTTTTTTGGAAAGTCAAATGTGGGTTTCTTTGTGTGTGTAGTAGTAAAAAGAAAAATGTGTTGCGTGATGAATACCCAGATGTCATCACCTAGGTGGAGCCCCTTCACATGAGACAGGCATGTGAGGCTGCCACTCGATAGTCCTCCTAGGTGTGCTACTCAGCGGGTGGCTCTCATGGGGAGGGAACCCCCATACAGGACTAGTTATGTCCTGGGGAGAACATGATAACACCAAAACCCACCTTACACTGACACACCTTCCTATCTCCATGACACCAACACTATCCCTAATATTCCTATATATTTGTGTAGATCCATCAGTATAGGAAGTACTGGGACGAGGAAGAGAGTAGGCTCCACCAAGGAAGAGAATCCAATAAGTACTGAGACGTAGGAGAAATCAATTGACCCAATGGAAGATCTCCACATTGGTACTAAGACGAAGAGGCACAAAGCAATGCAGATGGGCCTGCATAACCAAAGCGAGCTTTCTAGTTGCATAAGAGGAAGTATGAAACAACCTGTTGATAACCAATGTTGTCAGATCCGCCCTGGAGGATTCAAAGCCGGACAGACCAGAAATGCCAGGAGAACGGGACGCTTAAACGCAGGCAGAGGTGTCCCTGAAAGGTGAGCCATGGACAGACCAGCAAAGGAGGAGAAGCAACGGGCAACCATCCGAACAAGGAAGCTGGTACATAAGTTCAGCAGGAGACGCGTAACCTGGGAACAGGGGAACGGCTGCAGAGCCGGTCGCAGCCCATGGAGAAGCCATGAGAGGCCCAAACAGGAAGGTGGAGAAGCCCACAAATGACCAGAGTACACTGGTAAGGACCCTGCAGAGCTTTGGGTGGCCTGGAGGGTTGGCAGGGCCCCTGAGGCCCAGAAGAGTAAAGCAAAACAGGTCTAGGACCCTAACAAGCAGCCCACTAAGCTAACTTCCTCATGGCGGAACCTCGCAGGGTAGTGAACCGGGTCTGCCAAAACCCCAAGAAGAACAAGTTACTTACCAACTGGTAACGTTCTTTCAACTGGATGTTCCTCTAACGCATTCCACATCTTTGACATGTAATGTCCACAGCTGTGCACTTCAGAAACTTTTTCGACAGAGGGCGTCCTGTGTCGATGGCGTTGGGTCCATGTCCCTCAAAGGCCTCCGTCGAGGACATCACCGGATGTTATAAATAGGACGCAAGGTGCCCATAGCCTCAGTTTAAGTTTTTTCCCTCAGAAAGCTTCACACCAGTCTCATGCCTACTTGACTGCACATAGCCTTGCGGAAACGGAAGTTGCAATCGCATAGGAAATTCTCCTGAGGGGCAGGCTGGGAGGGAGATGTGGAATACATTGGAGGAACATCCAGTTGAAAGAACGTTACCAGTTGGTATGTAACTGTTCTTCGAATTGATTGTGTCCTCCAACGTATTCCACATCTTTGACAGACTCCCAAAGCAGTATCTAGTAAATGGAGGAGGAAAAAGAATTTAGAGTACCCGATTAGATTGCCGAGTAAAGAACTGCCTTCCCAAAGGCCATTTCCTGACCATGGATAGTATCCAGGGAATAATGTTTTACAAAGGTGTGGATGGAAGCCCATGTAGCAGCATCACAAATATTCCTAATAGGAACACCCTTCTGGACGAAGCCACGCCACTAGTGGATGAGCTCTCAACCCTTCAGGAGGGTCCTTACCTGCCAATCGATAGCATTCCGTAATGGTGAGGGTAATCCACCTGGACAAGGTCTGTTTGGTAACAGCCTGGCCCAATCGGTGTCCAGCAAATCCTACAAAGAGTTGATCATCCACTCTGACCCTGGACATCCTATAAATGTAAAAGCTCAGAGCTTTCCTAGGATCCAGCCTATGGAGTTGTCTTACCAGGATGAGGGCGGAGGGTAGAAAGATTGAAGAACCACCTTTTCACTCAAATGGAATTCAGAAAATACCTTAGGAAGAAAGGAGGGACGTACTCGCAGTACAACCCTGTCCTTGTGAAACACAGTAAAGGGTGGCTTAGATGAAAGTGCATGCAATTCACTCACTCTGCGAGCGGAAGAAACCGCATCCAAGAACACAGTCTTGAAGGACAGTAATCTCAAAGGACAAGAGTGCAAAGGTTCAAACGGAGCACCCATGTCAAATTTCAAAACCAAATTCTAATCCCAAACCAGCACCTGAAAAGGGGACGGCGGGAATAGATTAGTCAGTCCTTTAAGAAACTGAGCAATTACAGGAATCTTAAAATAAGAACATTCTTCAGACGAGCGCTTAAAAGATAGACAGCGCCACTAGGCAACCTTTAAGGGTACCCACTTGAAGACCCCTGCGGGCCAAAGAAAGTAAGAAAGACAAAACCATTATAATGGAGCACTGAAAAGGATCAACATTGTGATCTCTGCACCAGTCGCAGAACTTACTCCAATGGTACAGGGATTTTGTCGCAGGCCGCCTGGCCAAAAGCAACACCTACATCACGTCATCCGGGAGGTCCCAATACTTGTACCTCAACCTTTCAGATACCAAGCATGAAGTTGAGTCTGGACTCCGCGTGAGACCAAAGACTGCTGGCGGTCAAGTCGTCGACATTATCCCCCCATCCTGTGAGGAAAGCATCCGTCACTACCGTCACCCCCGGCCACGGTTGCCAAAACAGTTCTCCCCTCATCAGGTTCCCCTCGTCTGCCCACCATAGAAGATCCTGGGAGACAGAGATTGGAATCTGAACGGGATCCGACATCTTGCCAGAGAACTGTGACCACTGCATCTTGAGAGGCCACTGCAGGGATCTCATCCGCAGCCGAGCCTCTGGCACCAGAAAAATGCAGGATGCCATGAGGGCAAGCAACCTTAAGAATCCGAAAACCGGGAGACTCTGGGCATGTTGAAACATGTCCACCATCTCTACAATGTGAAGAGCCCTTACCTTGAGAGGCAAACACTTCCCCAAGGATGTGTCTAGAACAACCCCGATGTACTGGAGCTTTTGGGAAGGGGTCAGATGCGACTTCTTGAAATTCAGTGAGAAGCCCAGCCTGTGGAGGGTGCGGCAGGTGACACAGATGATCCAACGCCAGCTCGGGAGAGCGCGCCCAGATCAGCCAGTCATCCAGGTAGGGGTAGATGTGAATCCCCCCTGCCCCTCGCCTGAGGTACGCTGCCACGACCACCATTAGCTTGTTGAAGACCCTCGAGGCGGAGGTGTCACGATCCATGCCCCTGACCCCTCAGGTATAACAGCACCCTAGCAGCAGTGGTCCTAAAGCCCTTCACACTGGCCCCAAGGGCCTTAAAACTCTATCAGAAACATACATGGAGTCAGTCCTGGAACCTTTGGCGCCAGGCTCATTATCAGGAATGAAGTAATACAAAGTTTTGGACCTTAATCCAACATGGAGGCCTATTACACAGCTCAGCTCTTTAGAACCAAGCCATGCGGTCTAGTCCTTTGGGTGTGGCTGGGCCTGGAACTACTTGGCCTGGAACTACTTTACCTGGGCTATTTAAACCACAACCAAACAGCAGTTTTATTGCACTCCTGCAGCATAACACTCACTGTGTCCCTCTCCTGCTCATCTGCTTCTCCGGCGGCCCGATCCTGAAGCCCTAGATCCGGATTCCATTAATAACCTGGAAGAGCAAGAACACTTACCTGTGAAGTAACCGACCTTGAATCCATCCTGCGCTTCGCTTACCTCGCCTATCTCTCGGAGTTCGCCGCAACTTGCAAAGGTAAAGAAACAAAGACAGCATTAATAACAATTCTTACCTGGGCAAGCAGCGAGTCATGGCAGCACCTTGCGCTTCTCTTACCTCGCCCATCTCCGGGTTTCACCACAACCTGCAAGGGAGAAGGAACAAGGTCAGCATTACAAAGCACTTACCTGGGCAAGCAGCACTTCGATCGCTCATCACTCTGAACATCACTGCAACCTGTACAAAGAAGAGAACACAGGTTAGCAATTAACACCAATAAACAGCGCAGCGCTCCGCGCATCAATAACTCATCGTGGTCTTCGACATCGGCACGACAACTCCGAGATCGCAACCATCCCTGTGAAAACAAGAGACATTGTTAGGGAACAGCGTAGTGGAGCAAGACGCCAAGAAGACAGAAAACGGAGGGAAAGAAAGACAGAAGACAGAAAAGACATAACTCACCTGGAAGACAGCAAGCACAGTCAGATTCACAGCCGGTCTGGACCAGACATAAGGGCACACGGACCAGTGAAGCAACAAGGTCCACGGAACGCCCGCACCAACCACGCGCCCCTGCACAGAGACGCAGGACAGAGAGTTCAACGCACAAAAACCTAAGGTGAGCAATAACCCCAAGGGAGGGGATTTGGACCAGAGGGAGGTGGGAGTCCACCCATCACAGAACCAGATTAACCCTCCATTCTCGCGTTATAGGCACTACCCAACGTCTGGCATATAACCAAGCAGAGAGAGGTCCGGGATAGCACTTAGACCTCCCATCTAGTATCGTGTGGGGCAGCTGTGGATACTAGGTGAGTAACAGGTGGTCCATCCAAGCGGCAGGACCCGAAACTGAAAGTGCGAGTCGCCAGACGCAAACCTCAGGTACTTCCTGTGCGTGGGATGAATCGGCACATGAAAGTAGGCATCCTTGAGGTCCAGAGACACCACCAATCCTGAAGCTGAAGGGCCTGGAGGACGAGAGAGAGTTAACCATCTTGAACTTGTCCTTCCTGAGGAGTTTGTTCAACCAACGCAAGTCCATGATGGGTCTCAATCCCCAGTCTTTCTTGGGGATCAAAAAATAAGGGGAATACCATCGCTTGTTCCTCTCCGCTACAGGCATCAGTTCTATAGCGCCTTTCTCCAGCAGGCTCAAATTTTCCTGCGCAAGGAGCGGGTCCGGAAGCTTCAAAGAGTTTCCCCGGTGGTATTGCCTTGAGGCCGCTGAAGGAAGGTAAGGCAGTATCCGTGGGCAATGGTATCCAGAACCCACGCATCTGAAGTAATGGCACGCCATTCTTCGAGATTCTGAGACAGTCTGTCCCCAACCGGCGAACCATGGGACATGGCCTGACGACTGTTTGGAAGCGGCTGCGGCAGTGCCTGAGCGGCTTTGGCACCAAGATTTCCCCGACTACCACAGGTACTTTTTCGTTGGCCCTTTTGTCTGGCGGTCCCTCTTGTTCTACCAAAGGAGGAGTAGTAACGAAAGGAACCTCCCCTCCACTGCTGTCCCCTAGGACGAAAAGGCAGAGGTTGCCGCAGCTTTTGAGGTCTGCAACCTCTCAAGGCTCTCGTCAGCCTTGCTGCCAAACAAATATGTGCCATCAAAGGGCATGTTGAGAAGACGGGCCTGCACATCCAGAGCAAACCCCGATTTCCGCAGCCACGCAAATCTGCGGCTAACGGTGCTCGCAGCCATGGATCGACTAACATTGTCGGCCGTATCCAAACCCGACTGAATGGATTCACACATGGCATCCTTGCCGTCCTGCGCGAGAATAAGGAACCCATCCCTTTCTTTCCCCTCAGGAATATGCTCAGCCGCCAAAGAAACAATTCCACAGTGTGTGAAAACCTTGTCAAGGCACACGAGGAGTTGGGCGATTTCAGGGCCATGCTCCCAGCAGAAAATACCTTCCGGGTCCAACCGAAGGGCTTGTCGTCCCTATCCAGAGGGATGGAATGGTACACTGCTTGCCTCGAGGAGGCCGTAGCCACCTGAAACACCAAACTCTCGGGAGTGGGGCGAGCAGATCGATAGCTGGGTTCGCTAATGGAAGGGCAGTATTTCTTGGTCAAAGACTTATTAACAGCCAGAAGAGATTCGGGGAACTGCCAAGCAGCTGCCACCCTTTTCTGTAGGGTAAGATGAAATGGCAAAACAAGGTCAGAGGACGGACCTTGATCCAAGATGTCCGTCAGATCATCCTGTACAAAGTCTTCAGGAGGACTAGACCAGCCCAGATACTCTGAGACTCGCGCCATGAGCCTCCGATAAGAAGACTCTGCATGAGCCCCAGGCTCAGGTCTACCAAATTCCACTTCTGGGGAGAGTGTCCAGCCCACTGGCATCATGGAGGGTCTGCCTCAACTCCAACTGGCTGTCACCAGAAAAAAGTGGACCATCATCAAGGTCACCAGGTTCCTCAACCTCAGACCTTTCCTCCTCTTCATAAATATCATACAGAGGGAGTTGAAACCCAGGTCTGGGGACAGAAGAGGGCCTGGAGGCCACCGGTCTCACAGACTTCGACAAAGCCTTCCTTGGAGGATCCACGATATCCAGGTACTCCAAAGGTACATTTTGAGAAAAAATCCCTGAAGACTGACAGCGCCGAAGGCTTCGACGTCGAGAGAGTCAACAACCTCGACTCCGTGAGCGCCGAAGGCTTCGGCGTCGACACAGGTGCCGACGGCACCGTAGGCTGATACAACGGCAAAGCATCGATGTCCGAATCGGACGGTCACAGTGCCGAACGAGTCGACACCGGCCCCAGGCCTTCAACAGGTTGCTGCAGTCTCGCCGGAGATGAGGATCGAGACCTAGAGACACGTCTCTTGCGACTCTTCGATTCCTTGTCCGGACGGGACCTCGAAGGCTCCCGATGCGAGTCACGTTGTGTACCCGAGGCCACAGTGCGAGACCGATCCTGGCCGGCTTCGTCAGAAGGCACGACCGGACCCTTGCCCTGCGATTGAAAAATAATTGCTAACATGGATTGCTTAAACTCCGCCCATTCCTAAGGAGTCGAGGACTTTGTAGGGCACGTAACCTTCCTCGAGGCACCATCCTCCGATTAGGATGGGGAAGGCGACCGGTGACGGCGCTTCCTAGCTTGCCGGGATGAGGAGGGCGAGTGGCTGGAACCACTCCGGGACCCAGAGCCCCGGGACTCCTGGCGCAGATAGTCGCCCCTCGAGTCGTCGGTGGAAACCCCCTTGGACTTAGAAGTCTGGGACTTAACAGGCTTAGAGCCCCTACCTACCTGGAGCTTCCCCTTCCGCAAGGTCTTGGAAGTCAGCGACTGGCATTTTGAGCGGTCGTCAGTGTCATGCAACTCGCCCAGGCACCACAAGCAAATGCGCTGGGGGTCGGTGAGCGACATCTTCGACTTGCAGTCCCGTCAGGTCTTAAAGCCAGACCGCCGAGTCGGAGTAGGGGGTCGAAGATAAAGACATCGTAGTGATGAACACACGAGGCGTGCCGAATCTCACGAAGTTAACACGTTCGCGGAAAAAATGGAACTGAGGCTACGGGCGCTGTGCGTCCTACAACATCCTGTGACGTCGTCCTCAACGGAGGCCTTCGAGGGACATGGACCCGATGCCATCGACGCAGGACGCCCTCTGCCGAAAAAGTTTCCAAAGTGAACAGCTGTGGACATTACATGTCAAAGATGTGGAATACGTTGGAGGACACAATCTATTCGAAAGATGGGTCTGGGACTTGCAACCAAAGAAGAGGAAGGAACAAGTTACTTACCTGTAATTGTTGTTCTCCAGCATGGGTCTGGCATGGATTCACATGCTCATGAATATTCCCCGTCGCCAGGCTGGGAATCCTCGGTAAAGAAAAAAATCAGTTTCACTTATGAACTGTTTTTCTCCTAACAAGAAATCACTGGTCTCTGGGTCATACTACCCCGAGCCAATGACTGCCTGTTAGGCAGAATTGCATGCAGTACCCTCTGGGCCCACCATATACAATTAGGACCACAGGTGTAAGCAAAACCAACCTTTGGTTTAAGTCGGTACTACACAGTTCTGTGGTAGCGAGCTGAGCAGCCAGGCTTATCTCAAGAGGGAATGTGAGCAGCACAAGAGGTTTCACAGAGGTCTTACAATCACAGTGGTTCAAGTAGACACACTCAAGGTTTCTTGGTAAAACACTTATTAATTTATTACACAATCATTTAGAAAGCATTCACTAGAAGGCAATTTAATATTATACACAGACACACTTCAATATCAAACTAATAAGTTTCTGAACAAATTGGGCTCCCCTGAAATAGGAGCAAAATGGCATTTCAGTTACTTTCAATGGAAGTAAAAAGGCACAAGTTAGCTGAATAGATCACAAATACTTTCTTAGGCAGTGCAAAAAGTTTTAGTTCACTAGAAGACTCGATTCAGTTCAATAGGCCTAGGCCAAAAGTCAATGGTCTAGTGTCTTGGATAGGAAAGAACAGTTTTTGAAGTAAACGGTAAAGTATTTGCCAAAGTTCTCAGAAGTAGTTTGTACAAAAAATAATCATATGTTGGGTCACAAGCTGATTAGACCTGCAAGTTGGGAAAGTTCCACAAACTTTCACTGCGAGAGAGGCGTTCTCTCAATCGGGTTGGCACAGTACCTTACAATGAAGAACAAGATGCAGCAGAAGACGTTGGTTCCCGGCAGTTCCTGCAGATCTCACTGTTCCTGAGCCTCAGTCGTGGGGACAAGAGGGAGGATGTCGGTGGACTCCTGCACTGCAAGGGATCATCAGTAAACGCTGACAAAATGGAGTCACTTTGGTTCGACTAGCTAGCATCAAGCACACGAGGTGGTGTCCTTCCCCCTGGTTAATCCTAACCATCTCCAAGAATGGTATCCAGGTGGCTTACGAGTTGATTGGTCCCACCAACTCAAAAGGAAGAAGTCGTCCTTGAAGGGGCCTCTGTCGAGATGAACTTCACAATTCAGTCCTGTGGCAGGGCTCCACCGGGCAAACCAACGGTCCAGGAGTTGCAGCAGCCGTACTTTTCCAGCTCGTCTTTGGTTCTTTCGTTCCAGTGGTAGTCTCTGTGTTCCAGTCCAGAAGACTTGCCTTTTAAAAAGTTTTCTCCCATTCATTCCAGCCTAGCTGCCACTCACCCAGCAGGGTGGCTTGTCCTTGCCGGACAGTCAGCCAGCCAATCACGGCAGAGTGCATTTGGGTCTCCTAGGAGACTAAGCACAGGGAGTTTCCTAAGCACCTCCCTCACTTCCTGCCCACCCCAGATACTCAAGACGCCAGAGGCGATCTTTAGTACTGAAGCCAGCCAAAGGCATAGAAACAAAGGGACCAAACCTGGTTTGGCGCACAGAGACAAACACCAGAAGGAACTTTTCAAAAGGAAATGGCGAAAAAAGAAGACCGGGACCTGTTTAAACAAGAGGGCGTAAGGCACCATTTTGAAAAACATGGCTCCCACGATTTTTAGCTACCGGCGGTTGGGAAAAATCATGGTAGTTCACTGTAAAACCATTGCCACTTCCATCAGCCATTTCGATAGAAAGGGGTAGCATTTGAGTGCTACATGAGTTTCTAGACACAGGGGATACTAGGTAACCCCTCCAAAACTCTATAGGGAGATAGCGTGTGCTGGGTCTATGAATTTAAAAAGACTAGTGAAGTCAATTTAACCGAACATTCTCTGGGAAACAGTTTATCCCACAGAAGGTATTTAAACCTTTCGGAAGTCTAAAAAGACATCTCTTGTGTCACAGCACTGAGGGTGCTGTGTAACACACATGAAAAGATGCCTATGGAGCTATCTTAAAACTCTATAATCAAAGAACACAAGAGTAAAACATACATCAAAATACATGAAAGAGTGGGGAAAAAAAGGCTCACACTCCTTCCCGGTAAAAAAAAATCAAGTCCTCAAAATCCAGCTAAATTGCTGGGGGTCTCTAGGTTGAAGGGAATTAGCACATTTTTGAGAATTCTCCCCAACACTCATCCCCCCAGACTAAGGGACAGCAGGATTTAATCCACCCCTGAATCTCCTTACTTCAGACGGTCATACATTCTGGAGAGACCGTCAGCATTTTGGCGATTACACCCTGACCTGAGCTCAAAGGTAAAATCAAACCCCTGTAGGTCAATTGACCACCTTAACAATTTAGGATTTTCCCCCTTCATCTGCATTAACCATCTCAAGGGTTGATGGACAGTCTGAATCACAAAAGTAGATCCATACAAGTATGGTCTAAACTTCTTCAGTGACCACACAATAGCAAAACATTCTCTTTCAATGGTTGCACAACTTGTTTCTGGTTCCTTCAGCTTTCTTCGGATGAAGCAGATGGGGTGCTTCCTACCCTTCTCATCCAGCTGACTCAGAACTGCACCTATACCTGTATTGGAAGCATCTGTTTGCACAATTAAGGTTTGTCTGTAGTCAGGAGTTCTTATGACTGGAGCTTGACAAGGGGCTTTCTTAAGTCCTTCAAATGCCTTCTTGCAGTCCACATTCCACCCAACCTTTTTAGTAAATTTGGTTGAGGAGACCACATTCAAGGGAGAAGCTATGGACCCATAGTTCTCTATGAAGTTCCTATAATAACCAGTGGGACCTAAGAAAGCTCTCACTTGGGTTTGAGTAGTAGGGGAGGCCCATTCTTGTACAGCTTGCACTTTGCTAGGCAATGGCCTTATTCACCACCTCCTACCTCATGACCAAGGTAGATCAATTTGACATTTACCTGCCTTTATGGTCAGATGGGCCTGCTCAAGAGCCTGCAAAACATATCCTAATGGGTCAACATGTTCTTTCCAAGTAGGGTTGAACACTGCAATGTCATCCAAGTATGCCATGCAGAAGTCCTCCATCCCATTCAGAACTTGATTAACCATCCTTTGCAATGTTGCAGGTGCATTCTTTAATCCAAAAGGCATTATCTTAAAAGAGTAGAGGACTGCTGGGGTTGAAAATGCAGTTCTCCTTGACATGGTCTGTCAGGACTATTTGCCAATAGCCTGACGTTCGGTCAAATGTACTGAGGTACTTGGCTGAACCAAGTTTGTCCACCAGCTTATCTGTCCTAGGTAAAGGATGGGCATCAGTCTTAGTGACTGCATTTAGAGCTATATAGTCCACGAAGTATCTCAACTGCTTGGATCCTGCCTTTGGCACTAGCACAACTGGACTAGACCATGGACTGGTAGAGGGTTCTACTATCCCGAGATCAAGCATCTTGTTTACCTCTTCCTTTATGTGGGTTCTGACATGATCTGACATCCTGTAACCTCTGCCTTTAGCAGGTAAACAGTCACCAGTGAGAATATCATGCTGGCCCCAAGGGGTCAAGCCTGGTGATAGTGAAAACAGAGAGGCAAACTGTACAGAAACCTGCACTCCTCCTGTTCCAGTGTCAGATTAGAAAAGAAATTAACTCTTATTTTCTCATCTAAAGGTTGCCCCCTGAGGAGATCAGGTAGAGGTTCACTCTCTTCCTCCTTTTGAGCTGAAGCTAGAAGCAAACCTCCCACTTCTGGTCTTGAGATATAGGCTTTTAGACGGTGGGTGTAAAAGACATTGGGGGCCTCCTTAGCAATGCTAAGTCCACCAGATAGTTGACCTCTCCCGGTTTTACCACAACCTTGAAGGGTCCTATCCATTTGTCCTGCAAGGCCCTCTGACTTGTAGGAACCATAGCTAAAACGTGCTGCTCTTGAGTAAACTCAACCATGTTGGCTTTCTTGTCATGCCAATGCTTCACCAGAACCTGACCTGCTTTTAAGTAATCAGATGCTTCTGTCATGTGTTCCATTCTCCTATGGAGACCTAACACAATCTGACTCTCACTGGCTTGGTAGCAGGAGCATTCTCCAACCCCTCAATTAGGGCCAATGGATCGCTAACTGGATGACCATATAGAAGCTCAAAGTAACTAAATCCAACTCCCTCCTGAGGGACTTCTCTATAAGCAAATAGAAGGCATGGCAGTAGAAGGTCCCACTCTTTTCTAAGGGGTTCCTCTAAGGCACCTATCATACTCTTCATAGTACGGTTAAACCTCTCTACCAACCCATTTGTCTGGGGATGGTAGGCAGTTGAGAACTTGTAAGTCACTCCACAGTTTTTCCACATGGCCTGCATGTAGTGGGACATAAAATGTTATGCCCTGGTCTCAGGAGAATAGCTCAAGGGCAAGGTGCTCGCCTTGAAAACAAGACGACACGGAGCAACACAGGTTCAATCCCCGGGTCCGCGCTTAGAAACCTCTGGGTATTAAGCGTGTTCAAAATAACCTATCATATCATATCCACTGTCAGAGATGACTTCCTTAGGAAAACCTACCCTGGTAAAAATACCAAGTCGGGCCTTAGCAACAGTCTGAGCTGTAACAGTCCTCATAGGTATATCTTCAGGATACCTAGTAGCATGGTCTACTACAACCAATATAGAATCAATTGCCTGAAGAGGTTGGAGGGTCTAAGGGACCAACAATGTCGATTCCTACCCTCTCAAAAGGGACTCCCACCACTGGGAGGGGCACTAAAGGTGCCACATTCTTGGCTCCACTCTTGCCAGAGATCTGACAAGTGTGACAGCCCCTACAGAATTTTCTACATCAGACCCCAACCTAGGCCAGTAGAAATATAGGGAAAGCCTTTCCTTGGTCTTCTTGAAGCTCAAGTGACCAGCCAAAGGGATCTTGTGGGCTAACTGTAGGAATTGGTGTCTTGTCTCTAGAGGCACTACAAGTCTTCTGTAGTCCCCTGGGATAGACTCAGTTGGTTCACTGTTGAAGAGACCATCTTCAGAATACAACCTATGCTTCCCTGGCCCTTGCCCGTCCAGCTGGGAAACTGCCTGTTGGTGAAGTCCTTCAAGAGTAGGGCACTCTCTTTGACCTCTGCTGAAGTCTGCCCTACAGGGGCCTCCTTCTGCCAGTAATGACTGCAGCTCAGGATGGTCTTTGGGATCCAGATCTCCTACAGGGGCAAGATCTTCCAGCTCTGAATCTTTAGCAGCTGATTCAACCTTTCCTGGTTGTTCCTCACACTCAGCCTCAGCCAGTGGTCAAAGTGTACAAAAAGTAGTGGTGGAGCTATGTTCCCTGCTGGCCTGCACCCACTCCCCACAAACGACATCACCACGCGCCCTCCCACACACAATCCAAATTCCCAAACTCTTGCACCTGCTGTTTAAGGGAATGTTCAGTGCAGTGCACTAAAAGAGCAAGCTGCAACGTCTTCCTATACTTTTAGGAGCTGTAAAACAATTTTAAAAAGTAGAGGAGCACCGCTCCCGCTCACTTCGACCACTGGCCTCAGCTGGTGGAGCAGTCACAGGTGACACTTTGGACAGTCCTCTCAGGAATGTCCTTGTTGGTAGCACAGGGGTGCTTTCTGGCTTTTTCCTTGAGATCTTGAGTTTCTCCTTTGTCTCATTCTTTTTAGAAATAGCAGTTAGTAGTTCCTGTGGACTGGGTGTTAGATTCCTCTTTAACATCCACTAGAGAGTCAGTTAAGGTACTCTCTCTAGCCTTCCTTGTCTGCTCCTGTTCCCTTTTACTGGGAGGCCTGGGGATGCTTGATACAACTCCAAGAGCTTTTAAGTCATTCCCCAACAAGACTCTCCCAGGCACCTCACTTTGTACACCAACAGGTATCTTGACAGTCATGTTGTTGCACTGGATGGGAGCTGGTAGTCTAGGAAGCATTTGGACAGGGCCTCCAGCAAGCTTAGTGAGGCCTTTGGGTGCCTTAGCAACATCCTCAGGTTTGAAAAAAGATGAATCCACCACTGTAATGCTGGCCCCAGTGTCTCTAATGGCAGGGGTCCTTGTAATACTCTTGTGTTATCTGAAATTAAATTATAGACATCTAAATTCTGCTGTTCCCACAGACCCAGGGACACTACAGAACACTGGCAGAGATTCCAATGGGGTCTTCAGCCAGTAATTGAAAGTTTCCACTTGCCATTTGTACTTCTCCCTCTGGGGAAAAGGCTCAGGAGACAGTGTGGACCCCTGAAGGGTTTCCCTTGCATCTAGGATCCCCTTTCACATGGTCAGTAGACCCACAAGCTTAACATTTTCAAAATGTTTTGATAAATGGGGGTTTCTGCTGACCTCCCTCTGGTTTGGCACCAGAGGTTTCACTAGCCTGATTTGGTTTCCTTTGTAGCTTACCCTTTTTCTGTTTGGGGCACTCTTTTGGATTGGAGGTATTAGAATTCTCTTTGCCATCTTTATTTTGCTGCTTCCCATCATCCTTCTTCTGAGTTTCCCCAGAATCCTTGTGAGTAGCCCTGTTAGCAACCCACAAGTCAGCAGCCTTTGCTAACTTCTTTGGATCAATTTCCTTAGAGTCAGCCAAGTGCTGTCTCCGCTCAGGAGAGCAGGCATCAAAAATAGATTCAAACAAAAATAGATTTCTCATTCCTTCAAAAGTGTTAACCCTCTACCCAACCATCTAAGCTCTTCAAACATTCACACACCCAGGTAGCCCAAGGGGTACCATCATGCTTTTTGAGGGTCCTAAACCTCTTATGGTACTGGGAAGTAGTTTTCACAAATCTAGCTGTCAAAGCTAGCTTCACATTTTCATACTCCAATCTTTCAAGTCCCCCCCCACCTCCATTACAGCATCAATCGTAACCTGGGGGAGCCTAGACAAAAGCCAAGGAATCAACAGATTCCCTTTAAAACCCTGAATCCCATAGTTCTATTCAAAAGCAGCCAACCAATCCAAAATATCAAGTCTCACCTCATACATACTCGCAGCTTCTTTAGGCATGCGAGACCTTAGGACTGGAAGACCTAGAAGACTCTGGGCTAGAAGCATTTTCAAGAGAATTTCTTCATTTCAAGAGCATGGTGCATTTCCATTTCTGCGAGTTTGATTTCTTGATGTTTACTTTCAGTTTGAATTTGGACCCTTTTGACCTCCAACTCAAGTCTCTTTTTGTCAAGAGACAAATACTGGACTCAATACTGGACCTGGTAGGGCCCCTGTGGCTATAGCTTGACGGCCTAAAGCAGGTAGAGGTGCAGTGGGGCTCACATCCTGAGACGACTGACTCTTCTAGCTCATTAATATAGAGTTAGACTCTGAATCATGATCATCCTCATCAACACTATCCCCATTTGCTGAGAGGGTAGGGGTTACAGCTCTACCTCCCAGTCTTTGATGATTCAACAATTTCTAAATCAATCCATTTTTCCTGCCTTTAACAGAGAGAAACTTGACTTTACACATATCTTTCAGTTGATCTACTGTTAGAATTATCACGGCGTCCGGTTTGAAGTTATCCATATTTGGCATTATAAAAAAATAGCTTTTCTAGTGGTGCTTAGCCTTGTGAAGGTGATTTGAACAAAAGTAAGAGCAGCACTCAATGTAACAACTATACTTTATCCTCAACACTTGCCACCAGTGTTAGGCAGAATTGCATGCAGTACCCTCTGGGACCACCACATACAATTAGGACTACTGGTGTAAGCAGAACCAACCTTTGGTATAAGTCTGTACTACACAGTTTTGTGGTAGGGAGCTGAGCAGCCAAGCTTATTTCAAGAGGGAATGTGAGCAGTACAAGAGGTTACACAGAGGTCTTACAATCACAGTGGTTCAAGTAGACACACTCAAGGTTTCTTGGTAAAACACTTAGAGGGGGGTGAGAGAGGGTTTAGGGGTGTTAGTAGGGTATAGTGGGTATAGGAAAGTGAGAGATGCGATGTCCTGTTGGCCGCTTCACTTCGGTTTGAACTGTTCGCTGAGCTTCAGTGCGGTTTTCGATCAGTGCCAGAATTCCCATGTGTTGTTGTGGCCGGTTATTGTCACGCTCACCTGATTCCCACGGAGGCGCAGGTCTGGCTTCGAGTGCTGATGCGTCTTCAATGGTGAAGCGCAGGACTCTGAAGATGGACTCTCTGGCTCGCAGGAAAATTCCCCTGTGCGTGAAAAGGGAGTATTACCTACTGACAGAATAATGCTCAAGCCTCCCACTCCCTTCCAACCCTTCACGATACTCTTCCTCGATTCCCCGTGAAGTCTCACCTTAGGGTCTGGAAGGATGAGTTCTCCATCCAGCTTCTGATGCAGGGGCGAGTTGAACCCCAGTTACTTCACTGGATTGAGGTTTGATGGGAGTTCAAGTAAGCTTGACTATTCAGGTAAGGCGCTGTAAAAGTTCTGTAGCTAGTTCAAAAGTTCAAGCTTAATAATAATGTTCATTGTCTTATTGCAGCAAGCGCTAACGCTTATGTCTTTTTCCCCTTAGGGGCCGGGGTTCGGAATGCCGGAGATATGGCGCCGACCCGAAGTGAAACGTGCAGTTCCAGTAAATGACAGGTAAGTTCTGGATGAGCGTTCGGGTAATGTCTTTGCATTCGCTCATTCAATGTCTTTGTCTTTTTTCCCAATAGGGGCCGGGGTCCGGAATGCCAGGAAGCGGCAGGACCCGAAATGAAATGGTAATGACCCAACAGGTAAGTCTTAGAAGGAAACTGAGCTTTTCCTATTCCCTTCCTTCTCTCACCTTGTGTTCTTGTCTTTTTCTCTCTAGGCTCTGAAAAGTGGCTGCGGATCCGGATGATCGCTGCTGAAGATGGAGGTGCCCAGGAAAGGTGAGTAAAATGCAGCGCTGCAGCGATCGAAGCAAAATGCTTTTAAAATGATGTCTTCCCTTTCAGGATTGTCGGTGTGATGTCTCCGTGATGCAGCTTTAGCAGGTAAGGTCTTCTTTCTCTCCAATTCTCTCTTAGCAGGTGACCCAGGATGCTGACAGGCGTGGCAGAAGTCCAGATGCAGGAGCTGACACGGTGAGCGTCCAGCTGCGAGGAGCAGAACAAAGCGAAGCGTGAGTTGCTGATCGGGCGTGGTTTAAATAGCTTTGGAAGAAGTTCCAGGTATGTATCCTTCCACCGATCAGGTATGTATCCTTCCCCGACCACACCCAGGGGAAAGTAGTCCCACAGGTAAAGTAGTTCCATTCAGGCCTCAAGAGGGCCTGGATGTAGCAGCATGGTCTGCATCAGGTAAGTGCACATTAAAACACTTGAACACTTGTCTAGCTTTATGAGCCTGGCGCCTAAGGCGCCAGGACAGGGGTCCAACATGAGCCTGGCGCCTAAGGCGCCAGGACTGTGTCCAAAGGGCCCCAGCTTGGGCCCGCTGGCACTTCCCTGGGGGGAATGATGCCTGCCTCTGAGGTTGCTGGGTCGGACCTGGCTCCTTGGAGGTAGGCATCATGACAGTACCCCCCCCCTCAAGGCCCCTCCCAAGGTTGTTCCCTCCGGGGGTTTTGGCTTGTTCGGAAATCTCCGGTGGAACCTTTGTATTAATCGAGGTGCGTGAACATGGTTACTAGGCTCCCACAATCTCTCCTGAGGTCCATATCCCTTCCAGTCAACAAGATAGAAGAGTTTGGACTTTAACACCTTTGAGTCTAAAATGTCTTTAACTTCGAATTCTACTTCCCCATCAATTTGAACTGGGTCTGGAGGGCTTGGACAGTCGGGTCACTGGTTGTACTGGCTTCAAAAGTGATGCATGAAAAACTGGATGAATACGCATGTTAGACGGTAAATCCAGTTTAAAGGCCACGGGATTGATTATAGCCTTGATGGGATAAGGTCCTATGAATCTGGGATTGAAGATTCGCAGGCCCTTAAGGGGCAAATGTTTCGTTGCTAGCCATACCTGGTCTCCTACTTGGTAAGGAGGAGTTTTACTTCGGTGCAAATCAGCGTTTTCTTTATACTTTTTCTTGGCTTGCTGTAGATGAGTTGCAGCTTCTTTGAAGGCTCGGGTTATTGTGGAATGCAGATGATTTACTGCGGGCATTTCCAGGGTCAGAGGTGGATCTAGATCAGAGGTCCGAGGATGGTGACCATACAAAGTATAAAAAGGAGTTTGTCCGGTTCCAGAATGCACTGAATTGTTGTATGCATATTCTGCGATCCAAAGGATGTCTTTCCAATTTAACTCGGATTGGTGTAAAATGCACCGAAGATATTGCTCGAGAGTCTGATTGGTTCTCTCGGTTTGTCCGTCGGTCTGGGGGTGGTGGCTGGTGGATAACCGCACATCAATTTGTGCTAGTTGGCAACACTTCTTCCAAAAATGGGAGATAAATTGACTTCCACGATCCGAGACTAATATGGAAGGGAAACCATGTATGCAAACTATATTCTCCAGAAATTCCTTGGCCAAGGTGGAAGCTGAAGGCAAACCTTTTAAAGGGATAAAGTGGCCCATTTCGGAGAATAGATCCACAATTACAAGGATAGTGTTGTAACCAGCACAAGGAGGCAGGTCTGTTATAAAGTCCATTGACAAGGTGTGCCATGGTGCCGGTGGAATATCCAAGGGTTGAAGTAGGCCGGCTGGCCTTTTCTTTTGACCCTTGTTTTGGGCGCAAATTCCGCAAGACAATACAAAAGACTTTATGTCTTTTCTCCAAGAAGGCCACCAGAAGTGGCGTTTGATTTTTTCCTCCGTTTTAGCGATACCAGGGTGTCCTTCCATTAATGATTCATGATGATGGGCAATAACAAGTTCTTGCAATTCTTTAGTAGGCAGAAACAACCGCTCCTGGAAGTAGGGTAAGTCATCCTTAACGGTGTAATGAGGACCCTTTTGACTCCATTCCAGTAAGGCTGAAGAGTCTAGAAGTTGTTTTACTTGCGTTTGGATGTCCTCAATAGTTTGCAATGAAGTTAGGCCTAAGATTCTTTGTTCAGGTATGATTGGCACAGGTTCTAAACTCAAATTGGGTTCTTCCATGCCAATCCGGGATAAGGCGTCCGCTTTACCATTCTTGCAGCCAGGGCGATAGGTAATTACAAAATCAAATTCCGCAAAGAATAGAGCCCATCGGAGTTGTCGTGAAGATTGAGCTTTGGCCGTCTTTAAATACTGTAAATTTCTGTGGTCCGTAATTACGGTGATGGTGTGTCTTGCCCCGAGAAGGTAGTGACGCCAAGCCTTGAAAGCAGATTTAATAGCCAGTAACTCTTTGTCGGTAATTGCGTAGTTGATTTCAGGAGGAGAAAATTTCCTGGACCAAAAGGCCACAGGGTGTAGTTGGTTAGTTTCTGGGTCTCTTTGCGACAGGACAGCTCCCATGGCCGAACTGGATGCATCGGTTTCCACAATGTAAGGGAGATCTGGGTGCGGGTGCTTCAATATAGGTGCAGAGGTGAATTTGGTTCTCAGGTCCTGAAAGGTTTATTCGGCCTCAAGAGTCCATTCAAAGCGTTTGTTTTTCTTTAGGAGAGCTGTGATGGGTTGGACTGTTGGGGAAAATTCCGGGATGAATCTTCGATAGAAATTGGCGAAGCCGAGCATGCTCTGAACTCCCTTCACCGAGCTAGGAGATGGCCATTTGAGGATGGCGTCCACCTTTCGCGAGTCCATTCGGACTCCTTGAGGTGTCAGGATGAATCCGAGAAACTCCACTTCTGTGGTATGAAAAACGCATTTTTCGAGCTTTGCAAATAGTCTGTGCTGGCACAATTTCTCAAGAACTGCCCCAACATGTTTTCTGTGATCGGATTCTGAAGAAGAGTACACCAGGATGTCGTCAATATAAACAATGACACAGACGTCGATAAGTTCCCGAAGAACATCATTCATAAAGTACTGAAAGGCGGCAGGTGCATTGCACAAACCGAAGGGCATCACCTGATATTCGAAGAGCCCAAATTTGGTGCAGAATGCAGTCTTCCATTCGTCGCCTTCTTTTATACGTACCAGGTGATAAGCTCCTCGGAGATCTAAGTTGGTGTTTACTCACAAGCATCTTTCACCTGGTCGATAAGCTCAGGGATCAAGGGCAGAGGATAACTATTCTTAATCGTTATTTGATTTAGGGCGCGATAGTCTATACATGTTCTAAGGTCGCCCTCTTTGTTCGGCACGAAGAACAGAGCTGAGGAGACAGGAGACTTGGACGGGCGAATAAAACCATTGGCTAGGTACTGATCTAAATACTGACGCAAATGTAGGTTCTCAGGTTCCGTAAGAGCATAAATCCTACTACAAGGTAGTTGAGCATTGGGTACCAGATCGATTTGGCAATCATGAGACCGATGGGGAGGTAACGTGTTAGCCTGTTCTTTCTGAAAAACGTCTTGGAATTCTTTGTATTCTGACGGTAGCTGTACAGGGGTGGAAGTTGCTGAGGCTAGTCCCATAACTGGATTTCTTGGGTAACAAGTTGGTTCACAATCAGGAAAACTTATCTTCTTTGCTCGCCAGTCAATTCTGGGATTATGTGTTTCTAACCAAGGAATTCCAAGAATTACTTGAAATTGTGGGGCCTTGATCACATCAAACACGATTGCTTCCCGATGTCCATCCTGACCCACCAGTGTCATTTCAACAGTGGAATGCGTTACAGGCCCTGAGGCTATTTCGGTTCCATCTACTGTAGTAATGACATCTTGGGTTACTTTTGGGCGGAGAGGGAGCTTAATCCTGGAAGCCAATTCACGGTCTATGTAATTTCCAATAGCTCCCCTGTCGATGTATGCTTTTATAGCATGCAACAGCTGAGGCTGTTTTGGGTCCACGAGCACCATTGGCATGACAAAATGCGAGGTCAAAGAGTTTGTTTTCAAGCTCGGCAAGCGGACCCCTACGCTTGTCGGGCTAGGTCGTTTCCCGAATCAGGTGTCAAAAAATCGTTATCAGTGGCTCCAACCACCTTCTTAGGTGGTTTAACCGGACAATTTCGAAGAAAGTGACCGGAAGTCCCGCAATAGAGACAAAGTTGCATTTGCCGCCTTCTCTCTCGTTCCTTCTGCGTTAATGGTCCTTTAACACCGCCGATTTGCATAGGTTCGGATACGTCGGTACTCTTGGAGTTAGCGTGGGTTTTGATCGGTACTCGGGTTTCGTACTTGAACCGATCTGCTTTTCTATTTTGAAGTCTGAGATCAAGTTGAACCACCAAGTCTATGTAGTCTGTGCAGACCTGGGGTGGATCTACTATCTGAGCTAGAACATTCTTAAGCTCTCCGCGCAGGCCTCGATGAAACAATGTGATCCTTTTGTTTTCTGGCCATCCAGTTTCCACAACCAGTCTATTAAAGGTGGCAACGTAGGACAGGAGATCCTGATTACCTTGTCGTAAGGATAGCAGTTCGTTATCAAGGGCCTGTCCTTGAGAGTGTCGAGCAAACAATCTTTCCATGCTGGCCTGGAAACCCTGAAAATTCTGGAGAATGGTCTATTCCATTGGTAAATCAGGATGATCCCAATCGGCAGCACTGCCATTGAGGTAAGATAGTATAAAGGCTACCTTGGTCTGGTCGTTAGGGAAGGCCCTGGGTCTGCATAGAAAGTGTAAACGACATTGGTTCATAAAGACGGCATATTTCTTGGGATCCCCCGCAAAACGTTCAGGCGGGGCCAAAGGCATGTGTCCAGGTAGATTGATTTGTACCGGGTTATTCAAACCCATTGATGTGGAAGTACCTCCGGAATTAGGTAAAGGAGTGTGCCCTGCCTGGGCCTGCAATAACCTTTTGGCCAGGTCATCTGTTCTTTCCTTGGATAGGATCAGTTCTCTTTTGAGAGCGTTAGTCTCCTGGCTGGCTGAGTGCACTTCTGCCCGTAATTCCCCCAAAAGCTGGGCCAGCTGATCTGTCTCGGAAGTCTCCATAGCGCCCGGGTGGGAAATTGTGGGTAGGCTTCGCGTTCTGTCATGCTCACCTGATTCCCACGGAGGCGCAGGTCTGGCTTCGAGTGCTGATGCTTCTTCAATGGTGAAGCGCAGGAATCTGAAGATGGACTCTCTGGCTCGCAGGAATATTCCCATGTGCGTGAAAAGGGAGTATTACCTACTGACGGAATAATGCTCAAGCCTCCCACTCCCTTCCAACCCTTCACAATACCCTTCCTCGATTCCCCGTGAAGTCTCACCTTAAGGTCTGGAAGGATGAGTTCTCCATCCTGCTTCTGATGCAGAGGCGCGTTGAAACCCAGTTACTTCACTGGATTGAGGTTTGATGGGAGTTCAAGTAAGCTTGACTATTCAGGTAAGGCGCTGTAAGAGTTCTGTAGCTAGTTCACAAGTTCAAGCTTAATAATAATGTTCATTGTCTTATTGCAGCAAGCGCTAACGCTTATGTCTTTTTCCCCTTAGGGGCCGGGGTTCGGAATGCCGGAGATATGGCGCCGACCCGAAGTGAAACGTGCAGTTCCAGTAAATGACAGGTAAGTTCTGGATGAGCGTTCGGGTAATGTCTTTGCATTCGCTCATTCAATGTCTGTCTTTTTTCCCCATAGGGGCCGGGGTCCGGAATGCCAGGAAGCGGCAGGACCCGAAATGAAATGGGAATGACCCAACAGGTAAGTCTTAGAAGGAAACTGAGCTTTTCCTATTCCCTTCCTTCTCTCACCTTGTGTTCTTGTATTTTTCTCTCTAGGCTCTGGGAAGTGGCTGCGGATCCGGATGATCGCTGCTGAAGATGGAGGTGCCCAGGAAAGGTGAGTGAAATGCAGCGCTGCAGCGATCGAAGCGAAATGCTTTTAAAATGATGTCTTTCCTTTCAGGATTGTCGGTGTGATGTCTCCGTGATGCAGCTTTAGCAGGTAAGGTCTTCTTTCTCTCCAATTCTCTCTTAGCAGGTGACCCAGGATGCTGACAGGCGTGGCAGAAGTCCAGATGCAGGAGCTGACATGGTGAGCGTCCAGCTGCGAGGAGCAGAACAACGCGAAGCGTGAGTTGCTGATCGGGCGTGGTTTAAATAGCTTTGGAAGAAGTTCCAGGTATGTATCCTTCCACCGATCAGGTATGTATCCTTCCCCGACCACACCCAGGGGAAAGTAGTCCCACAGGTAAAGTAGTTCCATTCATGCCTCAAGAGGGCCTGGATGTAGCAGCATGGTCTGCATCAGGTAAGTGCACATTAAAACACTTGAACACTTGTCTAGCTTTATGAGCCTGGCGCCTAAGGCGCCAGGACAGGGGTCCAACATGAGCCTGGCGCCTAAGGCGCCAGGACTGTGTCCAAAGGGCCCCAGCTTGGGCCCGCTGGCACTTCCCTGGGGGGAATGATGCCTGCCTCTGGGGTTGCTGGGTCGGACCTGGCTCCTTGGAGGTAGGCATCTGTTAGGGAGAATTCTCTGTTTAGGCTGAATTTCCCTACCTAGTGAGTCCCCCAGCAGCTTTGCTGGATTTCTGGGGTTTCTTTTTTTTCTCCTGCCAAGAGTGAGACTCTTTTACCCTCACTCTTGGACATGTTGAAGTGTGTTTTCTTGGTTAAACCTTGTGTTGAATGGGCTATGGGGTCTTTTACTCCATAGGGCCTCATGTATTTTTGTGATGTGGGTTACACAGCACCCTCTGTGCCGTGACCCAGGGGTGTCCTAGGGACTCCCAAACATAGACTCCATACCCTGGGACTGACTACTGTCTCCCAGGGCATGTAAAGTCACCAAAGACTTTGCTAGTCTTGAATCCTGAACAGAACCAGTACAAACCATCATATTGTGGACGTACTGGCTGGGGCAATTCGATTACCCCAGGGTCTGTTAGTCGAGGGGGCACGTCTCCGTCCCCCCTGATCGAGTTTTGGCTGGTGGCAGTGGAAACTACTTTTTATATTCGACCGCGAATATTTCCCTATGGGATTTCCCATTGTTTTAGGCTAACACATTTAATTATTTATTTACGGTAGCCTTAAACATACCGCCGGTTTATATATTTATTATTATAACTCCGGTTGGGACTTTTTGCCAAAACTTGATTCTAAAATGGCGTTGGCGTTCGCCTCTGTAACTCTGACCCAAAGTGGAGCCCTTTGTTCCACTTTTGGCGGGCTTCTCCACAGAAGCCCTCCAAAGTGGTGCCACTCTGTCTGGGGTACTTAGGAGGGGTGGAGGGGGATTTAGGCACCCTGGACTGAGTTACCTTGGTAACTCAAGTCGCACTCCGTCCTGATTGGCCCAAGTGGTGAGCCGGCCGGCTCACCACTTAGCATGTTTGAGTGACAGCTAGGCTGGGTGAATGGGGGTTTGCTGCATAAAAGCAGGGCTTTGGGGACTGGAACTTTAGAAGTCGCCACAGGACCAAGAATCCGACGAGGGAAGAGCTGAGCCGACCTGCTTCGACGACACCACCCGGTGGAGCCCTGCTGAACCGTCTCACCACTTTTCCCGACGACCGAGGAGAACTCTTAACGGAGTGGCTCCTTCCCTTGACTGGTGGGGACAACCGGTTTTCACCTTCTTTCCGCTTCTCGAGGTATCTCGTGGCCGCCTTGCCAGTGCCAAGCACCCCGGCAACCGGAACCCCACCACTTTTACCCCAACCACGAAAGTCGGTACAACCCTTTAACCGGAGGACTCCGCGGCTGGTTTCTTCCCGGGCAGTGCAACGACCCTCTTCTTCTGCTCTTCAGCGAGAACTTCTTCTCCCCTGACCGACGTCGAGCCTTGCTACCACTGCCTGGAACAACTGCCACCGCTGGAGGATCCTTTCCGCTTAAGGTACCGTGTTCCGCCTGGCTTCCCTTGCCACCGACTGTACGGGGTAGATTTAGCCCCCGGCTTTCGAACCTGGGAGTGCCTGGAACACCCTGGCTAAACTTTCTAAGCCACTCTAAATTCTTTCTAACTCTTTGCAAGACTTTGAATCCCTAATAACAGTGTGATCTTGGGCACATTTTCGCTCCGGCTACTCTAAGAGTGGGCCCTGCCTAGTGACTTTTGCTCACCTGTGACTTTGTGCTTCTTTGAGCCTATTGCAAGTGTTCTGGACCTTAGAGTGGTGTGTTTAACCCATTTCTGTTTCTTTTTACCCCTTTCTTGAACCTACTAGAGTGTCATCTAACGTTAAGCGCTCACCTCTGTTTTAATTATGTGGTGTTAACCTAGAGTTGTCTAGATAGGAGTAAGGGTTGAAACTGCTTCCATTATAACTGTGTTTGAAGTGTTTTTACTATATTTTGCTAGAGTGATTTCAACTTATGTGTGTTTAATAAATAAATAACTATATACTTTTGAAACCAAGCTCTGGTCAGTGTTTGCTTGTGCTATTGTATTTGAGTACCTATTGTGTATACTTTGCATACTGCCTAACTCTTCTTGAGGGAAGTCTGACTGCTCAGCCACAGCTACCAGGTAAATCTGGGTGGTGCAGACTGCTACCAAGTGGGTTTACTGCTATACCTGTAGTCCTAAATCTTTTGCAGTGGTCCCCAAGGGAACTGCACAGGTTTCTGCCTAACAGCATCATGACAGTTATGTGTTGTTAGTCTGTTGTTGCAATGTGGTGACGTGCGTGCAGATTGCTGTGAAGAGAGGTGATTGTGTGAGTTTCTGTATGTTAAGTATGTGTTTGGTACTCTACTTTGACCACCTAGTTGGCAGGCATGCTGCGTAGTGGGAGCTCTGTGTCGCTCTAATGGTTTGTGTATCTAGATCATATCCTGCTTCCCCTGCCCTGCGGCAGGTGTAGTTTTGGTCACAGCACTTGTCCCTTATGGACCATCCTGTTGGTTGTCCATACCAATCCAAGTTTCCTTTAGGATTGGTGACGTGTGGGGCTGAGTGGGCGGTCGGCGGTGCGCACCCACCCCCACCTTTATAGTGGAGGGGTAGGTTAGGGTTTTTGTTTCCTACAGGGGTATTCACAGGTTTAGTTGTGGACCCTTCTTCCTAGTTGATTCCTCTTGAATCTGGAGCCAGGTTTTGAGTAGTTTTCAAAACTCCAAATGACCCCTTGTGTTGTGTATGTTTTTCGGTAGATTATTTCAGGTCAAGGTTGCCAGGTGAGTGAAAGTTGATCCGAGTTTTCTTTTGTTGTAAGGTTTTGGTACTAGGTGAATGTCGTTGCTTGATCTGAGTGATCTTGTCGGGTGGTAGTTATTTTTTTCTTTAGGGACTCTGCTCCCGGGCCGTGGACTGCTCTGTGCGTTATGCGCATCGCCTTGAACTTTATTCTCTCTTTTATTGGCAACCAGTGTAGCATTTTCAGCGCTGGAGAAATGCGTTCTTTCTGGTAGTCTGAGCAGGAGTCTTGCCGCAGCGTTCTGGATTTGCTCAAGATTTTTGAACCGTTCTGGCATTCCTAGGTATAGGCTGTTGGCATAGTCTTCTCTGGACACAAGTGCGATGATGGAGAGTGTTTTGTTGGTGAAAGAGAGGAATGGTAGGTTGCTCTTTGCTGCGTGTAGGAGGAACAAACATTTGTTGATTATGGCGTTTACTTGTGGTTCAAGTGTTAGTTCATTGTCCGTCAAGACTCCCAGGTATTTTACTATCGTTGATGGAGTCGGTGCTGTACCCAGGTCCGTTGGCCATGGGATGCAGTGGTTGTTTTCCTAGCTTTTAGCTATGATCATTATTTCAGTTTTGCGCGGGTTGAGTTTGAGGTTCATCCAGTTGTAGAGCTCTTGCAGGCAGTTCTGACAAATGTGTTCGCTGGGCGAAAGTCTAACACAGGGCACATGGGGAGATCCTTTTTGGGTACAAGGAAGTACACTGAATAAATACCCTTGTTTACCTGTAGAATTGGGACGACTTCAATCGCGCCCTTTTCTTGCGGGATCCCAACCTCTTGTAGTAGGATCTTCAGATGTTCTGGTGTCATTCGCCCGGACGTTGGTGGCCGGTAGTGAGGTGGTCGGCTGAACTCGATAGAATAACCATGGGTGACGGTCTTGAGCACCCACTGGTCTGTGGCAATTCCCTCCCATGTGTGGAAGAATGAGGTTATATGTCCCCTGACTGGGGAGGCATGGGAGGGGACTTGGAACGGTAAGTCATTTGATTTGAGGCCTGGGAGCCTCTAGGGGTGGTGCTTCTATCCCTTCCTTTGCCACAGCGCTGCCCTCTTGTTTGATATTGGTTAGAGGCAGTTGGCACCCCCTGTCCGAAGGACCACGTAGTTCCCATTCCATACTGATTTTGGAGGGAACGTGGGAAAGTTTGTCTGCAAAACGAGCAGCAAGAATTACTCCCTTGCTCCTGGTAAGGTCTTTGAGCTATCTGAATTAGTGACTTCAGGGTCCTATGTTCCTTCTTGGCAGTCTCTAAAGCCTCATCCACCGCTTTTCCAAACAGGTTAGATTCTTTTACCGGTTTGTTAATGAGGGACGCCCGTGTTTCCGGTTTGAACCCCGAATTCAACCATGCATGCCTTTTCAACAAGGTACCTTGGGCTAGTGTTCTTCCAGCTGTCTCTGCAGCATGCAGAGTGTTTAAGAATGTTTTGATTCACCTGATTTCCCCCCCCCCCCCAACCCCCAGACTAAACCGCTAGCAGGTGTGATTGTGCTGGCTCTGGGACTTTCTGCAGGCCTTCCTGGAGTATATTCCATTGGGTGTCACTGTAACTAGCCAACAATGTGGTATTGTTGGCTAGCCTGGTGAAATAGGCTGCTGCTGTTGTGATGCACTTACCCAGGGCATACAATTTCTTGCAGTGATTTTCCGGTGGTGCCTCTGCATGCCATGGACAAGGGTACCCCTGCTTTTTTCCAAGTCATTGTTACCACTAGGGAATCTAGAGTGGCATGTCCCCGGATGTAGAGTGGGTCAGTAGGCGAGGGGCAGAAAAGTTTCGACCCGTGGGTTATCTGCCCTGGTTTGCAGTGGAGTGAGCAAAGAAGGGGAGATACGTCTTTTGATGGAATTTAGAAGAGGTATCTCCTGACTTGCAGGTGGTTTCTCCTTCAAAATGTCCTGCACGAAATCGGTGTCTTGCACCACCTCTTTTGACAATTTGGAAGTTTTGTGATGCTTTTTTCAGGATAGCACTGAATGCCATCTTGTCATCTATGGGAGATGCCTGTCTTATAGGAGATGTGGAAGGATCCATGCACAATGTGTCTGGGTCAGGGTCAGGGGTATTGGTCAGTGACAGCCATGGTGCTTCACCCACAGATTGAGGGAGTGGTGTATGGGTACTTCAAAGAGATCCTCACCCTGATCATAGGGGTCCTGAGGGGTCTCCTCTGGTTCCGTTAGATCAAACACCACCTCCTGAGGAGTGTGACTGGAGGTCCTTTGGAATTTAGACAGTCTTCGAGGAAGGGGACGAATAATAAAAACGACCAGAGGTCGTGGACAAAGATATTATATTAGCAATATTTTCAAGCTCCGCATAAGGCGAGCAGCTAGCTGGGCAGAAAAAAACGATCTGAAGGACCTCGATGCATGAAGGATCTTGGGTAAACTACACGTCACGTTGGGGACAGTGTTACAAGCACCCCATGTCAACTTCCCCTTTCGACCCTTGAAAGACAAGATACAATACTCTGTGATTACCACTAGATGTCAAACTATATCCACAGCATGTGACTAAGCAGATACCCAAGCATCAGAAATATATATATTGGGAACTACAGCTTATGTAACAGATTTCATGGCAAAATGGTCTTTATTCATAAATAGTATCCAACAAGGGGCATTAATTTACGCAGGAGCCAGAGACAAGGTTAATTTAGGAAACCGGTTAATTTAGGACGACTCACCAACAGCTATACAAACATCAGGAGGAATTGAATCAAGCCTAAATAAACGGTATGATTTGTACCTATACACTGCATTGACTGTGCAAGGACTTCTATTCTGCTCTGTCCAAGACTAACAGAATATGATCTCACTATTGCAGACCGCATAGGACCGGAGAGCTTAGGTGAGGGACTTCTTCAGGTCATTTAATCCTAACTTATCTACATAGGGGAAATGGTTGAGCTGACACCAACTAATGCATGCTCCCCTCTGAAACACTAATTGAAAAGGAACAATTGTGTGTGCACAATCAACCTGCCCACAGCAGTCAGGACTATGAGATACTGAAATCTTACACTCAGTCGTAATCTTCATGTGTAATATTTATGACAAACAGAGAGCACTTTTGAGGAATGTAAACATGCTCATGTATAGGATACTGCATGAGAGATGACATGTAAACATTATATGTTAAAAACTAAATGACAAATACCTTCTACAAATATGTATGGTAATGAGAAGTGACTAATTGTTGCATATATTTACTTTGCTTCATTCACATAACCCAACCCCCACCTCCTGTCAATGGTATGTACTTTTGTTCGTTATGGTTTTATCTGTACCTATGTATGGGAATAACATGAATTGTTTTACAATTAAATGTAACCGGCCTTGAAAAAGACGATCTTGTCGAAACACGTGTTGGCTGTTCATACATGAATTGCAGAGAATAAATTCATGGATAAAGCTTTCTCAAATCGTGTCACTAATAGATCAATTGTGTATTAGAATTGAAACTGATAATTTACATTTAGGCAAAGCGCAAAGTGCTGGTGGTACATAGTTACTAGTATCAGGAGTTGTTACACAATTGGGAAAAAATATGGTTGGGCCTCTAGATGGCTCTCTCAAAGCAGAACGTACACCATGATGTGAGGGCGCTGGATCACACATTGTTTACCTATGAATGAAAATATTAAAGGACGGTTTCCAAATTAGTGAGCCTGAACTTCGAGTACTTGTTAAAAGGTATACCTACATAGCTGGACCGTTAAAGGGGTGGGCGAGTGTGCAGGCATGGGTGTGTACAATGCTAAAAGCATTCACGAATCAGATCTACCGGTAGATGTGTTTGTGGGTCCCAGAACTAGATTAACATGAAATGGCTAGGTTCAAGACTAGAGTCCACTGGGGGACCTGCCTCTACGTCTCAGTGATAGAGTACAACATGCAACATGCCAGACCAGAGTGGCTGGCAGAGATTCACAAATCACTCACATATGTACCTGTTCAGGCTTTTTCCTGGGATCCATGGAGACAAAAAAGATTTCCATCTGTCGCTCCTTGCTGATTGGAAGGGGCACACTCAAGTAGCAGAAAGGGTCAAAGGTCACAGACACCTTGTTGCATTCAGGACACACTAAGGTGGACTTGAAGAGGCCATGAAAAATATCCACAATGATAGAATCATTTCTTCTCTTGTGGTTCCTCCACGCTTCCTCAGCTACCTCCTAAGAGAAAAAAGTACTGTCACAACACAGGAACATAACATTTTTTCCCTCAGCAAGGGGATCTTCAGCAGATACACAAGACAGGGTTGTCTAAAGAGTAGAAATCCATAATATACTGAAAAGTGTGTATGTCTATTTGGATGGTACAAGGGCCGATAGACTGACCCACAGGTATATGGTGTAAAATTTGAAAATTAAAGTTTGAAAGATTGAAGTTTAAAAAAACAAATAAAAAAACATGTGTACCCCAAAGGTGAGCACAAATTAGGATGTGTGGTTGCAGTGGGAGGAAATGGTGAGGTGCCAACTCATTTTAATATTAAATAACTTTTTTAGTTTTAAGGAAAGGAGGATGTACGCTCCAAAGCAGCAGAGTAGTGCCACCCCCACACCCCATAGTATTGTTAAAATAACACGACTGTAGGATATGGTACAAGAATTAGGGAACAGAAGAGAAGACAGAACAGCTGAATGTCAAGAGCACAGCAGAAGGAAAAGTATAATGGTCAAATGACATGCACAAAGAAACAAAAAGATGTATTACCTGTAAGTACAGCAGTTCTCCAATATTGGTATATCTTACATATATGCATGTTTTGAACAATATTCATCGTCAGGTTAGGAATCATCCACTGCAGTTTAAAATGAGCAGCAATAGTAAAGTGAAAAAGGCAGCACTCTAATCAATCCACCTCCTTTTGGGCTACCTGCCCTGAACAGATTGGGCAGAGTTGGAGACGTTCCAGCACCGTAGGTCATATTCAGATTACAACCATGCAGAGTTACTGCATCTAGGCCCCTGAGCAAAAGAGGGAGTTAGGTGGGTTGTTGACATAAGAATCTACAAGAGATGTGAAAGCTGGCAAACTGTAGTAACAATTAAGTAACCATTTAATTCTCCAGTGATAGATCTTTCACAGATTCACATGCTTTGATCAGATATATCCATTTAATGACAGTCAAACCGAGGGAATTGAAGGCAATGAAGATACAATAGAGGTCCACCTTAATTAAAGGGATGTTGCAGCACTGCTAGTTCATCCTCCATATAATGTCTGGACTGCACATCCAGGCTGTTGATAAAGATGTGAGGCATCGTGTTGGAGCATAATTCAATTTTTGGGGCTCTCTTGTCCCATTTTATGGAATCCCTAAACTCTTTGTGTTTACTTTGCTGGTTTTCAAGGGTATTTGGCTGTATCTGTATGTACAGGGAGATTTGTAGTGATGTGCTCCTGTCTCTGCCTCCCTTTTCTTGATGTGGGGTAGTCTGGTAACAGCTGCATTTAATTTTTGGCTTCACCAATGGATTAAGCAACTTTTACTGCATTAGAGGCAAAATGGGTCAACATGGTAGTCATTTGGGTACTCATCCATTTTGGAAGACCTGCTCCTAGATATTTTGCTTTGTGGTCTATCGGCAGGGACCACGAGGAAGGACTAAAATGGCTGATGTGCAGGCATGTGCTGATTCTTAGCTCAGCCCTGTACCCTATAGAGTGGTTCAAACCGGGCTCTTCTGCTTTTCTGTGCCAGAAATGCACAATGCACCTCCTGTGTGGGTGTACCAACCCAGTGTGTTTGGTGGCATGCGTGTGCTGCCCTTCATGTAATTGGAGGGCAGGCTGAGGCCTGCTATGGGAGACCCCGTGCATTACTTATCTGAATTGTTAGAGGACTGCTGCGAAGGTGGGCTGCGGGTCATGATTTGACCATACTTCCTGCTGGAATCCCATCTTGGACATGTCCCCCTTCTCCTAGTCATCTTAGATGGTTGGACTGCTTTTCCCATCTTGGGAAACTTTACTAGCCGTTGATGTACTGTGTACATGAAACATTATCTTGGATCAAGCGCCTCTAGGAAGGAAGTTGCTTCAGTTCGATATTATGCTATCCTTGGTTGTCTCCAACTGCTGCTCCAACCATGGGACAGTTCTCATCTGGCTGGCTGTCCCTCTTACCCCTTGAGCGGTCTGGATTCCCTTGGTCAGGTTCCCGTGTCTTCATGGTGACTTCGCCGTTGCTTCTGGGTACCCGAGTTATTAATCTTTTCAACCACCAGGGTCATCGCTGGCCAAAGGTTGAAGCCCATGTGCATCGGATCCCTTTCACAGACAAGTACTGATACCTTATATACTTGTCCCCAGGATCTGGTGTCTCAATTAGTCATTTGTATTGTCAGTGGTGCCATAGATTTAGGAGTATTGGGGTTACGCAGGGATCATTACATATTACCATTGAGTGCATTGGTGGTATCCTGCTCTGCTTCCATCATTCTCCGTTGAAACAAAGCTCCTATTTTGGGGGAATGTAGGGATCCATTTTAAGGCCCCTCAACTTTCAGTTTTTCCCCTTATTTTCCATGGCTCACCGATTTTCTTTGATGGCCAGAGGGACTTCTGATGTTCGCTGCCATTGCAAACCTTCTTAAGGTAAATGGAATTAAAAGGTGGCCAGTCCCAGGGGTGCATCTCAGTCACCCTAGGGCACAGATCGGGTGCCTATCACCCAACATGAGTTTTAGGGAGTGGGTGGGTGGCAGTAATACTTTAGTTTTGGCTTTGTTAGGGGTGCAAGCCATTTCACTGCATTGATAGCTCGTTGTAGCCTTTTGGTAACCATTGGGTCCACCAATTAATTGTTTTCCAAATCCTGCTTCTGTCACTTTGTACATTAGGGCTCCCTTTGTTCAGAGCAGCCAAAAGGTGGCATTAAAATGGCTGTTCTGACCATGTGGGCTCTTTGCGAGTCCAAAATAGGTGCCCCCATATTGGTTTCAAATGATTTTGGGCAGTTTGTCACTGAACGCTCAGTCTCACTTCCTGTAGGAGTAGTTCTGGCTAAGTGGCAGTCATACTGACCAACCAGAATGGTTGGTACTCTGACCTTCTGTCCAAGACCCTCTAGTGAATGGCCAAAGGTCAGACCTTTTTTTGCAGTCGACTTGAGATACTGCCTGGCCCCCACTTCTCACCGTTTTCTCACCTTTTTGCCATATACAGTCCTTACTTGGGTAAAATGGCTGGGGCTAATCTCGGTTTGGGCTTTTTTGCCAATATAGGTCCAGCCTTCGCTTCCTGAAGACTCCTGCTGCCTCTTCACATCTGCTTGGTAAAGCCTTTTATGCTGGAGCAGTTTTCTGGGCAGTTTACTACCTTATGCCGCCTTTTCCTGCCAGGATCTCCCACTTGGCTGCAGGTTGCACTGTTGTCAAGAAGGGTGCTAAAACTTCAACACCTAGACACATCTGCTTCGGACATCAGATTGCTTACAATCATATCTCCATCCTGGGACTTGTTTTCTTCTGAGCTGCCTACCTTCTTTATCCACTGAGTTGCTGGGAGCCATCTTTGCAGGTTTACTTGCCTTCCTCATGCTTCCTTGCCAAAATGTTCACTTCAGGCTTGAAGGTTTGCTTCATGGGAAGAACCTGTGTTGCTTTTCTGGGTCATCTCTAACTAAGGGTGCTCATGCTTGGGGACCTGATCCAGAAAACTGCACCTGCAAAGTCATACTGTGTTTTGTGTGTGTTGCTGGAGCCATTCGTGCAGCAACTGCTGATGCTAGAGCATACCATTGGGTCCGGGGGTGGGTGATTATTCCCAATGCTCACCCTTATGGGTCCCTCGTATTTGAGTTTGAGATACTTTGGAGGCAAATTGCAACTGCGTTTCCTACAGACTTATTGGGGGTCTTCCAGCTCTGCTGAAGCACCCTCCAGCTTCGGGTTCATCCATCAACCTCTGGCTCTCTTCACTGGTGTCTCCTCTGGTCTGGTCTTACCTGGGGTTGTTGGACGCAGAATCTGCATCTATGGTGATTAACTAATTTTTTTTTAAAAAAGGAGGATGGTCACTTCACTTTAATTCCATTGATTCCTATTGCACTTACAACCTGCACTGCAACGCTTAAATTTACTGTGGTGGTAGTAATCTTCACCTGGACATTTTTCCAGTGCACACAAGCTTCCAAAGGCCTATTTGCTTTCTTGTGACAGTAGGCGACGGGTGCAAAGACCCATCTTGTGAATCCTTGCTTTGAGATACCCAATACCTTGTTGGGCAGGTGTGAAGGCATCATGAAGTAAAAAACAGACAACAGATTCAACTTTCTATTAAATGTTTTATTTACTTTGTTAAGCAAGATTGTATGCAGTACCCTGTGGGAGACTGCACCAGCCATGTCCTCTTTCCAATAGTTAACCCCAACCTTTGGTATACGCATGTACTACACAAGTTGGTAGAGTGACTGAGCAGCCAGGCTTTTCTCAAGAGGGTTCAATGTGAGCTGTAGGGTTGCAACATATTTTCACAGTGACAAGTATCCAAATAACGCACTCAAGGTTTCTTGATTAAACCGTTATTTATTACATTGTCAGTTTGAATAAGCCTTCTTTAGAAGGGAGCAAATATGTAACACTTAAATATACTTCAAAATACACACTCAGTTTCGGTAAATCAGTAGATAAACATTTGGGATGGCACACAGACACTCTAGGACACTGCAGACATTGAATATATATATATCTATCACTGGTACATTTAGAGCAACACCGAGTTTGGTAAGTTTTTTGTTCAAAAATCACTGTTGGGCCACAAGCTGGGAGGCTTGCGATGGGCAAAGCTGCAAGAAACTCTGCAAAAGGCAGCAAATGCAAGTCTCAACTGAGAGCTAGCAAGCTACACAACAAGAGCTAAGTGGCGCCCTTTAGTTAACAGCACCTTAGTTCTGAAGAAATTGGTTCCAGCTGGCTTCTATATGTTTGTAACTAACTTTCAGCGCATGCTTTTTTAAGAATGTTGAGCTCATTTTTGTGCTTTTAAACTGTTAAAACGTTTATGTGCATTTTAATACTGTGAATGAGACTAGGAGTGATTTAACTCTTGTCATTTTAGGCATCATGCAGAATTTATTGACGTGTGTTTTTTTTTTTAAAAAGTGGGAACTAAGGGAGCAGCAATTTTGGTGAGCCTTTAGCTCCGTGAATGCAGTAACGCTGTTACAGCATTCTTCTTGCGCTGTCTAGTGATCATTGTGATCCCAAAGCTTACCTTCATAACAGGCTTGCCGTGTGGGGACTGCAACTCCCAGCAGCCTCTCTTGTCGCGTACCCGTGTTGTCATCGGGACGCGACACAGGTTATAATTGGATCGCGTCAGCGAAGCGCTGACGCGAAGCCTGTTTTAGCCTGTTTCTGCCTGGTTCAGCGTTCGGCGGGAGATGCTGCTGGTTGCAGCCTACACCTGGTAAGTTACCTCTAGAGAGGTTATTTTGGTTTTTAGCTTTAGCTCTTCTTGGGGTATACCTACCTTGATTATATACAATGAGGTGTTTTGTTTATAATAGCGCACAGTTGAAACACCTTGATAATTCTCATGGCTCTATCACTTTGAGAGCATTAAATAAAATCAGGACTGCACAAATCTATAAACCCCCCATTCGAACCTGCAAAATGAACGCCGCAAGGATAGAAAGCTATCAAGCAGCACTACTAAGTGCTAGATCAGCTGGGGCACATACCACAGAAATTGCGGAAGTTATTCTTTCCTATGATTTAGACATACTTCTAGTTACTGAAACATGGTTCACTGACTACCCTCCTAGTATATTTCATGAGTTGGTTCCAGATGGCTGATTTAAACATATCAACAGGACTTTGAAAAAGGGAGGAGGCATTGCCGTTATTCATAAAGCTACGTTAGCCATCTCACACCTACATATGCTGGATTGGGGTGACGGCTCGCAAGTTGGACATCTGACTTTTCAGATCTCCCCAAAATCCAGTATTCACATAATACTGGCCTACAGACCCCCCGGCCCTTGCAAACAATTTCTAGCGAACTTGGATATTTTCTTAGTACTGAGGGGACGAAATATAAGGAACTGATCCTTGTAGGTGATTGTAATATATGGCTTGATGACAGAACAAAACCAGACTCTATGGAACTCTAGGAGCTGTCTATTATCCATGACCTCCACCCGTTGGGAGCCCAACCCTCACATATAAAGGGTCACTGTCTAGACGTAATTATATCACAAGGCAGCTGTACCACTCTGAAGGAGATTGTGCCAATTTTTTGGTCAGACCATTTTATTAAATTTTTTACGTTGAGTACACCCACCCAGGTCAAAATTAGTAGCAAAAACAGACAGGCCCTTCAATCGCGAAAAGCCAGAGATTTAGATAAAATTATTGGCACTGAACTCTCTAGGCTTCTGGCGTGTACAGATCCCACAGCATCCTGTGAGGACTTTTTTTCAACAGGCTTTTCAGCCTTAAGTATTATATGTAATGAAATAGCTCCCCTAAAACCAAAGTCCAAGAAGATCTCTCAACCTTGGTTTTCAGCTGATCTACAACATTTACGCAAAGTAACCGGCAGGTCCAATCAGATCTGGCTCAAGAGGCCAACCCCGGAGAATAAAATTCTGGCCAAAAATGCTTTGTCAGAATATAAGATGGCCATTTTTTTGGCCAAGAAAGACTTCCTGGGAAAAAAAATTACAATCTGCTAATAACCAATCGAGAGAACTATTTTCTATTATATTTAATTTTTGTAATCCTATTTGTAAAAACGCTGTGTCTGATTCTTCTGCAGCACGAGCTAATCTTTTTAACTCTTTCTTTATAGATAAGATTGAGCGAATAAGGTCAGAAATCAAGCTAACAGCTCCTGAAAATTCATCAGCACATGCTAAACCACAAGTGGATGAATTAAACATCTTATCAAATCAGATCTCACCATCTGTTTTTGATTTTCACCCAGTCACCGAAGAAGACATTTTCCCAATCATTAGTGCCCTTAAACCTACAATTGATTCTCTCTCTCCTCTACCAGCTTATGCAGCAAAGAAGTTGGCACATGATCTTACCCCATTCATTGCGACCTTTGTTAATAAGTCAGTACAGGAAGGGATCGTTCCAGAGAGTTTGAAATTATCAATTGTCTCACCTCTACTGAAGAAACCATCTTTGGATGTCGAGGTGCTGCAAAACTATCGTCCTATTGCAGGCTTACCATGGCCACCTAAGGTACTTGAAAAAGTTGTTACCAACCAGCTTCAGAAATTTGTCGAACAAAAATTATTGTTGGACAAATTTCAGTCTGGTTTTCGTCCAAAATATGGAACTGAGACTGCCTTGTTGGTAGTACAGGACGAACTGTTAAAGGCTGCGGACCAAGGGGAGCTTACCCTCCTGGTCATGCTGGATGTGTCCGCGGCCTTTGATACAGTGAATCATCAAATTCTTTTGGACCGCCTGCAGGAGGTTGGAAAAGTATCTGATTTAGCACTGAGGTGGTTTAGGTCTTTTCTGACTAACCGTCAACAGCGGGTGAGAGTGGGGGAGTTCCTGTCAGACCTTATTTGCTCGAGATGTGGGGTCCTGCAGGGATCCTCCCTGTCGCCACTGTTGTTTAATCTGTATATTCGGCCACTACTTGAGATTCGGAGACGCTATGGGTTGAATTTTCACTCATATGCTGATGACACCCAGATCTTCATACGAATTGGCAACTTTCAGGAAGCTTTTAACAAACTGGGGCTTTGCCTGGAGGAAATAGGCAGCTGGATGTCCCAGAATTACTTGCAACTTAATGCTGCTAAAACTGAATTGATTCTATTTGGACCAAAAAATCAGTTGTTGGCAGCTAAGAAGTTGCCTTTTCCATCACTTCTGGGCAAGAGTTTAAAATTTGTATCAAAAGTAAAAAATGTGGGTTGTATGTGGCAAGAAGACCTGGGCTGTGACGCCCAGGTGGGAGCTAAGACAAAAGCAGTACATTTCATTCTTCGAATGCTCCGTCAAGCACTCCCCTACATACCAACCAAAGATCATGCTTCTGTGGTCGGAGCTCTTACCAGTGCCCACTTGGACTATTGTAACAGTCAATTGTTGGGCATTCCTACTAAACAGCTTCATCGGCTTCAGAGGGCGCAAAATGCGGCCATCAGACTGATATTTAGACTGAAGAAAACTGATCATGTCTCACCTTTTCGCCAAAAGTTGCATTGGCTACCAGTCGAAGATCCCATTAAATTTAAGACAGCCTGTATTGTCTATGAATGTGTCAATGGCCTGGCTCCCCTGTATTTACAAGAGCTAATACAGCCATACCAACCCATGAGACAATTGCGATCTTGTGATAGAAATCTTTTAACCATTCCTTACTCGGCTTTTAGAACCAGAGGTGACAGAAGATTCTCTGTCTTTGGTCCCAGGATGTGGAATTCGTTGCCGCAATACCTAAGAACCATGAGCTCACTTCTTCAATTTCGCCAGGCACTGAAGACTTTCCTTTTTAGGTAGTTGTCCCCATTTCATCTGGGATCCTTTTCAACGTTGTTGCTACCTTCAGCTGTGTCATCTGCGCCGACATACGGTTTATTTCGTTTGGTGCGCTTTACAAATGTAAAAAAATCAAAATCAAATCAAAATTCTATTCCTGTTGTAGTATGGCAGATCCTGTTGTTCCTGGGCCTCAGTCATGGGGACAAGAGGGAGGATGTCTGGGGACTCCTGCACTACGATTCGAAGTTCGGCGGCAGCAATGGGCAAAGTTCAGATCAGCGGCACTTCGGGCTTTCAGCTTATCGCAAATAGCACCACTGCAGTTCTCGGATACCTTCTGGGCTTTCCTTGCTTCTGGGGTCCAGCACTCTATTGAGGTGGCTCAGGCTTGGTTAGCCCTGCTTCAAGGGAGTCCGGAGGATCATCCTGGAGCTCGGGTCTGACTCAAAAACGATGCACTCGATTTTGGTGTTCTCATCACCTGGCATTCGGTTCCTGCAGCAGCAGTGGAAGTACAGCCAGCAGAGAGGATTTCCAGTCGAGTTAGTCTTGGGGTCGATTGGTCCCACCAACCCAAGGGGAGTTCCTTTGCAGGGCTTCTCTAGTCAAAGCGAATTCGGAGCTTCACCGCTGCAGCAGGGATTCACCAGGCAAACCAACGGTCCAGGAGTTGCAGCAAGCTTCTCTTCCAAGTTCTTCTTCGGATTCCTTCGTCCAGTGGTCGACTGCCTTCCAAGCCAAAAGCCAAGCATGTAATGCACAAATTAAATCCTTATTTATTTTTGTCTAAAAGTTCTTTATTCTGGACGATATACCACTCATATCACGCCCTTCTCCTGGAACCCCCCCCCCCCCCCCGGTCACACTGAAGCAGGAACCGGGCTGGTTGTCAAAGTTAAAATATTTATTCATGTATTTACAATTTAATCACACTAGGTTTTAATGGGTACACAATCACCAATAGGGTGATGTAACACTGAATAATCTCTTTAATACACAAGGAGTAGTAGTGAGCAGAACAATTCAGCACAGAAATAATACTTGTCTGTGTGTTCAGATCATATGGCACTGTGGTTCGAGGTTCCCCCTGCACGCCCCTCAATCCCCAATAGGCAATGTAAGGAGATTAGAGGAGAGAGCAGGTATTCAGGAATGGCAGAGAATTCAACAGTATATCAATCCCACGTTCCCCCTTTCCAACACAAGAAAAAACAGAATGCACTGTCAAGCTGTCTGAATGGCTTTTAAAGTTATCCTTAGAATGGACTGGGCAAAAACACCAAATATGATCTAAATTTGCATAAGTTGTTGTAAAGTCTTATGGGAGACGCTTTGGATAGTTGCACACAAACACAAGCAAAGATTTAATACCAACAAACAATTTGAGTTGGAAGCAATCAAAAGCTGTTTTACACGTGTTGGAGTTTCCCAAAAACGAAATTCGGTGCAAACTTTTCACTGCGCGATAATCGCGATAACGGGAGAACCGTATGGATTTGGAATGCGGTTTTAGATGCGATTTAAAGCTGTGGATGTTAGCTACAAGCAGCATTTTGTTTCTAGCACAAAAACAGAGGGAGTTGTGCACGTTTTAGTGGAAATCGTTTTTTCGAGATAGGCGCAAGAATGGGAAACAGGAATCCACTTTTAAAATGACAAATGGATTTCTTACACTAGAGGATGACTAGGAACAAAACGAATTCCACACAGGTACACAGCCACTTGATCAGAATGATTGCCTGCAGAGGAAACTCGCCTTCTTCGGATGAGAAAAGATCAGCGCAAAGATAGTTTTAGCAATACTAATACAGAGGAAGATAGGATGGTTTGGATAGAGAGTTCAGACAATTCAAAAATGCTCCTAACACAGGTTCTGAATACAAGATAGGATTGTTTTTAGATGGGGATTAACTAAGCAAGGTACATATGCTAGTGACACAGTTCCATCTATAGATACTCACTAGATATGTTTTTAAACGGAACCGTCAGGATTCTGGTCAGGGAATTGGATCTGGTTCTAGGACAGACAGCTGGGCACATCGGATTGGATCTGCAATCTGCAAAGCACTCTGGTCACAGCACGGCACAGGACTGGATTGGATCTGCCCTTCTTGGTTCTGATAATTATTTCATCAGGCAAGCAGTACAGCGCAGCCTGGCTGTATTTTGATGCTTCCTTTGAGGTTTGTGGGGTTCTGGAATTTGAAGCCTAGCTGAAAATGGTTCAGCTATGCAATGTGTTTCTGCTTTGCCAAGTTCCGGGAGTCTGGAGCAAGGAAGATGTAGAGTTCAGCAGCAGGGTGCTCCGCCAGTATCAGGATAGTGAGTGAATCGGTCTGTCTTTTTGAGTGGTGAGCTGTCTCTATTTATGCTGATAAAGGGGGTGTGTGGGCTGGTTTATCCTAAACTCACCCCTTTGACAGGTGATTGGGTCAGAGACTCCCCTCCACCTTGATAGGAGGAAACAGTGTCACCTTTATGGTGTGATTTTATGAGGCAGAGCATCCACCCCATGCCCCTTGAACACAAAATCTACTTTTGGAACAATACATATTTACACATGTACAACCTCTATAACAATCACATATACAGATTACATATTTTATATAGCAGCTATCCCTCAAAACCCTGTAGCTGTGGGATCTTGTCTCGGCTTTTCACAGAATTTTGCCCTTTTCATCAGGAACACAATGTCCAATTCTTAAGCAAATTTCTACAAGTGTGCGCGTTTAACAGGGGCATACGTGCGTAAAGTTTCATACTTCTAGCAGAAATACATTGTGTAAAATCACATTTCTTGCCCTTTCTCTCCAGAACATGTCACACGATTTTGTCGCCTCTTGAAACGTGCAGCCAAAATTTAGATTCACAAATCTGTTATTTTCATATTCTTCACAATTCTAAACAGTAAGTTATCCGTCTTTTTAAAATGTGTTCTTTGTCCTTGTTAAGCAACAAATGGTTGTTTTAGGTCCACCACTTGGTCTCTCCCTGGAAGCCCAGGAGCCATCCCCAATGTTTGCTCTTGGCAGAGGCCATTTACGACTGTCCTCACACATCGCATTTCCTTAGTAGCAGCTTTTCATGGTTACCTTTTGCCTCTGTAGACCAAGTTCTTTCCAAACCCTTTAATTACCATTTGGGTGTGATTTCCTGGTGGGGGGAAAGGCCATCCTTCTGTGGAGAAACCTGATATTCCAGTTTGGTAGCTTTTAGCCAGGCTTGATTTAATTGTTAATTCTGGTGCATTTTCCCTTAGCTTAAAATAAACTTGTGATTTCAAAATAGCAGCTACAATACTTATTCAAGATTTTAAACAATAGGATCAAAACAATCACAAAATGGGTTACTCTCAGTAACAGGCCTCTTAGATTGCAAACATTTGATTTCAGTTTATATACATGTTTAAAGTTTAATCAGGCAGGCTCCTGACAGCTGTCATTCAGGCGGCCCAGGGTAATGCACCCATAGATTTTTGACAAATCCACAGACAGGCCACTTTTGCTGTGGAAATCCCTTTATGCTTTCAGCTTTTCAGGTGCTTGCAAGTTCACAATGATTTCTTAACCCCTTAAGTGCCACCGACGAGCCGGCTCCTCAGTGGAAACCACTCTAGGTTGCCACCGACGAGCCGGCTCATCGGTTTTGGCACTCTGCTTTGCTCGATCCCTGCAACGCAGGGTTCGAGGAAAACTGTAATCCAACCGCCGGGCTATGTGTCCCCCCTCACTGCCAGGGGGCTGGATTACCTTCAGTTTCACGTCGGCGTGCGTAAAGCACGTCGGCATGATAGTGAAAGTAATTTTCACCTCAGCAGCCATTTCGGGCTGCTGCAGTGAAAACCGAAGGTGAGTGATCACCTTCCTCCGCCTCGATCTCCGGCTGTATTTCAAGCCGGAGATCGAGGTGGGTATCAGGGGAGATTCTCCCCTTCACAACGTTACCCATTCCACAGCGCTAGAGACCCCTGGGGGCAGATGATCACTGCCCCCAGGGGTGAAAAAAAATGAAAAAAAAGGCGAGGGAAGGGGGCGGTGGGAGGGGGTTTGGGGCCCTGGGGCCCACTAGGCCACCAGGGATATAGGAAATAGTGGTGTCCCTGGAAAGGGGAGGTTCTCCCCTTTCCAAGGACACCACTTATATGACGCATTGCTGGTCACAGATCAGCGCAGAGAGCTCGATCCGTGATCTGCAACTAATGGACCACCATGGAAACGTTTGAGACATGGGGGCTGAGGGGGGCTGCTTACTGCTGCTTCAAGTAAGCAGCCCTCTTCCCCCCCTGCCCCCAAAGCATGGGGGCACATATGTGCACAACCCTGGGGGCAGATGGCTGATCATCTGCCCCCAGGGAAGGGGGGCAAACAAAAAAAAAATAGAACGGGGGTCGGGGGCCTGGGATTTTTTTGCCCACAAATGGTGGTGACCCTCCCCCTCCCACACCAAGTGGAAAGGGGGGCCACCCCTTGTAACCCTCCCTGGGGGCAGACTTATGGCCCCAGGCAGGAGTACATGAGGTGACCCCCCCCATCCAATTGGGAGGTGGGGGGAGGGCTACCAGGAATTAGTGTGCAGGCCCCCCAAAGGATGGGGCCTGCAGGTTAGGCCCCCTTTGGGGGCAGATGGCTGATCCTCTGCCCCAGGGAAGGGGGCAAAACCAAAGAAAAAAAATGAACATTTCTAAAGGGAATTTTGGGTGGGATTGGGGAGGCTACTAGCCACCAGGGATAGATTTTACAGAAATGGGGGTGGCCCTCTCCCCCTCACCCCAAGGGGAAATGGGCCTCCCCCCCTTGTAGCCCTCCATGGGGGCAGATATCTGCTCCTAGGAGAGGGCATCTGACCCCAAGGAGGGCTGCATGAGATGCCCCCGCCTGCATTTGGTGTGGGGGGGTAGAGGGTCACCCCCCATTACATTAGAAAGTTACCTGGCGGTTTAAGGTGCCCATCAGCCCGCCCTAAAGTGTAGTGTACCATTTTCCATTTTTTTATTTGTTTACGAAACTTGCTTTGGCGCAGAGGGTCACATTGGTGTGCCACTCTGGTGCCGGTGAGGCGGGAGAGGGTCCCCAAAAATCGTGGGACAGGCCCCCCAGCGGGTGGGGCAGTAAGGTTTGGGCACCCCGGTGCCAGATTGGCACACCAATGTGCCCCTCTGCGCCAAGGGGAGTTGGGTTACCAAAGGAAAAAAGTGAAAATGGTGGAATGCTTTTTAGGGGGGGGGGCACCCCAAATGGTCAGGGAATTTTTTTAATGGGATGGGGCATTGACCCCATGTCATGCAGCCCTCCCTGGGACCAGATATCTGCTCCTAGGAATGGACGCCTGAGCCCAGGGAGGAGTGCAGGACAGCCCCCCTCCCTTATCTGCCCCTGGGAGGGCTACATGAGATGGGCCGCCACTCCAATTGGGGTGGGGGTGGAGAGGTGTACCCCCCCCTTCACGTTAGAAAATTCCACAGCGGTGTAGGGGGCCCCTCCGCCCCCGCTAAAGGGCAGCCTGCCATTTTGAATTGTGTTCTTTGTTTACTATACCTGCCTTGGCGCAGAGGGGCACATTGGTGTGCCAATCTGGCGCCGGGGTGCCCAAACCTTACTGCCCCACCCACTGGGGGGCCTGTCCCACCATTTTTTGGGGCCCCCACCCCAAATGGAGGGGGTGTACCTCACGCAGCCGTTTGTAGGAGGCCCAGGGAGGCCTGCATGAGGTGCCCACGCCACCCATTTGGGGTGAAGGGGAGAGGGCCCCCAAAAATGGTGGGGCAGGCCCTCCAGTGGGTGGGGCAGTAAGGTTTAGGCACCCCAGGGCCAGATTGGCACACCAATGTGCCCCTCTGCACCAAGGCAAGTTTTGTAAACGAAGAAAAAAAATGGAAAATGGTGGAACGCTTTTTAGGGGGGCTGTCGGGACCCCAAAGGGACGGGGAATTTTCTAATGGGATGGGGCGGTGAACCCGTCTCCCCCACCCACAATGGAGTGGGTGCCTTGTCATGCAGCCCTCCCTGGGACCAGATATCTGCTCCTAGGAATGGATGCCTGAGCCCAGGGAGGAGTGCAGGACAGCCCCCACCCCCCCCCATTATCTGCCCCTGGGGAGGGTTACATGAGATGGGCCACCCCTCCAATTTGGCCATGTGTGGATTCCCACGGGTGTCCTCTTTTGGGAAATGCATGGGGTTCCCCATTTTCCTTGCTGGCTTCGACACCCTAGGCCCAAATCTGTAGGTTGCCCACATGAACAAAATGGTCAGTGGCGAAAGGCTTGGGGTTACCCTTTTCCTTTTGCGGCCCGGTAGGTGAACCCACACGTGAGGTACCATTTTCATCGGGACACGTGTGGGGGTGCGGGAAGGTAGGCCACGTGTTGGCGGTGTGTTTCGGTGGGTGGCCAGAGGGAAATGTCTGAGAATTGTCTTCATTTCCAGCCAATTTCAGAGACATTTCCCTGTGTCCACTCACCGAAACACGTTGCCAACAACAGATGTCATAGCTTCTCGTGTTCCCACAGGTGTCCCGACGAAAAAGGTACCTCTCATGTGTGGGTGCATCTACCGGGGGCGCAAAAGGGAAAGGGTAATCCGCTGGTAATGGGAACATGTGGGGAAAAAAGGAGCCAAATTTGCCCGAGATATCTCATGTAACAAAAAAGTTACAAGCCATTGAATGGCAACATACCAAAATCACCAAAAAAGGCCCTGGCACTGGGGAGAAATGCCCTTGGCACTTAAAGGGTTAAACTAAGTGAATTGTAGCACCCCCACAAGAATTATGGATGTTTGAGGGTGTTTTGTACCGGCATTTTGCAGTTTCAGCAACAAAGAAAAAGGGATTTAAAGCAAGATTTTAGGTTTCATTTAGCAAAACCCTGCTTTTTCCTTCTGTACTACATTTTCAATTGTTGTGGAGCCCAGTGACATATTTCAGGAGTGAGATCTCCGTTCCACCACTGACAACATGCATGGCAGATTGGGCAGCCATCTTTTTGGTGTCTTGCAAAGCGCGATTTTCAGAGGTTTTGGCGCGCACAAGGGTTTTGCGGCCATTTTGCTGTTTTCTGACACCATCATAACAGTGCTGCAGCATAGCAGAGCAGAAGTGGGTTAAAACATCCCACACACCCACTGGTTTGTCTGACATTTGTGCCAATTTCCTGCTCCTCATTTCCTCCCAGTTAGCATTGCATGAACGCAGTGAGATCTTCAACTATCTTGTGTGACTTCAGCATCCATAAATCTGAAATCTTTCAACACCAGAATCAGCTTCTTTTCATGCCTTGCAAATCCAGTCCCCACTTCTGATGAAAGAATCATGCATTATTACAAGCTACAAAAATGCCATGTATAGCCCAATGACACCACATTGTAGATGTATGTAACATATATGACTTTCCAAACAAAATAGAACAGGTACATATTTACAATTTAAATGGAACACACAAAAAACGCATTTGTTCATAGGCCTGTATAAACAAATAGCATGCAGACACATGCCTGTGACTGTTTAGTGACAAGAGGTCTCTTTGGAGTTGTAGTAGATGGCAGAGCCAACCCCAACAATAATACACCAAGAAAAAGTAACCGAGGACTAAGACAGCACAATGGAGCTTTAAAGTAAGCAACATTATATAGCTGATGTTTTCAAGGTGGTAGCCTCATACTGCACCTTTTACCAATACTATTGCTATTACAATGCTGATTTTATGTGTGTCAGCCGGTGGGCAACAGTCGTAAACCATTAACTAAGCATTATTTATATATTGTGACTTTTATCATTTCCAAATGGCAGTACTTCTTTCTACATAGCCAGGACATGATTCAAGAGGTGGGAGGACTCATTTGTTTGGGTTTGGCAACATTTGTGTGTAACAAGGATGCTCACCTGGTCTGGACGGCCCTCTGCATCCCTGAGCTCAATGTACTCTTTTTGCTTGACACGGTTCAGGTCCTCGTGCAGACCATCCAGAAGAAAGGAAAGCAACTCCTGCGAGTCATGCTGCTGGTAGCCCAGGAACTGTGAGGCAAAGTGTCCTACCTTGGTCTGCAATGGTATGCCAAGAAGTGGAGAGGGATATTAGATTCCTTGCATTATGATGTATTCCTATGTCCGTTAAATTGTGGTTGCATAATTTACAAATGCTAATCTCAGAACAGATATAATATTCAAAGATAATGGGTTACAGAACACTAAATTCACACCAACATCTAGCGTTTATGCACTATCGCAGTTCCATCCAATTTCAATGCAGACCAGGATAATCTCACCATCTATACCAAATGTCTGGCCATGGAAATCTTCATTTCAATTAATTTTAGCAGCACATCCTCACAAAAGGCAAAATGAATGGATAACCTAGAGCATTCTCAAAGGATACCTTTGGACATGCTTGCATTTATCCAGAGTGCCTTTACATGGAATACATCTGGAGCACTTCTTAAAAACCAGCGTCAATGGAAAGTCATTTTTTACCATCAAGTCTTGAAGACATTACAATTGGTCCATAACCTTGTGAGCAATACCCCAGACAGTCCAGCTAATGCAGCTAACGATCCTTATTCCGTTGTCTCTGGTAAAATCTTGACATTAAATGTTCCACTACAGGTCCTCATTTATGACATTACCTAGAAAGAAATACGGAATATCTCTAAATGTATGAACAAAAGTTAGTCTCGGAGAGATTTGAAGATTTCTGGACACAAATGCCTTGTTACTTCTGACCTGGAATATGGCAAAGTGAGAATCCTCTTAAGAAGCCCGCCAAGATGGTTTCAACTTAAGTAACTCAATTAGAAAACAATTCCATTGCTTCCACCAGAAAATGTCTTGTTTTGTAATTACCGTAACGTCCAAAAACTCAACACAACTGTAACAGGTCTGCTGTGCCTCTTTCAACATGCTCATGACCTGATAGCACAGATATTGGACTAGGACCTGATTCAAACAAGGAGCAAGGAACATACACAACTATGCACATGCTCACAACTATCTGTTCTGGTCACTCCTTTTAACAGCAACATATACAATGGGCCCATTATTGGTGGGAGAGAAGGCAAATGGAATATTCACATGAATACAGTCATGAAACAAAGAGTGATGTATTAAAAATCAGTTTCAAAATACATCATAGCGCATGCGAATTGATTGTATAATTGAATTGTTGGTTCAAACACAAACATTTTACATACCCAATATCATCCCACGGTTGGAAAGGTGTACACAAGCAGAAAGAACCAAAGAAAGCACAAGAATTTGAATTATTCCTGATTCAATTAGAGTGATAGATCAATGTTTCAAACAAGAAATGGGGGTGTAGTGTGAGAAGCCCAGTCCATACATAGCCACTAGGTGATACAGTGCCTGAGTTGAAGGGGTTTTCACTTCATGCTAGACATGGGTCCATAGTATTTACCATTAATTCTCAATTGAGTGTCAAATCGGGTGTGTGCCCAGTGATCCACTAGCTAAGCACTATTTTGTGGCATTTATACCCCATTCGAGTGACTGTGTGAATGAATTACATTAACACTCACCCAGCGTTCCAAGCTATATGGTACTAACTTGAGAGAAATGAAAAAAATGTTGAGAGTCTTGTCAGATGTCACTTAATGCTTGATCAAACTGACAGACTAAAATTAATTAATAGTCGTCAAGAATAGGTTTATTACCCAACTTACCAGATTCGAAATTATGATTGATACAAAGGATATAGATGAATCCATTAACATACGCCATGATGTATTTTGAAACTGATTTATAACGCACCACTCTATCTTTGTTTCATGACTGCATTCATATGAATATTACATGCATACTTAATAAATGTTTGTTGATCTGGACTATTTGTCAGCCTTGAAAGCGTCCCAGGTCAAAACACGTGTCGGCTGACATTCTGGAGAATTAGACCAACCCTTGATGCAAAATTGCATACACTTTAATTGAGTTTTTTCTTGAGTACAGGCAGCGCGCAACACCAAATCAAAAAGTCAGATTCTATATTTGTAATTTCGGATATTTTTGGGTACACCCAATTTTGTATTGGTGACACAGCCAGCCACTTCTTAATCCAACAATGGTTGCAGCGCACTCTATAGGTTTTGTACCCATTTATAGTATTAGGCTGTTAAGTTACTAACACACCCCACCCTGTTTTCTCAATACTCATGGGAGATTAATAGCCATCGTCCATTCAGTAGGGAATGGTATTTTTGTGTACACATCTGGAGAGAGCAAATTAGGCAGTTAAACCAAAACAGCTACATAAAACTGCTTGGCCAAACTGAGCATCTGCCCTGTCCCTTGGCTCCATGGAGTAATACTTACAAAAAGCATGCAATGTAGCCATATTGCTGCTTTACAGATTTGCTGCTGGGGTAAATAACTCTGGAATTGAACAATGCAGTTTTAGCCATCATTAGTGTCCACTACCTTAGGGGTGGCAACCTTTCTGAATGTGTAGCACTCTAAATCAAAGTCTAACCAGCATTTAGCGGCAGCCTTTGTTGCTCTTGAGCCAGCATCAAGTTTTGCTTTTCTCTCACCCACATGCCTCTTCCTCCATTAGTAGGGCTTTTCAGAGCCAACACTGGTATGTTGTTCAAGGAAGCCAACCTAGTACACCTGCAAGGGCTGTTCGCACTGTCGTGTGTTGGTGGTGAACCAAACTCTCACCAGGTAGCATAGGCTGAGCAGTAAGTCTTAAACTTTGATCAGTGGTTTGCTGGCAGAAAGAGTAAACAAAGTAGGTAAGCATTAGAATGTCCACATCTATATATTTGTGGAAATGCGTTTGTATGTTCAGGTTTGGCTCCAGCCACATAACAGTTGGTGAGCTGAAATTTTGGCCCATTTTTGGCCCATGTTCTCGCGCCTTGAAACACTTGTGTATAGGCGCGTTATAAATGCCATATCATATACCAGTCTGGAGTGTACATGCGATAGTGAAATGTCACCAACCACACCCATTCGCCCTGCACAGGGCAGGGTCTCGCCCTCTGCTATCAGTGTAGGCAGTTTGGAGAGATTGCTGATTTTGCGATTGTTGGCTCCATCCCCACCAACAGTTGGTGGGCAGGAGGAATTTGGGCCCGAGGTCGGCATACCAGTCTGGGATGTACTGGCGATAGTGAAATTTGACCAACCCCACCCATTCACCCTGCACAGGAGTTAGAGGTGTAGGCAGAGAGTGAGAATTGTAGTAGGGTTGGTTGGTGGCATCACTATCTAGATGCGACACAAGCTACCCTTCAGAATTCTATCTAGATGTGACGCAAGATTATCTTCACAATTCTATCTAGATGTGACTGTTAGGCAGAGTTTGTATGCAGTACCCTCTGGGACCACTACACACAACTAGGACTACAGGTGTAAGCAAAACCAGCCTTTGGTAGAAGTCTGATCCACAGAGTTTTTGGTAGCGAGCTGAGCAGCCAGGCTTATCTCAAGAGGGAATGTGAGCTAGTAAGGGTCTTACACAAAGGTCTACAATAGCAAGTATTCAGATACACTTATACTCAAGGTTTCTTGGCAAAACAATTAATTTATTAAACAATCGTTTATAAAGCATTCACTAAAAGAGGCAACCAATATCACAGAAATTATACCACAATACTGATTACTAAGCAGTTGAGCTCGCTTTAAGTCGGAGCAAAATAGCATTGAAGTAGGAGCAAAATGGCATAAATTGATAAAAACGGATAATAAAGTTACTTTAAAACAGTGCAAATAGTTTGCGTTCACCAGAGGAGTTGATTCAATGCAATAGGTATGCCAAAGTCAATGGGCTAGTGTCTTGTATAAATAAAAACGCTTCTGGTATTTAAAACGGAAAAGTCTTTGCCACGGTTCTTAGAAGTAGTTCACGGAAGAAAGGTTTGTATGTCGGGTCATATGCTGACTAGGCCTGCAGTGTGCCAAAGTTCCATAAACTTTCGCGGTGAGAGGCAAGTTCCCTCGGTCTGGTTTTCACAGTACCTTATTTTGAAGAAAAAGATGCAGCTGAAGACTTCTGTTCCTGGCAGTTCCTGCAGATCTCGCTGTTCCTGAGCCTCAGTCGTGGGGACAAGAGGGAGGACCTCAGGGGACTCCTGCACTGCACTGGAACGGATCACAAAGCTTGAAAATTGGCAAATCTTCGATTCCAGTTGCTGTTCAAGCACACAAGCTGGTGTCCCTTCTCCCTGGTTAATCCTAACCAGCTCAGAGTGTGGAATTGGGTAAAATGAGAAGCCCGGGATTGTTATTATTAGAAATCATAACCCCCATTAGAAGAATAGGTACTATCTGTAGAGAACCATTACCCATTATTAGACTCACTGTTAGAATCATTATAATCTTTGCTATGGAATCATTCCATTATTGCATTCTGTTTAGCTATCTATAGTACATTGCTGAAGTAGACACTATCAACATATTAGACTGCCACTTTTGAATGCATTTGCAATATGCTTTTAGAATGGTACTGTATGCATATAGTGTTTGCCATTTAGAATGATAGAGAAACATGCTGCCACTTTGCCATTTGAAATAGAACAACACTTGCATATATCTGAAGTGCCATGTAGTGTTTTAGAGACACAATATATATTCACTATGATTTGCTGTTCATCTATGTTTGCATTAGATATAGCGCTTAGGCTGTGAGAGAAACTTCTGTTTGCACTAGAGAGAAACGAATTAGGCCTGGAATGACACACACACTGGCATATTTGAAATGCAAGAAAAGCCATTCAGATTGTTATGCTTTGTAGAGACACATTTAGAGATATGTTTGGTATGTCATGTATGTATGTATGTATGTATGTATGTATGTATGTATGTATGTATGTATGTATGTTGAGTCACTTAGAATGAGTCTGCATTATGTAGTGCTTGTATTGCGAGAGATTTTCTGTAAACACTAGGAAGCATTCAGAATGAGACACGAGGCCTATGAGCCATTTTTTGATGGTATCCAGGTGGCTTACGAGTTGATTGGTCCCACCAACTCAAAGGAAGAAGTGGTCCTTGAAGGGGCTTCTCTGTCGAGGTGAACTTGGCCATTCAGACCTGCAGCAGGGTTCCACCGGGCAAACCAACGGTCCAGTAGTTACAGCAGCCGTCCTCTTCCAGCTAGTCTTCGGTTCTTTCGTTACAGTGGTGGACTGCCTTTTAGTTCAAGAGACTCTCCTTTTAAACAGTTTTCTCCCATTCATTCCAGCCTAGCTGCCACTCGCCCAGCAGGATGGCTGTCCTTGCCTGACAGTCAGCCATCCAATCACTCCAGAGTGCATTTGGGTCTCCTAGGAGACGAAGCTCATCGAGTATCAGGCACCTCCATCACTTCTTGCCCACCCCAGACACTCAGGCGCCAGAGGCGGTGTTCAGTCCTGAAGCCTGCCAAAAAGGCACAGAAACAAAGGGACCAAACCTGGATTGGTGCGCAGAGACAAACTCTAGAAGGACCTTTCCAAAAAGAAATGGCAAAAAAGAAAACCGGGACGTGTTTAAACAAAGGGGGCTCAGACGCCACCTTGAAAAACATGGCTCCTGCATTTAACGCTACCGGTGTTCGCGGCCGGGAAAATCATCGAGTTCGTTGTAAAACCACTGTCACCAGCCATTTCGATAGGAAAGGGTAGCATTTGACTGCTACATGAGTTTCTAGACACAGGGGATGACAATGCATTACTTACCGTAAAAGCATTTCTGATGGTTGCATCTGCTTAGATTCACATGCTGGGCATAGTCCGACATCCAGTGGTCACTGCAGAGTATTGCATTTTGTTTTTCGTAGTCGAAAAGGGGACGTCGACAAGGCGTGTCTGTAACACTATCCCTATAGTGACGTGCAGTGTACCCACAATCCCTCACGCGTCGAGGTCCCTCTGTTTGTATTTTTTCTGCTCTGAGGGAGCCTTCTAGACGTGAGTGAGTCTAGAAAAAAAGAGAGAGATGAAGAAAGATGTCTATGTTCCTTCCATCCGAGCGGGGAGGAAGGGTGGGCGCATGTGAATCTAAGCAGATACAACCATCAGAAATGCTTTTACGGTAAGTAATGCATTGTCTTCTGATGTTTGTTAATCTGCTTAGAATCACATGCTGTGCATAGACTAGCGAGCAGTACCCGGAGTAGGAGGTGGGTTGTGAGAAGGAACAGTAGAGAAAAGATGTCTTAATACTGCTTGTCCCACCTGGGAATCAGATCTAGAGTGAGCATCTAGACAGTAGTGTTTTGTAAAGGTGTGTACAGAACTCCAGGTTGCCGCTTTGCAAATAGACTCAAGGGGAACGTTTGTAATGAATGCTCTGGATGCCCCCGTGCCTCGAGTAGAGTGTGCTCTTGGCTTGAAGGGTAGTTCTCTCTTAGCAAGAGTGTAACAGAGAGTGATGCATTGAACAATCCATCTAGATATAGTGGACTTTGAGACTGCATCTCCTTCTCTTCCTGCTGCCACCGAGACAAAGAACTGATTAGACTTTCTCAGTGGCCTAGTTCTTTCCATATAAAACATGACAGCTCTGCGCACATCGAGTGTATGCAGGCTTTTTTCTCCCAAATTGGAAGGGTTTTGAAAGAACATTGGTAGTTCTATTGACTGGTTGACGTGGAATTTCGATATGAATTTCGGTGCAAACCTTGGGTGTGTGCGTAGAACCACCTTATCTTTGTGAACTGTTACGAAGGGGTCTGGAATAGAAAGAGCCTGTAGTTCACTTACTCTCCTAATGGAGGTGATAGCTATTAGGAAAGCAGTCTTAAGGGTGAGGTCCTTAAGAGTTGCCTTGTGCATGGGTTCAAAGGGTGAGCCCATGAGCATGGTAAGTACTACATTAAGGTCCCAGCCGGGAGCTGGGTTTGCTATCGGAGGGTGTATTCTCTTTACCCCCTCCATGAATGCTTTGATAACTGGGACTTTCCACCATGACACCTTAAGTTGCGAGGTTGTGTATGCAGAAAGTGCCGCTAGATGGACTTTAATAGAAATGAACACTAGACCTCAGTCCAGTAAATGGGTCAGGTACAGGACAATTTGTGTGGGAGAGCAGTGGACTGGGTTGATGCTCTTACCTCTACACCAGATGACAAATCTCTTCCACTTGCTAGAATAGCAGTGGCGAGTGTTGGGTTTTCTAGCTTCTTTGAGAATGTCCATGCATCTCTGAGGGAGTTGTAAATAGCCAAATTCTATGACCTCAGGAGCCAGGCTGCTAAATTCATGTTCTGTGAGCATGGGTGTAGTGTCTTGCCCTTATCCTGTGACAGCAAGTTGTACGGGCAGGGCAGTTCACTGGTGGGGACCGGGACATCTTCATCAGGTGAGCAAACCATGGTTGGCGGGCCCACATCGGGGCTATCAGTATCATGGTGACTGGTTCCTGGTGCATCTTGTGCACTATCTTGTTCAGCAGAGGAGTCGGGGGGGGGGTGGGGGGGGGGGCGTAAACAAATTTCCCTGACCATGGTATCCAGAGCCCGTTCCCCTTGGAGCGGTTCTGTGGGTATCTGGAGGCGTAATCTAGGCATTGTGAGTTCTCCAGAGTTGCGAACAGGTCTATTTCTGGGAAGCCCCATTGTGTGAAGACATCGAAGACAATGTCTTCGTGTAACCGCCATTCGTACTCTGAGGGCAGAGGAAAGTCTCTGCAGAGTTTGTCTGCTAGCAGATTGAGTTCCCCTGGTACATGTTGTGACAATAGGAACATGTGTCTGAGAGCCCACTTCCAGATGTTCTGGGACAGCTTGGACAGTCCTGGAGAGTGAGTGCCCCCTTGCTTGTTGAGGTAGTACATGGCTGTGGTGCTGTCCGTGAGGACCATCACTGTCTTCCCTTGTAGATGTGTCTGGAAGGCTTTTAGTGCCTTGAACACCGCAAGTAGCTCTAATAAGTTTATGTGTTTGGACGCTACGCTCGGAGTCCAGACTCCGTGAGCAGTCTGATGGGATAGATGAGCCCCCTATCCTGTGAGGGATGCGTATGTGGTTAGAGTGGCTTACACTGCGGGGGTGGCGAATAGTTTCCCTATTACCAGGTTTTCCTTCGACCACCACCGTAGCGAGAGAACCAAGGCCTGCAAGACCACCACTAGATCGTCTCATTGTCCGCTGGCCTGACACCACTGGCTGTTGAGCCACTCTTGCATTGGGCGCATGTGCAGGCGCGCGTGAGGTACCAAATAAATACATGACGCCATCATTCCTAGCAAGCACATTGCTTTGCGTACCGTCACCTCTCGACCGGCCACATATTGAGGGATCTGAAACAGCATATTTTGGACCCTCTCGTTGGAGGGGAAGACGAGGCCATCCTTTGTTCAAATTAGAGCCCCTAGGAATTGTTTGATTTGGCTGGGGTCTAAGTTGGACTTCTTCTCGTTGATGGAGAAGCCCAGTTGGAACAAATGGTCTACTGTCTTCTGGGTGTTTGAGAAGCATGTCTCGTAGGACTCCCCTGTTATGAGCCAATCGTCGAGGTAAGGGTATACCGGTATGGACAACCTGCGCAGGTGGGCAGCTGCCACTACCTTCGTGAATACCCTTAGTGCAGACGCTATGCCGAAGGGTAGCACTCTGAACTGGTAGTGTTTGCCCTCCATCATGAACCTGAGGTATTTTCTGTGCGCTGGCAACATCAAAATATGAAAGTATGCATCTTACATGTTTAGTGTTGTTATTTAGTCCCCCTGAGATAACAGGGGAATTACCTCCTGTAATGTTACCATACGAAATTTTTGTGGTTTTACAAATTTGTTCGCTGGGCGCAGATCTAGTACAGGGCGCATGGTTAGGTCCTTTTTGGGTACAAGGAAGTACACTAAATAAATACCTTCCATTACCTGAGATAGGGACACAACCTCTATTGCTCCTTTCTGTAGCAGCTGTTCTACTTTTTGCTGGAGGAAGACAAGGTGTTCTGGTGACAGGCGTCGTCCCCTTGGAGGTTTGTAGGTGGGGGACCGATTGAACTCTATACAGTACCCGTGGTCTACGGTTGACAATACCCACGTGTCTAATGTTATTCCCTCCCATGCTGAAAGGAACAATGTTATCCGGCCCCCAACTGGAGACGCATGGAAGGGGACCTGAACCTTCGGGTCATTTGGTGTTACTTGCCGGGGTGCCTCTGGGGCTGGAGCTTCGGCCTCTGCCCTTGCCACAGCGTTGTCCTCTTTGGTTATACTGGTTACTGGTACTCTGATTAGAAGGCCAGTTGCCTGCAGTGTAATGTTGTTGCTGCTGCTGCTGTTGGCCACGAAAAAAGCGTTTGTTCCCAAATCCACGCCTGTTTGGAGGCTTTGAGATTTGGTCTAAGGTCTTTATGGTGTCGAATTCTTTCTTCGCATTTTCCAGTGCATCGTCCACTGCCCTTCCAAAGAGATTTGACTCTTCTATTGGCTTATTAATGAGTGACGCCTGCGTTTCTGCCTTGAAACCGGAATTGCGAAGCCAGACGTGACGCTTCAGCAGAATTCCCTGCACCAAAGAACGGCCAGCGGTTTCTGACGCATCAAGAGTGTCTTAATGATGCTCTGGTTGACCAGAGCTCCTTCTGTAACTGTAGCCAATAAGCGAGTTCATAGAGGTTCAGGTGCTTCTTCGATGTCCTGCTTAAGCTTTCCCCATTGAGCATCAGCATAGCTTGCCAACAATGTATTATTATTGGCAATTCTAATTGAAAACGCTGCCGAGGCGGAAATTCTTTTGCCCAAGGCATAAAGCTTTCTCCCTTCTTTATCTGAGTGTGCCTCGCTGGTTGACAGTGGAACCCCAGCCCTCTTCCTTGTGTTAGTCCGGGAGTCCGGGACTGAGTGACCCCTGATATATAATGGGTCTGACTGAGAGGGTGAGAACAATTTCTCGATTCTTGGATTGACCCCTCTTACCAGTGCGGGGGTGGACAGCGATGGGGTGAGTCGTCTCTTAACCAAGGCGAGGATAGGAATAGTTTGATAGTGGGAGGTTTTTCTTTAATAATCCTCTCGACGAAATCAGTATCTGGGGTGACCTCCCCAGTTTCAACTTCAAAATGCACTGCTGCCTTCCTCAGTAGCGCATTGAAGGTGGGCTGATCGTCTACTGGAGAAGGGTTCCTGACCGGTGTGGTCTGAGAAGAAGAAATGTCTATAATGTCGGGGTCTGTAGACCCTGATGGCGACTGCCAGGGCTGTAAGCCACCTTCACCTGGGTCCTCCTCGTAGCCCTCCTCACCTATGTTAGTGTCATCTTGAAAACCTTCTCCCTCTTGTTGGTCTTCATTATTCACAAACAAATCCTCTTCCTGGAAGTGAGAGTCCTCTTCAGTGAGGTCGTAAGAGTTCATGTCTTCCTGTAGGTGGTTAAAGAGCTTCGGGTATTTAGCCCATGGCCCCTTCTGGGGTACCTCCCTTGGCCTCTTGGGTGTCCTATTTTCTGGGATGGCAATGAACCTGTCTAGCTTGTCCATACATGACTGGAACCCCTCTACAGTCCAGTAGGGTAGGCTAGAGCGGTCTGGGAGTGAAAAGCGAGTTTCCTCTCCCTGTAGTTGCTTAGTTCTGTCCCATAGCGTCGAAGATAGAGTCCCTTCGCCTTCTGGGAAAACCTCTCGCTGGCTAGGGTCTTCTGTCGACGGTGGGAGCTGTCCCAGCCTCCCCTCCGGTGTCCTCGGCGTTTCTTTGGCCTTGTGAGCAGTTTTCGACGCGTCACCCACCGTCCGTCTCTGGCCGTCTTTAGAAGCTATACGCGCGAGGCTTTCGGCGATCAACTTCTCCGTCAAGGGAATCGCTCGCCGTCGCGCTAGGCAGTGGCGAGTATTTACTGGCAACGTACGTACTCTTCTGAGGCGCGTCGCCTGAGGATTTGGGGTTAGTGCCCTTTACAGAAAGCCCAGTCGCGGAAGCGGTGGCGGGGAGGGCTTGTGACCGTTACGGTCGGCGGAAGACGCTGGTGGACCCGACGCCTCCGTTGACGCTATGGCTGCCTTAGTCTTCGACGAATGCGTGCCGTGGGGTATGTGCTTATGTGTTTTTCTGTGTTCGTCCTTGTCGCCGGGGTGTTCATCCCCATAAGCGGGGCATGAGCCGGGCTTGTCGGGGCCGGGGACAGACGACGAGGAGCAGGAACGCTCCTTCGAGAGGTCTACAACCTCCGTTGCGGAGGCCGTGTTAATCACTGTCCTCGTCACTTTCGGCAGCGGCAGCTGGCGAGGAGTCAGACCTAGACATCGCATAGGCTGCCCACCTTTTGACCCTGCGGTCCTTTAGAGTTTTGAGTTTCAGTAACTTACAGGCCGCACAGCCGTCCTCTTTGTGATCGAGGGGCAAGCAACGGTTACACCGTTTGTGCTTGTCCTTGCAGGTAAACTTGCCCTTGCAACGCGGGCAAAACCTAAAGGGCGTCCTCTCCATAGCTGAGGGCATGAAATGTGATTACGACCTCGAAAGAGAGGGAGGGGAAAGAGAAAGGCATTCTCAGAGTGATAAAGAAATGACCACCAACCCCACTCTCCCTACTGTATTAGGCCGGCGAGGCCCGGCCACGTGTTCGGCAGCGCCGAAGGATCTCCTCCGCTCATCCCTCCGTCGAAGATCCTGCTCGGCGGAGAACAGCTTGGCAGCTACATCGAGGGAGGGATCTATGTGTATAGTTAATAATAGTAAAAACAACCAAGGGTCGAGGAAATGATTTCGCAATGTCTCTCGAGGAGCTCCGCATAAAGGCGACCAATAACTGGGCGGAAAAAAACAATCTGAGGGACCTCGACGCGTGAGGGATTGTGGGTACACTGCACGTCACTATAGGGATAGTGTTACACGCCTTGTCGACGTCCCCTTTTCGACTATGAAAAACAAAATGCAATACTGCGCAGTGACCTCTGGATGTCGGACTATGCACAGCATGTGATTCTAAGCAGATTAACAATCAGAAACTAGGTAACCCCTCCAGCACTCTATTGTAAGATAGTGTGTGCTGGGTCTAGGAATTTCAAAAAAACTAGTAGTCTCGAGGAAAAAATATCAAGTCCTCAAAATTCAGCAATGTTGCTGGGGGTCTCTAAGGTGAAGGGAATTCGCACATTTATGAGAATTCTCCCTAACAGTGACGCAAGATTATCTTCACAATTCTATCTAGATGTGACGCAGGATTATCTTCAAAATTCTATCTAGAATTGACGCAAGATTAGCTACACAATGCCATCCAGATGTGACGCAAGATTAAGTACACAATTCTATCAAAATGTGATGCAAGATTAGCTACACAATTCTATCTAGAAGACACTGGTTACAAGATGGCTACCTTATAGAGGTGAGGTGAATGATGAATTTGGCTGCTCTCATAGGTAGGCTTTGTGCCTGGAGGGGTAGGAACTTAGGTAATGAGATAGGTGGGGTAGTTAAAGGAGTTATTCAGGATGGCTAGCTAACACCGATATAAGTGCGAAATATGACTTTTTTTAATTCATTTTATTTATTGTACATTCGCTAGGCACTTTGTTAGGGAGAATTCTCAGAAATGTTTACCCACTCTCTCGTGTATGTGATTTTGAGCTCTGTGTTTTGTTAGTTGTGGATACTGACAAACTCCATAGGCATAATCTTTTTACATTGTGTCACTCAGCACCCTCAGTACAGTCGCACAGGGAAGTCTTTTAGATTTCCCAAGGTTTAAATAAATTATCTTGGATAAACTACTGTTTACAAGAACAGTGAAGTGAAATGGACTTTGCTTACACTTGTAACTTACTATCTTGCAATTGGGTACTAGAGGGGTTACTTAGTATCCCCTTTGTCTAGTTTCTCATGCAACATTTTTATGTTACCCTTTCCTCGATGAATGGCTGGTGGCAGTGGTTTACTTTTAACTACTGTGGTGTGATTTTACCGCGGACTGTGTTCGCAGCTGCAGTAAAGCACCCAAAGGTGCTATTTTTGTCAAATTGGCCACTGTCTACTTTTTTTGCTATTTCTTTGTGGAAAGGTCCTTCTTGAGATTTACTCTGTGCACCAAACCAGGTTTGATACCATTGTTGTTTGTGTTTTGTTTTGTTTTATTATTTATAATGCGCAATCAAACCCTCAGGTAACAAGGTGCAGCAGTTACACGTATATGTGAAACTTAGTTACAACAGTGTGATTATATACATACATACAAATATAAGTACACTATATGCAAAAAATTGAAATCTGGAGCAAGCAAACAGCTTGCTGGCGTTGGAAGTATAAACAAGTGAAAGTTAGATAAAGTATGTACAAATAAACAGTGGGGTGAAGGGGCAGTGCTCCTTGCGATAAGATCTGGCTACATGTTGCATTTAATGATCCTACGTTTTCAACCATAGGACAACGTTAGTCTGGAAGTTTTGGTAGGGAAGGTCCATTCTCAGAGTGGGAGGTAGGGAGTTCCACAGTTTAGCTGCTTTCACCGGCAAGCTGTTGCCCCCTATTGTGGAGCGATTGAAGTTAGGAATAGAAAGGCAATCTTTGTAAGCTGTTCTTGTGGGTCTCAGGGAAGTATGTCTGCGGAATCTGTCGACCAAGTAAGTGGGAGCAGCGTTGTTAAGAGATTTATGAGTAAGTGACAGGGTTTTTAAGAGAATTTTGTCGTTGATTGGGAGCCAGTTATTCTGACGGCTACATGCAGAGATGTGGTCTCTTCTGGAGATGCCTAATGGTGCTCTGAGGGCGTTATTTTGTAAGGTTTGTATTTTACTGGTAATAGCGTTGGTAGACCCTGGATAAAGGGTATTACAATAGTCCATGCGAGACAAGATAAGGGCTTTGGCAAGGGTCGTGCAGCTAAAATCGGAGAGAAATGGCTTAGCTGTACAGATCAGTTTACACGTGTAGGCCGTGGAGGATGCTAAGGAGTTCACCTGTTTAGTAAATGAGAGGTTTGAATCCAGGTAAAAGCTCAGGGTTTTTACCTCTTGTCCTACTTTGATACTGTTGCCATCGATTATAAATGAGGAATAGACAGGGAATAGTTTCTTTAGGCTAGAGGTGGTGCCCAGGATGATGTTTAGTTTTATCATCATCCAGGCATAGTCTGTGTGTGGCCATCCATGCCTGGATGATGATGTACACTCTGTTTACCAAGGCCAAATCCTTTTCATAATCCCCAGAAAGCGGAAGGAGGATCTGGGTAGCATCTGCATAATTAGTGTAGGTGATACCGAGATGATCCGGATCATCGAAAAGGGGCTTGGTAAAAATGTTGTACAATGTGGGCGAGACAAGAGCCCTGTGGCACGCCACAGGTGATAGGTATAGGGTCTGCCGCTGCTATGGGCGAGAAGACCCTCGTGGTTCTGCCATTTAGGAAGGATCTAATCCAGGCGATCGCATCATTGGAGAAGTGAACGGCTGTGTTAAGGTGGGTGCATAGGATAGTATGGTCGACCAGGTCGAATGCAGCCGAGAGGTCTAGGGCAGCTTTTCCGTTGTCTCTGAGCTCATCGACTTGGGACTTAAGGTCAATGGGGGCAGTCTCAGTCCCATGTTGGGGACAGAAGCCCGATTGTCTAGCTCCTAATAGATGGTGTGCTTCCAAGTGCTTCTGGATTTGTACGTAGGTGACCTTGTCCAGGATTTTTAGGAGAAAGGGTACGGTCGTAATAGGTCTATAGTTAGGTGGATGGGTCAAGGGTGGGGTTTTTTAGAGGTGGAAATACCCAAGATGATTTGAGATTGTTGGGGATGGTGCCAGTGGAAAAGGATGCATTGATTAGCTTTGTGATGAAAGGGGAAAGGTCTCGGGCAGCATCCTTGATGAGCTGTGCGGGGCACAGATCACCCTGACAGAAGGTTTCAGTGACAAGATGATTCTTTCTACTCGAGTATGGAGACTTTGGTGAAGTTGAATCGGGTAGATCCAATAACTGGAGTACTCTCGATTGGTTTGGATGGGGGGCGGTTGTTTAAGGAGGCTCTTTTGCAGGAAATTTCGTTTTGTATAGTGGAAATCTTGTTGGCTAATGCATTTTGGATCTCTGAGCACCAGTTTTTGTCTTTGGAACACGTGTCAGCTGGTTCTATAGGAGTCTCTTTCTTTGAGGATAGAGAATCATTCCTTCATATTTGATTTAGCTATGCGCGAGTCGAAAGAGATTTGTTTTGCTAGGCATATTTCTTTTTTGTAGAGGGCTGAGAGTTTAGTGAGTTTAAGTTTATTGGCTGCTGATGGTAGTTTATTCCAGGTGGCCTTCCAGTTTCTTTGTTGCTGCCTTAGGTTTTTGAGGAATGGTGCAAACCATTTGTTCAGATGCGTTTTGTGCTTGCTTGGTCTGAGTTTGAGGGGGGCAATTAGGTCCAGCAAGGAGGACATGATTTTATTTTATTCTTCGACCAAGGTCTCGGGATGCGAATTGTCAGGGAGCGTGTTGAGGGTGGGGAGTAAAGTCGGGATAAGTCTCTCCACAGTAATACTCTTTATTTCTGGTTAGCATGGGTGGAGCCCTGACGGCTAGCAGGGGTGGGGGTCTGATAGAGCATGAATGACACAAGGTGGTGGTCAGTCCAAGCTAAAGGTGAGATAGCAAGGATGTTGGCTTGACAATTGTAGTCGCCCACCCAATCAAGTATTCTATCTTTATCATGGGTGGGTGCATTGCTTCTTTGAGTAAATCCTATTTCTGAAAGGGTGTTGAAGGTAGTGCTGGCAAGCTGGTCAGATGGGTCGTTGAAGCCCATACTGAGGTCCCCAAGAATAAGTACTTGTGTGGAACTTTTGAGGTTGCTGGACAAAATGGTGTTAAAGTCCTCATCAAATGTTCCCAGGGGGGCGGTAAATCAGATGGATATTGAGGGTTTGGGCATTAGTGAGTGGAACTTTAACAGAGAGTAATTCACATGAGAGAACATTGATGGGAGTAGCTAATCTCATGGAGAGACTACATTTGTAGATAATAGCAATACCACCTCCTCTAGATTTTAGTCTGTCTTGTCTCAATATGGAGTAACTATCCGGGACTGCTAGCATAAGCATAGGGCCTGCTGCCGGATGTAGCCATGTCTCCGTAATGGCAAGGAAGTCAAGGTCTTTAAGGATCAAGTCAGCAATTTCCGTAGCATGTGCTACTAAAGATCTGGTGTTGATTAGAGCTCCATTGATCTGAGGACTCGCGGTAGTTGTGGTAGGGTGGTGGACTTGTATATTTTTAGGTTTATTATGCTTGGGCGGACCATTTTGAGGTCTAGGGTCAGAGTTACGAGGTGGGTTTGAGTTTAGGTTAGTTTGGCCGGGCCAGGTTGCCATAGTCCTTAGTCTGGATGTAGTGGGCATAGAACGGATGGGAGGCTCATACATTTTGGCTAATCTGGCTCTGAGTCTTAAGTTCCTAGCTGAAGTTGGGCAAGGATTACTTATTAGTAGAGGTTGGATGGCATTCATATCTGAAAGTGATCTAGTAGTTGATGTGTTGCAGGGATTGGGCGAGTGCGTGGGGAGGGTGAGTGAGGTAGTATGCTATATAGCGTGATACTTCTTATAATGAGTAAGAAACAGGCAATCTGGCTGGTGGCTAGTTAGTTATGGCAGAAGTTTTCTTGGGTGGCTAATTAGTTGGCACTATCACTTAAAGGATAGGTGATCAATCAATACAGGCCTGAGCTGCCCTAGAACAGACTAGGACAAGCAGATCTTGCCGTGTCCTTGAGCACGCTGGCCTCGACTAGAGTAAGGTTACCAGATGGAAGGGTGAGACATGCAATGAGTACAGGACATATAGCAGTTGCAGGTCAGTTAAGGTAACAAGCTTAGCGGGGTGCTGGCCACAAACTCACAAGTACGGCCAGTTAGTAGCTAGGAGAGCCGTTATGCGGGCATAAGCAAACAGGGATCAGGTTAGGGCAAGCAAATCATTCAGGTCCTAGGTCTCATGCCAAGACATGCAGTCAGTACAAGGGAGGGTCAATTGCAGGGCAGGTTAGGATAGGCAGGCCAGTGACAACGGTGGACTCAGCCTGGCTATAAAGTGCTGGCTATAAAGTGCAGATCAGTATGGTCTCGAGCAATTGCAGGCCGGTGAGGCGATGGCACGGAGAGGTGCTGGCCACATACTAATTAAGCAGTGCTGGCAATTAAAAGTCAGGCAATATAGATATGGGCATCTACAAGGCAATCAACATAGGGAAGCAAGGCAATCAAACATGGGGAAGCACTAGCCTCATTCAAATATACAAAGGAGTAAATATACAATCCCAAAACCATAAAAGGTGTAGGCCTCGTGCAAAAGCAAGTGAGATTAGGCAAGCAAACATGTGGAGGCACTGGCCTCACGTTAGCAATGTATTACATACAAAGTCACTGTATCAGATCAATACAGGCTCAAGCAATTGCGGGCCAGTGAGGCGAAGGCACGGAGAGGCGCTGGCCACATACTAATAGGCAGGGCTGGCAATTAAACACCAAGGCAATTTAGACAGGCAATTGCAGGCAATCAAGCATGTGGAAGCACTAGCCTCATTCAAGTATACAGAGGAATAGAAATGTAATCCCAGAATCATATGAGAGATGCTGGCCTCGTGCAAAGGCAAGAAAGATCGAACAGGTGCGCATGTAGGGGCACTGGCCTTATGCTAGTTATGTAATGCGTACAAGTTAATGCCCCAGATTAAATGGATTCACGCAATTAGAGGCCAGTATGGCACAGGCATGGAGAGGCACTAGTCACATACTACCTAAACAGTATCAGCAGTTAAACATCGGGGCGGACCGAGCACAGGCAATTGCAGGCAATCGAACATAAAGAGACACTGGCCATATGCACACAAGGTCGCACCCAGTCAATTAGGCAAGGTACTGCAGTCATAGGCGCTTACACGGCAGACATTAAAACAAACTAGCGCAGGCAATGTAGAGGGATGCCGTTAGAGGCAGTATGAATTGGCATGAGGATACATTCGCTTACAGATTCAAAGTTGATTATAGCTATAAACGTGTTCAGTGTTAGCCCTGGGACACATGTAGTGAGAGAGTTAGTAGTTAGGTCGTTGCAGTGGAGGAGGAGCCGTAACAGGACCTGGGCATGTGTACCGTGTAGCAACGGTCTTGCTTGCGGCTGAATAGTACATGTAGGCAGCAGTATCCAGGATTCGAATGGCTGGGCGGAATATGCGGGCGTCACTCAGCTAATGGTAGGAGGCGGGTGTAGGGTGGGCCGCAAGGGCGCGCAATGGGTTGCGTGCTGGGGAGAAGGGGGCAAGTGTAGCGATCTACAAAGTAGCAGGAAGGGGGCAAGGAGTCTCACCTTGGTAGTTTCATGCGCCAATGTTACCGAGCACGTCCAAGCTCGGTCAGGCTCAGTCATTTTGTCTTTGAGAAGGATTCACGACTGAAGCCCTCCTCTGGCTCCAGGGTGTCTGGTGGGGGCAGGAAGCAAGGGAGGTGCCCGAAACTCCCTGTACTTAGTCTCCTAGGAGGCAGGTATGCACTCTTACGAGATTGGCTGGCTGGCTGTCCGGAAAGTCACCCTGCTGGGTGACTGACAGCTAGGCTGGAATGAATGGGAGAAACCAGCATAAAAGGTGATGCTTTTTGCCTTGGAAGGCAGCGTCGGCAACTGGACGATGGAATCCGAAGAACTTCGAAGAGGCGCCTGCTGCAACTCCTGGACCGTTGGTTTGCCTGGTGAAGCCCTTCTGCTGTGCTGAAGCTCCAAATTCATCTCGACTAGAGAAGCCCTTTAAGGATGACTTTTCCCCTTGAGTTGGTGGGACCAATCTCTCCAAAGTAAGCCACCTGGACATCCTCTCGAAGCTGGCTGAATTTCCACTGCAGTTGCTACTGGAAACCGAAGAGCCAGGGAGAGGAACACCAGTTCATGTGCGTTGCTTTTAAATTGGCCAAGAGGTCCAGGAAGATCATCCGGACTCCCAGGAAGCAGGAATGATCAAGCCTGAGCCACCTCAGAGTGCTCAACCCCAGATGCAAGGAAAGCCCATCTCAACAGCCAAGAGTCCGCAGTGGTGCTATTTGCTGAGACGCGAGGAGCTGAAACCATGAAGTGCCACTGAAAAGAAGTTGGTCCTTTTCTATCGCCGACCGAGTCCTCCAAACGTCCTCCCTCTTGTCCCTATGATAGAGGCCCAGGAACACAGGATCTGCAGGGTTGCACAGGAACAGAAGCCAGCTGGAACAGATTTTCTTCTAACCAAAGGTACTGTGAAGGCTAAGAGTACTTACCTCTTGTGGTTTAACCTCACTTGTTCTTAGTTGAGACTTGTCTTGGTTGCTTCTGTAGAGTTGCTAACAGCTTCTTTACCTCACAAGCCTAATCAGCTTGTGGCCCTGCTTTGATTTCTTCTTTTCTAAAAAAGTCTTCTAAAACATTGTGCAAGACTTTTACCTACCTGAAAGAATTGTTTCAGCTCACCTAGACCTTTGCCCAATTGACTTTGGCGTGGCTCCCTGACTGACATTTCTTACCTCTAGGTGTGGGTTTTGTCTTCTTTCCAGGAAGGGGTTAACTTACTTTGCATTGGAGGTTACCAAAAGTACTTACCTGCTTTAGATTATTTGTGTGATCTCTTGTTGTGTTCTAATAATCCTTTTCTTTGACATATTCCAAGTATTGCTCTAAATGCCACTGTAATATATTAATGTCCACAGTGTCCTAGCTATTTAAGTCACATGAGGGTGTAGGAAGTGTCTGTGCGCCATCTCAATTGGGTAGTTGCTGATTTAGAGAAACTAAGAGTGTGTATTTTGGAGTGTATCTGTGTTTAACTATTATATTGCCCCTTCTGAAGAAGGCTTACTCAAACTGACTGTTAAATGAATTAATAGACTAATACCAAAGGTTGGGTTCCTAATGCCAGGAGGTCAGGGTGGTTGTAGTGCACCCTAAGGGTTCTGCATACAATCTTGACTAACAAACAAGCTACCACCTATGATGGACAAACAATATCAAAGTCAGTGGTCTAGAAGAGTCTTCAGGGAGCCAAGACAGCCAAAGTCATTTGGGACACAGTCTACGGATCTGAGGCACTTTTTAAATCAAAGTCTTGCACAAAGTTAGAGAGTTTGTAAGAAAATGCACTTGTAAGGACACAAGCTATTCAGCCTGTGAGAAGAGAGTTGAAATCAACTCAAGAAGATAAGCCAATGCAATTTCCCACTGAGAAGAGCACAGCTAAAGGCAATGAGGTAAGTACCCCAAACCTAAACAGTACCTCTGGTTTGAAGAAGAGTGGTACAGCTAGATTCTGTCTTGCTGCAGCGGTGCAAACCCTGGTTCCTGAGCCTCAGTCGTGGGGACAAGAGGGGGGACGTCTGGAGGGTTCCTGTAGCAGCAATTGGGACGTTGCCGGCAGCTACAGGCTCTCTTCAGTTCAGCGGATACAGTGCTTAGCAAACAGCACTGATGCGGCTCTAGGACAACGGTTCGAATCTTTGCTCCCTCGGACCGGCACTCTGGTGAGGGGACTCTGGATCAGGAGGTCCTGCTTCGGGATGGTCCTTAGTCTCCTGGAGCTTCAGGTCAGATTTGTTCCGTGATAGATGTTGCACTCTACTACGGACACTCAACCCCTTGCATTCGGCTCTCACAGCAACGAAAAAGTACAGCCAGTCAGAGATGGTGGTCCAGTGGACTTCGTCTCGAGGTTAGTTGGTCCCACTAAACCAAGGGGAGAAGTTGTTCTGTCCAGAGCTTCTCCGTCGAAGTGAAAAGGGAGTTCAGCGCAGTAGCAGGGCTTCACCAGGCAATTCCAAGGTCCAGGATGTTGCAGCAAGCTTTGTTCACATTTTGGATGTTGGGTTTTTCTCCCAGTGGTCGACTCTGCCTGTAGTCCCAAAACCATTGGCTTTTAAGCAGGTTTCTTCCATTCATGCTCAGCCTAAACTGTCAATCACACAGCAAGGTGGCTTTCCCAAAAGGACAGCTAGTCAACCAATCTGGGCTAGCTGCATTCAGGCATTCCTAGAGACAAAGGACAGGGGATTCGGCCCCTCAATCACATCCTGTCCTTCCAGGCAAACTGGAGCCAGGGGCGGGCTACGGGGCTGAAGAGAAACAAAGGGCTCAAACCTGTCTCAATGGACAGTAAAACCCAAGAAAGACCTCACAAACCGAAAACGGTGAAAAAAAGAAGACCAGGGCCATTTTGAGAAAATGGACACCCGTGGGTGCTGTACTGCAGCTGAGGGTACCGCCTGCAGTAGGAAAGCACAATGGTAGGAAAAAGTAAACCACTGCCACCAGCCATTTAAAGTAGTGAGGGTAACAAAAAAGGTTACATGAGAGAGTAGGATAAGGGGCCACTAAGTAACCTCCCAGCACTCCACATGTGCTGGACCTAAAAAGAGAAAAGTTAAGTAAAGTCAATTTCACTTTACTATTCTTGAGAACTGTAGTTCACGCAAGAAAACATATCCAAACCTTAAGAGTAATCTAAAGGATTTCTTGGTGACACTACACTGAAGGTGCTGTGTGTCACCATACAAAAGGCAGATGCCTAAAACAGTGAAAACACACAATCCAAATCAGGTCAAAACACATGAGTGTGAGAAAAAGGTCTCACTCACCACAGGGTTAAAATTCTAAAGTCCTAGGTCCAGCAAAAGAGCTGGAGGTCTATAAGGTTGAAGGGAATTAGCACAGAAATGAGAATTCTCCCTAACACTGGGCATCAATGGTTTGACTCAGCAAAAGATTCAATATCTCAGGTGATGAGTTCCTTTACTTTTTTCATTAATGTTCTGCTCTCCTTTCCTTTGTGTGCAGATGTGGTTTCGAGAAGGCAGGCTGGTGGTGGAGTGGCAAGGACGTGTGATAAGTTTGTATGGAGAGGGCAGACTCGGGGTACACATGAAAAAGGCTGCACTAAGCTTGTCCTTTCTTCTTGCTGCAGGTGAGTTTTGCTGAGCTCTGGGATGCAAGTCCTCTTCCTTTCTACTTTGTATCTGGGGCTGTCCTCCGCTTCAGATTTCAGTAGACTTGCTCTTTCCTGCTTCTTGATCCATTCCACTATCCTCCTCTTCCTTCACAACAAACTCTGCCTCTTCCTTCTTCACAACAAACTCCGCCTCTTCCTTCTTCGGGTCTTCTTCCTGTACTTCAGGGTGAGTCAAATAATGGGACGCACTGCGAGGGGATTCCAGGCAGGCTTCCTGGAACGTCTGACACGCATAGCTGGGTGTGGACGCCTTAAACAGGCTCTCAAGCATAATCACACAAGAGTTTCATACTCTCGTAAGATCTGCTTCCGGGATCTCGGATGTCCCCACAGACTGAATCCTTGGTTACCCGAACACCATTGCGTGGATTAGGATGCCTAGGTGCCTCCGCCTAGCCACAAGCATGCAGCGCTACGTGTTCCCTGCTGGTCCCACGGGGGCCATGACATTCGACCGTTCTAAACACTAAGCGTAGGAAAATCACAGGTAAACCATATATACATATATATATATATATACACACACACACACACACACACACACACACACATATATATATATATATGGGATACATTACTCACCATAATCTTATTTCTGATGATTGTATCTGGTTAGATTTACATGCTATGCATAGGCTGACATCTAGTAGTAGCAGCAGAGTATTACATTTTTGTTTTCAAAATTAAAAAAAAGGGACGCCAACAGGGCGTGCCAGTAATATTATCCCTAGTGTGACATCCACTGTACCCATGGTCCTTCACGCGTCAAGGTCCCTCAGATTGTTTTGTTTCTGACATGAGGTAGCATGAAGTGTAGCCCGAGTAAAGATGTAAAAGCAGACAAGAATAGATGAGCCAGAAAAACATCTATGCACCTTCTACTCCACAGGGGAGGAAGGGCAGGCGCATGTGAACCTAAGCAGATACAAGCATCAGAAATACAATTACGGTGAGTAATGTATCCCTCTTGAAACTTGTGGCTCTGCTTAGATCACATGCTATGCATAGATTAACAATCAGTGTCTGGAGAAGGTGGTGGGTTGTGAGAAGGTACAGCCGTAAATAAATGTTTTAGCACTGCTTGTCCCACCTGTGCATCTGCTTTAGAATGTGTATCAATGCAGTAGGGCACAGTAAAAGTATGTATAGAGCTCCATGTAGATGCTTTACAGATGGCGTTCAGCGGGACGCTTCCAACAAAGGCCAAAGTAGTTCCTTTATCCCTGGTAGAGTGAGCTTTTGGTGTGAAAGGCAGAGTCTTGTTTGATACACAGTAGCATACCTGTATGCATTTCACTATCCATCTGGAGATGGCCTCTTGAAATGTGACCACCTTCCCTGCCAGGTGCGATGGAGACAAACAGTTGGTCTGTTTTTCGTAGAGGTTGTGTCTTGTTTACATAGTAAAGAGCCACCATCCTTACATCTAGTGTATGGAGGTTTGTCTGAGCTGAGCTTCAAGGGTTTTGAAAGAAAGCCGAGTTTGATTGGATTGCACATCGTCAGTATGCGCAGAAACCAAGATTGTCTCGTCCAAATAGGAGCATCCAGTATTAGCGTCATTTGTTCCTGATGCAGCTTGTTCACTATTCTGCTCAGTACAAGTGAAGGGGAAAAGTGTAGGCACATTTCCTTGACCAGCTCATCCACAGGGCGTTCGCCTTGTTTTGGCTTGTGGTGAACAAGTCTAAGGGTGGATAGCCCCAGAGGGAAAAAATATTGTCTGAGATTTTTCTGCTGAGCTGCCACTCATGCTCTTCGGGTAGAGGAACTCTGCTTAATGGGCCTGCCAGAAAATTGAGTTCCCCTGGAACATGTTCGACACTAGGAACATGTTCCGCTTGAGTGCCCACTTCCAAATTTCTTGTGCTAGCCTGGATAGACTTGGAGAGTGAGTGCATACCTGCTTGTTTATGTAAAACATGGCAGTGGTGCTGTCTGAGGATCTTTACTATTTGGCCTGACAGATGCACTTGAAGTGTGTAGCGCTGAGGGGGCGCTGTTGCGCAGCTGGAAAATGGCCACTGCCTGAGAAGGCTCCGACGGAGACAATTAACATCCTGCTTCGTTATCCTGCTTTTGACGCTCGCTGCTAAGGGGCTGTGTGGGGTAGATTCCTGGTAATCCCTGGAGAGCGCGGCTGTGACCTGCTTGGACCCAGTGCCTCTGGGTACCTGCAGCCGTTTGAGCCAGCCCTGATCCTTAAGATTGTGTTGTGTGCCACATTGGACATGGAGGGGCGGTCCTCACGGGTGAGTTGACCGACTCAGTTTGCGGAGCTGCCCGTGTTCGCCATAGCCCCTGCCATCCTTTTGTCCCAGAGCCCACGGAGCTCGCCTGCACCGGTCCAGTGCGCGCTAAGGCACTTGAGAATCCCGCTGCATGGAGGCTTGCAGGAGGGGGGGGGGGGGGGAGGCAGCTCCGTGGAACTTCGCAGGGACACCCGAGGTGCGGGTTCCCCTGTCCCCTGCTGGCCGCTCCGGATATTAGCTATCTAGACTATGAGGCAGCAGCGGCCCTACATCTGTGTCCCCAGGCTGGAGAGACCAGCCAACAGCGAGACCGTGCCCGGCGGGAGGACCAGGCGGATGCCCTGGCACAAACTGTGTAAGAAAGGGGGTAGGAGCACACAAACTAACAATGATATCTCTCCTGTCGTACTGGCGTGCCAGCCTACAGCTCCCCAATGCCCAGTGGATCCATTGGCTGGGGACGCACTGGGCCCCCGGGGCGTTACACGCCAAGGGTGGTCTGGTCCTGCACTTGCCCCATATACACAATATATACAATATTTGCAACATAAGCTGTGACCCTGGGGCCCCCTGGAGCAGGCTCAAACAAATAGGCACCAACAGACACGTGGCAGAGAGGCCCCCAGGGAGCCAACACTGGGTCAAAAACATAACTTAGTAATAATAATTCGTTCTGCTGCCCGACATTTCATCATGGGTAACCCCAAAAAGTAGTCTAAAATGGACCAGTTTGTCGGGCCTGAGCAAACACCACCTCCCGCTGCTGAGATGCTGGGCCTGTCCCAACTGGATGCATCTGCCCACAACCAAATGTTACTGGCCCTGAAGAACAGTACCGACAACCTGGGGGCTAAAATCGATGCCTTGACCTGTAAAGTGTATGGTTCAGCAATCCAGATCGGTGAACTATGTGGCCGCATGACCAAAGCTGAACAGAGGATAGGCGTGTGAGAGGATAAGGTGGAGACTCTCCAACGGGAGGTGGCTTCCTTTCAGCAAACTATCAAAAAAGTAGTGGCCAAGAATGACGACCGAGGGAAGGTCCAGGAGGAACAATAGCTGCATAACAGGTGTGGCTGACAATGTGAAGCCCTTTGGCGAAAAACTGCTCATGGAGGTCATTGCGAATCCGCCAGTCACAAATAAGTTTATGGTTGAGCGTGCACATAAGTCCCTGGGGAACAGACCTCCCCCACGGGACCCGGAGAGAGCTACAATAGCTAGGATCTTCAGTTACCACGACCGACATTCTGCTTCGTGCAGCCAGGGAAAAGAAAGAGCTACGATGGGGGTCTGCCACTATTTGCCTCTTTCCTGACTTCAGCCCTCAAATGCAGGACCAGAGAAAAAACATTTCAAGTGGTTAAAAATGTCCTGAGGCGAAGAGATGTGCTCTACTCTTTTTTCGAGCTAAACCCAGGGTAGTTGTAACGCTCACCTGATTCCCACGGAGGCGCGGGTCTTGGCAGGAAGCTGTCTGTGACTCGAAAAGTGATGTGCAGGACTCGATTGGCTTCTGGGGTCGAACCTCTTCGCACTGTGTGTCGGACTCGAAGAGTGAGGTTTCTGCAGGTGAAAGAATATGGGGGTTAATGGTCTGGGTAGTTTAATGTCCCTCTCTCCCTCTCTCTTCCCAGCTTTTTCGTAGAGCCCCCAGGTCAACGTGCCCACCTTATATAGGTGAATGCTGGGCTCTCCATCTGCGTCTGGTGCAGGGTGCCGTTGCCAGTTCCTTCACTGGTGAAACATAGGCCTCTTGAATTCAGAGGATGGTTACCGTCGTTGTCTGCACGAGCGGTGAGTTTCTGGACACCTTTTGTCTTTATAGTCTTTAAATGTGTGGCACGTTTATATGCAGACTCTATATAATGCTTTTCCCTTATGTATTGCAGGGCTCTTGAGATGGAAGATGAAGTAAAGCGCCTGGAAGTTTGTAAGTATGGCAAGCGCTCTAATTGTCTCTTTCCTTGCAGCTTAGTTCGTGTTAACGAGACGCCGGAGTATTTGCAGGCGTTTTATTGCGACGAGCGGGATGGACGTAAGTAAATACCTGCTTAATGTCTTTTCTTTTGCCTTTCAGATGTTGGTTTGCAGCGCCGGAGTCCGCGGAATGCCAGTAAGTTGTTAACGATGCTTTGTCTTTACAGGCGGCGATGCAGAACGAAGAAATCCGGAATCCACAGCGTGCCGGTAAGTATGGCAATGCTTTTGCAGGTGGAGATGCGCCGTGACGAAGCGGCCGCAGCCGATGGATCAGGTGAGTAAGTACTGCGTGTAAAGTTCGCCTTGCTAACCTGTTGTTTCTGTTCTTTGCAGGTGCTGATGATGTCTGGATACTGAAATGGTAAGTAGGATTCTTGCAGGTCCAGGATCAGAAGAAGAAAAGCCGGAGCAGACTCAGTGAGCGTTCTGCTGCAGATGCAGAATAACGCGAAGCACGCTTCATCTATCGGGTGTGGTTTAAATAGCCTTGGAGTGATGAGGCGTCTTCTTCCACGGCCCCGCCTAGGTAAGAAAAGAGTTCCAGTTTCCAGAAGAGTTCCAGTGCTGTATCCAGGGAGTGGAGCTGCCCCACCCAGGTAAGAAAGTAGTTCCTGTTCTTAGATAGCTTCTAAGTGGCTGGTAAGTAAGCAGCATGGTCTGCTGCAGGTAAGTCCACCCAAGCATCCTCACACCTATTATGAGCCCGGCGCTTCCAGTGCCGGGACCAATGGTTTTGATGAGCCTGGTGCCACCGGCGCCAGGACAAGGTCCAAAAGGTCCCAGTGGGGACCGGCTGGTGCCTAGGATTAGGGTTAGGGGCCTGCTTCCAAGGACGTTGGGCTGGTCCTGGCTCCTTGGAAGCAGTGATCATGACAGTAGTACAAGACAGCAGAATATCCTTTTTCACTTCCCCAGAAGCTGCAGAATGGTTTGCAAATGACATCTCGGACTCAGGGGTCCCACCCCCTCCCCCAATCGCACATTAGGTTCTTCTGCTGCTGCTGGGGTGACCCAGTGCGGTGCTCATCACAGCGATAACCCTTCCATGGGGTATATTTGTCCTTAAGTAATGGGTCCGAAGTAGTTGGACCCCACCAATAAATATTAAGGCAACAGATATGGTAACAGGCCTTCTGTCACACAGAGCCAATGCAGCTGCCAGAAGCCAAGTTCTCTTGTTTTGGGTTGTTACTAAGTGATTGTTAGGGAGAATTCTAATTTCTGTGTTAATTCCCTTCTACCTTAAAGACCCCCAGCTCTTTTGCTGGACTTTAGTACTGTGATGTTTTATCCTGGAGTAAGACCTTTTTCTCACTCACTCATGTATTTTCATCTAATTTGGACTCTGTTTCTTTTGGTTTTGGAGTCTGACAATCTCCATAGGCATCACCTTTTTATATTGTAACATAGCCAGCACCGTCAGTGCAGTGTGACAGAGAACTCCTTTGTATTTCTCCTAAGGTTTAAATACTTTCTCTTGGATAAACTACTGTTTCGAAGAGCAGTAAAGTGAAATTGAATTTACTTACCTTTTTCTCTTTGTAGACCCAGCACACACCATCTTACATGGAATGCTGGGGGGATACTTAGTATCCACTTTTGTCTATTTTCTCCTGTAACATTATTATGTTACCCTCACTACAATTAATGGCTGGTGGCAGTGGTTTATTTTTCCTACCATTGTGCGTTTTTGCCGCAGGCTGAGTCCTCAGCTGCAGTATTGTATCCAAGGGTGCCCATTTTGTCAAAATCTGTTGTTTTTTCGCAATTTCTTGCTTCGGAGGTCTTTCTTGGGTTGGACTCTGCAGGCCAAACCAGGTTTGGTCCCTTTTTTTGGTTTGTCTTCATCGGGATTCACAGGTGAAGCCCGCCTCTAGCTCCAGCTTGTATGGCAGGAAGCGAGGGAGGTTCCCGAAACTCCCTCTGGTTACAGGAATGCACCAAAAGGTGTGTGGCTGGCTGACTGTCCTTGGAGCCACCCTGCTGTGCGAGTGACAGCTACTGTGCAAATGAATGGGAGAAACCTGCATAAAAGGTGAGGTCTTTTGCAAGCAAGGCCGATTTGACCACTGGACGAAGGAACTGAAGAAAGAAACTGGAAGAGAAGCTTGCTGCACCTCCTGGACCATTAGTTTGCCTGGTGAAGCCCTGCTGCAGCGCTGAAGCTTCAATTTTCTTATCGACTAGAGAAGCCCAGAACACTTCTTCCCTTGGGTTGGTGGGACCAACTGATCCCAAGATGAACTAGACTGGAACACCTCTCCCTGCTGGCTGTACGTCTTTGCTGCTGCTGGAACAGAGTGCCAGGGGACAGGAACACCAGGAAGAGTGCATCGCCTTTAAGCTGGCCTGAGCTCCAGGAAGATATCAAGGATTCCCTCGAAGCATGATGGCCCAAGCCTGAGCCACCTCAACAGAGTGCTGGACCACAGAAGAAAGGGGAGCACACAAGGTGTCCAAGAAGCGCAGTGGTACTTTTTGCAAGTAGCTGAAACTGTGAAGTGCCGCTGATCTGGAGTAAGCCCATTGATGCTGCCGACCTTCAAACCGTAGTGCAGGAGTCCCCAGGCATCCTCCCTCTTATCCTCACGACTGAGGCCCAGGAACAACAGGATCTGCAGGACTACAAGATGAACAGAAGCCAGTTGGACCCTACTTCAAACCTAAGTTACGTCTACCTAGGGGTGCTTACCTCTTGTGTCTAGCTTGCTTGCTCTCACTGGAGACTTGTATTTGCTGCCCGTTGCAGAGTTGCTTGCATCTTTGCTTTTCACAAGCCTCCCAGCTTGTGGCCCAACAGTGATCATTTTCCTACAAAATCTTGCTATAACATTGTGCAAGACATTTGTGCCATCTTCAAGAAGTGCCTCAGCTCCCCTAGACTTTCTTCAATTGAAATTGGCTGTCCTGGCTCCCTGCAGACTCTTCTGACCCTTTGACTTTGTGTTTATCTGTCCATCCAAAAATGCAAGTTACTTGTACAGCTGGGAAAGGGTTGACCTATACTTCATTGGGGGATTGTAAAGTACTTACCTGTTCAGAGAAACATGTTGACCATTGTTGTCTTCCCTAACCTTTTCCCACAACCTCAGCATTGTATTCAAGTGATATATCAATGCCCACAGTGTCCTAGCAAATGAAGTCACCTGGGGGGGGGGGGGGTGTGTGTGTGTGTTCGTGTGTGTGTTCGTGTGTGTGTTCCTGTGTGTGTGTGTGTGTGTTCCTGTGTGTGTGTGTGTGTGTTCCTGTGTGTGTGTGTGTGTGTGTGCGTGTGTTCCTGTGTGTGTATGTGTGCGCGTGTGTTCCTGTGTGTGTGTGCGTGTGTTCCTGTGTGTGTATGTGTGCGTGTGTTCCTGTGTGTGTGTGCGTGTGTTCCTGTGTGTGTGTGCATGTGTTCCTGTGTGTGTGTGCATGTGTTCCTGTGTGTGCATGTGTGTGTGTGTGTGTGTTCCTGTGTTCGTGTGTGTGTTCGTGTGTGTGTGTTCGTGTGTGTGTTCGTGTGTGTGTGTGTGTTCGTGTGTGTGTGTTCGTGTGTGTGTGTGTGTGTGTGTGTGTGTGTGTTCGTGTGTGTGTGTTCGTGTGTGTTCCCAAAAGGCTATCTACTTAAACTGACACTAAAGGAGTATATTTTTGAAGTGTATTTCATTGTTACATATTACCCTTTTTTACCAACTTTATTTTCTTCTCCTGGAGTCTTACTTACAAGCATTCAGGTAAGGAACAATATGCTTAAACCTTAATATTTTTTATGTCCCTCTTTTCCCCCAGTCCGTTTTCAAATCTGTAGTGCGACCATAAGTTTTAACATTTAAAACTCCCCCCCACCCCTCTTCTTTCAGGCTTCAGTATGTTTCCCCTTTCAGCCCTCCCCCCACCCCCCAGAAGAAAAAACAAAGCTGGGATGGTTCTGTGTCCATCCACCGTTAGGAAGTTTTGTTACAGTCCGGGCCTTGACTGCCTGTGTTGACTGGAGGCATGGGCCCCTCATGTTTCCTGTCAAGGGCCTAAGTTCAAAATCGATCTCAGCAGGTTAGGTCTATGAAAGTAAGCTTCCCTGTCTGACGTAGTCAATGCATGAGTCCCACACCGCCCTGAATTCCAGGTATTTGTTGTCCTTTAGGGCCCCTACTTTCTCCATCGCCAGAATGTGCCATATCTTGACCCACCAACACGCGACTATTGGGCCTTCGGGGTTCCTCCATCCCTGGGCCAGAGTTATTCTTGCTGCGTTTAGTAGTTGAGTAATCAGGGCAGCATTGTTGCCGGTCTCAGCATAAGACTCCTTCGACTGCGGTCCCCAGGAGTATTACCTTTGGGTCGTGTGGGAGTTGTTTACCCGTCATTTCCCTTATGTGTCCCAGTATCTCTTTCCAATATATTTCAGCCTTGGGGCAGGTCCACCACATGTGGTATAGATCCCCTCGGTTGCCGCATTGTCTCCAACAGGTAGGAGGGTAGGCTGGATTCATTTTGTTTAACCTATGTGGGGTTAGGTACCATCTTGTGAATAGTCTATATGATGTCTCTTTGATCGTGGTGCATTTGGATAATTTCTGGGCCCTTTTCCAGATCTGGTCCCATTCCTCCTCCGTAATAGGGGTCCCCAGGTCCCTCTCCCAGTTGTCCCTGTAAGATATTCGGTCCTCCATTCGCGCCTTGTCTAGGAGCTTGTATATCCTTGTTATTGCTTTATAGGTCTGGCCTTCCTGCAGGGTGAGCTCGAGACGTATGGGAGTCCTTGTGGCTGCCTTCTTCACCGCTCCCTGGGAGATCCAATGCCCGATTTGTATATATTTAAATCTCTCTCTTTCTCCTATGCCGAATTTCCGTTTGCATTCTTCAAATTGTAATGGGGACCCTTCATGGTAGAGATCTTTGAGAAAGGTCGGGTGTGCCTGCCCCCAGCTTGCCCAGAAACTGTCTCGTTTACCCGGGGTGAAGTCTTGGTTTTGTGCCACCGGTGTGAAGAGTCCCAGCCCAGGGGCTATGCGATGTTTTCTGAGTGCTGTGTCCCATGCTTTTAGTGAGGAACAGGTAGATTCCAGTAGGTGGCCCTCTGCCCCTCTGGTCCCTGGCCGTATGGCGTGTAGGGTCCCAATCGGGGATATTAGTTTCTCCCTGTTCTATTCCCACCCATCCCTTGTGAGGGGTGTTTCCCATCCATTTCCGCATTGGGGCTATCCGGGATGCTAATGCATATCTTTCGATGTTGGGGGAATCCCAGCCCTCCCAGTAGGGGTGGTCTAGTCAGGATTTTTTTCTGTATTCTTGGCTTCTTCCTGTTCCATACGAAGGTCACCATGTCCTTTTGTAATTTTCTACACGTTTTGAGGTGGATCTCTATCGGGAGAGAGCTAATTATGTATAAGAGGCGAGGCAAGAGGGTCATCTTGAGTGCGGTTATACGCACGAACCATGAGAGTTATTGGGCGTCCCATCTCAAAAGGTCCTCCTTTAGTTGTTTCCACAGGGGGACTATATTCTCCCCATATAAGTGTTTATATTCACGTGTTAGTTGGACTCCTAAATAGTCTATTGTCTTGGACTCCCAGGTCAGTGGGTACTGGGCTGACATTCTTTGGGGTATCGTTTCTTCTTCAGTTATGTTGAGGGCTTTGGATTTTGTAAAGTTAATAGTGAACCCTGACGCTTTAGCAAATTCCTGGAGTCTTCCCAGGGCCTTGGGTAGTGACTTGGCGGTGTCACATAGGAACAGTAGGATATCATCCGCGTATAGGGCTACTTTGTGTTCTACCCCTCCTGCTAGTACCCCTTTTATCTCCCGGTCCTGTATTATAGTTTGTGCCACTGGCTCCATAGCCATTGCAAATATGATGGGGGAAAGTGGGCATCCTTGCCGTGTACCTCTTCGGATTTGTATGTTCGTGGTGGATCTGCCATTGATTATAAATGTGGTGGAGGGTAGTTTATAATTTGCAAGGACCATCTTTGCAAAGGTAGGGTCACAACCGTATGTCCTTAGGGTTAGCTCCAGGTATGCCCAGTCTATGCTGTCGAATGCCCTGCGTGCATCCAAGGCTGCCAAGGAGAATTTCTGTTTTGTTTTGTTCCCTACTTCTGTAATGTCCACCGCCCGTCTAATGTTGTCCTGTGTGTCTCCCTATGATGAATCCCGCTTGGTCTTCGTGGATTATATGGGGTAGAACCTTCGCTAGCCTGTTTGCTAGGATCTTTGCGTATAGCTTGGCATCGCTATTGAGTAGTGATATTGGCCTGTAAATTGTGCAATCTGTGGGGTCTCTTCCCGGCTTCAGGATGAGGACTGTGGTTGATTTGCCCATGTCTGGAGAGATTATCCCGGTTTCCCTGATGTAGTTGAAAAGGTTTGTTAGCGGCCCCAGTAATTGGTTCCTGAAGGTTTTGTAATACCCATTCCCGAATCCGTCCGGCCCAGGTGTTTAATTATGTGGGAGGTGCGTTATGGCGTCGCTTATTTCTTCGGGAGTTATGGGGGCCTGGAGATTTAAATTGTCTTCCACCGTTATCTGGGGAGGGTTATTTTGGCCATATAGTCTAATTGGAACTGCGGGGACAGGTCCTCTTTTCCAAAGAGTTCTCGGTGGAACTCTTCCATGATATTTAGCTTTGCCTCTTCCAATGTGCTTATCCCCCCCTTTAGGATTCTTGAGGCTGACTATAGTTTCGTGTTTTTTGTTTATTGAGTTTAGCTGCTAGGAATTTATTGGCCTTGCCGCCGTATGCATAATAGCATTGTTTAGTGCGTAAAATGGATTGTGCGGTTTGGTCTGCCATGTGGGTTTCTAGTTGGGCTCTCACTTTCCGAAGGCTCCTCACTGTTTTGGGTGTTTGTTTGGCCTTGTGTTGTGTGTCCGCCTCCTTCAGTTCTAGTTCCAGTTTCTGTTTGAGTAGTTTCCTTTCCTGTGTGTATGCTGTGGTTTGAGATATGAATTCCCCCCTCATGACTGCTTTACCTGCGTCCCATATTACCCCCCAGTTTGTTTCCCCGTTAGCGTTGTCTCGAAAATAGTTATCCAGCGCTGTTTCCATATGTGCTCTAAGGGCTATGTCTCGGAGTATGATTTCGTTCAATTTCCAGGTTCTATGGGGGCGGGGTGTCTCTTTCATTGGGGCCATCTTTAGGATAACTGGGGCATGGTCTTCACCTATGAAGATGTCTGGTCTGTCATTTGGGGCATATAATGCTATCAGGGTGTATGTCTGTTCGTGCAGGATCCCTTTGAGTAGGAGAAATCTGCCCTCTGTATCCCTATATACAGACTTTTTCTTGAATGGTAGATTGGCATTAAGTAGAATTGCAACTCCTCTGGTTTTACTCCCCCCCCCCCTCCCTGGAGGCAAAGTATTGTTTGGGAAAGGTTTTGTGGGCCATCCGTTTCTCGTGTGGGGCGAGCAGGTGTGTTTCTTGGAGGAAAATGATTGCAGCCTGAAGTCCCGATAAGCGTGTTAGTATGCTTTGTCGTTTCACTGGCGAGTTTGGGCCCTGTACATTCAGGGATATGATCGTTAATTCAGCCATGCATCAAGCGTGAGGTCTATTTCGTCATCTGTGTGCCCTCTTTTGGCATTGTGGATTGTACGGTGTGTGGTCGCGGCCCAAACTAGAAGCCCATCCCAGCTCAACATTTCCAAACAAAAAGAAAACATTGTGAACTCGTAAACTTTTGAACTTGTTTCTGCCCTCATGATGGCGGGACCAAGGAGTCTTCACGCCTTCTCCGGGTTCCCCCAGGAGCGTTGGGTCCCTTGATACCCTCGGCGTCCCAATTGCCAAGGTATTCCTGGGCTTGTTAAGAATTCCAAGATTTCCCCTCCCCCTTCTCTCTCCGCCCAGACATGTTCAGTCTTTTCTCTTATTTTACCTTTCGTCGTGATCCTTCTGCTGTCATCAGCCTCTCTTCCGTTGCGGGCTCGGGTTCTCTAGCACTTCATGTTTTTCATTCGTTAGTATGCTGGGCCCGTTCCCTTGGGGTTTTTGGTAGTGTGGGGCCCTCTAGTGTAGGTTCCTTTGCTTGACGTTGCCTAACGTTGGGGGACCGTTCCCATCTTCTGGGTCTCCCCCCTTTCCATGGGTATCGTGTTTCCATGTTTTCCTGAGGTTCGTTTTCTTCTATTTGCAGCAGCGCCATCCCTTCTTCGCATGTGGAGATTCGCTGTGGTCTGCCTTCCCATGTGAATTGCAGTCCGAAGGGGTATGCCCACCTGTATATAATGTTTTGGGCTTTCAGGGCTCTCGTGACTGGTTGCATGAGTCTCCTTTTGTGCAGGGTTGACAAAGCTAGGTCCTGGAAGAGTTGGATCTGGCTACCGTTGATGGTGAGAGTCTGCTTCTTTCGGGCTGCTCGTAGAATGTCCTCCTTAATTAAGTATGAGGTTATTGCCATGATCACATCTCTTGGCCTGGCTCCCGGGTCGCTTCGTTTGGGTCCCACTCTGTGTATTCTGTCGATGGCTATGCTTTCTGGTGGGATATTCTTGAGCATACTGCTGAAGCATAGTTGAAACGTGTCTTTGAGGTCTTTGTCTCCAATCGTTTCGGCCAGGCCCTTGACCCGTATGTTGGACCTTGGCGAGCAGTCCTCGAGGTCCTCCGCCTGTAGCTCTAAATTATGTGTGGCCCTGGTGATCTGTTCTAGGAGGATGCTATTCTGTTTCACTTCTTCTATTGTGTCTGAGGGCCTCTTTCCGCTGTGTCCACTCTTTCTCCTAGTTCCACCATGTCCTTTACCTCCTGGAGGGAGGATTTCAGTTCGTCCGGATCATGCCTAGCTGGGTCTGGAGGGATTCCATCATTCTGTTTTCCATGTTTCTCAAACAGTCTTGCAGGTCCTCCTTGCTTAGTGCCATCGTGCTGTTGGCTATTGTGGCTGTTCCCAGTTCAGTGATTGAGTCCTCTATGTCCTCGTGTTGGTTTGCGTCCTGGTGGTGCCCCCAGTATTGTTCCAGCTGTTTACCTCGTGTTTTCGCCGTGGCTCTGACTCCTGCAGGGGTATTCCTTTGTCTAGCGCCTGGCATCTGTTTCTTGAGGAGGCGGGACTGGACCGGCGCGAGCCTGGAGGAGATGAAGAGAGCTCCGGGGCCAGGTCTCATTTTGCGTTCAGGTCCTGCGAGGCCGGATCCGTGTGGGTCCTCGGGTGTTTTCCTCCCCTCCTGTGGTGGGCTTCACCGGATAGTGGCCAGCAGCGTATGTTGCAGCTCCAGTTTAGGGCACGGGGGTGGGGAGGGGGGGGGAATTCCTGACCGCTGGCTTGTATGGTACCTGCTCGTGGTGTCCTGTGGGGCCTGGGTCTGCGCTTTTCCCCCTTAGGGCCAGCGCTGGTCCGCGATATGTACCCCACGCTGATGTCAGGCGTTCCCCAGGATTAGGTCCATTAAGTTAGGACTCTCGGGCGGGGATTGCGAAAGTTCAGGGCTTCTATTGATAGTTTTGCAGTATCCGTGTGCCCGTGAGCGGGCCGGGGCAGGTTGCAGGCAGTGGGCGGCTCGGGTCGCATCACCCAGCGGCTCCTCCAACGCCGCGCCGCGTGGGTGGGAGGTTTCTCCCCCGGGCCACGCAGCTCCTAGGGGCAGTCGGGCCGGGCGTGCCTTACCGCTCTGCTGGATCCGGACCACCTCTGCCTGGCCCTGTTACGTCCGTGCTCTAACTGTCCCGTGACAGTGCTGTAGCTGTCTCCGGGATCCTTCGCCGGGCCGCCGCGGTGCAGCACAGTGACAGCACGCGGGTCCGGGATGTGGGCGGCGCCCACAGGCCCCAGTACCATGTTGCTCCCCTCCCCGGCCCGCGGGGGCAGCCGGATTATTCCGTGGGGGGGGCACCGCTGCGATTCCCGGAGCCTCCCCCGGGAGGTCTCAGATGTGGTTGTGCTGCGTTTGCGCCCCTAGGACCAGAAGCGGGGAAGATGGGCCCGGGCCTCCAGCTCTCCGGCACTCTATTGCTCCCAGGATCGGCCTTCAGGTCGTCGTGATTTCGGAGCGGGTTGATCCCGCGAGGGCGTCAGCACCTCCCCGCCAGTCCGTTGGGGCCCGTTTCTTCGGGAGCGTGTTGTGTCCCAGTTCCGATCCCCTTTGCAGGAGCCGTTGGGTCCTTTGGTGGGCTTAAGACTGCTTTTTGTCACCTTTAGTTTGCCGCCCGGGTGGAGAGCGGGGATCGTGCGGCTTCAGGGGATGGCGGCCATCTTGGAATCCATATTACCCTTTCTAATGAAGGCTTATTTGAAAACTGGCTTAAATTAATCAATAATTATTTTATTAAGAAACCTTGAGTATAAGTGTTATTTGAAAACCTGTCACTGTGAATCTCTATGGTACAACCCTAAACCTCACATTGACCCCTCTTGAGATAAGCCTGGCTGCTCAGTCACTAGCAACTTGTGTAGTACATGCCTATAACAAAGGTTGGGTTACCTATTGCCAAGAGAACAAGGCTGGTGTAGTCACCCACAGGGTTACTACATACAATCATGCCTAACACTGGTGGCAGGCGGTGAGGATTTGTGTAGATGTGTTACTTTAAGTATTTTGCTTTGCTTGTGTTCAACTAAACCCCCACACGCCTAAGCTCCATCAAGAAGTGAAAAGCAATTGTAACAGGCCAAATATGGATAACTTCAGTCAGGAAGCTGTGATCATTCTTACAGTTAATCAACTGAAAGAAATGTGTAAAGTCAGGAATCTTAAAATAAAAGGAAAGAACAATGAGTTGATTACAAGGATGTTGAATCACCAAAGTTTGGGTAGTAGGCCTGCAACACCTACTAACCCAAGCAATGTGGAAGATGAGGATGGCCGTATAGGGTCAGGAGACGAAGAGTCTCAGGGTGAGGCTCTAACTCTGCCACAACCTGCCTTGTTACCCCCAACCCATTTCCACTGGGACTCCAAAAGGTCCAACATTGAGCCCAGAAAGTGTTTCTCTTGAGATGAAGAGAATTGAGTTAGAAGCCAACAGATTAGATGCTCAATGAGAAGCCAAATATCAAGACATCAGAATCAGGGAAATTGAAATGCAGCATGCACTGGATATGAAAAAATGGTCTATGGAATCTGCTTCCCTCCCAGAGTCCTCTAGGTCATTCTAGTCCCAAGAGGCCTCGCCTGCCTAAAGAAGCAGTGAGTATGCTTGATGTGAAACTTGATATATTGGATTGGTTGGACACTGGAGAATAAAAGTGGGATTCAGAGTCTCAAATGCAATGATTTAATTCCCTGGCTGTTGTCTAGGCTCCCCTGGGATGCAAGTGAAGCTATCAGGGAAGTGAATGAGCATGAGAGACAAGAGCATGAAAATGTGAAGCTGGCATCAATAGCTAGATTTGGGAAGACTCCTTCCCTGTAACTTAAGAGGTTTAGGACCCTCCAAAAGACTGATGGTATCCCTTGGGCTACCTGGGTGTGTGAATGTTTGAAAATCTTAAGATGGTTGGGTTAAGGGTTACAGAGTCAACACCTTTGAAGAAATGAGAAATCTGTTTGTTAGAATCTCTTTTTGATGCCTGCTCTCCTGAGCTGAGACAGGACTTGGATGACTCCAAAGAGATTGATCCCAAAAAGCTAGCAAAGGCTGCTGACTTGTGGGTGGCCAACACCACTACTCATAAGGCGACTGCAGCCGCACGTAAAAAGGATGAGGGGAACAACACGAGAAAGAGGGAACCGAGAATTCTAATTCCAACCATCCAGAAGACCACAAACATAAAAAGGACACTTTGATCTAACCTTTGCAGAAGAAGCGCAGACCTCAGCTGTACTTCGCTGGGCTTTCGCTCACTTCTTATGGGGAAACCGACATGCCCTTAAAACAGCCAGTACTGGGAGACTTCGTTTCCCTTAGTCCTTTCCTCATGTTGCAGCTTTTGTGCAACATGTAACAAGAGTGGAATGTAACTTACTTTACCGCACCCTTGGGTCTCTAGTCATTCCAAAGGCCTTAGAAACTCTCGCTGGACTTTTTATGAACTGTGCAGATGTGTCACGGACAGGACTGGTGGCAGCTATCGTTTATCTTATGTTTTGAACCCTTTCTTGCCAGGTTATCCGCGCTTACCGCGTTTGGCACAAATAGGTGGCCTGGCTCCAAAATGGCCATGCCACAAAGTTCTTTGTCCTGTCCTTTGGCCATCTTGCCCCTTCACCTTCCCCAGGCCGAGCCGACCCGTGTCAGTCCTTATTTGGTCATGCACTTTCCCGCGAAACCCAAAGCTTTCGCGGGCTTCTGCATGCCTTGTGTGTGCCTCCAGGATGTGGGCTGGGATGTCTGTTCCCAATACACATCCTGGGTGCCAGAGAGTCTGGAGTGTCCTGAATGCCTGGGACCACCGTGGTCTGTGATTGGTCCACGTATGGAGTGAGTTTGTGAGCAGATCTCCCATTAGGTCCTCTCCATTTTGGCGCGAAGGGAACTTTGGATAAGAGGAGGCCAAGAACACCACTACCATGTCGATCTCCTGAGTTCACACGAACAAAGGATAAGGCAACAAGAAGCCGAGTCGAGGAACCACTGGTGACCCGCTGGAAGGTTTGGCACCCTGAGCCCTCTGTCGTCCGGCAAGCCCCTCTGCATCTGATCGTCCTAGAAGGTCTGCGAAGACGCTTCAACCCATTGGAATAGTGGGACCAACTATTCTCAGCACCTTCATCAAACCCTTCAAGTAAGCCTCTTCGGAAGTATCCCTGGGCCAACCAGTGGGCTGACCAGCTTACGCGGGACATTTGCTGTTACCGCCGCGGTTTCGAGGAAGCCCTTGAAACTTGGTATACTGCTTGCTCTGTATCCACGGCACCCTCACAACGAATTTCATACACTTGGCATTCCCAGGTCTGAAGTGAGACGAGTGCGCCCGGACCGGAGTAAACGCGGTTACCGAGTTGCCCTTGTGCAAGTTCGCTGCACTTGTGACCCCCCCCCCCCTTGACCCTGAAGCCTGCTGCAGTGGAATTGGGCTGATTCCTCCACCCGGAGCGGAGAAATCGCCCATGTCCCGTTTGGGAATCCCCGCTGTAGCGCAGAAACTACACGTGTCGAGACGTCCTTTCCACAGCTATTGCGAAATCGCTACTTCATCCCGCACTCTCAACCTGCCTCTGCCCGCAAGTGGAGGTCCTGCTTGAATAGTGGAGACTTGTTCATCGACCTTATCCAACTTCCTGAGCTGCTAGTGGCCCTCGAAGAGACCCTATTTTGTCCCTTGGCACAAGCGCGTGCATGTACTATTGAGCATAAGGCTCCTCTCTTCGTAGGGCTTGGACTGCCTCTTGGTTAGGTGTATTCTTGATGTGGAACTGGGTCTAAAGATTACTTGCACTACCCGTTTTCCTCCCCATCTAGGTGGTCTACACATTTCGTGCCTTTTAATTCGTTAGACACCTCTGGTCTTGTATATATATTGTGTTGATTGTGATGGGTTGTTTTACTTTAGTATTATTATGATTCTTTGCTATGGTCTATATTACAAAGGCTGTGTAATAAATGTGTCTATATTTTTAATATAACACCTGTCTGGAGTAATTTGTAAGTGTCCTTGCTTTGTGTGCTCATTGAGGTGTTTCAGTCACCCTCACCCCTCTTGAGACTTAGTCTTGACCGCCTGCCATAGCTACCCTGATTGGTCTGGCTTGTCCAGGGGTTACCCTGTTCCAAGAAACTAGGTTGGCCTTCTGAACCTCTGCACCTCCAGGTCAGAGTTCAGAAATCCCTCTTAACAACCACCAACCCATGAGATGGTTAATGCAGATGAATCGGGAAAATCCTAAATTGTTAAGTTGGTCAATCAGCCTCCAAGTGTTTGATTTCACCACAGAACACAGGTCGGGGTGTAATCACCAAAATGCTGATGGTCTTTCGAGAAAGTATGACTGATTGGAATAAGAGATTCATCCAGGAGTGGATTAAATCCTCCTGTCCCTTAGTTTGGGGGGGGGGGGGACGAGTGTTAGGGAGAATTCATATTTCTGTGTTAATTCCCTTCTACCTTAGAGACCCCCAGCTCTTTTGCTGGACTTTAGGACTTACATTTTTTATCCTGGAGTGAGTAAGACCTTTTTCTCACTCAAACATGTATTTTTTACTGATTTGGACTCAGTTTCTTTTGATTTTGGAGTCTGACATACTCCATAGGCATCACCTTTTTGTATTGTGCCACACAGCACCCTCAGTGCAGTGTCACAGAGAAGTCCTTTGGATTTCTCTTAAGGTTTAAATACCTTTTCTTGGATAAACTACTGTTTCCAAGAGCAGTAAAGTGAAATTGACTTTACTTACCTTTTCTCTTTGTAGACCCAGCACACTACCATACGTAGATCTATTTCTACCCTTGTAAGTACTGGGGTGATACTTAGGATCCGCTTTTGTCTATTTTCTCTTGTGACATGGATTCACAGGTGAAGCCCGCCTCTGGCTCCAGTGTGTCTGGCAGGGCAGGAAGTGAGGGAGGTTTCTGAAACTCCCTGTGCTTAGTCTCCTTGGTTACAGGAATGCACCCAAGGGTGACTGGCTGACTGACGGTCTTTGGAGGACCCTGCTGTGTGAGTGACAGCGAGGCTGCGCATTAATTGGAGAAACCTGCATAAAAGGCAAGGTCTTTTGCAAGGAAGGCAGAGTCGACCACTGGAAGAAGGAACTGAATAAAGAAACTGTAAGAGAAGCTTGATGCACCTCCTGGACCATTGGTTTGCCCGGTGAAGTCCTGCTGCAGTACTAAAGCTCCAATTTTCAGATCGACTCGAGAAGCCCAGAATGGATGACTTCTTCCCTTGGGTTGGTGGGACCAACTGACCAAGAAAAACTCGACTGGAACATCTCTCCCTGCTGGCTGTACTTCTTTGATGCTGGTGGAACAGAGTGCCAGGGGTCAGGAACACCAGGAACGAGTGCATCTCCTTTAAGCCGGACCTAAGCTCCAGGAAGATACTAAAGGACTTCCGCGAAGCAGGATGACCCAAGCCTGAGCCACCTCAACAGAGTGCTGGAACCCAGAAGCAAGGGGAGCCCACAAGGTGTCCAAGAACCGCAGTGGTGCTATTTGCAAGTAGCTGAAACCGTAAAGTGCTGCTGATATGGAGTAAGCCCATTGCTGCTGCTGACCTTCAAACCGTAGTGCAGGAGTCCCCAGACGTCCTCCCTCTTGTCCCCACGACTGAGGCCCAGGAACAACAGGATCTGCAGGACTACAACAGGAACAGAAGCCAGCTGACCCTTCTTCAAACCTAAGGTACTGTCTAACTAGGGATACATAACTCTTTGTGTGTAGCTTGCTTGCTCTCACTGGAGACTTGTATTTGCTGCCCTTTGCAGAGTTGCTTGCATCTTTGCTTTTCACAAGCCTCCCAGCTTGTGGCCCAACAGTGATTATTTTCCTACAAACTCTCTCTATAACATTGTTCAAGACTTTTGTACTATCTTCAAGAAGTGCCTCAGCTCACCTAGACTGTTCAATTTTGCTGTCCTGGCTCCTTGCAGACACTTCCGACCCTTTGACTGTGTTTATCTGTCCCACCAAAAAGTCATACATAAGTTACTTGTATAGCTGGGAAAGGGTTAACCTATACTTTATTGGGGGATTGTAAAGTATTTACCTGTTCAGAGAAACTTGTTAACCATTGTTTCCCTTCCTAACCTTTTCCATAACTCCAGTATTGCATTTAAGTGTTCAAGTGATATATCAATGTCCACAATTGAAGTCACTCAGGGTGTAGGAAGTGTGTGTGTGACCTCCCAAAAGGGCATCTACTTAACTGAAAGTGAAGGACTATATTTTTGAAACTTATTTATTCGTTACATCTTATCCTTTCTAAAGAAGGCTTATTTGAAAACTGCCTATTGAATTATTAACCATTTTAATAAGAAACCTTGTGTATAAGTGTTATTTGAATACCTGTCACTGTGGATCTCTACGTTACAACCCTACAGTTCACATTGAGATAAGCCTGACTGCTCAGTCACTCTACCAACTTGTGTAGTAGAGGCCTATACCAAAGGTTGGGTTACCTATTGCCAAGAGGACAAGGCTGGTGTAGCCACTCCCCCCTCCACCCCCCTAACAGGTTTACTAAATACAATCTTGCCTAACAGGGATGTGTAGGGTGGGGTGCTGAGAGATGGGCCGGTAAGTTTCAGTTTCTGGCGTGCGGGGGTCGGGTTTCGATGGTGGTTGATGTCAGTCAGTTGAGTTTTGATTCTGTCATTGTTGGGGAGTTGAGCTATGTTGATTGACTGTATAGGCGAGCATACGTCGCTCCCAAGGGGTGTTAGGCTGAAACCTGTGCAGTTCCCTCTGGGACCACTGCAAAAGATTTAAGACTACAGGTGTTTGGCAGTAAACCCACTTGGTAGCAGTCTGCACCACACAGATTCACTTGGTAGCTGTGGCTGAGCAGTCAGACTTCCCTCAAGAAGAGTTAGGCAGTATACAGAGTATTCACATTAGGTCAAGAGAACACAGTAGAACAAGTAAACACTGACCAGGGCTTGGTGTAAAAGAGATAATTATTTAAAACCACATCTAGAAAAACACACAGGCACTAATAGTAAGCAATTCAAAAACACGGTCACTAAAAGATATACACTCCCTTAAAAGAATATTAGACAAGTCTTAAGTAAAGCCCCACTTATTTTCAGACAGCGGTGAGCGCTTAACGTAGATGGCACTCTAATAATTCGGTTTAAAAGGGAGAGAAAAGCAGAGAACAAGTTGAAACAGATCCCAACACTTTTACCAGAACTTAACAAGAGAGGAAGGCAAAGTGAAACCGTGAAGTTAGAGTTTAAGAGGCCGGATCCGCTTTAAGAGGATCAAACGAAATGTGTCCAAGGTCACACGGTTGCAGTGCACAAAAGTCTTGTAAAGGTTCAAAAAGGAGTTGGACCAAAGAAAGGGACCAGTTAGAGGGTCAAGGCGGCCAGCCCAGTCCAGAAGATTAAGGAGTTATTACCTTGTAGCAATCTTTAGAAAGGGAGGCCTGGTGGACACGGTACCTTGAAGTGGTGAGAACACTCCAGCGGGGGCAGTTGTTCCTGGCAGCGGGTGCAAATCGGTGCTTCATCCGGGGGAAGAGAGGATCTCGTCGTGGAGGAAGACAGGAGTCTGTTGCACTGCCAGGGAAGAAACCAGCCGCAGAGTTTCTGAGGTACAAGGAGCGGTCCGGTGATTTGCGGTTCAGTGGCGAGTGGCTATCCGGCTGCCGGGGTGCTTGGCACGGGCAGTTCGACCACAAACCGGGCTGGGGTGCGAAGAAAGAAAGGTAAACTGGTTGTGCCCACCAGTCAGGGGAAGAAGCCTCTCCAGCCGGGAGATCTTCTCTGTCGTCGGGAAGTGGCGAGTCGGTTCTGCAGGGCTCCACCGGTGGTGTCGTCGTGGTAGGTCGGCTCAGCTTCTCCCTCGTCGGATTCTCAGGTCCTGTGGCGACTTCTGAAGTTCCAGTCCCCAAAGCCCTGCTTTTATGCAGAAAACCCCCATTCACTCAGTCTAGCTGTCACTCAAACATGCTAAGTGGTGAGCCAGCTCGCTCACCACTTGGGCCAATCACACAAGAGTGCGACCTGAGTCAACAAGGTAACTCGGTCCAGGGTGCCTAAACCCCCTCCCACATCCCCTGTGGTACCCAGACAGAGTGACACCACTTTTGGAGGCTTCTGTGGAGAAGCCCGCCAAAAAGTGGAACAAAGGGCTCGACTTGGGTTGGAGTCACAGAAGAGAACACAAACGCCATTTTAGAATCGAGTCTTGGCAAAAAATACCAACCGGCGAATTAATATTAATAAAATAAACCGGTGGTATGTTCGACGCTATGAGAATTAAATAATTAAAGTTGGTAGCCTCGAACAATGGGAAAATCCCATAGGAAAATATTTGCGGTCGAATATAAAAAGTAGTTTCCACTGCCACCAGCCAAAACTCGATCAGGGGGGACGGAGACGTGCCCCCTCGACTAACAGACCCCGCGGCAATCGAATTGCCCCGGCCAGTACGTCCACAATATGATGGTTTGTACTGGTTTCTGTTAATAATTTGGGACTAGTAAAGCCAATGGTGACTTTACATGCCCTGGGAGACAGTAGTCAGTCCCAGGGTATGGAGTCTATGGTGGGGTGTCACTATGACAACCCTGTGTTACTGCACGGAGGGTGCTGTGTAACACACATAGGAAAACACATGAGACCCTATGGAGTAAAAGGACCCCATAACCCATAAAACACATTACCAGTCAAAGGAATACCATAAATCATGTCCAAGAGTGGGAGAAAAAGAGTCTCATTCTTGGCAGGAGGAAAAAAACAAACTCCAGAAATCCAGCAAAGCTGCTGGGGGACTCACTAGGTTAGGAAATTCAGCCTAAAGAGAAAATTCTCCCTAACAAGGGGCAAGGTGGTGCATGCCACTTTCAGACAAAACCCACCGGGGTCAATGAGTATGATATAAACTCTGGTTACAAGCTTATGCTACATCACAGTATGGAAGTCCCTGATGATGCCCCAGGGCCAAATGATAATAGAACACTTAACCTGCAACATACAAGGTTTTACCAAGTGTAAGAAAGTGTGCATGATCAAGAACTATGCTAAAAAATCATGATGTTAATATTTTATGTTTATAAGAAACAGACCCAGCGCGAAATAGTAACTTCTCACCTTGCAGGGTGTGGGGGGTTCACAGATATTGCTCCTCCTTTTCGAAATACTTTTGGGGAGTAGCCACCTATATCCACCACTCCTTCAAATTTAAACTGCACAATCAGATTGGTGATGGGGAAGGGTGCCATTTACTGCTGGCAGGAGAGATAGCTGGTTGCCAAGTCCTTATCCTTAACATATATGCTCCAAACAACTGCCCAGGCTTTTTTCCAGCGCTGAGCCCCTCATTTGCCTACATTCCCAAATTATGAGGTCATAGGGTAGGGGATTTCAATGAGGCTATCTCCCTAGAGCTGGATATATCCTCTACAGCCCAAATCTCCGTTCCTAGAGCAGCTTAGAAATGGGCAGTTATAGCGGAATACCACGATCTCCGATTCCTGGCGCCTACTACATCCCACATCAAGGGAATACTCGTATTACTGAGGGGCCCACCGTAGCTCTTCTAGAATGGACTATGTTATGGTGTCAGCCGGTTTGGGTCGGCATATCACAGAAGCCCCCAAACTCTGTCTGACCATTACCCTGTCCGGGTAAAGTTTCGGGGCCCTAGTGGCCCCCCTAAGCTCCTGCACTGGCGCTTCCAAGCGCGTGCACTAAAAAGAAACGGTTTTCTTGGGGGAAATACAGCAGGATATTCAAATCTTTTTTCAAAAAAACATGGGCTCTGTGCCCGACTCTAGGGTGGCTTTGGAAACCTTCAAAGTATACATCAGGGGTTGTTGCATAGCAAAGGAGGGTGGGGTCTTGAAATCCATACGTAGATCTATCTCTACCGTAGAGCAGAAGACTAAAACCCTGGAAACGCAACAAGCCATCCAAGATTCCCCAAAAATATTGCCTCAATTACAAGCAGGTAGGGAGGAAATGTTTCTTCTGATGGCTACGGAGGACCAATACGAGAGATCCCATTGCTGCCGCCAGATATGCCGAAGTGGCCCGCTGAGCCGGACTCTGGTCTGGGCGATTAAACATGAACGTCAGCTAGAACTTATACTGGAAATTGAGGAGGCAGAGGGGACCCCTCACTAAGAACAGTGGTAGAATCAACAGTGTTCTGCGACTACTATGAGATGTTATATACCTCCCAGACAACAGCTGGGCACGACTCAATAGGGCATTATCCAGATAGAATAGCTTTGGGTTGATTAGACCCGGCTCTCAGGATGGCCCGACTGATCCACCCCCCTTCCTACCAGGAAGGCACTGGGTCTAGACAGGATCACGGCAGAACTCAAAGCATTTGAAGATCTCCCGATACCTCACTTGCAAGACATGTATGAAGCAGCCAGATCCTCGGGGATGCTTCCTGAATCTACCAGGACTGCCCTTGTGACTATTGTTAAAGCCCAATAAAGACCATCGCAAATGCTCCTCATACAGACCTCTATCTTTAGTTAATACAGATAATAAAATGCTCACTAAAATCCTGGCCCATAGGGCACTCCCGCATATGCCAGCACTGGTCCTCCCTGAACAGGCAGATGTTATCCCCGGTCGCTCCACCCAGAACAACCTGTGCTTGCTGTTTGCACTTATGCATAATGTGCACCTGAAGATCCCAATCACTGTGGCCGCTTTGGATGCCGAGAAGGCTTTCGGCTCAGTGGAGTCGCCATTCCTGTTTGAGGTGCTGCGGAAGCTGGTCATCGACGTCCCGTTCCTCCAGTGGTTACAGTTGCTGTACACAGCACCTAGGGCAAAGATATACACTAACCAGATATCCGACTTTATGCACCCGACTAGGGGTACTCGCCAGTGGTGCTCTTTCTCCCGCATTCTTTTTGCGTTGGCAGTTGAACCCTTACCCTGTACACTGCAGGAATATCACGCACATAGGGGGTTGAAAATTCATTCCCATCCCTCTATAGTTTCCCTCTATGCAGATGACATGCCGTTATACGTGAAAAACCCTAAACAGAATTTGCAACCATTGGTGGAAGAGATTGCCCAGTTTGGCGACATCTCTGGTTTGAGGATCAATTGGAATAAGTCTGAAGTATTTCCGTTGACAACGGGTGTTCATTGTTCAGACATTGGCGAGGCCTTCAGGTGGTGCCCTCTTGGCATTAAATACCTGGGCATGCATGCTGGTGTCCCCTTCCCCGACAGAACTGTATAGAGTAAACTATGTAGAGACCCTGGAAACACTGGAAAACAAGGTGGATACATGGATTCTCCTTTCTATATCCCAAGCGGCCCGAATGTCAATGGCAAAGATGGTGATCCTCCCGAAACTCACTTTCAACAATTTCCCAACCTGGCCACCACAGAGTATCTGGTCCCGGCTCAAGGGACTGATGACACGATTGGTTTGGGTGGGAGGGCAAGCAATGGCATCTTAGGACACCCTGACCCTTCCATATGCACAGGGAGGACTGGAGCACCCGGATCTATATACATATTTCTTAGCAGCACAACTGCAGGACTCTTTTTGGTGGTGGTCCCCCATGGCTGAACTCCTGCATCTCCTTCTTAAAAAGGTCACCTCTCACCCGAATAACATGAGAGGCCTTCTCTGGGGGTCTCTAAAAAGGGTGGCAAGCACAGAAATACAGGAAGGTAAGTAAGTGGGCACCACTTGTTTAAATTCACTTTCAAACAGATCAAAAAAGGTTGAGGTTATAAATCATCTTTCAAAAAATTCACAGGAGCTGGCTACGATGAGTCTGGAGACACCCTGACTCGTGGAACACAAAAATATGCAGAAGACCAGGTAACAAACCTGGCCACACAGCCGCTCTCTGTATAAGCCCTACCAAGGGCAGTGCAATTTGCAAAATTAGAATCAACTAGTAAATGTTCACTGTATTTACAGAATGTAACTCATCCAAATAAATCTCTTAGTCGGATCCAAAAGTAATATGCGTTTATCAAAAAGAAAATTCCAAGTTGGTCACTAATAAAATCTTAGTGAGGCCGCGGCTAACTCATCCCATAATTGTTATAAACATAAAGTGCCAATGCATTTCGGAGCATACAGCTCCTTCATCAGGGCAGGTCTAATTTACACAAACTGTGGAACATTTATACAAAAGCATCAAATTTTGAAAAACAAACAAAATCGTGATTGTGTTACAAAATATAACCATGCGTGAAAACAATATAAAAATAACATACCAATTTTCGATGAGTTGCAAGGTAAATGGAAAAGGTGAATGAAGCCACACAGTAGGGAAAAGAAAAGATGCCAAAATAAATAATGTGTAAATGAAATAACACAGTTAATTTGAACATGATCAGAAAACCAAGGAAAGTTACCTCAAGGGATCGAGGTAGCCCGTGGAAAAAATGTGCGGGGAGTTGACAACAACTTCACGCAAGATCAAAGGTCTGGAAACCAGACCAAATCAATTCTTCAATCTGTAGGTGCAACGACATGTGTTTTAGTGGGTTGTCTCAGAATTTGTCATAGACACTAGTTGTAGAGGTCTGCAGGCTTACCTGTACTCCTAAAGCTACGAGTGTACTGAGGCTGGGATTGCAGTCAAGCAGGGGACGCCATTCCGCATAGCCAGGGAACAGTGTTCCCAAGGTTACTCATACTAATATAAACACGTGACCCAAATGTGTCCATTGATCGACACGATGCCGATAGGCAGTTGCACTCTATGCAATCAGGCAATCAAGGCTAAGAATCATGGAAATAAAGAATTTGCAGTAGAGCTGATGATAATTACGGAATTATAGAAGGAAAAAAATCGAAAATTAAATATGAGAAAAACGGCTGATAGACATAGAAAACATACTGCCGATTACACTCTATGCAATCAGACAATTCAGACCAAGAATTCAAATAAAAAAGAATTTGCAGTAGAGCTGTTGATAATTACGGAATTATAGAAGGAAAAAAACAAAAATTAAATATGAGAAAAAAGGCTGATAGACATAGAAAACATACTGACGATTGCTCTCCATGCAATCAGGCAATTCAAGCCAGGAATCCAGATAAAAAAGAATTTACAGTAAAGCTACTGATAAATGTAGAATTGTAGAAGGAAAAGAACAGAAAATTGAATATGAGAAAAAAAGGCTAATAGACATAGAAAACATACTGACAATTGTGTATAAATGAGTGAAAATGTCAGATAAAATAAACAAACATTATGATAATAATAATAATGATAATAATAAGCATATTAGACACACTGCGATATATGGAATAAATCATGCAAGGGTAGCATGTGTATCTAAACCATTACATAAACAACTAATGGGTGTAATCGTGGATATATCATGTACATTTATCATAAATACACCAGTCGCATGCGGTAGCCCCCGGAAGGCGCTACCTTGGGTCCCAAACCTAAGTTCGGGAAGGGCGACAATGGTGTGTAAACGTTGGTGATTGGATCCTAATGTGATAATTCATATTGAATCCTAAAATAAAAGACATGAATGACCCCCTTAAAGAGAGAGGTCATCCAAAGTGTCACGGTATAAATGTACATTGGTAGAGGAAGGAAATCATGTACTAGTCACTCATGTATCAACATAATCCTCTTAAGTCAAGCATGGAAAACAATGATTCAAATGTAACAGTGATAGTTAATCTCTTCATTTAGGCCATTTGGGTAGAGGCTCCCAAGTTTGTCTATCCAAAAGGTTTCTCTTTGGTTGAGTCGCAGGCCCAAATCCTCATGGGGATTCGATTTCTTTAACACTTCAAGAATGACAAATCTAATTTGAGTCAGGTTGTGGTTCTCATCACGCCAGTGGCGTGCCACCGCCGAGTTGGTGTTACATGTACGTATGCACGAACGGTGCTCGTTCCAACGTGCCTTTGCTGATCTCGTGGACTGTCCTACATAATACTTACCACAGGGGCATTTTATACCATATATAATGTTCACACTATCACACGTACCAAATGTCTTCAGGAAAATCTTGTTGCCTGTTCTGGGATGGTATATCGTGTCACCCTTGATCACCAAATTACAATTGATGCAATGTAAGCACGGATATGTTCCTGTGCGTGAAGTAATGGGTTCTTTCATCGGTGGCCTCGTGTGGACCAGTTCATCTCGTAGGTTTTTGCTCCTTTGATAAGCAAAGACTGGAAGTTGTTCAAATAGATTCTGGACCCTTACATCATTCTTAAAAATGCTCCAATGTTTCTTAATGGAATTCTTTATTTTGTTACTCTGAATGGAAAATTTAGAAACATATACTGGAGTTTTGAGTTCTTTCTTGGGTTTAGTAGTACTTTTCAATAGGCTGTCACGATCAAGGGAATTAACCCTCTGGACTGCCAAATCTAATTCATCCTTTCTGTAGCCACGTGCTTCAAATTTCTCTCTCATGTTCAATTGCTGTGCTAAGTAGTCTTCAGGATCGCTCACGATCTTTTTAACTCTCAACAATTGACTGTAAGGAAGATTTTTGAGTAAACTGGACTGATGGAAACTCAGGCGGTGAAGTAAGTTATTGCGATCTGTGATTGAGAAAGAACTTGTAGGTTCACTAGGAAAAGAAGAATACGATATCATTCTAACTGACATCAATGCGAAACTGGAAGACTACAAAAACGAGTTGGAACAAAAGAAGGTGAAGAAGTTTAAAAGGGACACATATGATTATATCAATGAAGAGGTTTATACATGGATGGAGAAGTATGGCCCGATAGCACCAAAGAAACTCCACAGGTATCCATCAGATAACACTTCCAGCTCCGATTCAGACGCACAGAGGGAGACCGAGGTCCCGACAGAACAAGCATCGAGCGATCCCAACCAAACAGCCAGCCCGTCCACACGCACATCTACGACTGGACCTTTTTTAGGAGCTCGCCCAAAAGAACCCGCAGGGGGAGGAGGAAATCTAAAAAACAAACCACAAACAAGATTACAACTGAGGAAAACCTAGTCATAAATATATCTCATAAAACTCTGAATAAAACTGAAGAGGATACCCTACAAAAGGGGTTGAGTTTTGTACCCACTTACAGTACCACTCTATTTAATACCAAGATTGAGTTGTACAAATTCATAAGAAAACTTAAATTGAAAGTATTCTTTGAGGAGTTAGAACCATACGAGAACACCTCGGATGCCCCAGATTTTCAAGAATTCAGAACTAAGAGTGGCTTCATACCACCAATCTCAGTACCATCAATTGATATTTTTCAAAAACTTGTTACTCGAGACATTGAACGGATCAGTTATAAAACTCCACCGCATAGAAACATGAAACCTCATGAAATGAAAATCATCAGAGATTTATATTGTGATAAGGATATCACCATACGCCCAGCTGATAAGGGAGGCGCCCTAGTCATCATGAACACTACAGATTATAACATTGAATGCATCAGACAACTGCAAGATCGGACCATTTATGCACCTTTAGACCAAGACCCCACTCTTTCTATCAAATTGAACCTTGAGATGTTGTTGGATAAAGCCATGGAATTAGACTGGATAAATGAACACACCTATAAATTCCTCAACAACCCACACCCAAGGGTTCCCAATTTCTATACGTTGCCCAAAATTCATAAGGATCTTGTTAAACCACCGGGGAGACCTATTGTTGCTGGAATGAGTAGCATCAATCAACCATTGGGAGTGTATATTGACTTTTTTCTGCAACCTTTAATACAACAAACTTCCACATACGTTAGAGATACCACACACTTCTTACAGCAACTACACTCTGTTATGTTTGATTGTGATCACCTGATGTTTACCATTGATGTGAAGAGTCTATACACATCTATACCTCATGACCTTGGGATAGAATCAGTTGAATGGCTGCTGTTAAAAGCACCAGAAATTCGAGCACAGAAGGAATTTATACTATCTCTCCTTCACTTTATTTCAGAGAACTCATATTTTCAATTTCAAGACAAATTCTTCCTTCAAGTGTCTGGTACATCAATGGGGGCCACTATGGCACCATCCTATGCGAACTGTTTTATGCATAAGTATGAAATGGACCATATACTGAATAACCAGGAATGGAACAAAAATATACACCTCTGGTTACGGTTCATCGATGATATTTTTGGAATATGGACAGGCACGGATGAGAGCTTCAGTGACTTTTTCACATATCTTAACAACATCGACCAGCGCATCCAGTTCACCAAAGAGACCTCCAGAGACAGAATCACATTCCTTGATGTTCAGATTGAGAAAAAAGACGCCAACTATTCTACTACATTATTTCGAAAAATCACAGATCGCAATAACTTACTTCACCGCCTGAGTTTCCATCAGTCCAGTTTACTCAAAAATCTTCCTTACAGTCAATTGTTGAGAGTTAAAAAGATCGTGAGCGATCCTGAAGACTACTTAGCACAGCAATTGAACATGAGAGAGAAATTTGAAGCACGTGGCTACAGAAAGGATGAATTAGATTTGGCAGTCCAGAGGGTTAATTCCCTTGATCGTGACAGCCTATTGAAAAGTACTACTAAACCCAAGAAAGAACTCAAAACTCCAGTATATGTTTCTAAATTTTCCATTCAGAGTAACAAAATAAAGAATTCCATTAAGAAACATTGGAGCATTTTTAAGAATGATGTAAGGGTCCAGAATCTATTTGAACAACTTCCAGTCTTTGCTTATCAAAGGAGCAAAAACCTACGAGATGAACTGGTCCACACGAGGCCACCGATGAAAGAACCCATTACTTCACGCACAGGAACATATCCGTGCTTACATTGCATCAATTGTAATTTGGTGATCAAGGGTGACACGATATACCATCCCAGAACAGGCAACAAGATTTTCCTGAAGACATTTGGTACGTGTGATAGTGTGAACATTATATATGGTATAAAATGCCCCTGTGGTAAGTATTATGTAGGACAGTCCACGAGATCAGCAAAGGCACGTTGGAACGAGCACCGTTCGTGCATACGTACATGTAACACCAACTCGGCGGTGGCACGCCACTGGCGTGATGAGAACCACAACCTGACTCAAATTAGATTTGTCATTCTTGAAGTGTTAAAGAAATCGAATCCCCATGAGGATTTGGGCCTGCGACTCAACCAAAGAGAAACCTTTTGGATAGACAAACTTGGGAGCCTCTACCCAAATGGCCTAAATGAAGAGATTAACTATCACTGTTACATTTGAATCATTGTTTTCCATGCTTGACTTAAGAGGATTATGTTGATACATGAGTGACTAGTACATGATTTCCTTCCTCTACCAATGTACATTTATACCGTGACACTTTGGATGACCTCTCTCTTTAAGGGGGTCATTCATGTCTTTTATTTTAGGATTCAATATGAATTATCACATTAGGATCCAATCACCAACGTTTACACACCATTGTCGCCCTTCCCGAACTTAGGTTTGGGACCCAAGGTAGCGCCTTCCGGGGGCTACCGCATGCGACTGGTGTATTTATGATAAATGTACATGATATATCCACGATTACACCCATTAGTTGTTTATGTAATGGTTTAGATACACATGCTACCCTTGCATGATTTATTCCATATATCGCAGTGTGTCTAATATGCTTATTATTATCATTATTATTATTATCATAATGTTTGTTTATTTTATCTGACATTTTCACTCATTTATACACAATTGTCAGTATGTTTTCTATGTCTATTAGCCTTTTTTTCTCATATTCAATTTTCTGTTCTTTTCCTTCTACAATTCTACATTTATCAGTAGCTTTACTGTAAATTCTTTTTTATCTGGATTCCTGGCTTGAATTGCCTGATTGCATGGAGAGCAATCGTCAGTATGTTTTCTATGTCTATCAGCCTTTTTTCTCATATTTAATTTTTGTTTTTTTCCTTCTATAATTCCGTAATTATCAACAGCTCTACTGCAAATTCTTTTTTATTTGAATTCTTGGCCTGAATTGTCTGATTGCATAGAGTGTAATCGGCAGTATGTTTTCTATGTCTATCAGCCGTTTTTCTCATATTTAATTTTCGATTTTTTTCCTTCTATAATTCCGTAATTATCATCAGCTCTACTGCAAATTCTTTATTTCCATGATTCTTAGCCTTGATTGCCTGATTGCATAGAGTGCAACTGCCTATCGGCATCGTGTCGATCAATGGACACATTTGGGTCACGTGTTTATATTAGTATGAGTAACCTTGGGAACACTGTTCCCTGGCTATGCGGAATGGCGTCCCCTGCTTGACTGCAATCCCAGCCTCAGTACACTCGTAGCTTTACGAGTACAGGTAAGCCTGCAGACCTCTACAACTAGTGTCTATGACAAATTCTGAGACAACCCACTAAAACACATGTCGTTGCACCTACAGATTGAAGAATTGATTTGGTCTGGTTTCCAGACCTTTGATCTTGCGTGAAGTTGTTGTCAACTCCCCGCACATTTTTTCCACGGGCTACCTCGATCCCTTGAGGTAACTTTCCTTGGTTTTCTGATCATGTTCAAATTAACTGTGTTATTTCATTTACACATTATTTTGGCATCTTTTCTTTTCCCTACTGTGTGGCTTCATTCACCTTTTCCATTTACCTTGCAACTCATCGAAAATTGGTATGTTATTTTTATATTGTTTTCACGCATGGTTATATTTTGTAACACAATCACGATTTTGTTTATGTTTTTCAAAATTTGATGCTTTTGTATAAATGTTCCACAGTTTGTGTAAATTAGACCTGCCCTGATGAAGGAGCTGTATGCTCCGAAATGCATTGGCACTTTATGTTTATAACAATTATGGGATGAGTTAGCCGCGGCCTCACTAAGATTTTATTAGTGACCAACTTGGAATTTTCTTTTTGATAAACGCATATTACTTTTGGATCCGACTAAGAGATTTATTTGGATGAGTTACATTCTGTAAATACAGTGAACATTTACTAGTTGATTCTAATTTTGCAAATTGCACTGCCCTTGGTAGGGCTTATACAGAGAGCGGCTGTGTGGCCAGGTTTGTTACCTGGTCTTCTGCATATTTTTGAAGCACAGAAATACAACCTGTGGCAACTACTTGTAGAGCCTGGGATGAACTGCGCCGTTTGACGGGACAAGGGGAATGGTATTCCCCAATGTTCTCCTTATACCAGGTCAGTGGGATACCACTTACCCATGAGAAAATCTGTCGACAAAACTTCGAGAGGCTGGGGATCTATACACTGGGTGATCTTGTACATGATGGGAGATTAATCTCATGGGAGGTCCTGAAGGATAGAGGCGAATGGACAGCTGTCCCTCTGCTATTGTACTTCCGCTTGCTTGAGGTACTTAAGACTAAATGGCCAAGCTTCCCACTTACCCCCTCAGCCCCCCTAATACTCCAACACATCGTAGCCCGCCCAACCACTAACAAGTTGGCATCATCCATATATACAAAAAAAGGTTAAAAAAAAAGGTAACAGGCACCTCTCTCTCGAAAGAACAGGGCATGATAACCTTTTCTGTGGTTTATTCCCACAGAGTTTGCAGCCATTGCTTTTCGCTCGCTGTACTTTTCACAAAGGAGGAATAACCATTTACATATCAGTCTTTGTCCCGCCCACAAGGGCAGTCCAGCACCGAAATGCCAGGCAAACCTGCTTTGAACAAAATTACCTACAGCAACCCCAGACACGTGTTTCAGCCTTGTTGGGCCTCATTGAGCAAGGTGTCCGCGTCTCGTTCCCAGAGGGAACTTAGGGAGACCAACCCCAAGTTCCTTGCACAAATACAAAAAAAAGGTAGCAGGCGCCCCTCTAATATAAACTTATCAGGGCACAGAAGGTAATCCATATACAAAACAACAAGGTCAAACGAAAATTTGCACTGGGATATGCCCTGTCTAAGGAAGGAACAAGTTACTTACCTGTAACTGTTCTTCAGCATGGGACTGGCATAGATTCACATGCTCATGAATATTCCACGTCAGGCCGGGAATCCTCGGTAAACTAAAAAACAGTTTCACTTTCACTTACAAACTGTCTTTCTCCTTTAAAACAATCACTGAGCTCTGGGTCAAACTGCCCCTAAACCAATGACTGCCCTCTCTCTAAGCCCCTCCTCTGGCAGCCATCTTCAGATTTGATAGCACATAAAGTGGCAGTATGACCAAGAAGAGCCGCAGAGGGGACGGCGGGAGGGTTCGCATGTGAATCCATGCCAGACCCATGCTGGAGAACAACAGTTACAGGTGAGTAACTGGTTCCTTCTCTAGCATGGGGTCTGGCATGGATTCACATGCTCATGAGTAAAGAATACATAGCAGAACATCGATACACAACCACAGGAGGTGGCAAGTCTCAACAGAAGCAATTACTCTTACCTCCAAACCAGTCTCACCTTCAAGCAAACAGGTTGCGTAGCACTGCTTGGCCGACCCTGGACTCCTCTCTGGAACCCTTGTCGACGCAGTAGAATCTTGTGAAGGTATGCATAGACCTCTATGTAGCAGCCCTGCAGACGTCCAACAGGGGCAGACCATACAGGAACGCCGCCATCGCAGCAATCGCACTGGTAGAATGGGCTCTTGGATGGCCGGGAAGCGGTCAGTTTGCCAACCGGTGACAGTGGGTGATACAGCCAGAGAGCCACCTGGAGATGGAAGCCTTGGACAAGGCCTTCCCATGGTTCACAGGAGCAAAGTGCACGAAAAGTTGAGAGGTTTTCCGGAAACCTTTTGAATGTAGCCACATCCAGGAAGTGCAAAGTCCTTTCAGTGGGCAACAAAGGTTTAGGAAAGAACACAGGCAACACCAAAAGCTCATTGAGGTGGAAGCCCGACGAAACCTTCGGCATGAAAGAGGGGTGCGCCCGAAGCACCACCCTTGGGTCGTGAAAAATGAGATACAGCTGTTCACATGATAGGGCTTGTGTCTTACATACCCTCCTGGCAGAGGTGATGGCCACTAGAAAAGCTGTTTTCCATGATAGGAATGAGAGGGGCTTGATGCATAGGCTTGAAGGGGTCCCTCAGGAGTCTTGTCAGTACCACGTTGAGTTCCCATGCCAGAGCAGGCACCTTCACCAGCGGGAACGATCAAATAGTCCTTTGAGGAACTCCTTGATCAGACGGTGGGACTAAAGAGAAGACCGTCTTGGAGACCTGGTGTAGCAGGAAATAGCCACCAGTTGCACCTTGATGGAAGCGTGCGCCAGCCCCGCCTTGGCCAAGGACAACAAGTACGGAAGAATCTGCGGCACGTGGCACTCAAGAGGGTTGCTCTTCTGTGTCCGGCATCACGTCACGAAACATTTCCACTTGTGCCCGTAGCACTTCAGAGACAACGCTCTGGCCCTGGCAAGGACCTCCTTGCAGTCCGACGGCAGCTCGTATCCTCTGAATTTTAAGGTCCATCATTTCTGTATACATCCCCGTATCCCTAGGGGAGGAGGGTATGTGAGGCGGTTGATGAGGCGGCATGGGGTGCCGTTTCCTCTTCCTCACCGCTGAGGGGCCCGGTGCCACCGGGGGCGCCGTCAGCATCCTCTTCTGCATCTCCGACACAAGCGTGTGTAGAGTTGACAGGATGTCCAGCGACACGTCCCTGGGAGGTGGAGAGAGCGGTTGGGAGGGCTGGAGGGGCGGGGGGGGGGGAATCGGCTTGCTGGACCCAAGCGCCTAGATAGTCATCCCCCTTGACGATTCCACCGTCCTCTGCGTTTGCACCGTCGTCATTCCCCCATGTCCTCCAGGACTGTGTGAACAGACACCTTCATCCGAAGAAATATCCATGCCGTGGAGCACAGTAGAGGCCTCCACTGCCCCCCAAACCTCTTTGCATCTTGAGGGGCCGGGCTCAGGGCTGGCATACTTTCCAGCTTGGCCGAAACCTCCCACCCGGCAGGAAGGGTCATCGCAGGAGCCCCCTGGACCGGGTCTGCCCCTTTTGCCTTCGAGAGGGTGGGCCGCCACCAGCTTGATTGTCAAGGATGACTTCTCTTGGACTATCTGGGCCTTCAGGGGTAGGTCAGACACCTTAATCTGCGCCTTCGTCTTCTCCTGCAGTTTCCAGGGGTTAGCCGACTTACTCTTCGCGGGAGGAGCTGGAGAGATGGCTTGAGATGGATACAAATGGTGACAATGAACGTGCCCTACTCGTCGCTGGACCCGCTTACGCGATGACCCGGACGGAAACGGACTTGCATTGCTTGGCCTTGTCTTGGGCCCCACGGATGGAGCTCCCTCAAAGGACTTGGAAGCCCGTTCCTCGGACCGGCCGGTCCTGGATGAGGCATTCCCCTGCTTGCTGTACGGGGTAGAGGCCTACTGTGCCGATCCTTGATGGTGCGTTTGGTGAATCCCAGTCAAATTTCACAAAACGCTTCCTTGCGATCCGGATGGAGATAGAGGCACTGTAAGTGTTTGTACTCCACGAACACATTCTCAACCCGCAGCTGGAGCAAAGTTTGGAGACAACCTTTGTCCTCCTCCTCCTCCTCCGACACGGTCCGGGGTGCGATTTAGGCCCGATGGTTCAATGTAATAATGACCCCGCAAAAATGTCACCTGACAAAACAGTTGCTGTTTTTATGGAGACATTACATTGAACATGCGGGCGACACCCCAACAACAAGGGGAGCAGGGGACATCCCTGCAACTCGTCCCCATACATGTCACCAATGGCTTTTCACGACAACGTTATGTATGGGACATTACCTGATAACGGCCCGATGGCCTTCTGGAATCTTCTATGAAAACTACAATTCGTGCCCTTGAGGGTGTCGAAGACGCAGACAAATGGATCCCAACTTGCCAGTCAAACAAAAGACAGCACACGGGCTCTATTAGACAAAAATCTAACCTTTTACTGAAAAAGCACGAAAAATCATAGAAAAGCTCATGAATAAACAATACATAGCAGTACATCAATACACAACCACTTGAACATGCTGTACAAACCAGAAGATGACTGCCAGGGGAGGGGCTTAGGGAGAGCGCATTGATTGGCTTGGGGCAGTATGACCCAGAGCTCAGTGATTGGTTTATAGAAGAAAGTGAAACCATTTCTTTTACCGAGATTCCAGGCCTGACGACGGAGCATGTGAATCTATGCCAGACCCCATGCTCGAGAACAATGGTAGATCTGTATACAAACACGCAGACTGTCCCTAAATAATCTCCATCGATTGATACATTTTAAATAACTGCACCAGAAGTACTACTCACCAGCCCACCTACATACTTTTTACCCGGACATGTGTCCACCATTGCATTAAATGTGGATATGACCCAGCTGTTTTTTTTCTATGTCTCTTAGAGCTGCCCACAGATATGTCCTTTCTGGGGAAAGATTGAGACGGCTATGTCCCAGATGATTGATACGCAAAGGCAAATCACCCCCTGAACTATGGTTGTTGGTCCTGGTTGGAAAAGGGACAAAGGCGGAAAAGAAGCTGATGGGAATGGCATTGGCGGTCGCTAGATCCCTAGTAACGAGAGCATGGTAGACATGTAGGGCTTCCAGTTTTCAGGAGTGGTTAAACAGTACGAACATGTGCAAAAGGAGAGGCACTCAATTTGCGCCGACCCTCCCAGAGCACAGAAGACTATTTAAGCCTTTTCAGAACCTATATGTCCAGAGACGTCCCTTCCTAGACAGTTGGCTGTGGGGATAGTCTACCCCTGCTCCCGGTGAGAAACGATCTGAGATCAAGGTTTTTTTCCACTCTGCTCTAACAGAGGAAGGCATGATGTGGAGTTTGGTTTCACATCACCTTACATTTCAGTGATATTTACCATTTGTATTTGTCTCGACTTGTTAATTGTGGGGAGGTGGAGGGATGAAGGGGGTGGGGGGAGGGTGCATGGGACAGTAAGTATCGTTTAAGTTGAATGCAAAATGAAAGACATTTAAAAAAAAGAAAAGCTTGTAGGGCTTTGAGCACTGCTAGTAGCTCTAAGAGGTTCATGTGATTTATCGGTATGCAGTGATAAAATTGCTGCAAAAATGTTGCATGTACAAAAAATCGCGGCAAAAATGCTGTGGTTTCACCCATTAAAGGTACACCAATTAAGGGGAGCGGGGGCTGCAGTGTCCCCCGCCCCCCTTAACTGGTATAATGGGTCTGGGGGGTTGCGGGGGTGTCCCTTGAATCCTTCACATGGATTGCGCGGCAAAACCACTGCCTTTTTGCCATAATTTTTGTGTGTCCCCAGCAATTTTTACCGCACATGGAATCAATTTATCTGGGTCCACAGGCCATGCGCTGTGCGGTGAAGGTAATGGGCTCCCCAACTAGTGAGAGATGTGTCTGTTTTGACAATCGCTTGCACTGTAGGGTTGTAAAAAGGTTTTCCTTTCAACAGATTTTCCTTTGTCCACCAACGTAGCGCTTGAACAAGGGTTAGCGAAACAACCACTAGATCGTCCCACTGACCGCTTGCTTGAGACCACTGTTTCGCTAACCGCTCATGAAACGGGCGCATGCGCAACGTGCGCTCAGAACCAGGTAAATACATGAGGCCATCATCCCGAGCAAGCGCATTGGAATGAGACTTGATTTTTTTCTCGTTGATTGAGAATGCCAATTGTAACAGAAGACTGATTGTTCTTTGGGTATTTTGCTTGCAAATTTGGGGGGTGGGGGGAATTCCTGTTATCAGCCAGTTGTCCATATAAGGGTATTCTCTGCGTAGGTGCGCTGTCATTACCGCTTGTGCTTGGTGATTACCCTTGCAGCGAAGACTAGGCCGAAGGGTAGCACCTTGAATTGGTAGTGTTGGTTTGCCATTTTGAAGCACAGGAACTCTGTGAGCTGGGAATATTGAAATATGAAAGTATGCATCATCGTTCAGGTCAAAGGTTGCCATGCGGTCCCCCTGTTTTAGCAGTGAGATTACCTCCTGTAGTGTTGTCATGCGGAATTGTGTCTTGACATGGGTGTTCGCAGGGGGCAGGTCAAGGACAGGGTGCACTGCTAGGTCTTTTTCCGAATGAGGAAGTGCATTGAATAAATACCCTCGTTTACCTGGTTTTCCTGGGACAATTTATATGGCGACTTTAGTAGCAGTGCTTAACAGAATGTGTTCTTCCTGTGCAGTAGTGGCTGGTGAGTTTGAAAGCTGGTGGGGCGTAAAGTTCCTAGGGGTAATTTGGTCGGCGAGCGCACGCAGCGCGCCCACACCACACAAGCGAGGTCTGGGGGTTACTCCCCCCCCCCCCCCACCAGAAATTTGGGGAAAAATGGCCTCCAAAATGTGCAATTTACTGTTTAAACGCACTGAAATATGACATAAGCATTAGGTTTTACATACTAATGGTGGTACATTATTCTTACGTGTACAAGTGTGATGGTGTATTTTACAGCAGCTTGTATTGAGAATAGCTTGTACTATGGTGTATGCAGAGTGTGAAAGAGAGTGAGTGAATCTTAGTGTTGCGACTTGCGGCTGTCGCCCACAAGGTATAAGGCAAAAGATACTAGGCGTCAAACACACAACATAAAGCACCTGTAATCATTATAACAGGGATACATATAAATGGGCCGAATCATTTTGCATACCCCCCTCGTGCTACATTATCCCCCGACAGTCACCTAAAAAGCTCAGCAAGATGTCATTTTAGCCAAATCATTGCCCTATTGTTCAGCCAGCTTCGTTCCTGCATCAGCCTCCGCTCCACACCAAACACAGACCATGCCCAGGCGATCATTAATGAGAACACAGCACCCTAAACTCTGCTCATCCGAGGCCTGACATCTTCAATTACCATCAGCAGAAAAGTGACACAAACACGAGCGTGGCCAGGGCCTGACTTCACATACCACTTCCCATCCTTCCACCAAACGCTGCACAACATACTCTTCCAAGCGCCACTCCCAGTTGCAAAACAATGATTAAGCTGCATCGAAAGAGAGCAGCTCCTGGTGCGTGGGACGATTCATTCACAGAACAGAAGTGGGTGTTGCGCTTTTGCGAATTCACTATTATCGTAATGGGGTCTGGGGAGCACCCATTCCAGGTCAGAGCCAGCCCTCACCCCCGCACTTTTCTCCGAGTTCAATTCCACCTAAATGGCTTTCGACATAATTGGGTAGTGAAATGTGTATTGTTCAATAAACATACACTTAAGAGGCAGAGTCTCATTCACAGAATTACACTCCTTGCCCATCCCATTTCCTACAAGCAGATGCGATCAATAGCCTTCACCGAAAGGGTATGGGGCCTCCAATAACATACCAGTAGCTGTTCGCATGCCAGCCTGACACATTAAACCCCCAGCCCCGATGGAAGGGGCTGCAATGCAAAGGTAGCGCCCGTGTGACATTACACCACCCCTCCCCCGTGCGGAATGGCCACAGATCACACAGTGCGTGAGGGATCATTTAAGCTGGTGCTCAGACTGCTCGCCGTTAAAGGGACAGGCTCGCAGGCAGCCAAAGGCATCAGAGACTCGCTTACCTTTCACTTGCGTCTCATATCCAGCGATGATTTCTTTGTCCTTCTTGAACCTGCTGGGGTGTTGACAAAACAGGGCCTTGGAGTCTTTGCCACAGCCGAGCGCCGATGCAGCAGGGCCTTATAGCCATGCATGGACGGTGCAACTACACTTTCCAAAGTGAAAGTGGGCCGTAGGTGGCACGTACCCTACGTCACCACCCCGCTCCCACACTCAAAGGTCATTGGCTGGCAAACAGCCAATGACATTTCTGTTTCTATGCGTGTCATCAGGACACAGACACACTGGAATCGTATTGCGCTATTTGCGTATATGTTATTACTGGCGGGGCCAGAACTGAAGCGCCCCGCCAGCAACCTAGTTTAAATGCGTTTACGTAAAGTGCGTGGAGCTACGAGCTCCACGCACTTTACTGTAAGAAAAGCTGTGTAAAACAGGACGTGCCCCGCTGTTATAGCCAGCCCTGAAGACTGTGAAGCTCACAGCTGACTGAGCCTCACAGTAATGACTGGTATTTAATTCTTATTGTGATTGCAGCATCACTGCGCTGCTGCTAGCAATGAAAAATACAATTTGTATTTGCCAATACTCAAGATCCTGGAGGGAAGTCCAATAACTTTAAATTAAATATACCTCGGCAGGGTCCTTTGGGGGGGTGGGGAGGGGCGGCACCCCCCCCCCCGCCCTATGAAAGCGGCCGCCACTGTTCCTGTGTATTTTGTCTTTGTCTTGGCGGGTGGTTGGCTGGTGTTTGTATTAGCTCTATGCAACAGCCCCCCGGCACAGTGGAAAAGTACCCACTTGTCTGATGTGATCCCCTCCCATGCGTGGGTGAAGTTAGAAATAAGACAACCTACTGAAGAGGCATGGGAAGGAAGGAACAAGTTACTTACCTGTAACTGTTGTTCTCCAGCATGGGTCTGGTATGGATTCACATGCTCATGAATAGTCCCCGTCGTCAGGCCGGGAATCCTCGGTATATATAAAAAAAAAAAATCAGTATCAGTTTCGTTTCTGATCTGTCTTTCTTAGTAGTAAACAATCACTGGTCTCTGGGTCATACTGCCCCCAGCCAATGACTGCCCTCTCCCTAAGCCCCGCCTCTGGCAGGCATCCTCAGATTTTGTAGCATGTAAAGTGGCAGTATGACCAAGTGAAGAGCTGCAGAGGGGTAGGCGGGAGGGTTTGCATGTGAATCCATGCCAGACCTATACTGGAGAACAACAGTTACAGGTAAGTAACTTGTTCCTTCTCCAGCATGGGGACTGGCATGGATTCACATGCTCATGAATAAGAGAATACATAGCAGTACACACATGCACAACCACGGGAGGTGGCAACAGGCTCAACATTAAGCAATACAACAACTCAACATTAAGCATCTCTTACCTCCTCACAAGGCTCACCTTAAGCGAACAGGTTCCGCAGCACTGCTTGGCCGACCCTGGACTCCTCCCTGGAGTCCCGATCGACGCAGTAGAATCTTGTAAAGGTGTGCGTCGACCTCCACGTTGCAGCCCTGCAGATGTCCAGCAGGGGCATACCAGATAGGAACGCTGTGGTAGCAGCGATCGCTCTGGTCGAATGGGCTCTCGGGCGGCCGGGCAGCGGTCGGTTTGCCAACCGTTGACACTGCATGATGCAGCCGGAGAGCCATCTGGAAATGGAAGTCTTCGAGAGAGCCTTTCCTTGATTCACAGTCCCAAAGTTCACAAACAGCTGCGATGTCTTCCGAAAACTCTTCATGCGGTCCACGTAGAACTTCAGCGCTCTAGCTACGTCCAGCGAGTGCAGAGTCCTTTCAGCCGGCGACGAAGGAGACGGGAAGAAAACTGGCAACACCAAGGGTTTGTTGAGGTGGAAGTCCGACGGCACCTTGGACATGAAGGAGGGGTGCGTCCTCAGCACCACCCTCGTGTCGTGAAACGTCAAGTATGGCAGCTTGCAAGATAGGGCCTGGATCTCTCACTCGTCGTGTGGAAGTGATGGCCACGAGAAATGCTGTCTTCCACAACAGAAACTTCAACGTTGCCGAATGCATAGGCTCAAATGGGGCCCCCATGAGCCTGGTCAGCACCACGTTGAGCTCCCACGCCGGGGCAGGGGCCTTCACCGGCGGGAATGATCGGAACAATCCTTTCATAAATTCCTTCACCAGTCGATGAGACCACAAGGACGCCTGTCCCGTAGTTCTGGTGTATCGTGAGATGGCAGCCAGATGTATCTTGATGGAAGCGTGAGCTAGTCCAGCCTTGGCCAATGACAGTAGGTACGGCAATACTTGAGGGGCCGTAATCCGCAGAGGGTTAATCTTCTGTGCACAGCACCAGACAGAGAACCTCTTCCATTTATGTCCGTAGCACTTGAGAGTTGAGGACGCCCTGGCCTTTGCAAGAACCTCTCTGCAGTCGGCCGGGATGTCGTACCCTCCATACTCTAATGCTGCAGGAGCCAGGCCTGCAAGTTCAGCGACTCCGGGTTGTGGTGAAGAATGGCGCCTCCTTCTCTGGAGAGGAGATCTGTGTCCGTCGGCAGCTTGACTGGTGTGGACGTTGACAAGTCCAGAAGGTCCGGGAACCAGATGTGTCTCGGCCACGCCGGTGCGATGAGGATCATCCTGCACCAGGACCTCTTGAGCTGGTTGATGAGCCGGAGCAGCAACGGCAGCGGAGGGAACGCATAAAGAAATAGGCTGTCCCAGGGGAACGAGAAAGCATCGCCCATGCTCCTCGGCTGGGGGAACCTGCTGGCGAACCTCTGGCACTTGGAATTCGTCGCCGTCGCGAAGAGATCGATTTGGGGTTTGCCCCATCGTCAGAAGAGTCGATCCACTTGATCCTGGCGTAGTTCCCACTTGTGGCACGAGCGCAGCTCTCTGCTGAGAGTTAGTCGGCGATCGTGTTTTTTATTCCTGCCAGATGAAGAGGCACCAGAAACACCCCTTGGGCGACGGCCCAATGCCACAGATCCTGGGCTTCCTTGGATAGGGCAGGGGATCTGGTTCCGCCCTGCTTCCGGATGTAGAACATCGTGGTGGTGTTGTCGGTGAAGATCCTCACCACCTTGCCCTTGAGGGACGGAAGAAAAGACCTGAGGGCCCAGAACACTGCGCGGAGCTCCAAGATGTTGATGTGGAGTGACTTCTCCTCCGGGAGCCAAAGGCCTCTCGCGTGAAGATCTCCGGAGTGCGCTCCCCAACCTTCCAGGGAGGCATCCGTCGTCACCGTCACCTGGTGAGCTGGGGTCTGAAAGTCCGTGCCCGCCGACAGATGAGAGCGGGTACCCCACCACCGGATCGCCTGACGGAACGTCTCGTTGAGAGGGATCCTGTCCTCGAAGCTGCCCGTTGACTGGACCCAGCGGGGGTCGAGGAACTCTTGTAAGGGGCGCATCCCAAGCCTGCAAAAGGCGCACCAGATGAATGCAGGAGGACATCATCCCGAGGAGGGACTTGATAGATCTTACCCTGGCCGTGTCTGTGGCCAGCAGACGCTGCACCTTGCCCAGAATGGTCCTGGTCCTTTCCTCCGACGGCGAGGCCAGCCGCGCCACTGTGTCGACCCTGGCTCCCAGAAACAGGGTGACTTGCGACAGAACCAGGTGGGATTTTGGAAAGTTGATGGAGAAACCCAGGTCCGTGAGCAGCTGGACGGTCTTCGCAATGTGCTCCACGGGGAGCTCCCTTGTCCTTGCCCAGATGAGCCAGTCGTCCAGGTAGGGGTAGACGTGGATCCCCTGTAGGCGCAGCCGCGCCGACACCGGTGCGAGGCACTTGGTGAACACCCTGGGTGCCGACTTCAATCCGAACGGGAGGGCCTTGAACTGGTAGTGCCGCCCTTGGACCACGAACCTGAGGAACTTTCGGTGCCTCTTTAGAATAGGGATGTGGAAGTAAGCATCCTCCAAGTCCAACGACGACAGGAAATCGCCCTCCTCCAGCTGTCCCAGCACGTGCTGGTGGGTGACCATCCAGAACTTCTGTGCCTTGATGTACTTGTTCAGTCGTCGCAGGTCCAAGATGGGGCGCCATCCTCCTGTCTTCTTTTTTACGAGGAAGTACCTTGAGTAAACTCCGGAGCCCCAAAGCCTCTTTGGGACGAGCTTGATGGCACCCTTCTTGAGCATCGCCCTTACTTCCAACAGTAGTTGAGGGACGCGATTTTCCTTCCTGGCCACAGGTGGAACGCGAGGGCACTTCTGAAACTCGAGGGCCTGCCCTTGGGCCAGGGCGTCCAGCACCCAACGGTCCCACACGCTGACGAACCTCGCCAGCCGGCCTCCCACCGGGGTGCATTCGGCGGGGGCCCGACCCCACGGTCGGTTCAATCTTGTTTGGAGGCCGCCTTGCCTCCTTGACCCGTCGACGACGGGCACCACCTGACTTGCGGCGTCCCCTGTAGGCTTCTTGGGACGAAGATCTTGCCGCTTGGCAGTACGTGGAGGAGCCACTGCCGGACCCCTTGGAGGCACCTTGTCTGCCTCCGGAGCTCCGACAGGACGGCTGTCGTCGTTGGAGCACTCCCAGTGCCCGGGAAGTCTCTGTCTGTCTTGATGGCCTGAAGGGACTCATCAACCGCCTTCCCAAACAGGTTGTTCCTGTCAAAGGGCATGTCCAAAATCTTGGTTTGTACGTCCTGGCGGAAATCCGTCGCCTTGAGCCATCCTCGTCGTCTCGGGCAAACGCTGTTGCCCAACTGACGGGAAAACGGGGTGGGCGATGTCCGTTGCCACTGTGATGGCGTGGTCCGACGCAATCTCACCTTCCTGTAGGATTTCAAGGGCCTCAGCCCTTTTGACGTCCAGAAGGAAGCCCAACAGAGGGGCGATTTTGAACCACAACTCCCTGTCGTAGCGGGCTACGATAGCCAGGGCGTTGGCCGCCTTGATAGTCCTCGCTGCGGATGAGATGACCCGTCGTCCCATCGTGTCCAGATTCCTGCCCTCGCCGTCCGGCGGGGAAGTTTGATGTCGAGGCTGATGCCCCCCCAGCTTTCTTCTTTGCCGCCGCCGAGACGACCAAATCCGGGGTAGGTTGCCTCCGAAGGCAGCGTCGGGGACCCGGTACTTCTTCTCGTACCAGTCCCTGTTTGCCGGCGCTGTGGCAGGGTTCTTGAGGAGGGCGAGCCCCTCATCCCAGTTGTCATCAAGAAGTGGTACGGCGAGGACCGCCTTCCTTTTAGCCTTGCGCTGTTGGTAAAGCAACCCTTCCTTCTTCTCTTCTGGGCAGAACTGGAAGAGCTCGGATGCCCTGGAAATCATGGCATGAAAGGATCCAATCTCGTCGGGCGGGGATGCCTGAGCAGGGGGCGATGGGGGACACGTCCCGTCGTCGCCTCCGTCGTCATCTTTACCTATCGTAGCTGTGTCCGTGCCTGTATCATCCCCGTGGGTAGTAGACCAGGTAGAAGGCAGAGCAGGCCGCAGAGGTGGGAGAGGTGGCGTAGGATGCGTCCTCCTCTTATGCGGTAGACTTTCCGAAGGTCCCGGCTCTGGTTCCCCCGTCGGGTCTGGCTCAGGTACCTCTGTCGGGCGGGCAACCTTGTCCTCATCTCCGAGCATAAGGACTGAATCGCTGACAAAATGGCCACCGAAGTGTCCTGCGGCGCCGGAAACGACGGGCGCAGGGGCTCTTGAGGAACCACGTCGGCGACACCGTCTCTCTCGTCATCGCCCTCGTCGGGATCCCTCTCGATGGGCTGGGCCTGTTCCACGACTTCGATGAGCTCTTCTTCAGAGGTCGTGTCTGTATCCACGATGGCCACCTGCCCTGACCCCACCTTTTCCAACGAGGACTTCGTGGGGATCTTCTCAATGGGCCTGAAAGATGACTCCCTCCGCGGTGGCAGGGAGACTCTGGTTCCTGAGGTCGCCTCCACTGGCGTAGACTCCACAGGCTGAGCCAGGGCCGCTGCGACATCCTCTATCGAGGTCTTAGCAGAGTGAATTAAGGCCATCGTCACCTTCTGTATGCCTGGGGCCTTCACCTTGGGGGGAGGGTCCGAGCCTCGCTCCCCCTCCGCCGGAATCAATCGACTGGGGCCTCTCCAGAAGCTTTGCCGGGTTCTCAGACTTCCTCTTAACCGAGCCAGAGCGTTGGCTCGTGGTTGATGGTGCCGGGGAGGATGCGCCCTGCCTGGCAGCCAAGGAGCCTGACCGTTCGGCGCTCCCGGTGCCCGCGGACTCGCAGTGCTTGGCCTTTTGTTGGGCCCCCGTCGCCGGGGCGCCCTCACAGGACTTAGAAGACAGCTTGGACTTTTTTCTTCTTCTCGCCTGACGGGCTCCTCTCTCCCAGCCAGTTGGCGAGACGGAGGTGGCGATCCTTCATGGTCTGCTCTGACATGTTCCCACAAAACACAGTCCTTCTCCGTGTGCATCTTGTCCTCATGGAGACAGTAGAGGCATAACGAATGCTCGTCCTCCTTGAAAACATTCTGAAGCTGGCATCCAGGGCAGGTCCTGAACAGCTTCCCAGGCGTCGAGCTTCCTTTCTCCTGGGCCATGTCCGGGGTAGGCCTCTGAACTTCTGGAATTATCCAAAAGCGTAACTCGACGAAATCTTCACCCTTGAGGGGCGTATAAAACTCCGAAATGGATCCCCGTTGATCGGATGTAGAAACAGTGGAGCTTGAGGCTCTATTTAACCGAAAAATTAGAAAAATCTCCTGAAAAAGCTCGAGAGCAGCAGCACGAGGATTCCCAACACTTGAACGTGCGGTAAAAAGCTGAGGATGGCTGCCAGAGGCGGGGCTTAGGGAGAGGGCAGTCATTGGCTGGGGGCAGTATGACCCAGAGACCAGTGATTGGTTACTAAGAAAGACAGATCAGAAACGAAACTGACACCGATTTTTTTTTTCTATACCGAGGATTCCCGGCCTGACGACAGGGAATATTCATGAGCATGTGAATCCATGCCAGACCCCATGCTGGAGAACCTGTATCCCTACAGCCCCTGCTAGCACTGGACACCCGATTTCTGCACTTACCCCTGCCCTTGCCACCAGATGGCTGCACTTTTATTTATTATTATTTTTTTTTAAAGTTTTTGATTAAATCCAACAAAACAATACAAACCAAACAGGCAGAGCATGTGTCATCAGGACATTTCACATTAATGCCTTGCGCCCCCCTCCCCACCCCCCAGACCGAGCCCAACCCTCTTCACAGTCCATATCTGCATCCTGTGGCGGACACTCCTACTCCATGGATTCACCTGGGTCCGGATTTGACCCAAACAGTTCCGCTATTAGTAATTTCCAGGCCATCAGGGACTGTTCCCTCCGATCCCCCAACACTGCTTGCCTCCTGCCATACCATAGTTTCCGCCTCCGCCCATTTCTGCAAGTCTTTCCACCACACCTCCACCCGTGGTCTATGACATGTCTTCCATCCCATGGCTATTCTCCTTTTTGCCAGCACGTATGCTAAGTCTTTCAGTTTGCTCACATGTGCTAGCTTCTTAGGTCTTGGGAACACCCCTAACAAACAGGCCCACACCGTGTCTATTACAATCTTGACCTCCTTCTCGGCCAATTTACGTTCCACCTCGCTCCAGAAGCGTGAGATGACCGGGCACGCCCAGAACATGTGTACCATGCCCGCATTCTCCTTGTCACACTTGGGGCATGCCTGCCGACCCACATTCGCGAACTTCAATATTTTTTGGGGTGTCATATATGCCCTGTGCGTGACATACAGTTGTATCTGTTTCAACCTAGCATTTCTAGATACCTTCTTATGATACCCTTGTGCCCGTTCCCACATCCCGTCTTCCAGTGGGGCCCCCACTTCTGTTTCCCAGTCCAGTCTCAGTTGGGTGACCTCTTTCCCCACTCTTTGCATCAGCATCTCATAATCAAGATATCTCGTGCCCCCCTTCCGCTATGTCGTAGATCGTGTCTAATATGACGTCTGGCTCTCCCTCCAGCACGGTTTCAGGCCACATTTCTTTAACTCTTTTCACCATTCTATAGTATGCGATATACTGACCCGAATGCAACCCAGAAACATCCTGCAACTCCTCAAAGGCAACAATTGAACCCTCCTGCCAAATATCTCCCATGGTTACAAGCCCCACCGGCTCCCAGTGGTTCCCGATTATCTACCTTAACTGTACATCCGCCCCCGTCAGTGCAACCAACGGTATCTGCGGAGAACATGGAGTTGTATTTTCCAATATCGTGCACGCTCTGCGCCACATCTTCCACCCCAGCAGCATCATCCTGGGACGCCCTTTCAGTTCTGCTCTGGGTACCCACATCATTTCTTTCAAGTAAAAGGGTGTGCAATCTTTACCAAACAACCTGGTTTCAGAGGTTTTGTCATCAGAAAGCCATTTAGCAACATACTGCAGTTGGCTTGCCACATAATACACCTCGTAGTTGGGCAATTTTATCCCCGCTCTCTCATGGAAGTTCTGTAACTTCCATAATGCCACACTGCTCCGTGTGCCATGCCACAAAAAATCCCTACACATACCATTGAGCTTGTTGAAGAACTTCTTGGGGATCAGATATGGGATGTTCGCAAAATAGTGCAGGAGCCTAGGCAGGACCACCATCTTGAGCATCGCTCCCCTCCCCATCATAGCTAAGGGCAACCTCCCCCAAAACTGCATGCAATTTCCAATCTTTTCCAGAGCCACCTCAGTGTTATGCCTATGCTCTTCTTCCACGGTGTGGTAAATGTCTATCCCTAAGTATCGGAACGTATCAACCGCCCATGGTACCAGTAGTACAGGTAACCTCTCCACCGGAATTCCCGTATACCTGCCCAGCGGGAACATGCTTGACTTCTGGGGGTTCACCGCTATTCCAGAAAGACCCGCATATCTATCCATTACCTCCAAAATATATTGAAGATTTTCTTCCGGGTACCTCAAGTACAGCAACATGTCTGCATATAAAGAAATTAAATGTTTTTCCCCTTTCACCTCAATGCCTATTGCATCATACTGTTGTCTTGGGTAAACCGCTAGAGGCTCCAGGGCCAGTATATAGAGCATAGGGGACCACGGACAACCCTGTCTGGTACCCTGGCCGAGCTGCCACCTTTCCGATATCACCGACCCCGTCTTAACCCTGGCCAGCGGTTCCCGATACAAGATCTGCGCCCATCGTACATATCCCGGCCCCAGCCCATACCCTTCTAGGGCCGGCATCAACCATGGCCACTTAACCAAATCAAAGGCCTTTATTGCATCTAAGGACACTATCGCCATTTCCCCGGTGTGTCCGTTACTATCTTCAATAATTTGCTGGAGCCGCCTGTGATTATTCGAGATGTTCCTGTTTGGGACATATCCCGTCTGGTCAGGGTGAATTAATCTACCAATTACCCTTTTCAATCTATCTGCCAACACAGCCGTCAATATTTTGCTGTCTTGGTTAAGCATCGACAAGGGGCGGTACGAGCTACAGCTGTGCCCCGGCTTATTGGGTTTGGGTAGCGGCATTATGGTCGCTTCTCTCAATGACTCTGGCAGACTACCTGTCTCAAATGCTTCCTTCAACATTTCCAATAGCGGGGGGAGAATCTCATCCGCATACACTTTATAAAATTCACTCGGGAGTCCATCCGTCCCTGGCGTCTTGCTAGTGGGTAACCGTCTCACTACCTCCCCCAGCTCTTCCAAGGTGATCGGTGCGTCTAGCTCTTCTCTCTCTTCCTCGCTTATCTTAGGCAACCCAATATCCTCCAATGTTTCCATTATCGTGTCTCGGCAGTTACCCCCATGGTGTGCATATAATGCCTTGTAATAGTCTACGAATTCTTGGTTGACTTCCTCCTGGGTATCCGCTACACTTCCGTCCTCTCTCATGATGGTCCTAATCGTAACTCTGGGATTTTCACTCTTATATAACCACGCTAAGAGTCGACCTGATTTATCCCCCACCTGCGTGCTGCTGCTCTACATATTTCCTATAATTCAAGTTACACAATCTGTCCCATTGCTCCGCACATTTCTGCTGCAGCATAAGTATCAGCTCTAGTTTCTCTTTAGTGTCGTCTTCTCCTCTTAACGCCTCCTCTAGTCTCTCTTCCGTCTCCCATAAATCAGCCAAAATGCCACCTTGTAGCCCCTTGGATTTTGCGATAGCTACCCCCTTCATCACAACTTTGAAGGCCTCCCACAGTGTACCCGCGGAGTCCACGCTACCCGTATTCTCCTCAAAAAAATTCACAATCTCCTCCCTCATGTCTTCTCTGAAGAGGGGGTCCTTCAATGCCTCCGCTCGCAGGCACCATGTTGGGATCCTCGCTCTCAGAGGGCTATATCGACAAGTGAGAAACAGGGGCGAGTGGTCCGAGAGAACCCTTGCTTTATATTCTATTTGTACCAACTCTGCGGACACTTCAGGCATAGTGAAAAAATAATCTAGCCTTGTGTGCAGCTGCTGCGGGGCAGAGTAATGAGAATACTGCCTCTCTAGGGGGTGGCACGCTCTCCATGCGTCCACTAGCCCAAAATCATTCAAGTCGGCAGTGCTTTGGCCGCAGGAGCAGGTCTATCCATCTTCTCGTCAGACCTGTCCACCCTTGGGTCAAGTACGCAGTTGAGATCCCCCCCCCCCCAAAATCACAGCACTCCCCACACACTTGCTCACGTTAGTACACAGCGTCCTAATGTACGCCGCTGTGTTCTGGTTCGGGGCGTATATATTCACTATGCTTATTTCCCTATTCTCAACTAGCCCTCTCAAAATGACCATCCTCCTGTCTGCTTCCACCACCTCTTGTAACCGTTGGAATGGAACATGCAGCGCCACCCAAATAAGCACGCCCCTAGCATAGGCAGAATAGGATGAGCTCACCATCACCCCCTTCCACTTCCTAGCAATCGTATCCGCTTTCTCACGTGTCAGGTGAGTCTCCTGTAGCAATGCAATGTCTACTTTTTGTCTACGCAGGTAGAGCATAACCTTATTTCTCTTCAAGTAACTGTTTATCCCTCTCACATTCCATGTTATTATTCTAAGGTCCCCCCATGGCTTCTCCAAGTGTCATTCCACCTCCCACCGGTGACATCCAACTCTGAGGTCTCCACTCCTCTACATAGGCTCGTTCCCAACTCCCTTTAACTAAAAACACACCAAACTCCCCACTCCCCAGAACTATGTACACGCTAAACTCCCCTCCTCCCTCCCCTCCCACCACTCGTCCCTCCCCAACTCCCAACAACACCCCCCTCAACTTTTGCCCAGCTCCATTCCTGGATCTCAGGCACTCCCACATCTAGCCCCGACTAACACACACCTATGTCCAGGGCCCAGTAGGATAAAGTGGCCCTAGTGGCCACTTAACTAACACTATTTGGGGGAGGATTACTCCAGTTCCGTTACTCCTGTTCCGCCGAACGTTACGCCTTGTGTTAGTGCTTAGACAACCCCAAATACATTTACACTGTAGTCTAGTCCATTAAGAGCCAAGGCCCGCATGTGAATCAATGTGTAACCAGTCTCGTTTCCCAATGCAAACCAGATCACCCACCGGGGTTTCAAAGAAGAGTGCCTTGTTCTTGTGCAGCACTTTGAGTTTCGCCGTGTACAGGAGCATATACTTGATGCCTGCATCGTGCAGTCTCCTTTTGACAGCCACATAGTTGTATCTCTGCCTCTGTACCAGCATCGTATAGTCCGTATGCCGTGACGTTAGTAGATGCCCTTTCGATTGATCCGCCTTTGCGAAAAAATTCCAGGATCTTTTCCCTGTCTCTATAATTCAAGATCCTGGCAATGATCGGTCTCGGTGGGGCCCCAGGTCTTGGTTTCCTCATCAATGCGCGATGCGCCCATTCCACCGTGAACCCCTGTGATAATTTGTCAGCTCCTATCTCTAGAATGAACATGTTTTTAACGTAGTTCGTAGGGTCCTGGCCTTCTGCTCCCTCCGGCAAGCCGACCACGCGTATATTGTTCCTTCTCACCCTCCCTTCCGCTTCCTCAACCCTATTTTCCAAGTTGGCAACCTGCTGCTTCAGCACGTGGATTTCTTCGGCATTACCACTGCTAACCTCCGTGTTGGTTTGTACTGCACTTTCCAAGCCACTGGTCCTGTCTGCGAGCGCCCTGACATCTTGCCTCAGCAGAGTAAGTTCAGTCCCCACCGCGTCAATCTTAGTTTCCAGGGCAATCCGTAAGTCTGCCATTGCTAGGCCCCATTTTGTGCTCATCTCCGTTATCGCCACCAGGATCTGCTGTTTGTCTCCCTCCGGGGCTTCCTCTGCACTAGCCCCATCCTTTGCGCAACCATAGTAGGGCTCCTCTGTGCCTTTGCGAAGACTTCCATAGTAGGTTGTTTAGTCTTGGATTTAGCCGGTTTCGCCACCATGTTGGTACCCTCCGTTTGTGTGCAGTGCCGGCCAATGTTATTGTCAACTACCAAGGTTTTGCCAGTTGGTAGGATTTCTATCGGCTATCTGGTGTGTGAGTGCGCCGAACTGAAATGCCAGTCAAATGGGTTGCGACCTCCCACGTATGCCGTAACAGCGACCTGGGCTCCTCTGTTCAGTGTACCTGAACCTCTCATAACATGCGGGCCAAAGTCTTGGAAAGCAGCCAGACGTGTTGCGGGGCCCAGTTGCTTGCACACACGCCTGGTGTGCGCCACCGAGCGTAGGGCCTTCAGCTGCCCATGTAGATTTTCCAATATGGTGCCTTGCCCTGTTCATTAACGTTTCAAGCGGATGAATCAATTGGCAGGGAACAACTCCTCTCCGTGCTGTGGATCACCAAGCCCTCACGCCGTGAAAGCAGCCCAACGTGTTGCAGGGCCCAGTAGCTTACACACACGCCCGGTGTGCGCCTCCGAGCGTGGGGCCTTCGGCTGCACATGTAGTTTTTTCCCCCAATATGGTACCTTGCCCTGTTTATATTCGTTGCAAGGGCCGCGTCGCGTGCTTCATGCCCGTGCGGTCAGCTGGCATCGATCGTGTTCCGAGCTTCATAGCCTGCAGGCTCCCGTAGCGCACAGATGTCACATCCACTGCCCGATCCCGTAGTTATAAACTGTCCAGCCCGTAACTGGTGCAAGGGCAGGGAGCCGCGTCTGTGTATCGCGCCCACTGTTAAGTACTTCGTTCACTCGTGATACATGTATCACGTCCCAGGAACTCCTCGGTATTCATGCATAATCTGTGTGTTGGCCACTGGCGGCTGACGTCTTTGCAGTTCCCTGGTGCAGCGAAATCCAGCTGATCGAGGACCCGGTCGCGAGCCGGCGCGGCTTCCAGAGCTTTTGTTATGCAACTGTGTAGCAATTTCCAATCGCTACAGTTATCCGAGCCTGAAAGCGCTGATCTGTCAGCACGATTCCTCGTAGGGGGGGGGGGGGGGGGGGACTGGTCAATCCTCGGCAGTCGTCTTCATCCCGCTCCGTGCAATGGAAGGTTTCGTGTCCCTCCAGGCTACGCGAACCGTTCCTTTGTTCTCCGCCATCTTGGCTGTTCCACTAACGTTCATGTAACTCCCGATCCACCGATGCAAATGACTCGCTCTTCCAGATTTCTGTAGTCCGTATATTCCGATGCTCGTTTTTTCAATTTATGGGCATTTTGGTCAATTTTCAGGCGTAATCAGTCGGATGAAGGACGGATCTCTGGAGCTCAGCCCAGAGCACGTCCTACTCCATGGCCAGTTGGCCACGCCCCCGGCTGCACTTTTATTTGTCTTTATTTTACTGTTATCCTATGTATTGCACAGTCCCCTCCCCTTTCCCCTGCACTTTTTCCCCTTCCCCTCCCCGCTGCACTTGCGTGATCTCAATGTCACCTGGCCTAGTAGGATCGTTGTCAGTCTTCCCTCTGCCCCCCCCCCCCTTGCCTCATCGAGTCTTGAAACGCTTGTGTAAAGGCGGTTATAAATGCCATATCATATCTGTATCGGATGGTCATTGCTTAGGAGGGGTGGAGCCCCATCTTGAGGAGGAGGATCTGCCCCTACTTCTGGACCTTTTTTGGCCTCTCAAAATTCTGTTGGGAGGACTGCCCTTGTGAAGAACCCCATGACGAACTCCGCAGACCCTGGTTCTAATTGGAGGACCACTGGGAGTCCCGTCCTCTAAAGTGGCATGTATTTGAACCTCCTCTCTGCCAAAAGGGTTTGTTAGTGAGTTGTCCCAGGGATTTGAGGGCATCTTCTTCCTCCTTCGCACATTTCAGTGCGCCCTCGACCCCTTTGCCAAATAAAGTGTTGGGCTCAATGGGCATATTTAAAAGGGTAGCCTGGGTCTCCAATTTGAAAACCGACTGACGAAGCCATGCATGGTGTTTGATGAGTGTACCTTCTATTTGTTGTGCGATGTCATCCCGCTTGTGGCAATTATAGCAGTATAATAGCGTAGTGTTAGCTATTCTTACTTGATAGGCAGCGAAGAAGCTGCTTTCCTGCCCAGGGGGTAGGGTTTTTTACTTTCCTTGTCAGGAAGGGCTTCGGCAGAGGCTAGGGGTGTTCCTGCTCTCTTTCTTCTGGTGGTGACTAGAGAGTCAGGTTTTATACATTAGGGGCCAGTTAAAGAGTCTGATGGGGCTGCTCTGAACATTGTTTGAATGTGTGGGTTGATTGCCCTTGTCTGATTGGGGATAAGTACAGAAGGCTGAATAAGCATCTGGACAGATTGAAGCAGGGGGATGAGCTGCTGCAAATCTCTTATCCCCAAGGATGTCCTCTACAAAGTCTTTATCAACTTGAGCTTCCTGGGTATCCATCTTAAAGTGTTCTGCAGCCTTTAAGAGAAGGTCATTTGACTGCAGCTGGTTGTCCAATGGGGAATCAGCCATCTGTTGGTCGGTATGGTCTGGGGATTGAATGATTTATACCTCATCATAGTATTGGTCCAAGTCCCCGGTGTCTGCTTGGTCTTCTGGGTCTGTTAATGAGCCAGAGTCTTGTGAGCCTTGAGTGTCGTAATATGTATTCTGATCTATGTCTTGATATGACGAGGTATTAGTTTGTGTAGCATCCAGGTGGGCTCTTTTGGCGTCAGGCTGTTTGCTAGCTGCTTTGCCTTGAGGGGGCCCTGAAGGTTGGGGAGTTGATCGGGGTGTTGATCAAAGACATTTACAAAACTAGACATTGTTCTCATGACCTTATCAAACTGTTCTGGGGTCCATTGGGAGGGGCTTGTCAACACTGAGGGAGCAGGTGTAGTTAGAGGCTCTGGAGCAGGGGGCTGTTTGTGATGCATTGCCCCTGGAAGCGTGTTCTCAAGGGTAGAATAATCCCTACTCTTTGAACCTTGTGATTTCGATGCTTGTGGTGTCAAGGATTTTGAGTTTTTTGATGTTCTGCCTTCAGTTGGGTGTCAGGGACGTGTTTAAGTAGCACATTTTAAAGCTTTTTTCAGGGGCCGTCAACGCATCTTTCGACGCACAGTCACGGGGACCCAAGGTCTTTCCAGATTTGGCCACTGTGTCGGAAACTGACTTTGGTGTCTGTTTCGGGGGTCTGTCATGTGGTGACCGCGAAGATCCAGAGGACAGGGAATGTTCGTACCCTCCCTTCGACAGCGTGTGGCTTATCGGTCAACTACATGGTCGACTGTCGGCCATGAGGGATGTGCTTGGTGTAGCGTGTAATGGAGGTGCTTGAGCCACTGGGTGTCACCTCCATAGCAAAACCGCTGGCCTGCCTGTTGGAGTTGGGGGCTCCCACGTGGGAATCCATTGGACCCCGATCACCCTAGGTGTCACTTAGGACGCTGAGGCTGCCATCGCTGGAGACTCCCTCGCTGTCCATGGCGGCCTCGGCCTGCATGGTGTGGTGGGCCCAGCGTTTAGTCTTTCGGGCCCTTAAGGTTTTTGGCCTAAACAATTTGCAAAACTTGCACTGTTTTTCGGCATGGTCCCTAGGGAGGCAAAGGTTACACATTTGGCGTGAATCCTTCCAGGGAAACTTCCAGTTACATGAAGGATATCATTTAAAAGGAGTATTTTCCATAGTGTATAAAGATGACAGCCTGGCGGAATACAAGGAGGTATAGGGGAATATGCATTATCTAAGTGAGATGGAATATGAACCTCCCCCTACTGTACAGGGCCGAGGCCCGTTGGGGCCTAGATAGGCTGCAGACAAAGTTTGTTGAGACGGAGGTAGGCCGTTGACGGATGGTCTTGTCCTCAAAAGCCGTTGCAAAAGATCTTGCAGTTTACGGTTGTCGAAAGTAATATCGTCAGCCAAGAAGGAACTCTGCGATATGCATCCGACTACGATGGTGGAAAAAAACAATCTGAGGGACCTCGACGCATGTTGGACCATGGGTACAGTGGCAGTCACACTAGGGATAGTATTACTGGCACGCCCTGTTTTTTGTTTCAAAAATTAAAAATGTATTACTCCACGGCTACCACTATATATATCTGTAGCACCACATTGTAACACCCCATCTATCTCTACTATATAGGCTGCAGCCGGGCGTAGGCCGAAGCAGACATTACGCCAGCGAATGGTGAAACGCATGTTTGTTGAAAACACAGCAGAGCAGTCTTGCAATGTTCTATTCATTTTAACCATAAAAGAATAAAGGCTATAAGCCATGAACTCCGCAACATGCGACCAACGACTATAGCAGAAAAAACTAATCTGAGGGGCCAACGCGTGAAGGACCATGTGCAAAACCGACATCACACTAGGCATAAGTATTACAGACACATCCAGTCGACGTCCTCTTTCAAACTTCAAAAATAAGTCATGCAATACTCAGCACGTACCACTAGATGCCACTCTATGCAAAGCATGTGATTCTAAGCAGATCTACTAGCCACATAAAAGTTTATTCAGTTTTGTGCGATATCACCTGCTTGCTTCATTTTTTTAGTGTGCATTTTGTGTCTATAATAAATATAGTATTTTTGTACATTCCGGTCTAAGTTGATTTATTGTGTGCTTCATTGTGTGGACTCATTGTGGACCCCTGACCCCCACTCTCCTGAGAATAGCTTCGACTGGTCTCCATTGCTACCTTGATTGGGTTTTGACTAACGTCTCTGTGCTCCCCTGTGCACTAAACTAGGCTGACCTAAAATCAGTCCACCAGGCCAGATTCTAGAAAGCCATCTTAACAGTGATTCTTTCAGTACAGTTTCATTTTTCGCCTGTGATGCACTGTGGCTTTCTCGTCTGATGGAAGTAGCTACCTACCATTTTAACTTCCCATTATGAATAGGTGCCACATACTTATTTCCCACTGTGCCTTCATGAGCATTGCAGATGTTTTCGATTTTAAGCCAAAAGTAGTTTTATAGATCAGAGATAAAAGTATACTTCAGGAATGAGGGCTTGAGTGTGGTAAAAGAAAAGTGTCTTCTTCAACTAACTATAAATATGGATGTGCGAGAGCATGTAGAACGTTTACGACTGGGGCACGTGATCCATCCCTCAGTTCAAAGCATAAAAGGCCAGCATTTGAAAATTGACATTTTAAAACAATCTCGTAGTTGTGTGCATTATTTTATTTACATCAAATACTCTAAGGAGTATCTTTTACGGAGAATTATCATGTGTGCCAATTCCCTTCAACCTTAGACACCGCCAGCTCTTTTGCTGGACTTAAGCACTTTTAATTTCTACCCTGAAGTGACACCAACTTTTTTCTCACACACATTTATTTTTGATCTACATTTGACTCGGTTTCTTTGTTTTTGGAGCCTGACAAACTCCATAGACATCTGCTTTTTGTATTGCGACACACAGCACCTTCAGTGCAGTGTCACAGAAAAGTCCTTTGGATTTCTCATAAGGTTTAAACACCTTCTCTTGGGAAAACTACTGTTCCCAAGAGTGGTAAAGTGAAATTGACTTTACTTACCTATTTTTCCTATTTAGGCCGAGTACACCCCATCTTATGTGGAAGTACTGGGGGTTACTTAGTAGCCCCTTTTCTGATTTACTCACGTACCATTTTTGATGTTACTCTCACTACTTTTAATGGCTGTTGGCAATGGTTTAATTTTCCTACCATTGTGTGTTTTTACGACAGGCTGAATCCTCAGCTGCAGTAGCGCACCCATGGGTGCCCATTTGTCAAAGATGGCCCGGTCTTCTTTTTTCACCATTTCTTGCTTGTGAGGTCTTTCTTGGGTTTTACTCTGTGCGCCAAACCAGGTTTAATCCTTTAGTTTGTTTTGCCTTTGGTGGGCTTCAGTGCTGAAACCCGCCTCTGGCTCCAGTGTGTCTGGCAGGGCAGGAAGCAAGGGAGGTGCCCGAAACTCCCTGTCCCAAGTCTCGTTGGTTACCTGAATGCACCCAGTGTTGGCTGGATTTGCAGGACAGCCACCCTGCTGTGTGAGTGACATGTAGGTTGTACATGAATGGGAGAAACATGCATAAAAGGTGAGGTTTCTTGGACTGAAGGCAGAGTTGACCACTGGATGAAAACCTCCGACAAAGGAATCTGGAAAAAAAAGCTTGCTGCACCCTCCTGGACCATTGAACTGCCCGATGAAGCCCTGCTGCAGTGCTGAAGCTCCAATCACGAATCAACTAGAGAAGCCCTGCAATGAACAACTTCTTCCCTTGGGTTGGTGGGACCAACTAACCCCAAGACGAACTTTGCTGGAGGACCATTCCCAACTAGCTGTACTTCTTTGCTGTTGCTCGAACAGAGTGCCAGGGGTCGAGAAATCTGTAGTAGAGTGCATTGTCTTTAAGCCAGATCAGAGCTCTAGGAAGATCCTGAGGACACTCCTAAAGCAGGACGACCCAAGCCAGAGTCACCAGAAGCAAGGGAAGCCCATCAAGTGTCCAAGACCTGCAGTGGTGCTATTTGTCGGTAGCTGAAACCGCAAAGTGCAGCTGAATTGAAAAGATCCTGTAGCCGCCGACGAACTTCAAACTGCAGTGCAGGAGTCCTCCAGACGTCCTCCCTCTTGTCCTTACGGCTGAGGTCCAGGAAGGCAGGATCTGCAAGACTGCAACCAGAACAGAAGCCAGCTGGATCCTCTTCAAATCTAAGGTACTGTCTTGACTAGGGGGTACTTAACTCTTGTCGGTAGCTTGCATTATCCCAGTTGAGAATTTCAGTAGCTGTTTTTTGCAGTGTTGATCTCAGTCAGCTCTGTCTTTCACAAGCCCAACAGTGATTCTATTTCTACAAACTCTCTAAAAACATTGTGCAGGACCTTTGTGCCATCTAAAGAAGTGCCTCAGCTCCATAGACATTGTTCAAATTGACTTTGGCTGGCCTGGCTCCCTGAAGACATCCAACCCATTTGATTTTAACTGTCCCTCGTAGGTGGTGCATAAGCTTAACTTGTATTGCTGGGAAAGATCTAATCTGGACTTCATTGGGAGACTTTGTTGGTAGATTGATAAGTATTCACATGATCTGAGAACCTGTTAGCCTTTTTCCTTCCCTAACCTTTTCCACAACCTCAGAATTTTACCCAGTACAAAAAGTGATATATAAATGCCAATACTGTCCTAGTTATTTAAGTCGCCTCAGGGTGTGGAAAGTGTATGAAGCATCTCTAACGAATATCTACTTTCTTATATTGTGTATTTTTATTGTTGCATATTGCCCTTTTTAAAGAAGAGTTATTTAAAACGGACAGTTAAATACATTATTTTACTAGAAAACCTTGCCAGTAAGTGTTATTTATATACTTGTATTTGCGGATTTCAATGCTGCAGCTCTACAGCTCAAATTTACCCCTCTTGAGAGAAGTCTGGCTGTTCAGTCATTCTACCAACTTGTGTAGTACAGGACTATACCAATAGGTGGGTTACCTAATATCAAGAGGACAAGACTGGTGTAGTCTCCCACAGGGTTACTGCATACAATCTTGCCTAACAGTATCTGCTTAGAATTATGTTTTTTGACCTGAACGATTCACTGATTGGCCTGCATTTGGTAATACTTAATGCTATGTAATCAGTGTTCCTTTGTTATGCCTTAGAAGGATTTCTAAAAAGCAGGCCACCTAGAAAAAACAAACATGAATGTACACTTAAGTAGCGTCAATGGTTCAGGGCACATTCCTGCACCAGTGCCTCTCTGAATGAGGGTGTGTAATCAGACGCTTTCATATCTCAAAATGGTAGTCAGTGACAGAATTAGGACTTATGAGCAAATCATTTGTGGATTTTTATATCTACACACCCCTACCCCTCCCCCCCCCAAGCACCACATTTCCTTCTAAGTAAAACCTTTTCCACTCATTTGTTTTTGTGCAAAAATTTGAGAGAGTAACTTTAAATTAGAGTGTGCGCGAGAGAGGTTTGGTAGGCGGCAGGGCCGCCCCCTTCTTCGCAGTGTGTTTGATGGGAAAGGCAGGTTTGCCGAGCAACTATGGAAGGCATACATTACTTACCGTAATCATATTTCTGATGCTTGTATCTGCTTAGATTCACATAATTTGCATAGTCGGACAAGTAGTGGTATGGGCAGATTATTGCACATGTTTTTGTCATTCGAGAAGGGAGGGAGGGAGACTGGGCAGGTTTGTAATATCCCTAGTGCGACGTCTACTGAACACATGATCCCGTTAATTTACTGCTTAAGGAGGGCATTGACAAGACTGCCTGTACTGTTAACGAAGCAAACGCGCACTATAAAAAGAACAGGATGAGTTTGCCTCGTTGACAGGACAGACAATCATGTGAATGACCTACTAATAAAGTAAACAAATGCTTTTCAGCATAATTATTTTGCTGAAAAAGTGTTTTCTGTATCGAGATTGACATTCATAGAACTGCCTGTCCTGTGAATGTGGGTTAGCATTCTCTGCTCTCGGGAGGTATCAAGCTGCCAGAAGGGGGCTGCTGCTTAATAACTGCAGCGCAAGCAGAGAATTCAAGAAACAGATGATACTGTTTCTGCACACAAAATGGATGCCTGCAAGTCCTCTAAAAGCAGGGCTTGAGGCACATTTGCAGCTTGTTTTTCATAGGAACTTTAATATATATACCGTTTGTGCTTATCCTTCCAGGTATATTTACCCTTGCAAAGCGGGCAAAACCTAAATGGCGTCCTCTCCATAGCTGAGGGCAAGAAGTGTGACTACGACCTCGAAAGAGAGGGAGGGGAAAGAGAAAGGCATTCTTAAAGAGAAAGCAAGACCACACAACCCCACTCTCCCTACTGTGTATGGCCGGCAAGGCCAGGCCACGTGTTCGGCAGCGCCAAAGGATCCCCTCCGCTCGTCCTTCCGTCGAAGATCTTGCTCAGCGGAGAAACAGCTCTGCATCGAGGGAGGGATCTACGTTATTGATATTAATAACAAACGACCAAAGGTCGAAGAAACTATTTGGCAATGTCTCTCGAGGAGCTCCGCATAAAGGCGACCAGTAGCTGCGGGGAAAAAAACAATCTGAGGGACCTCGACGCATGAGGGATTGTGGGTACAACGCACGTCACTATAGGGATAGTGTTACAGACACGCCTTTTCGACGTCCCCTTTTCGACTACGAAAAACAAAATGCAATACCCCGCAGTGACCACTGGATGTCGGACCTATGCACAGCATGTGATTCTAAGCAGATTAACAAACATCAGAAATATATATATATTTTTTAATTATGTCCAATATTTCCAAACAGTAAAATGATTGCAATAACTTCCTCTTTAAAGGCGTTTGCTGCGTGGAGTGTCATTTTGAAATCGCTTATCTGTTATTAGATTTGATTTCTGTTTTTCTGCAGCTGGGAAACATGCAAGTTTGCAGGATCACTATACACTGCAATGTGTTGATTGTTGCGCCAGTCCCTGCCTTCTAATTGTATCGTGCAAAGTTAATTGGGATATAGAGTCCTACATATTAGCACCATTAAACAATTTCTAAGGGGACAGTGAGACAGATTCTCTACTTTGTCACCCCCATGCAAGGCAAATCGGGTAGTGGCTGACCTAGTGGCTCGCTTCCCACACATAGAAAGGAAAGATTTAGGACACCTCAACATACCTGCCAGTATTAAGCACAGCCAACAAGAGTGTACAGTTAAAGTACTATTGTGATATATTAATGTAATCTATTAATGTAGTGGTGTTAAGGAGAATTTTAATTTCTGTGCCAAATCGCTTTAACCTTAGAGACCCCAGCTTTTTTGGGTTCCATGTCATTTTGCAGACACCCGTTTTTACGATAGGTGTTTTGCTGCAGGAGGTATTTGGGAAAAAACCAATCAAAATGTTTTTACAATTATTTTTCGGGGTTCTAACCCCAAGTCCCCCTTCATTTTACTATTTTATTTATTCCCCCCACAACCCTTTTTCTGATCCCCCAAAAATAAATGCAATGAGTTTTTTCATAAAAACTCCTGCGGCAAAACAGCCGTCGCAAAAACGGGGGTCGGTGAAAGGACACCATACCCTCTTTTGCCGACTCAGGGCTTTTTACTCGAGAGCGAGTGGGACATTTCTCACTCATGTGTTTTCCCTGACTATGATTTTCTGTGTTCCTTACTATTTTGTGGAGGTCTGGTAAACTCGATAGGCATCTGCTTTTTTATTGTGAGACAGCACCTTTTTTAAATACATTTTCTTGGGTGAACTACTGTTCCGAAGACTAGTAAGATGACCCCGGTCTTACTTACCTTTACTTTATGGGTCTAGCACAAACAACCCTATGTGGAGTGCTTAGTGGGGTACATAGTAACTCCTGTAACCCTTTCCTCATGTAACATTTTGTTACACTAACTCGCTTGAATGGCTGGTGGCAGTGGTTTCTTTTTTACTACCTAGTGACATGTATCTGCAGGCTGATACCTCAGCTGCAGTGCTGCTCACCCAAGGGTGACAATTTTCTCAAAATGGCCCCTGTCTTCTTTTTTCGCCATTTCTTGTTAGTTAATTTCTTCTGGGCTTTTACTCTGTTTGCATCAGGTTTGAGTCCTTTGTGTGTTTTGCCTGTGACAGGCTTCTGCCCTTAAGCCCGCCCAGGCTCCAGTGTGTCTGGAAAGGCAGGAAGTGAGAGAGGGTCTCGAAACATCCCTGTCCTTTGTCTCTAGGTGTGCCTGAGTGAAACCAGTTCCTATTGGCCGGCTGCGAAATTGACAGCCTAGGGCTGTGAATGAATGGGAACTTCCATAAAAATTCAAGTTTTTTTCGACCACAGAAGGACAACATCTGAAGCAAAAGACAAGAAGATGCCAGCAGCACCCTCCTGGACCCCGACGTGCCCGGTGAAGCCCTGCAGCTGTGCTGACCATGTTTTTGAATCAACAGGGAAGACCCGTAAAGCTCAACTTCCTCACTTAGGCTGGTTGGACCAACTAACCCCAAGAAACTATTTCGGCACAACCCCCAACTTGCTGCAACTTTCCAAGACTGCAGAATCCCAACACCCACGGTACCTCGACCATCTGCGAGTGCATTGTCTTCGGAAGTGCGAACCCGGCCAAATATTCGCAGCCATCCAGAAGACCCTACAGAAGCAGGACATCTGTGTCTAGTGTCCACTCACCAGAGTCCAGGACCGAGGGATCAAGAACTTCTAACCAGAGCCGTTCGTCATTCTTTGGCGTTGAGAAAAAGGTGCCAAAAACCACAGAGCAGCTGAATCGATGGAAATCCATTGTGCAGAGACCCTCTTGCTTTCGAGTGCTGCTGCAGGAGCCCGCCAGACATCTTCCCTTTCATCAACACAACCAAGGACCAGGAACAAGGGCCTGCTGAATAGCATCCACAAGGCATCCAAGCTGGAACAACTTCAGTTCAAATGTACTGTGGGGCTTGGGGTATATTATCCTTTTGCCATTTAGGGTGCTTCCTACCTTGGGGAGTTCTATTTAACACTGCTCTGAGTTGACCTCAACTCACTTGCTATGTGGCCTTTCAGCTTGTGCTTCATGAAGGGGATTCCTCTTGAATTTCTGTGATTTCTTTTTGAACACTGACTATTTAAGAACATTTGTTTAAGAAGAGCATCAGAACTTTGACATTGCCCATTTACATTGGCTGTCCTGGCTCCCTAAAGGCCTCCTTCTGAACCTACCACCTTTGGCAGTGCTTGTTCCCTTACAGGTTTTAAATGTTCATAACTTTAAGGCTGGGAAAAAAAGACTGCCTGCTTCCCTTTGGAAGAATCTAACTGTTTTTATAGAATATGAGTCTGTTCTGATCTAACCCTAACCTTTCCCTCCTTAACTCAATACTTCAAAGGTGATACAAAATAAGTGTTATACTGACATCAACTGACGTCACCTTTGGGTGCTGGAACATGTGTAACAATCAATTACTGACCTGCTTTATTGTTCACTTTTTGAATCCTAACTTGGGATTAATGTTCGGGAGAATAGCTCAGCGGCAGCGTGCGCGTCTTGGAAGCAAAACGACACGAAGCAACACAGTTCGATCCCTGGGTCCGCGCTTAGAACCTCTGGGTGTTTAAGCGCGTTATAAATACGCAACTAAGAAAAAAAAAAACAATTCCTGTAACAGCGCCTCGATGCCCACGGGCTGTGTGAGCGCTTTATAAATGCAAAAAAATGTAAATTTAAATGTTACAGCTAACTACTGCTTTTTAAAATATGTTTTAAATATCTTTGTGTATAAATAATGTATTATAAAAGGAACAAGTTACTTACCTGTAACTATTGTTCTCAGCATGGGGTATGGCATGGATTCACATGCTCATGAATATTCCCTGTCAGGTCGGGAATCCTGGGTAAAGGAATAAACAGTTTCACTTTCACTTACAAACTGTCTTTCTCCTATAAACCAATCACTGAGCTCTGGGTCATACTGCCCCCAGCCAATGACTGCCCTCTCCCTAAGCCCCTCCTCCAGCAGCCATCTTCAGATTTTTACTGCATGTTCAAGTGTTGGGAGTCCTCAGGTTTTGCTCAAGAGCTTTTCTACATTTTCATGCTTTTTTCGGTCAAAAAGTTTCTATTTTTGTCATTTAGAACCTGTGTGTTCTTCGTTTCCTTGAACGGCAAGCAGGGATCCATTTATCGGCATCTTTCATTGCCCCTCAAGGGCAAGAATCGTTGAGTTTCATCAAAGAATCCAGAAGGCCATCAGGCCTACACCACACCCCAGACCATGTTGGAGAAGGAGGAAGGCTCTCTCCAAGTTCTGCTCCAGCTGCAGAGGAACGTGTTTGTGTAGGACAGACACTCCCAGTGCCTCTACTGTCTTCATCCGGACCACAGGAAAGAGACTTGTGAAACCTTCTTTGGGTTCTCCAAGCGCACCGTCAAGGATTGTCACAGTAGGCTGGCGGTGTGGCTCAATGCCAAGGCATCTACCCCGTGCAGCAAGCAGGAGCATGTCGCACCCAGGACCGGTCGGTCTGAGGAGCGGGCTTCCAAGTCCTTTGAGGGCACTCATCCGTCGGAGCCCAAGACAAGGCCAAGCACCGCAAGTCACACATTTCTATATGTGACCCGGTCCACGGGTCCACAGCTGCGCCCAGAGTGGCCCTGCCCCAGAGGCCTCTGCTAAACCGGTGGAGAAAACGCTGGAGAAGAGGATGCCATGCCCAAGCCCGGGACCGACCACTCAGAATACAAAAAAGGGGGTCTAGGGAGTTCAACCCTCGACTATGCTCCAGGGCATGGATATTTCTTCTCCGGACAAGGAGGACCTGGTGTCCGTTCACGTGGTCCCGGAGGACGTGGGAAACGATGACTGCGGAAATGCTGAGGACGACATCGGAAATGCCGAGGGGGGGCTTGGATGGAGAAGACTGGCATGCCGTTGACAACGGGATGCTGGGTCCAGCAAGCCTACCCCCCAACACAACACCCCACATGGGACGTATGGCTGGGCATCCATTCAACTCTCCACACCCTGGTGTCGGAAATCCAGAAGCGGATGCCGATGGCACCTCCAGCACCAGCCCCGGTGGCATCAGGCCCGCTGCTGGCAAAGAAAACATCATCATATGCTGCCTCAACCACTGCACATGCCCTCCCCCCCAGGGATACGGTACAGACATGGCGACTACAGACACAGACAGCAGCTTTTCTCTACCGCTTAGGGCTTCTCCCCCCGACAAAGTGAGGTTGTTCCACGCCATGGTCTACTGCGCGTCTGAGCTCTTCCAGCGGATGCCAGAAGAGACAAAGAAGGAAGGGTTCCTTTAACAGCAGCGTGAGGCCAAGAAGAAGACCATTCTGGCAGTGCGTCGCCTAGACGACGTTTGGGATGAGGGCCTGGCGCTGATGAGTAACCCAGCAACAGCCCCGGCGAACAGGGATAGGTTGGAGAAGAAGTACCAGGTGCCGGAGTCCATACCCAAGTGCTTATGGTCGCAGCCCTTCCCAGACTCTGTGGTCTCGGCTGCTGCAAGGGAGAAGTCCTCTAATCCCTCATCTTCAGCCTCCGTTCCGCTGGACGGCGAGGTGAAGAAGTTGGATGCCACAGGTAGCAAGGTGATCTACTCGGCAGCGACAGTCAAGGCAACGAATGAGCTTGCAATCATGGCCAGATAAGACAGGGAGCTGTGGCAGAAGATGGCCCCGCTGCTGGAATTTCTGCCCACCGACAAGTGGGTGGAGGCGCTTGAGATCCGCCAGGAGGGCGAGGTGGCATTGGACCATGCCATCACTGTGGCCCTGGACATCGCAGACACGGGGTTCCGACAGATGGGGAACAGTGTCTGCCTCCGTCGTCGTGGCTGGTTGAAGGCCACCAACTTGCGTCAAGAGGTCCAGACGAGGGTGCTGGACATGCCCTTCGCCGAAGCAGACGGGGCGGGAGGTCCATTCTAGACCTGCAGCGTCTCAAATACCTCAAATCCCAAAAATGAAGGATGGTCAAGTTGCAGCACGTGCTCAGCCAACTGGAGGAAGGAGACTTTGTGTCGTTGCTGGATCGGAAGGACGCATACTTCCACGTCCCCATTCAGGAGAAGCATCGGAGGTTCCTGCGCTTTGTGGTACAGGGAAGGCACTATCAGTTCAAGGACTTCCCTTCGGACTAAAGTCGGTGCCCAGGGTGTTCACGAAGTGCCTGACACCAGTGGCTGTCCATCTGCGTCTCCAAGGGATAAATGTGTACCCGTACCGCGACAACTGGCTCATACGCGTCAAGTCCAGGGAAGTAGCCATGAAACACACAGATGACCGTCCGGCTGCTGATGGATCTGGGGTTCTCCGTCAACTTTCCAAAATCCTGCTTGATACCATCGCAGAACGCACTGTTCCTGGGGGCCAGCCTCAACACGGTCTCCTGCCTGGCGGCCCCCCTAGGATGAAATGATAGTGCCCAGGCTGGGAAATGTGCAACGGCTGCTGGCACTGAAGACTGCCATGGTACGGACCATCAAGTCACTGCTGGGCATGATGCTGTCGTGCATTTACCTGATCCGGCTCTGGAGGTTGCAGATGGAAATCCTGGAAACTGTGGATCCAGGTGTCTGGAAGCTTCGCAGACAAGATTACTCTCGACAAGGAGTTCCGTCGAGGGATAAGGTAGTGGGGCATGCGCTCCAACATCACTGGGGCACGGATTTCAAGAGCCCCCAATACCAGAAAACGGTCCCCGAGGACAAGTCCCTGGAGGGCTGAGAGTCCACACCAGACGTCTCCACGCCAGAGGCCTCCGACTACCGGAGGAGAGGGGCCTCCACATCAATGTCCTGGAGCTGTGGACAGTGTTCAGGGCCCTCAAGTCATTCCTTCCGTCCCTCAAGGTCAAGGTGGTGAGGGTCTTTATGGACAATACCACCACAATGTTCTACATAAGAAAGCTTGGGGGTACCAGATCCCCGGCTCTCGCCAGAGAGACACTGGGCCATCACCCAGGAGATGTTCCTCATTCCTTTTCACCTGGCGGGAGTCAAGAACACCATTGCAGACTCCCTCAGCAGGGAGCTGCGTTCTTGCCACGAGTGGGAACTTTTACAGGATCAAGTGGACAGCCTCTTCCTCAAATGGGGCAGTCCCAGATTGATTTGTTTGTTACTCGCCTGCTGGTTCCACCAGCCGAGGAGCATGGAAGACTTGCTTTTCCTTCCCATAGGAAGGCCTCTTTCTGTGCACCTTGCCTCTCCTGTTGCGAGTCAAACAACTTAAACGGTGGCGATGCAGAATAATTCTCGTCGCCCTGGCCTGGCTGAGGCAGATTTGGAACCCAGATCTTAGTCAAGCCGCCGGTGGTTGTGGATGTGCTTGCCAGAAAAGAAAGCGCAATCCTACATCATGATCCAGGATCACTGAATCTGAAGGGTTGGCTCCTGCAGCCTTAGAGTTTGGAGGGTACGAGCTGCCGACGGACTGCAGGGAGGTCCTTGCCAGGAAATGCTACGGGCACAAGTGGAAACATTTTGCGACGTGGTGCCAGACGCAGAAGATCAAAGCTCTGAGGGTCACGTCCCTGCAGATTCTTCTGTACTTCTTGCTCTTGGCAAAGGCGGGGCTGGTGCACGCCTCCATGAAGGTGCATCTGGCGGCTATCTCCCACTACACCAAGTCGCCAGGACGGGCTTCTCTTTGGTCCCACCTCTAGTCAAAGAGTTCCTCAAAGGACTGTTTTGATCATTTCAGCCGGTGAAGGCCCCTGCCCTGGTGTGGGAACTCAAGGTGGTGCTGATGAGGCTCATGGGGGTTCCCTTCAAGAACATTGTGTGTTTACTTGGATCCATGAATTTACTGATTTCATTGTACCCCTCTACAACTCACATTACCCCTCTTAAGAGAAGCCTGGCTGCTCCGTCACACTACCAACTTGTGTAGTACAGGCCTATATTAAAAGGTGGGTGACCCAATACCGAGAGATGTCTTGTGTAGTCCCACACCAGTTGGACCGAACTCATTCTTACACAACTGGCATATGTTGGCACAGCCATCATTAAAACGTCTTCTTACAGTGGTAAAATACTGACAATGGAAATGCTGGCATGGTTTGTGGGTAAAGACATCATGAAAAGGTTTTGGGAAGTGGCATTGGGTTCTGTTGGCAATCTTGCACCTACTGGATGTTTCAAAAGAACCATCAGTAAATTGTTTGGCTTTTTAACACATTTTTCACAAAAAGTGTGCTTAAAATTCACAATCTGAACTTATTTTAAAAACATTGATGGATAATTCCCCCTGCCCCCACAAACACCAGGCAGGGTGGGGGATGCCCTCACTATGCTTTGTCGCACATACTTTTGTAGCAGGAAGTGTTTATGCCCCTCAATGAAAAAAAATCACCAGCTGCTACTGTCCAGTTTATGCTATGTAGAAAAATTGGTTGGACCCAAGAGCAAAATGTCCTTGGCGTTCTACTAGACTGGCCTATCGGTACCCAATAACAGTGTTGGTTTCGAGAAAATCTCAACACCTGTGACGATATAGGCCCATACTTGGCCTTTTCAGACTTTGGACAGGAAGAAAAAGGAAAAAGGGTACAAGCAAAGGCAGGGCATAACACACAAGATTGGCTTGTAAAGTAAAGGCCATTTTGGGCCACGATTCTTGTAAAATTGTCACTTAGAAATAAAAGGTTTTGGGGCATGGGAGTGCACCTCAATGTTGAAAAGGGTTCAAACTGACACCAGCATGCCAATGATAAACAGGAAAGTTTAAGAAATACACGTGAAACCTCAAAAGAAATTAATTATGCCAGGGAGGTTGAAAAATACCCGATTCTGAGAAATCAGTTCGGGATCACACAAAACATTGATGGATATGCCAAAGGTCTCTCTAAAGCAGATGGCAAAGCTGCGAAAAGGAAAAGATTGCCCAATAAAGGACCTAACCCCTCCAACTTTGATCTGGAACCTAGCAAGCAGCCAGTACACAACTTAAGACACTCAATATATTTGAAACAGTTAAAAAATATTTAAAAATCTACATTTTGCTTCAGATTACATTTTTCCAACTGGAAGTTCGTCATAGAACAAGATGTTGCACAGTTAGTCTAGAGTACTGTACAGCTTTGAGATTTCTACTCTTGTTAATTTTAAAGTTGGCTGAAATACAGCACCAAACATTTGTTTACTTGATTCAGAACTTGCCTTCTTCAAACACAGGAACGGCTGAGTTTGTCCATCTTAGAATGTAACGGTATAGAAGAACAAATTACTTACCCCATTTTCAACAAAAACTAACATTGTGCAATACTTTACTTACCTCCAAGAAGAACTTCAGCTCTCCTAGACTTTACCCAATTGACATTGGCTGTCCGGGCTCCCCGATACTCTTCTAACCTCTGACTTTGCGTTTTGATCTGTCCCGCCAAAAAGTCACATTCCTTACTTGTGTAGCTGGGAAAGGCTTAATTTACGTTGCATTGGGGGGTTCAAAAGTGCTTACCTGTTAGAGAAACGTGTTAACCATTGTTTCTACATCTAACCTTTTCCCTTTCACACCAAACTCAGTGTTGCTCTAAATGTACCAGTGATATTTCAATGTCCACAGTGTCCTAGTTATTTTAGTCACCTCAAGGTGTAGGAAGTGTGTGTGCCATCCCAAATGGGTATCTACTGATTTGTTGAAACTGAGAATGTGCATTTATTGAACTATACTTTTGTGTTACATATTTGCTCCCTTCTAAAGAAGGCTTATTCAAACTGACTTAAATAAATTGTTTAATCAAGAAACCTTGAGTGTAAGTGTTTATTTGGATACTTGTCACTGTGAATCTCTGATACAACCCTACAAGCTCACAATGACCTCCCTTGAGATGAGCTTGGCTGCTCAGTCCCTCTACCAACCTGTGTACTACATGCTCATACCAAATGTTGGGCTAACTATTGCCAAGAAGACAAGGCTGGTGCAGTCTCCCACAGGGTACTGCATACAATATTCCCTAACACACTACAAACATCTCACAGAGCTCTTCTGGAGGGAAATTCCCTGGAGCAGAACAGGCCGCACATCCTGTTGACACTGGACTAGAATAGATCCACTGAAGCAGTTAACCAAATGGTGAAGATCTCTTCAAGGACTTCCCGAGCTAACTCCCACTCGTGAGAGACTCCGTTCTGCCTGCTCAAAGCGTCTGCTGTTGTGTTCTCCTCCCCGGGTAAATGAACAGCAGCAACAGAGATTCCTTCTTGCAGTGCCAAAAACCAAAGCTGCATTGACTCTCTGCACAGTGGTAGTGACCCGGCACCTCAAGTGTAGCCCCTCTGTATCCTACCCCCAAATAAAAGCTGTTCTGTTACCACTGAAAAGCGCTCCTTTATGCATCTGTATTGGTGTAAACCTCTGTAAAGCGCTCAGTTGCTTCTTGAAGATAGGTCAGCGCTCAATAAAAACCATAATAATAATAAACTCCTCTCTTGTTGTAATGCATGAACACTATTGTCTGCCACTATCATGACATGGTTTACACGCACACAGGAACTAAGGCCATCAACGCTAGTCTGAGTGCCCTTGGTGCCAAAAGATTGATGTGTAGTTTGGACTCCAATGACAGCTGATCGTCAGATCCTTGGCATGTGCTCCCCAACCTGTGAGAGGCATATGTAATTTCTGTTATCTCCGGCCAGGGTTGCCAAAGGGGTTCCCGCTTCAACACATACTCCTTGAAGCCCCAGCACAGGAGATCCTGCACGACGTTGCTCCGGACCTGAAGTAGATCTGCCATTCTGCCAGAGAAATGAGACCACTGATCTGAGGGCCCATTGAAGAGATCTCATTCTCATACAGGCCTCTGGCATCAGAAAAATGCAGGATGCTATGAGATGGAGCAGCTTTAGAAAGGCGAAGGCTGGTAGACGTTGGGCATTCTGAAACTTCATGACCATCTGCTGAATGTGTTGAGCCCTCACCTCCAGTGGCAATGCTTTCCCTGAGGAAGCATCCAGGATAGCTCGAATGAATTGAAGCTTCTGAGAAGATATTATGTGAGACTTTCTGAAACGGAGGGGTAACAGCTTCTGAAGGGATTAGCAAGTGATGCTGAGGTGTTACAGGACCTGTTCGGTAGAACAGGCCCTGATTAGCCAATTGGTGAGGTAGATGTGAATCACTTCCCTCCAGACATTTGCTGCCACTACCGGCATCAACTTGGTAAGACCCTCTTGGCGGAAGTGAGCCCGAATGACAGAACCCAAAATTTAAAATTTTAACTGCCAATGGTGGACCTTGGGTACTTCCTGTGTTTGTGAGAAATAGGCAACTGGAGGATCTGAGAAAGAGTAACCATCAAGAAAGAGTAACCATCTTGAACTTTCTTGGGAACTTGTTCAGGCACCTAAAGTCCAAGATGGGTCTCGGTCCTCCGTCCCTCTTCAGAATCAAGCAGTGTGGGGGGGAGGGAGGGGTTGGGGGAGGGGGCAGGGAGTACCGTCCCAAGTTCGTCTCCACCACAGGCACTGGCTCTATGGTACCTTTCTCTAGCAGGGTGGAAATCTCTTGCAGAAGGGGTGGATCCAGAACCCTGATGGAATGGCTCCCTGGTGGACAATCGGAGGTCTTCTCAGAAAAGGGAGGTAGTAACCCTGGGCCACAGTTTGCAAAGCCCACGCATCAGAATTAATACCATCCATTCTTTCAAATGCTGAGTCAGCCTGCCACCCACTACGGTCCTGTGGATCAAGACCTCATAGTGGTTTTGGTGTAGCAGGGGCAGCTGCAGATGGCAAGTAGGCTGCCTGGGTGGACCTACCACCTCGTCCTTGTCCACCACGGGGAAAGCTGCTCTGCCCGTGTGTGGCCTGACCCCTTAACCTTTCGACTGATTAATAAAATCAAAAGGGCCTGCCCCTTCAACCTTTTGAGCCGGTGGAGTGGGCCATGGGGGGTTGGGGGAGGGTTGGTGAATCTACTGCAGCTCCCCAATTGCTGCACAAAAAGCGATTTCGCCAACGCCTTGGATGATTGAAGCCTTTCCAAGCTTTGCTGCCAAACCAATGGGAACGATTGAAAGGCACATTCAACAATCTTGCCTGGACATCAGGTGCAAAGCCAGATTGTACGCCACCAAGCAAACCTGCATGAAACGGTGCTTGTTGCCATAGCCCGGCTGACAGGGTCACCTGAGTCCAGCCCATCTGAAGTGACTGGCACATTGCCCCCATGACTTCCTTCATGGTCCGCAGCCATAGCTATGACATTGTATAGCATAAATGAGAACTTGGCCAAAGCACAAGCAACATTGATCGATTTTAAAAAGCCATGCTACTGGCAGAGAAGACTCTTAGCCAAGGTGTCAAACCTTTTGTCATCCCTGACAGGGGGTATGGTAGGGAAGGCAGCAGGCCTCGAAGATGAAATGGCAGCCTGCACTACTAAGCTTTCAGGAGACGGATGCTTGGACAAAAACTCTGGATCAATACTAGAAGGTATATATTTCCGAGAGATCCTTACTAACCGCGGGATTAGTATGTGGAGCTTCCCAGCTGGCCACCATCTTCTCCTTAGAGCAGCATGAAAGGGAAGAATAGGTTCTTTTGCAGGGCCCCCCCTGGTCCAAAATATCAGCTAGGTCATCTTGCTCATAAACTGAAGCCGGCCTTCCCCACCCCAGATGGGATACATTACTCACGGTAATTTTATTTCTGATGCTTGTACCTGCTTAGATTCACATGCTGTGCATAGGCTGACTGTTAAGCTCACCTGGTCTCTGCGGGGGCACGTTTGGAAGCCTCCCTGGAGTTGACTCCCTCAGACCGCTTCTCTCCCCCAACAGCTGCCTCTTAGTGGGCTTGGAAGGCTGGACCTGTTCCGGCGAGAGGGTGAGAGACAATGAGGCTAGCGTGGTGGAGTCGTGGTTCCCTCCCGCCCTTTCATGCTAGAATGTGGTGCGCAGAAATTTACCCATGCAGGCTCACCTGATAACATGTAAGGGTGAGCTCTCCGTCCTGCTTTCCTTCAGCAGGGGCGCTGCGGATGGACCTAGTTACGTCACTATTCCTGATTGCAGAGGTCCAGACCGGCTGCGACCGTTCCGTCTTGAAGGTAAGTGTTCTTATGACTTTCGTATTGTCCTTGTAATAACACTTATTGTTCGTAAGGGTATGTTGTTCTTTCTCCCCCCTGTAGCAATGAAGATGACCCAGGAGCGCGTGATGGCAAAAGGAAGCAGTTCTGGGAGTTACCTACCAGTGGTGGAAATCTGGTGATTTCTGAGACTGCACCAAGTTCGTAAATTATGCCGCTTTAACGGGTGAAAGTCTGTGCTATCGCTCACCTTGTGTCTTTTACTCTCTTTGCAGGTGCGGCAGGCTGGCGATGGCTGGAGGCCGGAGGCCGGTATCTGGCTCTTGTTTGTGGTTGGGGACAGATTTGCGTGTAGGCAGCACCGAAGAAGGTCCTAAGGCGATGGAATGCGGAACAGGTAAGGTTGTTGGGTTGTACCTGTCGAGGACTCCGGGAAGGGGAGTATGACTGAGGCAGAGTCGGGAGCTGATGGCGAGGCTTCCAGCGGCGAAGCGATCACAGGTAAGGCTTGCAATGAGACTGCTGAGTGAAGGCAGATGGCTGTGCTACCGTGCTTCAGACGGTGGTGCGATCTCAGGTAAGGCGAGTGCAGCAATTGTAGAGAGGAAGCAAGTGACAAGGCCTCTGGCGATGATGCTTTCCAGGTAAGATGGTCGAGGTGGCTGGAAGTGCGCGTGTTGAATCAGGTAGGTGGTGAAGGGTTCCGCAGACTGGGAGCGCACGTGCTGGATCAGGTAAGATTCTTCTGGTCGGCGGTGAGCGTTACATTGCAGATAGCAAACTAACGCAAAGCGCCAGTGTTTGGGTGGGGCCAGTTTATATAGCCTGGCCCCAGCCACTCCCTGTAGGCTCCGCCTTGTGGCCCAACCTAGCTCCTTCCGCCTTCTGCATGTGCCTTCTCAGTGATAGTCGGGCCCCGCCCTGCCTTGCTGTACGTGCCCCTGATATTCTGTGTGCTGAGCACACTTTGAAATGAGCTTGGTGCCATAGGGGCCAAGACTGGGTCCACTGGGACCTTGTACGTAGTGGAGGATTAGGCTCTTGCCTAGTGACCATGACACCAACATCTAGTGGAAGCTGCGAAGTATTACAGTTGTTTTCGAAACTGGAAAAGGGACGTCAACAGGGCATGCCAGTAATACTATCCCTAGTGTGACGTCCCCTGTACCCATGATCCCTAACGAGTCGAGGTCCCGCAGATTATTATTTTTCTGACATGAGGTGTAGCGTGAGTACAGTTGTATCCAAGCAGATACGTATTAGACAAGCTCATAACCATCCATGCGCCTTCTCTCCAAGGGGAGGTAGGGTGTGTCGCATGTGATTCTAAGCAGATACAAGCATCAGAAATACGATTAGGGCGAGTAATGTATCCCTTCTGAGGCTTGTGGAATCTGCTTTAATCACAAGCTGTGCATAGATTAGCGAGCAGTGGAAGGAGGAGCAGGAGGTGAGATGTGAGAAGGCTCATGAGCGAATAAATGTCTTAGAACCGCTTGTCCCACTTGTGTATCTGTCTTGGAATGAGTGTCAATGGAGTAGTGCTGAGTGAAAGTATGTATTGAGCTCCATGTAGCTGCTTTGCAAATACTGTCTAAGGGGACATTTGCAACGAAAGCCAGAGTGGCTCCAGTACCTCTTGTGGAGTGGGCCCCTGGCATAAAAGGCAGTGTTTTATCCGATAGAGAACAACACAGTTGGATACATCTGACTACCTAGAGATGACATTCTTAGAGATGCGGTTACCTTATCTGCCTGGTGCTATGGAGACAAACAATTGATCTGTTTTTCTCAGCGGTCTGGTCTTGTCTACGTAGTGGACCGCTCTCCTCACATCTAGTGTGTGGAGTTTTACCTCAGCAGAGCTTTTGGGTTCCTGGAAGAAAGCTGGTAACTCAATAGACTGGTTTACATGAAATTTGGAAATTAATTTAGGTGAGAACAAAGGGTGAATACGTAAAACCAGCTTGTCCTTATGTATAGTAAAGAAAGGATCCCGCACTGAAAATGCTTGGATTTCACTAACCCTTCTTATGGAAGTGATAGCTACTAAGAAGGCAGTTTTATAAGTCAGGTGTTTGAGACTAGACTTGTGCATAGGCTCGAATGGGGGTCCCATGAGCTTAGCGAGTACCACATTGAGGTCCCAACCTGGCGGTGGGTTAGAAATTAGAGGGTGGAGTCGCTTTACCCCTCCCATGAATTCCTTGATGACTGGTACCTTCCACTATGAGACCTTATTTTTATTTTTTTTTATTTTTTTTTATTTTCAATAAAACCAAACAAAATAACACAAATTACAACTGTTTAGGACGTACATAATCAGCATCAAACCATCACATTATACAGTATAATTTTCCGTCCTCCCCCCCCTTCCACCCCACAAACTAGAGCCGGCACACTCCCGTCATCTATGGGAGCATTATCAGGTATCGCAGTGCTTGTGCACTCATCAGAGTCCTCTGATTCGTTATTGTCTTGGTGAGGGTTTGCCATACAGGTCACCAATTGCCTCCAGGTCAACAAGGGCCCTACTTCCTCCTCTCCCCCCCTAGTAACCGCTTCAAACCAAACTACGGATTACGCCTCCGCCCATCTGAGGAGGTCCATCCACCATAGCTCCACCTTGGGTCTGTAGGCCGCCTTCCAACCCATTGCGATCCTGCGCTTGGCCAGGATGTAGGCTAAGTCCTTCATTTTGCTTATGTGCTTTAAATCCTGTGGCCTGGGAAAAATCCAGAGCATGCATGGCCAAGCTGATCCCACGTCCAGCTCCACTCCCCCACCAGTTAATTTAGTTTTAATCTCATCCCAAAATCTATGCACCTCCGGGTAAATCCAGAACATGTGTAGAAGCCCCGCTTCCACCTCCCTACACCTGGGACATTTCTGCGTAGCCGAGCCTCCAAACCTTGCAATTTTCCCGGGAGTCAAGTAAGCCCTGTGAGTGACATACAATTGGAGTTGTTGGAGTCTCGCATTCCGGGGATACCTTTTTATGGTACCTTTGGGCTCTCTCCCATTGCCCATCTGTCATGGGTCCTCCTACTTCCTCCTCCCAGTCCTGCCTCAATTGAAGCAGCTCCTTTCCTACATTTGCTCTTAGAAGCTTGTATATTCTAGTTATCTCGTGCCCGCCCTCCGAAACATCATACATCGTTTCCAGGGAGGCAGCAGGGTCATCCGCTAGCACTGTCTCCGGCCATCTCTCCCTTACCCGTTTGTAGGTTATATACTGGCGTCTATGCACCCCTGTCTCTTCTTGCAACCTCTGAAATTCCAATGCCTCCCCTTCCTGCCATATGTCCAAGGGTGGCCAGGCCCACCGGTTCCCAATATCTACGGACCGCTTCGAACAGTTGTGAGTCGTTCCCGCATACTGCCACCAGCGGGGCCTGCTGAGAGAACGGCTCTATGTCACACATCATTCTCCACATTCTGCGCCAAACCTCCTAGCCCAACCTAAACAGCCGCCCTCTTCCCACCAGTTTCTTCTTTTGTAACCACACCACTTCGTTCAAAAAGTATGGGGCCGAGTCTTCCCGCAGAATCCTGGCTTCCACCGAGTCTTCAGTCGACAGCCACCTGGCCACATACAGCAGCTGCCCCGCCAGATAATAAAGCTCAAAATTAGAAGGCCTATGCCCCCCTTGTCACATGGGTTCTGGAGTTTCCACAGGGCCACACTGTTCCTGGAGTTACCCCATATGAAGCCCCTGCACATGCTATGAAGTCTCACAAATAGGCTCCTGGGAATCAAAAACGGGACATTCACAAAGAAGTGCAGGAGTCTGGGCAGGACCACCATCTTAAGCAAGGCCACTCTCCCCATCATGGTCAGGGGCAATCTGGACCAAAACACCATGCTGTTCTTGACCCCCTCTATTGCTTCCTCTGTATTATGTTGGTGCTCCGCCTCGATCCTGTAGTAAATATTTACTCCCAAATACCTAAATGTCTCAGTCTGCCATGGTATCGGCAGGCTAGACAGCCTCTGTAACGGGACATTCTTTTATCTACCCAAGAGGAACAGACTAGACTTCCTAGGGTTCACCGATATGCCCGAGAGGGTGGCATATCGGACCATCACCTCTAGCACATACTGCAAGTTCTCCTCCGGATAGCGCAGAAAAAGGAGCATGTCATCTGCGTACAGCGATACCAGGTGTCTACCACTTACTGTACTAATCTCCACCTCCCCGTATTGTTGCCTCAGACATATTGCCAGCGGCTCTAATACCAGAATGTATAGCATGGGCGACCAGGGGCATCCCTGTCTGGTACCCCTGCTGAGTTGCCAGGTATCTGAGATTATGGATCCTGTTTTAACTCTCGCCACCGGGGTGCTGTATAACAACTGGACCCACCTGATATACCCGGGTCACATTCCGTATCCCGTCAGGGCTGCTTTCAACCAAGGCCATCGCACCGAGTCAAAGGCTTTGACCGCGTCTAGCGACACGATGGCCAGCTCACCCGTATCTTCCTCAGTGTGGTCAATGATGTGGTGTAGCCTCCTATGGTTATCTGTGATGATCCTGCCGGGGACATATCCCGTCTGGTCTGGGTGTATCAGCTTACCGATCACCCTCTTCAGCCTATTGGCCAGCACTGCCGTAAGTATTTTGCTGTCCTGATTCAGCATGGACAAAGGTCTGTAAGACCCACACTCCGCAGCCGGCTTGCCTGGTTTCAGGAGTGGGATGATCATCGCCTCGCGAAGGGACAATGGCAGTTCCCCCTGCTCATAGGCCTCGTTGACCATAGCAAGCAGTGGCTGAAGCAGCCCCTGTTTGCATGTCTTGTAAAACTCGCTCGGCAACCCATCCGTCCCGGGTGCCTTACACGTGGGCAAATGTTCGATCACCACCTCCAGCTCTTCCGAGGTGATAGGGGCGTCCAGTTCCGCGCGTTCTAGGTCGTCCAGGGTGGGCAGCTCTATGTCCTCTAACATGTCCTGTATGTCTTGGCTCCTATCCTCCCCTGCGTCCTCATATAAGTGTCTGTAAAACTTGAGGAACTCCTCGTTCACCCCCTCCTGGGTATTACAGATGCGACCTTCCTCATCCCTTATCTCACTGATCACTGTGCGGGGGGTCTCACTCTTATACAGCCAGGCCAGCAATCTGCCCGGCTTATCGCCCCCTGCATGTAGCCTCGCCGTATATTTCTTGTAATTTAGTCTACATAGCTATCCCAGAGTCCACTGCAGGTTAACTGTAGGTCTTTTATCTTATCGCTATTCTTCCGGGCGGTATCCTCATGTCGCGTGAGGCCCTCCAACTCCCTTTCTGTTTCCTGAAGTTCCCTTTCAATGCCCCCCTGGAGCCCTTTCGATTTCGAAATGGCTACTCCACGCACCACCACCTTGAACGCCTCCCATACTGTTCCAACCGAGCGCACACTGCCCATGTTTATATCAAAATATTCCTCGATGGCCTCCCTCAAGTCCTCCCGGAACCCCTCATCTTGTAATGCCTCATTCCTAAGTCTCCATGTCGGGATCCGCGCTCTGGGGGGTTGGTGTCGCCACTCTACCACCAAAGGCGAGTGGTCAGATAGTACCCGGGCCTTGTATTCCGCTCCCACCATTTCTCCCGCTATCTCAGCCGCTACGAACACATAATCTAGCCTCGTGTGCAGGTCATGTGGTGCTGCATAGTGCAAGTATTGCCTATCCATTGGATGCAACCTTCTCCACACGTCTTCTAGGCCTAGATCTTTTAACAATGTCCCCAGTGCTTTGGCCGCCGGCTTCCCCGCTTTGTCGACTGACCTATCCATTTTGGGATTCAGGGTGCAATTAAAGTCCCCTCCCCACACCACCGCACCCCCAACCAGGGGGCTAATTTTGCTTTAAAGGGACATAAAATAAGCCGCTGTATCATGATTGGGGGCGTACAGATTAATGATATGCACTTCCCTGTTCTCCAGGAGTCCTGTCACCGCCACCATTCTGCCCCCTGGGTCTACCGTTGAGCTAAGCACCTGGAGCAGCACGTGCGGCCCCACCCAAGTGATAACCCCTCTAGCGTACGCAGAATACATAGCCCCCACAACATGTCCCCTCCATTTTCACATGATAACCTCCAACTTCTCCCTTGTGAGATGAGTCTCCTGCAACAGGGCCACATCAATGTGCATCCTTTTTAGATACAGCATCACTGTTACGTTTCAGATAGCTGTTAAGGCCCCGTACATTCCAGGTCACAATTAGGTTACCCGATTCCATCTACTCGGTTTGTTCCCAACCCACCTCTCCCTTCAATGCTTCCCTTGATGGTTTGTTTTCCGGCTCTCTCCCCTCTCCCCCTCAACAGTTTCCCCCCTCCCGGTTCCCCAACTCCCATCCACTGCACACAACCCAGCCCCTCCCCCCACCCTGCCCTACCCCAACCAATGCCCAGCTCCATCCCTGGATCTCAGGCCCACCCGCGTCTAGTCCTGTCCCGTCCCGTCGCCGAGGACTAGGACCCCGCGGGGCGTCACCGATCTAACAGTGACCTAACTAAGTTTATTACTATTGGGTACAAGGGATGCCTCCCAGGAGCTCCCAGTCTATTTTAGGATTGGTGCGTCCAGAGGGTCCAGCCAGTTGATACTACAACACACTCCCCACAAGCTTAATACAACTCTATAATCAATTCCCAATGTCTTGGCCATGTCACCCTAGGTGCCACAGCCGTCTGCTACTTATCTCCTGCAGCTCCCATCTGGACATCCGGTTCGTGAGGTCGGCCCTGCATGTCCAGCCTAACCATTGCCTCGGTCGGCGTCTCGAAAAAAAGGGATCTGTTCTTATAAAACACTTTCAACTTGGCTGGGTAGAGCAACATGTAGCGATGGCCTGCTTCCTTCAGCCTCCTTTTCACCGATCCAAAGTTCATCCTACTATGCTGTACAAGCAGCGTATAGTCCGGGTAGGCCGTGATTTTTGCGGAACCCTTTTCGATCGTTCCTCCCCCCCTCTGGAAAAATTCGAGGATCTTCTCCCGATCCCGATAGTTCAGGATCTTTGCGATCAGCGGCCGCGGGGGGGCTCCAGGGGCTGTCTCCTTGTCAAGGCCCTGTGCGCCCTTTCAACCGCAAACCCCTGGGTCAGCACCCCGCCTGTTATCTCCTGTAAAAGCATGGATTCCACATATTCTGTGGGGTTTGACCCTTCCATACCTTCCGGCAGCCCCACTATACGGATGTTATTACGTCTGGCACACCCTTCTGCTTGCTCAGCTCTGTCCTCCAGATTGCCCACCCGTTGCACGAGGGCATGGAGCTCCTTTCCATGTGCGGCACACGCCTCCGTGTTCGGGGCCATCTCCTTTTCCAAGGCCCCAGTGCGCTCCGCAATCGTTCGCACGTCCTGCCTCAGCAGGTCCACCTCCTCCTGGACCGCTCCGATCTTGAGGTCCAGGCCCTCCTACAGCTCTTTCATTGCCTGGCCCAACTTAGTCTCCCAGGCCACCTTTAAGTCTGCGATCGCTGCCAGCACTTCCTGGATCGTGCCCGGTGTTTCCACCGTTGCCGTGGGGGTCTCTTTGCTCTTGCCCTCCTCCGCTTCTGCGGGCGACCTGGTGGAGGTCTCCATCGTGGACTGTTGGATCCTGGGTCTAACCACTTTAGAGGACATCCTGCTATGTTAACTGGGCGAGGGCCTGCCGTGCCTCCCTCCGCACAAAGGTCCGCGTGGTCACGGACCGCTCTCAGCAGGCCAAGCATGTACTTGTATGTACTTGTCTCTTCTCTCGCGCCCAGAGTTTGCCGTCTCCTCCCATGTGCTCGTACCCTCTTGGTGTCGTGGCCCGGTCTCTGTCGTGTTCCTTCCGTCTCGAGTGCGCTCACCTATTCGCCACACTCCCTTTGTTCCCCCTCTTCCGCGATCCCAAAGCCATCCGGCCCACAATGCCCAGGCCCAGAGGGACCGCTTTAAGTGCAGGGGATCAGCAATTGTCTTGCGTCGCCTCAACCACCTGGCCTGCGCCGATGTTTCGCTGTGGAAAACTGCAGCCACCACCGCCCACTCGTTCGCGTCGGCCCCAGGATCCACGGCCACCCAATTGGTGCGCTGCCACAATGAATCCTCCTGGGTTCCGCCGGCGTTCGAACCGATTACGCCGCAGGCCCAGCGTCGGTAACCAATGTGCTCGATGAGTCTCGGCAATGTACAGTCCCATAGGTTGTACCAGCTCCGGGTACGTGTGCCCACAGATGTGCGCCGCCTCAGTGAAGCAACAGCACTTTCCGGTCCGGTGCCGCGGTCTGCTTCTAATCGCTGGTCTTGGAGTTCGATGCAGGGGCTTTACAGGATCTACATCTTGTGACCCCTGTTGTCCTCTTTTTCTGCCACCATCTTGTTCCACTCGCCGATCCAGGGCCCGCGGCACGCAGACGAGTATAACTCAGTGTCCTCACCCTCCACTCGCATCAAAGTGTCACCGAGTGTAGCCATCATCTTCACACGCATGGGCATTATTTTCCAGTGCCGGCCGGTTCCCGTGTACGCACTTCTCCTCCAGGATCATTGTAGGATCAGCGGAGCTCCACGAGAGCACGTCCCTTTACATGGCCGTCCAAGCCACGCCCCCCACTATGAGACCTTATTATGTTAAGTGGGGTAGGCTGACAAGGTCGCCAGGTGGACTTTTAGGTAGCTGAACACTAACCCTGCATCTAGCAAGTGGAGCATATAGATTAGGAGGAGTATAATCTATGGGGTTGATCTGCTTAGTCTGGCACCAAATTACTATTAATCTCCATTTGTCAAAATAACAGTGCCTAGAGTTTTGTTTTCTTGATTCTTTCAAGATATCCATGCATCTTTGTGGTAGATTGAGATATTAATGTTAAAGGATATTTGTACAGTGCACCACCACCACCAGAGTGGTCACCAAAAATCTGACTTCAGGGGCCATGCTGCTAAGTTCATTGAATGTGGCTGTAGGTGCACTGTTAGTCCCTAGTGCTAGGTGAGTAGGATGTACTGGCACGGGAGCTTGATGGGATTGCACATCGCCAGTTTGCGCAGATGTGGATACCACGGTTGTCTTGCCCACATAGGAGCTACTATGATAAGCGTCATCGGTTCCTTGTGTAACTTGTTCACAATCTTCCTCATGAGAGGAGTTGGCGAGAGGGGGGTAGGGGGGGGGGCATAAGCAAATTTCCCTTACCAGCTCATCCATAGGGCATTCCCCTTGGAGCCTGGCTGGGGGAACCTGGACGCGAAGTCTGGGCATTAACGATTTTCGCTTGTGGTGAATAAGTCTATAGTTGGGAAACCCCACTGAGAGAAGTGGTGTTCTAAGACCTCTTCGTGCAGGCGCCACTCGTGCTCCTCTAGTAGGGGATCCCTGCTCAATGAGTCTGCTAGAGCGTTGAGTTCCACTGGAACATGTTGCAATGACAGGAACATCTTCTGTTTGTGCCCATTTCCAGATTTTTTTTGTGCAAGTCTGGATAGATTTGGAGAACGTGTAACCCCCTGTTTGTTGACATAAAACATTGCCGTAGTGCTGTCTGTTAGGATCTGCACCGACAGGTTTGTTAAATGGGGTTTGAATGCCTGAAGGGCTTTGACTACTGCCAAAAGCTCCAGCACGTTGATGTGGTTCTGAGCTGCAGTTATAGACCACAGACCCTGAGCTGTGTGGTGAAGGTAGTGATGTCCCCCCGACCCTGCCAGTGAGGCATCCGTTGTGACCACTGCCTGTATCTCTGGGTCGTAGAAAGGTTTCCCTTTTGTTAGGTTTTCTCTCGTCCACCAGCAAAGATTTAGTACAAGTTTTGGCGAAACGACCACTAGATCGTCCCACTGACCGCTTGCTTGAGACCACTGTTTCGCCAACCACTCCTATATGGGACGCATGCGCACATGAGGAATCAGGTAAATGCAAGATGCCATCATGCCTATTAAACGCATTGCTTTGCACACGCCGGCCTGATAATGTGGTATTTCCAGCATCAGATTTTTTACTGTTTACTCTGAAGGAAAGACCAATCATTCCTCTGTGTTTACGACCGCTCCTAGGAACTGTTTTGAAGTGCTTGAAAGAGGAGGTTGATTGTTGTCTGTATGTTTTGTCTGCAAATCAGAGGTGTTTCCCCTGTTATGAGCCAGTCTAGGTAAGGGTACACTGGGATTGCTCTCCTGCACAGGTGCGCTGTCACTACCGCCACTACCTTTGTGAATACCCTTGGAGCCGAGGCTATTCCAAAGGGCAGCACTTTGAATTGGTAGTGCTTGTTGGCTATCTTGAAATGCAAGAATCTACTGTGCGCTGGGAACATTAAAATATGAAAATAAGCATCTTTCATATCCAGTGTTGCCATGTAATCCCCCTTTTTTAGTAGCAGGATTACCTCTTGTAGCGTCGTCATGCAGAACTTGTGTGGCTTGACATACTTGTTTGCAGGGCGTAAATCTAATAAAAGGCACATTGTTAGATCTTTCTTTGGCACCAGGAAGTAAGTTGAATAAATACCCTTGTTTACCTGGTTGGCTGGGACCACTTCGATGGTGTCCTTTAATAGAAGCATAGTTATTTCTCTAGAAGGATCCGCTGATTATCTGAGTGGATTTTCTGTCGTGGGGGGTGGTCGGGAGGACGTTGAAGTAGCTCTGTCCAGTAGCCCCCTGCTACTGTGGACAGGACCTATCTGTTCGAGATGATATCCTCTCATGCGTGGGTGAAGTTGGAAATGCGTCGTCCTACTGGAGATGCATGGGAGGGTACCTGGAGCGGAATGTCACTTTCTCTGAGGTGGGGTGCCACCTCGAGCAGGGCCTCTACCCAGACCACGACCTCTGCGATGTCCTCTGGGATAGCCTTGGATTATTCCCATAGGAGCCTTGGCCTTGATTGTAGCCAGATCCTCTGAACTTTGGCTTTGGTTTGTGAGATGATCTAAAGATTTTAGAGTGTCATACTCTTCCTTTGCTGTCTTAAGTGAGTCTTCCACGGCCTAACCGAAGAGCACATTAGGTTCCACTGGCATGTTTATTAAAGTGGCTTGTGTTTCTGGCCTAAAGCCTGACTGGCAAAGCCATGCATGCCTTTTTATAATAGTCCCCTCTGCAATGACTCTTCCGACATTTTCCGCTGCATCGAAATTTGATTTAAGGAGACCGGTAGATACGGCCCTTCCGTTTGCTGCCACCCGAGCTAGTTGTGATTTAAGTGGCTCCGGGGTCGGACGAAAGTAACGCAGAAATTTCCTCCCACTTACGGCAATTATAACTTGCTAAAAAGGGTTGCATTGTTGGCTATCCTGGTTTGATAAGCCGCAGAGGAAGCAACCTTTCTGCCCATGGCATATATCTTTTTGCTTTCCTTATCCGGTGGAGCCTCGGAGGAAGCAAGGGCTGTGCCTGCTCTTTTTCTAGTTGTGGTTACAACCAATGAGCCTGATTTTAATTGGCCTCATATATAAAGGGTCTGATGGTGCAGGCCTGAATAATTTGTCCACATGCGGGTTAACGGCCCTTGTGAGATTGGGTGCTTCCAAGGATGGCTGTTTCCTGCATTGGACTGATTTTAGTGGCGGGATAAACTGACCTCTCTTTTTGTCCCCCAATATTTGTTCTGCGAAGTCTCTATCCTCCTGTACCTCCTGTGTGTCAATTTGGAAGTGTTCTGCCGCATTGGCAGAGCCTTCATTGAGGAGGGTTGATTATCGACAGGGGAATCGACAACTGGAGTGTCCTGATTAAGGGGGGGGGAATCTATGGAGTACATGGTAGCTTCCTGGTCTGCCTCTGGTTCCTCATCATCCCCATAATAAGGTTCACCTGTATCCTCTTCATTAAGTTGAGGTTCAGATGCCTCCACAAAGGAGAGATCTTCCTGGTCATCTTGTTCTATTTCAGGGTCATATAAATCTAAAACCGTACCATGTCAAGGGGACATTGGAGCAAGACCTCTTAGAAGGGGGTTGAGTGGGTAAGGCGTAGACTTGACAGCCGGAAGGAGCTGATGTGGGAGGAGTGGAGTGGAAACTCAAAGTAATCTGGGTTTTTTTCATAAAAATTGGTCATGAAGGTCATTCTTCGCATTACCTTATCAATATCTTTGGAAGGCCATTCCTTTGAACTTGGGATCACAATAGATTGAGGGGAAATACCCAAGTCCTCATCAGTGGGAGGTATAATTTTAGGTCTAGAATCCTTTGGTTTTTTTAATGGCCTTGGATAATATTCCCTTCTGTGGTATCTTTTCTCTCGGAGGGCTCTAGTCCCCATGAGGGGTTTTAGAGGACTTCTTATGATTTCTTTTCCTCACTCTGGGGCTCGGAGAAGTGTTTCACAGACTTCTTGGGGCCTGCCGCTTTATCCGACGTCGAGATTCGGGTGTGGGAGCCGAGGCTTTGTCCGCGATCAACCTTCGGAAGAAGTTTTTCAAGCAACACCCTTGCCGTCTTCTGACGGTTGAACCCTGTCGTGTGGCGATCTTGATCGAGATTGCCCAGAGGACCGGGACTTTGGACCTTCCTCGGGGTGTCGAACGCTGTCGAGCGTTCGACTCGACTCCTTTGTCGAATCTAGACTGGTGTAGTCCCCACAACACGGCCGACGGCCTGTCCTACGGGGGTCGATGGTCTGCGCTCGTGTAGCTGAAACTGCTCAGTTGCCCTTGCCGTCCCAAAGTACGACATCGCTGCCATTGCTAAAGGTTCCCTCTACCTCCATGGCCTTGAGTTTCCTGGCGTAGTGGGCCCAGCGTTTCGTGGAGTGGTCCTTTAACATCTTAGGCTTGAAGAGCCTGCACGCTTGACAAGACATTTCAACGTGGTCTCTTGGGGGAGACAAATGACAAACTGTTTGTCCACCCACGGGAATTTTCGGTTACATTTAGGGCAACATTTAAATGGTGTATTTTACATAATTTTGGGTTATGGAAATGGCAGCTGGGCGAACAAAATGTAGGAAGAGGACAATATGAATTCTAGAATGTCCTCCACCTTCTCTCCCTACTGTCTGGGACGAAGCCCGGAGTGGCCTTCCAAGGCCGAACGGTCCGTCGGGGTGGTCTCCGATGGGCAGTTTTCTTTCTTCACCAGCGTGGTGTTTCAGCAGTCGATGAAAGGATAGAAAGAAATACTATCGGAATTGTGAAAAGTTAATGACTTATCGGGGGGTGTGCCTTGGCAGCCATGGAGTAGGGCTGCTCTTCCCGTGAGCTCCCGCACATCCGAAGCTGATCCTGAGGCGTACGGCCGAAAACAGACGAGGAAACGCAGTGTAATTTGACCCACAGCAGTCGGAGAACAAGAGCACCGTATTGCAAGCCCTGCAGTGCAGAACGGATGGCGAGGATACTTTGTTATAAGCGGTGTGCGGTGCTCCTGCGGCACGGAGCGTGGAACAGACAAAGAGGTCTGTAACAGTGTGACTGGGGTCGCTTAGTCAGGTGGCCCCAGCGAACAGTGCCGGCACGGCAAAGGAAACCGGAACACAATCCAATAGTCGGCCGGCCAACAAACATAAGTGGGCCAAGCTAGGCAGAGCGGAAGCCACAGAGAACGAAGAGCTCCGTGATCCCACACAAGTGCCAGGAGGACAGGAGCAAAAACGCTTGGAACTGGAGGACGTGTCCCCTCACATAATATAAAAACAAAATGCGCATGGCGAGCGCAGCAGGGAGACCTGAATAGCGGCAGCAGCAGACTGGAGGAACCACAATCTCAGGGGAGCACAAGAGAGATTAGAGAGCCGAAAAGCCACAGAGGCGAACAAGGAGGCTGTAGGCTTAATGTGCACGCAATAAAGGGTGAACTGCTTCAACAACCAGAGGCAAGCAGGCCATGAGAGAGGCTGAGTGCCTTGAAGGGGCAGGACTCTGATGGTGCTCAGGAGCCGAGTGAATGAGGCTGGCACTTCTGGTAGAAAAAAGGAGTACGCAGTAGCAGAGGGCCCCCCTCACAGAACCGGATCCTTGGGGGGTGGGGGGGCGGGGTACAGGCACTCAGAATAGTGTGGCTCCATCACCAAGGCCAGCCAGGCCCAGGAAATAACGTCGGAAGGCCCAACTGAGACCTGGGAGGCCTAAGCCAAAAGCCAGGCTTGGGGCATATGAACCAGACAGGACCGACGCCAGGCAGGTGACACAAAGCAGCGTCCCGGTGGCCCCAAGGGAAGTTGGCCCTGAGCAACTACACAGCCTCAACACATGGTGAGGCTGCTGGAAGCGCACTGGCGAAGCACCCGAAAGGTTCTGCAACACTGAACGAAACCAGCTGGAATCCAGTGGGGAGCTCGCACTGGGGCCCCCAGAGAGTCAGCATAAACCTAAGGGCCAGCACACAAGAGACGCTGACCATCACGCATGGTCATCCCCCCCCCCACTGGCCCCAGAAAGGGAATAGGAGTGGCAAAACCCAAGCAACTGCCCCACTGGAACCACTAAACGCTCAGCAGGAAAACGGCAGCCAAGCCAAGGGAAAGTTCTGCAGCACGGCAACAAGACTCTGGGCTGCAAGAAGACAACTGGGGGGCAATAGAGACAATGGTGCAAAAACGGGGCAAGACCAAAACAAAGCAATCAATGATGGACATTTTTACAAAACCGCTGCAATCCCCAACTACAACAGCGCAAGGGAAAACTGGCCCGCAAGACACGCTGGCCCCACCACGGGAGGATCAACTGATCCTGCAGGCCATCATGGACATGAAACCCTCCTGGACCACCACGATCGCGGACCTTAAAGTGGTACTGGAATTCAAGATTGATGTGGTAGGCATGGATGTCAACCTCCTGAGAGAAGACGTGAGGGCACTAGCGGAGCGCACAAGTAGCCTCGAGAGCGAGGTGAAAAACACAGAGGTCGGCACTACCACCACCAAGGAGGTCCACATATTGAAACAAGTGCGCAATCTGGAAAAATGAGCGGAGGAGGCTGAAGGGCGGGCAAGGCGCAACAATATCCGCGTGGTGGGACTGCCAGAAGGGGAAGGCAGGAACAGATCCCACAGATTATGTGGAAAACCTGCTGATCCAAGAAATAGGAGCTGGCAAACTCTCCCAAGGGTTTGCGATCGAACAGGCACACAGGGCCTTAGCAAGGAGGCCGCCACCCGGAGCTCCCCCACGAGCAATCATTGCAAAAGTTCTAAACTACAGGGAAAAGATCCTGGAATTTTTTCGAAAAGGCGGAACATTAACCCGAGCTTCCGCCACAGTACCCGGACGACACCATGCTGGTGCAAAGACAACGCTTTAGTTATGTTGCAGTGAAGAGGCGACTGAGGGCGGCAGGATTCAAATACATGCCGTTATATCCCGCAAAGCTAAAGATTTTGCACAAGGGCAAGGCACACTTCTTAAGAGATCCAGATGAAGCAACGAATTGGCTGAACGCTCAAGGCTGCCCAGACAACGCAGATGGACCGGAGCAAGACGGACTTGATAAGTGAAGCAACACCATATTAAAATTACCCGATTTAGGGATAGAGACAGCAGGGGAATGTAAAGGAGCCACATAGGGTGCACCAATAAGGTGTAGATAATAGTGATCTAATATTTTTAAATAAGGACTTGAGTGGACTGGAATATAGAGGCTGGAATTGTTAACCAAGTATGCACGTATTACTGCTTAATGGGAGAGCCGAGGACGGGATAGACCTACCCCCAATAGTTAGAGTAGGCGAATCGCCAGTAGGGCGGTACCCCCCCACCCCTGCGCTCTGCACCAAGTATCGGCTGTAGCCAAGAAAAGTGCTAGAGGCGGGTGAGCCTGAGATCCAGGGATGGAGCTGGGCATCAGTTGGGGATGGGGCAGAAGGGGAAGGGAGGTAACAGTTGGAGTTGGGATGGGCAGGGAGTTAGGGGAGGGGAAGTTGGAGAGTTTGTTGTGGAATTGGGGAGGGGGGACGAGCTTGCATCCAGGTGCTGCGGCACCCTCTGCAGAGGACAAGAGGCAGTCCCCCATCCTTTATCCAGGACAGGGAAGGGTCCTGGATAAAGGATGGGGGACCTCAGGATAGTAACCTGGAATGTCATGGGACTTAATAGCTATTTGAAGAGAAACAAGATTATGTTGTACCTGAGGAGGCAGAAAATAGACATAGCGTTACTACAAGAAACTCACCTCACAAATGAAAAACAAGGGTTAAATCACCAAAAAATGGAAGGGGACCACTATAGGAGCAACGTATTCGGCATATGCCAGGAGAGTAATCACATGGATAAAGCCGCACGTACCCTTCCAGGTATTGAAGTCCACAGTAGAGCCAGATGGGAGAATGGTGGCGATACGTGGAATGCTGGAGAACAGAAAACTGTGCATCATCACTACATACGCCCCAAACCAAGACGCAGTGATTTATTTTAAGAACTTGTACGGCAAAGTCAGTCCATACATAGGGGGCGCGGTCATTGGAGGGGGGGGGGGGACTTCAACTGCACACTAGACCCTAAAGTGGATAGATCAGATAGAAAACTAGACAAGTCCACCCCTACGGCCAAAACACTGAATATTCTGCTAGGCGAGTTTCAACTGGAAGATATATGAGGCAACACCACCCAAATGATAGACAATACTCCCACTACTCTGCCCCACAAAACCTGTATACACGATTAGACTATGTGTTTGTTAGCCCGGAACTTACTGGGGAGGTGATAAACTCAGAATATAAAGCAAGGGTCTTATCAGACCATTCACTTTTGATCTTGACGTGGCAGCATCAACTCCCCCGAGCCAAGATTCCAGCATGGCGACTCAGGGCCGAGGCACAGAGACGCAGGGTTCAGAGAAGACCTGAGGGGAGGAGATAATAGAATATTTTGAAAAGAACACCGGTAGCGTAGCATCAGAAAGCACTCTGTGGGAGGCATTTAAGGTAGTGGCGAGGGGGGGGCGGCAATATCAAAATCCAAAGGGCTCCAAGGGGACATAAAAAAAACTGCAAAAAACAAAAAGGAAACTCGAGGATATTATGGAAAACGGGGATACCGATCAGGAAGATGCTGAAGCCATGAACCAATTACAACGAGAATGTGGGGGACACTGGAATAGACTAAGCAACTTAAACTATAAGAAATATATAGAAAGACAAAACGCTGGAGGAGATAAAACAGGAAGGCTGCTGGCATGCCTATACAAACAGGAGACACCTAGACCAGTGATAACAGAGAAAGGGAGCGAGAGACCTAGTATTGGACACCCAAGAGAGTAAATAGGGGATTCCTTCAATTTTACCAACACTTATACGAAGATACAGGAGGGAAGGACTTGAATGAGAGGAGAGCGATACTGGGTGACATTGGGCTATCTAAACTGAGTACGGAAGAGAAGGAGAGCCTGGACGTGCCATTACATTAGAGGAGCTGGAAATGGTGGTCAGACAATTACCCACAGGCAAAGCCTTGGGAACAGATGGGCTCCCTAGTGAGTTTTATAAAGCATACAGTCGGGAAGTGCTCCTCCCGCTGCTGGCAATGCTAAACGAGGCCTTTGAGATAGGGAAATTGCTTTAAACTATGAGAGAAGTGATAATTATCCAGATTCTCAAACCCAATAAGCCTAGCACGGATTGTGGGTTGTACAGACCGCTGTCAATGCTAAACCAGGATAGTACAATACTTAAAGCGGTGCTAGCAAACTGACTCAGACAGGTCATAAGTAAACAGATACATCAGGACCAGACAGGATACATCCCGGGAAGGAGTATAGCCGATAACCAGAGACGGCTCCATAACGTTATGGGACAGACTGAAAGAGATGCAAACAAGGTTGCAATTGTTTCATTGGATGTGGTGAAAGCCTTCGATTCAGTAAGGTGGCCATGGCTGATGGCTTGAAGGAATATGGAATGTGGCCGGGGTACTTGATGTGGGCGAAGCTGCTATATAGCTCGCCTCTAACCAGAGTCAAGACGTGAGCGATCATCTCGGAAAAATGGCAGCTCAGCAGGGGCACCAGACAAGGCTGCCCTTTGTCTCCGATGTATATTCTAGCACTCGAACCCCTAGCGATATGCTTGAAGCAACAGTATGAATAGCTAGAGGTCCATACTAGGGAGGGACCACACCTAATATCACTGTACGCACATGACATGTTGCTGTACTCGAGCTATCCAAAAAAGAACTTGCAATACATTCTTTAAGTGATGGAGCTCGCGTCACTCTCGGGTATTGCGGTTAACCCCAAGAAGTCATGCCTATTTCCCTTAGGGGGATAAGGGAATTGCACAAAGTAACCTGCCGGTACTACAAATACCCTGGGAGACCAGCACGTTTAGATACCTAGGGATCAATATTTACCACGAAATACAAGAGGAACACAAACAAAAACACAGAGAAAGGGGTGACTTATATTGAAAACAGCAAGAGGTTCTGGGCTAAACTCCCCCTGGCTATGATGGGAAGGATGGCATTGTTGAAGATGGTGGTATTGCCAAGACTGTTGCACTTTTTTATGAATATCCCATATATGTTGCCCAAACGCTTTTTTAAACAAACTAGAGCTTATGCAGGGGTTTCATTTGGCACAACACCAGAAATAGGATAGCTTTATGGAAGTTACAAAAAACGTGTATGAGAGAGGGGGCATAAAACTGCCTCAGTTCGAGATATATTACCTGGCAGCGCAACTACAGTATGTGACTAAATGGCTAGCTGAAGACACAACAGCAGAGTCCAGACTGCTGAGGGCAGAATGCAAACCCTATTTTCTGAAAGAACTGATATGGCTGCCCAAACCAGAGCTACGAGGGCGATCGAAGCTGCTAGAATTGGGGTGGAAGACATGGCACAAGGCATGCCAGGTCATGGAGAACTTGACCCTGTGCTCCCCCCAAGTGCCGCTAGTGGCGCTAAAGGGAGTGGATGCAGAACTAAGGAAGATTATACGTAGATACTGGGAACTGGTGGGCATAGCAACATTGGGAGATGTGTGGCGGGATGGAAATGCACTGGAATTCACGACACTAATGGAAGAAACTGGAGTACACCCTGGGCAGTATATCACCTACAACAGACTAGTAAAGCAGATAAGAGCCACATGGTCTGAAATTGCACTAGAAAGCCAACCAGATTTGGTCGTAGAGGCAATATATGATGTCTCGGAGGGAGGGCACGAGGTGTCTCGAATTTATGAATTGGTAATGTCCAGGGTGGGAAAAGGTGACCCAGTTGAGGTAGGAATGGGGGGAAGCCGCAGGAGAACCCATGCAGGACGGGCTATAGGAAAGAGCGCAAAGGTACCACAAGAAGGTGTCCAGAAACCCTAGATTACAACAGATAGTTATATATAACTCACAGGGCGTACATGACCCCTCAAAGGATAGCCCGTTTTAAAAGCACAGAACCACAAAGGTGCCCCCATGTGGGGAACCAGATGCGGGAACGTTGCACATGTTTTGGGCATGCCCAGAGATCTGGACATTTTGGGGGGAGGTCACCCACCTCCTGTCTGAGAAAGGAATTAAGCTAAATGTAGAATCGGTGTGGGCGTGCATGTTGGGAGGATTTACTAGGCCACGTAAAACGAAACATGTCTGTAAACTTAAAGACCTGGCCTACATTCTGGCCAAGCGCAGAATAGCCATGGGATGGAAAGCAAGTCAGAGGCCCAGGGTAGGTGTGTGGTGGCATGACCTACTGAAATGGACAGAAGCGGAAACAGAAGCATGGTATGAAGCAGTTTATAGAGGGGAGGATGATGAAGTGGGAACGCTGATGGCCTGGAGACAGCTAGTGGCCTCATTACTGAGCCCATACAAGCCAGCCCAAGCGAACATGAAACCTCTGGAAGCGTGGAAGAGGCACCCCAGGCGGAATAGGACTAAAGATACCCTGGAGTAAGCTCAAGTTATAGGGGGTTGGGGAAGGGGATTGTAGTGGTAAATATACGTTGAAGCATGATGGTTGGACTTCACAACTAACTGCTGGGTGTGCTGTGGTGTTTGTAAATTGGAAATTAACAATAAAAATTGTTTAAAAAAAAAAAAAGTTAATGGCTTATCGCCGAAAGGAACACCGCTATACGCATCCGTCTAGCATGGTGGAAAAAACAATCTGAGGGACCGTGACGCGTGAGGGATCATGGGTACAGTGGACGTCACAGTAGGAATAGTATTACTGGCACGCCCGGTCGACGTCCCTTTTCGAGTTTCGAAAACAACAACTGTAATACACTGCAGCTTCCACTGCTCAAACTGAATCCGCCCTTCCCCACCCCAGATATTCCATTACCCTACTCATGAGTGCCCTGTAAGAAGCATATGCATGAGCCGAGGGCTCTGAACTGTCAAAATCCACCTAGGGAGGTTTCCAGTCCATTTGCACCCCTCAATGAATTAACTAGATGTTGCATCTTGGACTCCGCCGAAACAAGGGCATCAGGAACATTGGTTTCCCAAACTCCAGGCCACAAAGAGTGTTATCCTGCACAGAAGCCTCTTTGAGGAAAGACTTGAAGTATTTTCGATAGGGGTTTATGAACCTTCGACAGTTCCGTCGACAATGTCGACGACTTCACATTCGAAGATGTTGACTTCGAGGTAGTCGATCGAGTCCCATAGAGGGAGTAGAAGGTTGAGGCCTAGGCTTCACCTTGTCTCGAGGCTTCGAGCCTTCGAGGGATGGAAGGTTTTGAGCCAGGCTCGAGGGCTCATGTCTTTATGTCCTTTGGCCATCTTTCTGCCCTGCAAGGTCAGGAATTTCCTTTATGGTCATACACTTGCTCGGTAAAGACTTGCTTTTTGTGGGCTAGTGCATACCACGTGTGGGGGGGTTCCTGGATGTGGATTGGGACAGTCTGGCCCCGATCCACATACTGGCGCCTGAATGTCTAGTGTGCATGCTTGAGTCAGACCCACAGTTGTTCCCGATTAAACCACTGCTGGTGTGCATGTGTGGGGCAGATATTGCCAATGGAGGGCAGAGTCTGATCACTCACTTGACTTTGGGATAAGAATTGATATTTTATTTATATTGCGCTCGTACACAAGTGTTTCAGAACGTGACAAAGGTGTTCTGCAGCCATTCAGGCAGATCTAAAGAGTAGCCAAGTATCCTTTCATAGCTGTGGAAGAGCCATGGACGGTCCTTGAAGAGGCCTGGCAAACCATTCTTGCTGCAATCCCAGTGAAGCCTTGTTTAACCAATGGTCTCAGACATCCCTCGGTGTTTCAACCCTCTGGGCCAGTGGGAACAACTGGTCCTGGTGTCTTCTGGTGACCTAGCAAGTTAAAACCTTCTGAAGCATCCCTAGTCCATACAGCGGGATGACCAGCTCCAGTTTGGGCTACCACGCTAGGAGCGCTGTCGTTCCGAGTTTCAGGGGTATTTAGCTTGTCCGACCAAAGACCCTCCTGCGAAATTCCAGCTCCCTGTCATCGACTGGTCCTGAGATCGGATGCTTCCTTCAACTGCGACAACTGTGGCGCCTGCTGTCGACATGTAATGTGACCGTCCCTGAAACCAGCATTCCTGCATCTCGTTGACTTCCCTGAAGGGTCCTGTACCACAGTGCTGCCTCTAATATTCATCGAGAAGAGGTTGCACCAAGCTTCTGTACACAACCGCAACTCTTATGGCACCAGCAGCTCCTGGACACCAGCGACCGGGACAGAAGGCGGGAAAACATACCTCAGGTAATCCTCCAATGTCCCACCAAGTCTGAGGAGAAACCACGAGTGCAGGTGGTAAATTGTAGTGATACTTACCTGCCCCCTAACTCTACGCTTGTAACATTTTCAAAAGTTATTCAAACTTTTCAACAGTTTGGCTTTGTCAAAACTAGCTGCAGAAATCCCTCCAAAGCAAGAAACTGTTTTTATTCACTAGTATACGCATTCTTCTGACTTTTGGACCCACCTTCACATCCCAGGACCCCTCTCCTAATGTTTCCCCAGTGTTAGGGAGAATGTTCATTTCGGTGCTAATTTCCTTCCACCTTAGAGACTCCCAGCTCTTTTGCTGGACTTTTGACTTTATAATTTTAACTACTGAGAGGGTCCTTGTTCTTACTCTCATGTGTTAGTCCCTGATTTTTGAGTCAGACCAACTCCAAAGGCATCTGCTTTTTGTAAAGTGACACACAGCACCCTCAGTGCAGTGTCACTGAGAAATACTTTGGATTTCTCTTAAGGTTTAAATGTCTTTTCCTGAGAGAACTACTGTTCCCAAGAATAGTAAAGTGAAATTGATCTTACTTAACTTTTTATTTCGAAGGTCCAGCACACACCATCTTATGTGGAGTGCTGGGGGGTTACTTAGTAGCCCCTTATCCTACTTTCTCAAGCAATATTTTGTGTTACCCTCACTATTTTAAATTGCTGGTGGCAGTGGTTTACGTTTTACTACCAATGAGCATTTCTACCGCAGGCTGAACCCTCAGCTGCAGTACAGCACCCGTGGGTGACCATTTAGTCAAAATGGCCTCAGTCTTTTTTTGCCATTTTCTGTGTGTCAGGACTTTCTTGGCTTTTACTCTGTGCATTGAGACAGATTTGAGCCCTTTGTGAGTTTGGTGTTTGGCCTTTGGCGGGCTTCAGTCCTGAAGCCCACCCCTGGTTCCAGTGTGTCTAGAAGGTCAGGCAGTGAGGGAGGATCCTGAAACTCCCCTGCCCTATGTGATTGACAGCCTAGGCTGTGGAAGAATGGGAAACTTGCATAAAAGGCAAGGGTTTTGAGACTAGAGGCAGAGTCAACCACTGAAAGAAACATCCGAAGAAGAAATCGTGAAGGGAAGCCTGCTGCAACCTCCTGGACCTTGAATTGCCCGCTGATGCCCTGCTGGCAATTTAAGCCTGTGCTTACCTCCTTTTTCCTATTCAGAGAAGCTCCACACGCAACGACTTCTCGCCTTGGGCTGGCGGGACCAACTAGCCCTGTGACTAACTCCACTTTGGCACAACCCCCGACTTGCAGAAGCGCAATGACAGGGGTCAAGTGTCCATAATAGAGTGCAAAGTTGCCTGCGGAAGGAATCCGGCCAAAAGCTCCAGGAGCCTCCTAAGGACACTCCAATAGCAGGAAATCCAGATCTGCAGTCCCCTCACCAGAGTCCAGGATTGAGGGAGCAAGGAAAGTCCAACTGGAGCTATTCAGTCTGCATCAGTACTGTTTGCGAGGTGCTGAAACCGTGAAGAGCCGCTGAATCGAATAGAGCCCGTAGCTGCCTAAGTCCTTCCTGAGTACTGCCGCAGGAGCCCTCCAGACATCCTCCCTCTTGTCCCCACAACGGAGGCTCAGGAACCAGGGTCTGCATGACTGTAGCAAGACTGAATCCAGCTGGACCACTTTCTCCAAACCAGAGGTGCTTTTTGGGCTTGGGGTACTTACCTTCTTGCCTAAAGTTGTGCTTTTTCAGCCTAACAGCTTGTGTTCCTTCAGTGATTTTCTTGAACTAATTTTGTGAAAGACTTTATCCAAGAAGAGCATCAGAACTATAGACTCTGTCCAATTGACTTTGGCTGTAATGCCTCCCTAAAGGCACCCTTCGGAGCCCATTGACTTAAGCATTGCTTGTCCCTCATAGGTTGTAATTTGTTCAACACTTTTACTGCAGTGAAAGGCTTACCTAGATTGTATTGGAGGATTCAAACTGTCTTTACTTTATGTTAGGCAACATTGTATGCAGTACCCTGTGGGGGACTTGTCCAGCCTTGACCTCTTGGCAATAGTTAACCCAAGCTTTGGTATAAGCATGTACTACAAAAGTTGGTAGAGTGACTGAGCAGCCAGGCTTATCTTAAGAGGGGTCAATGTGAGCTGTAGGGTAACAGATATTCACAGTGACAAGTACCCAAATAAACACTTACACTCAAGGTTTCTTGATTAAATAATTATTTAACAGTCAGTTTGAATAAGCCTTCTTTAGAAAGGAGCAAATATATGTAACACAAAAATATACTTCAAATACACACTCAGTTTCTGTAAATCAGTAGATACCCATTTGGGATGGCACACACACTTCCCACACCCTAGGGCGACTTAAATAACTAGGACACTGGACATTGATATATCACTGGTACATTTAGAGCAATACTGAGTTTGGTGTCAAAGAAAAAGTTTTAGGGAATAAAACAATGATATATGATATGAAAGGTTATTTATAACACGCTTAATACCCAAAGTTTCTAGGCACGGATCCAGGGATCGAACCTGCGTTGCTCCGTGTCTTATTGCTTCCAAGGCAAGAGGGTTGCTGCTGAGAAATCCTCCCGAGATGGTTAACAAATATTCTTAAGCAGGTAAGTATTTTTGAACCCCCAATGTAATAAGGCGATTAAGCAGAGGGAGTTTTGGGCACCTCCCTCACTTCCTGCCCCTACCCTGCCAGACACGCTGGAGCCAGAGGCAGGCTTCACCAGTGAATCCCACCAAAGACAAAACGAACAAAGGGACCAAACCTGGATTGGCACGCAGAGTAAAGCTCAAGGAGGACCTTTCCAACAAGAAATGGCAAAAAAAGACGACCAGGGCCATTTTGACAAAATGGGCACCCATGGGTGCTTTAATGCAGCTGCAATTTCAGCACGCGGTAGAAACACAAAATGGTAGGAAAACGTAAACGTAGATGGTTTAAAACGTAAACCATCAGCCATTAATTCTAGAAAGGGTAACAAAAATGTTACATGAGAAACTAGACAAAGGGGATACTAACTAACCCCCTCCAGCACCCTATTGTAAGATGGATGGTGTGTGCTGGCTCTAGAAAGTTACAAAATGTTAGTAAAGTCAATTTCACTTCACTGCTCTTGGAAACAGTAATTTCACAAAGAGAAGGTATTTAAACCTTTGAGAGACTTCCCTGTGCCACTGCACTGAAGGTGATGTGTGTCACAATGTAAAGATGTATGGAGATTGTCAGACTCCAAAGTCAAAAGAAACGGAGCCCAAATCACGGAAAAAATACACGATAGTGGGAAAAAGGTCTCACTCTCTACAGGTTAGAAATTAAAAGTCCAGCAAAAAGAGCTGGGGGTCTCTAAGGTAGAAGGGAATTGGCACATTTCTGAGAATTCTCCCCAACACGTTATAAGAAATTGTGTTCCAACCTTTCTATTTTCCTTAACCCTTCCTTCCTGAAACAGTCTCTAAAAAGTATATTGGTTTTTAATATAAATTCAACACTGTCCTTGTTATTGAAGTCACTTCAGGGTGTAGGAGAAATGTATTAGCATAACCAAAGTGTATTCAACCTTATTGACTTTGAAAAGTGATTCTAAAATGTGCTTCCGCCACAGCTTTGTTCACACTCCTTACCACCGAGGTCGCTGGATCTAGATCAATGCTGTAACTGAATTGTGATACAGAATTGTTTTGCCCGGTTTCAGCTCACATTTACCCCTCTTGAGATAGGCCCGTCTGCTCCCTCAGGCTACCGACTTGTGCAGTACAAACCTATACCAATATGTGGGTTACCTAATACCAAGCAGATCAGTCTTGTGTAGTCTCACACAGTGTGACTGCACCAATTCTTACCTAAAACCCAACTCCTAAACTCTTGGAAAAATTTGGGAACTTTTGGGCACAAGGCCCCATACAATTTAGGATTGAACTTAATACTTTTGGATTGCAATTCATGTGGGCAGTAGGTGCTCATTTAATTACTTACCTTCCTTTCGGGTATTGAGGGGGGCATGGGGAGGATGAATTGATTATTGTGCACCAACTACAGTGACTGTATATATGTTTTATAGCGTTTTGTATTGTGTGATACTACCTGCTATTAGTCATTTTTGAGTGTGTTTTCTGGGCCTCAAATAAATATAGTATTTTTAGAACTGTCTAAGTGTAGTCCTTGGTATTTCACTGTGTGGACAGACTGTGGACCCCTGACCCCACTCGCCTCTCCTGAGATTTGGCATTGGCCTCCCTCTAAGCTACCTTGATTGGTTGGTTTGGCCAACTCCCAGAAGTTGCTCCCCCATCACTATAACAAGGGTGAACTTCTAAACACCTGTTCACCAGGCCAGAGTTTAGAAATCCATTATAACAAATTATTGGAATTCTTTTATCAAGACCTTAAACACAATTCATTTGTAGTATTGTTTAACGTTTCTTTGGCCACGTAACAGCTAGAAAATTGGACAGCTTTTAACCACTGTGCCAGGACATTCCACTAGGAGAAGGGAAACAAAATAAATGGCGAATTATGGCCCATTGTTGCAATAAAAATATCATGAAACAAGGCTTTCTGAATATGCATTCGGAAAAAAAGCAGTGGAATATTCTACATGCTATGCAACCCAAGAAAAGTTGTAGAACACTACAAAGTAATTGTGTTTAAGGTTCTGAAGAATGCCATGAAACTATAGATCTCAAACTGGTGGATAAAAGGATTCAAGAACATCTCTGATAGATGCCCTAATAACCATTACTTGTGCAATAATGTCCATAACACGTAAAAAGGAAAGAATAAATCAAGCAAGCCCCTATTTTCTTTTCCAATAGTCGGTTGGAGACATTTTTGTGGTATCACTGTTAGATAGTTTGTGGTAGTTTTTCCTCATTTTCCCTTTATTAGATAGGCACAGTGCTTAATTAGTTAAATATTTAACAGACCCATGACCCATCAGTATGGGCAGCTCCTTGCCCACTGTTTGTATTTGTATTTATTTTATTTGTATAGCGCACCCGGCCCATAGGCAACTGGGTGCATATCTTGGTTTACAACATCACAAGCATACATTCATTATACATCATCAACATACATTAATTACAGAGGAGCACTCTAGGTTGGAACAAAGTGTAGAGCTTCCAAAAAGGTATATTTACAATAAAAATAAAATATAATACAGGAAGGACCAGAGTGTACAGATCAATGTATAAGTAGCAGAGTAGGGTAACAGTGTGGCAAATCTGATTCACACAAGAGAATATTTAGGTCAGTAGTGAGAGGTGATAAGTGTGGGAGTCTTGAGCAGTAAGCTTTTTTATTTTATTTAACGAACAGTGAAGACATCCAAATCAATACAATCAGATCACATAAGTGTGCCATACAGCACTCCCACCAAAATTACAGAAGTATATCTGGTTGAGTAATGTATACATCCAGAAGCCAGGTAGGTAAGAGCTAATCCGTGTTAGACATTTGGCCACGTAAGTATTCCTGAAACAGACCCCAGATGTTCTTGGGCCTACAAGTCGGCGTAAGCAATGATATATACATTTCCTCATAGTCGCTTACAAGAGTCATTTCCTTCAACCACATATCAATCTTTGGTGCAGTCTGGGACTTCCACTTGAGTAGAATACATTTCTTCGCAATTAGATAGCAAAGGTTAAATAATGGTCTCTTTTTAACCGAGACCTTACCGATATCTCCAAACAGATATTTGGGAAATGTAAGCATTGGAGGTACATCAGTGCATTTATTCAGGATCGTAGCCACTTCCTTCCATAGTATGACAATATGTGGGCAGGCCCAAAAACATATGGTGGGTGTCCGCAACATCAGCACCACATTTGTGGCATTCAGGGCCTACCAAGGGGGCAAATCTAAAGACCTTCTCAGGGGTGTAGTGCAGACAGTTAAGTAGTTTAAATTGAATAAGTCGGTGTCTGGTATTTAACAAAACTTCTCTCATGAGCCAGCACCACCTTGTCCACCTAGCGTCATCCAGTTGGGAGCCCAAATATTTCTCCCAATTCAGTCTGGAGGAGCCAGGCGGCATCTGTGTCTCTTAACACTTTCTATAAAGTGTGGAGATTAGCCATCGAGTATAGCCTGTGGACACTACAAGTTCCAGGGGGTGACCCCACGTCAGGCTCCCTGGGAAAGGATGACCATTTAGACCTGACTGCAGCCTTGAGCCTATAGTATTGTAGTGCTTGGGTAGGGCCTTCCCCAAGCTCATCAGCAAAGTCTGACAGGGATACATAGGTGCCCTCTGGGAAGAGATCCCTCAATGTCATAATCTGCTCGGGATCCCATCCTTTTCGTCTAGATCTATCATAGGTGGGGGGTGTGGGGGGGGGGGGGGCTCAGGACATCACCACAGGGGAATGGAACCTGCATACGGATCAGGAAGCTGCAGTCTCTTAAAAACCCTCGACCATGCATTAACCGTGGTGCGGACCGAACGTGCAGGTGTCAAGATGTTTATTGGCAAGGACTATGGTTTGCAAGTCTGTAGGGGCTGCACTAAACCTTTCCAAATTTGTATGAAGTGGGAGGGGACCTGGGCCATACGGATGGCTGGCAAAGGGCGCCTGGGCTACCTCGTAGTACAACTCAAAATCTGGCGCCTGCAATCCACCCTGCTCATAAGGCTTAATCATAGCCTCCCAATTCATACGGGGGGTGGCATTCCCCCAGCAGAAGCCAGTGATCTGAGCTTGTCAATGTATTTTCTACCGGGCCACAGGGGTATGTTAACAAAAAAGTAAAGCAGTTTAGGGACCACAACCATTTTCAATAGGGACAGCCTGCCATATAATGAAAGTGGGAGTCTGGACCATACACTCAGCTTGTCAGTAAGGGCAAGTATGTATTTCCAGTGATTCTCAAGGGCCAATGTTTGATGTTGTTGTGAAACCACAATCCCCAAATATTTCATCCTGTCTTGTGCGCATCTGAAACCCAGAAGTTCCACAGGTGGGACTGTGGCCTCATTTAACAGGAACAGTTCGGATTTATCTTCATTTATACGGTACCCAGAGAATCTAGTGAATGTACGAACATCGAACATTTGCGAGATTAACAGACGGGTCCCTAATGAATAGGAGTGAGTCGTCCACATACAAAGAGATTATGTGGGTGGGACCAGTCATGCGGAGTCCTCGGTGCAGATTCAGGCGAGGGGTTCTATATAGAAAGGGCAAAAAGCAGCAGGGATAGGGGGCAACCCTGACGTGTACCCCGGACAAGGGAGAATATAGGGGATATTGTGGATCCAGTCCTGACCCTTGCCATCGGCAAGGAGTAGAGCAGCCTCACACATTGAATAAAAAAAATAAAACTCACCCAGCCCCATACGTCGGAGAACAGAAAATAGGAATTGCCAAGACACGGAGTCAAATGCCTTTTCGGCATCTAACGACCCAGCAAAAGCTTGGAAATTAGGACTGATTTCTGAAAGTATGCCAAATAGCCTACGCGGGTTATATGCGGTCGTGGGATAAACCCAGACTGGCCCGGGTGGACCAGCACAGACATATGTGGAAGCAGCCGAACCGACAACAGTTTAGCAAGAACCTTCGTATCAGAATTAATCAAGGAAATAGGCCGATGGGAGCCCATATTTTGGGGGGTCTATTAGGATTCAACAACACAGTAATTAGAGCCTCTGTCATCGAGAGGGGGGGGGGGGGGGGGGGGAGTGCACCTGCCTGCAACGCTTCCTCATACCTGCTGAGCAGAAAATGGCACAGGATCGAACTCAGCTCCTTATACAGTTCAATTCCGAGCCCATCCGGGAGCTGGGGGCCTTACCAGAGGGGAGGGATGTAATAGAATCAGAAATCTCATCAACTGTTAATGGGAGATTGAGCTCCTGGGATGCCTCCTCTGCGAGCCTAGGGAGCGGAATGGAGTCAAGAAAGCTTTCCAGTTCTGCAGTGGCGCACTGGTCCGAGTTGGAGTAGAGTGTGCTATAGAATTTATAGAATTCCATGTTCACTTTGTCAGGAGAATTAAGGACATCACCCGAAGCACCCAGGATCCCAGAAATGTGTTGCGTACCTGAGTCACTATGGGCCGCACAAGCAAGATGGCGACCCGGCCTATCTGTCTCACCATATCTCCTAGCTTGAACAGGGTGGTAGAGCAGGCGAACCTCATGTTCCGCCAGTTTTTGAAATTTAAGATTACCCTTAATGCAGCCAAGTAACACCCGATTCCGTGTACGAGCATATTCATCCTCCAGGTTTTTTTAAATCTGTCTCAACCTCCGCAAGATTCCTCCTAGTCTTGCAAAGCCTCCCAGAGGCCTTAGAGATCATCTCCCCCCTGACCCACACCTTAAATGTCTCCCATACCGAACCCACCCAGGAATCAGACTATACATTCCTTTGGAAGAATTCCGCCACCTCAACATGCAATCCTTCAGTAAGCACTGCATCCGACAAGCATCCCGGGGGCATGCGCCACAGAGGGAGTGGTTGCAGTATGTCAAACCACTGGAGCGTCAGTATAATGGGGGAATGATGTGACAAGGTTCGGGGGTATATTGCGGATTCCGCAACCCACGGCACGAGCGTGGCAGGAATCAACCATAAGTCAATTCTAGAATGTACATCATGCACCGAGGAGTAATGTGTATATACTCGCGCTTAGTCGGGTAGCGACCAAGCCAGGGATCAACAAGCCCTAAATGGGTCTTAATACTTGCCACCATACAGCCAGCTGCCTTAAGCTCCCTCTGCGTGTCCCTCTAGCGATCTAGCGCACAGTCAAGGATAAGGTTAAAGTCACCACCCCATATAATGTGTGTGGATGGAACCGTAATGAGGTCGTCAAATATTTGGAAGTAGAATTGGTGCTCGTCGAAATTAGGGCCATATGTATTCACAAGCGTGACCTTGGCGCCAAGTAACAAGCACCATACTACCACAAATCTCCCCAGTGGATCAATGCAGCGCTTGCGCTCATGAAATGCTGGGGAACGGTGTATCAGAGTGAGCACACCCCGTGACTGACGAATAATTGGTATAATACCATTGTGTGCCCCAGGCTCTAGCAAATGACTCATTGGTGCTCCTTAGAGCATGCGTCTCCTGGAGCATTACCACCTTGAATGAACAGCTATTTATGTATGCAGATACCTTACGCGCTTTAATGGGATGATGAAGGCCACGGACATTCCAAGGCATAAAGGTAAGTTCAGCAATCACATTGTTCATGGTCAATGTATCAACTATACAATAATTGACGGGCTCCTAACCAGAACGACTTCAATATGTTGCTATTGGAGGGGTCTTCACATGTTTTCAACTTTTGTATGTACAAACAGAACCCTGGGCCAACAAGGCTTAACAGCTTAAAACATTTGAAGCAGCTTGATTGTGTATCAAAGCCTACTCCTAATTCCCCACTACCACCCCCACTCATCTCACCCAACTTGACTATGTACCCCAAAATGTTGGCAACCAAAATAACACCGTGGGGTGCACTGTGAGACCACCTAAAGGCTCTGGTAGTGGATAGCAGCCCAGTACAGACCCCATGCCAGGTGCGGTTATGCCTTAACAAACATTACAGACAGGGCAGCGCGACCACCATCATCAGTCATTGTCACTCATTTGGCGGAGCAGCATGCGGCGGGGAGCCACCTCTATCGCCACGGTCCCTCTGCGGCTGCAGGATGGTGATGTTGGCTTCGATATACGACATAGCGTCGCCAGGATGCTCAAAGAAATGGGCACTGCCCCATGTTGCAGATGGAGTTTGGCAGGGTATAGGAGAGGAATGAGGATTCGGTTCCGAGTGGGTTGGGTAGTAAGTTCCACAGTTTTGAGGCAAGGAAGGGCAAGCTGGAGCCTCCAGCTGTCTGAAGCTGGAATCTGGGTACAGAGAGACCATGTTCTTGGGCAGCTCTCTGGGGCGGTTAGAAGTGTGTGGATTGAAGCAGCTAGCCAGGTAGATGTGTGCTTGGTTGGCAAGGCATTTGTGCGTGAGAGCTGAGGTTTTGAGTGAGATTCTTTGTGCTACTTAGAGCCAGTGTAGGCTACGTCTGGAGTCCAATATGTCATGATTCCTGGGAATGTTAAGGACATCCCTAATGGCATTATTTTGGGTGACTTGTAGCTTGTTAATGTTGCGCTGACTTGTGCCAAGGTACAATGCATTGCAGTAACCCAATTTAGCCATGACGAGAGTCCTGGCCAGGATAGTGCAGTTGGCAGTGGTGAGGAATTGGCGGCACGCTGTGATAAATTTGCACGTGTAAGCAGATGCCGAGGTAACGGCATTAGTTTGTCTCGTTAGTGATAGGGTTGAATCAAGGTAAATGCCTAAAGTTTTGGTGTCGTTGGCGACTTTAATGGTGTTGCCATCAATGAAAAAAGGATTTAAAAATGGGGTCAAGTCTGCTAAGTCGGTGATGGGATCCCAGGTGAGGGAGAGCTCGTGTTGAGCCATCCAGGCCTGGTATCAGTTGTGTGGTCGCTGGTGATGGGGATGAGTATCTGGGTATCATCTACATAGTTAGTGTAGATGATACCCAGAGAATCAATAATATCAAAGAGGTTTTGTGGGGGGCGCTGTTGCGCACAAGAGAAAATGGCGGCTCTCGTGTGAGCTCCGGCTAGTCCCAGGGCCGCAAAGCCAGGAAAGATAATTTGCAGGCACCGGTTATCTGCAATTTTTGCAGAGAACGGGTAACATTATCTTCAGACTTCCCACACGAAATTTCAGGCTGATCGGTGCAGGGATTCCAGAGATGGAGGCCTGGATGATCCGCGGGCGGCCCGGGAGTCGGCGACCGGTGAGAGGAGCCCCGCCCCGTGGCGGCGGGTGCGGCAGCATCGGGCCGCTCCTGCCATCCATCCAGCGGGAGAAAGCCGCGGGTGCCCCGGACATCGTGGACCGCCCGCTGGCCCCCTGCCGCCTTCTTCACCTGAGAGGCCCAGACGGGTGACGGCCTGCTCTGAGATCGGACCGCATTTGAGGAGGTAGGCCCTTCCTGCTCCCAGCGTGTAAATCCGCTCACGCCTCACAACCAGCGAGCCACCCAGCTATCCCCCGCGGGCTCGGGGACTGCGGGACAGGCGGTTAAACTCAGCTTATTAAGAGCTTGGAGCTTCGCATATCAGCGGGCCGCGGGAGGGCCTCCCTGCACTGCCTGCGCAGGCCTCGATCCCCAAGAGCTGTTGACCATCTGCGCGCCGAAACTAGCGCTCCATTCGTCCATATACGACAGAACCGGGAGAAACATCTGACCCTTCTAATAAAGCTGCGGCGGGGCACTGATTCCACCGCCGCGGGCACCGGGGTGCCGGTAGCAGCGAGAAGATATAGCGCAGAGCGAATTGTGGTGGAACTAACACGGCCTTCCCATTGAGCGCCTGGATAACCCACATCTCCCATTCCGGAGACGATGCCCAAGAACTTTGGCCCGAAGAAAGGCAGAGGAACCATCGACAAATACACGACCGCGATGCAGAGGGAAACGGAGCCCGAGACGGACCCGGAAACGCTGATGTATGAGAAGCAGGCACCCCCGGCTACAATGATGGACCCCCAGGCCGTTTTTCAGGCGATGCAACAGGGCTTTGCTACACTCACGGACAAGTTGGATGGGATCACGGCAAGTGTCGCCAACATTAAAACACAACTTGACAAGACAACCACTCGCATGACAGAGGCGTAATCTAGGATATCTGGCACTGAGGACGCTTTAGAGGCCCTGAAAACTATGGTATCCACAATGGCTATTGAACTTGGAATGGTGAAGTCCAAATGTGAAGATTTGGAGGCAAGATCCCGGAGAAACAACATCCGCATTATTGGCGTTCCAGAAGGGGCCATGGAAGGATCAATGGAGAAGGCAGTAGAAGACCTCCTCCGCACACTATTGGGTGATCCCGGATGGTCACCGATGTTCATAGTCGAGAGGGCGCACAGATCACTGGCCCCGAAACCAAAACCCGGGGCATACCCCAGGCCCATCATAGTGCGCATGATAAACTACAGGGATAGAGACCTGATCCTTAAAACCGCCAGAGAAAAACAGGAGCTCAAATGGGAAGCAAATGTTATCTGCATCTTTCCAGACTTTCCTGGCGGTCCAACAGGAAAGGAAGCTATTCACAGGAGTCAAGAAAATGCTACGCGAACGGCAAGTTCAATACGCAATGCTCTACCCCGCCAGGCTCAAAATCAAGCATCAAAACAAGTCATATTTTTTCATATTTCCTGAAGAAGCGGCGAACTTTTAGAAACGCATATTCCTCCAAACATGGGACAGACTTTTAGTGTGGCCGATTTGAACAAGACTGAGGCCTAAATATTCTCACCCCGTTCTTGAAGTGAAAAAGGAACAGCAACGCCAGAGGCTTCCACCCTGGAGGCCCGCATCTGGGATGCTAAAGTAGAATGTACATGTTTAATCTGCAATGGAAACACCGTCCCAGAAGTCATTAGGATGTGCTAGAGCAACATGTGTAAACCGGACACGATACCTATAAGTAAAGCTGGCTTGGGCTCTGGAGACGCCGCAGCCCCCCCTGTAGCAGGTGCTTGAAATGTTGAGTGGGGAGGGATGGATATCTAATGAAACAGTTGAAGTTTGGGGAACTGTGAGGGTGGGGGGAGGGCCTTACATGGGAGTTACGGGGTTTTGTTATAAAATAAAAAGCACACAGATGTCAGACATGTCGACATTCCATCTCACAATGGCAGATTATAAGGGGCCACATGGCTGTGAACATCCCATTGACAATGGCTAGCTTAGACAAAGGCAACATTAATATGCTTAGCTGGAATGTAAGGGGTCTGGGATCTAGGATTAAGAAGAGGAAGATCCTGGCCTACCTCAATAGGCATGCTGCCAGGGTGGTCTTCCTACAGGAAACGCACTCTGGTCCGTGACAAGGACGACAACTGATGGCGAATTGGAGCTCACATCAGTATTTCACGACACACTCCAGCCGGGCGAGAGGGGTAGCAATTCTGATTCACAAAACACTGTCCTTTGAATATATTGCTGTTGAGTGTGACCCGGGGGCGGGGGGGGGGGAAGATATGTCATGCTTCATGGCAATCTATGTGATAAAGAATTTGTCTTTCTGAACTTCAACCAGACTTCTATGCCTCAGTGTTTGAAATATTGGCAAGATACCCGACAGCCCGGGTGATATGTGGCGGGGACTTTAACACAATATTAGATGTACATCTTGATCGCACATCTACGCAAGTTAGAACACTGACTAAAGCAGCGGAAGCAGTACACCTACATATGGCTGATCTACAACTAAAAGACGCCTGGAGGACATTGAATCCTATCAGTAGGGAATACACCTATTACTCCACAGTCCATGACATGCACTCCAGAATAGATTTATGGCTAATAGATGGAGACAGCATGGCATGGGTCACAGACTCCCATATACACCCAAGAACGTACTCAGACCACTCACCGATACAGCTGACACTAAGAATCCCTGGTCGGGTCATCTCCAGACCACCTTGGAGATTCAAGCCTGCGGCCTTGAAAGACCTGGTTTATAACAACTCGATGAAACAATATATACAGGACTACTTTGATAACAATGAACACTCTGTCTCGACCCAGTCTATACTATGGCAGGCGTTCAAAGTCTGCATCAGAGGTCGCTCAATATCCGTGGAGGGCGGAATCCTCAAAGACATTAGGAATAGGTTAGTTAGACTAGAATCTCAAATATCGTCCCTGCAATCACAGTACGCATCCTCCCAGTCACCCCAGCTCAGCTCTGAATTAAAGACCAAATTAGACGAATACACCGAGACCGCAGAACAAGAGGTCAGATACTTTGATCGACCAGCTGCAGCCCGTAGATATGGGGAAGGGGAACACCCGGGGAAATTTTTAGCAAGAACAGTACGTGTAGAGAATGGCCCCACAACCATACCCTGCATACAGATGCCTGATGGCACGGTATCCACCGACCAAGACAAACTGAAGGAGACCTATGCTTATTATAAAGACCTATACTCCCCGCAAAGCACTGTAACAGATGCCGAGATTGAGAGCTACCTAGCCCAGATACCCACAACCCTTTTAGCGGATACCACTAGGGAATCACTGGAGGCACCCATCACCGAACCTGAAATACTTGATGCAATAAAAGCTCTCCCCAACGGGAAAGCGCCGGGTTCAGACGGGCTAAGTGCTGAGTTCTATGAAGAGTTTAGTAGTGAACTGGTTCCCAGGCTCCACGCTGTATGGATGGAAGCACTGGAGACAGGAGAACTTCCCGAAACTACCAGGGAAGCTCTAATTACACTCCTGCTGAAATCAGGGAAGCCCCCTGGGGACTGTGGGTCATACCGACCTCTATCCCTAATACACACTGATGCCAAGATCCTGGCCAAAATAATAGCAACAAGGCTTACACCACTGATACCATATATGATACATGAAGATCAGGCTGGGTTTATATTGGGCAGATCTACGGCAACAAATATAAGGAGATGCCACCAAATCATTGCCACGATACCCCCAGAAACCCAAGTATAGCGGTCTCCTTAGACATGCGGAAAGCAGTCGACACTGTCTCATGACCATTCCTGTTCGGGGTGTTACGAAGCTATGGATTTGGCCCAAACTTCATAAAGTGGATCCAAATTCTTTACACGCGGCCATACGCTAAGATCAGAATTAATGGGTCTTTCACGGACATACTGGAACTACTGGGGGGCACCAGGCAGGGCTGCCCACTCTCCCCGCTACTCTTCGCCCTGGTTATTGAACCCCTTGCGGACATACTCTGATTCCGTTATAGCACATTCGGGATAGGGCTTGAAGGTAAACCACATATTGTAACGCTTTATGCGGATGATATTTTATTATACCTGAAGAACCCAGACCGCACGTTGGGCAAGGTGCTGGCTGCAGTGAAAGAGTTCGGGGAATATTCAGGTCTTTGCCTAAATCCCAATAATTCAGAGATATTCCCGTTCACAGATGCCACCATGCAGCCCCAAAACCTCCACGGCCTCATATGGAGCCCATTACACATTGTTTACCTAGGTGCTGCCGTCGCCAAATCTGCTCAACTGTCGCGAACACTGAACTACAGCTCACTGACAGATGCACTTTGCACCAAAATAAAGCGCTGGAATGCCCTTCATATATCAATGATGGGAAGGGTAGCATTAATTAAAATGATCATTTTGCCTAAGCTTTTCCATCTGTTCAGTACAGTACAGGTGTGGTCGGGTCGCGCACTATTCTCCAGAATTAATAGTGCATGCATAGCGTTTGTATGGGGAGGCCACTCGAGGCTGAGCTGGAGGGTGCTAACAGATACGTATCCCAGAGGCGGCCTAATGGCTCCCGACGTGGAATTGTATTACCTGGCAGCGCAGGCACAATATGCTGCCGACTGGGCTACATGCTTCCTCAACCCTGTCCCCCCCGCGCCCCCTCATGCGAGGGAACAGGAGGCGATACTGGCCCTACAGAAAATCACTAGGCCCACACCTAAACGATACAACACTATACATCCATCCAATGTCACAATCACTGCATGGGCCAAAATAAATTATATGTTTGGAGCCAGCAAACTATACCAACAGAGCATGCCAATATGGGGCGACCCCCACACACACACCCTTCCCCATAGACAGTGCGGTGGCAATGCACTGGACTGCCAGAGGCATCACACAATGGGGACAGATGTTTCGGGCTAAACACTTTTTGAAGTGGGATGAGATTAAAGACACGGTAGGAAACACAAAACACACAGACAGCAGTTCGACAAGGTTGCAGCAACCACACAACGGATTTACCCATCTTTCCCGAATGAACCCGAAATAAACATGGGTCTTGGTTACATATTCACGGGGGGGGGGGGGGGACTGAGAAGGTCACGGCCTCCACTCTCTACAAAACTATAATGCAAATACACCCGAAACCACCCCACGCTGCAAGGCCGGTTGGGAGCGGGATCTGGACCAGCCGATAGAAGAACAGGATTGGTCCCAGATCTGTGCACTGACTAAGCTGATATCATGCAACTCTAGATTCAAATTGATCCACTATAAAATTATCCATAGAACCCACTACACACCAGTGAAACAAGCGTCTATACCCTGCTCTCTTTGGCAATTGGCCAAGATGTAACTCTGTAAATGCTAACATATACCATATGCTCTGGGACTGTGGAGAACTGAGTCAATACTGGGCCAGGGTCTGTGGAGCTCTAGATAAGATGGCGGACCAACTGGTCGAATGGACACCGCAATCGTGTATATTAGGTGCGATTGGGAAAATGAACCCAACTTGGCGTAAACTGCTCAATCTAAATCTGCTGTTGGCAAAAAGGGTCATATTGATGAGGTGGAAAAACGCTTGCCCGCCAACAGTAGGGGACTGGAACAGTGACATGTTGTGGGCTAACGACACCGAAGAATTGTATATAGACTCAGTAATGACCCCCTCTAAACCTAGGAATATATGGGCACGGTACAAGCAATATCTGGCAGATTTACCCGCCCCTGTTGACGTAAATGTAATGTAAAATCGGCCAATACATGTATTATGTTCACTGAAATTGAATGTCGCAAATGTAACTGCTTATTCTGTGTGCAAAGTTAAATAAAGTTGTAAAAAAAAAATTTAAAAAGAGGTTTTGTAGCACAGAGCGTGGGTGAAACACAGGATCCCTGGAGGACCCTAAAGGGTAACGGAGATGGTTCTGCGGCGGGAGAGAAAACCCTCATGGTTCTGTTGTCCATGAAGGATTTAATCCAAGTAGTGGCCTTTCCGGAGAAGTGTGCTGCCGATTTGCGGTGCTGGCAGAGAATGTGATGGTTCACCAGGTCGAAAGCTGCCGATAGGTCTGGGAGTAGTAGTAGGGCCAGCTTTCCATTGTCTTAAGACCTTGATTTGGGTTTTGAGATCTATGAGGGCGGTTTCTGTTCTGTGTTTGGGACGGAAGCCCAATTGCCTAAGCCCTAGGAGTTTGTTAGTTTCCAGATAGTCCTGGATCTGCAGGTAGGCTGCACAAACCAGTATTTTAAGCAGGAAAGTAACAGTTGTAATCGGTCTGAAATGTGTGGGTATGCATGGGTCATGGGTTGTTTTTTTTAGTAGGGGGATAACCCAGGCATCCTTGAGGTTATCAGGGACGATGCCGGTACTAAAAGGGGTGTTAATGAGTGTAGTGATGAATGGGGCCAGTTCATGTGAGGAATCCTTAATGATGCGAGCTGGGCATGTGCCGCCCTGGCAATTTGTCAGTTTGAGTTTGTTAATGATGTTTTCAACCTCTAGAGTAGATAGGAGTGAGAAGCTGAATGGTTTAACGGTGTGGAGGGTTGGTGGATGTACCTGCGGGTGGCGAGGTTTGAGGGTGAGCCTGAAGGCTATTTTTTTTTGCATTGATTTTAGTTTGAAGCGTAGAGATTTTGTTAAGGAGTGCTGTTTGGATGTTATGACACCATGTGCTGTCTTTGATACAGGTGTCTAGAGCGGTGGTTGGTGACAAGCTCTTTGAGTATCAAAGAGTTCTTTGGTGTTAGATTTGGCTTGCAGTATACGCTTATAATAAGTCTTTTTTTGCTTGGAGGATTGCTTCTTTATCGTTTAGGGATGCTATGGTTAGGGAGTCCTTGTTAGCATCCGAGGGGTGACTTTTCCAGCGAGATTCAGCGTTTTTGTCTTTGCGTAGCACTCGCAGTTGTGGTGTGAACCACGAGTTGAGATGTGCACGAGGTTTAGGTTTGCGCAGTTTGAGTGGAGCGACTCAGTTAATGGCTTTGAGTATTGAGTCATTAAAAGTGTCCACTAGCATTGTGGGAACAGTGCAAGTGAGTGAGGCGTTATTTAGTAGAGGTAGGATGAGGGGTAGTAGTAGTAGTTTCTCGTTTGTTATATCTTTTTTTATTTCTGGTGCAGGTTGATTGTGCGATATCTTGACTGGGAGAGAGGTCATTGGCTTTAATGTTGAAGGTGATTATATGGTGGTCAGACCAAGAGCAGGGAGAGTTTGTAACGTGGTTAATATTGCAGTTCAGGTCTGTTAACCCATCAAGGGTTCTCCCCTTGATGTGGGTTAGTTGGGTGATGTGATGGGAGAATCCTAAGTCAGAGAGACTATTGGCAGTGCTTTGGGATCGTTAGGGTCTTGTAAACCCAGGTTAAAATCCCCTACTAGGATGATTTGGGAGTTAGTCTTGGTATTGTCTAAAAGGATGGAGGTAATGTCGTCAGGGAATGTTGCGGCAGGTCCTGGGGCCTGTAAATCAGGTGCATGGTGGCTGTTTGGTTGGGCGAAATAGGAAGCTTAACCGAGAGTAATTCTGCGGTGTGGATCTGTTGGTTAGGGGTAATTCTGAGGCCAAGTGAGCTTTTATGGAAAAGGCAACACCACCGCCCTTGGATTGGTTGGTATTGCGGTCGCATCTGATGATGGCATAGTCTTTGGAGATGGCAGTGGGAGTGCGGGTCCTGAGGCTGCAGGTAACCAAGTCTCCGAAAAAGCTAGGAAGTCTAGGTCTTTGCTGATCTCATTACAACCAATGTCCAGTGCATGGGCATCGTGTGATCTAGCATTGATCAGGGCACCCTTGATGCAGGATTCATTAGTGGAGGGAGTTTTATTGATGTTGGTATGGGGCGTAGTCAAGATGGAAGGGTTGGCTACGGTGTTTGTGTTGGTACTGTGTGCTGAAGTGGGCAGGAGTGGAGTTAGTGTGGTGTTGTGGAGGGGAGAATGGCAGACTGGGCGAGTGAGTCTGGACCCGAATCTGTAGTTCCTGATGTGGAGGGCGCATGGTAGATTGGGAGCAGGTGAGGGGGAAGGGGAGTTTATTGTGGAGGGGTAGCAGGATAGGAGGGCGACTACTTGGATGTGGCATCAAGGGAACCAGATACTCAGGCAACTTGTACTGGGTTGGTGGTGGAAGGCAATGGGTGGTGAGTGTTGCTGCCAGAGTAGAAATGGGGAGCCACAGAGTTTGCCTGGGAAGTGCATAATGGGGTGACAATACATACAGTGGGGCGCTTTAGGACAGGTGTAGCCAAGTAGCGTGGTGGGTCAAGAGCCTGCTATGTGTGCATGCTAATAGGCTTGTCGCTGCACTGTGGAGCTGCCTGTGTGGCCCTGTGTTTCTTGAAGAGTGCAGGTGTAGTATGGCTAAGCATACAAAATGTGTAATCAGTGTTTGGGAGTCAGCTGTACATGGTATCATGCAATGACAGTAGGATGCCTGGGGTACATTGCATATATGCTAAGCGCATGAGGGTAGACTCATAACAATAGTGGTGGTGATGGCTATCGTTATTGAAATACAATATAATCATGATCTGCTGAAGTTTTGTGCAATTGTGCGCATGGCAGCAGTAAGCAGTGGACAGTAATAGTGCTAAGCAGTAATAGTAAACATGCAGGCTAGTGCGAAGCAGGCGGTGTGAACGTTAGATGCAATAACAATCGCAATAGGGTCAGTTATTACCACTAAATGAAACAATAAATGTGATATTAACGATGATAGCAGTGTCAATTGCAGAGAATGTCGACTCGGCGGCCGTTACCTGCGTTGGGCGTGTCAGATGCTGCAAGGGGCTAAAGAGGAAATGCAGGTGACTGGCGCGCAGTGCAGGTGCAAGGTCCAATAGTTCCAGTTCTTACGTGGATCCGTGTATCAGGAAATGGGCATAACGCATGGGCCACGGCCTAAGGCACCGACAGGCAAAGACAGGCGAGGTGCCTTTAGCTGCGGGATGAGCCTTGGAAATACCGGGCTGGCTCCAATCAACGGCAAGAGTGTTGCTAGGAAACTGAGTGTATACAAACACTTGCGGTGGCCATTTTGGTGCAGGTTCCTCGTGGTGAATGGCGATTTCGGGCCAAAGTGGGGCAATCGCATTTAGATGAAGGTGGATGCCGGTGTGATGAGGACTTCTGGCATAGATGGGCAGCTACGGTGCAATTTGAGTCGCACTGGGCTGCTCACCTTTGTCTGCTGCGGATCGTCATCAGCATCAGATTGGCAGCATCAGATCAGGTGTAGAGGATGACGAAGGGGCTGGGCTCCAGCCCACCCAAGAGATGCACGAAGGTTGCCACCACCCATTGCTGCTCCCCATGCTGTCAACATATATGGGGTTAAAACTGCAACTGCACCAGCGACGACACCCAGGTCGCCCTGGAACTTTGAGGTACTTACACACAGGACTCTCTGGCTATTAATTCCGTCTATAACACCATCCAGGCTTGGATGGCAGCGAACTCGCTTGCCTTAAATAGGGAGAAGACAGAGCTCTTGATTGTCGCCTAAGGGACAAGCCTAAAGAAACTTGCTACTATGAGAGCTTCACTATAGCAGGTAGAAAAATTACAGTGGCCAACAGTGTGAAGACGCTGGGCGTCGTTCTTGATGCCGAGCTTACAATGAAACACCAGGTCGCACACACACTGCCTCTTGTGGTTACATCAACAAACTACTTAACCACATCCACCCCTATATTTCTCCCAGTAACAGATATTTCCTGGCCTCAGATTTGGTGAACTCCCGTTTGGATTACCGCAATAGCCTGTTGCTTGGAACCTCCCAAGCTAATATTGCAAGTTATTCAAAATGGTGCAGTGCGTGAGATTCATGGCCTTACCCGTCGTGATCACATCAACAGCAGGAGGAGGGACCTTCACTGGCTCCCCGTAAAACATTGCATCACACACAAGTTTCTAACAGTGACAAATGCTGGAAACGTGAGGTGCCCATATACCTCAACTTGCACCCTACGGTCCCAGGATCAGTCCCGGCTTCTACAGCCTAGGTTCAAGCTGGTTATATATGGCAGTACCAGTTTTGATGTCCAGGCCCCCTCAGCCTGGAATGCCCTCCCTCTTGGTATGAGAACGATTAAAACAATTATCAAGACCTCTCTCTTCAACCTCACACCAGGCTAATTACCCCTTGTTTGCTGAGCTGATTTCCTCCCACTGACTTGCCCCGCTTCGCTTGTACGTCTTGTTTTGTTATTTGTGCACCCTGAGGCCTATGGGCATTTGACGCGTTAGAAAAATTTAAATTAATGAGCTTATTGTGGTTGACGGATGTACTTTGTCACTACGGCAGATGTGTTATTTGCAAATACCAAACATACACATAAAATACTTGCTGTGTCTTGACATGAGACAAATATTTAAGTGTGTTGTTAAACACAATCGTTTACATTTTGCTCGGATTCTATAGGTTTATTATGTGACAGTTACAATAATAAAGTTGTCAAAACACCACATCATAATCAAACTGAGTGAGACAATAAGTGGCGGGGTTCAGAAATAGGTGCCAAGGCTGTGCCCTGGCAAATACCCCCACAAATTAAACACTGGATAGGCAACACACCACCATAGCCCAGGGAAAGCTATAAGCCCTGTAGCAGCTCTTGAAAAAGAAATGCTGATGAAAAGAACTCTCTCACACACATTAAGTTTGTTTTTTCTCAAAGGCAACTAGTCACCAAGGACATATAGTTCCCGTTCTACACTGTTGCATTTCAAGATTCTTTCCTCCTATATGTCATCATTGTTATGAGCAAGTAGGAAAATCTAAGGGCTCAGTACATGACCTTTGATTTGTTTGTCCACCTCCATTTCACCTGTTTTACCTTAAAGATGCGGGGTACCACAGAGTAATGGTGGCCTGACCACATTTGCTTTATGATGTCAGCATAAGCCTCCGCGATCTCCCCCTTCATGCCCAGTGGGTTGCAGAAGTTCAGCTCCTTCAAGTACCGGTTGTTAATGAAATATTCTGTCAACGGAGGGACATTACTGAGACACTAAGAGAAAAAAGAGGAAATAAATGTCAGAGGAATTTATAAAAGACATGTTTTACTGCCATTGTGCACCACCCCTCCAGTTATAAGACCCAGTTCAAGTAATTTGCAGTCTATGCTATGCCCGAGTAGCTAAACAACTACCTTGGGGTCCTGGCTCTCTGTACTTGGCAGGCTAGTGCTACAATTGGTGGACCCAGAAATCTTTCTGATATATGTTTATTATACTGCCACGCCTATTGGCAGAAGAACAAGTTCATCTCTTACCTGGTAACGTTCTTTCAATGGGATGGTCCGACGACGTATTCCATATTTTTGTCAGGTAATCACCACAGCTGTGCTGCTTTGGAAAATTTTCGGCGTCTGCGTCCTGCGTCGATGAGCCGTCCCCGAGGACCTCCTCCGACGGCCGACGTCACCCGATGTGATAAGTAGGACGCACGACGCCCGTAGCCTCAGTTGTAGTTTTTTCCCCCACAACGTGTGCCACCAGTTTTCTGCCAGTCAGACACACAAGGCCTTGCGGAAACGTAAGCTGCAATCGCATAAGAAATTCTGCAGCGGGGAAGGTAGGGAGGGAGCGATATGGAATACGTTGTCGGTCCATCCCATCGAAAGAACGTTACCAGGTAAGAGAGTAACTTGATCTTCGAGGGGATTGGGTCCTCCGACGTATTCCATATCTTTGACAGACTCCCAAAGCAGTACCAAAGCAAGGAGGTGGGAAAAGAATTTGGAACACAAATTTAGCATGCCCAATCAAATTGCGGAATAAAGGACTGCCTTGCCAAAGGCCAGATCCTGTCCTCGGATGGAATCGAGGGAGTAGTGACATACAAAAGTATGTACAGAAACCCAGGTGGCTGCATCACAGATGTTACGAATAGGAACACCCCTCTGTAGGGCAGTAGATGCAGCCATACCCCTGGTAGAATTGGCCCGCAAGCCAGCCGGTGGGTCCTTACCCGCTAAGCGGTAACACTCGGAGATAGCCAAAATAATCCAACGAGACAAAGTCTGTTTCGTCACAGCTTGTCCCAAACGTTTTCCAGCGTAACCAATGAAGAGTTGATCATCCACTCTGACCCGGGACATGCGTGAAAGCTAAAAGCTCAACGCTCTCCTAGGATCAAGCCTATGGAGCCTCTCCTCTTCCTTACCAGGATGCGGAGGAGGATAGAATGCCGGAAGAACAACCTTCTGGCCCAAATGAAATTTCGAAACCACCTTCAGAAGAAAGGAAGGACGAACTCGAAGGACAACCCTGTCCTTATGAAACACAGTGAAGGGTGGCTTAACCGAAAGTGCCTGTAACTCACTCACTCTGCGAGCGGAAGTAACCGCAACCAAAAACACAGTTTTAAGAGTTAACAGTCTCAAAGGGCAAGAAGGCAAAGGCTCAAACGGAGCACCCATAAGAAACTTAACAAGGTTCAAATCCCAACCGGGCACCAGAAAAGGTGACGGAGGGAACACATTAGTGAGCCCTTTCAAAAACTGAGAAATTAAAGGAATCTTAAAATAGGAACATTCTTCAGACGAGCGCTTAAATATGGACAGCGCCGCCAGGTAACCTTTAATGGTACCCACTTGCAAGCCCCTGTGGGCCAAAGAAAGCAAAAAAGACAGAACCATGGGAATGTCACATTTAAAAGGATCCACATTCTTAATTCTGCACCAGTTGCAGAATTTACGCCAACAGCAACGGTACAGAGACTTTGTTGCCGGCCGTCTGGCCGAGAGCAACACCTCCAACACATCTTTAGGGAGGTCCCAATCCTTATACCTCAACCTTTCAGAAGCCAAGTGTGAAGGTTGAGGGATCCGACCACTGGATGGAGAACCTGACCCCCCTCCCATGAGAGCAGATCGTCTCGGTAGGGAAGACGACGTGGAGGGCAGATGGACAAGTCGAGAAGGTCCGGGTACCACGTCCTCCGGGCCCACGTCGGAGCAATGAGGATCATCCGGGAACCGAACCTCCATAACCTCTGCAGTACTTGCCGGATGACAGGGACTGGAGGAAACGCGTACAGCAGTGGGAATGACCACTCCACCACGAACGCGTCTCCTAAGGCTCCTTTTGGAGGAAATTCCCGCGAGCAGAACCTTTCGCACTTCTGGTTGACACTGGAGGCGAAGAGATCCACTTGAGGGGTCCCCCAAAGGGCGAAGATCTCCACGAGAATCTCCTGAGCCAGCTCCCACTCGTGAGAGATTGTGCTCTGCCTGCTCAGAGCGTCCGCCGTCTCATTGTCGTATCGGCAAGATGAACAGCCGAGATCGAAACTTCCTACTGGATGGCCCAGAACTCGAGCTGCATCGCCTCCCTGCACAGAGGAAGTGACCCTGCCCCCCCTTTTTGTTGAAGTAGTGCATGGCCATCGTGTTGTCCGTCAGGATCAGGACACTCTTTCCTCGCACAGTCGGCAGAAAAGTCTTCAGGGCTAGCCTGACGGCCCTCAGATCCAACAGATTGATATGGAGTCTGGACTCCAACGGAGACCAACGACCGTTGACTGTCAACTCGTTGGCATGAGCTCCCCATCCCGTGAGAGATGCGTCCGTCACGATTGTCACCTCCGGCAAGGGAAGCCAAAACGGAGCCCCCTTCATCAGATTGCCTTCGACGGCCCACCACAGAAGGTCCTGGGTGACCGAGGGCGGCACCTGAACAGGGTCCGACATCCTGCCGGAAGATTGCGACAACTGCATCTTGAGTGCCCACTGCAAAGATCTCATCCGCAGACGAGCCTCTGGCACCAGAAGAATGCAGGATGCCATGAGGCCGAGCAATCTCAAGAACTCGAACGCCGGGAGCGTCTGGGCAAGTTGAAACTTGCGCACCATCTGCTGAATGTGAAGAGCCCTCACCTGGGAAGGAAAACACAGCCCCAGGGATGTGTCGAGCACTGCTCCGATGTACTGGAGCCGCTATGTTGGCGTCAAATGGGACTTCTTTAAATTGAGGGAGAAGCCCAGCTTGTGAAGGGAGTGGCAGGTGATGGCCAGATGATCCAGGACTTGCTCGGGAGAGCTCCCCCTGATCAACCATTCGTCCAGGTAGAGGTAGACGTGAATCCCCCTTTCCTGAGATGCGCTGCCACCACCACCATGAGCTTGGTGAAAACCCTCGGGGAGGAGGTCAATCCGAATGGCAGGACCCGAAACTTAAAGTGCAAGTCGCCAACCGCGAACCTCAGGTACTTCTTGTGCTTGGGATGGATAGGCACATGGAAGTAAGCATCCTTGAGGTCGAGAGACACCAACCAGTCCTGAAGTTGAAGGGCCTGGAAGGCTTGAGAGTAACCATCTTGAACTTGTCCTTCCAGAGGAGTTTGTTCAAACTGCGCAAATCCATGATGGGTCTCAAACCCCCCGTCTTTCTTCGAAATCAAAAAATAAGGGGAATACCATCCCTTGTTCCTCTCCGCTACCGGCACCAGTTCTATGGCGCCTTTCTCCAGCAGGGCTTGAATTTCCGGCGCAAGGAGCGGATCCGGACTCTTCAAAGAGAGGTTCCCAGGTAGATTGTCGTGAGGCCTCTGCCGAAAAGGAAGACAGTAGCCGTGGGTTATGATCTCCAGAACCCACACATCTGAAGTAATGGCACACCACTCTACAAGATACTGCGCCAGCCTTCCCCCAACCGGCGAACCATGGGACATGGCCTCATGACTGAGTGGGAGCGGCTGCGGCGTTGCCTGAGGGCAAACAGGCAACTGCCCAAGCGGCCTTAGCACCTCGAGTACCCTGTTTTCCACCTTAGGCACTCTTACGGTGGCCTCTTTGACTGACAGCTCCTCTCGCTTTACTGAAGGACGAGTAAAAGCGAAAGGAACCTCCCCTCCATTGTTGTCCCCTAGAACGAAAAGGCTGAGGTTGTCGAACTGCAGCGTCCAACGACTTTGCTGCAGTTTTGGAGGTCTGCAACCTCTCAAGGCTCTCGTCAGTCTTGCTGCCAAAAAGATGTTCACCGTCAAAGGGCATGTTGAGGAGCCGGGACTGCACATCAGGAGCGAACCCCGACTTCCGCAACCATGCAAACCTGCTTATTACGGTGCTCTCCGCCATGGACCCGCTGACACAATCTGCCATGTCCAAATTCGACTGAACAGCCTCACACATGGCATCCTTGCCATCCTGAACCATAGCAAGGAAACCATCCCGTTCGTCCCCTTCGGGAATACGTTCAGCCGCTAATGCAACAAAGTTCCACAGAGTGTGTGTGAAACGAGACAAGGCACATACGGAGTTGGCCGCCTGAAGCGCCATACCCCCTGAAGAAAACACTTTCTTCGCCCAGCCATCAAAACGTTTATCGTCCCTATCCGGAGGGGTGGTAGGATACGATGCCTCCTTTGCCGGGGCCGTAGCCGCCTGCACCACCAAACTCTCCGGAGTGGGGTGCCTGGACAAGTAGCAAGGGTCGCTATTGGCTGGACAGTATTTTCGCGACAAAGACTTGCCCACTGCCGGGAGACTCTCCGGAGCAGTCAAAGCCACCACCACCCTTCTCTGCAGAGGCATATGAAACGGCAGTACCGGGTCAGTGGGGGGGACCAAGATCGAGGATGTCCGTGAGCTCATCCTGAACAAACTCCCCTGGGGGAGCAGACCATCCCAAGTACTCGGTGACCCGAGACATAAGGCGCCGGTACGAAGAATCAGCATGAGAGCCAGGCTCAGGCCTACAAAACTCCACCTCCGGAGAGGTGTCCAGTCCACTGGCATTATGCAGTGACTGCCTTAGGTCATCAAATTGGCTATGGCCCGAGAGAAGCTCATCTGGCACCGTAACCGGAACCAAGCCCTCATCAGAGCCCTCGTCACCCTCTGAAATGTACTCCAGGTGGTGAGAGGAAGACACCTGGGGACCAAAGCTATGTCTGACGTTAGCCAGAGCCTTTCTAGGGGCTACCCCCGAGCCACGGGGCCCCTCTGACACCACAGCCTCGAAAGGCTTCGAGGGTGCCGAACGAGTCAGCGCCGAGCAAATCAGCGTCAGCCGCAGCGCCGCCAGCATCGGCGGCGACACAGGCCTCGAAGCCAGAGCTCCGAGCGTGTCCTTCGACGACCTAGGCGCTGACGACCCCCTCAGAGGCGGAGCCTCGAGAGAGGTCGACGACCTCGGCGCAACAGGCGTCAACTTCTTCCTCGAAGACTGCACAGGATCACGCGGTCTCGAGCGCGTCGAGGACCGGGACCTGTAACAGGCATGGCGAGAACGGTTACCCTTGTCCGAGCGGGAGCTCTCCCGCGAACCGTACCGACCACCCAAGCCCTAAGGCGTGCGAGCGGTGTCTCTCGACCGATCACGACCGACCACACTCAGAGGCGCGGACGGTCCGATGCCCTGCGATTCGAGAATCGCTAACATCATCTTCCCAGAAGCAGCCCATTCCTCCGGTGTCCCTTGCATGGTGGGATAAGCGACCCGCCGACGGGCGGAGTCCTCGGAAGAGAACGGGGAAAGCGACCGATGCCGGCGCTTCCGGGAATGCCTCGAACAGGCAGAGGAGTGGCGAGGCCGACTCCTGGAAGGAGACTCACTGGACCTCCGACCATGACGCGGAGAGTCGCCTCTCGAATCATCCGTCGAAAGCCCTGCAGACCTCGACTTCCGGGGCTTAGACACCCGACCTACCGACAACTACTTCTTGCGCTCCCGCAAGGCCTTGGCCGTGAGCGACTGGCAGTCGACACAGTAGTCTGTGTGGTGGGCCTCCCCGAGGCAGCAGATGCAGGCGTCATGCAAGTCTGTTACCGACACCTTGGACCCACAGTCCCCGCATTTCTTGAAGCCCGGACGCGGGGTTGAAGACGAGGTAGACATCGTCACGAACAGGCTTTTCACAAAAACCGAACAGGTTCAAAGAACCGAGAAGAATACAACAAAAACTCCAAAGAGTCGAGGCGTACCGAGATTCACAAAGCGAACACGTTCACGGAAAAAACGGAACTGAGGCTACGGGCGTCCTGCGTCCTACTCATCACATCGGGTGATGTTGGCCGTCGGAGGAGGTCCTCGGGGATGGCGCATCGACATCATCGACGCAGAAAATTTTCCGAAGCAGCACAGCTGTGGTGATTACCTGTCAAAGATATGGAATACATCGGAGGACCCAATCCCCTCGAAATATAGTTAACATTGCATTGAACTTTAAATAGGAAAATGCAAAAATATTCCCCTTTATCTTTTGTTCCCAGCCATGAACCTTCCCTAAACTTGACAGGCCACTAATCTGGACAAATTCAAATACTCATGCCGAGTTGCAACGTTTTTCACCCCAGAGTAAAAAAAAAAAAAAAAAAAACATTTCTGCACGGGGATCCCATAGCATATTAAAAAAATGGATTTAAGACACAAGCGAACCTTAGGCTGAAGTAGTGCATGCTGAAAAATAGCTCAAGAAAATAGAGTGTTTCAAACTCGAGTTTCACTTTTTAAGGCCCAAAGTAGCATTGATATTTTCCAACATGCACAGTACGTCTGGGGAACCAAATTGAACTAATACACAAAGAGCCAAACTAGTTCATTGAAGCACTGTAAGGACCACACAATGTCTGAAGGCCCACACAAATGTAAAAATATGCAGCAAATGACAAACTTAACAAACCAAAGAATGAATCACAAATTCTCACACTGCGTTTAAGTCATGCAGACTACGGTGTAAGGGACAATGAAATGAGGAATATAATGTTCAAACCATACCATCAGCAACAGATGTAGAGCCACATTACAAAATAGAGGGCAAACACAAAAAATGAACATAAAGCACAAAAACTGAAGAAAATGAATGCAACCTGGAATCATCCAACTTATAGCGCACAAAGTGGGTCGACTGGACCAATCGATACAAAGTTGCATCAAGGAAGACTATATGTATGCAGGAAAGAAATTCATGCAACCACTAAACATATCCTTACCACTAATGTATGGCATAACAGCGACACACTCCCAGTTTGGGAGTACACGAAAAAATATACGCAACCATCCAATACAACATGACAGCCAAATGGAAACCTAGAAAACATGTTATCATAAACACAACCATGCAACAACCATTACTTTTTGGAATAAATCACAACACGCACACATATACAGTATGACGGGGCCAAAAAGATTCCAAATTGCTCACACATGGGTATAGTGTCACAGATGGTATCAAGAACACACTAACTCTCCAAGTATGTTCATGCATTTATAGGTTTTTTATTTTTATTTATTTTTTAAATCAAGGGGCTGCCTAAGGTCCATTCCTCAATTTCTAGAGACAGGCGTTCTCTTTAACCCATACCCACTCAACCTGATTGGTGCTAGAAATCGGTCAGGAATGTGTTACTTATCTGTAACTCCTGTTCTCTAGTTTTGGTGTCTTTCATAGGTACAAGTGCTGTTTGAATATTCCCCATCATGCTGGGAATCCTGCAAATGCATTATTTACCAAGACTTCCTCAGGGAACAATGTAGGTATCCCTTCTCAACAATCACCAATGTGGTTTAAGTTAGGGGTTTGTGCCGTATAGGTCCCACTTGATCCGATTCTTCCACGCTCCCCTTGTCCCTCTTACTCCACCCACCGGCGCTCTTCGATACTTCCTCTTCCATCTCTCCGATGATCCTCTGTATTTACTATAATCTTTTGATCTTGCCACTAACCCCACTGCCCTCTCACCACCCACTGCATAAACCCACCTCCCTCCTCCACTTTCCCCCTGCACGCTACTCCCGCTGCCCACCCTCCACGCTACTCCACACCCCTCAACATGCTAGCCACACAACTCTCCACGCTAATCCCACTCCCCTCTCCACACTAATCCCACTACCCACAACGTTTCTTTCCACATTACTACTCATCTCCACCCTACCACCACTCCCCACTCAAATCACACCTCACACAGTCACTAACCTTTCACTTCCCCATTCACCTTGTCATTCACTCCCTACTCTGCGCCTCTATCAATTCAGGTACTCACCTTTCATTCACACTCAACCCAAGTACCACTCTCTCACACCAACCAACACCTCAACTTGCATGCTCCTCTGCTCCGTCCTTCCTCCACGGTCTCTCTTGGTTCTCCCTTGAGCTTCCCAAAAAATGCCAAATCTTCCAGCTTCCTGTCCTCACTCCTGTTCTCCCCCTTCTATTGGCCCTCCAACTAAGCTGGTTCCCCGGGCCAACCACTGCCTTTGCTTCCGCCAAAGGTGTTACATTAAGAAAAACCTTGAAGGTATCTTAAGCTCCACCCCCATTTCATACACCAGTCCGCTGGTCTCTGGCAATGGCGGCCCGCAAGAGTCAATGTCGCAGCTTGTATGAGGTCTTCCAGGCTAATGCAGAATGCCGGTTCGGTGAGGATGCTGCAAGGTTCCTGAGCAAGAAAGCCCCACTGGATAGTCCATGCCCGGACTCCCGCTGGCGTGGTGCTTATGTGGCAGGCTCACCTCGAGCAGGTGGATTCAGCTGAAGCACACTTTTCTCTGAGCTGTGCTAATATTTAAGAAGAGGTGGATTGTGTAGTGGCTTGCTATGTTATGTTCAGACTGCTGTACAGTGTTCTCTGCCACTTACTCGCTCGGCTTCCTCTCTCTGGTCATCTGCTGCCAACCCAGTTGTCAAGGCTGCTGACAATGGCGATCCGAGACAAAGATAAAGACACAGACGAGAATGGTGATGTGTAGGCATTGTGTGACAAATTGTGGTACTCTCAAGCATGCCGGCACAGGTGGAAGCTATTGGGACTGGGGCCCTGCCAACTCCCACTCCCCTTCCTCTGGAACAAGGTTGCCTTTGGCATAAACGCTAGTAGGACTCACAAGCCAAGGCTTAGATTGGTCCCCTCTGTTAAAATGGATTTCCAAATTCAGTCCTGGTGGTAGGCCACCCTATTTATGGTGAACAAAGAAGACACAGAGGTTAGCCAAAACCCTGTGAGCAAGCAGTCAAGGCTTAGTCTCAGGAAAAGTGAGAATGGTCTAGGGCTACAATGAATCCACAAAGAGCAACACTAAGTTAGACAGTAGTACATAAGGTTTAAGTTATTTCCTTTTAACTATTGTTCTCCTGCATGTATTCACATGCTCAATAATATTCCCCGTCGTCAGGCTGGGAATCCTCTTTAAAAGAAAGAAGTTGCACTTTCACTATAAAACTGTATTTCTCCTCTAAACCAATCACTGTCCTCTGGATCATACTGCACCCATCCAATGACAGTCCTCTCCCTAAACTCCACCCCTGGTGGCCATCTTCAGATTTGGTAAGCACGTAAAGTGGAAATAAGAACCAAGAAGAGCCACAGAGGGGAAGTCGGGAGGGTTGCATGTGAATCCATGGAAGACCCATGCTGGAGAACAAGAGTAACAGGTAAGTAACTTAAACCTTCTCCAGCATGGGGTCTGGCATGGATTCACATGATCATGAATAACGATACACAGCAGTACATAAACAACAATGGGAGGTGGCAAAGCTCAAATAGAAGCAATAAACGCTCACCTCTGGAACAGACTCACCTCAAACAAACAGGTTGCATAGCACCGCTTGGCCAACTCGGGACTCGTCCCTGGAATTCCTGTCGCTGCACTAGAACTCGTAAAGGTGTGAATGGACCTCCATGTAGCAGCCCTGCAGATGACGAGCAGGGATACACCAGAAAAACGCTGTCGTAGCTGCGATGGCTCTGGTGGAGTGGGCTCTCGGACGGTCTGGCAGCGGCCTGCTAGCCAGTCGATGATAGTGCATGATGCACCAGAAGAGCCACCTGGAGATGGAAGCCTTCGACCGATTTACAGGTCCAAAGTTGACGAACTAAGTCGTCTTAGGCAAATCCTTCATACGTGCAACATAGAATTTCAAGGCACAAGCGACGTTCAGCGAATGCAAGGTCCTCTCCACTGGCGACGACTGATTCAGAAAGAAAACAGGCAACACCAAAGGTTCGTTGAGGCGGAATTCCAACACCACCTTTGGCATAAAGGTGGGGTGCGTACACAGTACCACCTTTGAAGTGTGGAAAGACAAATAAGGCTGCTTGCAAGACTGGGCCTAAATCTCCCCGACCCGCCTGGCCAAGGTGATAGCCACGGGGAAAGTCGTCTTCCACAAAAGAAACCGGAGCGGAGCCTGATGAATAGGTTCGAAGGGTGCTCCCATGAGCTTAGTTAGCACAACATTGAGCTCCCAAGCCGAGGCAGGAGGCTTCACCGGCGGGAAAGTCCTGAAGAGCCCCTTATGGAACTCCTTGACGAGTCTGTGTCCATAGTGAATGTCTGCCCGGGGACCTGGTGCACCTGTATATGGCGGCGAGATGCACCTTGAGAGGCATGAGCCAGTCCCACTTTGGCCAAGGAAAGCAAGATTGGCAGAATTTGCGGAGCCTTGACACGCAGAGGGGTAATTATTTGAGTCCGGCACCACACAGAGAAGCGTTTCCATTTATGTCCATAGCACATCAACATTGACAAGGATCTGTCCCTGGCCAGGATGTTCCTACATTCTGCGTGTAAAGCATAGCCTCCAAACTCTAGGGCTGCAGGAGCCATGCCCTCAGGTTCAGACACTCTGGGTCATGATGCAGCCTCTCTTTGGCGAGAAAGTCCTGGGACAGCAGTAACCTGATGGACGGAGCAACTAACGGCATATTAAGTCCAGCTACCAGATCAGCCTCGGCCACGCCGGGGCGATGAGTATCATCCTGCAGTGGAAATATCAGAGTGTGTTGATCACATGTAAGAAGAGTGGAAACGGTGGGGTGGGTTACGGGGGGGTGGGGTGGGAGGTCGCGGGGGGGGGCGTTCCGCAGCTCCTCTGTTGAGGGAACCTGCTGGCGAACCTCTGGCACTTGGTGTTCGCAGACGTCGCAAAGCGATCTATCTGGAGCCGTCCCCATTTGTCAAACAGATTCATCTGGTCCCCGACGATGCTCCCACTTGGGGCAAAAACACAGTTGCCGTGCTGAGCGAGTCCGCAATGGTGTTCTTGACTAACGCCAGTTGAAACAGAAAAAGGAACATGCCTTGACAAAACGCCCAATGCCACAAGTCCTGGGCCTTTTTGGTGAGTGCCGTGACGGGCCCCACCCCCCCCCCCCTGGTTCCCAGATGTAGAACATGGTTGTGGTGTTGTCTGAAGATCCTCACCACCTTGACTTTCAATGATGGCAGAAAAGAATACAGCCCGAAGTTCCAGGCTGTTGATGTGTAGGTCTTTTTCCTCTGGTTGACAGAGGCCTCTGGTGCGCAACTGTCTGGTGTGGGCTCCCCATCACTCTATAGGCATCCGTGGTGACCGTCTCCTGGTAAGGAGGAACCTGAAACGGACCTCCCCTGGACAAGATGCTGCAGAACACCCACCACTATATCACCAGACGGTACTCCTCGTTGAGGGAGATCTTGCCGGTAAAGTTCCCAGATACCTAATCCACCTCACATCAGGAATTCCAGTATAGGTCTCATGCACAGTCTGCAGTGGTAAAAAGGTTTATGCAGGAAGACAACATGCCCAGCAGCGACTTGATGGATCGCACCGTCGTTGGCTGTGCCGACAAGCGCTGCACCTGCCAGTATATAGTTTTCCCCTCCTCTCTTCCGAGCGAGTCGCCAAGCAAGAGTCACTGTGTTGAATCGTGCGCCTAGGAATAGAGCATCCAGAGATGGCTTCAAGCAAGACTTTGGATAGTTTACGAGAACCCCACTTCTGTCAGGGACTGCGAGCGGGCACGCACCAGCCAGTCATCCAGGTAGGTATATATGTGCATGCACTGTAGGCGAAGATGTGCCGCCAATGGTGCCAGGCACTTCTTAAACAACCTTGGGGCCGACTTCAGGCCCAAAGGCAGAGCCTTGAACTGGTAGTGCTGACCCTGAACTATGAATCGCAGGAACTTGCAGTGTTTTTTTGAATGGGGATGTGGAAGTAGGCGTCCTCCAGGTCCAATGTTGTCAAAAAATCTCCCTGCTCCAGCTGGCCGAGTACGTGCTGCAACAAGACCATCAGAACTTTTTAGACTATGTACTTGAGACGACGTAGATACAGAATTGGCCTGCAATCCAGTTTTCTTTTTGAACTAGAATGTATCTGGAATATACTCCGGAGCACCGGAGTCGCTGGGGGACGAGCTCTATTGCACCTTTTTGTAACATGGGCCGCACCGCCTGCATAAGCTCCAGCCTTTACAGCTCCTGCCGTTGAATCGGAGGGACACAAGGACACCTGCTTTGGAACTCCAAGGTGTGCCCCTGTACGAGAGTGTCCAACACCCATCTGTCTGTCGTGATAGTTTCCCACATGCTGACGAACTTTGACAGCCGGCCTCCGACTGGGGTGCAATAAGTGGGTGCCCGGAGCCATGGCTGGTTCAAGCCTGTTTTGGGGGGTGTGGGGTGTTCTGTTTTGTGTACAGCAACGCCAGCAAATTCCGCTGGCTTGAGAGCACTACCTGTACGCTTGAGTGGAAGAGACCAAGGGCTGCCTGTAAGGGGTATTATAACCCTTTGAAGATCTTCCTGGCTTTCCTCTGGAGGAGCAAAAGGACGAGGATCGTCACTGCAGCAAAGTTCCCAGGGAACGTGCCGTCTCTGTGTCAGTCTTATCGCCTGCAAAGGCTTGTGGACCGCCTTTCTGAGGAGCTTTTCCCCGAACGGCACCTTTGTCTGAGCGTCCGGACAGAGGTTTGTAGCCTTGACTGTGCAGAGACACCCCCCCATCGCCCATCTGTCAAAAACCTGTGTCTGCAATGTCTACTGCCACCATGATGGCGGGATCCGATACCACTTCACCTTTCTGAAAGAGTTCCAGTGCATCGACTTACCTTCAGGTAGGAAGTCCAGGGCAGGGCCCAGCTTGAACCAGAGTACCCAGTCACAACGGGACAAATTGGCTAGGGCGTTAGCTGCCTTGATGGTAGAGGCTGCCATGTAAATTCTCCTCTTGCCCATCGCATCCAGCTTTTTCCCCTCCTAGTCTGGAGGTATCATGGCTACCGATGACTGCTTCGCAGAGCGCTTACCTGCTGCGTCTGAGACCACCGAATACAGCGAGGGATGAGATCGTAAGTACCTGGGCGCAGAGTCTGGCACCCTGTACTTTTCCAATCTGTCCCGTTTCGTCAGGCCTGTACTTGGATTCGTCATAAGGGCTAAGCACTCTTCCCAGATATCGTCCAGGAAAGGATCGGACATGATTGTCTTCCTCCTCAACTAGCGTTGTTGGTACAGGAAGCCCTCCTTCGACTCCTTGAGGACTAAAACAGTTCAGAGGCCCTCGAGATGACCGAATGAAAATATCCAACTTCATCCGGAGGGAAAACCCATGGGGCTCGTCCATGGGCAGAGTCTCCCCGTCCGCTGCAACTAAATAGTCCTCGTCGGTACCTGTCGGTACCTGTTGCCGTGGTAGCTCTGTCTGTGCACTTTTCTGTGTGTGGATCTGGAGCTCCGCTAGGAGTCTTGTAATGACGAGGTGGTGGTTGTGGAGGGGGTCAGAGGATGCTGAGGACTCGCACCCCCTTGGAGTTTCTCTTCCGTGGGGGAGTTTTTACCCTCGGAGGTTCTGGGCGTGTCATCCCCGATGGAGGCATCCTTTGCAGGATTTCGGTGACCAGTGTAAGCAGGGTGGATAAAACGTCCAGCGAAACGAACCTAGGGATAGGGGTAAACTGAGTAATGCATCTCTTCCGCACAGGGGAATGAGGTTCTTCCTCAGGTTGTCGCACTCTGTGGTCTGAGCAGCACCCATCGGGAGAATGGTTGTCCGCGTTGGTACTAGAGTAGATCTGCTCCAGTTTATCCTCAGTAGCCTGCTGGGTCAGATACCTCAGAGGCTCCACAGGTGGGACCGCTTCCCTCTCCAGCTCAGGTAGCTGTTGGACTGGAGCGGCCGCCTGGTCTCTACCGGCCGCCACTTCTTTCCTGGACCCACTCTCCATCAGAGCCACGGTAGACATTGACTTAAACAACAAAGTGCTTGTGGCTGCCTTAGTGGACGGTGCGGTCATCGACTCCGTTGATTTGGCCTTGGTTGAAGCCTTAGCTGGCTTCGAGTCCTCCCGGACTTTTACGTCACCGGACTATCCGCAGACATAAGAAGTTTGGACGGGTTTTAGCAACTTTCTCTTCGAAGATGCTCTTTTCGTTGGCAGACTCACTGTGAATGATGATAGCGAACCCCTTTTGCCCGTCTCGGGACCAGTATCAGCAGAGCCAGCGGAGCAGTGCTGGACTTTTTTTTGTTAACCGTGCACACGGGGAGCCCTCAAAGGATCTCAAACTCCTCCCGCAGGGAGAGTGCTCCTCAGAACGGCCGGTCCTGGATGAGGCTTGACCCTGCCCGAGGTTGTGTCAGAGGCCTTGCTAGATTTGAGCCATGCTGACATGTCTCCTGTAACGGTCTTTCTTGGTTTTCTTCGAGAAACCACAGCACACCTTGAATCCCTTCTCATCGTGGTCCTGATGCAAGGCAGTACAAGCATTTATGGTGTCGATCTTCTACAAAGACATTTCTTAAACCACACTTCGCGCACAGTTTAAAGAGACGTAGGCTTTCGTTCTCCTCAGCCTTGCTGAAAGGGCGCAAAGTAGGCCCCAAGGCGTGTGATCTCAAAACTTCGATCAGACTGTGGATGAAGATGTTTGCCGTTAGTGGAGCCCCGCTGCCTGTCTCTATCCTTAGTCGAAGACTAAGCAAAAATCAGTCACATTCTAATTATTTTGCAAAAATGTTACACAAAGTAGGAAATTAGCTAGGGCAGAAACTTGAGGACTCCCAACACTGAAGCGTGTGGAAAAATCTGAAGATGGCCACCAGGGGTGGAACTTAGGGAGAAGACTGTCATGGGATGGGTGCAGTATGACCCGGAGGACCTGATGTTCCTCCCACGTATTCCTGGTCTTTTATATTTCCAATTTCCCAGCTTTGCTGCTTCGGAAAAGAATTTTCAGCAGGGGGGTTGTGCGTCGATGCCTGTTGAGTCGATGTCCCTCAGCGGCCTCTGTCTTGACGTCAACATCACAGCAGGTATATGTAGCACGTGCAGCACCCGTTGGCCTCAGTTCCGTTTTTACGAGTGGAGCATTTCTTTGTGTTCGACGGTTACTCCCCCTGAGAAAGTGTACACTGCAACCGCAAGGGAAACTCTACTGCGGGTTAGGAACATTCAGTCGAAAAAACGTTACCAGGGGTAACTTCTTCAAATGGATTGTGTCCTCCCACATATTCCTTATCTTTGATACATTCCCAAAGCAGTTTACATAATTTGGAGGTGGGAATAGAAATTAGTATACAAAAAACCAATTGGTGGAATCCCCTACTTCACTGGTACTTGGGGGTAGAACAACTATACATTAAACAACAATTGTACCCAGTGGGACCTCAGAAGGATCAGGGAAGGAAACAAGAGCTGTGTCTAATCATTATTTTATTCTCATTCTTTTTAATATACAAAAAAGTTACAAAATTGATTCAATAAAACATAGTTCTTCATTCACTCATATTCCATACATACCATTTATCTCCAATATTCTAAAACAATTCATTTACGAAAGCGAGAATTTTTCATATAAACCTATTTCTATAAATAAAATAGGTTTATATGAAAAATTCGAGCTTTCGTAAATTAATTGTTTTAGAATATTGGAGATGAATGGTATGTATGGACTATGAGTGAATGAAATATGTTTTATTGAATCAATTTTGTAATTTTTATATATTAAAAAGAATGAAAATAAAGAACAAGTTACTCTCTTACCTGGTAACGTTCTTTCGATGGGATGGTCCGACGACGTATTCCATATCTATGACAGTAATTACCACAGCTGTGCTGCTTCGGAAAATCTTTCGGCGTCTGCGTCGATACACCGCCCTCGAGGACCTCCTCCGACGGCCAACGTCACTGGATGTTATGAGTAGGACACACGACGTCCGTAGCCTCACTTGTAGTTTTTTCCCCAGAACGTGTGGCACCAGTCTTCTGCCAGTCTGACCACACAAAGCTTTGCGGAAACGTAAGCTGCAATCGCATAAGAAATTCTGTAGCAGGGAAGGCAGGGAGGGAGCAATATGGAATACGTCATCGGACCATCCCGTCGAAAGAACGTTACCAGGTAAGAGAGTAACTTGTTCTTCGAGGGGATTGGGTCCTCCGACATATTCCATACCTATGACAGACTCCCAAAGCAGTACCAATGCAAGGAGGTGGGGAAAGAATTTAGCAAAAGAAATTTAGAATGCCCAATCAAATAGCGGAGCAAAGAACCGCCTTGCCAAAGGCAGATCCTGCCCAAGGATGGAATCGAGGGTGTAGTGACGTACAAAAGTATGGTGGCTGCGTCACAGATGTTACGAATAGGAACACCCCTCTGTAGGGCAGTAAAGGCAGCCATACCCCTGGTAGAATGGGCCCGCAAGCCGACCGGTGGGCCCTTACCCACCAAGCGGTAACACTCAGAAATAGCCAGAATAATCCAGCGAGACAAAGTCTGCTTAGTCACAGCTTGTCCCAAACGCTTACCAGCGTAACCAATGAAGAGTTGATCGTCCACTCTGACCCGAGACATGCGTGACATATAAAAGCTTAAAGCTCTCCTAGGATCGAGCCTGTGGAGCCTCTCCTCTTCCTTACCAGGATGTGGAGGAGGATGAAATGCCGGAAGGACAACTTTCTGGCCTAAATGAAATTCCGACACCACCTTCGGAAGAAAGGACGAACTCTAAGGACAACCCTGTCCTTATGAAATACAGTGATGGGTGGCTTAACTGAAAGTGCCTGTAACTAACTCACTCTGCGAGTGGAAGTGACCACAACCAAATATACAGTTTTAAAAGTTAACAGTCTCAAAGGGCAAGAATGCAAAGGCTCAAACGGAGAACCCATCAGAAACTTGAGGACAAGGTTCAAATCCCAACTTGGCACCTGGAAAGGTGACAGAGGGAACACATTAGTGAGCCCTTTTAGAAACTGAGAAATTAAAGGGATTTTAAAATAACACTTCAGATGTGCGCTTCTTTAACCGTACCCACTTGTAAGCCCCTGTGGGCTAAAGAAAGCAAAAAAGACAGACCCACAGGAATGTCACATGCACAAGGATCCACATTCTTAACCCTGCACCAGTCGCAGAACTTTCGCTAACGGCAACAGTACAGGGACTTAGTTGCGGGCCTTCTGGCCGAAAGCAACACCTCCATCATGTCTTCACGGAGGTCCCAATCCTTATACCTCAACCTTTCAGAAAACAAGCGTGAAGGTGGAGGGATCTGACCTTAGGATGGTGAACCTGACCCCCCTCCCGTGAGAGCAGATCGTCTCGGTAGGTAAGACGACGTGGAGGGCAGATGGACAAGTCGAGATGGTCCGAGTACCACGTCCTCCTGGCCCACGCCGAAGCAATGAGGATCATCCGGGAACCGAACATTCGTAACCTCTGCAGCACTTGCGGGATGACGGGGACTGGAGCAAATGCGTACAGCAGTGGGTAAGACCACTCCACCACGAACGTGTCTCCTAAGGCTCCTTTTGGAGGAAACTCCCGCGAGCAGAACCTTTCGCACTTCCGGTTGACACTGGAGGCGAAGAGATCCATTTGAGGGGTCCCCCAAAGGGCGAAGATCTCCACGAGAATCTCCTGAGCCAACTCCCACGCGTGAGAGATCACGCTCTGCCTGCTCAGAGCATCTGCCGTCTCGTTTTCGTCTCCAGCCAGATGAACTGCCGAGAGCGAAACTTCCTGCTGGAGTGCCCAGAACCAGAGCTGCATCGCCTCCCTGCACAGAGGAAGTGACCCTGCCCCCACCCCCTTTTTGTTGAGGTAGTGCATGGCCACTGTGTTGTCTGTCAGAATCAGGACATTCTTTCCTCGCACAGTCGCCAGAAAAGCCTTCAGGGTAATCCTGACGGCCCTCACCTCCAACAGATTGATATGGAGTCTGGACTCCGACAGAGACCAACGACCCCTGACAACTCGTTAGCATGAGCTCCCCATCCCGTGAGGGATGCGTCCTTCACAATCGTCACCTCCGGCCAGGGTAGCCAAAAAGGAGCTCCCTGCGTCAGATTGCCTTCGACGGCACACCACAGAAGGTCCTGGGTGACAGGAAGGCACCTGAACAGGGTTTGATATCCTGCCGGAGGACTGAGACCACTGGAGCTTGAGTGCCCATTGCAAAGATCTCATCTGCAACCTGGCCTCTGGCACCAGAAGAATGCAGGATGCCGTGAGGTTGAGCAATCTCAAGAACTCGAAGGCTGGGAGACTCTGGGCAAGCTGAAACTTGTGCACCATCTGCAGAATGTGATGAGCCCTCACATGGGGAGGAAAACATTGCCCCAATGACGTGTCGAGCACTGCTCCAATGTACTGGAGCCTCTGAGTTGGTGTCAAATGGGACTTCTTTAAGTTGTGGGAGAAGCCCAGCTTGTGGAGGGAGTGGCAGGTGACTCACAGATGATCCAAGACTTGCTCGGGAGAGCGCGCCCTGATCAACCAATCGTCCAGCTAGGGGTAGACGTGAATCCCCCTTTCCTGAGATGCGCTGCCACCACTACCATGAGCTTGGTGAAGACCCTCGGGGCGGAGGTCAATCCGAACGGCAGGACCTGAAACTGAAAATGCGAGTCGCCAACTGCGAACCTCAGGTACTTCTTGTGCTTTGGATGGATCGGCACATGAAAATAAGTGCCCTTGAGGTCGAGAGACACCAACCAGTCCTGAAGTTGAAGGGCCTGAAGGACTTGAGAGAGAGTAACCATCTTGAACTCGTCCTTCCTGAGGAGTTTGTTCAAACCGCGTAAGTCCATGATGGGTCTCAATCCCCTGTCTTTCTTGGAAATCAAAAAATAAGGGGAATACCACCCCTTGTTCCTCTCCGCTACAGGCACCAGTTCTATGGCGCCTATCTCCAGCAGGGATTGAATTTCCTGTGCAAGGAGTGGATCCGGACTCTTCAAAGATTCCCTGGTGGATTGTAACAAGGCCTCTGCCGGAAAGGAAGGCAGTAGCCGCAGGCTTTGATCTCCAGAACCCACACATCTGAAGTAATGGCACGCCACTCTACAAGATGCTGTGCCAGCCTTCCCCCAACAGGCGAACCATGGGACATGGCCTCATGACTGAGCTGAAGCGACTGTGGCATTGCCTGAGGGCAAAGAGGCAACTGCCCGAATGGCCTTGGCACCTCGAGTACCTTGTTTTTCACCTCTGGCACTCCTACGGTGTCCCTGTTGACTGGCATCTCTTCTCGCTTTACCAAAGGATGAGTAGTAACGAAAGGAACCTACCTCCCCCTCCATTGATGTCCCCTAGGGCGAAAAGGCGGAGGTTGTCGAACTGCAGCGCCCAACAACTTTGCTGCAGCTTTGGAGGTCTGCAACCTCTCAAGGCTCTCGTCAGCCTTGCTGCCAAAAAGATGTTCCCCGTCAAAGGGCATGTTGAGGAGCCGGGCCTGCACATCAGGAGCAAACCCTGACCTCCGCAACCACGCAAACCTGCATATTACGGTGCTCGCCGCCATGGACCGGCTGACGCAATCTGCCATGTCCAAACCCGACTGAATGGCCTCAGACATGGCATCCTTGCCATCCTGGACCATAGCAAGGAAACCATCCCGTTCATCCCCGTCGGGAATATGTTCAGCCGCCAAGGAAATACAGTTCCACAGAGTGTGCGTCAAACGAGATAAGGCACACACGGAGTTGGCCGCCTGAAGCGCCATCCCCCTGAAGAAAACACTTTCTTCGCCCAACCATCAAAACGCTTGTCCCCATCAGGAGGGATGGCAGGATACGACGCCTGCTTTGCTGGGGCCGTAGCCGCCTGCACCACCAAACTCTCCGGAGTGGGGTGCTTGGTCAAGTAGCAGGGGGGGTCGCTACTGGCTGGGCGGTATTTTCGCGGCAAACACTTGCCCACTGTCGGCAGACTCTCCGAAGCAGTCCAAGCCGCCGCCACCCTCCTCTGTAGAGCCATATGGAACGGCAGTACCGGGTCAGTTGGTGGACCTTGGTCAAGGATATCCGTAAGGTCCCAAAGTACTCGGTGACCCTAGACATAAGGCGCCGGTACGAGGATTTGGCATAAGTGCCAGGCTCAGGCCTACAAATTTCCACCTCCAGAGAGGGCCCAGACCACTGGCGTTGTGCAGGGACTGACGCAGGTCCTCAATTTGGCTATGGCCCGAAAGAATCTCATCTGGCACCGTAATAGGAACCATGCCATCATCAGAGCCCTCATCCACCTCTCAAATGTATTCAAGAGGGCACAGAATGGGGAACAAAGCCATGCATGACCTTGTCCAGAGCCTTTCTATGGGGTTCCACCGTGCCCCGGGGTACCCCCATTGAAACAGCCTCGAAAGGCGTCGAGTGAATTGGCGTCGACGCCAAACACGGCGCCGACAGCATCAACGCGTCGACACAGCCCTCGAGGACGGAGCCCCGAGCGTGTACTTAGACAGCCTGGGCACCGATGACTTTATCGGAGGCGGAGCGTCAAAAGAGTCAGTCGACAACCACGGCGTCACAGGCGTCGACGTCTTCCTCGAAGACACCACAGGTGCACACGGTTTCGACCACGTCGAGGACCGGGACCTGGAACGGGCATGACGAGAACGCTTGTCCGAGCGGGACCTTTCCCGCGAATCATGCCAACCACCCAAGCCCTAAGGGGTACAAGCTGTGTCTCTCGACCGATCACGACCGACCCCACTTGGAGGCACGGACGGACCAGTGCCCTGCGATTTAAGAATTGCTAGCATTTTCTTACCGAAAGAAGCCCATTCCTTCGGCGTCGCATGCTTGGTGGGATAAGCGACCCGCCGACGGGCAGAGTCCTCGGAATGAGGACGGGGAAGGCGACCGATGACGGCACTTCCGGGAGTGCCTCGAAGAGGCAGAGGAGTGGCGGGACCTACTCTGGGACCAAGACCCACTGGACTTCCGACGACGATGCGGAGTGTCGCCCCTCGAATCATCCGTCGAAAGCCCTGCAGAACTTGACTTCCGTGGCTTGGACACCTTACCTGCCAACAGTTTCTTCTTGCGCTGCCGCAAGGCTTTGGACTTAAGCGACTGGCAGTCGACATAGTCATCCGTGTCAGGGGCCTCCCCGAGGCACCAGAGGCAGGCGTTGTGCGAGTCCGTCGCCGATATCTTGGACCCACAGTCCTCGCACTTCTTAAACCCCGTACGTGGGGTGGAAGACATCACGAAGGATATACTTCACAAACGAACAGGTTCGAAGAACCGATAAAGAACAGAAACTCCAAAGAGTCGAGGCGCGCTGAGATCTCCGAAGCGAACACGTTTACGGAAAGAACGGAACTGAGGCGACGAGCATCGTACTTATAACATCCTGTGACGTCGGCGGTCGTCCTCGAGGGCCGCGTATCGACGCAGGACGCAGAAAGATTTTCCGAAGCAGCACAGCTGTGGTGATTAAAGTCAGATGTGGAATACGTCGGAGGACCCAATCCCCTCAAAATAATGATTAGAGGCAGTTCTGGTTTCCTTCCCCAATCCTTCCGAGGTCCAACTGGGTACAATTGTTGTTTACAGTAGAAATTAGTATGACATGAATTATTTATGGTTGTACATGTACTGAATGCAACACTGCTTTTCCAATTGTGGAATCTTGACCAGAGGAAGAGACTAAACTAAGATTTATTAAAAGTGTGCACAGCCGACCATGTGGCAGCTGCACATATATCCCTTATTGGAACTCCCCTCTGTAAAGCAGAAGAAGTTGCCATGCCTCTGGTCGAATTAACTCTTGGGTGTTCTGGAGGATCTTTCCCCAGCAGTTTGTAGCATTCCGATATTGCTAGTATAATCCATCTGGATAGGGTTTGTCTGGTAATAGCCAACCCCAATTTGTGACCTGAATAGCCCACTAATCACTGGTCATCCTCTCTTAACCTTGTCATTCTGGAGATGTAAAAGCTCAGTGCACGTCTAGGGTCAAGCCTGTGAAGCCTCTCCTCTTCCTTCCCAGGATGTGGAGGAAGATAAATGGATGGTAAATGTATTTTCTGAGTGAGATGAAACTCGGTCGAATTTGGGGCGAAAAGCTGGCTTCACTTTCAGTAACACTTTGTCTTTATAAAATCTAGTGTAAGGAGGCTTGCAGGATAAATCCTGTAGCTCGCTCACCCTTCGGGCAGATGTAATCGCTGCAAAAAAAAAAAATGGTTTTTAGAGTTAGTAGCCTCAAAGGACAGGAGTGTAAAGGCTTGAAAGGCGCTCCCATCAGAACGTTTAACACTAAGTTGAGATCCCAAAGTGGGCCTTGAAACGGGATTGGAGGGAAAGCATTTGTCAGTCCTTTTAACTATTGTACTATCAGAGCTATCTTAAAGTAAGAGACTTCCTCTGAAGTGCGCTTAAAAATAAAAAGCTCCGCCAAATATCCCTTGATGGTACCAATCTGGAGCCCCAGATTTGCCAGGTGTAATAAAAAGGATAACACCATTGGTGTATTAAATGTAAAAGGGTCAACATTCTTATCTCTACACTGCTGCAGAACATATTCCAGCGGCACACAGATTTAGTAGCTAGCCTTCTGACCGAAAGCAAAATCTCCATTAAGTTATCTGAGAGGTCCCAATCCTTATATCTCAGCCTCTCAGAAACCATGCGTGAAGGCTGAGCATCCTGATATCAGGATTGAGAACCCGACCCTCCTCTCGTGAGAGAAGGCCTTCTGTTTTGGGAAGACGTATTGCAGGGCAGATGGACATGTCCAGAAAGTCCAGGTCCTCCTGGCCCAATCCGGGGCAACTAGGATCATGTATTTCCTGAACTTTCTCATCCTCCAGAGAAGTGGAAATTCTCAGTCCACTCCGAACGCGTCTCCTAGAGCAGTATAGTTCGCACTTCCAGTTGGCCGCGGTCACGAACAGATCCACTTGAGGGTTCCCCAAAGATGAAGATCTCTTTAAGGACCTCCTGAGCTAGTTCACACTCGTGGGAGACTGCTCTGCCTGCTCAGAGCGCCCGCTGGCGAGTAAGTACTCTCTGGCTAGATGAACTGCCAACAGAGATTCCTTCTTGTATTGCTCAGTACCAGAGCTGCATTGCCTCTCTGCACAGTGGTAGTGATCCTACACCACCTCTCCTTTTCAGGAAGTACATGGCCACTGTGTTGGTCAATCATTATCAGCACATTCTTTCCCTGTACAGATGGCAGAAAGGCCTTTGCCTTCAGCGCTAGTCTGATCACCCTCAGCTCTAAAAGGTTGATATGTAGTTTGGACTCCGATGGAGACCGCCGATTGTCAGATCGGTGGTATGGTCTCCCCACCCCGTGAGTGAGGCATCCGTCACTACTGTTATCTCCGGCCATGGTTGCCAAAAAGGTTCTCCTTTCAAGAGGTTCTCCTGACAGGCCCACCAATGAAGATCCAGTGAGAGACTGCTTGGGATTTGTAGGGGGTCTGACATCCTTCCTAAGAATTGTGACCACCAATTCCTGAGAGCCCATTGGAGAGATTTCATTCTCAGGAGAGCCTGTGGCACCAGAAAAATGTAGGATGTCATGAGGTCGAGCAACCTTAGAAAATCAAAGGCGATAGACTTGGGTATTCTGGAATTTGGTCACCATCTGCAGAATTTCTTGGGCCCTTACCTCTGCCGGCAAGGCTTTTCCCAGGGATGAATCCGGGACTGCGGCGATGAACTGGAGTCTTTGTGATGGTGGTATGTGGGACTTCTTGAAGTTGAGGGAGAAGCTCAGTCTGTGAAGGCAGTGGCAGTTGTAGCTGACCTGATCCAGGGCCTGTTCTGGGGAACTGGCCCTGATCAGACAATCGTCTAGGTAGGGGTAAACATGAATTCCACCCCTTCTGAGACTCGAAGCCACAACCGTCATCAGTTTGGTGAAAACCCTCAGGCAGGAGGTCAGCCCAAATGGCAGAACTCGAAACTGATGAGAACCGCCAATGGTGAACCTCAGGTACTGTCTGTACTTGAGATGGATCGGTACATGAAAGTAAGCATCCTGAAGGTCCAATGATACCATCCAATCCTGTAGCTGTAGGGCCTGAAGGATCTGAGGGTTACCATCTTGAACGTGTCCTTCCTGAGGAACTTGTTCAAATCTCTTAAGTACAAGATGGGTCTCAATTCTCTGTCCTTCTTGGGGATTAAAAAAACTACAGGGAGTACCAACCCTTGTTCCTCTCTGCTACAGGTACTAGTTCTATAGCAGCTTTCTCTAGCAGGGTTAAAATCTCATGCATAAGGAGCGCGTCTGGAGTTTTCAAAGAGTTGTTCCCAGGTGGAAGACTGAGGTTTTTGCATAAAAAGGAGGCAGTAACCTTGGGCAACTGTTTGCAATGCCCATGCATCTGAAGTAATAGCATGCCATTCTGTCAGCTAGCCTCCTACTACAGTCTTGTGAATGAAGACCTCAGAGGGGTTTTGGAGCAGCTGACGCAGTGGCTGAAGGTAAAGCAGCCGCTGCTGTTGCAGTCTTAGCATTTCTTCCCCGTTCACCGTGGGGGACTCTTCCTTGTCCTCTTTGAGCTGGCTGTCCTCTGGCCCTTCCAAATGTGGAGTAGTGACGAAAGGACCTACCCTCTCCAGGGTGTACCTGTGGGGCGGTTTGGAGGTTGTCTGATTGCAGCATCAAGGAATTTGGCTACTGCCTTGGAAGTTTGCAGCTTCTCCAAACTCTCATCAGCTTTGTTCCCGAATAAATGAGTGCTGTCAAAGGGCATGTTGAGAAGCCTGGATTGTACGTCTGGGGCAAATCCTGATTTTCTCAAACAGGCAAATCTGTGCATCACTGTACGTGCCGCCATAGCTCTGCCGATACCGTCAACAGAGTCGAGACCCATCTGGAGGGATTCGCACATTGCATGTTTCCCATCCTTAACAATGTTTAGGAATCCGTCTCGCTCTTACCCTTCAGGAATATGGTCAGCCGCCATAGAAATGCACTCCAAAAGGGTTTGTGTGTTACGCTCACCTGGCTCCCACAGGGGCGTTGGTCGGACCCGGACTGCTGCGGCCTCCACCCACGTGATGCGTAGTGCAGCGATGACTGACTGGATCTGCCCTCCTAATCTTGTCTGCTTGACCTGTAGAAATATTCTCCTACAAGTGGAGAGATGGATTTAGCCAGTTGTGGATTCAAGTAATAGCTCCCCCACAGTCCTCCCCACTAATCACCTCTGTGCCCTCTCAGCAATCTCACCTTATATTCTTGAAGGATGAGCCCTCCATCCTGCGAAGCACGCAGGGGCGTGTTGATGAACAGTTACTTCATTGGCCTGAAGATATTGGAAGAGTTGTAGACTAATCTGGACTCCAAAAACGTCCTGGCGAAGAGCAGTAAGTATATAGTTAGTAAGAGTTCAAAATGTCTGGAATTCACTCCTGCCCAATTCCTCTATTATCTTGCAACTTTGACCCAATAAGAAGATTGACTGCTGAAAGCGCTCCGGTAAAAGTCTGTGTTACCAAACACTGTCCGGTAAATAATGGCAAGGGTTAAACTTGCTGCTTTCTCCTTTTCTTACAGGTGCGGCATAAGAAGATGTGGCGTGCTGATGAATACCACCTCTGGCAGTAAAATCAGAAGCATGTGGCGGCTAAAGAGATTGTCGGTCTGTTCTCTCTGCTCACCTTGTTGTTTCTTGCCCCCCTTAGGTGCCGGGATTCGGTGATGTAAAGATGGAGACAGCGCCGGATCGAAGAAATGCTGCGTGGAACGGCGAGTATGGCGCGGCGCTGCTGCTGCGATGCAACGCTATTAAAACAAAGTCTTTCCTCTGGTTTGAAGAGGCGATTAATCCGGAATCAGGTAATACTCTTGTTCTAACCTTTGCTTCTTTCCTTCCTATGGCGCCAGGACTGATGTCCCATATGAGCCTGGCGCCATAGGCGCCAGGCCTGAACCCAGACAGCCCCTAACATGGGTTGCAGGGTTTTCTCAAGGCAACATGATGCCTGCTCCCGGGGCAGATGGACGTGGTCTGGATGCCCGGGGGTATGCATCATGACATTGTGTAAACCTTGCTAACGTGCACGTAGCACTAGCCGATTTTAAGGCCATACTCCCGGCCCAACAATTGTTTGGGCCATGGTGTCGCAACGCTTGTCGTCCCTATCCACAGGTATTGTAGGAAAGGCATTTTGCCTACTCGTTGAGGTGGCCGCCTGAACAGCCAGACTTTCCGTTGTTGAGTGCTTGGACAGGTAAAACGGGTCAGAGCTTTAAAAACTGTACTTTGCCGTCAACATCTTATTGACAGTTGGAATGACCTCTGGTGCTTCCCAGTTAGTAGTCTCACATCTTTATAAGGCTTGATGAAAAGGTACAACTGAAGCCTCTTGTGGCCCTTTTTCCAAGATAAGTATAAGATCATCTTGTTCAAAGACTGGTATAGGTCTTTACCATACGTACTCCATAACCCTTGACATCAGTTGCCGGTATGTCACTTCTCCGAGGTCACCAGGATATGCCCTGCAAAATTCAACCTTTGGTGAGGTGTCTATTCCACTAGCCTCATGAAGGCATTCCTGTACGTTTTTCATACGTGAACCTTCTGAAATCAATGCCTCAGGCACTGATGGTGTTCCATATAATAACCCGAAAGGTCTGGCTTCATCACAAGAGTCTTCTGCATCTTCATAAATAGAAGAGAGGAATTTGAAAAAAAAAAAATCTGATCGTGGTAAAGGTGTGTATGCCTTATCCAGTGTAGTCATTTGTGGTCAGCATATGTGGCGTCGAGGAGGTCGACGCTCGAAGCGTAGATGGCTTCTCCAAAGTTATCAGTGTTGATGGCGCACCTTTCGACCGTGATGGTATTGAGTCTTTCGGCGTCAATGACGTTGATGGCTCAGTCCTCGAGGGGACTTTTTCTCGACTAGAGATATTTTTTGATTGCTCTCGAAGAGTCTTATCCGCAGGGTCTGAAGACGCACGGCTCTTATGCTTATGAGGTCTTTCGACCGGGCCATGTGTTAAGGGTGTAGTCGAGGGGGGCAACGCTGCATTCTCGAACATCTTTAACATCCGTAATCGAAACTCTTCCCGCTGGGCCGGTGAACTAAATTTAGTGGGGCAAACTACCCGTTCTGGTGAGGAACTTGTAGACGAGGAAGTTGGCGACCTATGGTGCAGTTTCTTTCTGTGTCTAAAGATTGAGTGGTGTGAACCACTTTGTGACCGGGAACGTTTGTTCTTTCTTCGATGAGGAGAAACTGTTCGACTCGTCCAAAGGTTTTTGCTTTTTTGACAGAGTGGAAGGAGATTTTTGGGTCCTACCTGCCGCCTGCTTCCCTCTACGCTCTCTCAGGGCCTTGGCTGTCATAGAAAGGCAGTCTTCACACTCAGATGATGGGGGAGTTGACCACAGGCACCACAGGCAGATCCTGCGAGGGTCCGTCACAGACATCTTCGCACCGCAGTCACTGTATTTTTTGAAGCCGGATCTCAGTGTGGACGACACCGAAGACAAAGCCATTACGTTATTCTACTCGAAGAATGGAAGACATTCCTTAAAGAAGTATTGAATATATTCCTGTCAAGGAACAAGGCGTACTGCATCCGAAGGGATAATCAATCTTCTATCTAAATAAATCTGAATCTTTGGACATATTTAATTGCAATATTTGTTGACATGAAAATTTTAAAGGCGAGCGCGAGTGACGAGTGTAATTAATTTCACCAAGATGATATGCAACCTTGTGCTCAAAAGTCACAATTACCAATATATAGCTTCTTCTGGTAAGGTATTTCAGAAATAAAATAAAGCAGTGGGCTGTGGTGGTGCTTAGAAAGAGTGTAAATGTGAAACAGTTAAGTACCCCAACTCCATCCTATTCAAATGCAAAGTCAAATGAAAGAATTCTTATGCCAGCTCTGAGGACTAGAGGCCAGGCCAGAGGGAGTTAGGGCCAAGGGCTTCACACCCAATGTTACCCTATGGAGGAGAGGGTTGGACAGAACAGGTATGTTAACGTAATCCTCTTAGTCCGATTCTTCCAGATACCACTGAAGGTAATCCAGAATCTGTTGAGGACACAACCTTCTGCGCTTGGTTCGGGTGAGTAAGGTCCATAGGTCGTGGATGCAGAGGTCACTTTTTCGTGTTGGGAGTTGGTCTTGTTGTACAGCAAACGGTTCCAGTCAGTTTCTAGAAGAAGAGCCCAAATGAAGAAAACGTGAAAATTCTGCAGTGCAGGCCCTCCAGGATACTTCACATTAGTGAAGAAAAATTGTTTCAACGAAGGTCATCACAGTCAGGCGTTTCATAACAGGCAACTTGCGTCATAAGCTGGAGATCTACAAAGTAACAGGAATGACAGCTGCAGTGAGGTACCCCAGGAAAGAGCTATTCAGTCCACTGGTTGGGCCAGGGAGACTTCCAAATGCACGGTTCTTCGAGCAGGGGTCAGAGTGGTTGTACCCACAGGTCCACAGGCCAAGCACCAACGAGGATCCTCTGAGAGAAGAGCAGGGCTTCACCGGGCCAATGAATGGAGGCAATACTGGTCAGCTTCAGGAGTCGTCAGCAGGCTGCACTTCTTTGTATCTTTGTAGAAGTGTTGGTTCCAACAATGATCTGTTGAACAGCTGAAGCAGCCTCCTTTTATCCAAGATTCAGGCTGGGAGCTAGCCCAAACCCACCAATTGTAAGGGTCTGCACCATTCAAACATCCCAGGGTTGTCCAATCCTGGATGACCACTGCACTTTACATCCGTCCAGCAACAGACCTTTGGGCACTAAAGGATGTGGACTGGGACCGGACAGTCCCAGACCATTCCTCTGGGTCACAAACACAAAGTACAATTGCCTGTTAAAGCCACAGCTTTCCATCGAAAGGGGACTTCCATACAAGGCATTTTCTGAAATGAAAAGGCAGGAAGTAGGCAAAAGAACAAGCAAAACCTCTTGGGGCACAGGCATCCTAGGGTGCTAGCTACCTTTAGTAGCCATTTGCAGTAAATTCAAAAGTGCACAAGAAAAATATCACAAAAACAATACAAAAATCACAGCTGCCACCAACTTGTCTTTGGTACAACCAAAAGTCCATCATATTAAAAAGTATCAAGATTCCAAGTATCCTAACTGCACTTCTCTGTAAGGTGGAGAGTATACTTTTAGCACTGAAAGAATTCCCAATGAGAGATAGTCTCCCCATACTGACAAACTTATAAGACTACTCAGTTTGCCCAGAAGAATGAGCAAAACAGGCAAGGGAAGTAAAGCAGAGGGCTTTACTGAACTCCAAAAAATCAGGACATGGTTTAAAACCAGCAAAAAGAATGGGGGGTTTTACAGGCATCTATGGAGGGAAAGGTGAATAAAGAAAATATTTCCTAACACCTACCACCACCTGGCAAGGACTGATCTCTGGACCTGTCCCAATGGCACAGTATAATTGAAAACACACTTGTCGTACACAAGCATTGCATCACTGTTGTATTTCAGACACTCCTACTCTTTCAAAAACACAGGAACACAAACCATCATGCCTGTTTAAGCCTGGGACAAAATACCCTTATGAAACACCACAAATTGAAACCTTCCCTTTTTCTGTTGTAAATCAAGAGCAGGAACAATCTTTGATACATTACTCACCGTAATCGGATTTCTGATGCTTGCATCTGCTTAAGATTTACATGTTATGCACAGGCCGACATCTAGTGGTAGCAGCGGAGTATTACATTTTTTGTTTGAGGAGTAAAAAGACTACCCTCCCATTTCAAGCCAGCCTCTAGGGTGGGACCTAAATGTTGTACTTGCAAAGCTCATGGGACCACCCTTTGAGCCTATGCATAAATCCAGCCTTAAACACTGTACATATAAAACTGCCTTTCTGGTGGCTATCACCTCCATAAGAAGTCAGTGAACTACAAGCTTTGTCAGTGCAAGACCCTGTCTTTGCTATCCACAAAGACAAGTTGGTACTAAGAACACACCCTAGGTTTTCACCCAAGTTCACATCTAAGTTCCATGTCAACCAGTCCATTGAACTACCAGCTTTCTATCAAACCCCTTCAAGCTCAGCTGAGAAAATTCTACATACAGTAGATGTAAGGAGGGTAGTCGTTTACTATGTAAACAAGACAAAACCACTACGAAAAACAGACCAACTGTTTTTCTCCGTGGCTTCTAGCTGGGAAGGAGATCACGTATCAAAAAACGCCATCTCCAGATGGATAGTGAAATGCATACAACTCTGCTACTCTCTATCAAACAAAACTCTGCCTTTCACACCAAGAGCTCACTCTACCAGAGGTACAGGAGCTACTTTCTGCCTTTATTGCAAACGTCCCACTGGACGCCATTTGCAGAGCAGCTACATGGAGCTCTATTCATACCTTTACTCAGCACTACTGCACTGACACAGATTCTAAAGCAGATTCACAGGTGGGACAAGTGGTGCTAAAACATCTATTTGCTGCTGCACCTTCTCACAACCCACCACTTTCTCCAGACACTGCTCGCTAATTTATGCATAGCATGTGATCTAAGCAGATCCACAAGCCTCAGAAGGGATACATTACTCACTGTAATCGTATCTCTGATGCTTGTATCTGCTTAGATTCACATGCGCTCACCCTTCCTCCACTGTGGAGAAGGAGCATGTATGCTTTTCTGGCTTACCTACTCTTATCTGCTTTATTACATTTGTACTCACGGTACATTTCATGCTACCTCATGTCAGAAACAGAACCATCCGAGGGACCTCAACGAGTGAAAGACCATGGGAACAGTGGACGTCGCACTAGGGATATTACTGGCACGCACTGTCGACGTCCCTTTTCGAGTTTCGAAAACAATGTAATACTCTGCGGCTATCACTAGATGTCGGCCTATGCATAGCATGTGATCTAAGCAGATGCACTAGCCTCAGATAGATTATGTATATATTACATTACTCGCCGTAATCATATTTCTGATGATTGTATCTGCTTAGATTCACATGCTATGGATAGGCCGACAGATACTGGTAGCCACAGATTACTACATTTTTTTGTTTTCAAAACTTGAAAAAGGGACGTCAACAGGGTGTGAGAGTAATACTATCCCTAGTGTGACCTCCACTGTACCCATGGTCCTTCACGCATCGAGGTCCCTCAGATTGTTTTGTTTCGGACATGAGGTAGCATGAAGTGCAGCGTGAGTACAGATATAATAAAGCAGATAAGAAGGGATAAAGCCAGAAAACCATCTATGCTCCTTCAACTCCAAGAGGGAAGGAAGGGTGGGCGCATGTAAATCTAAGCAGATACAAGCATCAGAAATACGATTACGGTGAGTAATGTATCCCTTTTGAAGCTTGTGGATGTGCTTAGATCGCATGCTATGCCTAGACTAGCAAGCAGTATCAGGAGAAGGAGGTGGGTTGTGAGAAGGTACGGCAGCAAATAGATGTTTTAGCACCACTTGTCCCACCTGTGAATCTGCTTTAGATTCTGTGTCAATACAGTAATGCTGAGTAAAGGTATGTATGGAGCTCCATGTAGCTGATTTGCAAATGACGTCTGGTGGGACGTTTGCAAAAAAGGCCCAAGTAGCCCCTTCACATCTCTTGTAGAGTGAGCTCTTGGTGTGAAAGGCAGAGTTTTCTTTGGTAGGGAATAGCAGAGCTGCATGCATTTCACTATCCATCTGGCGATGGGAGTTTTTAAAACGTGATCACCTTCCCTGCCAGGTGCTATGGAGACAAACAATTGATCTGTTATTCTTATCGGTTTTGTTTTGTTACATAGTACAAAACTGCCCTCCTTAACATCCAGTGTATGGAGGTTCTTCTCAGCTGAGTTTGATGGATTTTGGAAAAATGTAGTAAGTTCAATGGATTGGTTAACATGGAACTTCGATATGAATTTTGGCGAGAACCTAGGATGTGTTCCAACAACCAATTTATCTTTGTGGATGATAATGAAAGGGTCTTGTACAGAGAGGGTACAACGTTCATTAACACCAGTTTTCTTTTCGTGGCACTTTTAGCCGAAAAAATGTTTGCTGAAAAAACATTGAAAAATATGGAGGTGGAGGGGGGGGCATATAAGGGGTGGCGTGGTGTGCGGTATAGGGATAAATAAGGGGGAGGGGGAAGCGCCCTCCCCTAATAAAAAGAAATTCGATTATTTTTTTAGCAAACATTTTTGGCCAAAAAATGCCACAAAAAAAGGACGAAGAATTAACATAGAACCACTGAGAGTTCTTGTAGTTCACAGACTTGTCTTATTGAAGTGATAGCTACTAGAAAGGAAGTCTTGTAAGTTAGATGTTTTAGGCTGGCTTTGTGGATTGGCTCAAAGGGTGGACCCATGAGTATTGTGACAACAAAGTTAAGGTCCGAACCTGGAGGAGGATTTGAAATGGGAGTGAATAGTCTTTTTTTACTCCTTCCATTAATCCCTCGAAAACAAGTACTTTCCACTAGAACACTGATTCTTTGGGGATGTCCATACACCTTTGTGGAAGATTACGTGTCCAAATTCTATGAATACAGGAGCCAAGCTGCTGAGTTCACAGTTTGAGGGTATGGATGGAATGTTGTCCCTTTGAGTTGGGACTGCATGTTGAAAGATCACGGAAGCTGGATTGGTTTGCACATTGCTAGTGTGAGTAGGTGTGGAAACCATGGTTGACATGCCCACATTGGAGCAATTAGGATTAGAGTGACTTGTTCTTGGAAGCATCTTGTGCACTATTTTATATGAGGAGTGGCGTTGGTGTAAAAGCGTAGGCAAGTTTCTCTGAGCAACTCCTCCATTGGGCGTTCCCCTTGGACCCTGGCTGGGGAAACCTGCATGTGAAGTCTGGGCATTATGCATTTTGCTTTGTTGCGAACAAGTCTAGAGGTGGATGCCCCCATCGGGTGAACATATCGTCTAAAATACCTTTGTGAATTTGCCACTCGTGTCCTGCCAGTAGTAGCAGACTTCTGCTCAGTATCTGCAGAAATAATCGAATACAAAAATACCTAAAGATAAATGACAATTGTTTGGGTCGAATTCATTAGGTATGATTAAATGTAGTCTTAAGACCCATCTCTTTGCCTAAGTATGTTCTCTCCTTTCTGTGCATCTCTATAGCACCATTATGCTGTTCGTGACAGTGCGCTCTACAAATGCCCCAATTCCTTGATGAAAATCTGCACAAGCCAGCAATACTTTGCTGGTAAAGGTTTATCGACGAAGTTATCATGATTTCGAGAGGCACACAATTGGATGAATTCCTTGTGGATGATGCACTGTGTCTTCAACTTGATCCTTGCAGCCACCGGGAGCCAGTGGAGGGATTTCAGGGCCGGAGAAATGCAGTCCCTGGGCTTGGGCCAATTATAAGTCTTGCAGCACTGTTCTGAATGAGTTGAAGAGGGCAAAGAGTAGAGGTAGGAAAACTGAGGAAGAGGCTGTTGCAGTAGTCCAGCCTAAAGAGAACCAGAGCTCTGGAGACTGTCAGCTTCTGGGGGAAAGTGAGAAAAGGGAAAATACCTTTGAGGTGGTAAAGCTGGAAGTGGACTTTCTTGGCAAGGTCTGATATGTGGTGATAAGGAGAGTGTGGAGTCCAAGATCACTCCAATGTTTTTTGCCTCACCAGAGGGTGAGGGCAGAGGGCCAGAGGAGGAAGGCCAGAGTGAGAGGTAAAGCGGGAGCTGGGGTACCAATGAGAAGGATCTCTGTCTTGCTGGCATTGAGGCAGAGATTGTTATAGGCACACCATCACTGAATAGCAGATAGTGAGGGATGAGCAAGGAGGAGGCGGAAGAAGGTAGCCTGAAAGAAAGCTGGATGTCATCCAGTTAGAGGTGAAGGTAGAGATTAGGAGGGCCAAAGGGGCCAGATAGACTTTGAAGAGTCAGGGAGAGACGATAGAGCCCTAGGGAGCACCACATGTAGAGAGGTGGTGGAGAGATATGAACAATCTGAACCAAGCTGGACCTGGGAGTGTCAGTTCAGGAGGAAGGAGGTCAGCCAAGTCAGAGCCTGATCCGTGATGCCAATGTTCTTGTGGAGACGAGTAATCAGGATGTTGTGGTTTACCGTGTCAAAAACAGAGGAAAGGTCCAAGAGAATGAAGTTTGTGATTTGAGAGCAGATCTTCACGGGTGCTCAGCAGTGCAGTTAACGTGCCTCTGGTTGCTCAGAAGCCAGACTGAAGGTCATGAAGACAACCAACAGATTCAGTGTAGTGGGTTAGCTAGGAGATAGCCAACTTCAAGGAGTTTGCCCTGGAAAGGAGCGATAGAGATTGTGCAACAGATTGCCAGAATGGAGGGGTCGGCAGAAGGATTCTTTTAGTAGGGGTGCACAAGGGAGTGCTTTAAAAGAGAGGTGAAAGTGCCAGTGGTGAATGAGTTATTACAGAAATCGGCCAAGGCTGGAGCGAGAGAACCACTGCTGTCCTTGATAGTTCTGGAGGAGCAGGGGGGGGGGTTCACCTATTTAGATGAGACTTTCATCGACCAGACTTGTCTGGAAACATCTTCAGGTGTTACAGGAGAGAAGGAGGAAGGGGCGAGGTGGCCAAGGTAGGCCCGATAGGGTTGGGGAGGTGGGGGAGAAGTGTTGGAGAGTGCAGATATGATGTCCTGGGTTTTAGTGGTAAAATGAGAAGCCAGAGCCGTGCAGAGGAAGATACTGCAGTAGGATTGGCCAGCTCCTTACAGATTTTGAAAAGTTAAGCCGTTGTAGATGCCGCAGAGATTCTGGCTTGAATGTGGACCCGCTTCCTGGAAAAGATGCAGAGTCTATATTGCCTTTGGAGCAGACAACAGGCCAGTTTGTCAGTGGGTGCACCCAAAGATCCCCACTTCCGCTCAGCTACTCTGAACTTGCTTTCAGAGCAGCCAAATCAGAGCCTTACCAAGAGTTTCACTTTGTGGCAAGCTTCAGGCGGATCCTCGTTACAGAGGCAAGGATAACCAGAGTGTTGGAGATGGAGAGGTGAAGGTTGGAAAGGGCTGTGTCAGGATGCGAGTCAGTCGCAAGAGTAAGTGGAGGGGAGAAGGCAAAGGCAGCCACTGGCACTCGCTTCATAAGTCGAATGACCGCAAAGGAAGGTGGCAGTTCTGAGAGGGCCTTTGGCAAAGGGACAGGATGTTTCAAGTGAGAAGAGAGAAGAAAGTTGTCAGCCCAGGAGAGAGGACTACTGAGAGGATTAGAGAGGGGGATGCCTGAAGAGATGAGAGCATCCAAGATGTGGCCGGCAGAGTGCATCGGACCAGAGAGTAGAATGGAGACGGAAAGAGTTGCATAGGTTGCTAAAGAGCATGGGGAGTCCAGATGGATGTCGAGATCCGCGTTAGGGAGAATTTTCATTTTAGTGCTTAATTCCTCCCACCTTAGGGACCCGCAGCTCTTCTGCTGGGCTTTAGGACTTTTTAATTTTAACCCTGGAGTGAATGAGACGTTTTTCTCACTCGTGTTTTGACCCGATTTGGATTTTGTGTTTTAACTGTTTTTGGAGTCTGAAACTCCAAAGGCATATTTTTGTATGGTGGCACACAGCACCTTCAGTGCAGTGTCAGAAAAATCCTTTAGAATTCCCATAAGGTTTAAATACTTTTTCCTGTGTGAACTACTGTTCCCCAGAATAGTAAAGTGAAATTGACTTTACTTACCTTTTCTCTTTGTAGGTCCAGCACACATTTTATGTGGAGTGCTGGGGGGTTACACCTAGTAGCCCTATATCCTACATTTTCATGTAACATTTTTATGTTACCCTCACTACTTTAAATGGCTGGTGGCAGTGGTTTAATTTTCCTACCATTGTGCTTTTCTTCTGCAGGCTGAACCCTCAGCTGCACTACAGCACCCATGGGTGACAATTTTGTCAACATGGCCCCAGTCTTCTTTGTTCGCCATTTTCTGTTTGTGAGGTCTTTCTTGGGTTTTACTCTGTGCGTTGAGCCAGGTTTGAGACCGTTGTTCATTTTGCCTTTGATGGGCTTCATCCTTGAATCCCGCCTCGGGCTTCAGTGTGTATGGAAAGGCAGGATGTGAGGGAGGTTCCCAAAACTCCTGTCCTTTGTCTCTATGAGTGCCTGAATGAAACCAGTCCTGATTGGCTGGCTGTCCTTCCAGGACAGCCACCCTGCTGTGTGATTGACAGCCTAGGCTGTGCATGAAGGTGAGAAACCTGCTTAAAAGGCGAGGGTTTTGGGACTAGAGGCAGAGTCGACCGCTAAGAGAAATGCCCGATGAAGAAACCGTGAACAAAGTTTGCTGCATCCTCCTGGACCTTTGAATTGCCTGGTGAAGCCCTGCTGCTGTGCTGAAACTCCTTTTTCAATTCGACAGAGAAGCTCCGGAAAGGACGACTTCTTCCATTGGGTTATTGGGACCAACTAACCCCAAGACGAACTTCACTGGAGCATCTTCCCTGACTGGCTGTACATCTTTGCTGCTGCAGGAACAGAGTGTCAGGGGTCGAGAAATCCATAGTCGAGGGCAACATCTGAAATCTGGCTAGAAGCTCTAGGAATCACCTAAGGACTCTCCAGAAGGAGGACGACCAGAGCTCGAGTCCTCTCACCAGAGTGCAGGAACCAAGAAGTGAAGGAAGCCCAACAACCGGTATTCGAGATATGCAACAATGCGGTTAACTAAGCGTTGAAACCGCGAAGTGCCGCTGAAACGAAAAAAAGCCTGTAGCTGCCGACGACCTCCCAAGTACCCCCGCACGAGTCCTCCAGGCAATATCCCTCTTGTCCCCATGACTGAGGCTCAGGAACACGGGGTCTGTACTGCAGTAGCAAGACAGAATCCAGCTGGACCACTCTTCTTCAAACCAGAGGTACTGATTAGACTCTAGGTACTTTCCTCATTGTCTTTTTGCTGTGCTTTTCTCAGTTTGGAATTACTGTGGCTTACCCTTGGAGTTGATACCAACTCTCTTCTCACAGGCTTCACAGCTTGTGACAAGTGATTTTTCTTAAACTCTCTAACATTGTGCAAGACTGATTCTAAGAGGTCTTGCAGCTCCATAGACTTTCAAATTGACTTTGGCTGTCCTGGCTTCCTGCAGACTCTTCTAGCCCATTGTTTGTCCTTCATAGGTGGTAACTTGTTTTAGACTGTTACTGCTGGGAAAGGGTGGTCTAGATTTCATTGGAAGATTTAAGTGCCCTCACATATACTGAGAACCTGTTTAACCTTTTCCTTCCTTAAACATGTCCTTTCTGCAACCTCAGAATCTGCAAGTATAATTAGTGATATATAAATGTCATTACTGTCCTTGTGATTGAGGTCACCTAAGGGTGTAGGAATTGTGCATTAAGCATATCCAAAGATTATCCACTAACTTGCTCTGATTCTGAAAAGTAATTTTAAAGTATATTTACCTTGTTATATGAATTGCCTTTTGAAAGAAAGCTTATTTAAACATTGATGTTAAATAACTATAACAGATACCTTAAGTGTAAGTGTTACTTGTATTTACAAATTTCATTGCTAAAGCTCACCTTTACCCCTCTTGGGATAGGCCTGGCTGCTCAGTCACACTACCAACTTGTGTAGTACAGACCTATACCAAAAGGTGGGTCACCTAATACCAAGTAGATACGTTTTGTGTAGTCTCACACAGTGTGACTACATCAATTCTTACTTAACAATCCCCAAGCAGGAGAAGCTGGGAGGAGGAGGAGAGATCAGTCCATTCAGAGAGGAAATGGGTGACCGGGCCTGGTGGCCTGTAGATGGTGGTGAAGGTCAGAGAAGCCAAAAGAGAGAGAGCCTGCAGACCAGGCATTAAAAGGAGGAGCAAGTCTGAGTGGGGATGATGGAAGCAGGGATTAACTCAGGAAAGATCAGGGCCACACCTGCTCCGGGCCGGTTGGGCCTGGGCTCAGAGAGGATCTTGTAGCCCTTAGGGGGGAGTAGTGTGTCAAAACCCATGACACAGCCTTAAACCATGTCTTGTTCCAGGAGGTGGCAGATGTCAGGAGTGTTTGACAGCAGAGCGAGAGTTGAGAGTAGCCACGTGGAGCAGGTTGCCGCTTTCGAAAGACTTCCTGCTTGGGGGGATGGTGGGTGGGGGTGGGAGGATTAGGGCAGAGGAGCCAGAGGTGGAAGGAGGAGGTGGCCAAGGAGCCAGAGAAGTAGTGGATGGCAAGGGAGCCAGAGCAGTAGAAGGGTGAGGCAGAGAAGCTAGAGAAATGATAGAAGGAATATCATGAGAAGGAAGGAAGTTGATGAGGCGGGGAGGCGCCCATCAAAAAGAAGGAGACTGGGCTGAGGGCCCTGGACCAAGACTGTGCCATTTATATATACATTATGACGACTCTGGAAGACTGAAAGGGGGCCATGAGGACCTCCTGCTGGGTGCCATCATTAATGGGAGAGAAGTGCGACCATATGAATGGTCCATAGGTCGGCTGAAGGAACGACAAAGAGGATGTCAGTGAGAGTTTGTCTGGAAGAGGCACTGACGTAGTTGTCGGCAATGGGAAGGCCTGGATTGGAGATCAGCGTGTCCTTCTTGAACTTCTTCCTTTCAGATGGTGAGAAGAGAAGGATAGGAGATAGAAAAGCAGTTAGAGAAGATGTGGGAGATAGAGAGCACCATAGTGGGTGTGATAGAGGGCTGCGTGATATTAGACGCCGATTGCAGTCCTTCAACGTTTTCTGCGAAAAGCCCTTGCAGATGTCACAGGTATCCACGGAATGATGAGGGTAGAGACAATAGAGGCAGTCCATGTGCCCGTCCCCTTCATAAACCTTTTTCATTCCGCATGTAGCACACAGGCGAAACAACGCTTTCCCCGACATTGCAAAAGAAATGACTACAACCCACAAAAGTGTAGAAAGCACAAGGTGATCTCAACACTTTGGAGACGGTTGAAATCTGAGGAGAAGCCGCGGGGGCGGGGTCTATTTATACCCTACATCCTATTGGGTGGTGCGTACGCGTCCCCAAAGAACGTTGATAGGACACTAAATTATCCAAGTTTTCCAAGGGGAAAACGCTTTTTTAAAAAAAAAAAAAAAAAAGAGGGTTCCCAGCCCGACGACGGGGAATATTCTAAGCATGTGAATCCATGAAAGATCCAATGCTGGAGAAGAGAAGAAAAACACTGCACAGAGCTATGCCCGACAGGGTGCAAAAAGAGGGGAGTTGGGGATGGGGGTAAACCGAGGGAGAAGCAGACAACAGCAGAGCTCAGACTGAGACAAGGCAAGGGCAGCAACAGGCAGTGCATGGAGAATGCGATGGGAGCCAACCAGGATCAGCTCATCCAAGAAGGGAAGAGGCCTGGTGGGCAACAGTGGTGATCACAGCATAAGGGATGCAAGGCAGAGTGATAGAGGCAATACAACCATCTAGCGGTAAAAAAGCATGACAGCAAAGGAATGCAGAGAAAACAGTGAATGAGGCCTAAGCAAACACCTAGATGGAGAGAAAATGCAGCAGATGCAATAGAAAAACAAACAGCTTGCAAGAACAGCAGAAAACAAAAGTAGGACTACCAGGGAGCGGGATAGCCTAATGAATATTCAGACACAATGCAGGGTGAGATACGCATTGAAATGGAGGTAAGCAGAAGGTAGGGAAGTTTAGTAGGCCGCAGTAATGGCTATGTCCCCCGCCCGCACCAGTCTTACCGTGCGGTCGCCGCCGGTCGACGGCTGTGCTGCATGCTCACAAACTGCATTCTGGCCCTTCGACTACTGCACACCTGCGTCACGCAACACTGCAGTCTTGTACTACAAGGGCTTTGCTGCAGAGGATCCGATGCTCAGTTTTTAAAGTTTTAGATGCATAAATAACAGGCGCAATGACGGTCAGCGTTTCCTGCGCACCTTCAGCGCACAACACAGCCGCCTTGTCCCGAGAGTTCAAAACACATACCAAAATCCTCCAGGCGAGATTACAGAACGGGGTTCTTCTCATCAGACCATCAAAGCAGCTAAGGAACAAGTTACTTACCTGTAACTGTTGTTCTCCAGCATGGGTCTGGCATGGATTCACATGCTCATGAATATTCCCCGTCAGGCTGGGAATCCTCGGTAAAGAAAAAATCAGTATCAGTTTCGTTTCTGATCTGTCTTTCTCAGTAGTAACCAATCACTGGTCTCTGGGTCATACTGCCCCCAGCCAATGACTGCCCTCTCCCTAAGCCCCGCCTCTGGCAGCCATCTTCAGATTTGGTAGCATGCAAAGTGGCAGTATGACCTGGAGAACAACAGTTACAGGTAAGTAACTTGTTCCTTCTCCAGCATGGGGTCTGGCATGGATTCACATGCTCATGAATATAAGAATACATAGCAGTAAACACATGCACAACAAACGGAGGTGGAAAAACGGCCTCAACATTAAGCATTACATCAAAACTCAACATTAAGCAGTTCTTGCCTCCTCACGAGGCTCACCTTAGGCGAACAGGTTGCGCAGCACCGCTTGGCCGACCCTGGACTCTTCCCTGGAATCCCGGTCGACGCAGTAGAATCTCGTGAAGGTGTGGGTCGACCTCCACGTAGCAGCCCTGCAGATGTCCAGCAAGGGCACACCAGACAAGAACACCGTGGTAGCAGCGATAGCTCTGGTCGAATGGGCTCTCGGACGGCCAGGCAACGGTCGGTTTGCCAACCGATGACAGTGCGTGATGCAGCCGGAGAGCCATCTGGAAATGGAGGCCTCCGAGAGAGCCTTCCCTTGGTTCACAGGTCCAAAGTTCACAAAAAGCTGTGATGTCTTCCGAAAACTCTTCGTGCGGTCCACGTAGAACTTCAGCGCTCTCGCCACATCCAGCGAGTGCAAAGTCCTCTCGGCCAGAGACGAAGGCGACGGGAAGAAAACAGGTAAAACCAAGGGCTCGTTGAGGTGGAAGTCCGACGGCACCTTGGGCATAAATGAGGGGTGCGTCCTCAGCACCACCCTCGTGTCGTGAAAAGTCAAGTATGGAGGCTTGCAGGATAGGGCCTGGATCTCTCCCATTCGCCGTGTGGAGGTGATGGCCACCAGAAACGCAGTCTTCCACGAAAGTAATTTCAAAGGTGCCGAATGCAGGGGCTCGAATGGCACCCCCCATGAGCCTGGTCAGCACCACGATGAGTTCCCACGCCGGGGCAGGGGCCTTCACCGGCGGGAACGATCGGAACAGTCCCTTCATAAATTCCTTCACCAGGCGATGGGACCACAAGGACTCCCGTCCTGTGGTTCTGGTGTATCGGGAGATCGCAGCCAGATGTATCTTGATGGAGGCGTGAGCCAGTCCAGCCTTGGCCAGCGACAGTAGGTACGGCAGCACTCAAGGGGCCGTATTCCGTAGAGGGTTAATCTTCTGTGTACAGCACAAGACAGAGAACCTCTTCCACTTATGTCCGTAGCACTTGAGAGTTGAGGACGCCCTGGCTTTTGCAAGGACCTCTCTGCAGTCAGCCGGGATATCGTACCCTCCAAACTCTAGCGCTGCACGAGCCAGGCCTGCAAGTTCAGCGACTACAGGTCGTGATGAAGTATGGCACCTCGTTCTCTGGAGAGAAGATCCGCGTCCGTCGGCAGCTTGACTGGTGGGGACGCTGACAAGCTGAGAAGGTCCGGAACCAGATCTGCCTCGGCCACGCCGGTGCGACCAGGATCATCCTGCACCGGGACCTCTTGAGCTGGTTGACGAGTCGGAGCAGCAACGGCAACAGAGGGAACGCATAAAGGAACAGGCCTTCCCAGGGGAACGAGAAAGCATTGCCCATGCTCCTAGGCTGGGGAAACCTGCTGGCGAACCTCTGGCACTTGGAGTTCGTCGCCGTCGAGAACAGGTCAATCTGGGGTATTCCCCATCGTCGGAAGAGTCGATCCACTTGATCCTGACGTAGTTCCCACTCGTGGCACTAGCGTAGCTCCCAGCTGAGTGAGTCGGCGATTGTGTTTGTTATCCCTGCCAGATGAAAGGGCACCAGAAACATCCCTTGGGCGACGGCCCAATGCCACAGATTCTGGGCTTCCTTGGAGAGGGATGGGGATCTGGTTCCTCCCTGCTTCCGGATGTAGAACATCGTGGTGGTGTTGTCGGTGAACATTCTCACCACCTTGCCCTTGAGGGACGGGAGAAAGGACCCGAGGGCCCAGAACACTGCACGGACCTCCAGGATGTTGATGTGGAGCATCTTCTCCTCCGGGAACCAAAGGCCTCTTACGTGAAGATCCCTGGTGTGTGCTCCCTACCCTTCCAGGGAGGCATCCGTCGTCACCGTTATCTGGTGGGATGGGGTCTGAAAGTCTGTGCACGCCGTCAGATGAGCGCGGGTGCCCCACCACCGGATCGCTCGTCGGAAGGTCTCGTCGAGCGGAATCCTGTCCTCGAAGCTGCCCGTCGCTTGGATCCAGCGGGAGTCGAGGAACTCTTGCAGAGGGCGCATCCGAAGCCTGCACAGGCGCACAAGATATATGCAGGAGGACATCATCCCGAGGAGGGTCTTGATGGACCTCACCCTGGCCACGTCCGTGGCCAGCAGACGCTGCACCTTGCCCAGGATGGCCTTTGTCCTTTCTTCCGACGGTGAGGCCAGGCTCGCCACTGTGTCGAGCTTTGCTCCCAGAAACAGTGCGACGAGACCAGGTGGGATTTGGGAAAGTTGATGGCGAATCCCAGGTCTGAGAGCAGCTGGACGGTCTTTGCTGTGTGATCCACGGCGAGCTCCCTTGTCCCTGCTCGGATGAGCCAGTCGTCCAGGTAGGGGTAGATGTGGATCCCCTGCAGGCGCAGCCGCGCCGACACCGGGGCGAGGCACTTGGTGAACACCCTGGTTGCCGACTTCAATCCGAACGGGAGGGCCTTGAACTGGTAGTGCCGTCCTTGGACCATGAACCTGAGGAACTTTCGGTGACCTTTCAGAATGGGCATGTGGAAGCACGCATCTTTCAAATCCAACGACGACAGGAAATCGCCCTCCTCCAGTTGTCCAAGCACATGCTGGAGGGTGACCATCCAGAACTTCTGTGCCTTGATGTACTTGTTTAGCCGTCGCAGGTCCAGGATGGGGCGCCATCCTCCTGTCTTTTTTTACTAGGAAGTACCTGGAGTATACTCCGGAGCCCCGGAGCCTCTTAGGGACGAGCTCGATGGCACCTTTTATGAGCAACGCCCTCACCTTCAAAAGTAGTTGAGGGACGTGATTTTCCTTCCTGACCATGGGTGGAATGCGGGGGCACTTTTTTAGAAATTCGAGGGCGTGCCCCTGGGCCAGGGCGTCCAGCACCCAACGGTCGGTGGAGATGGACTCCCACACGCTGACTAACTTCGCCAGCCGGCCTCCCACCGGAGCGTTTTCCAACACAACCGCGTTGTGTTTCTGCCTGAATCTGCTTTCCCATTTGGGGCTCTCGGGCTCCCCGAGAGCCCCAAATGGGAAATCAGCTGTAGGCAGAAACACTACGCGGCATGTAAACACAACCGTGTTGTGTTTCTGCCTGCTGTGGCTTTCACTTTGGGTCTCCGGTGCTCCCCTGGGAGCACCCGAGACCCAAAGTGATAGCCACAGCTGGCAGAAACACAAAACGCGGTTGTGTTGGAAAACGCTGCGGTTTTTCTTTCCGAGTTTCTCAGGCTCCTCCGAGCCGGAGGAGCCTGAGAAACTCGGAAAGAAAAAAACGCAGCGTTTTCCAACACAATAACGTTGTATTTATGTTTGCGGTCGCTTCAAAAGCGACCGCAAACATAAATACAACGTTTTTAAAGCTGCGGTTTTATTTCTAAGTTTTCCGGGCTCCTCCAGCCCGGAAAACTTTTTTTTAAAAAACGCAGCTAGTGCTCATTTTTTAAAAAAAATAAATAGCACTTACCGAGATTCAGCTGCAGCTTTCCTGCTCTGGTCTCCGGTCCCCGTCATCCCCGTACAGCACTAATGAAGGGAAAGCCACCCAGCGGTAGCTTTTGTTTACTACAGCTGGCTGGCTTTTCCTTCATTAGTGCCACCAAAGCAAAAGCCAGCACAGGAAGGCATCCATTTCACAAAATGGATGCGCCCATGTGCTTGCTTTTGCGAATTTTGAGCTTGAATAGCTCAAAATTTTACATAGGAAGTTTTAAAAAAGAGAATGCTAGTATTTTATTTTATGTTGCCCATCTATTTTTTAAATAAAACTTTTTACTAGACCATGCCTTTAATCGTCGTTGCTGCCGACGAGATAACTCATCGTCCCATTGCGTCCAGCTTCTTCCCTTCGCCGTCCGGCGGGGAAGTTGACGTTGAGACTGATGGCCCCCCCCCCCCCCAAACCCTCCCTGCTTTCTTCTTGGCCTCCGCTGAGATGACCGAGTCCGGGGTAGGTTGTGCCCTAAGGCACAAAGGGGCCGCGTTGGGGACCCAGCACTACTTCTCTTACCGATCCCTCTTGGCAGGCGTCGTAGACGGGTTCTTGAGAAGGGTGAGACCCTCGTCCCAGATGTCATCCAGCAGAGGCACGGCGAGGACCGAATTCCTCCTGGCCTCGCGCCGTTGGTAAAGGAAACCTTCCTTCTCTTCGGGGCAGAGCTGAAAAAGCTTGGATGCCCTGGCGATCATTGCATGGGAAGATCCGATCTCATTGGACGGGGAGGCCCGGGCTGGTGATGGGAGCTCCGTCCCGTCGTCACCGCCATCGTTGTCGTCGTTGGTACCCGTCATGGCCGTGTCTGTTCCCGTGTCATCCCCAGGGATGTGGGTAAAGGCCGAGCAGGCCGCGAAGGCTGAGAAGGCGGGGTTGGGTGGATCCGTCTTCGCTTGTTCGGGGGGCTTCCCGCTGGGACCGGCTCTGGTTCCTCCGTCAGACCTGGTACCGGGTCCTCTGTCGGTGGTAAGGGCAATCTCGTCCTTATCTCCGAACATAAGGATTGTATTGCCAACAAAATGGCCGCCGAGTTAACCTGCGGCTCCGGAAGTGATGGCTGACTAGGACCCTCGCTGGTGCCGCCGTCACTCGTCACCCTCGTCGGGATCCCTCCCGTGGGGACGGGCCTCTTCGACGCCCTCGTCGAGGCCCTCTAGGACTTCTGCCAGCTCCTCCTCGGATGTTGTGTCCGTGTCCACAATGGCCACCGGCACCCCCACCTCTTTTTCCGCCGGGATCATCACAGGGGTCTTTTCGATGGGTCTGAAAGAGGCTTCCCTCCGCGGAGGCAGGGAGACTCTGGGCCCCGAGGTATCCTCCACTAGTGTAGCCTCCACAGGCTGCGCCAGGGCCGCCACGACTCCCTCGATGGAGGCCTTGGCCGGGTGAATCAAGGCCTTCACCGCCTTGGGCGCGCTTGAGGCCTTCACCTTGGGGGGAGGGTCACCGTCTCGCTCCCCCTCGGCCGAATCCTTCGAGATCGACCGGGGCCTCTGCAGAGGCTTACCCAGGTTCTCGGATTTCCTCTTCCCCGAACCAGAGCGTTGGCTCGTGGTTGATGGTGCCGGGGAAAGCGCGCCCGGCCTGGCAGCCGAGAGCCCTGGTGCCCGCGGACTCGCAGTGCTTTGCCTTCTGTTGGGCCCCAGTCGCGGGGGCGCCCTCACAGGACTTAGAAGACCGCTCGGACTACTTCTTCTCACCTGACGGACTCCTTCCTTCGAGCCAGTTGGAGAGACGAAGGTGTCGGTCGGTGATGGTCCGTTCCGACATGTTCCTGCAAAATGCACAGTCCTTCTCCAAGTGCATTTTGTCCTCATGAAGGCAGTAGAGAATGCTCGTCCTCCTTGAACACATTCTGTAGCTGGCATCCAGGGCAAACCCTGAACAGCTTTGGGTAGGCCGCAGAAACTTCTGGAATCCCCCAAGAAGCGTAACTACAAAATCTTCACCCTTGAGGGGGCGTAGAAAAAAATAAAAATAATCTGACACGGATACCCGTTAATTGGATGTAGAGACAGTGGAGCCTGAGGCTCTATTTGACCGAAAAATGAGAAATTCTCTTTGAAAAAAGCGCGAAAACGCAGGTTGCCAGGGGCGGGGCTTAGAGAGTGGGCAGTCATTGGCTGGGGGCAGTTTGACCCAGAGACCAGTGATTGGTTACTACCGAGAAAGACAGATCAGAAACGAAACTGATACTGATTTTTTCTTTACCGAGGAGTCCCAGCCTGACAACGGGGAATATTCATGAGCATGTGAATCCATGCCAGACCCCATGCTGGAGAAGCATAGAGCAAAACATCTTAATAGAACTCCTGTCTCAAAGTTATGACTGACCAAATCACTTGTGACCACTTACAGTGCGCCAGCAGTAACCATTTGCTTAAAGAAATCCACAAACAGTGGCACATCCTTGCAATGGAGAACTTCCATCCTCAAAAACTTAGGGTTTCATTCAAATGGCCACCTATACAGAAATCAGTACATACCATTGAACGCCTACAACCCGATGACCACACCATTACCAACGCTTGTGGCCTTTCATCTTTGCAAGGACATTTTTGCTGCAGAAATTGTTCTGTTTGTGCTCTCAATATTTGAAATCCATTGACTTGTATCATTTAGAATGGGAATAAAAGGACACCACCAATTGTAATACCTTGTGGGCTGTAAACGGCATTAAATGCCCCAGTTCCCTTCTCTATATAGGAAACACCTGTTGTGAAATTAGACAAAGGATCTGCGAGCATCGATCCTGCATACAGATTAAAGTCGCTAACAAACCCGCTCCTAAGCCATTTTGTAGAATTGAACCACAAACATTCAGACATCTTCTGGTCCATTACTCAAGCTGTGAACGCTCACCCTAGGGATGGTGACAGGGATAAGTCCTTAACTCATATAGAGCAAAAATGGAGACTCTTGAACACTGTTGAGGCTGGTGTGAATGACCATGCATTACTTACCGTAAAAGCATTTCTGATGGTTGTATCTGCTTAGATTCACATGCTGTGCATAGTCCGACATCAAGTGGTCAATGCAGAGTATTGCATTTTGTTTTCGTAGTCGAAAAGGGGACGTCGACAGGCGTGTCTGTAACACTATCCCTATAGTGACGTGCAATGTACCCACAATCCCTCATGCGTCGAGGTCCCTCTGTATTTTTTCTGCCCTGAGGGAGCCTATTAGACGTGTGTGAGTACAGAAAAGAGATAAAGGATGTCTATGTTCCTTCCATCCGAGAGGGGAGGAAGGGTGGGCGCATGTGAATCTAAGCAGATACAACCATAAGAAATGCTTTTACGGTAAGTAATGCATTGTCTTCTGATGTTTGTTAATCTGCTTAGAATCAGATGCTGTGCATAGACAAGCGAGCAGTACCCGGAGTTGGAGTTGAGTTGCGAGAAGGAACAGTAGAAAAAAGATGTCTTAATACTGCTTGTCCCACCAGGGAATCAGATCTAGAGTGGGCATCTAGACAGTAGTGTTTTGTAAAGGTGTGTACAGACCTCCAGGTTGCTGCATTGCAAATGGACTCTAGGGGAACATTTGCCATGAATGCTATGGAAGCCCCACTGCCACGAGTAGAATGTGCTCTCGGCTTGAGAGGTAGTTCTCTCTTAGCAAGAGTGTAACAGAGAGTGATGCATTGGACAATCTATCTAGATATAGTGGATTTTAAAACTGCATCTCCTTCTCTTCCTGCTGCCACTGAGACAAAGAACCGATTAGTCTCTCTCAGTGGTCTAGTTCTTTCGATATAAAACATGACGGCTCTGCGCACATCTAGTGTATGCAGGCTCCTTTCTCCTAAATTTGAAGGGTTTTGAAAGAACATTGGTAGTTCTATTGACTGGTTGACATGGAATTTTGAAATAAATTTTGGTGCAAACCTAGGATGTGTGCGTAGGACCACCTTATCTTTGTGAACTGTTACAAAGGGGTCTAGTATAGAGAGCTCTTGTAGTTCACTCACTCTCCTAATGGAGGTGATCGCTACTAGGAAAGCAGTCTTAAGAGTGAGGTCCTTAAGGGATGCCTTGTGCATGGGTTCAAAGGGTGAGCCCATAAGCCTGGTAAGTACCACATTTAGGTACCATCCGGGAGCTGGGTTGGCTATAGGAGGTTGTATCCTCTTTACTCCCTCCATGAAGGCTTTAATAACTGGGACTTTCCACCATGACACTTTGAGCTGAGAAGTGGTGTATGCAGAAAGTGCAGCTAGATGAACTTTAATAGAATTAAAGACCAATCCTGAGTCTAATAAGTGAGTTGGGTAAAGAACAATATGTGTGGGAGAGCAGTCAACGGGGTTGATGCTCTTCTTTCTACACCAGATGACGAATCTCTTCCATTTGCTAGAATAGCAGTAACGAGTGTTAGGTTTTCTAGCCTTCCTAAGAATGTCCATGCATCTTTGAGGGAGCTATAAGTGTCCAAATTCTATGACCTCAGGAGCCAGGCTGCTAAATTCATGGTCTGTGGGCATGGGTGTATCGTCTTGCCCCTTCTTGTGACAGCATGTTTTACGGGCAGGGTAGTTTCACCGGTGGAGACAGAGACATCTCCATCAGGTGAGCGAACCATGGCTGTCGGGCCCACATAGGGGCCGCTGGTATCATGGTGACTGGTTCTTGGTGCATCTTGTGCACTATTTTGTTGAGAAGGGGAGTCAGGGAAAAGCGTAAACAAATTTCTCTTACCATGTTATCCAGAGACCCTTCCCCTTGAATCGGTTCTGGGGGTACCTGGAGGTGTAATCTTGGCATTGGGAGTTCTCCTGAGTTGCAAACAGATCTATTTCTGGGAACCCCCACTGTGTGAAAACGTCGAAGACAATGTCTTCTTTTAACCGTCATTCGTACTATGCAGGCAGAGGGAAGTCTCTGCCGAGTTAGTCTGCTAGCAGATTGAGTTCCCCTGGTACATGTTGTACCAACAGGAACATGTGTTTGAAAGCCCACTTCCAGATGATGATTCTGGGATAGCTTGGACAGTCCTGGAGAGCGAGTGCCCCCCCCCCCCCCTGCTTGTTCAGGTAGTACATGGCTGTGGTGCTGTCTGTGAGGACCATCACTGTCTTCCCTTGCAGGTGTGCCTGCAAAGCCTTCAGTGCTTTGAAGACCGCTAGCAGTTCCAGCAAGTTTGTGTGTTTGGACGCTACACCCGGAGTCTAAACTCCATGTGCAGTCTGATGGGATAGGTGAGCCCCCCCCCCCATCCTGTGAGGGATGCGTACGTGGTTAGAGTGGCTTCCACTGCGGGGGTGGCAAATAGTTTCCCTATTACCAGGTTTTCCTTCGACCACCACCGTAGCGAGAGAACCAAGGCCTGCAACACCACCACTAGATCGTCCCATTGTCCGCTGGCCTGACAACACTGGCTGTTGAGCCACTCTTGCATTGGGCGCATGCGCAGGCACACGTGGGGTACCAAATATATACATGACGCCATCATTCCTAGCAATCGCATTGCTTTGCGTACCGTCACCTCTCGCCCGGCCACATATTGAGGGATCTGAAACAGCATATTTTGGACCTTCTCGTTGGAGGGGAAGACAAGGCCGTCCTTTGTCGAATTAGAGCCCCTAGGAATTGTTTGATCTGGCTGGGGTCCAGGCTGGACTTCTCATTGATGGAGAAGCCCAGTTGGAACAAAAGGTCTACAGTCTTTTGGGTATTTGAGAAGCATGTCTCGTAAAAATCCCCTGTTACGAGCCAATAGTCGAGGTAAGGGTATACTGGGATGGACAACCTGCGCAGGTGGGCCGCTGCCACTGCGAGTACTTTTGTGAATACCCTCGGTGCTGACGCTATGCCGAAGGGTAGCACTCTGAACTGGTAGTGTTTGCCACTATCATGTCCAGCGTTGTCATGTAGTCTCCCTGTGAAAGTAGGGGGATTACTTCCTGTAGGGTCACCAAATATTTTGCATGAGGTTTGACAAATTTGTTCGCTGGGAGCAGATCTAGTACAGGGCGCATGGTTAAGTCCTTTTTGGGTACAAGGAAGTACACTGAATAAATACCTTCCGTTACCTGTGATAGAGGCACGACCTCTATTGCTCCTTTTAGTAGCAGCTGTTCCACTTCTTGAAGGATGGCGAGGTGCTCCGGTGATAAGCTTCGTCCCCTTGGGGGTCTGTACTTGGCGGACCGACTGAATTCTATGCAGTAACCGCGGGCTATGGATGACAATACCCTGCGGTCTGATGTTATTCCCTCCCATGCTGGTAGGAAAGATGTTAACCGGCCCCCGACCGGCGATGCATGGGAGGGGACCCGAACCTTCGGGTCATTTGGTGTTGGCAGCCGGGGATCCTCTGGGAGTGGGGCCCCGACCTCTACCCTTGCCACGGCGATGTCCTCTTTGATTGTACTGGCCACTGGTTCCCAGAGTAGAGGACCAGTTGCCTGCAGTGTACTGCTGTTGTGTTTACTGTTGACGTTGGCCTTGAAAAAAACATTTGTTGCCGAATCCTCACTTATTGGGAGGCCTTGAGATTTGGTCTAAAGTCTTTAGGGTGTCGAAATCCTTCTTTGCAGTCTCCAGTGCGTCATCCACTGCTTTCCCAAAGAGGTTAGAATCCTCTATTGGTTTATTAATGAGTGACGCCTGGGTTTCTGGCTTGAACCCGGAATTGTGGAGCCAGACTTGACGCTTCAGAAGTATTCCCCGGACTAAAGAACGGCCAGCCGTTTCTGCAGCATCAAGAGTGTTTTTAATGATGCTCTGGTTAACCAGAGTTCCTTCTGTTCCGTGGTTAATAAGCGACTTCTTAAGGGCTCACAGACTTCCTCGAGGTCTTGCCGTAATTTTCCCCTTTGGGCATCAGCATAACTTGCCAGTAGGGTATTATTGGAAATTCTGGTTGAAAAAGCTGCCGAGGCTGTAATTCTTTTACCCAGGGCGTGGAGTTTCTTTCCTTCTTTGTCTGGGGGTGCTTCGCTGGTTGATAGCGGAACCCCTGCTCTTTTCCTTGTGGTAGTTACCACCAAGGAGTCTGGAATTGAATGACCCTTAATGTATAATGGGTCTGAAGGAGAGGGAGTAAACAGTTTTTCAATTCTTGGATTGACCCGTCTAACCAGCGCAGGTGTAGACAGCAATGGGGTGATTCGTCTCTTAACTGAGGCGAGGAGGGGAATGGTTTGACTAGTGGGAGGTTTTTCTTTAATGATTCTTTCTACAAAATCGGTATCGGGAATCATTTCGCCAGTTTCAATCTCAAAGTGTGCTGCTTACTTACATAGCGCGTTGAAATTGGGTTGGTCATCTATTGGTGACAGACTCCTGACCGGTGTGGTCTGAGGAGAGGGAAGGTTTAGGATCTCAGGGTCTCTAGACGCTGTTGGTGACTGCCAAGGCTGTGAGCCACCTTCATCTGGGTCTTCCTCGAAGCCCTCCCCACCTATGTCAAGGTTTTCCTCAAAACCTCCTTCTTCGAGGTTCTGTTGGCCTTCACCATCTAAGAATTCCTCGTCCTCTTGGAAGTGAGTGTCTTCTTCAGTGAGGTCATAAGTATTAGGTTCCTCTTGAAGGGGGTTAAATAGTCTAGGATATTTAGCCCTGGGGTCCTCATGAAGTACCTCTCTTGGCTTCTTGGGCGTTATGTTCAGGAGTGGACATATATCTATCCAGTTTGTCCATACACGATTGGAATCTCTCAAAAGTCCAATGTGGTAACCCAGAACAGTCTGGAGGCGAAAAAGGAGGCTCTTCTGCCTGTAGCCGCCTTGTTATGTCCCATAATGTCGAGGATAAAGTCCCTTCGCCTTCTGAGAAACCTTCTCGTAGGCTAGGGCCTTCTTTCGACGGTGGGAGCGGTCCTTTCCGGCATTCTCAGCGTTTCCCTGGCCTTGTGAGCGGTCTTCGGCGTATCACTCGCCGTCCATTTCTGGCTGTCAGTGGAAACTATACGCGCCAAGCTCTCGACGATTAATTTCTCCGTCGAGGGTTCGTCTGGGCGGTGCCAAGTCTTTTTCAGCGACGATAGCACTCTTACGAGGCACGTCGCCTGGTGTTTTGGTCGTAGCGCCCTTTTCTACAGGTAGCCCAGTCGCTAGCAGCGTCTGCTGTGGCGGGGAGGGCTTGCGACCCTTACGGTCAGTGGAGGACACGGAGGGTCTGCCGTCTCTGTTGGCGCTATGGCTTTCTTCGACGAAGTGCAGTGGGTTGTGTGCTTATGTTTATGCCTTCTGTGTTCGTCAGTGTCGCTGGGGTGTTCACCCCCATAAGTAGGGCGAGAGCTGAACTTGTCGGGGCCGGGGACAGACGCCGAGGAGCTGGTACGCTCCCTAGAGAGGTCTACAACTTCCGAAATGGAGGTCGGGTTATCACTATCCTCGACACAGTGGGTGGCGGTGGCAGCGGGTGAGGAATCAGCTCTAGACATAGCGTAGGCTGCCCACCTCTTGACCCTGCGGTCCTTTAAAGTTTTCAGGCGAAGCAGTTTACAGGCCGCACAGCCTTCCTCGTTGTGGTCGAGGGGTAAGCAACGGTTACACTGCTTGTGCTCGTCTTTCCATGTGAATTTGCCCTTACAGTGTGGGCAAAATCTAAACGGAGTCCACTCCATAGCTGAGGAAAAAGATACGAGTGATAACCCCGAAGGAAAGGAAAGGGGGGGGGGGAGAAAGAAGAAATGTCCCACGACCCCCACTCTCCCTACTGTCTTAGGCCGGAAAGGCCAGGCCACGTGTTCGGCAGCGCCGAAGGATCTCCTCCGTCTAAGTCACCGCCGTCGAAATTCTTACTCGGCGGTGAAACAGTTTTGCAGCTTTGACGTCGAAGGAGGGATCTAATGTAAAGTATAATAATAAATAACGACCAAAGGGTCGAGTAAATGTTTTTGCAATTTTTCTCGAGGAGCTCTGCGTTAAGGCGACCAATATCTGGGTGGAAAAAAATAATCTGAGGGACCTCGACGCGTGAGGGATTGTGGGTACAATGCACGTCACTATAGGGATAGTGTTACAGATACGCCTGTCGACGTCCGCTTTTCGACTACAAAAACAAAATGCAATACTCCGCAGTAAAATCATTGGGAAAATCCCATAAGAAATATTCCGGTGGAATATTTCGCGTGGTATCCACTGGCACCAGCCAGAAGCTCGACAAGGGGGGACTGGACAGTGCCCCCCTTGGAAAACAGACCCAGGGGCAATCGAATTACCCCTACCAGTACTTCCACAAGATGGTTTGTACTGGTTCTGTTCACAATTTGAGACTAGGAAAGCCAATGGTGACGTTACATGCCCTGGGAGACAGTAGTCAGTCCCAGGGTATGGAGACTATGTTTGGGGGTCACTATGACACCCCTGTGTTACTGCACTGAGGGTACTGTGTAACACACATACCAAAAACACATGAAGCCCTATGGAGTAAAAGACCCCATAGCCCATAAAACACATTTACAGTCAAAGGACATTCTCAAATCATGCCTAAGAGAGGGAGAAAATAGTCTCACTCTTAGCAGGAGAAAACAAACCCCAAAAATCCAGCAAAGCTGCTGGGGGACTCACTAGGTTTGGGAAAGTAGCCTTAACAGAGAATTCTCCCCAACAGTGACTTACAGGTCTTCAGAAATGGGCACAACTCAGAAATTATTTTGCTGCAAAATAATTGTGTTTAGCAAACTAGAAGTATTATACGACAAGTGGTACCCTTTTAAGCATATTTGCCATATTAACTAAAGATGCAGGTATGGAGAGAAGTTATCCTGCATACAATGAAATATACAATATTGTTTGATTTACACAACAGTTTTCTGAGAAAATAGTTTCATAAATACAAGCCCAGAGTTTGTTGTTGGTGGAGGGCTCTTTAAAAGAAACTAAGGCCACTCATCGGCTTGTAATACAATATGAAAAAGCACAGTGTCCGACTGGAATACCCAACAAGGTTAGTCTGCAATTTGTGACTACTCTGGGATTAGAACTCTTGTGAGGTTCCAGCTTGCTCACAAATCTTTTTGTGTCAGATGTTGCTTTGGATTAAAGGTCTCATATCCAAGATGTGCATGGAATCTATTTCAGTATTAAATATTAGTCTACGTCCTGATGAGTCTTCAAAACTGCTCTAGGAAATACTACGGATGAGCGCATTTCGTTTCTGTAGGGCCGAAACACAGTGTCGACACCTGTAAAACATGCGTCATATGTTTGAGGTCAACTTTTTGTCATCCTTTGCAGAACTTTGTTTCCTAGTAGGGGGAATTTAGGCTTCCACATTTGCAAACTAAATGCATTGTTGCACAGAGGGTAGAATACGACCAGAAGTACTGGAGACTGTGCATGTGATCATCGTTTGACCATGTTAGAATTGTATGGATATTAAATACAGTAGCTGACACCTTCCTATGTTACCCCTATACAGTCAATTGAAAAATGTATCAGAGCCAGCACTTTGATGCACTTGCACTTTATGGTGTTTTGATGTACTGTTTTAGCACTTTATTGTATTTTGCAGAGACCATTTGTCTAAAAATGTATTGCTGAATTATATGAATGACAATGTGTAACAATAATAACGTTGACTTTTTTTAATACATTCACAATGGTTTGGGAAATTTGTGGAACAAAAAAAAAGTGGTTAAAAGTAGCAGAGTATGTCACTAGACTGATGATCTAGAATTAAAGAAATGAAGAAACTCTGGTGTCCACTTGAGCAATAGGAGGGCAGAGCGGCCTACTCTATACCTTTGTTGTACACACTACTAGTAGGCAGGGCAAAAAAACAAGGGGGGAAATGCATGGCCTACAAGGTACGCAGAGGGACATCTTCGGGCGGAAGCATTCCCAACAAATTGGGGAAAGGAAAGTGCTGGAACAAATTAGTAGTGTATTATGGCATGGGGCGGAGGAATGATGTAAAGTTAACTGAACAGGAAATCCAGTAAGTGAGAAACTGAATTCATGGAAAGAAATGTTATGGAGGGGTGGAGCCAATTCACTTAATCTCTGGGCAAGAGTGAAGGGAAGGTCCGCAACAGTAAGGACTGAAAGAGCAAAAATACAGAGAACACTTAACAATGCCGTTTGCTTCTGTATGAGAGTTTGCATGTCGCAGAGCACATGGACGCGCCACTACCACCTGTCTAAACACTATAGAAATTGGTAATAGCATAATGAGACTACTTTCTCTGCAAAGATTTTTGCAAAAGCGCAACAGAGAAAACAAAGACAGAAAAACAATCCTGCGACTTCTGTTTTTTTTCAGTAGAGAGTCACTGTTGCTTTGGTAAAGAAAATTTCTTTCGGTATTCAATGTTCTGCATTAGTGACAATTGGCACTTGTGTGACCCATAATTATAAAACAAGTGCTCTTCAGCTTGTGCTGTAACAGTTGAAGAAAGGCACACCATGCAAAAAAAAAAACTGAAAATCTAAGAATATTGGTTCTATCTGCTTACATTATAGAATGCCTTTTCCCTCCCCTTGCCACCCTGCATCACACCCCACAAGTTACGCACCTGCAAGGCAGAATTCATGAAGCAGGTGTTACCGAGGTTGGTCAGGCCACAGACACCAGGTTGCCCTTGGTAGACTTCCTCGTCATCCACCGAATTCTTGCTAAGGCATAGGAGAGAACGAGGCACAAGCTGGTCAATTTTAGTCGGATGGCAAAACCAAACTGCTTTTTAGTGGGAAAGATGCATCAATCATATCGCTCAAGATGTTTCTGTAGTCACTAGTGAGAAAAAGTGCTTATTTAGGATGTTAGTGTCATTTTACAGAAGCCCTCTGATGAGGGGTTCAGAAGACAAAACTAGCAGTGCAACAAAGGGGTGTCCACCAAGCTTGTCAAAAACATTATGACTGATAAGGCAGAGCAGTCTGGCTACACTCTTTGAATGGGGGTGGACTATTAGTGCTGAAAATAGACAATTCGCTGCAGGGGAAACTACCCCTCTTCCACCCCTTCCCCTTTGTGCATGTGCATGTGGGTGGATTGTCAGTGGTGTGGGCAGAGCCAAGTGTGAATGATGTGTGTGCCCTGAATATAGGATGCTGGCTGCTTTGCATAAAAACAAAGTGCATTCTGGGAACATAAGAATGACTACCAATAACTCAAACATGTCTGTGCTAGTAATCCAAACATTCATTCCTTCTGAGCATGCAATGCACACTTGGTGTTGGTGCTCATTTCCTCTGTCAGATTAGTCACTCTGACAGGAAAATGTGTGCAAAGCATGATACATGTATACAGCTATGGACAATGTAATTGTTTAAGTTTGGGCTGTTGAGCAAAGGACGACTTTGAGATGCCCTTTGACACGAGTCTCCTCTCAGAGACAGAGACTCATGGCCGTCAGGGGCAGAGAGCTTCCTCAATTTAGGGGAGCTTGGGCCTCTTGTCTACACAGAGCAGCGCTCCGGCAAGATAGTTTTTGCCAAAGCACAGTGCAATTTTGTTCTGGTTCAATTCCTCTCCTGGGCATAGCTGACCAGATAATGGGCAAAGAGTGGCGTGCGTATATATGTGAATCACTCTACCATAACAAACGTACTTAGATGGGGTGGAGGAGGTCACAATGCAGCATGCGAGAATAACCAGGTTACTCACCGTAGTGACCACCTTACTCTTAGTCCATAGTCCCCTTTCCTCCATACTTATGGGGACATCTCTCCATCCTGTGGGACGGGACCAGAGCGCTTTGTAAAAGCATCCAAAATTTCAAAAAAGAAACATTTTCTTTTGTCCTTCCTCTCTTTCTACGCGGGGACTGGCACGCAGCCGTAACCCCGCCCATCTCGGCTCCGCCCCGCACATCACCCATCAGTCCTTTTCTATCGCCGGGTCAGAGACCCTTAAGCACTAACAGAGGAACCTTATTGGAGGGGACGGTGGGTGGGCGTATGGAGGAAAGGGGACTATGGACTAGGAGTAAGGTGGTCACTACGGTGAGTAACCTGGTTATGTCCTACGTCCTGTCCCCTTTCCTCCATACTTATGGGAGATTCCCAAGCACCCCTTACAGGAACTATGCGTGGATGGAAAAAAAGAAAACTTACTGGAACAGGTTCTTCAGCACAGCCTGACCAAACTGGGCATCAGCTCTTGAACTCCGGTCTAGACAATGTTTACAAAAAGCTGATGGGGAGGCCCAAGTAACCGCCTTTGCAATGGTCTCCCAGGGGACATATTTCTGAAAGGCAACTGCGGCTGCCTTGCCCCGCACCAGGTGTGCATGAATACCTTTAGGAGGCTTCAGACCTTGAACGGTGTAAGACTCCGTAATGCAGGCCGCGATCCATCGGGAGATGGTCGCTTTAGAGGCCTGCTTGCCTTGTGGATTACCAAAAGTGACAAACACTTGAGACAGGCTCCTAAGCTCGGAAGTCCTATCAAGATGGAACTTAAGAGCCCTAACATCCAGACAGTGTAGAACCCTTTCCGCCTCTGAAGTGGGGTACGGAAAAAAGACCAGCAAGGTAATAGACTGGTTTAGATGAAATTCAAAAACCACCTATGGCAAGAAAGCTGGGTTTGTCCGTAGAACCACCTTATCCTTGTGAAAAGCCAAGAAGGGATGTTCCACTGACAAAGCTTGGAGGTCGCTCACGCGCCTTGCCGAAGTGATGGCCACCAAAAAGGACACCTTCCATGAGAGGTGCTTGAGGTCCACCGTGGCCATTGGTTCGAAAGGCTTATAGCACAACGCTGTCAGGACAACATTTAGATCCCACGCCGGGTGCGGACATCGAATCGGAGGAAAGAGGCGCATCAAGCCTGCAAAATGTCTCTTAACCACTGGGTTAGCCAGAGAGTAAGAACATTGGTCCGTAGATAGACAGAAACCGCCAAAAGTTAAGTTCTACATGATAAAACATGAACTCTCGACCCTGCTAGGTGGGATACAAAGGAAATTACTGTGTCAACTGTAGCCCGCCTTGGGTCCATCTGCTTGTCTAAACACCAATGACAGAACCTAAGCCATTTGCTTTTGTACTGGGACCTAGTAGAAGGTTTTCTGGCTGCCTGGATAATGCGCATGTTATCCGCGGACCAAGTCCAAGATGCTCTAAAGACCTGAACTCAGACACCACGCCGCCAAACTGAGTGATTGTGGGGAGGGGTGCCACAGTTGTTGTTCCCCCTGGTGAAGAAGATCGGGGGTCACCGGTAATCTGATCGGCGGATACACCGAGAGGTGTTGAAGTTCTGAGAACCAAAACCTGGCCGGCCACCACGGGGCAATGAGCAGGAGAGAAGAGTTCACTGAGTTCTTCAATTTGCAAAACGACTGATGAACTAGAGGTAGAGGCGGGAAGGCATAAACCCTCAAGTTGTGCCATGGTATCTCGAGAGCATCCCCCAGAGAGGAGGCTCCCAGCCCATTTCTGGAGGCATACAGAGGAAGCTTCTTGTTTGCTGCCGTAGCGAAGAGGTCCACTTCCAGAGTGCCCCAGCACAGGAAAATCCATGAGAGGACCTCTGTCTTCAGTTCCCACTCGTAGCTGAATATCGCCCGCCGACTGAGGGCATCTGCCGTGATATTCAGCTGGCCCGGAATGTGTACTGCCAGTAGCCAAACTCCATGTTGCACCGCCCATTCACAAATCTGGATGGACAGTTCTACGAGCGGGGGAGACTTGGTGCTCCCTTGCTTGTTGATGTAAAACATCGACACTGCATTGTCCGTGCAAATCCGGACCACTTTGTCTAGTCAGAGCTCCAGGATGGTCAGGTGTTATGGTTCCGCCCTTGGACGCCCGTTTCCTTTGTTGGACAACAGTCCCCAAGTGCAGCAGTAGTACCAGGGACCCCCGGCAGGGTGCCCAGCCCTCCCTGGAGGGAAAACCTAAAACGCAACCCAGCCAGAACTTCAGGATGGTTGGGGGTGATGTCCCTGGCCTTGGGTGCCTGTCTCCCATGTGGGGCGACCATCCCCAAGTCCAGGGGCGGTCCCAGGGTGGCTTGGCAGGGTCCCCTTTCTTTCCTAGAGGAGAAAGCTATAACGCTGCCCAGCCAGACGTCTAGGATCGACGGGGGAAGACGTGCCTGGCCTTGGGCGCTTGTCTCCCTTGTTGGTCGACTGCCCCCAAGTTCACGAGTGGTCCCAGGGAGCCCCGGCAGGGTCCCCATCCCTGCTCTCAGTGTCGAGCTGTAACGCAGACTAGTGAAAGCTTCAGGATGGTCAGGGGTTATGGTCCTGCCCTTGGCCGCCTGTTTCTCTTATTGGGCGACAGTCCCCAAGTGCAGCGGTGTTAGGAAGATTTCATATTAGAATGTAATTTTCCCGCCATGCGTCAACCCCCAAACTTTTTGCTGCTGTTTTACACCCTGATCTAACCTTTGCCAGAGAAGCACAGCCCTCAGATGTACTCCTCTGGGCTTTCGCTCACTTCTTATGGGGAAACTGACATGCCCTTAAGACAGTCAGCACTGGGAGACTGTTTCCCTTTCCTCAGGTTACAGCTTTTGTGCAACATGTAACAAGAGTGCATGTAACTTACTTTACCGCACCCTTGGGTCTCTAGTCATTCCAAAGGCCCTAGAAACTCTCGCTGGACTTTTTATGAACTGTGCAGATGTGTCACGGACAGGACTGGTGGCAGCTATTGTTTATCTTATGTTTTGAACACTTTCTTGCCATGTTATCTGCGCTTACCTCGTTTGGCACAAATAGGTGGCCTGGCTCCAAAATGGCCATGCCACAAGGTTCTTTGTCCTGTCCTTTGGCCATCTTGCCCCTTCACCTTCCCCAGGTCGAGCCGAGCCGGGTCAGTCCTTATTTGGTCAGGCACTTTCCCGCGAAACCCAAAGCTTTTGTTGGCTTCTGCATGCCTTGTGTGTGCGCCTCCAGGATGTGGGCTGGGATATCTGTTCCCAATACACATCCTGGGTGCCAGAGAGTCTGGAGTGTCCTGAATGCCTGGGACCACCGTGGTCTGTGATTGGTCCACGTATGGAGTGAGTTTGTGAGCAGATCTCCCATTAGGTCCTCTCCATTTTGGCGCAAAGGGAACTTTGGATAAGAGGAGGCCGAGAACACCACTACCATGTCGATCTCCTGAGTTCACACTAACAAAGGATAAGGAGCCAAGTATCCTGCAATAAGAAGCCGAGTCGAGGACTGGTGAGTAGTCCATACCCCAACTGGAGGCCCCTAGCGCAGGAGCCCATTTTTACGCACGAAGTGACCCCTGAAGTCCCCTTTTCTTTCCACAGCTATTGCGAAATAGCGACTCCATCCCGCACTCTCAACCTGCCTCTGCCCTCAAGTGGAGGTCCTGCTTGAATAGAGGAGACTTGTTCATCATCCACCTTATCCACCTTCCTGAGCTGCTAGTGACCCTTGAAGAGACCCTATTTTGTCCCTTGGCACAAGCGCGTGCATGTACTATTGAGCATAAGGCTCCTCTCTTCGTAGGGCTTGGACTGCCTCTTAGTTAGGTGTATTCTTGATGTGGAACTGGGTCTAAAGATTACTTGCACTGCCTGTTTTCCTCCCCATCTAGGTGGTCTACACATTTCGTGCCTTAATTCGTTAGACCCCTCTGGTCTTGTATATATATTGTGTTGATTGTGATGTGTTGGTTTACTTTAGTATTATTGCGATTCTTTGCTATGGTCTATGTTACAAAGGCCTTGTAATAAATGTGTCTATATTTTTAATATAACACCTGTCTGGAGTAATTTCTAAGTGTCCTTGCTTTGTGTGCTCATTGAGGTCTTTCAGTCACCCTCATCCCTCTTGAGACTTAGGGCCTCATCATGAGTTTGGCGGTAATTCTATTACCGCCGCATTTAAGGGTCGGCCAAATCACAATTTTGCCGATTTTTGGTGCTAATACCGCCAGCGGGAAATACCGCTGGCGATAATAGCGCAAAAATACCCATTGGGCCCAATGGGAATGATAAAATTCCCGAGTGGGCCCAATGGGGAATGGGCACTATCCGTTCTGCCAAACCCGTGATCTGGTGCTAATACTGCCGGGGGTTTGGCAGTAGGGCTAATAGCGCCGGCGGTAATACCGCCGACGTTGCTGCCCAACTCGTGATGAGGCCATTAGTCTTGACCGCCTGCCATGGTTGCCCTGATTGGTCTGGCTTGTCCAGAGGTTACCCTGTTCCAAGAAACTAGGTTGGCCTTCTGAACCTCTGCACCCTCCAGGTCAGAGTTCGGAAATCCCTCTTAACAAGCGGCAGTCCCAGGGACCCCCGTCAGGGTTCCCATTCTTCCTTGGAGGGAAAACCTGTAACGCAGGCCAGCCAGAACTTCAAGATGGTTGGGGGTGATGGCCTTGGGTGCCTGTCTCCCTTGTTTGTCCACCATCCCCAAGTGCAGCAGCGTTACAGCTTCTCTCTCCGAGGAGGGATGGGAACCCTGCCGGGGCTCTGTGGAGCTGTTGCTGAACATGGGGACGGTTCACAAACATGGGAGACAGGCGCCCATGGCCAGGGACAGAATCCCCGGCGGTCCTGGAGCTTTGGCCAAAGCTATCACAATGAAACTGTCCAAAATTGTATCAATGTGTGATGATTGGCACACATTCTGTCAGGGTGCCTATATTGAAAGAGCATACAATACACACTTGCTATGGAGCTCATTTCCTCCGTCAGAACAGTCACCCAGCCAAAATGTGTGCAAAGTATTCAACAGTTTTATTGTTTGTGCTGGACTGTAGTGGAAAGGTTGGAGGCAGGTTGGACTGATGTGATCCGCTGTTTGAGGTGGTGTGGAAGATCTTGGGGCACTGTGTGAAGTGTATGGTGGTAAGGAGTGTTCTGTTGTGTGTGGTGTAAAGAAGGTAAGTCTTGGGTTCTGGGAGAATTATGCGTATTGTACAGTACCCTAAGCAATGCTAGGCATGGAGACTTCACTGAGACTTAAGTCTTCCTTTCTGGCTGAATCGCACTCCCATTTACCTTCCCCGATACCTCAGAATCAAGGTGCAGTACGTGCAACTCTCCTTACCACTGTGCAGTACAAACGGTGGGCCACAGGAACAGAAACCTTCAGTGATAACAATTGTGCCAGCACAAGGTGACAATGTGTCCTTCACCTCTTTCCCTGAAAAGTATGTGCCAATTACGTAATGACCTACTGTTCTCACATGTAAAGTGCATGTAAGATTGGGGGGAGGGTGTGTCTGGGATTGTTGCACAAGACATGTGTTAAAGCACTTGCTGTGCTAATTGATTAACTGTACATCTGGCCCTATTGATGTTAGTTTTTCATGTTTCCATTTCCTAGTGAGGATGAGGGTTGTATGGATTGTCGGGCACTCTTTCATCCGAAGGGCTGCAGCACATTTCACTGGCCCAAGCAAGTCTGGGTCCCAGAGGGATGGTGTGTCATTGTACTGGTTTGGTATTGGGGGAATGCGCCTTCACCAGCTGAGGGGAGTCATCTGCGATGCCCACGCAAAAGAAATGTTCCGCCTCCATACCTGAGAGTGGTGCATTTGGGAGGAAATGATATGGCTTCTTTGAGGCAGAGAGGGGTACGGGAGCTACCGATGGCTGAACTGGAGTGGATTTTGTGAAGGGTCCCAAACACTGTGGTGGCTTGGTCGCAAATGATTCCCAGGAGGGATTGGAGAACTCCTGGGAAGGAAAAGGCCATCAGCTCCTCGATGAGGAAACTGAATGGCAAGCTGGCAAGACTAACCAAGTACAATGACAGAATTCAGATAATTCACCATGGCTTCATCAAAGGTAAACTGATGTTTCTCCGAGGCAGAGTGGACCTTTCAAAGAGGCATGGACATTTTAATTGAGGACATTATGAACTTTGCTCAGACGTTATGTTGGGCAGGGGGACCCCAATAATTGATGGACTTACTGGGTTGTTTGGCATGAAAATAAAATGACTAGATCTATTGACCGTGAGACTGACTTGCTAGCAATTGCATACTACTTTGGTTTTGGTGGAACGTCAATGTATTCAATATGTCAGTGCTGCATATTTCTTTGCAAAGCATCACCACATTCAGCAGCCCAATTCCACTTTTTGGCACTTGCAGTCGTTCAGTCTTTGTGACCTGCCCCCTTCACACACAACCCTATGTGAATGAGCAGGGGATTTTGTGGAAACTGTGCCAGCAATTGTATTGATGGGCCTGCCATGTACTTTCCTCATCTTCACTGTCTGTGTCCAGAGTGCTTTTCACCTCACCCAATCCACAAATACATTACAATGTTGCTTCTCGCCTGTATTTCCCATCCACCTGCACCCGAAGGGGGAATGGAGGGTTCAACGCATACTGAGTGTCTTTGAATTGGTAGTGTGGGTTGCATCCTCTTCCCCACACTTGTATTTGTGTAATGTATAGCTGAAGAGGACATCTCGCTTAGATTTGTTATTCTCTTTGTTGTAAACGTGTTGTAGCAGTCTAACCACTTGTAAGTAAGCAGTGAGCTAGTCCTTTGCGTGTTAGGCAATTAGTACACTTTTTTATTTAGCATGCTGAGAGTACATCACATTGCAGAGGGCTGCGAGAGTTTGTGAGCAGTCGTCTGAACCTTTTGGCGTAATTGTGTGGTCTTGGTCTGTGGCATTCAATACCACTTACTCTAATAGTTTCCGTACTTTTAGAAGCAAAGTTACTTATGTTTCAGTCTTTATCTGTTCTTTGGACAGTAAAGGGTTATATCACGGCAGTCATGGCTTTTCGTCAGATGTCTAGTGAGGAGGCTTTGTCCTTACTGATGCAGACTGACTTGGAGCAACGCACAGAACCGGATGTGGAATCTGAAACAATCTGTTTCTTAGGGTGAGCAGGCAGTTGATTCGGGAAGTGAGTTTTCGGTTGAGGCTAGTTCCACCTCCTGATCTGATGAGGAAGAGAATGAAGAAGTACATGCACCTCTTCTGACACTTCCGGCACACAGGTTACCTGCAAGGTTGACGGAACATGCAGGACGTGTGAGGAATGTCCCAGATCATGACATGGCTGATGTGTCGAACTGGGTGCCTCCAGCAATGGCTTAGCCTGTTGTGCCACCTTTCACTGGCAGATCAGGCAGCCGAAAGAATACAGATAGTTTTCAGCCTATTGACATTTTCAACGTTTTTGTGGACGATGGGTTCATTTCAGATGTGGTTGAGCAAACCAATTTGTACACTGAACAGTTTTTGCGGTCACAGGGTCCCACTCTCAACCCCCATTTCAGAGCACAATCTTGGGTTCCAACTACCAATGTTGAGATGAGAACATTTGAGGGTCTCAATCTGCTCATGGAAATATCGCTGAAGCTATCTCAATGTTCTGGTCTACTGAAGCGGTACTTAGAACCCCTTTTTTCCCCAGCAACAATGTGTAGAAATCGTTTCCAAGCACTGCAACGTGTGATGCATTTCAATGACAACTCCGCAGCATTACCCAGAACTGACCCCAATTGTGATAGGCTATTCAAAATTCAGCCATTTCTGAAGCCCTTTACTCAGTGATTTTTGGAGGTATGTGCCTAGCCAGAACAAACCCACTGATGAATCACTGGTATTGTTCAAAGGTCGGCTACTGTTCAAGCAGTATATTCTGAGCAAGAGAACACGATCTGGGATCAAGGTGTACATGTTGTGCGAAAGTACCACTGGGTAGGCCTACAACATGAGAGACTACACTGGAAAAGACTGGTATAAACCCTCCGGGCTGCCCAGTCCATTTAGGGATAAGTGAGAACATTTTTTGGGATCTTGCCACACCATTGTTCCACTGTAGTGTCACCATTTGTATGTGGACAATTTCTACACAGGAATACCACTCTTCAAGGAATTGTACAATGTGGGTACACTGGCATGCGATACAATCCGCAGTAACCGCCAAGGCTTCCCCAGACAACTTGTGTGTAAGAAGGTAGACAAGGGAGGATTTATGGCATTGCAGCGGGATGAATTAATTGTAAAATTTTGCGACAGAAGGGATGTGCACATCCTAAGTACTATTCATGATGAAAGTACTTCACTTGTCACTATGCACAGGCAGGCTCAGAAAGTGCAAAAGCCCAAGTGCATTCTGGACTACAAGTAGTACATGGGTGAAGTAGATGAAGCAGACCAATTACTTGAGCCATACTAGGCAGCACGCAAGTCTCGCATGTGGTACAAGAAGTTGGCCGTACACATTGGGCATCTAGCTACATAAAATGCGTATGTTATATACCGTGCAGCTGCTCCACAAAACAAACTGTCATTTTTTAACTTCGAAAGAGAAATCGCCTACCATTGTCCATGTACAAACTCCCTCCTTTCCAGAAGTAGAAGATGTGGCCAGATTGAAAGGACGACACTTTGCTGATTATGTTCCTGCCACACCCATCAAGACTCAACCATCAGAAAACGTAAGGTGTGTACAAAACAAGGAAGGAGGAGGGATACTCTGATGTAATGTCCCCAATGGCCTTCCATGCCAGCCCTCTAACTACAGCCTTGTTTTCATGTATCTATGACAAAATGCCAATAAAGAAATTGAAAAATACAGCCTTGTTTTCTTTTGTAACATACAAAGGAAATGTATTGGGAGATTGAGTGATTTCCTGAAATGCCCATCATTCGTAGAAAGGGGCCAATAGGCTCTCAATTCGTGCAGGCTTAACAAAGGAACGCCACTCCTCCTCCCTTCACTGGAGGTGTGCCTTCAATAAAAATGCAACACCATTCCGACTCACTTCACTTTAGCGTGCCTTGACAAGCATTGCTAGTCCTGCCCCCTCCACTTCAGGCCTGCCTTGGAAAGGCATGCCACTCCGGCACCTTTCACTTGAGGCCTGCCTTAGAAAGAAACGTCAGTCTAGCTCCCTCTGCTCGAGGCGGGACTTGCAAAGGAATGAGATTCGGGCTCCCTCCACTTGAGGCGTACCTTAGAAAAGAAGGAAACACCATTTACCTCTGCTTGAGGTGCATCGTAGAAAGGAATGCCAGTCCAGCTCCCTCCACGCGAGGCATGCCTTGGACGAGAAGGCAACACCCCCTCTGTTCCCTCCACTTGAGGCATATCTTAGAAAGGAATGCAACACCCGCTCCCTCATCTCGAGGTGTGCCTTGTACAAGAAGGTAACAGCATTCTGGTTCACTCCCCTTTGGCGTGCCTTGGCAATGAATGCTAGTCGTGCCCCCTCCACTCAAGGCACACCTTGGAAAGGATCATAAATATGTGGGTTATCCACAAAACCAAACCCAGTCTTCCCCAGGGCATTTGATGTACCGGTGGTTTGGCCTTCTCCCTTTGCGCCCAGGTAGGTGCACCCCCACATGTGCGGTACCGTTTTTGTTGGGACACCTGTGGAATGTGGGAAGGTAGGACATTTGTTATTTTCTCTTGGTTTTCATAAAGTGTTCATACATTTGCTACCGCACTTTGTTACACAACCTTTTAATTTCCCAGTTGTGACCTACATTTAGTCGCTGCTTTAGGCACTGTATGCTTTTGTAAGCTGCAAATGTCACCTACCCTTCCAAAGGTCTACCTGTGCTATTTCAAAAAACATATTCTTGCCATTCCTCACCACATTTATTTTCTTTATTTACACATGCTAAGTATGTCTGTTTAGGCCATCAGCATAACAATCCTGTGTACGATGGCTTAGTTTTTGACTTGTGCTATTGCTTGTTTTGTAGAAGAGTCGAGGAAATGTAGCGGTAGATTGCTTTTCTCAATATTCACAGAAGCCATTACCTTAAAGGTCCAACCATGTCCAGCACATACCTTTTTTTCCCTGTAAGTTTTCCAATTTTTCCTCAAACTATGGGAATTTTACCTACATAGTTATTACCCGACCTGCACAAATGACCTTCCTAAACTTGGAATTTTGTCTACTATTCAGAAATGTATGCCCGTCTGTCTTCCAATTCAGCTTTCCTACCCTCCGCTTCCATTTCGTCCAAGTTAGGCTAAAATTACCTACCCCTCACAAAACTGATGGTAACCTTATAAAAAAATGTTTTGGTTTCCACTCAACCTGTTCGTGAAACCCTGGACAAGGGCAAATTCAGCACAACAAACCATTTGTTCCTAGCTCTTACAAGGAAAAAAACAGGCTTCTTTGTACATAATGTTATTGGCATTATCTGAAAAAACACATTTGCTCCTTTTTGGTCATTTTCGCTCACCTCCACACAGCAAAACTAGGATTCCTTGGTGGCGTTATGACCGCCTACATGTGCAAAGAAAGGGGGCCAAATTTGGCCGAGATCTCACATGTAACAAAAAAGTTACAATGGATTGAATGGCGACATACTGAAATCACCAAAAAAGGGCTTGACAATGGGATGGAAACCCATTGGCAGTTAAGGGGTTAATGACATGAATGTTAGCGACGATTCGACTCTTGTATTGAACAGAGCTTTGGATAGACAATTCCATGAGATGAATCCCATGTATGCCTTGGTTATTCCAGATAGGCTGGGGTTGGGGGTTTTGGGGATTATGCTGTGAAATAAAATAGCGCTTTTTGTAATAAACTTAAGGCAGCGCTTAAGCATTTTATGGACCATATTACTTCCAACTTCCGGACAGCTTAAGATTGACCATTCAAGCATTGATCCTATCCTACCTGGATGGGGGTTATGCCCTCCTCGAAGGCCTCCTGTCCTCCCTTGTGCCCCTGAGAAGTGGCCTACACAGATTCAACCACATCAACCCGGCCCTCATCGACCTCCACTGGCTCCCACTGCACTCACGAATCTACTTCAAGTATTGCTGCGTCATCTATAAGGCAGTCGCCCTGAAGTCACCCAGCTATCTTGCAGAGAAACTCAGCATCTCCGGCAGACAACCGACAACCTGAAGACAGAACACATGCAGACTTGAAATCTGCCACTACAAAAAGCAAAGAACCAGAAAACAAGCCTCCACTGTTTACGCCCTAAGACTATGGAACCTCCTCCCAGTCAGCATCAGACTCGCCCCCACAATTCTTCAGAAACAATTCAAGACTCACCTCTTCAAGAGTCTCTCCTCCTCAACACCTAGGCCATCACGTCGCCCCACTGCGCCACCTGACTCGCTAGTAGCAGTCAACCTCTCACCTCCTCACCAACCAGTACAGCTATACCCCTAATGTGTGCCCTTCTGTATCTTACCACAGCTGTATATTTTATCTGTTACCTCTGAAATGACTAATTTATGCATCTATACTGTAGTATACCTCTGAAGCACTCTTAATTCTCTAAGCTAGGTCCACACTCAAATTCAATAATATAACTTTGAAATATTTTCTGCAGAACATTTTAACTAAACATTTTACAAGTGTTGGTGTGGACTGACTGGGAAGGGTAAGGTAGTAAATACTAAAAGGCCAAAATCTAACTACGATGCTAAAATCTTCATAGCTAAAAGTTTGAAGAAGGCTCAGTTGAGAGATTAGATGTCGTCCTGACCTTGATTTAAAGGAAGCAAAGATATAGAAATGATTACGTTTAAAATATCAACTGCATATACATGACAATCAGTGTACTTTGAAGCTTTTAAATAATGTGAATACCTCAATTCTGGGTTCCAACTAATACAACAACTGGAAACCAGGTGGTAGAAGATTTGAGCTGTATAGGTGAGGCCACGTGGGTCCAATTTTATGGCAACATGTACGGAAGCCTTGCCAATGAGCCAGTAGCAATATTTCATAATACATCTTGTACACAAATATTGCAGTCTCTTTGGTCTCAAGAATAGTTTTACTCAGTTATTACCCAGATTAAAGCTTCAAAGGCTCTGGGCCCTGATTGCTTAGCGCCATGTACCATTATGAAGGACCCGGAGATGTGGACAAGCATTCGGATTAAATTGTTTAGAAAAGTTCTGATAACACATTTATGCCCCTCCATCTAGTAAACCTCTATAATCACAATTTAGTGCTCAAAAACCAAGAACTATAGGCCTGTTGACATTCGACCCAGCAAGCAAGATTTTTGCAGCTATGTTTTTGAAAGATATGAAAAAAAGGGTGGGTCAGTTAGGTATTTCATCTCACTTTCAGGTAGGTTTTAGACAGTACCTAGGAATGTCCCTAAATGGTACAATTGTATCCCATATCCTTTCTGCAGTAAAAGGTGGAGCAATCCGAACAAATTGAATCAGTTCCATGGATATGTCTAACGCTTTTAACAGTGTAAGTAGAGGCAAACTATGGAAGAAGCTATTGAGGTGGAATATTCCTTCTCCCTTGGTTAAAATGCTATCCCTCTTATGTCAATTTACTTCGATTAAGGTAAGGCTTACAAAAGAGGGTGTGCTGCCTAGACCGATTGACACATTTACATGCTTGAGACAAGGCTGTCTTAGTGCCAATGCTTTTGAATTTTTATAAAGCAGATATCGATTTTTTATGTTTGTTCGTGGACACATTCAATAAAACTAGGTTCAACTAAATTGAGCTGTGCTGATGTTTGCGGATGACCTTTTGTTTTTCGATCAAACCCGATCTGATCAGAGAAAATGGACCTCGCTTTCAGCATATGCCATTGAGAATAATTTGTTAGCCAATGGCTCAAAATCCAAAATTGTGATCTATACTAAAAAACGTAAGCCAAAAACCATGTTATGGTCGGTGGGAGATGATCGCTTTTAAAAAGAACCATCTTTGAGATATCTAGGCTATAAATTAAGTAACAATATATCGATCTTTGTTGCAAAAAACACTAAATGCTAAGTCACAGCCATTGTTGGCTCAGAGGAGCCAAGTCATGCAGAGAATGTGAAATACTCCTTGCTTCTGATTTTATGTTTTTAAAATACCAGAATTGTGCCCTCTTAACTTTGGTCTTCATGTACTTTTGCAGAACTGGGGCCCCTCCCCCCCCCACCCCAAATGTATGGGGGAGGGGGGGCGGCACCTCATGCGCCCCTTCCTAGGAGCCCCAGGGAGGGCTGCATGAGAAGCCCCCCATCCATTTGGGGTGGGGGAAGAGGGCCACCACAAAACATGGGAGAGGCCCCCCAATGGATGGGGCAGTAGGTTTTGGGCACCCTATGGCAGATTGGCACACTAATGTACCCATCTGCCCCAACGAAATTGGGTAAACAAAAACACATTTTGAAAATGGTAGGATGCATTTTAGGGGGGGGGGGGGCTGAGGGGCACCCTAAACCACCAGGGAATTTTGTAATGGAAAGGGGGTGGCCCTATCCCCCCGCCCCCTAAGTGGATGGGGGGCACTTCTTGTAAACCTCCCTGGGGGACAGATTTCTGCCCCTAAGAAGGGGCAAATGTGTTTTTACTGGGGGGTGAGGGTCAGTAGATCACCAGGGATGGCTTGAAAGGGGGGGCATGATCGGAGAGTAGTAGTGATGATTTGTTTTTGCTGGGGTGACCGTAGGTAACATGTTTTTTGTTTTGTTTACAGCTTTTTCTACGCACGCAGCTGCAACGTTATTTGGGTACTGTTTTTTTTATTATTCTACGGTTAGGGCCCATTATCAGTGGGGTGGGCGAGACTGGGGCTGGATTGTTGGTGGTGTGGGCTGTCTGGGGAGATATTTTGGTGGGCTGGGACACAATTGCAGGGGCAGGCCACAAATTGTCCCCCATGCCAGTAGAACACTGGTGTTTCCCTGGGAGCGGATGTCTCCCATGTGGGTTAACCGTCCGCAAGCCCAGGCTGCACCTCTAGCTGTGCTACGTTACAGATGTCACCTCCAGGGAGGAATGGTCAACCCACATGGGAGATGGGTGCCTAAGACCAGGAACGTGATCCCCACCCATCCTGGTATTCTGGCTGGCCTGCGTTACAGCTTCTCTCTCCGGGAAAGGACAGGGAATGTCCTGGGCCTAAAGGGAACCACCGCTGGGCTTGGGGACGTTCAACCCACACTGGGAGTCAGCCGCCTTAGGCCAGGGATATGACCCCCCTACCACCCTGGAGCTCTGGCCGGTTGCATTACAGCTTCTCGCCTCTGGGAAAGGACGGGCACCCTGTCGAGGCTCCCTGGGACTGCCGCTGCGCTTGGGGATGGTCAACCCACATGGTAAACTGATATCCAAGGCTGGGAAAATCACCTCCAACTGTCCTGGAGTTCTGGCTGGGCTGCGTTACAGCTTTTCCCTTCAGGGAGGTATTGGCACACTACCTGGACTCCCTGGTGGAGAAAAGCTTTAACAGGCCAGCAAGAACTCCAGGGCAGTTAGAGGTGATGTCCTCGGCCTTGAACATCCATTTACCATGTGGGTGTACCGTCCTCAAGCACAGCAGCCGCTCCAGGGAGCCCCAGCAGGGTCCCCTTCCCTCCCCAAGGGAAATTCTTTATCGCAGTCAGGCCAGCGCTCCAGGATGGTCGGTTGTGATGTCCCTGGCCTTGGGAGGCTGTCTTCCCATGTGATTTGACCATCCCCAAGCCCAGCAGCGGTTCCAGGGAGCCCAGAAGGGTGCCCGATATTTCCCAGAGGGAGAAGCTGTAACGCAGGCCAGCCAGAGCTCCAGGATAGTCGAGGGTAATGTCCCTGGACTTGGTGGGCTGTGTCCCATATCGAACTACCACCCCAAAGTGCAGCGGCTGTCCCAGGGAGCCCCGGCAGGGTCCCCGTCCCTTACCCGAGGGAAATTCTGTAACCTTGCCGAGCCAGACCTCTAGGATTTGTTGTAGGTGATGTCCCTGGCCTTGGGTGGCTGTCTCCCATTTGGGACCATCCCAAAGTCCAGTGACAGTTCAGGCACAGTCCCCATTCTTCCCCCGGGGGTGGGTGGTGGAGGGGGGCTGTAACGCATCCCAGCCAGAGTTCCAGGCTGGGCTTGGGGATGGTTGACCCACATCGGAGAAGGGTGCCCAAGGCCAGGGACATCACCCCGACCATCCTGGAGGTCAGGCTGGGATGCATTACAGAATTTACCTCCAGGGAGGGGGACCCTGCTGTGGCCCCCTGGGACTGCTGCTACACTTAGGCATGGTCAACCCAAATGGGTGATGGGTGCCCAAGGCCAGGTATGTTATCCCAAACCTTCCTGGTATTGTGGCTGGCCTGTGTTACAGCTTCTCCCTCCGGGAAAGGACAGGGAATGTCCATGGGGACATTCAACCCACATGGGAGTCAGCCGCCCAAGGCTAGGGATATGACCCCCCTACCACCCTGGAGCTCTGGCTGGGCTGATGTTCCTCCAACATATTCCACATCTTTGACATGCAATGTCCACAGCTATTTCGGCAGAGGGTGTCCTGCGTCTATGTCCCTCAAAGGCCTCCATCGAGGGTGACGTCACTGGATGATATAAATAGGACTCACGGCGCCCGTAGCCTTATATTATGTTTTTTCCTCCATAACGTGTAACATGCTCGTACACAACTGCTGCTTGACTGCACATAGACTTGCGGGAACGCAAGCTGCAATAGCATAGGAAATTCTTCAGAGGGGCAGGCTAGAAGGGCGATGTGGAATACACTGGAGAAACATACAGTCGAAAGAATGTTACCAGTTGCTAAGAAACTTTCTTCAAATGGATTGTGTCCTCCAACGTATTCCACATCTTTGACAGACTCCCAAAGCAGTACCAGAAAATGGAGGAGAGAGAAGAATTGAAAACACCAGATGGCAGACTAAAGCACCGCACCGCTTTACCAAAGCCCCTGGATATGCTCCATGGAGCATTACTCCATGGAGCATATCCAGGGAGTAATGCTTGACAAAGGTGTGGATGGAAGACCACGTTGCTGCGTCACAAATATTCTCAATGGGAACTCGCCGCTGCAGGGCTGTGGATGTAGCCATGCCCCTAGTGGAGTGAGCTCGCAATCCGTCAGGAGGGTCATTGCCAGCCAATCTGTAGCATTCAGTAATGGTAAGGATAATCCATCTGGACAAGGTCTGTTTGGTAACAGCCTGGCCCAATCGGTGTCCAGTGTACCCCACAAAAACTGGTGGTCCACTCTGACCCTGGACATCCTAGAAATGTAAAAGCTCAAAGCTCGCCTAGGGTCCAACCTATGGAGTCTCTCCTCTTCCTTACCAGGATGAGGGGGTGGAGAGAAAGCAGGAAACACCACTTTCTGACTCAGATGAAAGGAACAAGTTACTTACCTGTAACTGTTGTTCTCCAGCATGGGTCTGGCATGGATTCACATGCTCATGAATATTCCCCGTCGTCAGGCTGGGAATCCTCGGTAAAGAAAAAATCAGTATCAGTTCCGTTTCTGATCTGTCTTTCTTAGTAGTAACCAATCACTGATCTCTGGGTCATACTGCCCCCAGCCAATGACTGCCCTCTCCCTAAGCCCCGCCTCTGGCAGCCATCCTCAGGTTTGGTAGCACGCAAAGTGGCAGTATGACCAAGTGAAGAGCCGCAGAGGGGTAGGCGGGAGGGTTCGCATGTGAATCCATGCCAGACCCATGCTGGAGAACAACAGTTACAGGTAAGTAACTTGTTCCTTCTCCAGCATGGGGTCTGGCATTCACATGCTCATGAATAAAAGAATACATAGCAGTACACACATGCACAACCACGGGAGGTGGCAAAGGCTCAACATTAAGCATTACATCCAAAAGTCAACATTAAGCAATTCTTACCTCCTCACCAGGCTCACCTTATGCGAACAGGTTGCGCAGCACTGCTTGGTCGACCCTGGACTTCTCCCTGGAGTCCCGATCGACGCAGTAGAATCTTGTGAAGGTGTGCTTCGACCTCCACGTAGCAGCCCTGCAGATGTCCAGCAGGGGCACACCAGACAAGAACACCGTGGTAGCAGCGATCGCTCTGGTCGAATGGGCTCTCGGACGGCCAGGCAGCGGTCGGTTTGCCAACCGGTGACAGTGCACGATGCAGCCGGAGAGCCATCTGGAAATGGAAGTCTTCGAGAGCGCCTTCCCTTGATTCACAGATCCAAAGTTCACAAACAGCTGGGACGTCTTCCGAAAACTCTTTGTGCGGTCCACGTAGAACTTCAGCGCTCTAGCTACATCCAGCGAGTGCAAAGTCCTCTCGGCCGGCGTCGAAGGTGACGGGAAGAAAACTGGTAACACCAAGGGCTCGTTGAGGAAGTCCGACGGCACCTTGGGCATGAAGGAGGGGTGCGTCCTCAGCACCACCCTTGTGTCATGAAAAGTCAAGTACGGAGGCTTGCAAGATGGGGCCTGTATCTCTCCCACTCGTCGTGCGGAGGTGATGGCCATGAGGAACGCTGTCTTCCATGACAGGAACTTCAAAGGCGCCAAATGCATTGGCTCGAATGGGGCCCCCCATGAGCCTGGTCAGCACCACATTAAGCTCCCACGCCGGGGCAGGAGCCTTCACCGGCGGGAACGATCGGAATAGTCCCTTCATAAATTCCTTCACCAGGCAGTGAGACCAAAAGGACGCCCGTCCCGTAGTCCTGGTATATCGGGAGATGGCAGCCAGATGTATTTTGATGGGAGGCGTGAGCCAGTCCAGCTTTGGCCAGCGACAGTAGGTACGGCAGTACTTGAGGGGCCGTAATCCGCAGAGGGTTAATCTTCTGTGCACGGCACCAGACAGAGAACCTCTTCCATTTATGACCGTAACACTTGAGAGTTGAGGACGCCCTGGCCTTTGAAAGAACCTCTCTGCAATCAGCCGGTATATTGTACCCTCCAAACTCTAGTGCCGCAGGAGCCAGGCCTGCAAGTTCAGCGACTGTGGGTCGTGAAGGAGAATGGCGCCTCCTTCTCTGGAGAGAAGATCCGCATCCGCCGGCAGCTTGACTGGTGGGGACGTTGACAAGTCCAGAAGGTCCGGGAACCAGATCTGCCTCGGCCACGCCGGTGTGACGAGGATCATCCTGCACCTGGACTTCTTGAGCTGGTTGATGAGGCGGAGCAGCAACGGCAACGGAGGGAACGCGTATAGGAACAGGCCGTCCCAAGGGAACTAGAAAGCATCGCCCATGCTCCTCGGCTGTGGGAACCTGCTAGCGAACCTCTGGCACTTGGAGTTTGTCGCTGTCGCGAACAGGTCGATCTGGGGCTTGCCCCATCGTTGGAAGAGCCGATCCACTTGATCTTGGCGTAGTTCCCACTTGTGGCACGAGCGCAGCTCCCTGCTGAGTGAGTCGGCGATGGTGTTTTTTATTCCTGCCAAGTGGAAGGGAACCAGAAACATCCCTAATATTTTTAGTGTGCACATTCGCGTTTACCGTGTACGGCTACTATTGGGAAAGTTTGCCTTTAGGAAAGTTTCCCTCCATATTCTATGGACCCCCAAACGTTTTGCTTTTGTTTTTGACATGTTCTGATTTTTCTTTTTTACAGAGAAGTGAAGTCTTCAGCTTCACTTCACTGGCTTTTTTTGCTCATTTTGTCATGGGAAAAACTGAATAGTCCTTAAAATTGTTAGTACTAGGAAACTGTTTCTCTTTAGTGTTTTACTTTGTACCTGTTTTAGTAACTTCTCTAAAAAGAGCACACAGCTTCTTACAATGCAGTGCATGGGGATACTTTTGTGCCACCCATGACTTTTTACACTGAGCTTCGTCCATTTCCCCTGCTACTGTCGGAACTTGCAATAATCTACAGCGGGCTTCCTGTGGCGTCTGTTCCTTGGTCCACCTCACGCGGCTGGGGCCCCTACATTGGTGCTCTTAACCAGGCGTTCCCGGTTTCTCCTCAGGCAGGTTTGTCAGCTTTCCACAGGCTCGGTCGGGTCATGGACACTTGGCTGATGCAGTCTTCTTCCCATCACACCTCCCAGGGGGGAGGCATCAGCACATACACTGCTCTGCGGAGGTCTTGTTTCTCGTTCTAAAGATGTTTGGCTCTTTATTCCTCTGTTAAGGGGGACTTCCCACAGCTCTTTCCATCTCAGCTGATCCTGTAGACAGAGGCTCAAAAACCAAACCAACCTTTCTTCCTTGCTGGAAGTTGACAGTTAAAACATATGTTAAGTCCCATGTAGCCAACAAAGGTGGTACTGGAATGTGGATAAGGAGGGTAACTAATATCCCTTCGTAGGGACTTACTGTCCCCAAAGGCGGCTGAGTAGTCACCCCCCCCCCCACGGTGTGGGATCCTGCTTGGCCTGTCCCCTACGGGATGTTAAGCTGAGCAGGCTCACCTCCCTGGTTGCAAAGGGAGTAGCACAGCCTTGGGGAGATGGGACGAATTCCCTGGATTAATCACAGTGCCTCGATCATGAGAGAAAAATGTTCAGGACGTTAAAACTTGTCACTTTGCCAACTTACCACACGCTCATATTTTGACCAATATTTTGGGGGCTGTGTTGGAGAGAATTCTCATTTCTGTGCCAATCCCCTTTAACCTTAGAGACCCCCAAGCTCTTTTGCTGGGCTTTAGGACTTTTTGATTTCAACCCTGGAGTGAGACACATTTTTGCTCACTCTCTCCTGTGTTTTGATCTGATTTGGATTACGTTTCCTTTGTTTTTGGAGTCTGACAAACTCCACAGGCATCTACTTTTTGCATGGTGAGACAGAGCACCCTCACAGTGCAGCGTCACTGAGAAATCCTATAGATTTCTCATAAGGTTTAAATATATTTTCTTGTGTGAACTACTGTTCCCAAGAAAGTAAAGTGAAATTGACTTCACTTATCTTTTCTCTTTGTAGTTCCAGCACACACCATCTTATGTGGAGTGTTGGGGGGTTACCTAGTAGCCCCTTAGCCTACCTACTCATGTAACATGTTTTATGTTACCCTCACTACTTTAAATGGCTGGCGGCAGTGGTTTAATGTTCCTACCATTGTGCTTTTCTACCACAGGCGGAATCCACAGCTGCATAATAGCTCCCATGGGTGACCATTTTGTCAAAATGGCCCGGTCCTCTTTTTTTCATCATTTCTTGTCTGTGGGGTCTTTCTTGGGTTTTACTCCGTTTTTTCTGGTTTCAGCCCTTTGTTCGTTTTGCCTTTGGTGGGCTTCAGTACAGAAATGTCCCTGGAAGTGATGGAGGTTCCAGAAATTCCCCTGTCCTTTATCTCTAGGAATGCCTGACTGCACCCAGTCCTGATTGGCTGGCTGTCCTTTCAGGACAAGCACCCTGCTGTTTGATTGACACCCTAGGCTGTGCATGAATGGGAGAAACCTGCTTAAAAAGGAGAGGGTTTTGGGACTAGAGGCAGAATCACCACTGAGAAGAACACCTGAAGAAACCGTGAACGAAGCTTGCTGCATCCTCCTGGACCTTTGAATTGCCCGGTGAAGCTCTACTACTGTGCTGAAACTCCTTTTTCTGATCAACAATAGAAGCTCGGGAAGGGAATAATACTTCCCTTGGGTAAGTGGGACCAACTAACCCCGAGACGAACACCAATGGACCACCTTCCCTGACTGGCTGTACTTCTTTGCTGCTGCAGGAACCGAGTGCCAGGGGTCGAGAAATCCGTAGTTGAGTGCAACGTCTGCAATCTGGACAGAAGCTCGTGAGTCTCCGAAGGACCCTCCAGAAGCAAGACGACCAGAGCTCGAGTCCCCTCACCAGAGTGCAGGACTCAAGGAGTGAAGAAAGGCCAACCGGTATCCAAGATCCACGGTGGTTCTGTTAATCGCGCGCTGAAACCGCAAAGTGCAGCTGATCCGAGAAGAGCCCATAGCTGCCATCGACCTCCAAATTGCTGCTGCAGGAGTCCTCCAGACGTCCTCCCTCTTGACTGAGGCTCAGGTACCCAGGATCTGCATCACTGAAACAGGACAGAAGCCAGCTGGACCACTTCTTCCAACCAGAGGTACTGTCCAGACTTGGGGTACTTACCTCAGTGTTTTTTTGCTTTGCTCTTCTCAGCTGAAAGCAGGACAAGGGAGCAGGGTTAAGACTGGAAACCCAAGCGCTCATACACGAAGGTGATGAACCGATTAAGGGTACATACAAGTCCAGGGCCAAACCGCAGCAGGTGAGTATCGATTTGCGGGGTTTCTGCTCAAACCACCGACTTTGTCAACCTGATACAGTGGTACAATGATACATTTACACTGCGCATATGTCCAACATCTTATTTAATGCTTGTTCACAGAAATTAAATTCTGAAACAGCCTGACAAGTATTTCAAGCAACCGCTCTTCTTCTGAGGCTGTGGCATTCTATATTTGTACAAAGAAAACACCAAGCCAACATGCCCGGGTAGCACCAAGGTTACATGCCCATGGGTTAACATATTGCAATGTTTGATACAAAGGTTGGTTAACATACTCATTACAATACAGTTATAATAATTGATTTCAAATCCATCCAAAACACAAAGGAATTTCACATGGGTATGTATGAACCAAAAGACAAATGACAAAAGCAGAAGTGGAGAAAACAGGAAAAATAGAAATGAAACAGTTTAATAATATTGTTGAATATTATTGACAATTGTCATGAAATGTGTCGCATCAAATCAACCAATTGCAAAAGCTGGTATATCTTATGTACTCTTGTAAACAAACAAACCTGAAACAAGAAACACATATAGTGAAGATCCCATACATTGATAAAAGCCACTGATGTACAAGATTATTCCCTGTCTCACATTGACCCGAAAAGGGGAGGCCCAATAAATTCAGCCGTCTGGAACATGCTTGGCCTGATATAAAATCACTCACCTACTGGTATTCAAGGTGGGAGTAAAGTTGCCCTGCTTGTGTCTGAAAGATATGTATATATGAGCTAGTCAGTCTTGAACATATTCAAATAACTGTCTAAATCGCACATATAGTAACACACGAAAGTCGCTAATGTCCCAAACTCTGCCGCAATGGTAGAGGGAAAATATTATCCCCAAGACCTGTAACCTCAATATTAGAGTTTTAACTATATATCCTCGCAAATGCAGCAAAGCAGCTGTCTGTTATCCAAATCCACCATAAATTGTACAGTTCCAAACAGATTCCAGCAGTTAATTTCTGATCGTCGAGAGGAGAAAGTCAAGAAAAGCAGAACACACCATGATATGTGAATTACTACAAACAACCACTACCCAAATACTTAGCATACCCTGTCCAACCCCCTATATGCACACTAAGTTATATTTCTCAAACGAACCCTCTTCTGACAGATCGCACCTGTGAGGCAGCCTTTCGGCAATGAATTGACAAATACGGAGCCGTTTCGCCCCGTTACCTAGGCAATATAAGCCTTCTGATCCCTTGCACGTTACAATTCAACCAGGTCGTTGTGCCCGCCTCTCTGCCTCTTGGTGGAAATCTATATCATTCTATCTATTATCACTACTTATGACCCCATGCTACCTGTCCCTGTGCCATGATTACCATCTCAAAAAGTAAACATCCTTGTCCACATTTGTTATAATTATTCCCAGATCCTGCCGTTCTCTTTAATATGTTGATAAGCCGGTCTGCCATCTAAACTCTGTTCCTGGCCAATTAATGCCGTTGCCATGGCAATTTGATGCTTCATCATTTCTTGTACTAACCCAAGTCCATTGTTGGATGTCATGTAAGCACCACACATGTGAAAAAAATAAGACTGTCTGGGAATGACAATGCATTACTTACCGTAAAAGCATTTCTGATGGTTGTATCTGCTTAGATTCACATGCTGTGCATAGGTCCGACATCCAGTGGTCACTGCAGAGTATTGCATTTTGTTTTTCGTAGTCGAAAAGGGGACGTCGACAAGGCGTGTGCAAACAATTATGACGCACCCCCATGTTTTTGACTAGTTCCTTGCTATGGACAAGTGGTACGTATCTGCCTGGGCTTACAAAGTGTTTCTCATGTGTAAAATGTTAATACCTAGCCATCCCTCTCAAAAAGGATCATTAATACATGCACGAATATCTACTCTACTGAGTTGGTGTGACACATTCCACTCAACATAACTACAATATGCATTGGAGACAGCTTTATTTAAATTGACATAAAATGATTGATTTTGATTGCATTCATAACCTTATTCTTCAAACAAGAGACTGCAAAAAAGCTGCGCAATTCAGTATCCCATAGATAACCAATAACACATACATTTCATGAGATCTGTGTATTAGATATACTGTCACATTAGTACCCGGCGAGGGTCAACCAGAATGTAACAAGCATTCTGATTGGCCATCGCTGGGGAATTACCAGGCCGGGTATCCCTCTCACGCACGTACGTGACTTAGTTTGTCCCCGGCAGAGGGAGTGGGGGGTGTGGCGGCCCCTTAACCAATGAGGAGGCTCGAAAGGGGGCAATCCCCCGCTCCTAGCCTCCCCATGGCTGGAGGATGCCTTTGAGCGCCGCCGGGGACTCGGGTATGTTTTTTTTTTCTCCACCACCTCTCCTGCAAACTATCCCCTCCCCGCCCTCCTAACCCCACTTACCTTCTTTTTTCTTCTTTTCTCGGGAGCAAAGGCACTGGGAACACTTCTGTTCCCAGCACGTCCGACACGATGGCCGCCATAGAAAGGAAAAGTTTTCCCTATCCCGGCGGGCAATTTATTGGACATTTTTTTTCTGTTCTGAATCGAAGCAACGTTTCAGAACAGAAAAAAATGCAATTAATAGCCGGTCTAACGGGCCGGGGTACAAATGGCAATAAGCCCCTCGATGGCGGGCCAATAGTAATGGCCTTAACGAGGCCTCATTAAGACTATGGGCCCCCGGGGCATTACCTTGGGAGGTATTGAACCGTCGTCTCGGGGTTTATTGCTACAGTAGGTTAGGCGGTAATATGACATATCATTTAGATTATTCAACCCAACCGCACTTCCTTTGAATAATTCTCAAACCACATTACTATACAGTGAGTATTGTAGCAATTAGCCACGAGACGGCGGGCCAATACCGCCCAAAGTAATGCCCCAGGGCCCATAGTTTTAGCGGGGGTCCATAGCCATAGTTACAGGCCCATTACTGCGGCCGGTATAGGCCCGCCGTCGAAGGGCTTATTGCATTAGTACCCCGGGTCGTTAGACTAGGGTACTAATTGCATTTTTTTCTGTTCCAAAACTTTTTCCCGTTTCATAACAGGAAAAAAAAAAAAGTCAAATAAAATGGCCGCCAGGAAAGGGAAAATGTAGTCCATTTTCCCTTTCCATGGCGGCCATCGGGAGAGGATGCACTGAGAACAGAAGTGTTCCCAGTGCGTTCGCTCCCGAGAAAAGAAGAAAAAAAAGACGGTAAGTGGGGTTGGGAGGGGAGGGGATAGTTTGTAGGGGATGGGTTGGGGGGGTGGGACTTACCGAGTCCCCGGCGGCCTCCAGCAATGGGGAGGCTCAGAGCGGGGGACTGCCCCGCTTTGAGCCTCCTCATTGGATAAGGGACCACCATGCCCCCACGCCGGGAACAAACGAAGGCACGTACGTGCGTGAGAGGAATTCCCGGCCTGGTAATTCCCCGGCGAGGGCCAATCAGAATGCCCGTTACATTCTGGTTGACCCTTGCTGGGTACTAATAATCAATATTGCTTCTGGCTGTACATTAGACTAAATCTTGCATTACATGATTTCTAAATTCCATGCACTATCCTAAAACCCATCCATATATGGTGAAAAATACGAAAGACTTATTACATTACATGACATCCGGGAGTGATGAACCATTAGATCATACCAAAATTACACTTCCTAGAAACCGTCCCCTCGCTCACTGAACGTAAGAAAGGGCCCACATGGAATTGTTATTCTTACAACCCTTAAAATGCCAATCATGAAAAGACAAACATGTCATGTTCGGTGTTTAAACCAGTGAAAACTGTTCTGTATTGACAAATCAGGCGTGCTTCTAATGGTCTTAAATTGTACGTTTACCCCCTCTGTGTGGTAATGTTACTTTTGCCAATCCTACAAATCGTATCTCGTTCTTATTATCCATTTCATGAATATTTTGCCAATGTGTGGCTAACTGATATTTTGCCTCTGGATTAGCCAATTGTAGACAAATGTTCACGAATCTTAATCTCAGTGGCCTAACAGTACTCCCTATGTAAAAAGCACCAGACAAACAAATGATACAGTACATCAGATATTTTGAATTGCAATTGATAAATGAGTCAACATAAAACGTGCCCATTGTCCCAAAATTCACAATTCTGGTTTCTAAAGCATGTGGGCACATACAACACTACCCACATTTGTAAAACCCTTTATTCTGCAATCAGTGTAGCCAGGTTTCACTAGTCTTGGGATTGGGCATGAAAGAGGGACACAATATATTCTTAAGTGTGCATGCTTTGCTATATATAATACTGGGAGTTAGATCAAGGTACTTCAATAGATCTTTGTCTAATTGTAGCAGATGCAAGTGTCTCTTCAGCACAGGATAGATTTTTTGACTATCTGCATTATATCTTGTGATGAGCCTCAATTTGTTTGATTGGTAGAGTCCCGAACCTTTGGTGTCAACAAACTGACTATCCATATTGCTCACTTCTTTCTTAGCCTTATCCAGTAGTCCTTGATGGTACCCTGTAGCAACAAATCTTTGACTGCTAAGTTCACATTCTGACAGTCATTTGTGCTGCTGCAATTTCTTCTTGCACGAATATATTCACCTTTGGGTATATTCGAAAGAACTCACTTTTTGTGACAACTAGCGGCATGCAGTACTGCATTTACTGATGGGGTCTTTCTGAATGTATTAGTCTCAAAACTCGTAGGAGTTAAGTAGATTTTGAGATCTAAGAAGTCAATACAGATATCACTGATTGTATGTGTGAACTGTAATCCCCAATCATTTGAATTTAAGAAAGCAACAATAAAATTCATCAAACGCTGTACTGTACACCTGACCACACCATGATAACATCTATATATCGTTACCACAAATGTATATGTGATAGAAACTCAGTTCAAAAAAGCAAATACTTGCTCAAAATGATGGCTAAATAAGTTTGACAAACTGGTGCGACACTAGCTCCCATGGCTATACCAATCAATTGTTTATAATAAACTTTATTGAAAAGAAAAACGTTATTCTCCAAGGTAAATAGCAATTATTTGAGCATCTCAATATGCACATAAAATGAAGCAGAATCTTTCCGAAATATGTAATTAACACTTTTAATTGCTCTACGATGGAAGTATTGAGAGCTTTCACATCCAGTGTGACCAACAAAAGGTTAGGAAGAACTGGCAGATTTTGAAAAATCTACAGGCTATGCATCATGTCTCTAACATAAGCGGGTGTCTGCCTAACTGCGGGTAACAAGAATTCCTTGATATACAACTCCGTTGCCATTAACTATTGGTCTCTCTTCTGGAATACAATCAAATCTCTTATGGATCATAGGGAGAAAATAGATAGTGGGCATGGTTGGTCCATCTACCAATAGAAAATGCCTTTCTACATCTGTAAGAATCCCTTTCATATGCCATTGTTGTATAAGTATCGACAGTGCTGCCTTAAGGTCATTTGATGGATTACCAGGCAAAGCTTGATAACACCTTGCTGAGTTCAGATGGTTAAGTCCCATTTGTAAATAATCTTGTTTCTCCATAACGACCACGTTGCCTCCCTTATCCCCTTCCTTGATTATTAGTTTGGTTTTGGATGCTAGTTTTTTGATGTCTGTTTCCAGAGCATTCAAATTCAAATTTTTTTGCAATTTCACATTGTCAGCCAAAGTGTGTATATCCTTGATAACCGCTTGATAGAATGTATTAATGTTGTCACTAGGAAATGCAACCTACGTATAATATTCCTGATGAAGTAGTTCCTTCACCTTTTTTAGAACAGATCATGCATTTCAAGAAGGGAAATCGATGGGCATCTATGACACTAGTTTCAGGTACCCCTCGTTTAACATATATAAACACCAGGCACAAACCAAGGGGCACCAGGGGCGGCCAGCATCACAGGCGAAAATGCTCCACGGCTACCACGCAGAGTGACAAGAGCGTCACAACAGCAACAACTAAAGAGACAGAGCAGGTAGATCTGGTTTGTAACTTAAGCACATATCGACTCTCTCCAGAAGAACAAGCAGTTCTCAACAAGGGTTTGTCATTTGCCCCCTCTGGTTTCAATAATTTTGTAGAGCTACTGTTAGGGAGAATTCTCAGAATTGTGCTTATTCCCTTGCACCTTAAGAGACCCCCAGCTCTTTTGCTGGACTTTAGGACTTTTAATTTCTAACCTGGAGAGAGAGAGAGAGACATTTTTCCCCACTCATGTATTTTTTTGTGATTTGGCCTCCATATGCATCATCTTTACATTGTGACACAAACCACTTTCAGTGCAGTGACAAAGGGAAGTCTCCAAGATTTCCCAAAGGTTTAAATACCTTCTCTTAGTGAAACTACTGTTTCCCAGAACAGTGAATTACATTTTGTACCTTTTTAGACCCAGCACATACTATCTTAATATAGGGTGCGGAGGGATTACTTTGTATCCCCTTTGTCTAGCTTCTCATGTAGCATTTTTATGTTACCCTTTCTACAATTAATGGCTGGTGGCAGTGGTTTACTTTTTACTACCACTGTGTGGTTTGACCGCGGGCTGCGTTAGCAGCTGCAGTAAGGCACCCATGGTTAAGTTCAGTGAGAGAGGGGACAGTTTCTAGTAAGTTTAATTTTGGTATGATCTAATGGTTCATCACTCCCCGATGTGATGTAATGTAATAAGTCTTTGGTATTTTACACCATCGAAGGATGGGTTTTAGGATATTGCATGGAATTTAGAAATCTTGAAGGAAGATTTTGTCTAATGTATAGCCAGATGCAATATTGACGAATAGTACTGTGGTTTGAGAATTAATCACAGGAAGCGCAGTTCGGTTGAATAATCTAAATGACATGTCATATTACCCCTTAACATATTGTAACAGTATATCTAATTCACATATCTCATGAAATGTATGTATTATTGGTTATCTATGGGATACTCCAATGTGCAGCAATTTTGCAGTGTCTCGTTTTAAGAATGAGGTTATGAATGCAATCAAAATCAATCATTTTATGTCAAATAAAGGTGTCTCTAATGTAGATTGTAGTTGAAGTTATGTTAAGTGGAATGTGTCACACCAACTTCAACACATTAGAGAAGATATTCGTGCATATATTAATGATAATTTTTGAGAGGGATGGCTAGGTATTAACATTTTACACACGAGAAACACTTTGTAAGCCCAGGCGGATACGTACCACATATCCGTAGCAAGGAACTGGTCAAAAACATGGCGGTGCGTCATAATTGTTTGCTAACAAATAGTAAATATGTATTCCCAGTCTTATATTTTTCATGTGTGAGGTGCTTACATGACATCCAACAATGGACTTGGGTTAGTAAAAGAAATGATGAAGCATTGTGTTGCCATGGCGACAGCATTAATTGGCCAGGAACAGAGTTTAGAGGGCCACCAGGCTTATCAATATAGTAGAGGGAACAGCAGGATCTGGGAATAAATATAACAAATGGGGACATGGATGTTTACTTTTTGAGACGGTACGTGTATCAGCTTGTTATTTGATATGCCCGGTGAATTCATCACGGCACAGGGACAGGTAGCATGGGATCATAAGTAGTGATAATAGAGAGAATGATACAGAGTTCTACCAAGATGGCGGAGAGGCAGGCACAACACAAAGGCTTATATTGCCTAGGCAATGGGGCAAAGTGGCTCCGTATCTTTCTGTTAATTGCCGAAAGGATGCCCAACAGGTACAATCCGTCGGAAAAAGGGTTGTTTGGAAAATATGAGTTAGCGTGCATATAGGGGTTTGGACAGGGTACGCTAAATATTTGGGTAGTGGTTGTTTGTAGTAATTCAGTTATCAGGGTGTTTTCTGCTTTTCTTGGCTTTCTCCTCTCGACGATCAGGAATTAACTACTGGAATCGGTTTGGAACTGTACAACTTATGGCAGATTAGGATAACACACACTTGCTTTGCCGCATTTGCAAGGATATATAGGTAAAACTATTTAGGTTGCAGGTCTTTGGGATAATATTTTCCCTCTACCATTGCAGCAGAGTTATTATAAGTAACTCACCGTAGTGACTAACGTATTTAGTCCTTCGTCCCCTTTCCTCCATACTGCATGGGCGTCCCTTCCAAGGGACGGTAGAGTGATCTTTTTTCACCAGAAAAAACCTTCTTCCCCTTTAAATTTAGAGGCGTGCAGGGGTGCAGCCCTGGGAGCATACGCTGCCCTGACTCCACCGTCCGGCGCCACACCTCAGTCCCCATAGACGCATCGACAATAGATTAACATTGCCTAAGGACACCAGTTTTATTAGGGGTTGGGGCTGGTGGGACGTATGGAGGAAAGGGGACTAACAGTACGTTAGTCACTACGGTGAGTAAGGAACAAGTTACTTACCTGTAACTGTTGTTCTCCAGCAAAGGTCTGGCATGGATTCAGATGCTCATGAATATTCCCCGTCGTCAGGCTGGGAATCCTCGGTAAAGAAAAAATCAGTTTCAGTTTAATTTCTCTTAACAACCAATCACTGGTCTCTGGGTCATACTGCCCCCAGCCAATGACTGCCCTCTACGTAAGCCCCTTCTCTGGCAGCCATCTTCAGATTTGGAAGGACGTAAGGTGGCACTAGGACCACGAGAAGAGCCGCAGAGGGGTAGGCGGGAGGGTTCGCATGTGAATCCATTCCAGAACCATGCTGGAGAACAACAGTTACAGGTAAATAACTTATTCCTTCTCCACCATGGGTCTTGCATGGATTCACATGCTCATGAATAAAGAATACATAACAGTACACACATGCACAACCACGGGAGGTGGCAAGGCTCAACATAAGCATCTCTTACCTCCTGACCTACAAGCGAACAGGTTGCGCAACACTGCTTGGCAGACTCTGGACTCCTCCCTGGAATGCCTGTCGACGCAGTAGCATCTCGTGAAGGTGTACGTCAACCTCCACGTAGCAGCCCTGCAGATGTCCAGCAGGGGCGCACCAGACGGGAATGCTGTAGTTGCAGCGATTGCTCTGGTCAAATGGGCTCTTGGACGGCCAGGCAACGGTCGGTTCGCCAACCGGTGACAATAGGTGATGCAGCCGGAGAGTCAACTGGAAATGGAAGCCTTGGAGAAGGCTATCCATGGTTCACAGGGTCAAAGTCCACAAAAAGTAGTGACGTCTTCCAGAAATTCTTTGTGAGGCCCACATAGAACTTAAGCGCTCTAGCCACATCCAGCGAGTGCAAAGTCCTCTCAGCCAGCGACAAAGGCGTCGGAAAAAACACAGGTAACACCAAGGGCTCGCTTAGATGAGAGTCCGACTACACCTTGGGCATGAAGGAGGGGTGCGTCCATAGCACTACACTTGTCTCGTGGAATGTCAAGTAAGGTGGTTTACATGAGAGGGCCTGGATCTCTCCCCCTCGTCGTGCGGAACTGATGGCCACAAGAACAGCTGTTTTCCACTACAAATTTCAGCAGCATTGAATGCATAGGGTCGAAACGGAGGCCCCATGAGCCTAGTCAGCACCACATTGAATTCTGACGCCAGGGCTGGAGTCTTCACCGGTTGGCATGAACTGAACAGTCCTTCGACGAAGTCCTTAAACAGACAGTGGGACCAAAACGACGACCGTCACGGAGATATGGTGTAGCGGGAGATATCCGCCAGTTGAACTTTGATGAGGCATGAGCCAGTCCAGCCTTGTCCAACGACAACAGATGGGGCAGCACATGCGGAGCCGTGACTCGTACAGGATCGGCCTTCTGTGTACGGCACCAAATGGTGTACCTCTTCCATTCATGTCCATAGCAATTAAGAGTAGACTATGCTCTGGCCTTGGCAAGCACCTCCTTGCAGTCCGCTGGGAGATCATAGCCCCCAAACACGAACGCTGCAGGATCCAGGACCTCCATTTCAGCGATACTGGGTCGTAGTGCAGAATTACGCCTCCTTCCCTGGCTAGAAGATCTGCAACCACTGGAAGCTTGACTGGAGGGAATGCTGACCTGCTGAGAAAATCCGGGTAGCATATCTACCTCGGCCAAGCCGGTGCAAGGCGTATCATCCTGCACCGGGACCGTTTGAGTTGATTTTTTTTTAAACTTTCTTTATTGAGTTTCAAATTACAAGCAAACAACAGATTACCTCTAGCCCACGGACTCTCCCACCCACTATCCCACCCGCCCTCCCCATCCCCGACACAAAACATTAGCGCCAAGTACAGACAGAGTTCCAGGTAGCCAGCAATATACAACAGGGGGAAGAAATGTTCACTCTAGTCTCCCCCCAGGTTCCGGGATGGGAGGCCAGCTGGCCACAGGCTTGCACTATTGAGCATGATCCGGGAGGGGGTAGGGGATTGCGCCGTTGAGGGCATATCCACCATCTACTGTCTCAGAGGATCCCAATAGTCTAGAGGGCGGCTGGAGGCCGGCAATGGGGAAGCGTACCTAGTCTCTCTCCGCTCCGATGTGCTCATGATTTCCAGCCATTTAGTAATGGTGGGCGGATTAGATCTCACCCAATATCTGGCTATAAGATACCTAGCCAGCACAGAGGCCATACTTAAGTTTCTTCTCTGAACAAGTGCCACCTTCTATCAGGGCCAGCAACCAAAGTTCCGGGGAATAAGTTTGTGGCGAGGGAAGCATGGTATTCATTGCCGCCTCTAAGCTGGACCAGAAGAGTTTAATGCGGGGGCAAGACCAAGCGACATGGAAAAAGTCTAAATCCGTATTCCCACATTTCTTACATGCAGAAGATCTCCCAGGGAAGAAACTGCCAATGGTGGCGGGGGAGTAATAGGCCTGATGGATACATTTGAACTGGATCAGCATATATCGGCAAATCAAGGATATATACCGGGTTTGAATGCCGATTGCCCTCCATTGATTCTCACTGAAAGGCTAACCAAGGGCGGATTACCATATGCGCTCGTGCCTAAGATTGCTACAATCAGTCCCAGCCCTGAACAATTTATAAATAGTAGACACAAGCTTACCAGATGACTGTGGTTGTATGATAAGGCTCAGGGCCGGATTAGAAAGAATAATTCTTCCGAAAGAACATGAGTAATTTGTTCGCTCGGGGAAATTCCGGCCATATACCCTTAAGTGTACCCTGAAGCCTGTAATAGTAGAGTAAAGACACTGAATTATGCACTCCTCTGGATTTAAGTTCCTCCCAGGTCACCATCTGATCATTGTGGACTAAGTCACAAAGAGTCTGCACCCCCAGTCTCAAAAAAAGTTCCTTAAATGATTTTTCATGTGCGAGTGGGACCCTAACTATATTGTAGATTGGGAAAGAGGGCTAGTATCGAGCAGCAGACAGATCTTATCCCAAGCTTTACATGTCACTGCTAGTGGTTGGATCTCCCCCTTTGGGATAGGATCCCTGTTGCCCCATAACATCCCCATGAGTGTGTTAGGAGAGGTGATAGCTGTCGCAAGATGGTTATGTGGAATCTCAGGACTCGGAGAACCCCAGCCGGTAATGTATTGTGCCTGTGCCGTGAGTTAATATAAGAACATATCGGGGCATTCCAAGCCACCCTGGTCGTACAGCCGGTCGAGTGTATCGTATGCCACCCTAGGCTGTTTACCAGCCCAGACTAATCTCGTCATCATTTTCCTGACACAAGCCCAAAAACGTAGCAGAGCCCACAGTGGGACGTTGTTAAAAATATATAATAGTTTAGGAAGGATGACCATCTTGGACAATGCAATACGGGCCGCTTGAGACACAGGGAGTAGTATCCAAGCCTCAACCCTCTGCTCCAATTGCTCTAAGGTTTGTATGTAATTTTCCCTGTATAGGGCGTCTGGCATGGCAGGTAGCATATCCCCTGTGGGCACCAACGAAAACCTTCCCCCACATCAACTTGTTGCACAGAGGGAGTCAGGGGGAGGACCTCCGATTTGGTCCAATTGATTGAGACCAGATAGCTCGCCAAACCTGACCACCTCTTGAGTCAGGGGATTTAAATTTTGCAGAGGGCGTTTAACAAACAAGAGGATTGGATATTGTCAGCGTACGAGGATATCACAGCTCGGTGCATGTGCACCTGTGCGCATCATGTTCCCGGATGTGACATGCCAATGGCTCCATTGCGAGAGCAAATAGGACAGGTGAAAAGGGGCACCCCTGTGGGTACCCCATGTAGGGTAGATGTATTCTGAGACTATAACGTTAGTGCATATTGCTGCCCACGGGCCCGTGTATAATATTTTAAGACTCTCTATGAACGTCAAACCGAACCCGGATCGGCGAAGCACTTCGAAAAGGAAGGGGCACTCGATAGAATTGAAGGCCTTCTCTGTGTCGAGCGCCGCTATGGCTATTGGGACCTCTGGGTTGACATTATGCATTAAGGTGAATAAACTCCTCAGATTAAACTGAGTGGAACGGCTGGGGATAAACCAGCTTAGTACGGGAGGACCAAAGCTGGCATGGGGGGAAGGATGCGGTCAGTGAGTATTTTTGCAAGGATTTTATTGTCAGTGTTGATAAGTGACGATGGTCGATACGAGGACAGTTGTCGGGGGGGGGGGGGGGGGGTCACGCCCGGGCTTCAGGAGCACTATCATCAGGGCTGATCTTGTGGATTCCGGGAGAGAACCACTCGAGAAAGCACTGTCGTACATGCTGAGTAAATGGGGAAGCAACTAGGTCCACGTACGCTTTATAAAATTCCACTGTTATTCCGTCCGGCCCAGGAGCCTAACCGTTAGCAAGAGATTTTATAGTCTTGCGGATTTCCTCTTCCGTGATAGGATCGTTGAGCAAGGCGCCCTGCTCCGGATCCAACCAGCCCAGTGCCACCTCGACCAGATACTGGGTCAGCACATCATGCCCAGAGTGCAGGCACGACATGTATAGTTGACCGTAGTATTGATGGAAATCCGTATTAATCCCTTGCAGGTCTTTAACCAAGGTTCCATCGCGCCCCACAATGGTAGATTGAAGCTCCTTCCGATTGGCCCATGCCAGGGTTTTACTCCGACGATCCCCTTCACCATATCATTTTGCTAGGATAGGATCCCCCATTTATCTCCCTCGCTAGTGGCCAATTGGAGTAATTCCTCCCAGAGGGACAGCAGTTCACAACGGCGCTGAGGAGTGTCAGGTTCACCCTGCAGGTTCTCCTTTTCCCAAATCTTGTCTTCGAGGACTCGCATAGATCTCCTGACGGCCTTAAGCACCCTGCCCTCCCCAGAGATGCAACAACCTTGCAGGTAAACTTTAAATGCTTCCCAAACTGTACCCCGATCTGGGACTGAATCTGTATTAAATTGAAAGAACGTTTGGATATCTTGCCTCATCTCTGACTGGAAGGCCACGTCCTCTAAGGCGCGAGCCCAGAATCTCCACCCGAGATGACCCGGGGGATCCGTGAGGAGAGTAATGCATGCCAGAACAGGAGAGTGATCAGAAAGGGTACAAGGAAGGATAGAAGCAACGACAGTATTCCTAAGGATCTGGGGAGTGACCATAACAGTCCATTCTAGAGCAGATACCATGTACTCCCGAGAAGAATGTATACTCACTAGTGTCAGGATGTAGTGATCGCCATGTATCGTGCAGGCCGTGGTACTGGGAGATGGTGGCCCAAGCACTAGCCACCAGGGGGAGGGAAGTTTGACTGGTCGCAGATCTATCCAATTCCAGCGTGAGGGCTAAATTAAAATCGCCAGACCACACAATCTCGTAACCTGGGAATTTATGAATGTGCGCCGCACACCGGTGGAAGAAGTCCGGGGAGTCCGTATTCAGCGCATACACATTAATGAGCAGCATCTTGATACCACAAAGCTCTCCCGCCAGAATCACAAATATACCTTCATCATCCCTAAGTTGCTCGTGTAACCTAAATTGTAAGGAGCCGTGAATGTAAATGACCACCTCTCTGGAATGAGACATGTAGCATGATTCGTGCCTATGGATACCCCACCCAGCAAGCCTAGGAAGGGGGAGCCCCCTTAGGAAGATGGGTTTCTTGAAGGCAAACTACATTAACCCCATGATTCCTGCAGAAATTCGCAATCAAGTGGGACTTCTTAGGATTGGTAAACCCCCTTATATTCCAAGATAGAACCGAAAGAGCCTTTTGCCTGCCCCCACCCATCACATAAGCGAACATAACAGTCGGCGGGATGTTGTGATGCAGGGAATTATACGTGCAACAATTACTGACTCATTTTGTGTGTGTGGGTGATCAAAAGACCCATTGAGCGCTGAGGTAACCAAGAACAAAACAGCCCAGCCAGAACCCTGGCTCTCCCGCCCCCCAAACCCTCCCACGCCAGAAACTAGAACCTACCGGCAACCCTATCCCACCCCAATCCCAAGTAAACCCCATATTTAACAATCAGACCGCAGTGCCTGCTGGTGGTGGTGGAGCGCTGTAGAGAGTGGTGTGCTTGCTCCACCATGAACATCGATGTAAGTGGGGGTCGGTCCAGAATTTCAGTAGCGAGTGTTTCCATAAACTTTTCCATATTGTCAATTGCTGTGGATTAACGCACCCCAAGTATGTGTATGTTGTTCCGTCTGGAGCGCCCCTCTAAGTCCTCGTTCTTGGCCGTGATTTTTTTAATAGCCTATTGCAGGTCCACCACCTCGCGCTGCAGAGTAGAAACTTTGTCCTCGTCTTCTCCGATGCGCTGCTCCACTTCTGTCATACGCCCACATAATTTGTCAATCTGTATGGCTGAGATGTCTACCTTATGGGTTAAGGAGTCTATTTTTGCGCCCAGGTTGTCAGTGCTCCTCTTTAAAGCAAGCAAAGTCTGGTTCAGGGTAGCAACATCAATTTGAGGTGGAGGTTGGCTCGAGGAGGGAGATGGCGGTTTAGAAGGTTGGTCGGTGCGGCCAAATTAGTCCATTTTGGCCTGCTTTTTGTGATTTCCCATAGCGGGGTGGGTGGGGACCGGGAGACAGAGCCAGCAGCAGGTCGGAGGCGCAGATGAGGTTTAATCCCCCGCGGTCTATGCAATTGTCTAATGCAGAATAGGCCACACGGCGTCCCACAAGACAGGAGCCTGCGTTACCGTCCTGCGCAGCCCAGGCGGTCAGGGTCCTGTACACTGTTCCCCCCGCAAGCAGAACCAGGTGTGCCAGTAGCGATCCAATGAGTGGAGTGCTGATCCACCAGACAGAGGCGGTTCCTGGGGCTCACCACCCCAGCACCGATTAGAGCAGTTTGTTGTTGCGCTTATAAACAATGGACAGCTGGGGGGAGCCCTCTTCTCCACACACCCCTCAGGATTGATCAGTGGTCGGAGATATCACCACCGTGAGGTCAGGGGCCAGTGGGGCCGCAGGAAATAGACGTGCGCCGCTTTGGTATCAGAGCATGAGTGCTGTGAGGGATCCTCCACAATGGTATCAGGTGCCAGTAGGGAAACCACATCTCTCAGTCCAAAGGGCAGTGTGTTGGTCCCACATCGATATCAGCCTGGGGCTGGGGGAGTGCAGCTAACCGGGGCAATGATAGGAGGAGGGCGTCCCCCAAGTTGAACCCAATCCCAGGTGGCGGGCGGGTCAATGTCCAGGGGAACAAACATATTTCTGGATCAAAGAATGCCCTCCGGGGGCAGGGCCCCTCCCTAGGGGCAGGACCAGGCAGTCGGGACACTACTTAAAAGGGGGAGTTTGGCGGGGAATGGGCCCCCCCGCCAGCAAGGAGGATACGATGGAGCGCGCCTCACCTTGTCCTCCAGTGCCCAGGCAGCTCCAGCCAGCATACAGGTCTAGGTAGTATCAGGCAGACCTCAAGGGTGGGCTTTGCTGTGGTCCACTGCAGGGTGAGCCACACGCCCACCGACAGCGGCCACCACCGAGCAGCTCCAAAGAGTAAATGGTGGGCGGCCGGCAGCTCCACACACCGCGCCTGATCCAGGGAGGAGCCGAGGACCCGACGGGGGCCCCGGGTGCTGCTCTCCGCCTCAGCCCACCGGTAAGTCCCTCCCAGGCTCCAGGTGCAGTGCAAAGCAGGTGACGAACCCCCACGGGCAGTAGGGGCAGGGCAGCGCAAACAGAGCCGGCCAACCACAAGTCTAAAGGGCCGGGGCCGAGCCCGAATCAGTGAAGCCCTAGGCAGCTACAGCGCGGGCCCGACTGGTCCGGTGCAGGATCCCAGGAGCACGTTCCAACCAGGTCCGTTGGCAATTCCAGCAGCCCAATGCGGCCCCGGGCTCCACAGCCGCGGGCAGCGATGGAGAGGAAGGGGCGGCGAGGAGCGGCCCAGGGCGAAACGCAGGTGAGCCACCCCTCCCCCGCCGGCAGCTCCAGCACCACCAGCACCACCAGCGAGGCCGCAGCCGGCACCTCTCCCCATCTGCGTCACTCGACCTGCCTGCAGCCGAGATGCTTAAACCAGCGGGTGCCGCACAATTTCTGCAATCAGGCGATCCGCTATGCGAAAACGTGTCCAAAAGTGAAGGATATTGGTTAGGATATAAAGGCCTCGGCCGGAGCCTCTCAGGCAGCAGCCATCTCGAGCAGCCACGCAACAGCACCCCCGTTTCCACCGTTTGAGTTCATTGATGAGTGGAAGAAGCAACGGCAGAGGAGGGAACGCATACAGAGACTGGCTGTCCCAGGGGAATGAGAACGCGTCCCCCCCCCATGCTCCCCGGCTGGGGAAACCTGCTGGCAAACTTCCGGCACTTGGTGTTATTCACCGTCACAAACAGATCGATCTGGGGATTGCCCCATCTGCGGAATAGGTGGTCCAGTTGGTTGTGCCGAAGTTTCTACTCGTGGCAAGAGCGCAGCTCCCTCCTGAGAGAGTTGGCGACTGTGTTCTTCACTCCTGCCAGATGAAACGGGATGAGAAACATCCCCGGGCTACGGGCCAGTGCCATAGGTTCTGCATCTCTTTGGAGAGTGCCGGGGATCTGGTGCCCCCCTGCTTTCTGATGTAAAACATTGTGGTGGTATTGTCCGTCAAGACCCGCACCACCTTGCCCTTGAGGGACGGAAGGAAGGACGTGAGGGCCCAAAACACCACTCGCAGCACCAGAACGTTGATGTGCAATGCCTTCTCCCCTGATAGCCACAGGCCTCTTGCGTGAAGACTTCCCGTGTGAGCTCCCCAACCTTCCAGGGAAGTGTCCGTTGTGACAGTCTCCTGGTGAGGTGGGGGTCTGAAAATCTGCACATCCGGACAAATGTGAGCGAACTCCCCACCACTGTATCGCTCAACGGAAGCAGTCATTGAGCTTTATCTTGGCCTGGAAGCTTCCAGACACTTGTATCCAACAGTCGTCGAGGAACTCCTGCAGTGAACGCATCCTCAGCATGCATAGTCGTATGAGGTTGATGTATGACGACGACATGGCGAGCAAAGAATTGATGGTCCTCACTGTGGCGATCTTCAGTGCCAACAGCCGTTGCACCTTACCCAAGATGGCCGCTATCCTTTCCTCCGACGGAGACGCCAGGCAGGACACTGTTGAGTCGGGATCCCAGAAACAGCGTGTCCGGCGATGGAGTCAAGCAGGAATTTGCTTAGTTCACCGAGAACCCCAGGTCCGTCAGGACGTGGACAGTCCTCGCTGTGTGGTCGATGCCGATGTCCTCTGAGTTAGCTCGAATGAGCCAGTCGTCCAGGTAAGGGTAGACCTGGATCCCATGTAGACGCAACTGCGCCGCAACAGGCACCAGGCACTTGATGATAATCCTTGATGCCAACTGCAATCCGAAGGGAAGGGCCTTGAATTGGTAATGTTGCCCTTGAACCACGAAGCGCAGAAACCTGCAGTGCCCCTTGTGGATGGGGATGTGGAATTAAGCATCATCCAAGTCCAGCAACGACAGAAAGTCCCCTTCTTCTAATTCTCTGAGCACGTGCTGAAAAGTCAGCATCCGGAACTTTTGGGACCTGATGTACTTGTTTAGACAACGAAGGTCTAGTATGGGCCTCCAGCCGCCAGACTTTAAGAGGAAATAAGCCCCGGAGCCTCTTTGGGACGAGCTATCACGCCCTAGTTCAGCATGGCCCGCACCTCCAGCAACAACTGAGGGTCATGGTTTTCCTGCCGGGCCACTGGTGGTATTCGGGGACACTTCCGTTGGGAGCGCCCAGCACCCAACGGTTGGTGGAGATGGTCTTCCACACGCTGATGAACTTCACCATCCGGCTTCCCACCAGGGTGCATGGGTTCAATCCTGCTTGCAAGTGGAAGTGCCGCCCTGGTGATGACGTCGTCCTCCAGACTTGGCATAGCCTCTGTTCTCCTGGGCAGAAGAGTGGGAGGGTTGACGGTAAAATGAGGCACCTCCACTGAAACCCTTGGGGGATCCTTGGGATTTTCCCACCAACGGTCCGAAAGGACAGTCGTTGCTGTTGAAGCATGCCCAAGGCACGAGCCGTCTCTGTGTCCGTCTTGATGGACAGAAGAGACTCATCTACGGCCTTGCCGAACAAATTTTCCTCGAAGTGCATGTCCAACATTCTCGACTTAACGCCCTGGCGAAAATTAGTGGCCCTAAACCAGCCCTGCCGACGAAGGCAAACGCTGCTGCCCATTTGTAGGAACCCTGTGTCGGCGATGTCTGTGGCCACCGTGATGGCGTGGTCCAACGCCACCTCGCCTTCCTGCAGAATCTCCAAAGCTTCTGACCTCTTGTCGTCCGGAAGTAAGTCCAGGAGGGGAGCGAACTTGAACCACAGCTCCCGGTCGTAACGTGCAACAAAGGCGAGACCGTTGACAGCCTTGTTGGTAGTCGCCTCTGACGTGATAACTCGTCGTCCCATGGCATCCAACTTCTTTTCCTCACTGTCCAGGGGGGGTGGAGACTGCCGAAGAGGAGGAGCCTGAAGACTACTTCTTGGCTGCTGCTGACACCACAGAGTCCGGTGACGGTTGGGTCCGTAAGCACTTGGGTGCAGATTTTAGCACCCTGTACTTCTTCTCGTAACGGTCCCTCTTTGCCAGGGCCATGGAAGGGTTCTTCATGAGGGCCAACCCCTCGTCCCTCCAGGAGTGGGACCGAAAGGACGGTCTTCCTCTTGGCCTCATGGCGCTGGTATAGGAAACCCTCCACCTCAAGGACGAGCTGGAAGAGCTTTGAAGCCCTGGAGATCATGGCATGAAACTAACCAATCTCCTCCGGTGGCGAAGATCTCGGTGATTGAGACGGGAGGGCCCTCAATCCGCTGTCATCCGTGCCAGTGCCTGAAGTCACCTTGTCAGGGTCCGTCTCAACCCTCTGGGGGGGGGGGGGAGGGGGGATGTTGCAAGGAGGCAGAGGGTGAACTTTCCTCTTCTTGGCCCGTTGGTCCCCCGTCAACACCGCTGGCGTGGGAGGGGCTGCTGGTGCAACATGCATCCTCGTCTGGTGCTCCGAGACCAGAGTATGCAAAACAGAGAATGTCTGCCGAGATCTCCAGATGGTCACTGAGGAGGCTGTGTCAACGGAGCCGAACGTGGAGCTAGTGATCTGGGATATTTCAACCCATGCCAATGCACCCTACTACACCCCTTTGCCAATGGGGAAAGAAAACTGCAATAAATGCAGGCATTAACCCCGTGCGTGCCAAATCTGCTAGACTGTGCATGGTTCATAAACCACAAAAGAGCTACACACCCTGCCACACAGGCAAAGTTGGTGTAAAAACAGGAGTCACCTGTCACAAGGCCACAGAAGAGCTAAAAATCCGATGATGTCCTTAAACACAGCTCTCTAACCAATGGCATCCTTCAAAGTGCTGTTTTGGCGCTAAATTCTGTCACCTTTCCAGTGAAGTATTGGAAGGAAAAGTGTGCTGAAATCAAAGATTGTCCAGGCAGTCCGAGGAATCCAGGCATCGCTGCCTGACAGCTGCCTAAGGAAATTGGCTGTCAAACCCAGTTTGTGTTTTCTTTTTCTGGAAAAAGTGAAAAATCCACCTGTTTAAAGCATTTTCCTGTAAAGGTCTTAATTCCTTTAAAATGCAAAATGGATTATAAACTCTGTTCATTTTATATCTTTTAAATAAAAGATTATAGGTGGATCTTATAGGAACCCAGTCTGGAGCTAATCAACTATTTAGATCTGACAGTGCCTGGCCTGGGAAAGTTTGCATGTCAGCTTGACACTCCCTTGCTACAGGAAGGCTTAAGTGATGCTAATGGTTCCCACATAATGACAACAAGCAGTACAATGGGACCTCAGTAGATTTTCATCTGGGGCTAGCCGAGGACAATAGCAAGCTGACCAACTGATCTCTACAGTGGAGCTTCCCTCCAGGAAGGGGGACACCTCCCTAATCAAAGGGCTGGACAGCTGCTGCCTGGGAAGGGGAGGTCAGAACAAATCTTGAAGAGGGGAACACAATCCATGCAGTGTAGGTCTTGAAGAAACCTCTGGAATCCTCCACGTAGAAACAACGAAATTCGCCCTTGAGGGGCGCTGAAGAAACCAAAAACGGGTCCCCATTTTTCGGAAGGTATATCGATGGAGCGCGAGGCTCGATTAACCGAAAAAATTGAGTAAAACTCTTCCAAAATGCACAAAACAGTAATCGCTAGAGAGCTACGCACAATGACTCCCAACACTTGAACGTGCAGTAGAAATCTGAAGATGGCTGCTAGAGGAGGGGCTTAGGTAGAGGGCCAGTCATTGGCTGGGGGCAGTATGACCCAGAGACCAGTGATTGGTTGTTAGGAGAAAGACAGTTCAGAAATGAAATTGATTTTTTCTTTACCGAGGATTCCCAGCCTGACGCCGGGGAATATTCATGAGCATGTGAATCCATGCCAGACCCCATGCTGGAGAACTTATAATTACTCTTACGTCCCGTCCCCTTTCATCCATAATGCATGGGCGATTACAACTGAGTGTAGCTCCATGGTGGAGAGGAGACCCTCCTTAAGCAAACAGGTTTCTAGGAACCGCCTGTCCGAAAGCCGCGTCTGATCTAGAACCGGCATCCAAACAGTAGTGCTTGCACAAAGCCGAAGGGGTGGCCCATGTGGCCGCCCTGCTTATGACTTGCCAGAGGACATGCCGCTGGAAAGCGATGGCCGTTGCATTGGCTCTGACTGCGTCGGCAAGCATGTTGCCCGGCAGTGGCTGGTACTGTCCCTCGTAAGCTTCTTTGATGGCCGAGACCATCCAACGGACTATGGAGGCCCTAGAGGCCCGATACCCAGGTCTTGATCCACTGAAGGTGATGAAAAGTGCGTCCGACTGCAGAACTCCCTGTGCCTTGTCTTTGGGCTCAGCAAAAAACATAGGCAGCACTATCTTTGTTCATATGGAATGCGGAAGCACCTTGGTCAAGAATGCTGGGTGTGTCCGCAGGACTTCTTTATCCTTGTGAAACGTAGTATATGGCTTGGAGGCGACCAGCGCCTCGATTTTGCTGATTCTGTGCGCCAAGATGAGGCCGACTAGCAAGGCCGTCTTAATGGTGACCAGCCTGATGTCCACGGCGCCAGGTCACCCAGATATATGTTGAGGTCCCACATGGGGTGTGGCCTCTTGATGGGCGGGTAGAGTCTGGCGAGGCCCGTCAAATGTTTGACAATGGGGTTTGAGGAGGAACAAATCTCCTCCTCCGAGTTTCTTTAAGCGCCAATGGCTGCCAAGTAAGTGCGGCAAGTGTCCACCTGCACGCCTGAGTGGGTGAGGTGCGCCGAGAAGGAGAGCACGTCATCCAAGGTGTATGTAATGGGGGTTAATACCCTTAGAGTCTGCCCAGTGGACGAACCTGGTCCACTTGCTCCTATACTGGAGCCTAGTAGACTTGCTCCTGGCGCCCTGTATGATCTCTAGGTTAGCCTGGGAAAGGCTGAGGTGAACTAGTGTGACCTGTTTAGGAACCACGCTGTGAGGGCTAGTTTGTGGCGCAGGGTGGATGACCCTGCCCCCCTGCTGTGCCAGAAGATGTGCTGGGCCCATCGGAAGGACAATGGGCAGCCTCTCCGAGGGGCTGAAAAGCTCAGAGAACCATGGCCTGGCCAGTCACCACAGTGCTATCATAATGATGCTGAGGTGGTGAGATTCATTGATCTTGCACATCACCCTATATATCAGTGGTCTGGGCGGGAAGGTGTAGGCTGTCATTCCGTCCAACTGAATCTGGAATGCATTGCCCTGGGAGCCCGGGCCCTGTCCTTGCCAGGATGCGAACAGTTGGCACTTCCTGTTGTCCCAGGAGGCAAAGAGGTCCACCTGGGGGGGGTCCCCATTTGTAGAAGATTTCCTACAGTACTAAGTCGTTCAACTGCCACTCGTAGTTGTCCTCACCCAATCTGCTGAGCCTGTCTGCCTCCAGGCTGGACAGCCGTGAGGTAGATGTTCTACAGGGCCCATTTCCACATGCTGACTGCAAGCCTGCACAGTAGGGGGAAGGGGGGAGGGGGGTCTGGTACCTCCCTGATTGTTGACGTAGAACATGCTGGTTGCTGGTCGAGTTGTCCGTCTGAGGATGACCTTGCCCTCGATAACAGGAAGGAAGGCTCTGAGCGCAGACAGAGCGCCTTCAGTTCCAGCCAATTGATGTGGTACTCCTGCTCCTTTCGGGTCCAGGTGCCATGGACGCAGTGGTTGGCCAGGGTGGCCCCCCAAACCTCGAGAGAGGAGTCTGGTGATGGTGACCTGCGGGGAAGGTTGCCGGAAAGGCTTGCCCAGCCGCAGGTTGCAGTCCCTGGACCACCATGTCACTCTCTGGCCGTCCTCTAATGGCCCTCTTCCTGCTCCCACCTGTGGCTAAACACCTCGGAGTCATTGACTCTGCACTCTCCTTCTCTCCTCACAGACGTCTCTAAGAAGTCACATTACAAGCTGCACCTCCTCAGAGGTATACTTCCTTTCCTCTTCTTCCCCCAGAAGCTGTCTCTAGAGCTCTGGTTCTCTCCAGGCTGCACTGTTGCAACAGCCTCCTAAATCTGCCTGCTTCTACTCTCTCCGCCCTCTGCAACTTATCCAGAACAGGACTGGGAGACTTGTCCTTGGCCTCAAGCCCAGGGATTGCATCTCTCCAGGACTGAAATCTCTGCACTGGCTCCCAGTGACTGCGAGGATTAAGTCCAAATCCCTCTGCATTGTCCACAAGGCCTTCTGGGGTGTGGGGCCTAAATATCTTCAACTCTCTTCGTAAATATCTTTGTAAATATCTTCCTTCTCGAGCTCTTCGCTCATCTGCCTCCAACTCCCTCACTAGTTGGTCGTATATCACTCTTCAGCTGGGGCCTCCCCCTGGAACACTCCTTACCTGTTACGCTCACCTGGTATCCACAGGGACGCCACCCAGCTGTGGGGACTCTGGTGCCCTTCCCAGCCGCTCCCAGGTATAATTAGCAGAGAAGTTCTGCCTGGAAAACAGGTGGGCAATGGTCAAGACTGGGCAACTGGGGTAAGAGCCTCCCAACACCCTGTATGCGTGTTGTCCTTTGTGGGCGAGTGCGATCTAGTTACTTCATTGATGCAGGCCCTTTAGAGTCTTTCAGGTAGGTCTTATTACTGTTATACTGTATGCCTTTCTTGGATTTAAATAATGTCTTTTCTCGCTCCTTAGGTGCGCGGAGGTTCGCTGTGGAACGTTGACTCAATTGGGACTCGCCGGCAGGTGATGGTGCTTAGAGAGCACCTTGATGCAGTAAGTAGGCGCTATGTGCAGCACTACGATGCCTTGCCTTTGCTAACCTGTTGTCTCTTGTTCCCGTAGGTTGCAGTGCTCACCCGGAGCAAGAAGTCCCAAGGCGATGCTGGTCGATGGGCGACTCGTGAGGTAAGCTGCTGGCACAATTGTAAAATGTCTAATGTCCTTTTTCTCTCCTTTTTGCAGATCCGACGGTCCGGAAGGCTTGGTGTTCCTTGGATGCTGGTTGCAGGAGCGGAGGGCAGCTTGCGGTGGAATCACAGGTAAGCTGATGCTATTAATGATGTCCTTTTGTTTTTCAGATGCTGTTCTTCCGAGGTTCACAGATGCAGCTGAACATGATGAGCGTCACGTTGCAGGATTGCAAAGTAACGCGAAGCGTGTTATCCAAGTTGGGTGTGGTTTAAATAGTATCAAGAAAGTAGTCCAGGTAAAATAGCCCCTAGGCTACCACACCCAAAACACTATACCGCATTGCTTGGTTCCGAGGAGCCAAGCTATGTGGATGCCTCCATGTTTGACTGGCACTGAAATAAAGTAGTCCCCAAGCACAAGTCTTCATTAAGTATGAGCCTGGCGGCAAAGGCGCCAGGACTGGCCCCAAGAGGGCCTAGGCAAAGGATGCCCAAGCTTGTTGGGGGCCCAAGCTGAGACCGCTCCTGGCCCATGGACCTGCCGGGGGGGTTTTAGGAAGTGGATCGTGACACTTCCTCCCAGAAAATTGAGGCGAATCGTCTCCAGTTCCGGAAGCACCTCAAAATCTTTCTCTTTGCTTCTGCTTTTTCTCCTCCTCTCCCCTGCTGAAACCGAAACTGAACTGGTTACCTGGCCACCCTCTGATCTCAGGCCCAGGTCATCCTCCCCCGCCAGTCGCACACCTGCACTGCCTTTCTGGTAACACCCCCACTTGGTGACTGTTTTCTGTATCCCTACAGCCCCACTACCAGCACTGGACACCTGTTGTCTGCACTTACCCTTGCACTTGCCACCTGCTGGCCGTACTTTTACTTATTGTTTATTTATTATTTTATCCCACGTACTGCACTGTCCCCTCTCCCCTTCCCCACACTCTTCCCCTTTGCATGCAGTTGCGCAATCTGAATTACACCTTGCCTAGTAGGATTGTTGTCTGTCTTCGCTCTGTTACCCCTCCCTTGCCTCGTCGCGCCTTGAAACACTTGTGTATAGGCGCGTTATAAATGCCATATCACATGAGGTCCGGGTGAAGTGATAAAGGAACGCTCATCTCTGAGAGCATCGCTCCTGTTTCCAAGAGGCTGTGAAGTGCAGCTGTATCCTCATCCTGAGTCTTGTGTGGGGGACGGCCAAGAGAACTGCTGCCATGAGCCCCAGTAGGTGTTGGTACCACCAGGCTGAGGTCACTTCTCTGCTGAGGAAGTGCGCAGTGGCCCTCTTGAGGGCCATGATCTTGTCCTCCGAGGAAAAAAAAAAAATCTCTCGGAGCACGTGTCCCAAATGAGACCCAAGAAGGTCAGTCTCTGCGTGGGCTGCAGCTGCGACTTCTTGAGGTCGAGTGAAAAACCCAGCTTGTGCAGTGTGTTCATAAGAGCGTGGGAGGTATGGTGCACTGCTTCCAGAGATGTCCTGATGAGCCAGTCATTGAGGTACAGGTATGGTGGCCCTGCGACCTGAGGCGGGCTGCCACTGTGTTCATCAGCCTGGTAAAGACCCTGGGGACCGAGTTGAGGCCGAAAGGAAGCACCTTGTATTGGAAATGGTAGCCCATGATCATGAATCGTAGAAAAGAACGATGAGAGCTGCCTTCCACGTGCCTGCGTCATGTTGCTCGGCTCACTGGGCCCCGCACCGTCCAGGACTCTGAGTGTGGATCGGGCCTACCCTGTTGCTTGGGCCGAGGTCCGGTAGGTATTTCGCCCTCGGCGGATCTGCTGGTAGAACTGCGTATAGGTGGCCCCTCTGACATGTTGCCGGTACTAGGGCACGGCCCCTCGGGTGAAGACCCGGTAAAAGAACCTTCCGGTCCCTCAGCAATGTCACCGTGAGGATCTACTGATCCCTCGGCCTGTTGGCTGGTAGCTGATTCAGCATCGGTACTTGTGCTGGTACCAGGACCTGGGAGGTGTCACGATCCATGCCCCTGACACCTTCAGGTATAACAGCCCCCTGGCAGCAGTGGGGTTAAAGCCCTTCACACTGGCCCCAATGGCCTTAAAACTCCATCAGAAACATGCATGGAGTCAGTCCTGGCGCCTTTGGCGCAAGGCTCATTATCCGGAATTGGGCAATACCAGTTTTGGACCTTAATCCAACATGGAGGCCTATTACACAGCTCAGTTCTTTAGAACCAAGCCATGCGGTCTAGTGTTTTGGGTGTGGCTGGGCCTGGAACTACTTGGCCTGAAACTACCTTACCTGGGCTATTTAAACCACACCCAAACAGCAGAAAACGCTTCGCATTATTCTGCACTCGTGCAGCGTAACGCTCAACATGTCCAGCTCCTGCTCATCTGCTTCTCCGACGGCCCGATCCTGAAGCCCTAGATCTGGATTCCATTAATAACCTGGAGAACAAGAACAGCATTAGTGAGCAAGAACACTTACCTGTGAAGTAACCGATCTTGAATCCATCCTGCGCTTCGCTTACCTCATCCATCTCCGGAGTTCACTGCAACCTGCAAAGGTAAAGAAAAAAGGACAGCATTAATAACAATTCTTACCTGGGCAAGCAGCGAGTCCTGGCAGCACCCTGCGCTTCTCTTACCTCACCCATCTCCGGGTTTCACCGAAACCTGCCAAGGGAGAAGGAAGGTGGTCAGCATTAACATAGCACTTACCTGGGCAAACAGCGCTTCGATTGCTCATCACTCCGGAACATCACCGCAACCTGTACAAAGAGGAGAACACAGGTTATCAATTAACACCAATAAAAAGCGCAGCACTCCGCACATCAATAACTCACTGTGGTCTTCACCATTGGCGTGGCAACTCCGAGATCACAACCATCCCTGTGAAAACAAAGAGACATTGTTAGGGAACAGCATAGTGGAGCAAGACACTGAGAAGACAGAGAAAACAGAGGGAAACAAAGACAGAATAAAGACGGAAAAGACATAACTCGCCTGGAAGAAGCAGAGTCGGACTCACAGCCGGTCTGGACCCGACATAAGGCCACACGGACCAGTGAAGCACCTAGGTCCACAGAACGCCTGCACCAACCACAAGCCCCTGCACAGACGCAGGACGGAGAGTTCAATGCACAAAAACCTAAGGTGAGCAATAACCCCAAGGGAGGGGATTTGGACCAGAGGGAGGTGGGAGTCCACCCATCACAGAACCAGTATCTTAACCCTCCTTTCTCCTGTTATAGGCGCTACCCAATGTCTGGCACATATCCAAGCAGAGAGGGGTCTGGGATAGCACTTAGACCTCCATCCAGTATCATGTGGTGCCCCCGTGGATACCTGGTGAGAGTAACAGGCGGTCCCTCCCGCACGGGCGAGTCCTTGGGAAGGAGTCTCCCTTGCAGGGTGCACTGGAAAAGAGCAGCCCTACCTTGGGCTTGGATCAATGATAGACGAAGTCCTTTAGGCCCTTTGGAGGCAATCTCTGGAAGAGCTCCCTCCACCTGGCTAGTCTGTTCTTCAGAGACCTTGAGGAAAGCGTGTTGCGTGCAGTACAAGCTTGCCAGCCGTGGTCTGGGCCAAGGCACTGTGGGCAGAGGGCGCGGGGGTCTTTAGTCAGGAAGAGCCTGTCGCAGGATGGATACCTGTAAAAGTCGACATGCACTGGGGAGGAGCGTGACACCCGAGGACTGAATGATAAAAAATACAGAAGAGACGAAGTATCTGCACGTGGAATTACATGACCAAAGCCAAACCCAGAAGCGCTGGTGAATTCGGCCCGTTCCAGTCGACACGGAAAATGGGATTGGGGTGTGGCGCCGGAGGGCAGAGTCAGGAGAGCGCATTCTCCCAGGGCCGCACCCCTGCGGGCCTCTAAATTTAAAGGGGAAGAAGGTTTTTTCTGGTGAAAAAGGTTCCGTCTCCTGTCCCTTGGAAGGGATGCCCCATGCAGTATGGAGGAAAGGGGATGGCACGTAAGAGTAAGGGACATTAGCGATTTACATGTGTTACTATATGTGCGACTTAAGACAGTGTTGTGAATATGTTCAAGGCTGACTAGCTCATATATACATATCTTTCAGACACAAGAAGGGCAACTTTACACCCACATTGAATACTAGTAGGCGAGTGATTTTAGATCTATCAAGCAAAGCATGTCAGGACAGCTGAATTTGCCGGACCTCCCCTTTTTGGGTCAATGTGAGACACAGGGAATATTCTTCTGAATAAGTGGCTTTTATAAATGTATGATAAATATAGGATCTTCACTATATTTATGTGTTTCTAAGATTCGTGTTTGTTTACAAGAGTACATAGGGTATACCAGCTTTTGCAATTGGTTTATTTGATGCAACACATTATGACAATTGTCAACATTTTTCAACAACAATATTATTAACCTTAGTTTAATTTCTCTTTTGGGTTTTTCCCGTTTTCTCCACTTCTGTTTTTGTTTTGTCATTTGTCTTTTAGTTTATATATACCCATGTGAAATTCCTTTGTTTTTTGAATGGATTTGAAATCAATTATTATAACTGTATTGCAATGTGTATGTTAACCAACCTTGGTATCAAACAATGGAATATGTTAACCCATGGGCATGTAACCTTGGTGTTACCCAGGCGTGTTGGCCTGGTGTTTTCTTTGTACATTCTTTGTTTATGATGTATATAATATATAACAGCCGGTCCGATAGCACAGCGAGTAGAGCGCTCGCTTCGACATCTGTGCAGAGCCTGCTGAAGCAGGTTCGAATCTCGGCAGGGCAAAACTCTGCCTTTCATCCTTCTGAGGTCGTTAAATGTGCACCACACACTGTGGGTAATAAGCAGCGCTCAGATGCCTGAGGGTTCGTAGCGCTATATAAATGCTAAATTATTATTATTGTTATAATACCGCAGTTTCTCGAAACACGTGTCAGGCTGTTTCAGAATTTAATTTAATTTCTGCGAACAAGCATTACGTAAGAGTTTGGACACATGCGCAGTGTGAAAGTATCAATATATATACAGACTCTTCTCAGTTGAAACTTGCAGTAGCTACTTTTAGAGTTGAGCTCTACCCTCCACAAGTGTAACAGCTTGTGATCCTACAGTGACTTTCTACAACAAACTCTCTAACTTTGTGCAAGACTTTTATTAACTACGAAGTGCCTCAGCTCCATAGACTGTGCTCCAAATGACTTTGGCTGCCCTGGCTCCCTACAGACTCTTCTAGTCCATTGACTTTGATATTGTCTGTCCCTCAGAGGTGATAGCTTGGTTTTAGACTGTTAATGCTGTAAAAGGTTTTGTCTAGACTTCATTGGAAGATTTAAGTATACTCACATGCCCTGAGAACCTGTTTAACCTTTTTCCTTCCTTTAACCTTTCCTTTCTGCAACCCCAGAATCTGTAAAGTGTACTAGTGATTTATAAATGCCATTACTGTCCTTGTGAATGAAGTCACCTGCGGGAGTAGGAAGTGGGTAAAAAGCATCTCAAAAGAGTACCTACTAAACCTATGCCGATTCTGGAAAAGTATTTTAGAGTATATTTAACTGTCACATATATTGCCCATTTAAAAGAATGCTTATTTAAAAACTGATGTTAAGTAACTATCAGGCTGAGGTTTCAAATTTTAAAAAGAAAAAAGAACTATTTATAACTAAAATCTGGAGTGTGAATTTCATTGCTACAGCTCTACAGCTTACATTTACCCCTCTTGAGCCTGGCTGCTCAGTCACGCTACCAACTTGCTTACCCATTATTTGCAACACAAATCTTTATTTTACATGGTTACACAATTAAGACACCATGATGTATTTTTTATTGCGGAAGCCTTTCAATCCTCTCTATGTTGATGGCATGCAGTTCATTGTGTTTTGGCACAGCACAGAAGGATAACCTGTGCTGCCCTTCATGGTCCTTTGACCAACATAAGTGGATCAAAGCACAAGAGAGGAATCCTTGCAAGGGGATTTGAAGTGGTTTACTACAACAATATAAACATGCATACATGATAAACAATAGAGAAGGCGGCATTCTTAATGTTTCTTTTAAGGAATATGAAAGACACTTTGTTGCAAGTTGAAATACTTGTTGGTTTAGTGATAAAACTGATTGAATATATTTCTAACAACTAATATTTATCATATTGTAAGGAAGGCATGGTATCAATAGTAGACAGACACAATGGATACAAATTCTGCAAACCTTTATTTGGTAGGGTAGGTAAAGTTCCCAACTGGCCTTAACTCTAGAATGGGAGTAATCTTGACCATTAAATAAATAACAAAATAGTCCTAGTCTGTCTAGTCAACATAAAAAGGCAGATAATAAGAAAACCTAACCTTGCCCTCCTTCTCAAAAGGACAAATGTTTTAAGGGTATTCAAAAAGAAAAATAGTGTCTCACAAGAAATGTCAGAATGGTTTTCAATAACTCCCTTCCCCACGTTCAGCACCACAGGGTCTAGAGTTTTTCCTCTCAAACCTATCTGTGAAGTGCAACTTTGGAATTAGTGACTTTTGGGCAGAAGGCCCAAACCATCTTCGGGTTGGACTTCATAAGATCTGGGTAAGCTGTCCTATGGTTATTCTAAAGTGTCCTTTCTATTTCTAATGCATCTGAATACTTATCTGTGCGGAACGTGTTATTGAATCAAATGCTTTCCTATATCTCCTAAGGGTGAATGTATATGGCACACATTACTTACCTCAATCGTACTTCTGAGGTTTGTATCTGCTTAGATGTACATGCTTTGCATAGGCTGACATCTAGTCGTAGGTGCAGAGTATTGCATGACTTGTTTCCAAACTGCAAAACAGGACGTCGACTGGGCGTGTTTGTAATACTATCCCTTGTGGGATGTGTACTGTACCCATGATCCTTTACACGTCAAGGTCCCTCATATTGTTTTGTTTCTGACATGAGGGAGTATGAATTATATGCGCGAATACAGTAAGTAAAGGAAAGGTGTTAGTTGTCCATGTACCTTTAACTCTAAGAGGGGAGGGAGGGTGGGTGCATATGAATCTAAGCAGATACAAGTATCAAACACAATTACAGTAAGTAATGTATGCTTTGCGAGATTTGTGGATCTGCTTAGAATCGCATGCTTTGCATAGACTAGCAAGCAGTACGTGGAGAAGGTGGTGAGTTGTTAGAAGGTACAGCAGCAAAAAGAAGTTTTAACACCACCTGACCTACCTATGTGTCACCTTGTGAATGTGTGTCTAAGGAGTACTGCTGTATGAAGGTGTAAATACAACTCCAAGTAGCAGCTTGGCAAATGGCATCTATAAGTATATTTGCAATAAAAGCTAGAGGTGCCATTGTGCATCGTGTTGAGTGTACTCTGGGTGTGAAGGTTAAGGATCTTTTGGCTAAAGAGTAGCATAATTGGATGCATCCGACAATCCATTTTGAGATAGACTAAGAGACGGGGTCCCGTTCTCTTCCTGCAGCTAAAGACAGTGTTTTCATTAGTGGCTTTGTATTTTGTATGCAATACATGATACACTGGATGTCAGGAGGGCGATGGCAGCTTTTTTCTACTGAATTCTATGGGTTTTGAAAGAAAGCAGGATGTTCTACGAGTGGAATAACATGCAATTTTGAGATGAATTTCGGGGGGAGAAACATGTGTACGTAATACTATTTCGTTCTTGTGCACTATTGGGTATTGTACTGAGAGAGCTGGTAGTTCACGCAGCCTCCTCATGGATGTAATGGGACAAGAAAAGCAGTCTTATAAGTGAGATGTTTAAGACTGGCTTTATACATTGGCTCGAAGAGGGCACCCCAACACTTTGTAAGAACAATTAAGTCACATCTGGGAGTTGTATTTGAAATTGGAGGGTATCATCTTTTGACCCTTTCCATGAAGACTATCTACGGGCACTTTCCACCACAATATTTTACTCTGGGAAGTGGTGTAAGTGCTGCCAGGTGCACATGTGAGTTCAAAACTAACCCAAGACACCAGAAGATATAATAAATCGTGAACTATATGAGAAGGTGAACAGGCAACAGGGTTTATTTTGTGTGTTTTGCACCACAAGCCAAAGTGTTTCCATTTGTTGAACTAGCAGTGTCTTGTGTTAGGTTTGCATGCCTCCTTTAAAAATGTCAATATATCTAAGGTCTATGTTTAAATGACCAAATTCTATGACCTCAGGAGCCAGGCTGCCAAGTTCAGTGTTTGAGGGCATGGATGTAGTGTCCCCTGATTATGTGACATGTTGAAAGGGCAAAGTAGTTTCTTTGGAGGACAGCGACATCTTCAACAGGCGTTGACGTGCCTACATAGAAGCTATTAGGATCATGTTGACTTGCTCCTGGTGTAGCTTGTGGACTATATAGTTGGGGGAAAGTGTACCCAAATTTCCCTAACCAGTTCATCCATAGTGCATTTCCTTTGGATTCTTCTGTCTTTGGATACCTGGATGGCAAGTCTTGGCATTGTGTGTTCTCTTTGGTCGCAAAGAGATCTAGGTCTGGGAAACCCCAGTTTGAGAAACCGTTCTTTAGGACGTCTGCATGCAATTGCCATTTGTGTTCCGATGTTAGTTCTATGCTTCCGCTTAGCACATCTGCCAGGGAATTGTGTTCTCCTGGAACATGTTATGATAGGAGAAACATGCGTTTTTGGGTCCATTAACAAATGTTTTGAGCTAGTTTGGACAGCCCTTGGGAGTGTGTACATCCCTGCTCGTTTCTGTAGAACATGGCTCTGGTGCGGAGTATGAGGACTGTTTTCCTTAGTAGCGGTTTTGTTAAAGCTTGAAGAGCTTTAAACATCGCTAAGAGTTCAAAAAGGTTGATGTGTTTGCCACAGCTTTTGTCCACACCCCACATGCGGTTTGATGTAGATAATGTGTTCTCCATCTTGACAGTGATGCGTCTGTTGGAACACTGGCCTCTGCTGCGGGGGTGGTGAAAGGCTTGCCCTTCAAAAGGTTCTTTTTTGTCCACCACAGTAGTGATAGGGCGAGGCAATGCAAAACCACCACTAGATCATCCCACAGACCGCTTGTTTGCGACCATTGTTTCGCTAACCACTCTTGCATAAGACTCATGCGCAAACAGGCGTGTGGTACAAGGTAAATAGAGGAAGCCATATTTCCCAGAAGGAGCAAGGCCTTCCGCATGGTTACCTGAAGACCTGCTGCATCCTGTGGGATTTGAAACACCATGTTTTGGACCCTCGCCGGAGGGGAAGACTAGGGCGTCTTGTGTTCCAGTTAGCACCCCTAAGAATTGTTTTACCTGACTGGGCACGAGATTGGATTTTTTCTCATTGAGTGAGAAGCCCAACTGAAGAAGTAGACTGACTGTAGAATGTTTTGTGGACACATTTGAGGAGTGTCCACTGGTATTAATCATTCATCTAGGTAAGGGTACACTGGAATGAACTGGCGGCATAAGTGCGCTGCTACCACAGAGTACTTTGGTAAATACTCTTGGGGCTGAGGCTAAGCTGAAGGTTAACACCTTCAATTGGTTGTGATTTTCCACCTTGAATCTTGGGTATTTTCTGTGCGCTGGCAACATTGAAATATGAAAGTATGCACCTTTCATGTCCAATGTTCCCATGTAATCCCCCCCGTTTTAAAAGGGGGATTATGAGAGACCACTGGGGGAGGGTGGGGGGATCGCAGACCATGATGGCAGCGTAAAGCTGAGCTTTGCAGTTAACCGTCCAGTGATTGATTTCGGAGTCTTCTCCCCGGCATATTTGAATGCGCTCCCATGGGACTGCAGCAGTGAGGTGGTGGGGTACCTGTGCACGACCGGTGTTGGGGGGGGGGGTCGCACAGCTGTGTTTGCACCTATTAAAGCCGGCGAGGCCGACAGGCACAGCGAGTAAGGGGCAGCCACGAGAAAGGCCACCCCACGACTAGAGGCCCGAGGCGAGGAAGAGCTGGAGGGACGCCGCAGCAGAGACGCTGTAGCTAGGGAGCTGCGGAGGTAGCAGTGAAGCCCTGGTGGTGGGTAAACGCTGTGCCCTGGGACCTTTGCGCCTGTTGTGATATTGGGAGTCGGCAAACAGCAGCATACAGGAGGAGGAGGAGGAGGAGGGGCAGTCACGGCCCTAGTAGTGTGAGCAGGAATAGAACGGTGGCTCCATGCATGCCGAAGGTGAGGCCTGGATGAGAGGCGAGGCCGCTCTGGTGCTCTGGTGCAGAGGATACCCGGGATGCCACCCCCACAATAAAGACTGTCAGCGGATGAACTCAAGCCCATGGTATAACAGTCTGTGACAAAGGGCGTACCGGAATTTTCTGAAGTAGAGCGGAGTGTGGAGGAGCCCACACGGGGCCCAGGTGGGGCTGACAGATGGAGAATACAGACAGAAGCGAGTGACACCCAACCCCCATGGTGGGGTTGAGGCGGGGGGGGGGGGGGGGTAGTGTCCCACCTCGATCCATCTGGGGAAGAGAACACCCGGGGAGACAGTTGACGCTTGGGGTGGGAATCAGAGCCTGGAGAAGCTGTAGAAGGGCATACCCCTGGGTGTTCAATCCCTGCAGCGCTTTCGGAGAGAACCTGGGATGGAGCCTGTAGAATTGGCAGGCAGAGGGCGAGGAGGAAGGAGGCTTGCCACACTTAACAAGGGAGGACTTGAAGGATATTTTCCTGGAAATGAAGGCCATTAAGGGTGACATTCAGGCCTCCATCTGTGATCTCAAGGGAAGGGTGGACAAGTTGGAGGACAAGATGGAAGGAATGGAAAACAATCATTCGCAAGTGGACCTCCTGGACATGAAATATGAGGCTAGGTTGCCTGACCTGGAAACACGGGAGGAGGACACCCTATTTGAAGCTTGATGACCTTGAAAATAGGGAGCGTCTGATCAATCTACGCATTTTAGACCTAAAGGGAACAGAAGAGGGAGAGAGCTGCAGATGTGGGAAGGAAGATGCAGGGCCTTAACACCCTTTTCCCTCTTGGGAGGGGTGGTGGGTCCAGCTGGAGAGGGCCCACAGAGGAGGGGGAAGAGAGGACAGAGGCCAGAGTTCTAATGTTGTCCGTTTTCTCAGGTACAGGGAGAAGATGAAAGTCCTGGAGAGGGGGAAGTGCATGGGGAATGGCCAATATGAGGGGTATTTGGTAAAAGTGTTCTGGGACCTTTCAGGACGCATTTTTTCCTGTCAAAGAGACTTGTCGGCATCTCACACAATGCCTGACTGAGAAGAGGATCCAATACCGTTCGTCATTCCCATTTGTTTTGTCATTTGAGAGGGGCGATACAGATTAATCGGATTACCAGTGTCTAGGTAGAACAGGTATTCCAGTCCTTGAAGGAGGATGTTCCAAACCCGGACACATGTGGGCAAAACAGTGGGGCGCCCGCAGACCCGGAGCGGAGGAATCAATTCTTGGCAAAGAGAAGGATGCCAGGTGGCAGAAAATACAAGAAACCTGACCCTCTCCCCACCCTCCGCCCCTCCAGTGAAGTGACTATGAATATGAGGGGTGCTGTTCAGGGGTTAGGAGGTTTCTCATGGCCAAAAGTGCACTTGATATAAATGGGGAGGAGAGATGCGATATGATGGACGGATGGCAAGACAGTTATCCTTGGTGGCCGTTTCTAGCTGGAGAGTGGGTGAGAGGAGATGAGGGGTGGGGCACGGGGGAAGAGGAGGTGGTGGGATGGGAGGTGTGGGGGCGGTTCTGGAACAATTTGGTATGTTACTTCTTGCAACAGAGGGGTCAAGACTTAGATTGGGTTACAGCTGTGGTACATACTGACAGTGGTGGGCAGGCGGTTGTGCTCCGGGTGAGGACTTTAAATGTGAAATGCCTGGACACTCCCACAAAGCGCTCACTGGTAGCAAGGGAATTCCGAAATCAGGAGTTTGACATCATGCTGCTGCAGGACATGAGGCTAGTGTCGGGCGAGGAGAGGCGGATTCCATGGGGTCAGATCGGACAGGTGTTCTGGGCGTCGGGGACAACCAAGAGAGGTGGGGTTGGAATCCTCCTTAACAAGCGGCTTCGCCCTGGGTGACATGAGGGTGTGGTGGAGGATGGATGGTAGAGCCTTGCTCGTCTCTGGCACCTTGGGAGGAGTGAAGATGACACTGGCCACTATTTATTGCCCCAGGAGGGGACCGCTGCACTTCTTTCAGGAAGCAATGAGGGAAATATTCCGGCAACTGAGCAGTCTCCTACTCATAGGCGGGGAATTCTAACGTGGCTGAACCCTGGGATGGACAGGAGTGGGGGTGATGGTCAGCCAGTTGGGGAGGGATACCAGATAGGCAGCGATTTTCGCAGTTGTATGTCAGGGGAGGGTTTGGTGGTTGTTTGGAGGGGGTGCCATCCTGAGTTCAGGGGGTGCCATTTCTTTCTCCCCGCACATGGTACCCGGACAAGGATTGATTACTGGTGTATACAGAAACAAAACATTTGCAGGGTGTCCAATTGCGATCTTAACCCCATTAGCTGGATGGATCATGATACGGTTCTTATGGGCATATTTATGGTGGGTTTACAAACAAGGGATTACCTAGGGAGATGCAACAATATGTTGCTTAAGGATGTGGTCTTTGTGGAGGAAGTTAGAAAAGCGGTGTGCGACTTCTTGTTTAACGACACGGGTGAGGTGGACCACAACATAGTTTGAGAGGCCACAAAGGCAATATGGAGAGGGCTCCTGATAGAGGGGGCAAAAAAGAAAAGGGTTAGGACCCTGCTGGTGGAGAGGTTGAGGGGGATGATCTGCGATTTAGAGGCTGAAACTGGGTGGTGCAGGTGTGGAGCATGAAAAGCTCAGGTGGGCGAGGAGGAATAGGCAGGAGTTCAAAGAATTGGAGGTCGGAAAGGTGGTGTTCGATTTGCAGTCCCTCCGACAGCGCTACTATGAGAACGGGGATAAGGCGGGTGCAATGTTGGCATCGCGTCTTCGGTGCCAGCGGGCAGCCTGTTGGGTGGGGATGATTGAAGACGCTCTGGGTACGCTCCACTGCACCACAGCAGGAATTTGCCATGTTCTACAAGGATCTTTATAATTTAGGAATGGTGGTTGAGGACTGTCAACTTGAGGAATATTTTCAGGGAGTGTCTTTACCATGTTTGGATAGTGGGAAGGTAGAGGAGTTGGAGGATTCCATCACCCAGAAAGAGATGATGGCGATTTGTGGGATGATCAGGAAGGTGCAAGGGGACGATGGATTTACAGTGGGATTCTTTAAGGCCTTTGCCAACGAGCTGGCTTCCCATATGGTGAAACTCTTCAACCATATATTGGCTACGGTGAAGGCACCCCCCTCCTTTAGACAGGCTTTGATATCGGTTATCCCAAAGGTGGGGAGGGACCCAATGAGCTGTAAGTCGTACCAGGCTTTATCTCTCAAATGTTGATGAAAATATCTTTACCAGGGTATTGGCCTCCAGACTGGAGTACATCATTGTTAGAGAGAATTCTCAGAAATGTGCTAAATCCACTCTACCTTAGAGACCCCCCAGCACTTTTGCAGGACTCTAGGACTAGTTCATTTTTAACTTGGAGAGAGACCTTTTTCCCCCACTCTCTCACTGTTTCTTTTGGTTTTGGAGTCTGGCAAACTCCATAGGCATCCTCTTTGCATTGTGTCACACAGCACATTCAGTGCAGTGGCACAGGGAAGTTTTTAGATTTCCCAAAGATTTAAATACCTTCTCTTGGTGAAAACACTGTTTCCAAGAGCATTGAAGTGAAATGGACCTTACTTACATTTTGTAACTTTCTAGACCCAGCACACACACTATCTTAACATAGGGGGCTGGAGGGGTTACCTTTTGTCCAGTTTCTCATGTAACATTTTTATGTTACCCTTTCTACAATTAATGGCTGGTGTCAGTGGTTTACTTTTTACTACCATTGAGTGTTTTTACTGTGTGCTGCGTTCACATCTGCAATAAGGCACTCATGGGTGCCCATTTTGTCAAAATGTCCCCGTTTGTCTTTTTTCGCCATTTCTTGCTGGAAAGGTCCTTGAGATTTACTCTGTGCGCTAGACCAGGTTTGGTCCCTTTTTTCCTTTTGCGGGATTCACGAGTGAAGTCCGCCTCTGGCTCCAGTATGTCTGGCAGGGCCAGTACGTGAGGGAGGTGCACGACACTCCCTATGCTTAATCCCCTTGGTTACAGGAATGCACCCTAAGGTGATTGGCCAGCAGGCTGTCCTTGGAGGAGAGACACCCTGCTGGGTGACTGACAGCTAGGCTGGAATGAATGGGAGAAACCTGCATAAAAGGCAATGCTTTTTGGCTTGGAAGGCAGAGCCGACCACTGGACGAAGGAATCCGAAGAAGAACTTGGAAGAGACGCCTGCTGCCAATTGTGTGTTTTTACCTTCCTTCCAGGAAAGGGTTAACTTACTTTGCATTGGGGGGTTTGAAAGTACTTACCCGCTTCAGAATATTTGTGTGATCTCTTGGTCTTATTCTGAAACCTCTTTACTTTGACACTCATCTCAGTATTGCTCCAAATGTACCAGTGATATTAATGTCCACAGTGTCCTAGCTACTTAAGTAACCTGAGGGTGTAGTAAGTGTCTGTGTGCCATCCCGAATGGGTGTTTGCCGATTTAGAGAAACTAAGTGTGTACTTTGGAGTGTATTTGTATGTTACTATTATATTGCCCCTTCTGAAGGTATATTCAAACGTTAACTTAATTGTTTAATCAAGAAACCTTGAGAGCAAGTGTTGATTTGGATACTTGCCACTGTAAATCTGTGTAACTCCCCTACTGCTCACATTGACCCCTCTTGAGATAAGCATGGCTGCTCGGCCACACTACCAACCTGTGTAGTACAGACTTAAACCAAAGGTTGGGTTCCTACTGCCAGGAGGTCAAGGTTTTTGTAGTGCAACCAAAGGGTACTGCTCCAAATCTTGCCTAACAGTCATGCTTCGGCTGCTCCACTCAGATCAAGTCCGATTCATCAGGAGTAGGCAGGAGGCAGATACACTCCGGGAGACACTACATCCCATGGAGCTGGCAGAGAATCAGGACAGTAATCCCACATTGTTGGCCCTAGATGCCGAAAAGGCTTTCAACAGTGTAGAGTGGAACTTCCTATATGGGGTTCTGAGAAAATATGGGGTTGGCAGCTGAATTTTGAAGGTCATTCAGGCATAGTACTGTTCCTCCAAGGTGCGTGTGGCGGTCAATGGTAAGCGGTCGAGGGTCTTTGAGCTGAAACGTGGCACAAGGCAGGGGTGCCCACTGTCCCCCCTGTTATGTGCCCTGTCCATGGAGCCACTTGCTGAGCAGTTGAGGAGGGCATCTCAAGTGGAAGGTATTGTGGTGGGGGACAGAATTTAAACTAGGACTCTATGCAGATGACGTCCTCTTACATCTGAAGAAGCACTCAGGCTGCTGGGTATGGAGATTCAGGGGGAGAGCATTTGATACCTAGGAGTCAATATTACCGGGGTCCTGAGTGGTGCCAACTACCCTCCTTTGCTGAACAAAATGTATGGGGAGATAGCTGATTGGGGCAGACAATATCTCATGGATGAGCCCGGCTGAATGCCCTAAAAATGAATTTCCTCCCAAGGATCCTAGATTTGTTCCAAATGTTTCTGGTAAAGATCCCAGAGGAGCTGCTGAAGGTGGCAAAGGGATGGATGCTCTGCTTACTCTGGCAAGGACAGAAGCCTTTGGTAACACCAAAGGACCAGGATGGTTTGGGGTGGGTGGGGGCGGGGAATTTCCAGACTTAATGCTGTATTACAAAGCCAACCAGTTAAGGGCGATGGTGCCACACCTTTGGGAAGATGCAGACAAACAGTGGGTTTACTTAGAGAATCATCACCTGCGCCCGGCTACAGTAGGGGAGTGGTTGTGGGCCCCGAGGGAAAGGGTCCCCAGATGAACTAGGGAACAATAGATATTGGGAGTCCTGTGGGAGGTGTGGAGGAGGAGCACCGGTATGCGAGGGGTCACTACATGGCCCTCGCCAATAAGCCACATTTGGGCCCCACCAATAAGGGATGATATAACAGAACCCGAGTGGCATCAGGGGTGGTTTGAGGCGGGGCTGACCAGAGTTGGACAATTGTGGGTTAAAGGGCGTTTTAGTGGGATCCAAGTGTTGGAGACAGTGTTGAACATTGGGACGTTGCCAGTCTTCTTATATCTGAGATTGAAAGGTGGTCTCACAACTAAGAAATGAAAGGATTCACTACAGAGATCTGACCTCTATGTAGAAGATCCTAAATACACATACTGAAAGGAAGGGACTCATTTTGTTACTTTACGGAGCAATGGTGTGGGTGACTAGGGGTGCAGTTGAGGGGCTCCGGCAAAGGTGTCAAAGAAACCTAGAGGTGGTGTTGGATGATCACCTGTGGACCCTGATGTGTAGGAGGGTCTTTAAGACCTTGGTTGCCTCTCAGTTCAAACAGCATGGAGTGAAGCTGTTGCACAGATGGCAATACGATCTGTTACTGCTTTCCAAAATGTTTCCATCTGCAAGCCCTTTGTGTTGGCATGGTTGCGGGGCGAGGGTGGATTATTGGCACATGTGGTGGGGGGTGACGGGAGGTCCAGGTCTTTTGGGCAGAAATCCTGGGGTGGATCAAGGATGCTGAGGCGGTGGACCATAGACTAGATCCAATGTTGATACTATTTAGTTCGGAGAAGCCGGGCGAGCACTGGAGCACTTTGCTCCACATGGTGCATTTCTTGTTGCTTGCGGCCAGGGCGTGCTTAGCTAGATAGTGGGAAAGGGTGCATCTCCCTGTTAGGGAGAATTCTCCGAAATGTGTTGATTCCCTCCACCTTAGACTGGATTTTGAGGACTTCATTTGTTTTAACCTGGAGAGTGAGAGACCCTTTGTTCCACTCATGTATTTGAATGCGATTTCTGAGCTCTGTGTTTCTTTTGGTCATGGAGCCTGATAAACTCCATAGGCATGATCTTTTACATTGTGGCACACAGCACCTTCAGTGCAGTGGCACAGGGAAGTCCCTTCAGATTTCCCAAAGGTTTAAATACCTTCTCTGGGATAAACTATTGTTTGCCAGAGCAGTAAAGTGAAATTGACTTTACTTACATTTGTAACTTTCTAGACCCAGCACACACTATCTTACAATAGGGTGCTGGAGGGGTTACCTAGTATCCCCTTTGTCTAGATTCTCATGTAACATTTTTATGTTACCCTTTTCTCACTGAATGGCTGGTGGCAGTGGTTTCGTTTTAACTACTATGGTGTGCATTTACTGCTGGCTGCGTTCGCAGCTACAGTAAAGCACCCAAGGGTGCCATTTTTATCAAAATGGCCAGTCTTTTTTTCGCCATTTCTTTGTGGAAAGGTCCTTCTTGAGATTTTACTCTGCGCGCCAAACCAGGTTTGGTCCCATTGTCCGCTTTTCCTTTGGTGGGACTCACGGTTGAAGCCCGCCTCTGGCTCCAGGGTGTCTGGGGTAGGCAGGAAGTGGTGAGGGAGGTGCCCGAAACTCCCTGTGCTTAGTCTCCTAGGAGACCCAATTGTACTCTGAAGTGATTGGCTGGCTGACTGTCCGGCAAGGACAGCCACCTGGCTGGGTGACTGACATCTAGGCTGGAATGAATGGAAGAGAACTGAATAAAAAGGCGAGGCTTTTGGCTTGGAAGGCAGAGTCGGCCACTGGACAAAGGAACCGAACAACTTCTTGAAGAGGATGCCTGCAAATCATGGGCCGTTGGTTTGCCCTGTGAAGCCCTGCTGCTGTGCTGAAACTTCAAATTCGTATCGACAGCGAAGCCCCTGCAAGGACGACTTCTCCCTTTCAATTGGTGGGACCAATCAACTCCAAAGTAAGCCACCTGGACATCCATCTTGGAGCTGGTTGAATTGCTGATGGAAACCGTATAGCCAGGCAGAGGAACACCAGATAGTGTGCGTTGCTTTTAAGCTGGCCTAGAGGTCCAGGAAGATCGTCCAGGCTCCCAAGAAGCAGGACTGACCGAACATGAGCCCCCTCAACAGAGTGCGGTACCCCAGAAGCAAGGAAAGTCCACCTCGACAGCCAGTAACCGCAGTGTTACTATTTGTGGTAGACGCGAGGAGCTGGAACACTGAACAGTCACCGATTTGAAGATTGTCGGTTGCGAGTGGTGACCGTCCCACTGCAGTGCAAGAGTCCCAAGAAGTCCTCCCTCTTGTATCCACAACTGAGGGCCAGGAACAGTGAGATCTGCAGAGCAGCACAGGAAAAGAAGTCATCTGCTGCACATTTTCTTCAATTCAAAGGTACTGTAACAAAGTCAGAGAACTTACCTCTTGCTGTAGAGTTGCTTGCATCTTCTACTACTCACAAGTCTAATGGCTTGTGGCCCTACATTTGATTCTTTTCTTCAAAGACTTCTAAAACATTGTGCAAAGACTTTTCTACTTACCCATCAGAAGTGCTTCATCCTATATAAGACTTTTGCCCATTGACTTTGGCCTAACCTTTTATACTGAATGACTCTGCTGTAGGGATCCAAAAGTAAATGCCTGCTTAAGAATATTTGTGGTCTCTTGGTCTAATAATCTTTTCCTTTTACCAACTTATAACAGTATTCTAAATGCCAACAGTAAGATATTAATATCCCCAGCACCCTAGTTATTGAAGTCCCCTGAGGGTGTAGGTTGTGTCTGTGGGCCATCTGAAAAGGGTCTTTACTGATTTAGAAACTAAGAGTGTACAGTATTGAAGTGTATTTGTGTGCTACTATTATATTGCTCCCTTTTGAAGAAGGCTTATTCTAACTGACTGATAAATTAATAATTGTTTATTCAAGAAACCATGAGTGTAAGAGTTTATTTGAATACTTGTCACTGTGAATCTCTGTGTAACTCCCCTACAGCTCACATTGACACACCTCTTGAGATAAGCCTGGCTGCTCAACACGCTACCAAATTGTAGTACAAGCTTATACCAAAGGTTGGGTTTCCTTTACCCGTAGTCGGAGATGTTTGTATTGTTCCCAGAGGGTACTGCATACAAACTTTGCCTAAAAGAGTTGTTCGCTATGCGAGAAGAGTAAGCCCCAGAAGTAGTTACACTCTTGTCTAAAGCATACAGTCTCTTGCACTCTGGTGGCGCTTCAACATTGGACAATTGTACACCTGCCCTTTTCTTCTTGTGGTGACAAGAGAATCTGGCTTGACATGGCCTAAAGTAGACAGGGTCTGATGGAGCGAGTTTAAAGACCTTTTCAACTTTGGGGTTCACTGACTTTTACAGAAGAAACTAATTATCGTTTTAATTGACTGTAGCAGAGGTATGTATTGACTGATTCGTTCAGAGTTTGGATTTTAAAGTGATCAGCAACTTTAAGTCAATTGTTAAATAAGAGCTGATCGTCATAGGAAGGGGGAAATCTGGCTGAGGTGAAAATTCAGGAGACTGATAAAACGAAACGTCAGGATCAGCTGGGTTATAGACAGCAGGCATATTAGGGTCATCATACCAAGTCTCTTGGTCATCATCCCCCACTGTTCTTCGTAGTATTGAGGATATTGAGTCTTGCGACATGTTTTTTCGTGCAGGCTCAGTAATGTTGGTATGAGGTGGAGATTTATGTGCTCTGGGGGTTTTAGATTGAGGTTCGACCATTTCTAAATCCAGGGTATTTTGCCTAATTGGGAACTTGTACATAAATGACAAAGGACGAAACCATTTTGAAATTAAACCTTATCCATTGCGTCCTCAAACCACTCTAGTTTAAGGCCCAGTTTTAGGTGTTTCTGCTAGTGGGAACACTATTGCATCTGGATCTTCCCTTTGCCTATTCTTTTGTAAGGATTGAGATAAGGGTGAGGTGGCCTTCAAATTTCTAGGGACCTCTATAGGGGGAGCTGCGGTGTCTTTGGGGTGTTTCTGAGAGGTTTCTATGTGTTTTTCTTTCATAATGGGTGACTTCTGGGTTTTGATTTTACTGTAACACGTTCCGTCAAGGGTTTAGGTTGCACAGTAAGCAGCGCCTGTTTAGTTTTATCACCATGCACTGGACGCAACCGTGGAAGCACAGCAGGCTTTTGGTGCGTGGAATCGGTAGGCTTTGCAGTACCTTCCACTACCGTGCAGCCTTCTTTCGACACTCACGTCAAAAGTCGGGTGTGAGTTGCGTATATATGATGTGTGTGGTGTATGTGTATTTGTCACCAGAAATGTTCCCTATACCAGTCCGGTGGGCCTGTCTTTCGTGGCTCAGGGCTGACACGCTAGAGCGAGTAGGCTCCACCAAAACATCTTCGCCATCCAACTCAGAGCCAATGCTGCTGTGGCCTTTAGATCTGATTCAAAGGCACCGGAAGGGATCTTGGACTCTGCCATCATAGCGTAGGCTGCCCACATTTTGGTGTGCCACTCCTTGAACAGTCTTGTGTTGCTTGTGTCTGTGCTGGCTTGGAGAACCAGTCAGGTTGCCTCGACCGTCTCTGCTGGAAGCCCCTAAAGCCTCTAAAGGCCTGACCTTTGTCCGAGCGCTGGTGAGACTGGCTGTAGTTTGCACAATGCCCTTCTGGATGATCTTGGCAAAGGCAGTGATTACACACTCTATGAGTGTCTTTCTAATGGAATGGTCTGTTACACGATGGACAGAATTTAAAGGGCATTCTTTCCATTTTGTGTAATATGTGAAACAGCAGCTAGACAAAGACAGCGTATAAGGGGAGTGGAGTGAAAGGATGGGTTTTCTAAAAGAAGTGAAGATAATCAGTCCCCCCAATCTCCCTACTGTGAGGATGACGACTGGTGTAGCCCGTAGCTTGCCATCGCTTCGTCGAGGGAACTGACGAGATCTGCAGTCAACGGGTTATGGATGCTGCTCGAAGCACACATCAAACTGCTTGTCAAAAGGACGATAGAACTGCTATAATAAAGCTATATTCCTCTTAAAGTTTGAAAGATATGGACTCCACATGACGGACCATTGGTACAGTACACATCACACTAGAGAGCATTAGAAACACGCCGTCGACTTTAAACTTCAAAAACAAACTATGCCATACTTGGCATCTACCACTAGACATCGCCCTAAGGAAAGCATGTGATTCTAAGCAGATCCACAAGCCTCAGAAGTTCGTTTTTTAGTCCTAGTTGAAACATTTTAGACTAGACATTTTTTACTTGCTTACTGTGTATTTTAAAGGCCTAATAAATCATTGTATATTTGTGTACTTACCGCTCTAATTGGAATCGTCATTTGTGTGGACTCGTAGCTCTAAACCTCTCTCACATCCCACCTAAATCGAAGCCTAACCGCTCTGCTACCTACCTTGATTGGGGTTCGGCTAAAATTAGAGCATCTCCCTTTTCACTGCAGTAGGGTGGCCTTCCAAAATCCTCCTCCAGGGTTGATTTTGGAAATCCATCTCAACAGGGGTGCACATACAAAGCAGGTCCCAAGAAGCGATCACATGTGGTATAGACCTTCCAATTCACCAGAGTACAAGCAGCCACATCAAAACCTTGAAATACAGATGGCTTGTATTTCCAACTCCAGGTGATCATCCACTAACACAGACCAAGGTGACCATGCTTGACTGTGGTAAACATCCTTGAGATAGGGCTTTAAAAGATACACATGGAACATAGGATGGATTCCAGTCATTGGATAAGAGTAACAGATGAGATGTGGTGGAGGATGAGCCCAGGGAACGTGGTGCAAGCTTGAAAGATGGGTTCAACAGAAGAGGTTTAGCAGCAAGCCAAACCTCATCTCCGACATGATACAAGGGCTAAGGATAGCGCTCATCAGCAGCAGTCTTCCGATTAGCAGTGACTTTGTGCTGCTCCATCTGGATACGAGTGATCAGCACACCAGCCAAAGAAATTGGACATTGATTAATTGATTACATGGGTGTTCAGATGTATTCCCAAAATCAGCACTGGAGGTTGATTTTGGGAGGCTAGTTTATTATGATGAATAGGGAGACACTGAAGTCTAACCAAACCCCAAATCAAGGCAAGGTAGCAAAGCTGCAAGGCTTGGACTCAGGAGGGCTGAGAAAGTGGTTGAAAGTAATGAGTCCAAACAGAACACCACCAGCAATTCCTGACAGGTAGTACAAAAATATTAAATGATCATTAGCCCTTGAAAATAAACTCTGCGAAAATATGGTCAAACTCTTAAAATAAAGATTTATACATTCACCCTTTGGAGAAGAAAGAAAATCATGTGATTCAATAACATGATTTTAACGGGCAAGTAGTCTGATGCATAATGTTCAGTAGAACTACATTAGAGCAACCATAAAACAGTAACCTAACACTTAGCAAGTCTAGCACACTGAGGGTTTGGGACGCAGTGTCCTAAAGTCTTCAGTTCCAAAGCAAAACCTTTCTGAAATATTTTCTTTGTGATTAGACAATGACAATGTATAGGATACAAAGTTCAACAAGCATTGGCAATGCCAACAGCTTGGCTTTTGTCAAGGCATGGGAAAGGCACTTGCCAGGCACATCCGTAGTGCTAGTAAATGGCCATGGATGGTAGCAGCTGCAAAATGGTGCGACAACCAGGACATCTAATAGCAGTGCCTGACAAATGCCTAACACTTATAACACAAGCCAAAACAGTTGGCCTTGCCAATGCTTGTTTTTAACAGGACTTCAGTGTGAAGGACACACACAGTGTTGATAAATCGAGTGGCTGAAGGCAGACCTGGTTATGACATTTTTATCACACCAGTAGCGGATTTACAACTCCAATTAAGTAATTAACTCCCAAAAGACTGCTTTGAAAAAACACTGGAAGGAAATTTGAGAGCAAAGTGTAATGGTAATGCTGGATTAAAGCTAGCTCCAAGAGTTCCCATGAGGAGGGGTTTTGAGCAGGGAGGGGCAGGAACCAGGTTGAAATGGCCATAGGGATTAGAATGGCCATGGGCAGTCATGCCTGGGCACAAAACCAAACACTTTCAGGATGTGTGTCCCCCCTCATATGTCATTCCTCCCCATCTTTACTCCAATGCAAGAGTTTTGGCTTATAGGTGTCGCAAGCGACACTTTCTAGCCCAAACTTAAAAGGTAAGTGAAGTTCAGTTAAGTGCACTCAATCAATCTCAGACACAAGGCTAGGCCTAGGAAAGGATCCTTGACCAGGCCTTCACAGATCAAAGTCAGGAAAGTGTGATTTAGGGACAGGACTTTTATGCCCATGTAACCAAACTGAGTAATGAGGGGGGAAGACAACTGGTTGAAATGGGTGTAACCACGATCAGGCAGCGGCAGGCGATATTCTAGGGACGAACAAAGGAACAGGTCCTGCATAGCTTCAGTTTATGCAAGAAGGCTGAAAATGTAGGAGCATGAATCTGGTCGTACAAGCAGACCCTCCAGTTTATAGCGATTTTGCGATCCACAAAATGCTGCGAAAACAGCCGTTTTGTGCAGAAGGCAGCAAAAACGGCTGTTTTGTGCAAAAACAGTTTTTGTAACAAAAACAAAAAAATCCTCAGGGTGCGAGATTCTCAATGCAAGAAATGAATGCGCAAACACATCTCATCACTTGCGCCCAATAAAAGAGCAGCCCAATCCACAAGGGACACCTGAATGGGCACATTTTTATAAAATGTGCCCATTCAGGTGTCCCTTGTGGATTTTATATGCGCGCCCATTCAGATGTCCTTTTTCACCTTCTTGAGTAAATCAGGGGGCTTTTCTGCCAATTTAAAAGCGCATCCTAAATTTCCACGCAAGATGCACTTTTAAATGTGCAGAAATTGTAGGCAACCCTACGCGCACAGGAGGTGGGGGTGCCACTGCATGACAGGGGGCCTCATTACAAGTCCAGCTGTAGCCATGCCGGTCAAAACGGCACTGCTCTCGCCTGAGTCATTTTTGTTCTGGCGGTCCCTCCGGCCAGGCGCTGGAAAAAAGACAATTTCCATTCCCATCGAGTCGCATTGGACTCAATGGGAATGGGGAGGACGGATGCACCCGCATTGTGTGCAACAGTGCCGGTGCATCCTTCAAGGTCTGCTAGCGGGTGCTGTTCTGCCCGCCAGGTAAGACCTACGGGCTGAAAGGCACCCGCTAGCAGAATTCGTAGTTTGCCAGTCCAGAAACAACGGTAGCAGCAAGTTTACCAGTACCATTGTTTCTGGACAGGGAACCTCAATGACCCTAAGGGTCTTTCTTGACCCTGTCATGCATTTTTTTTAAGGTATGAACCGCTGCTATGTCTCTTGCATTTCTGTTCCTCAAGCAGAATAGACATGTGTTTGAGTCGCATTTTTCAGTGGACGCGCTGGGAGCCTGCAGAACACTGTCTGGAGAGCGCTTCGGGGGAGCAGTGAGCCAGAAAGCAGTGAGGAAATGGTTGGCCGGAAAGAGGCAGTGAGCTGTAGATTGGGAAAAAAGATGAGTGAAGAGTGCGATAAAAAAATGGGAGAAAGGATGCAAGATGCAGAAGCAGCACAAAAGAATAAAGGACTGTATATTGCGGGAGGAATTGTAGAGTGTAAGGTGTGAGTTGGGAGCATGATTTGGAGATTGGCAGAGGAGTGCCAATTGTGACTTGACAGTGTGACATAGCACGTTAGTATTTGTATGAGTGTGAGAGGTTCAGGAATGCAAGTTGTAATGGGGAGTTGGTTAGCTGTGTGATGTGTGTTGGTGAGAGGTGTGTGGGTGTTTGGGGGATTGGAGAACATAGAAGGGGAAACGTTTAAGCATTACAACTGATAATGAACAATTTAGTTAATACTAATAGGCATGCACATAAAAAAAAAAATGTAGCCAAAACAAAAACTGTTCTGCCAAGCCAGAGAAATCCTTGAGTCTTCCTATTAAATTAATAAAAAGATACATAATAACACCCCGACTTCTCTTGTAGCCTTGCATTCTGCCTCTTTCCTACAATGTGGCAATCCCTACACCCTCCAGATAATACAAAATGTCCCGCAAACATGCTGCAGTAAATAAAGGTTTATTCCGCAAAATTTGCCATTTCATGCCGCAAATTTTGCCATTTCATGCTGCAATATCCTGGAAGGTCTGTACAAGCTGGAGATTCTCCAAGTTCCTAGGCTACACTCTGGACGGCAACGGCAGTAGCGAGGTAACCCAGGAATGGGCTGGTCAGGCCACTGGTTGGTCCAGGGACACTTCCAAAGTCTCAGAAGGCAGAGATCCTCAAAAAGGAGTGGCAATGATTGTTATATTGTGGAATGTTTATGTCAGCTAATAAATATAGTTTTTTTTAAAAAAGCAGTCGAGGCTGTATGTTGCCACACAGCCAAGGGTTTATCAGCCACTTTTACCCGCTAGAAATAGGCAAATACTGCCAAAAAGTTAAAATAGGAAGTAAAAATACTCCCAACAAACAATAGGAAACGGACACGTAAAACCTTGTGCTCCAACTTTCACCCAAACCGCTGAATTGATATGTTTGGACCAGTAGTGCATGTTATCGGAAGAACTAAACATGCATCTTTTAATGTGCATGAATAACTTGGTGCAAAGAAATGATCATTACAAAAACATTTGAGTTTTCCAGATAAAACCTATTTTTACCCGCTTATAAAAAAAATCCCATTGGGAACTGGACTTCCATTTGTACTCCCTAAAAAATAATTTTACTCCCAACTTTAAAAAATAGGGAGTAAAATACTCAAACTTCCAAATCATCTTATCTGTAGCAACATGGGTCGCAGCACCGACAAAGGTCTCCTCGAGTTCAGGCCGAAGAGCAAAACTTCACTGGAGTAGCCGCTGGTCAGCAGGAGTCGTCTTCGGCTCATCAGCGGCTTGCTCTTAAAAGGGGTCTTGGCTACAACAATCTGTGGAATGGCTGCAGGAGGAGTCCTTTTATTCAAGACACGGACTGGAAGCTCGTACAAGTCCACCAATAGTAAGGATCTGCACCATTCAAACAGGCAGTGGCTGTCTAATCTAAACATGGATAGCCCCCGTGCCAGCACATCTGTGCAGCAATAGACATTCAGGTAACAGGATCTAAACTGGAACCAACCAGTGGTGTTAGGACAGTTTTTCTGAAGTCCAACTAAGGGCTTAGTAAAACCATTCAACTGAGGTAGTACAAGACTCCACTCTTAGTATAAGGCTGTACCACCTCAGTTCAGGGTAGCGTAGACAGAGCAGCCAGGCTCATCTTAAGAGGGCTGTAGAATCAGTACACGTGAAATTGTAATACAAATGATCCAAAGGAACACTGAAACACTTTGTATTGTAAAAATAAAGGATTTATTTAAATACAAGTAGGACCAGATAAATCTGGGGGGTAAGTAAGCACTAACATTACATGAAATCACAATATAAAAACACACTATACTTGAAAGTACACAGACCCAAGTATAGACCTTATTTGAAGTACCTAACAGTAGTTATAGGGAAGTCAAAACCTTGTCATACACATTCAGTATAGGTCAAGCCTATTCTTGGGAAGTAAAAACCAATGCTTACTTTTTACAATTACATTCAGTAATGCAAGGGTAGTAGACCCTACCAGTTGTATAATGATTCTCAGTACCAATCACTTAATCAGTCAACTGAACAATATACTTTTGGTGAATAGTGAACACTTATTCTAGGTGCTGTAAAAACCTTTAATTTTGTTTGTGATAACACACAGTTATACTAGGTGAGTAAAACCTAAGGATGTAATATACAATTACAGGTGGTTTTGAAATCAGGGAACCCCAGATTGAGGTAAGCAGTAACTCTTGTAACTTATTTTGGCTGGCACACAGCCAACACAAGGTAAGTAAAACCCACATACTTTGTTTAACCTCACAATGAAGGGGAAAGTAAAACCCCATATTACACTTTCTGAATGACTCAAGGTTATTCTAGGTAGTCAACATCCTAATGTAGGCTTATTCTGGACAGGCTAGCAGCAAATCAGGGGACGCAAGACCCAGTTGGGGGACACTCATACAATTATCCTCAAAGGACTAATCTGGTGATACCAACACTTTACTTTTGGGAAGAGGCACAACCTAATCACAGGAGAGTAAAATACCTTCACATCTACTTTATATTAGACTGGCAAAACAGTTGCTAAGGAAGAAAATATGTTAACCATACTTTTAAGAATAGTGCATCACACATTCAAGATCAGTAAGAACTTTTGTAACTGTTCACTCTTATAATTACAGTTACCAACCAACTCTTTACAAGTAAGTAACTTAACACACATTTTGTTTTCTAGGCAGAAGTCCCAATCCCTTGAAAGTCTTTTCCTTATTCTTGGAGCATGAGTGTTCTCAGTGGCAGAAGGGGGGACACTAGGACTAGTGACCAACAGGCAGTGTTAGAACAGGGTCCTTCCTTAGGAAAACGGGGCAAACAGGCGAGTACTTCACTTTAGAGTTAGAAGAGGGTCCAGGGGCTTTGCAAAAGACACCCTAGCAGGATTCTAGCAGTGGGACTGGGTGCACTGGATGAGAAGTCACCCCATCACAGAAAACAACCCGCAGCTACACAGAAATCCTAACAGGCTTAAGTTAAGTACATACCAAAGCCAACAGGGTACCTCAGCATTGAAGAATATTTTGCAGCAGGAGGACTTCAGGGTCTGCAGCCAAATAACCGGTGAGTGGATTCCTTGTCGTATTGACTGAAAACAAGACCTCAGAAGGGACTATACAGCAGGGATCAATGAAGGCTCTAGACAAGGTTTCCCTCGCGGCTGAATGCGGTTCTGCGGATTTGGCGCCTTTTCAAGGAGCACAGAAGACGACAAAAAATCATGGTTGAATTCTCGTTACAAAGGTCCAGCACTCTGTTGAGGGGACTTTTCAGACACTATTCGTGTCTCTGGAGATCCACCACGATGCCCACAAAGTTTCAGCGAGATTCCGAATTCAGAAGACCGTGCAGGACCGCGATGGCTTGAGGTCCCGGGGTATTGCAACAAAGCAAGGTCACAGCAATGCATGGGATGGCTGAAAATGCAGGTCGTCTTGTGTCTAGTGGGTCACACCTGGCTCTGGGTCGAGCCCCCAGGTTGATTGATTGGAAGGAAGGGCTGCAGCAGGCTAGGGTTACACACCAGGCTCTCCGGTCGCTGAAAGTAGTTTGCGCCGCTTTTCCTTCGACATGCTCTTCGGTTTAAGTTCCAGTGGTCGACATGTCTTCAGCTTCCAGGTTTGCAGTATTAGGAACTACAGCACAACCTCTGCATTCTCCCCCTGCTTTTTACAAGAAGGGGCGGTCTGGTTGTCCAATCACGACAGCCAGCCTCCCCCCCCCCCCAAATGGGATTTGTCCCCATTCAAGCAAGGCGTAAGACAAAGGGATGGGGAGTTTTGGACTCCTCCCTCACTTCGTGCTCTCACAGACTGGAGCCTGGGCGGGGAATCCAGAGGACACCCGCCAAAGACAAAAATCACACAAAGGAATTTCCCGCCCTGAATGTCAGGGGAAGGAACAAGAAACGACAAACACTAAAATGGCGAAAAAAGAAGATGGGGGCCATTTTGGTAAAAATGGACCCCCTTAGGTTCCCTTTGCTGCAGCTGTGAACACAGCCCACGGTAAAGGTGTGCCAAATTAATACAAGGTTTAACTGCCACCAGCCATTGAAGGTAAGATTGTCACTGTAACGGAACTGTTACAGTTTTAGTGTGAAAGGGGATACGCTGTATCTCCCCAGCACTCCACATAAGGTGGGGTGTGCTGGTTTCACTTAAAATGCAAAAGGGATCCAAAGATCCTTTCTACCCTTGGGAGCTGTAGTACACTCAAGGTTAGCACAAGTTAGTTAAAAGGGGAGCCTCTATGGCAACCCAGCAATAACAGGCACTTATTGCCATTAAGTGGTTAAAGAGGATAACTTTAAAAAGACACAATGAAGAGTCAAAAAATGACACCCATAAAAAAAAAAGTTAAAGGTTATGGGAGCGTAGAAAAAGGTTCCCACTCACTGAGGTATTATGGAAAAATATCCCATTATTAAAGCAAAAAAGTTCTGGGGTTGACCCAGGTCAGGAAGATTTACCAGTTCTGTGCAAATCTTACCTAACAAGTGGTGCCCAACATCCAGGCTCATACACACACCGCTAGCTTTGCCTAGCAGCAGCTTTCCCCATGAAATAACTACCCCTTATATTGCAATTCTGGGCAGGAATAAGACCAACGAACAATATGGCAAAAGGACAGGCAAAAACCTTGTGGAACGGCCAACTTATGGTGCAAGTCACATTTTGTAGCCACTTGCATTAAATGCTGTTAGGTAGGAATTGGTGCAGTCACACTGTGCGAGACTACAAAAGACTTATATTCTTCGTTTTAGGGAACCCACCTTTTGGTATATGTCTGTACTACGCAAGGTCTCTCTCAAGAGTGGTAAATGTGAGCTGTAGAGCTGTACACATGAAATCAGTCCATACAAGTAGCCAAGTAACACTTGTACTCAAGGTTTCAGTTATAAATAGTTATTTAACATCAGTTTTTAAATAAGCACTCTTTAAAAAGGCCATTTATTGTAACAATTCAAGTAAACTTTGAAATTACTTTTCAGAATTAGTTAAATTTATTGGATAATCTTTGAATATGCTTCATACACTTCTCCTACACCCTGAGGTGACTTCAATCACAAGGATAGTATTTGCATTTATATGTTACACCAATACTTTTGTAAACCGAGTTGCAGAAAGGAAGCGTTAACGAAAAGAAAAAGTTTAGAACAGTTTCTCAGAACATGCGAGGACAACTGAATCCTCCAATGAATTCTAGATGAGCCTTTCCCACAAGCTACAACCTTAGGGACAAGCAATATCAAAGTCAATGGATTTAGAAGAGTGCATTTAAGGAGACAGGAAAGCCAAAGTCATCGGACAAAGTCTATGATTCTGATGCACTTCTTGGATAAAGGTTGTGAACAAAGTTAGAAAGTTCAGGAAAATCACTGGTAGGTACACAAGCTGTTAAGCCGTGCAAAGGGAGTTGAAATCAACTCGAAAAGTTAGGCAGGTGAAAGCCTCAAGTGAGAGCACACTACTTAAGACGTGAAGATAAGTACCCCCAAGCATGAAAAACCACCTTTGGTTAGAAGAAAGGGGTCCAGCGGGATTTCATCTTGCTACAGCCAAGCAGGCCCTGGTTCCTGAGCCTCAGTCGTGGGGACAAGAGGGAGACCGTCTGGAGGGCTCATGCGGCGGTACGCAGGAATGTCCTCGACAGCTACGGATCTTCTTTGGTTCAGCGTCACTTCACGGTTTCGGCGCTTAGAAAACAGTACTAATGCGGAACAATGGACACCGGTTGGACGTTCTGTGCTCCCTTGGGTCCTGCACTCTGGTGAGGAGACTCTGGAGGTCTTGCTTCTGGGGGGTTCTTAGGAAGCTCCTGGAGAGTTTAGCCAGATTTGTTCGGCGGCAGACATTGCACTCGACTACAGACACTCGACCCCTGGCATTGGGCTTCTGCAGCAACGGAGAGGCACTGCAAGGTAGGGATGGTGCACAAGAGTAGTTTGTCTCGGTGTTAGTTGGTCCCACTGTCCCAAGGGGCGAAGTTCCGTTGGAAGCTTCTCCATCGAGGTGAAAAAGGGGGTCAGCACAGCAGCAGGGCTTCACTGGCAATTCGACATCCAGGAGGTTGCAGCAGGTGTCTCTCGTCAGTTTCATCATTGGATGTTTCTTCAAGTGGTTTGACTCTCCCTTTAGTCCCAAAATACTCGCCTTTTAAGCAGGTTTTTCCCATTCATGCACAGCCTAGGCTGTCATCGCACAGCAGGGTGGCTGTCCTTTCAAAACAGCAAGCCAATTAGGACTAGTTTCATTCAGGCATTCCTAGAGAAAAAGGACAGGGTATTTTCAGGACCCTCCCTCACATCCTGTCCTTCCAGACACACTGGAGCCCACCAAAGGCAGAACAAACAAAGGGCTCAAACCTGTCTCAACGCACGGAGTAAAATCCCAGAAAGACTTCACAAACAGAAAATGGCAAAAAAAGAAGACGGGAGCCATTTTGACAAAATAGTCACCTATGGGTGCTGCACTGCAGCTGAGGGTTCAGCCTGTGGTAGAAAAGCACAATAGTAGGTAAAAATGAACCATTGCCACCAGCTGTTGGGAGGGTAAAAACAAATGTTACATGAGAAAGTAGGATAAAGGGGCTACTAAGTAACCCCCAGCACTACACATAAGATGGGGTGTGCTGGACCAACATAGAGAAAAAGGTAGGTAGTCAATTTCACTTTAACTTTCTTGGGAATTGTAGTTCGTCCAAGAAAAGGTATTTAAACCTTAAGAGAAATCCAAAAGATTTCTCAGATAGACTGCACTGAAGGTGCAGTGTGTCACCATACACAAAGCAGATAACTATGGAGTTTGTCAGACTCCAAAAACAGTGAAAACACAAAATCCAAATCAGGTAAAAACCCATGAGTGAGAAGAACAAGTTACTTACCAACTGTAACGTTCTTTCGACTGGATGTTCCTCCCACGTATTTCTCATCTTGTGATAAATCATTATCGCCAGCTTCACTGCTTCAGAAAAAAAAATTCGGCAGAGGGCGCTGTGCTCAAGGCTCTTGTGTCGATTGTCCCTCGACGGGCTCCGTACCGTGTCAACAAGTAGCTCGAGCCGCACCCGTTGGCTTCAGTTATGTTTTTTCGAGGAAATACTCGTGGAACATCCAGGCATATGCTGTGACTGATAGGCCCATCGTGAGAGGAAAATGTAAGAAAGAACATAAAACTGTACTGCGGGGTAGGCTGGGAGGGTCGATTAAGAATACGTGGGAGGAACATCCAGTCGAAAGAATGTTACAGTTGGTAAGTAACTTGTTCTTCGAATGGATTGTGTCCTCCCCCGTATTCCTCATCTTGTGATGAACTCCCCTAGCAGTGATCACTTTGGAGGTGGGAGTGCTAGTTTTTATTTTCATTGACAGAGTGAAGTACCGCTCTGGCAAATAGCCCCTCATTGGAGGAGGAGGCATCTAAGCAGTAATGTTTGATAAAAGTATGCATTGGTGCCCATGATGCAGCCGAGCAAATATCTTTTGCAGGGACTCCTCTTCAAAGCCGCAGAAGTAGCCATTCCCCTAGTGGAGTGAGCACGTAACCCATAAGGTGGGTCTTTTTACTGCTATTCTGTAGCATTCCGATATAGCTAGAATGATCCAGCGGGATATAGTTTGTTTTGTCACCGCTAACCCCAATTTACGACCTGTGTAACCCACAAAGAGTTGGTCGTCTTGACGTAATTTTATCATTCTTGAAATGTAAAAGCTGAGGGCCTTCTTGGGGTCCAGTCTATGTAATCTCTGCTCTTCTTTTCCCAAATGAGGAGGAGGATAGAATGTTGGTAAAACAATTTTCTGTGACAAATGGAAGTCGGAAACTACTTTCGGTAAGAAAGATGGTTTAACTTTTAGAACTACCTTGTCCTTGTAAAATGTGGTATATGGAGGTTTACATGAGAGAGCCTGTAGTTCACTAAACCTGCGGGCTGATGTTAATGCCACAAGAAGAACAGTCTTTAGTGTTAAAAGCCTCAAAGGACAAAAGTGCAGAGGCTCAAATGGTATACATGTCAGGAATTTAATAATTAAATTTAAATCCCAAGTTGGAACATGAAATGGTATTGGTGGATATACATTTGTAAGTCCTTTCAGGAACTGTATTATTAATGGTATTTTAAAGTAAGAAACCTCTTCCAAGGAGCGCTTAAAAATGGAAAGCGCAGCAAGATATCCTTTTATTGTCCCGATCTGGAGCCCCTGATTGGCCAGATGTAATAGAAAAGAAGAACAAGTTACTTCTTACCTGGTAACGTTCTTTCGACGGGATGTTCCTCCGACGTATTCCTTATCTTTGATAATACGTTTCCAGCTTGCTGGCCTCGGAAATTATTTCTATAGAGGGCGCTGCGCGACGACGTCCGCCGAGTCGATGTCCCTCGACGGCCACCGTATCGGCGCCGACGTCACCATGCCCGTAAATAGACACGCGCTGCGTCCGTTGCCCAGTTCCGTTTTGTAGTATAAGAAAAGACATGCCTGAATCGGTTAGTAACCCCGAAGGAGCGAAAGCTGCAACCACAAGGGAAGTTATCACTGCGGGGATGGATGGGAGGGGCGATAAGGAATACGTCTGAGGAACATCCCGTCGAAAGAACGTTACCAGGTAAGAAGTAACTTGTTCTTCGAAGGGATTGTGTCCACCGACGTATTCCTTATCTTTGATAGACTCCCATAGCAGTGGTATGTAATTGGAGGAGGGAGTGATAGTGTTATGTATCCCTTTAGGGATGGACCGAATGTAATACGGCCTTGCCAAATCTGGTCTCTTGAGCAGTGGAGGAATCCAGATTGTAAAATCTTGTGAATGTATGTGCGGACGACCATGTACAGCCGCACATATGTCCCGGACCGGAACCCCTCTCTGGAGAGCCGAAGAGGCTGCGATACCCCTGGTTGAATGAGCCCTGAGATTTTGGGGTGGCTCTTTCCGTGCTAGTCTATAACATTCCAGGATGGCCAAGATAATCCACCTGGAGATGGTTTGTTTTGTTATGGGTAGTCCCAGCTTGTGACCCGAGTATCCTACTAACAGTTGGTCTGCTTGCCTGATCCTAGCCATTCTGCTGATGTAAAAGCTGAGAGCTTGCCTAGGGTCCAGCCTGTGTAGCCTTTCCTCCTCTTTCCCCGGATGGGGAGGAGAGTAGAATGAAGGCAAGGTCATTTTCTGAGTAATATGGAATTCAGAAACCACCTTTGGGAGAAAATTAGGCTTCACCTGAAGGACAACCTTGTCCTTGTGGAAGATTGTATGTGGGGGTTTACAGGAGAGAGCTTGCAGCTCACTCACCCTCCTAGCAGATGTTAGTGCTACCAGTAGGACAGTTTTAAGTGTGAGAAATCTTAATGCGCAAGAGTGAAGTGGTTCGAATGGAGTGCCCATTAAGAAGTTTAAGACTAAATTTAAGTTCCATAATGGAACCTGAAATGGTTTGGGAGGGTAAACATTAGTTAGACCCTTGAGAAATTGTACCACTAGAGGAATTTTGAAATACGATGGTTCCTCCGCAGTGCGCTTGAAGATAGAAAGCGCTGCGAGATAGCCTTTTACAGTGCCAACTTGAAGGCCTGAGTTTGCCAAGTAGAGTAGAAACGATAACACTGTAGGTGTACCGCATGAAAAAGGGTCGATATTCTCTTCCCTACACCAGCTGCAAAACTTGTTCCAACGGCAGCGGTATAAAGACTTTGTTGCTGGTCTTCTGGCCGAAAGCAACACCTCCATGACGTCATCAGGGGGATCCCACTCCTTGTACCTCAACCTTTCAGAAGCCAAGCGTGAAGGTTGAGGGTTCTGGTGTCTGGATGAAGAACCTGACTGCCCTTCTGCGAGAGAAGATTCTCTTTGAGTGGAAGACGGATTGGAGGGCAGATGGACATATCTAGAAGGTCCGGGTACCACGTTCTCCTGGCCCAATCCGGGGCAATTAGGATCATGGTTTTCCGGAATCTTCTCAACCTCCTGATCATTTGAGGAATAACAGGGACTGGTGGGAATGCGTAAAGGAGTGGGAACTCCCAGTTCACTACGAACGCATCTCCTAGAGCTCCTCTCGGGGGAAATTCCCTTGTACAGAACAGATCGCACTTCCTGTTGGTGCTTGTGGCGAACAGATCCACCCGAGGGGTTCCCCAAAGGGCGAAGAGCTCTTGAAGGACTTCCTGAGCTAGCTCCCACTCGTGGGAGACTGCTCTGCCTGCTCAAAGCGTCCGCTGTCAAATTCTTCTCTCCGGCTAGGTGGACTGCCGATAGAGAGATTCCTTCCGAATTGCCCAAAACCAGAGCTGCAATGCCTCTCTGCACAGTGGCAGTGATCCTACGCCGCCTCTTTTGTTGAGGTAGTGCATGGCCACCGTGTTGTCCGTCTTTATCAGGACATTTCTCCCCTGTACTGAAGGCAGGAAAGCTTTCAGCGCTAGTCTGATTGCTCTCAGCTCTCAGCTCTAATAGGTTAATATGTAGTCTGGACTCCGATGGAGACCAACTACTGCTTATGGTCAAGTCGTTGACATGGGCTCCCCACCCTGTGAGCAAGGCGTCTGACTACTGTTATCTCCGGCCTTGGTTGCCAAAACAGTTCTCCTTTCAAGATGTTCTCTGAATAGGCCCACCATTGAAGGTCGTGGGCTACCTTGTCCGGAATCCGGAGGAGGTCTGACATTCTCCCTGAGAATTGTGACCACTGAAGAGATCTCATTCTCAGGCGAGCCTCTGGCACAAGGAAGATGCAGGATGCCATGAGGCCTAGCAACCTCAAAAAGTCGAAGGCTGGAAGACGTTGGGCATTTTGAAACTTGGTGACCATCTGTAGAATATCTTGAGCCCTCACCTCTGGTGGTGAGGCTTTCCCCAGGGAAGTGTCCAGGACCGCTTGTCCTTCCTGAGGAACTTGTTCAATTCTCGTAAATCCAGGATGGGTCTCAGTCCTCCGTCCTTCTTTAGTATGAGAAAGGAGGGGGGGGGGGGGAGGAGATTGGGGGGGGTGGACCAGCCCTTGTTCCGCTACAGGTACATGTTCTATTGCACCTTTCTCTAGCAGGGTTATAATTTCCTGCAAAAGGAGCGGTCTGGAATTTTGGTAGAGCTGGCTCCCGGTGGATGATCATGAGGTCTTTTTAGGAAGGGAAGGCAGTAAACTTGGGCTACTGTTTCCAGTGCCCAAGCATCTGAAGTAATGCCTCGCCATTCTTTCAGATACTGAGAGATTCTGCCACCCACTGGTTTTTTGTATGATAAGACCTCAGAGATTGGGCGGCTGCAGGAGCAGCAGAGGGCATAGATGCCGTTCCTGAAGATGGCTTTGTAGTCTTTCCTCGTCCACCACGAGGGACATTCCTTTTGCCCCTTTGAAAAGCCTGTCCTCTTCCTCTACCAACAGAGGAGAAGTATCGAAAAGAATAACACCTCCAGGAAAATGAGCTTGAATAGGGTTTCTGAGGCTGTCGCATAGAAGCACTAAGGGATTTAGCTGCCACTTTCAAGGTCTGTAGTTTTTCTAGGCTCTCATCAGCCTTACTACCAAATAGCCTCGAGCCATCAAAAGGCATGTTGAAGTCTGGTCTGCACATCTGGTGCAAACCCTGACTTTCTCAACCACGCAAATCTGTGTAGCACTGTACTTGATGCCATGGACCTGCTAATACGATCAGCAGTATCTAGTCCAGACTGGAGACATTCCCCATTGCCTCCTTCCCGTCATTGACTATATTCAGGAAGCCTTCCCTTTCCTGGCCTTCCGGAATATGTTCAGCCGCCGCCGAAATGCATTCCCACAGGGTATGTGTGAACCTGGCCAGGGTACAGGTGAAATTGGTCGATTTTAAGGTCATGCTACATGAAGTAAAAACTTTACGAGCCCAAGCATCAACCTTTTTATCCTCCGTGTCCGGAGGTATGGTTGGGTATGCTGTCTGCCTGGAAGTAGTAGCAGCCTGAATAGGCAGACTTTCTGTCGTAGGGTGTCTATTAAGGTATTCTGGATCAGAAGCAAAAGTTCTGTACTTCTTTGGAAGATTGCTGTCTACTGCAGCAATGCCATCAGGTTTTTCCCAGTTCCTTTCAACTGTCCTTTGGAGCGCCCTATGGAAAGGGAGAACGGGATCTTTCCGGGGTCCCCGGACTATAATGTCCGTCATATCGTCTTGCTCAAAAGTAGGGGAGGCTCTTCCCCAACCCATATATTCAATCACTCTAATCATCAAATTCCTATACCCTGAGTCTGCATGTTCTGAAGGATCAGGTGCAACAAACTCCAATTCAGGTGATGTGTCAACACCACTAGCAGAATGTAGAGTTTCACATAGGTCTCATTTTTGTTTCAGGGTTTATAAGTTCCTCTGGAACTTGTCTAGTGCCATATTTTACTCCAAAAGGATTGACATCTTCATCCTCGGTGCCAGATTCTTCAAAAATTGAAGACATGGACCTAAAAAAGTCAGATTTGGGTAAAGGTGTAAACCTTCTCTCTTCCTCCTGATTTTTCGTTGAAAATAGGTGTTTTCTTCGAAGGGGTCAATAAAGGCGTCTAGGATAATATAGGCTTCGTTGTCGAAGCTGTCGGCGCCGACGAAGTTACACTCGACTTCGACAATTTCTGCCTTTTATGAGGGATCGGAGAAAAACTCGATCCTCGAGATCTCTCGACTATTTACGACTCAAGGTTTTATGGGTACTACTGAGTTTTACCGCCGTAGTTCCTGACTTGCCTGTATCGTCCTGTGGAGCAACCGGGGTCTGGCTTTTCTGAGGTTTCTTTGAGGGGGTCGAGGCTGCGTTCTGAAAGACCTGCATCATTTTTCTTCTAAAGCTCTCCCATTTTGAAGGGGAATCCGATCTTGTTGGACATCGAACCAATTCCGTCGATGTATCGGATGATGACGATGGAGATCTATGTCTCCTTTTTAACTTTTTAGAAGACGAAGATCGCCTTGACCTGCTACGAGATCGGGATCTCTTATGTTTTTTATGATGTTCCGATTCTTTTGAATCAGACGATTTCTTATGCTTTTTTGACAAGGCTTTCGCCGCCCCACCACTAACTTACTTTTCCTCTCACTGAGGGCCTTCTCCGCCATTGCCTGACAGGAACCACAGTCGCCGGTTCGATGGTCTGAGCCCAGACACCAAAGACAGATACGGTGAGGATCGGTGATAGACATCTTCGACCCGCAGTCGATACACTTAAACCCAGTTTTGGGAGTCGAAGCGGTTGATGGAGAAGACATTTTCTTGACAGAAAATCTCGAAGCACGTCATTCATGAGAGCGCAGCAATCGGAAAAACAGAACTGAAGCCAAAGGGCGAGGCTCGAGCTACTTATACCATCAGTGACGTCGACACGGTACGGAGTCCGTCGTGGGACAATCGGACGCCACAGCCTCGAGCAGTCTCTATGTCTTGAACTGGGGGACTTTTCTTAATTTTTTTTTTTTTTTTTTTTTTAGATACTCCGGTAAAATGTTCAGAATGCCATTAAGGGTTCTTGATAACGTGTGAATCCTGGAGGCAGATCATCTTGTTTCCGTTTCTGACCAATCTGTCATCCATAAGATTTGTAGACATTTATCCCACCATTGGTTCAGGGGCCAGTAATTCAATCCCTCTTCATGCATTTTCATGATCCGATATTGTGGAGGGCAATTCGTCAAATTAAGTTTGCCGAAAGTAGACGGGGCTCTCCAAACAATTCTCACATGTTACGAAAGGAGGCCCAGTTTGTGTCTAATAATGGCATCAGTATTGCCTTTGGGAGTCTTAATATCCTCTTCCAGAATTTGCTCTCCATTTTCTCCCAGGTTTACCATGGAAACAGTTAGGCAAGAGTGTACGCAGACTGCACCAGCCCGGACCTCTTGGCAATAGTTAACCCAACCTTTGGTATAAGCATGTACTACATAAGTTGGTAGAGTGAGCAGCCAGGCTTATCTCAAAAGGGTCAATGTAAGCTGTAGGGTTATCACACAGAGATTCACATTGACAAGTATTCAAATAAACTCTTACACTCAAGGTTTCTTTTAACAGTCATTTGAATAAGCCTTCAGAAGGGAGCAATATATGTGTAACACAAAAATATACTTGGAAATACACACTCACTTTCTTTAAATCAGTAAATACCTATTTGGGATGGCACACATTCTTCCTACACCCTGAGGTGACAAATAACTAGGACACTCTGGACATTAATATGTCACTGGTACATTTAGAGCAATACTGAGACTAGTGTCAAAAGAAGAATTTGAGGGAATAAAACAATGGTGAACAAATACTCTTAAGCAGATAAGTACTTTTTTGAACCCTCCAATACAAAGTAAATTAACCCTTTCCTGGGGGAAAGGGAAAGCAAAAAGTCAGGGGTAAAAAGAGTCGTTCAGGGAGCCAGGACAGCCAATGGTAGTTGAGAAAAAGTCTAGGTGAGCTGAAGCACTTCTTTCAGGTAGGTAAAAAGTCTTTCACAATGTTTTAGAGGTTTATGTATGAAAATGAAATTACTGTAGGGCCACTCGTTGGGAGGCTTGTTAGGGGCAAAGCTGCAAGCAACTCTTTAAAGTAACCAAGACAAGTCTCAACTGAGAACTAGCAAGGCTACACGACAAGAGGTAAATCCTGTTAGTTTTACAGTACCTTTGGTTAGAACAAAAACTGATTCCAGCTGGCTTCTGTTCCTGTGTAGGTCTGCAGATCCTGTTCCCGGGCATCAGTCGTGGGGACAAGAGGGAGGACGTCTTGGGACTCCTGCACTACGAATGGAAGGTCGGCAGCAGCAATGGGCAAACTTCAGATAAGCAGCACTTCGCGGTTTCAGCATCTCGCACCCCTCGCAAATAGCACCACTGCGGTTCTCGGACACCACTATGGGCTTTTCTCACATCTGGGGTCCAGCACTCTGTTGAGGTGGCTCAGGCTTGGTCAGCCCTGCTTTAAGGGAGTCCGGAGGATGTTTCTGGAGCTTGGGTCTGACTTAGACACTCACTCGATTCTGGTGTTCCTCTGGCTGGCAATCGGTTCCTGCAGCAGCAGTGGAAGTACAGCCAGCTCAGAGGATTTCCAGATGGGCTCGTCTTGGGGTTGATTGGTCCCACCAACCCAAGGGGAGAAGTTGTCCTTTGCAGGTCTTCTCTAGTCCAGGCAAATTCTGAGCTTCAGCACTGCAGCAGGGCTTCACCAGGAAAACCAATGGTCCAGGAGTTGCAGCAGGCGTCTCTTCCAAGTTCTTCTTTCGATTCCTTCGTCCAGTGGTTGACTGTCTTCCAAGCAAAAAGCCTCACCTTTTATGCAAGTTTCTCCCATTCATTCGTAGCCTATATGTCAATCACACAGCAGAGCGGCTGTCCTCCGAGGACAGCCCTCCAGTCAATCACCCTTGGGTGCATTCCTGTGAACAAGGAGAATAAGCACAGGGAGTTTCAGGCACTTCCCTCGGTTCATGTCCTGCCAGACAAGCTGGAGCAAGAGGCAGGCTTCACTGGTGAAGCCCGGCAAAGACAAAACGAACCAAGGGACCAAACCTGGTTTGGCACGCACAGTAAATCTCAAGAAGGACCTTTCCAACAAGAAATGGCGAAAAAAAGAAGAGCAGGGCCATTTTGACAAAATGGGCACTAATGCGAGATTTACTGCAGCTGCAATTGCAGCCCGTGGTGGAAACACAAGGTAGGAACAAGTAAATCACTGCCACCAGCCAGTAATTCTAGAAACGGTAACAGAAATGTTACATGAGAAACTAGACAAAGGGGATACTAAGTAACCCCTCCAGCACCCCATTGTAAGTCAATTTCACTTCACTGCTCTTGGAAATAGTTTATCCAAGAGAAGGTATTTAAACCTTTAGGAAATCTAAGAGACTTCCCTGTCCCACTGCACTGAAGGTGCTGTGTGTCACAAGGCAAAGATGATGCCTATGGAGTTTGTCAGACTCCAAAATCAAAAGAAACACAAGAGCCCAAATCACAGACAAATACATGAGAGAGTGGGAAAAAAGTCTCACTCTCTCCAGGTAAGAAATTAAAAGTCCTGATGTCCAGCAAAAGAGCTGGGGGTCTCCAAAGTAGAAGGGAATTTAGCACATTTCGGAGAATTCTCCTTAACAGTAAACCCAAACCAGCTTCTCCTGCGTAGATCAACGTTGGTACCACCTTCTGGTTATGGAAGTTAATGGTCAGAAGAAGGGCAAATTTGCTGTATTTCCTCTCTATCGCCAAGCCTTGAGCGGTTAGATGTTTTGTTTTCAGTAACAGACTTGCGATCCAGGCCAACTCTCCCCTGCTCGCATTGATTATGCCCAGATATTTTATTGCTACCGTTTGCTTTGGTCGATTGGGTCCCAACTTCCAGCACAGGATTCTTTTTCTCCTCCCTCTTAAATTTTTGATCTCCAGAATTGGAGATTTTCCATTATTCATTTTCAGGCCATTCAAATCTACGTATTCCTTAGGGCGTCCAGTTTTTTTTGGATCCCTATCAGCGTTATATCCAGAAAGACCACGTCGTCAGCATACAACAGCCGACCAACAGATATTCCATTGATCTTCTGGGGGCACAATCTGGGGGGTCCAAAACCTCTTTAATATCGCTGATGAAAAAATTGTAGAGTATGGGGCCCACGGGACATCCTTGCTTCAGGCCCCTAAATGTTTCGATCTCCTTTGTTAGGGTCCCCTCTTGGTCCAATCTAATCTGCAAGGTAGTCCTGTTATAAAAGGTCTATAATAGCCACCACAAAATCCTTAGGGCAGCCTTTAGCAGTCATTTTGGCCCCAAGACTCTCCATACAGACAAAGGCCGTCTTCATATCTATACCAGCTATATATAGGCTTTCGTTCTTTTTCAGCGTCTCCGTTTTGAGAAAGCCAATTCAGACCACAAGTTACGTTATTAACGAAGCCGGTTTGCCTGGAATCATAATTTTCTGACTTCGTTATCCACTCCATTAGTCTCCTCGGGAGTATGCCTGCAATTTTTTTTCCTGAAACGGAAGAGAAATTGACCAGTAATTTTTGGGATTTAGTCAACTTTTTTGAAAATCGGAACCACAACCGACTTTTTCCAAGATATTGGTGTTCTTCCAAATAGTTCCATGCAGAAGTCTCTCCAGAGTTACGTAGCTTCTTTTAGCATGGCATTCGTCATGCTGTCCGGGCCCAGCGCACGGGAGGTGCTGGACCTAGCGATGATATTTCTGATTTCGTCTCTATCGAAATTGATAGACCATGCTTCTTGTGGGGCCGGTAAACAGGTGATGTTTTTACCCGCTTTTTGACCATAGAGGTTTCAAGATGCTCGACACATCCAGATTCGTGTATCGGGTTTAGTTGTACTGAACCTTTGTCTTTTTCTTTTTCATTTAACAGTGACCAAAAATACTTCTGGTTCTTCGTGTTCAAAGTCTGTTCTTACTTTCCAGCAGTCTTGTTATTAATGGGAGAGATTTTAGACATCCGAGGTCCTGTGATAGCTGGTGTTTTTTTCTTGCTATTGTTTAATCAAAAACATGTTAACGCTTGAAACTATTTTTGTCACCTCACACAGATTTTTCCCTAAATGAAACCAGGTATTTTTCCTATTCTACACCTCCATCCGGGTTCTGGTTCCACCTCCTCATGGCCTCCGTTAGCACCGGAATCGTCCTAGGGACAATCCAGAGTCTGTTTCTGCCTGGTTCCAGTGACACTTTGTGCTCTCAGCTTTTGACGTTCCTCTTTTTTGGGAATTTCGGGGCTGGTCTTAAAGCAGTTAGAATCAGCGATTTATGATCACTTTGTTTCGTAGAGAGGATCCTCAAAGAAATCACCCTTGCAAACGAAGACCATGCCACAAAGAAATAATCTAGCGTCGCACTCACAAGAGCTGAGCTCCAGGTTTTACCTCCTGCCAGATCACCCCGGACTTCACCATTTACCATGTGGAGATGCCTAATGAGGGTTTCCTCCATCCATTGCTGGCTTTTTGTTGATTTTTTTTGTCGTGGCTTTCCTTCCCCTCCATTTCTTTGACAGACCATCAATATTCAAGTCACCACAAATGACTAACCATGGGTCTATTAATTCAGATCTTTAGTCATCGATCCACTTCATTGCCATCGGAATGAAATAATTTGAGTCCTTGGCATTGGGGTTCCAATACAAATTAAAAAGGACCATTGTGTTTTCTGTTGGATTTTGGGTGTCCTGTAGTTTTATTACTACAATCTGCATCAGGGAATTAGGGTGTATGGCTCAAGATCTTCCCCATGGATTTATTTTTCACCAGCATTAGCAAACCAGAACTAGGCCTGCCTCTTGCCCCTTTGGTCGATTTATTAAGGCATCCAAGACTGGAGTTTCTCAAAGCCATGATTCTTGGAAAAACAGAATATCCATTTCTCTAACCGTGGGTCCAATGATCAAAACAGATGTGCAAAACTCTTGCTATTCCATTATCCTATTTGCAAAACATGCAGTCCTTCCCCAGTCACGCTCTAGTCTCTATGCGGTGAGGAGAGGGCTCTTGCTAACCAGTCCAATGATTTCTCATTAGAGATCCTGGTTACCATATCCCTTCTGCTAGGGCTATTTTGTGATTTCTTGTGCGCCCTTCCTTTTATAGTAATCCTTAGAGCTTCCGGGCCTTGTTGGACCACAGATGAATCTCTACTATGTTTGGACATCCCTTCCTCATCCATAAAGTGTGTTCCATTAGATCCAAACCCCCATTTTCTTGCAGCACCCTGATCGGCTTTAGGATCCAGAGAAATTCAAGAATCACACTCTTTCAAGTCAAAACCGAGAGCCCTCAAATCGTCATTGGCTATCATCATGAGGGCTGTCAAGGTCGATGTGGCCATATGCAAACATACCCTGTCATATTCTTGTTTGCTTGGGAAGTCCACAATATTTATATCCTTCGGTTCAATTACTAAATTACTGCACATTGTGAAGGAAGCCCATTATATTGGCTCGATTCAAGATGAGTCCATCTGCTTTCTGTACTCTCTCCAGGAATACTTTATTGGTAGCAATGTGGGGCTCTTGTCTTTTTTGGTTTATAGTCATAAAATCGAATACAATAATGTCGAATAAAAAAAAGTTGAATTTCTTTATTACGTTTTTTATATTCGAAATGGGGGGGTTCCCCCAACCCCCCCCCCCTTTTTAAAAACTTTTTTTTACATGCGGAAACCAAAATAAATATATAAATAAATAAAAAATGCGACTTTTTTTCGACATTTTTTTGCATTTTTTGTAATTCAACATTATTTATTCGACTTTATGACTGCACACCGTTATTTTGGCAGGGGCCTCCCCGTCTGACGAGGGTTTGAAATCACATGTAATCTCTTCTGGGACCAACCTTATCCCTCACTCGATGCTGCCGGTCCCATCTAGAATGCTCAACTATTCCAATCATCATTGGGAGTTGTCTCACCGGAGGTGGTAGCTTTGGGGCCACTTTGGCCCTCCTATCTTCTAAAGTTTCAAAGAATTTGTTTTTTGTTTGCTGAACCAACACTTGCTCATCTGTATCCCCAGCACACATTGTAGAATTGAACACAGACTTCCTCCTGCCGTCCGTTTCAGCATCCTCATATGTTGACAGCTGCATTAGTGATCTTTGATTTAAAAAAAATCAAGGTTTCCTCTTGGTCTATCCTACCGCTGCTTCAATTCTCCCTCCAGTCCGCGTTTCGGCTCATTTTTTTTTTCTTTTGAAATCCCCTGACCCATGGGGATTTATAGGGTACTTACTAGAAGGGGCGACTGAAACCATTCTTAGATTTCTAATCACATTACTAGATCCAACTCCAGACGCTGCGTTTAACCTTGGAGCATTTTTTGTTTGTTCATTTGGACATAGATCGTCCTTCCATTTGTTATTGATGAGGTTTTTAACTCTTTTTTGAGAGTCGAGTTAAAGAACGTTCTTTTTATCCTCACTTGCATCTTCAATTAGGTCAATAACAGTTTTGAATAGGACTCCCTCTGAATCCTTTTCCCTAGATCTCTTTTCTCTTGATGCTTTGATGTTGGATTTAGTGAAGATGAGTTTAGATTGCATCAACGCCAAAAAAGTTGACTGGTCCTTGTAATTCTCACTTAAGGCTTTGTATAGTTTTAGAAAGGGAGACAGAGTGATAGAAACAATAGACCCTATTGCAGCCTGGAGTTGTGCAAACGGAGCCTCCCGTTTGTGATGAATTCCTTCAATTGCCAGAACAAAGTGTGCTTGCCATCCAGGTGCAGCAATGTCTCTCCCATTCCTCCACCTTCAGATGAAGAGGCTGCTCGTTCTCTGATGCGTCAGAGTCTTCTGAGTCCTTGCTAGAACTGAATCAGTGCCGGGAATACTCCTTTTGGCTCACCCTCAGCCTCTTGTCTTTAGCCTCGCTTGCGGCCTTCTCCTGTCCGGCCTGTGAGAGCCATACCCCTTCCTTAGAGCTTCCGTGCTGAAATCACAATATAATTTCAGCTTTTTTTGTGCGGTCGGGATGGCAATGACAATATCGTCTTCAACTTCCCCGATAGCTCTCTTCTCGGCCCTAATCTGCAAATTTGTACTCAATTGCAGAGTTAATGTTGCAATATCTTTAGCCAGACAGGCGTCTAGGCTGTGGTCGCTCTCTCTGGATGCTCCCCACAGACTTGTGAATCGGCAGATGCCGGGCCTCTGCTGTCTTCTGCTGGAGCACCTGATGGGATTCCAACTCGACACTAGCCCCTGCTCCCGTCTCACCCACACATGTGGGCTTCGTTGCTATTAACAGCAAAGTGTCCGTAACAGTATCTATAGACACTTTGTTCGTCACAGGCTGTTCCACAGCCCCCCCTTGTTCACTTCGCAGGGTTGTTTGGTGGATTTCCTCAAAAGGTACTACACTCGGGGTATAGCCGGCCAGCAGGTCTGACACATTGAGCCACTGTTCCTCCAAGGGGGTCCGACCGGTGATGTTATCCTGCAATCCACTCTGTTCGTTGTTATATTGAATCCTGATACCTTGCTCTAAAGTGCTAGTCTTGCACTCTAAGGTGCTCGTCAATATTCAAAATCTGAAAATAGTCCTCTGTCCAAACGTGTTCTCTAAACTGGCCCCATCACTTTGAATAAATGTAACCGAAAAACTATTTGTAAGTAGTTTTTGTCCGTCAAGGCGACACAGATTGTATTCAGTTATATTTTAGCCAAATATATTGTATGTCGCGTCTTACTGAGTTGTGTTTAAAAAAGCCAATTAAACCACTACACAAGTTAGTTGCTTCCAAAGTACTCAGATATAAGACAGCGCCAAATCCAGTTTCTCAAAAGCAAAGAGTTTTTATTATTCTATTGAAGTTGGCCTTGTTGATGACACGTGTTTCGGCTATGTTTAACAGCCTTTTTCAAATCAGGGCCTAATCACTCCTTATTTATACAAGCTTAAATAGCATGTTCCCATATTGCACAGGCTCTGTAAACTACAGACCGACGCGCGAGAGCACTGCTGTGCAACGCTGCAGGGATTGAACCCAATTATTCATGAACACCAGATTTATGGCAATATGGGAACATGCTATTTAAGCTTGTATAAATAAGGAGCGATTAGGCCCCGATTTGAAAAATAACAAAAACTAGGCAGTGTGCCCTGCCTTCCGAATTGTACACCTGATCATACTCTGGGCTTCTAGACATCCCTCCTGGTTCAAGATCGAATGGTTATCGTTAGAAAACAATGCTCCCTGGTTTAACAGTTCTCAACAGTCTGCCAAAGTTAAAGAAAAAAAATCCTCAAGTTCACCAAAGTCCGTAATTCCAAAAAAGACAAGGTTCATGTTGCCTTAGTGATATTCCCCTGATCCCTCTCCACCACTTGGGTTGGTTTCTCCCCACTAGGTTCCCATCTTGGGTGCCTATGTGCTCCTCTCAAATCTGTTCTTAACTTGTGTTATTGGGCCCCTTGTCTGCCTGAATGTCTCACTTAACTTACTGGAGTATTGGTAACTTCTTTCTCCATGTGCCTCTTTTGGTTCTTGGGATTTTCTATGAGCCATTTCGGCTCATTCTATTATTCAGGTTTCTTGGACTCCTGTTATACTGAGTTAATCTATCTAAACCATGCTCATCTCTTTGGGATAAATGAAACCCCTTTTGCCATATGGCTCTCAGATTTTGAGGCAAATTTTGTACGTCATCGAGATGTTTGCAACAATTCAGGTTTACTGAACTCCCTTAGGTTCCTCTGTTTCAAGGCTTCACTTATTCCTTGGGGTATAGGGGATCTCTCTTGCCATATGGGCCTCTCAGTTTTCAGGGTTTTCAATGGGTTTACAACAATCTGGTTTCTTGGGCTACCATAACCCTTTTCCTCTGGCTCTCCCTCTCTCTCTTGGTCTTTATGCCCCTGGTATGGACTTGGGGCAATCCTTTCTTCTCCTTTAATCCTCTAATCCTCTCTTCTCGGTCCCGTTCACTCTGAGCAAACAGAGTACCTTCTATTTCGCAGGGTCTGCTCCAGTGAGGTAGAGTCTGTTCAGTGGTGGTGGCGTTCCCCACAGCTTTCTGATCTTTCAGTCTGTATATGAGCCAGTTATGTGTTCCACTCGTTTTTGAGTTTGTTTCCTTGGCTCTTGCTTTGAGAGCAGAAGATTTGTTCCTCCCAATTGCTTCCAGAGCTCATCAGGTCTGCTGAATGGTGGCACCTCTAGGTAAGGGCTGTGTTACTATGCTTCTTCCTTGCTGATTCTGCGATGCTCTCAGCCTGGTCGGCATCGTCTCTTGATTATTTCTGCACCACAGCCGGCTCTGCCCCTCAATGACATGCTCACGTCAGAGGCTGGCCTCTGGATAGTTTCTGCTCTTCCATTCAAGGGTGATCACGCCTTTATTCTCACTGTGACCAAAAAGGGGCATGTTAATGTTCAGCTGTCAAGCCGATGGAGACCAAAATTTTGAGAAAAACATCCAAAAGGTACTTTTAATTTTAGTTTGAGTCCCACATCTGAATCAGTTTCTTGGATTCCCATGTACGCAGATAATGCTTTTGGTGTAGGGAGTTCCCCCCTGGGAAAGAGTGTCCTTGTCCCAACAAGGCGAGTCACTCCCAATGAGTTCCTGCTTTCTCAAACACTTAGGGAGGGTTTTGCCGAGTGGGCTCACCTTCCTAGCCTCAACGGGGTTGGGGATCTCCCTAGGGAAAGAGGTACGAAAGCTATAGGATTTGTCACACAGCACATATTACAGATAGACACTGAAGCTTTGTTTTAGGTAACTTAATGGTTACTTGCATGTGTCCAGGATGGGCTAGTGGCACTGGATACTTTTTTTATTGTCTTCTACACTTTTGCATTTTACCGCTTAATGCCAGAGTACTACATACTCTAAAATGGCTGCACCATGAGATTTTCATCGGTCCTTTTGCCAACTTGTAATTTGACAGCCTTCCTGCCCTGAGTTGCCATTTTTTCCATATATGGTAAGCCCTTTCCCAGGGAACGCTCAAGCTTTCACAGGCAAAGTGGAGGTTTCTGAGTGTGGCCTGATGTGGGCCTGCGTCTGTCTGGACTCACTAGACCTCCATGCCAGAGTGCGTCTGTTGAAACAGTGGTCAGAGGCTGTCCAGGATTGGACAGCCCCTGCCGGTTTGAATGCTGCTGTTCCTTGCCATTTGTCCAAATCCTAGATAAAGGGGGACTTCTGCAGCTGTTCTTCAGATCATTTTTGGAGCCAAGACACATATGAAGGAGAGCAGCCTGAACACACTGAACTCACCATTGGCCCTGCCTTCACTTGCCTGGAAAAGCATCAACTCTAAGGAGATCTCGAGAAAACATGCATCAGTGCTTCAACCCTTGGAACAGTGGGAACTAGTCTCGACTTTGGGGGATATTCCCAGCCACTTGAAGGTCCAGCTGCCTGAAGGGCTAGGAACAGTCCCGGGACTATGCTGTGGGCTAGCAAGAGGTCTTCCTAGGCTACTTCGCTGTAATGGTTGTCAACCTGATTTGAGCATTGAGACTCTGCTAATCATAATATTATGGAACAAGAAGCATTTCCCTGAAATTGTAGCTCTCCACCAAGAAGGGTCTTGCAGGACCAGTTTTTGTTTCTGCAACAAGTCGCCTTCTGATATTGTTTTCCAAGTGGCCATCGCTGTTTGCAGTCTGCATCACGTTCTGGGAGACTTCTGAGGTCATCAACAGAATGGTAGTCCAATAGTCTGAATTATGGGTGTCCAGCTGTTCCGTATCCTGAACCAATCTTTATGAGCATGGAACCACGATCATACTAGAGCCAAAACCCGACATCTGAAGTGACCTCTGCACCCTCAGCCCCTGGGTTTCCTACAAAAAACCAAAGCACGTTTTACTGGTCCAGCAAATTCCGAAACATCTACCATGATACGGGGTGAGTAAACATACCTGTTTTAGCCCCTGTTTTAAATAGCGTTGTATCGGCCTAAAGTCCTGTTGCCTGTTTTTCCGGAACTATAGAACACTTGCTAACTACTTGTTGGCTCAAGTCTAACGACTTATTGGGACTGGTAACTGGAAGGGCTCTAAGTCCTCTACTTTTCTAGTTAGGGAAGGACGCTTTAAAGATAGCATCTTATTACTAAGATTTTGTATGATGTTTCTAAGCTTCTTCATGCTCAACCTATTACTTCTGAAATTATTGATTACGTACCTGGTTCTGTTTCTTCATTCACTTGCTTTGCTACACTTACAGTATTTTGCATCACGTCTAACCATATTTAAAAGTGAATTGTTAGTGCTCTTATAGCACATCAAGGTGAATGCATATGACAATACATTACTTACCGTAAAAGCATTTCTGATGGTTGTATCTGCTTAGATTCACATGCTGTGCATAGGTCCGACATCCAGTGGTCACTGCGGAGTATTGCATTTTGGTTTTCGTAGTCGAAAAGGGACGTCGACAAGGCGTGTCTGAAATACTATCCCTATAGTGACGTGCGTTGTACCCACAATCCCTCACGCGTCGAGGTCCCTCTGTTTGTATTTTTCTGCCCTGAGGGAGCCTTCTAGACGTGAGTGAGTACAGAAAAGAGAGATAAAAGGAAGTCTATGTTCCTTCCATCCGAGCGGGGAGGAAGGGTGGGCGCATGTGAATCTAAGCAGATACAACCATCAGAAATGCTTTTACGGTAAGTAATGCATTGTCTTCTGATGTTTGTTAATCTGCTTAGAATCACATGCTGTGCATAGACTAGCGAGCAGTACCCGGAGTTGGCGGTGGGTTATGTGAAGGAACAGTAGAGAAAAGATGTCTTAATACTGCCTGTCCCACCTGGGAGTCAGATCTCGAGTGTGCATCTAGACAGTAGTGTTTTGTAAAGGTGTGCACAGAACTCCAGGTAGCCGCTTTGCAGATGGACTCAAGGGGAACATTTGCAATGAATGCTATGGACGCCCCCGTGCCTCGAGTAGAGAGTGCTCTTGGCTTAAAGGGCAGTTCTCTTTTAGCAAGAGTATAGCAGAGAGTGATGCATTGAACAATCCATCTAGAAATAGTGGACTTTGAAACTGCATCCCCTTCTCTTCCTGCTGCCACCGAGACGAAGAACTGATTAGTCTTCCTCAGTGGTCTGGTTCTTTCCATGTAGAACATGACCGCTCTGCGCACATCTAGTGTGTGCAGAGTTTTTTCTCCCAAGTTGGAAGGATTTTGAAAGAATGTTGGCAGTTCTATAGACTGGTTTACGTGGAATTTCGAGATGAATTTCGGAGCAAACCTTAGGTGCGTGCGTAGAACCACCTTATCTCTGTGAACTGTAACGAAGGGGTCTAGAACAGAAAGAGCCTGTAGTTCACTTACTCTCCTGATGGAGGTGATAGCTATTAAAAAAGCAGTCTTAAGAGTGAGGTCTTTAAGAGATGCTTTGTGCATGGGTTCGAATGGTGAGCCCATGAGTCTGGTAAGTACCACGTTAAGGTCCCATCCTGGAGCTGGGTCAGCTATCGGGGGGTGTATTCTCTTTACTCCCTCCATGAAGGCCTTTATAACAGGGATCTTCCACCACGACACCTTGAGTTGGTAAGTGGTGTATGCAGAAAGTGCTGCTAGGTGGACTTTAATGGAATTGAACAATAGACCTGAATCCAATAAGTGGGTCAGGTATAGAACAATATGTGTGGGAGAGCAGTCAATCGGGTTGATGCTTTTTCCTCTGCACCAGATGACAAATCTCTTCCACTTGCTAGAATAGCAGTGGCGAGTGTTAGGTTTTCTGGCTTCCCTGAGGATGTCCATGCATCTCCGCGGGAGCTGTAGATGTCCGAATTCTATGATCTCAGGAGCCAAGCTGCTAAATTCATGTTCTGGGGGCATGGATGCAGAGTCCTGCCCTTGTCTTGTGACAGCATGTTGTACGGGCAGGGAAGTTTCACTGGGGGAGATATAGACATCTCCATCAAGTGAGCGAACCATGGCTGTAGGGCCCACATTGGGGCCACCAGTATCATGGTCACTTGTTCCTGGTGCATTTTGTGCACCACCTTGTTGAGAAGGGGAGTCGGGGGGGAAAAGCGTAAACAAATTTCCCTGTCCATTGCATCGACAGACCGTTCCCCCTGGATTGGTTCTGGGGGTATCTGGAGGCGTAACTTAGGCATTGTGAGTTCTCCAGGGTTGCGAATAGGTCTATTTCTGGGAATCCCCATTGTGTGAAGACGTCGAAGACGATGTCTTCGTGCAGTCGTCATTCGTACTCTTCGGGCAGGGGGAAATCTCTGCTGAGTTTGTCTGCCAGCAGATTGAGTTCCCCTGGTACATGTTGTGACAGTAGGAACATGTTTTGTTTGAGAGCCCACTTCCATATATTTTGGGCCAGTTTGGACAGTCCTGGAGAGTGGGTGCTCCCCTGCTTGTTGATGTAGTACATGGCTGTGGTGCTGTCTGTAAGGACACAAACAGTCTTGCCTTGTAGGTGTTCCTGGAAGGCTTTTAGCGCCTTGAACACAGCTAGTAGCTCCAGTAGATTTATGTGCTTGGATGCTACGTTCGGAGTCCACACTCCGTGAGCAGTCTGATGGGATAGGTGAGCCCCCCATCCTGTGAGGGATGAGTCTGTGGTTAGAGTGGCTTCCGCCGCGGGTGTGGCAAAGGGTTTCCCTCTTTCCAGGTTTTCCTTTGTCCACCACCGTAGCGAGAGAACCAAGGCCCGTGAGACCACCACTAGATCGTCCCATAGTCCGCTGGCCTGACACCACTGGCTGTTGAGCCACTCTTGCATAGGGCGCAGGCGCGCGTGAGGTACCAAATAAATACACGACGCCATCATGCCTAGCAAGCGCATTGCTTTGCGTACCTTCACCTCTCGACCGGTCACATATTGAGGGATCTGAAACAGCATGTTTTGGACCCTCTCGTTGGAGGGGAAGACGAGGCCGTCCTTGGTTTGAATTAGAGCCCCTAGGAATTGTTTGACTTGGCTGGTGTCTAGGCTGGACTTCTTTTCGTTGATGGAGAAGCCCAACTGGAACAAAAGGTCTACAGTCTTTTGGGTATTGGAGAAGCATGTTTCGTAAGAATCCCCTGTTATGAGCCAGTCGTCGAGGTAAGGGTAAACTGGGATGGACAACCTGCGCAGGTGGGCCGCTGCCACTGCCAGTACCTTCGTGAATACCCTTGGTGCTGATGCTATGCCGAAGGGTAGCACTCTGAACTGGTAGTGTTTGCCCTCTATCATGAACCTGAGGTATCTTCTGTGCGCTGGCAACATTAAAATATGAAAGTATGCATCTTTCATGTCCAATGTTGTCATGTAATCTCCCTGTGATAGCAGTGGGATCACTTCCTGTAAGGTCACCATACAAAACTTCTGGGGTTTGACAAACTTGTTCGCTGGGCGCAGATCTAATACAGGGCGCATGGTTAGATCCTTTTTGGGTACAAGGAAGTACATTGAATAAATACCTTCCGTTACCTGAGATAGAGGCACGACCTCTATGGCTCCTTTCTCCAGCAGTTGTTGTACTTCTTGGAGAAGGATGGCAAGGTGTTCCGGTGTCATGCGTCGTCCCCTCGGGGGTCTGTATGTTGGGGAACTGTTGAATTCGATGCAGTATCCGTGGGCTACGGTGGACAGTACCCAGCGGTCCGACGTTATTCCCTCCCATGCTGGAAGAAATGATGTTATCCGGCCCCCGACCGGTGTTGCATGGGAGGGGACGCGAATCTTCGCGTATCTTGGTAATGTTGGTGGCTTGGGAGCCTCTGGGGGTGGACCCCCGACCTCTCTCTTTGCCCCGGTGCTGGCCTCTTTGGCTGTACTGCCCACTATTGGTCTGGTAATTGGTGGCAAGGTACCGTTGCTGCTGATTCTGCTGTTGGCGTTGGCCACGAAAAAAGCGTTTGTTGCCATAGCCGCGTCTGGTAGTGGGCTTAGAGATCTGGTCAAGAGTTTTGATAGTATCGAACTCTTTTTTAGCCATCTCCAGAGCCACATCCACCGCTTTCCCGAAGAGGTTTGAGTCTTCAACAGGTTTATTTATTAAAGACGCCTGTGTCTCCGGTTTGAACCCTGAGTTGCGCAGCCATACCTGGCGTTTTAGGAGTATTCCCTGAACCAGGGAACGTCCCGCTGTCTCTGCAGCATCCAGAGAGTTCTTTACAATACTCTGGTTGACCTGGGTTCCTTCGCCAATAGTTGATAGCAGGCGTGTACGTAGTGGTTCCGGCGCTTCTTCGGCTTCTTTGCGCAGTTTGGCACACTGCGCGTCTGCGTAGCTAGCTAGCAAAGAATTGTTGTTCGCAATTCTTGCCGAAAAGGCAGCCGAGGATGTGACTCTCTTTGCAAGGGCATATAACCTCTTGCCCTACTTGTCAGGTGGTGCCTCGCTGGTGGACAGCGGCACCCCTGCCCTCTTCCTTGTATTAGTTACTACAAGGGAATCCGGAATGGAATGTCCCCTGATGTACAGCGGGTCTGAGGGTGAAGGAGTGAAAAGTTTTTCAATTCTTGGATTAACTCCCCTGATTAGTGCCGGTGTGGATAGCGAAGGGATGATTCTTCTCTTCACTGAAGCGAGGAGGGGAATGGTCTGGCTGACCGGGGGTTTCTCCTTAATTACTCTTTCCACAAAGTCTATTTCAGGAGAGATCTCCCCAGTGTCCAGTTCGAAATGTGCTGCTGCTCTGCGCAACAGGGCATTGAATGTGGGCTGATCGTCAATGGGAGACGTGTTTCTAACAGGTGAATTGTCAGGAGGATTTAGGTTCAGGACATCAGTGTCCGAATATACTGATGGGGATTGCCAGGGATGAGAAGGTCCTTCTTCTGGATTTTCTCCGAAGCCTTCTCCTACCATGTCTGGGCTGTCTTCCAGACCTTCCTCCTGGTTCTGTCCCTCTTCATCGTCCACAAATTCATCATCCTCCTCCAAGTATTGTTCCTCACCAGTGAGGTCATACACATTATGGAAATCTGAGGCTGTGTCCTGCTGGGGATTGAATAGTCTCGGATATTTGGCCCTGGGGTCCTCCTGAGGCCCTTCTCTTGTTCTCTTGGGAGTAGGAGGGTTCTGGGTCTTCATAAACCTCTCCATGCAGAGATGGAGCCTTTCCATGGTTTCATGGGGTACCCCTGAGCGGTCTAGCGGGGGAAAATTAGTGTCATCTAGCTGAAAACGGCTCGACCTCTCCCATAACGTCGAAGAAAGTGTCCCGTCGCTTTCCGAAAAGCCTTCCGGTGTACTGGGGGTCCCCCCGACTGAAGGGGGTAGTCCCTGTCTTTCTTCGGGCTTTTTCGGCGTGTCTTTCGACCTTTTCGTAGCGCTCGACGTGTCCTTCGGCGTACGCTTCTGGGCGTCGGCTACAACGATCCTCGCCAAGCTCTCTGCGACTCGTTTGTCAGCGAAGGGCTGTGGTTTCGACGTTACGGGTGTCGATTGTTCTACGGCGGTGTGCGCTCTCTGCTGGTGCGCTCCGGCCGATGGTTTGGGGGCGGCGCCCTTATTTGCCGAAAGCCCAGTCGCTGGTCGCGGCTGCGGTTGCGAGAGGGGCTTCGAACCTGAACGGTCCGAGGAGGCTGCCGGTGGAACCTGCGTCTCCTTGGGCGCTGATGCTTTCTTCGTCTTCGACGAAGAAGAGCCATGGGTTGTGTGCTTATGTGTGGTATCATGTGCGTCAGTGTCGCCGAGGTGTTCATCCCCATAAGCAGGGCGTGAGCCGAGCCCGTCGGGGCCGGGGACAGACGAAGAGCGCGAGCGCTCTTTAGAGGGGTCTACGACTTCCGTAGTGGAGGTCGTGTTATCACGTTCCTCGTCACTGTCGGTGGTAGCAGCGGCTGGTGAAGAATCGGCCTTCGACATAGCGTAGGCCGCCCACCTCTTGACCCTACGGTCTTTTAGAGTCTTTGGCTTAAGGAGCCGTCAAGCCGTGCAACCCTCCTCTTTGTGATCGAGGGGCAAGCAGCGGTTACACCGTGAATGCTTGTCCTTCCAAGTAAACTTACCCTTGCAAAGCGGGCAAAACCTAAAGGGTGTCCTCTCCATAGCCGAGGCAATAAATCGTGATAACGACCCCAAGGGAAAGGAAGGGGAAAAGGAAAGGCATTCTCAGAAAAGAACCAGAGATGTCCCACAACCCCAATCTCCCTACTGTATTTGGCCTGCGAGGCTAGGCCACGTGTTCGGCAACGCCGAAGGATCTCCTCCGCTCGTCCCCTCCGTCGAAGATCTTGCTCGGCGGAGACAGCTTCACAACTGCGTCGAGGGAGGGATCGATATGTTATATATTAAATAGGAAAACGACCAAAGGTCGAGGGGATGGAATCTGCAATGTCTCTCGAGGAGCTCCGCGTAAAGGCGACCAGTAGCTGGGCGGAAAAAAACAATCTGAGGGACCTCGACGCGTGAGGGATTGTGGGTACAACGCACGTCACTATAGGGATAGTATTTCAGACACCCCTTGTCGACGTACCTTTTCGACTACGAAAAACAAAATGCAATAATCCGCAGTGACCACTGGATGTCGGACCTATGCACAGCATGTGATTCTAAGCAGATTAACAGACATCAGAAATATTATTAGTCAATGTTTGAGTGAGTTACCTTATTATTGATAAGAGTTTGTCGAAGGCCTCATTAAATAACTATTGGTATACATTCTAGCTAACATTGATTATTAAGCAACCCTTCACCAATCTCAAGCCTACATCCAAGCATTGCTGATCAGTCACACTACCCAGATAGAGTTTGGCTACACATTTGGGTTTGCCACTGTTCATTAGAATTGGGTGCCCTCGCAGAATCTGTCCACAGGACTGATTCTAAAAACCCATCTTAAATAAGGGACGGTGCAACTCAAGTCCTGATCCGAGGGGTCCATCAGGAAGGAATACTAAACCAGAGCTCTACCACCCATGGTTAAAAAAGGGGAAGTTGCAGGGATAGGACTTCATGCCCATTGAATCCTTATGGGGAGAAGCAGCACCAAAAGTGCTACTCAGTCTTGGCCAGCCTACTGAGGATCCAGAAAAACCATCCACAGGTGAGGAGTCATTGTTGGGGCCGACTAAATACCTTCAGCCCGGTTGCGGTTGTAGAGGTTATTTGTGGTGTCTGGTTTGAGTTTAGCTAGGAGCAGTTGCGATCTTCTGAAGGAGGAACAGTTCTAGAGATCCATTAGCAGGAAGTGAAATATGGCCACTGCAACTCCCACAAAGATGGACTGCCCCAGGTTGCTACGGGTGCAGCGAGCTGGAGGGTTGACTTTGTTCAGAGTCAGGGAAGCTCCAATTTTGCAGTTGCTAAAGCTCAAGATGCAGGTGGGCCCTTCTCATCAGTGGAAAGCAGCAGTGCAGATGACCAAGTTCCTGTCCCTCTGTTAGGACAGTTTGTCTAAAGTTCAACTAAGGGCTTAGTAAAACCATTTAACTGAGCCAATACAGGGCTCCACTCTTAGTATAAAGCTGTACCACCCGAGTTCAGGATAGCATAGACAGAGCAACCAGGCTTATTTTAGGAGGGAGGGCTGAAGAATCAGTACAAATGACTGTGTAAAGCAAATGGTCCAAATAAACCCTATGTATTGCAAACATAAATGCTTTATTTAAATACAAGTAGGCCCAGATAAATCTTGGGGGAAATAAGTACAATCACATTATATATAACCACATTTATAAAAACACAACACTATGCTTGAAGTTACAGATACCAAAGCATAGAACCTTATTTGGAACAGCTAACAGGAGTTCTAGGGAAGTCAAATCAACAGTTATTTTTTTAGATTACTTTTGTTAATATGAGGGTAGTAGACCCATTCAGTTGTACTGTGACGCTCAGCAAGAAATATACTTTTCTATCTAGTGAAACACAGATTGTAGGAACAGAATCAACCTACAACTCTGATTCATAAGTTATTCTAGGGGAGTTGAACCTTGAGGTGTAATGTTCAATTACAGTTGCTTTTCAGTTCTCAGACTAAGGGAAGCAATAACTAACTTATTTTAGGATACGACAGTTATACACAAGGTAAGTAAAACCTATACACGTTTTACAGGAGCTATAAGCAATTTACAGGTATGTTTTTGTGTCGGTCTAAAACAGACCAGAGAAAGCAAAACCCAGTGTTAAACTTTACGAATGACTCAAGGCTATTCTAGGTAGGTAACACCTAATGCAGACTTATTCTGGACAGGCTAACAGCAAGTCAGGGGAAGCAAGACCCAGTTGGGAAACTTGCACACTAATTTCCTGAAAGACATAGTTAAGTGAAGCCAACAGCATTTGTTAGGGGTAATTCTCAGAAATGTACCAATGCCTCTCTACCTTACAGACCCCCAGCAACTTTGCTGGATTTTGAGGACTTGAATTTTTAACCTGGAGAGAGCGAGTCCTATCATGTATTTTAAAGTGATTTGAACACCGTTTCTTTTGGTTGTGAAGTCTGACAAACTCCATAGGCATCTTTTACATGATGTCACACAGCACCTTCAGTGCAGTGGCACAGGGAAATACCTTCTCTTGGATAAACAACTGTTTCCAAGAGCAGTGAAGTTAAATTGACTTACTTTTACAACTTTCTAGACGCAGCACACCGTATCCCCTTTGTCTAGCTTCTCATGTAACTGTTTTAGGTTACCCTTTCCTCGATTAAATGGCTGGTGGCAATGTTTTACTTTTAACTACCGTGGTGTGCTTTTAACACAGGCTGCGTTCGCAGCTGCAGTAAAGCACCCAAGGGTGCCATTGTTGTCAAAATGGCCCCGTTCTTTTTTCCGTCATTTCTTTGTGGAAAGGTCCTTCATGAGATTTACTCTGCGTGCAAAACCAGGTTTGGTCCCTTTGTTAGTTTTGTCTTTGGCGGGATCCACGAGTGAAGCTCACCTCTGGCTCCAGGGTGTCTGGCGGCGGCAGGAAGCAAGGAAGGCGCCCGAAACTCTGTTTGCTTAGTCTCCTAGGAGACAGGCATGCACTCCTAGGTGATTGGCCAGCGGGCTGTCCGGCAAGGACAGCCACCCTGCTGGGTGACTGACAGCTAGGCTGGAATGAATGGGAGTGACCTGCATAAAAGGCAAGGCTTTTTGGCTTGGAAGGCAGAGTCGACCACTGGACGAAGGAATCCGAAGAAGAACTTGGAAGAGTCGCCTGCTGCAACTCCTGGACCATTGGTTTGCCCGGTGAAGCGCTGCTGCTGTGCTGAAGCTCCGAATTTGCCTCGATTAGGACTACAAGGACGACTTCTCCCCTTGAGTTGGTGGGACCAATGAACTCCAAAGTAAGCCACCTGGACATCCTCTCGCAGCTGGTTGAATTTCATTGCTGTTGCTGCTGGAAACCGCATAGCCAGGGAGAGGAACACCAGATTGTATGCGTTGCTTTTAAGTTGGCCAACAGCTCCAGGAAGATCCTCCGGACTCAGAGGAAGCAGGACTGACCGAGCCTGAGCCACCTCAACAGAGTGCTGGACCCCAGATGCAAGGAAAGCCCATCTCGACAGCCAAGAGTACGCAGTAGTGCTATTTGCTGAGCCCCGAGAAGCTGAAACCGCAAAGTGCCACTGAAAAGAAGTTGGTCCTTTTCTGTCACCGACCGTCCCGTTTCAGGAGTCCTTCAGACGTCGTCCCTCTTGTCCCCACGACTGAGGCACAGGAACACAGGATCTGCAGAGGTGCACAGGAACAGAAGTCAACCAAAGGTACTGTAAAGTCTAAGACAACTTACCCCTTGTTGTATAACCTCACATGTTCTCAGTTGAGACTTGTCCTGGTTGCTTTTGTAGAGTTGCCATCAGCTTCTTTACCTCACAATCCTAATCAGCTTGTGGCCCTGCTTTGATTTCTTTTCTACAAAGACTTCTAAAACATTATGCAAGACTTACTAACCTGCAAGGAGTGCTTCAGCTCACCTAGACGTTTGCCCAATTGACTTTAGCCTAGCCTGGCTCCCTGAATGACTCTTCTTTCCTCCGACATTGTGTTTGCTCTTCCTTCCAGGCAGGGGTTAACCAACTTTGCATTGGGGGTTTTCAAAAGTACTTACCTGCTTCAGAATATTTGTGTGATCTCTTATTTTGTTCAGTAACCTTTTTCTTTGACATACTCTTAAGTTTGGTTCTAAATGCAAACAGAGTGTGTATTTTGGAGGGTATTTGCGTGTTACTGTTATATTACACGTTTGAAGGAGGTTTATTTAAACTGACTTAAATTAATAATTGTTTAATCAAGAAACCTTTTGTGTAAGAATTGAAATGCTTGTCACTGTGAATCTCTGTGCAACTCCCCTACAGCTCACATTGACCCCTCTTGAGATAAGCCTGGCTGCTCAACACGCTACCAACCTGTGTAGTACAGACCTATACCAAAGGTTGGTTTCCTATTGCCAGGTGGTCAGGGTTGCTGTAGTGCACCAAAAGGGTACTGCATACAATCTTGCCTAACAGCAATACTTTTGGCGAACAGGCACAACCAATTCACAGGTGGGTAAAATAACCTCATCTACTTTTCAGAATGTTAGAACATTTCTAAGGTAAGTAAACCAACGCAATATATACTTTTCAAAATGGTATAACATGTCTAAGGTAAGTAATAACTTTTGTAACTGTTCCCTTTCAGAGTTACAGTTACCAACCAGCTCTGTTACAAGTAAGGAACTTTTAAACATTTATTCTCTTTTCTAGTCAAAAAGGCCCAATCCTTTAAAAGTATTTCCTTTATTCTTGGAGCATGAGTGTTCTCAGTGGCAGAAGGGGGGTCACTAGGGTCTGGTGTCCAGGCAGTGTCAGGATAGTTTAAGTAGCAAACGTCAGAGTTCCTGAGGAAGACTGCTGAAACAAATGAGTATTTTATTTGAGAATTAGTTGAGGATCCATGGGCTTCACAGAAGACTCCCCAGGTGGATTCCAGCAGTTTCACTTCACTATTCCTGTTAGGATAAATATATGAGTGTCCCCCAACTGGGTCTTGCTTCCCTTGACTTGCTGTTAGCCTATACAGAATGTGTCCGTATTAGGTTTTACCTACCTAGAATAACTGAGTAAAGTGTAACACTGGCTTTGGCTTTCCCTGGTCTGTTGTAGACAGACAAAAACAGTCTTAGGTGTACACCTCTAAGTTGCTTATAGCTCCTGTAAAATGTGTATAGGTTTGACTTGCCTGGTTATTGCTCCCCAGAGTCTGAACTGAAAAGCAACTGTAATTTAATATTACACTCCAAGGTCCAACTCCCCAAGAATAACTTATCCTGAATCAGATTTATAGGAGTATACTGTTCCTAGAATCTGCGTTTCACTAGAACGGAAAAGTATATTGTCCAGTTGATATTACTTTGCGATTTCTTGCTGAGCGTCACGGTACAACTGATAGGGTCTACTACCGTGGTATTACGGAAATTAATCTAAAAGTAACTATTGGTTTTTGCTTCCATAGAACTCCTGTTAGGTGTTCCAAATAAGGTTATATGCTTTGGTCTGTGTACCTTCAAGCATAGTGTTGTGTTTTTATAATCGTGGATATATATAATGTGATAGTACGTGTTAGGCAATATTGTATGTAGTAACCCTGTGGGAGACTACACCAACTTTGTCCTCTAGGAAATAGGGAACCCGACCTTTGGTATAGGCCTGTACACCAGTTGGTAGAGCGACTAAGCAGCCAGGTTCATCTCAAGAGGGGTCAATGTGAGCTGCAGAGGTGCAACAGAGATTCACAGTAACAGATATTCAAATAAGACTTCTACTTAAGGTTTCTTATTAAAATAATTATTTATTAATTTAACAGTCAGTTTTAAAATAAACTTTCTTTAGAAAGGGCAATATGCAACAATAAAATACACTTGAATACACTCCTTCGGTTTCAGTAGATACCCTTTTGGGAGGACACACACACACAGGACAGCCAATGTCAATTGATCAAAGTCTAGGGGAGCTGAGGCACTTTGTGTAGATAGCACAAAGCCTTGCACAATGTTATATAGAGAGTTTGTAGAAAAAGAATCACTGTTGGGCCACAAGCTGAGAGGCGCGTGAACAGCAAAGATGCAAGCAAGTCTGCAAAAGACAGCAACGCAAGTTCCAGTGAGAGCGAGCAAGCAAGCTACACACAACAAGAGGTAAGTATCGCTAGTTAGACAGTAACTTAGGTCTGAAGAAGAGGGCCCAGTCAGCTTCTGTTCCTGTTGTAGTCCTGCAGATCCTGTTCCTGCGCTGCAGTCGTGGGGACAAGAGGGAGGATGCCTGTGGACTCCTGCATTACGGTTTGAAGGTCGGCAGCAACAATGGGATTACTCCAGATCAGCGACACTTTGCAGTTTCAGCTACCGGCAAAAAGCACCACTGCGGTTCTTAAACACCTAGTGGGCTCCCCTTGCTCCTGGGGTCCAGTACTCCGTTGATGTGGCTAAGGCTTGGGTCACCATGTTTCGGGAGGGCCCTGAGGATCTTCCTGGAGCTTGTGTCCGGCTTAAAGACGATGCACTCGTTCCTGGTGTTCTGTCCCCTTGCACTCGGTTCCAGCACCAGTAAAGAAGTACAGCCAGCAGGAAGAGGGGTTCCAGTCAAGTTCGTCTTGGGGTCAGTTAGTCCCACCAAACCAAGGGAAGAAGTCGTCCGTTCCGGGCTTCTCTAGTCGATACGAAAATTGGGAGCTTCAGCACAGCAGCACAGCTTCACCGAACAAAGTGTCCAGGGGGTGCAGCAAGCTTCTCTTCCAGTTTCTTTCTTCGGTTCCTTCGTCCAGTGGTCGACTGCCTTCTTTCCAAGAGACCTAGTCTTTTATGCAGGTTTCTCCCATTAATTTACAACCTAGCTGTCATTCACACAGCAGGGTGGCTGTCTTCCAAGGACAGCAAGCCAGCCAATTACCTTTGGGTGGATTCCTGTAACCAGGGATTGTTAGGCAGAATTGCATACAGTACCCTCTGGGAACACCACACACAATTAGGACTACAGGTGTAAGCAAAAAGCAACCTTTGGTATAAGTCTGTACCACACACTTTTTGGTAGCGAGCTGAGCAGCCAGGCTCATCTCAAGAGGGAATGGAAGCAGTTAAGGAAGTTACACAGAAGTATCACAATCGCAGTGGTTCAAGTAGACACTTACACTCAAGGTTTCCTGGTAAAAAAAATACTTACACATTTATTTACACAATCATTTAGAAAACGTTCACTAGTAGAAATCAACTCAATATTAAACACCAATGCACTACAGTAACAACCTCTCTAAGCTCTTGTGACAGTTTGAGCTCCCCTGAAAAAGGAGCCAAATGGCACCTCAATTACTTTTAACAGGACTACAAAGACATACGTTTGTACAATGGATTAGAAAACACTTCTTTTAGGCAATGCAAAGGTTCAGTGTACCAGAAGGGTCAGTTCAATTTAATAGGCCAGGCCAAAGTCAATAGTCTAGTGTTCTTGGGTAGGATAGAACCGTTCTGGTACAAATGGAGAAGTCTTTGTAAAAGATTTTAGAAGTAGTTTAGATAAAAACGAATGAAATGCTGGGTCACAAGCAGATTAGGCCTGCAAGTTGCGAAAATTTCACAAACTTTCACCGCTAGAGTTAGGATCTCTGAACCAGATGGCACAGTACCTTAATATGAAGCAAAAAGATGCAGCTGAAAACGTTTTTTCCTGGCAGTTTCTGCAGATCTCGCTGTTCCTGAGCCTCAGTTGTGGGGACAAGAGGGAGGACATCGGGGGACTCCTGCGCTGGATCGTCGTCAGAGCAAACAAAATGGAGTCACTTTGGTTCAGTAGTCGTTGCTTCAAGACACAAACTGGTTTCCCTCTCCCTGGCTAAACCTTAACCAGCATTGAGAATGGTATCCAGGTGTCTTCTGAGCTGATTGGTCCCATCAACTCAAAGGAAGAAGCCGTCCTTGAAGGAGCTTCTCTGTTGAATGGATATCTGGTGATTCGGAGGTGCAGCAATGCTTCACACCGGGCAAACTAACGGTCCAGTGGTTGCAGCAGCCGCCCTCTACCAGCTCTCCTTCGGTTCTTTCGTTCCAGTGGTCGACTCTGCCTTCCAGTCCTGGAGACACACCTTTTAAACAGTTTTCTCCCATTCATTCCAGCCCAGCTGTCACTCACCCAGCAGGGTGGATGTCCTTGCCGGACAGCCAGCCAATCACACCAGAGTGCATGTGGGTCTCCTAGGAGACCAAGCACATGGAGTTTCAGGCACCTCACTCACTTCCTGCCCACCCCAGACACTCAGACGCCAGGGGCGGACTTCAGTCCTGAAGCCCGGCAAAGGCTCATGAACAAAGGGACCAAACCTGGTTTGGCATGCAGAGTAGATCAGAAGGACCTTTCCACAAAGAAACAGTGAAAAAAGATGAACACTCTGTTTTTACAGAGGGGTCTTGGGCGCGATATTGAAAAACATGGCGGCCCCGAATTTTAGCTACTGGTGTTCGCGGTCGGGAAAAATCATGGTCGTTTGTTATAAAACCACTGCCACCAGCCCTTTCAATAGGAAAGGGTAGCTTTTGACAGCTACACAAGTGTTTAGTCATAGGGCATACTAAGTAACCCCTCCAGCACTCTATAGGAAGATAGTGTGTGCTGGGTCTATGAATTTAAAAAGACTAGTAAAGTCAATTTAACTTTACATTCTCTGGGGAACAGTAGTTCGTCCCAGAGAAGGTATTTAAACCTTGGGAAGTCCAAAGGACATCCCTGTGCCACTGCACTAAAGGTGCTGCGTGACAACAATGAAAAGATGCCTATGGAATTATCTAAAACTCCATAATCAAAGAACACAAGATTAAAACACATTAAAATACAGGAGTGTGTGGGGAAAAAAGGCTCACACACTCCAGGGAAAAAAACAAGCCCTCAAAATCCAGCAAAGTTGCTGGGGGTCTCTTAGGTGAAGGGAATGAGCACATTAATGAGAATTCTCCCTAACAAGGAGACCAAGTACAGGGAGTATTGGGAACCTCCCTGGCTTCCTGCCCTGCCAAACACACTGGAGCCAGAGGCGGGCTTCAGCGTGAATCCTGCCAAAGACAAAAGCGAACAAAGGGACCACACCTGGTTTGGCACGCAGAGTAAAACCCAAGAAAGACCTCACGAGCAAGAAATGGCAAAACAAGACCGGGGCCATTTTAATTCTGCAGCTGAGGATTCAGCCTGCGGTAAAAATGCACAATGGTTGGAAAATTAAACCACTGCCACCAGCCATTAATTGTAGAGGGCAACATAAAAATGTTACATGAGAAAGTAGACAAAGGGGATACTAAGTAACCCCCCCGTCCCCCAGCACTCCACATAGGAGTGAGGAGTTGCGCTTTCTCAATGTCACTGGGCCTAGTAAGATAGTTTTTGTTCTGCCTTGTTCCCCCCCTCCCTTGCCTTGTCGCGCTATGAAACACTTGTGTACGAGCGCGAAACAAATACATAAACGGGATGGTGTGTGCTGGGTCTACAAAAGAGAAAGAGGTAAACAAAGTAAATTACACTTTACTACTCTTGGAAACCATAGTTTATCCAAGAGAAGGTATTTAACCCTTTAGAGAAATCCAAAGGACTTCTCTGTAACACTGCACTGAAGGTACTGTGTACCACAATACAAAAGGTCTATGGAGTTTGTCAGACTCCAAAACCTGTCAGTCTAGAAAAAGTAGGAACCCCCCCAATGATGGAGGCAATGTATTTTGTTGGCCGAAGACCAACCATCTCATGTGCCGGTATTAGAAATACGCATCTATTAGCTTGACTAAAGTGCGGCCATTTTGAAGTGATTGAAATCGCCATTTTGTTTTTAAACTTTCGCCTCTTGCTTTTCTGTCAAAACTGCTTTGCTGAAAGCTTATTCTGCTCGACTATTTTATTGTTCATGCATAGAGCAAGGCCGCGAGATACTTGTTGAAACAACGCAGGCGACCCAGACAGAAATGCCGGTCTCCTCCCTCACAAGTCCTTGGAAGTAAGCAGCAAGGCATTTAATCATTACACAGGTGCCAGCCAGTCTCGCTCATGTGGTAGGAACGATAGAAACGAACAATTAATGGCTTGAATCATGCTCTTCTTTGCGGCCCCCCTTTCTGAGCAATGGAGAGCGAGTTGACCCCTGGCACGCAAACAGAAACTAGGAGATAGCGACGCCTGGAATATTTCTCTCCCCTGCAAGCAGCTTGCTTGCAAAAACAGAAGCAATGTGTTCTCTTAAACAAAGAACTTTGTCTGCAGGCTCACAAAATTGCAAACTGTTGCTAAAATGAATGTCTGAAGGTGTCCTACTCGTCACAATTGTCAATCATCGAACCCAGTTCAAAGCGAATGCATTATGGGCGGTATTGAATGTGTCACCGCTGATTGTAAGATGCTCATTATGTATATATGTAACTGTTGTAGAATGATTCACTCTTGCGTCCCTCGGGGTCTGGAGACACACGTGCAACTGAGTCTATTTGCTTTGCAATAAACCCTAGCTTTTGGGAATACAACCTCGTGTTTGGCGTATCAGTTCGTGTGTGGTAATTGTGCCTTGTTTCCATACGCGAGGGTCCCCTAGGGGCCCCTTCAAAATGGCGCCCGAATAGGGACCCTCCCCCACTTGTTCCATCTTGTATGTTGCAAAATAAGGAAGGCGGAGAGAACGGCGAGGACGGGACGATCAAGCTGGGATCAAGAGGTGTTCGGGGTGCCCCTGTGAAAGTGATGAGACTCCTTTGCAGATCTGTACACAACTGATCCCTGATCGACGTGCCCGGCCAGAGAACAAGGAGGCGAGGGTCCCGAAACGAGGCAGAGTGAGCCAAGATACGCAGACACGACGATTAGTTGCGTCAGTATACGGACGAATTGCGTCTTGAAAGAAGACTAGATTTCGGGTGAGTCGTACCCCGATTCGAAGTAACCCTGATATTGGTTGAGAGTTGATTTTGCAAAATCAAACGCCCAGTGTAAGGTTGATTAGCCGAGGGTAAGGTTAAAATATGCCTGGGGTATTGTCCACCTTAACTGGATTTTTCCACTGCGGTAGACAATCTTTGGAAACTGGCCAGGTCGCGCCACCCGTGGGGTCGCCGGCGTATGAGATGTATGTGAAGTATGGTGTAGGGGCGAAAATGTTTTGTGAGATTTGGCATAGGCAAACCAGAAAAGAGGAAGATCTACAATGGCCGAATCACAGGAGTTTTTAGATATTGAGAATAGATCATTTGGAGAAGGTGTTATTGAAAAAGAAAATATGCCCGGCGGCATTTGATATCCTTAGAGACTGGAGGAGGGAAGCTATGCTTTGTTGGAAAAGCAGAGCGAAGAGCGCGCGCAGGCATATGTCGAAAGCAGAAAGAGTGAAAGAAAAGGAGGAGGAGGAGTGGGATGATAGTTTGAGAATATCAAACAGACGTGATCAGTTGAGTATAGACAAGATATATCCACAACAAGAGCTGCATTCATCAGATGAGATAAGCAAAATACTAACTGACACAAGGTGAGAACGTCCAATAAGAGGGATTAAGAAGACCGAACCAGTGTTTACTGCTCAGCCCCCTATAGTTGCTCAGCCCCTCCCTATTGTTCAGCTCCCAGCACAGCTACAAATTATACAACTAGCGCCTCCCATTAGCCAGCCAGCACTGCAGCAATTACTTCCCGTTCCCACTGTCCCATCCGCACCTCTAATTATTGAACTTGAACTCACTGAAAGAAGAGAGGGGACGGGACAAAGTGAATGCACTAGGGTGACCCGCAGCGCGATTAGCAAGGAGAGAAAACGGGAGCTGCAAAAACAGGCCGAGATGTTTATAGACGAGAATGATGAAACGTCGATGCTGGCTTCGATGTATGATTTCAGGAGGAGCAATGAAAGACAGGTAGTGTTGGAATGCATGGGGGAATAATTAAAGGGGAAATGGAAGCAATTGATTGGGAGGGTACCGCCACAGCAGTTGTTGGATTTGAATGCGTTGGCACGGTCTAGCGAGAGAGATGAGGAAATAAAGGAACATATAGACAGTCTTTTTGAATTTAAGAATGAACTTGATGATGCATATGCTGAAATGTTTGCCATACCAGGGTATAGGAAAAAGGATATGGGGGAGGTGGCGATACCATATGTACAGCGGCGATATCTTCCGTCGTCAAGACTGGCGAGTGAGAAATTAAAAGTATGTATACGAGAGGCGTTAAAATGGATTGCAGATCCTAATATTCCCACAATGGAAATACATGAGATATTTGATGAATACCCCTTGCCAATGAAAAGAAAAGCACTGCAGACAATGGTTGAGGTGCTACTTCAGCAAGTGACAGGACACAATAGAGAAAGAGGAAACGCGCAAGGCAGAAGTAATTCGAACATGCATGGAGGGCCTCTGGGATTAAATCAGTGTGCGTACTGCAGAGAGGAAGGCCACTGGCGAGCACAATGTCCACATTTACAAAATAGAAATGGGTATGGACAGATTAGACAGCATAGGGGGCAGCCAGGAACAAATGGGCAGAATAGAAACAATATGCAGCAGCACCAAAATAATCAAGGAAATGTTACCCAGAATCAGAACCAAGCTCAAAATCAGACTGCTTTTAGCCAAAACCAGAGCTAACAAAACACACAAAATGGAAATAGAAGAAGGGGCGGAAACATTTTTGATACACAACCAAATACGTATTATAGTAGTGATTACACATCAGATGATGTGTTCCCTCAATAGGACAGCCCAAGACAGGGGTCGGAACCAGTGCCTATTCCCGTGAATCAAACAGGACCCTACGTAGAAATGAAAGTCGGGAATAGAGAGCATAGCTTTCTCGTAGATACAGGAGCGCAAAAGTGCTTGATAGACCATCACTTGGTTCAGAAGATACCCTGTCAGGGCAAAGAAATATTTCAGTAGGGTTCGCAGGTACCCCAGTGATCAATCCAGTATCCCAACCAGTAGCAGTGACATTAGGTCCATTCACTGAATATTGTCCATTTCTCTTAAAAGAAAATTGTGGGGAAAATCTTTTGGGTTTAAATTTATTGAAAAAGCTGAGTGCAGTTATCCATTGCACTCCTGATGGAGTGTTCTTGACAATTTCGCCACAGAACGTACCAGTAACTGAATTTTTGTCCAAACCTTTGCCAGGAGAATTGAGTAAAGTGCCAACTTGCATATGGGCGATGAATTACAAGGATGTGGGATGCTTGAAAGTAGAGCCAGTAAAGATGGTTTTAAAAGAAGGAGTAACGCTACCACGTATTCCACAGTATAAAATTTCAGTAGGAGAGAAAGGATTGAAGAGTATTTTTTCAGATCTGGTAAAACTGGGGGTGATTGAAGAGATTACTGGTAGTATATGTAACAGCCCCATTCTCCTGGTATATAAGAAAGGGGGTAATTAAGTACCATATCGTTTCACAATAGATCTTGCGTGCATTAAACAAAGTGGTTGACCCTCAATTCCCATTGGTCACAGAGGTAACCACGATTTTGAAAATGATTCCCGCCTCGGCAGAGTACTTTAGTAATATAGACTTGAATGCCTTCTTCAGTATTCCAGCACACAAGCAAAGTAGATATCTGTTTGCCTTCACATTAGGAGGACGATCATTTACATTTATGCACATTCCACAGGGCTACACAGAGTCCGAGTATTTACAGTAGGGCATTGAAAGAACTAGATATGCTAGAATTACCGACTGGATGTTTATTGTTACAATATGGAACAAGTTACTTACCTGTAACTGTTGTTCTCCAGCATGGGTCTGGCATGGATTCACATGCTCATGAATATTCCCCGTCAGGCTGGGAATCCTCGGTAAAGAAAAAATCAGTATCAGTTTCGTTTCTGATCTGTCTTTCTTAGTAGTAACCAATCACTGATCTCTGGGTCATACTGCCCCCAACCAATGACTGTCCTCGCCCTAAGCCCCGCCTCTGGCAGCCATCCTCAGATTTGGTAGCACGCAAAGTGGCAGTATGACCAAGTGAAGAGCCGCAGAGGTGTAGGCGGGAGGGTTCGCATGTGAATCCATGCCAGACCCATGCTGGAGAACAACAGTTACAGGTAAGTAACTTGTTCCTTCTCCAGCATAGGGTCTGGCATGGATTCACATGCTCATGAATAAAAGAATACATAGCAGTACACACATGCACAACCACGGGAGGTGGCAAAGGCTCAACATTAAGCATTACATCCAAAACTCAACATTAAGCAATTCTTACCTCCTCACCAGGCTCACCTTAGGCGAACAGGTTGCGCAGCACTGCTTGGCCGACCCTGGACTCCTCCCTGGAGTCCCAATCGACGCAGTAGAATCTTGTGAAGGTGTGCGTCGACCTCCATGTAGCAGCCCTGCAGATGTCCAGCAGGGGCACACCAGACAGGCACGCCGTGGTAGCAGCGATCGCTCTGGTCGAATGGGCTCTCGGACGGCCGGGCAGCGGTCGGTTTGCCAACCGGTGACAGTGCATGATGCAGCCGGAGAGCAATCTGGAAATGGAAGTCTTCGAGAGAGCCTTCCCTTGATTCACAGATCCAAAGTTCACAAACAGCTGTGACGTCTTCCGAAAACTCTTTGTGCGGTCCATGTAGAACTTCAGCGCTCTAGCTACATCCAGCGAGTGCAAAGTCCTCTCAGCCAGCGTCGAAGGTGACGGGAAGAAAACTGGTAACGCCAAGGGCTCGTTGAGGTGGAAGTCCGACGGCACCTTGGGCATGAAGGAGGGGTGCGTCCTCAGCACCACCCTTGTGTCTTGAAAAGTCAAGTATGGAGGCTTGCAAGATAGGGCCTGGACCTCTCCCACTCGTCATGCGGAGGTGATGGCCACGAGGAACGCTGTCTTCCATGACAGGAACTTCAAAGGAACCAAATGCATAGGCTCGAATGGGGCCCCCATGAGCCTGGTCAGCACCACATTAAGCTCCCACGCCGGGGCAGGAGCCTTCACCGGCGGGAACGATCGGAATAGTCCCTTCATAAATTCCTTCACCAGGCAGTGAGACCACAAGGACGCCCGTCCCGTAGTCCTGGTATATCAGGAGATGGCAGCCAGATGTATTTTGATGGAGGCGTGAGCTAGCCCAGCTTTGGCCAGCGACAGTAGGTACGGCAGTACTTGAGGGGCCGTAATTCGCAGAGGGTTAATCTTCTGTGCACGGCACCAGACAGAGAACCTCTTCCATTTATGAGCATAACACTTGAGAGTTGAGGACGTCCTGGCCTTTGCAAGAACCTCTCTGCAATCAGCCGGTATATGGTACCCTCCAAACTCTAGTGCCGCAGGAGCTAGGCCTGCAAGTTCAGCGACTGAGTCGTGATGGAGAATGGCGCCTCCTTCTCTGGAGAGAATATCCGCGTCCGCCAGCAGCTTGACTGGTGGGGAAGTTGACAAGTCAAAAAGGTCCGGGAACCAGATCTGCCTCGGCCACGCCGGTGCGACGAGGATCATCCTGCACCTGGACTTCTTGAGCTGGTTGATGAGGCGGAGCAGCAACAGCAACGGAGGGAACGCGTATAGAAACAGGCCGTCACAAGGGAACGAGAAAGCATCGGCCATGCTCCTCGGCTGTGGGAACCTGCTGGCGAACCTCTGGCACGGAGTTCGTCGCCGTCGAGAACAGGTCGATCTGAGGCTTGGCCCCATCGTTGGAAGAGCCGATCCACTTGATCTGGCGTAGTTCGCACTCGTAGCACGAGTGTAGCTCCCTGCTGAGCGAGTCGGCGATGGTGTTATTTATTCCTGCCAAGTGGAAGGGAACCAGAAACATCCCCTGGGCGACGGCCCATTGCCACAGATCCTGGGCCTCCTTGGATAGGGCTGGGGATCTGGTGCCCCCCTGCTTCCTTATGTAGAACATCGTGGTGGTGTTGTCGGTGAAGATCCTCACCACTTTGTCCTTGAGGGACGGAAGGAACGACTTGAGCGCCCAGAACACTGCTCGGAGCTCCAGGTTGTTGATGTGGAGAGACCTCTCCTCCGGGAGCCACAGGCCTCTTGCGTGGAGATCTCCGGTGTGGGCCACCCAACCCTCCAGAGAGGCGTCCGTCGTCACCATCTCCTGAAACGCCGGGGTTTGAAAGTCCGTGCCTGTAGTGAGGTGAGCCTGGGTGCCCCACCATAGGATCACCCAACAGAACTCCTCGTCGAGAGGGATCCTGTCCTCGAAGCAGTCCCTCGCCTGAAACCAGCGGGCGTCGAGGAACTCCTGTAGCGGACGCATCCGAAGTCTGCAAAGGGGTACAAGGTAGATGCATGAGGACATCATCCCGAGAAGGGACTTGATGGACCTCACCCTGGCCACGTCCGTGGCTAACAAGCGCCGCACCTTGCCCAGGATGGTTTTGGTTCTCTCCTCTGAGGGGGAGGCCAATTGCCCCACTGTATTGAGCTTTGTTCCCAGAAACAGTGCTACTTGCGATGGAACCAGGTGGGATTTGGGGTAGTTGATGGCGAACCCCAGCTCCGTGAGTAACCGGACGGTCCTCGCCGCATGTTCGACGGCGAGTTCCCTTGTCCTTGCCCGGATTAGCCAGTCGTCCAGGTAGGGGTAGACGTGGATCCCCTGCAGGCACAGCCGCGCCGCCACTGGTGCCAGGCACTTGGTGAAAACCCTGGGTGCCGACTTTAATCCGAACGGTAGGGCTCTGAATTGGTAGTGGCGTCCCTGAACCACGACCTGAGGAACTTTCAGTGCCTTTTGAGAATGGGGATGTGGAAGTAGGCATCCTCCAGGTCCAACAACAATAGGAATTTGCTTCCTCCAGCTGTCCCAGCACGTGCTGGAGGGTGACCATCCTGATTTTCTGTGCCTTGATGTATTTGTTTAACCGACGCAGGTCTAGGATGGGGAGCCAACCGCCTGTCTTCTGACGAGGAAATACCTTGAGTACACTCCAGAGCCCCGGAGCTTCCTGGGGATGAGCTCGATGGCACCTTTCTTGAGCATCGCCTTTACCTCCAACAGCAGTTGAGGGACGCGATTCTCCTTCCTGGCCACGGGAGGAATGCGAGGGCACTTCTTTTGGAATTCCAGCAAGTGCCCGTTGGCCAGGGTGTCCAGCACCCAACTATCGGTGGAGATGGACTCCGACACTCTGACGAACTTAGTCAGCCGGCCTCCCACCGGGGTTCTTCGGTGGGGGCCCGACAACCCGGCCGGGTAAGTCTTGCTTGGAGGCGGCCTTGCCGCTTTGGCCTCCTTAGCGACAACGGCGGGATCCCCCTTGCTTGCCGCGACCTCTGTAGGCCTCCTGGGATGAGGAGCGGGCCGCCTGGCGGTAAGTGGAGGAGCAACCATTGAATCCTTTGGAGGCACCCTGTCTGCCTCTGGAGCTCCGAAAGAGCCGTCACTGTTGAAGCACCCCAAGGGCCCGGGCCGTCTCTGAGTCAGTCTTGATGGCCTGTAGAAACTCGTCCACCGCTTTACCAAAAAGGTTGTTGCCGTCGAACGGCATGTCCAACACTCTGGTCTGGACGTCCTGGCGAAAGTCTGTCGCCTTGAGCCATCCTCGCCGTCAGAGGCAAACTCTGTTGCCCAGTTGGCGAAATCCGGTATCGGCAATGTCCGTTGCCACCGTTATGGCGTGATCTGACGCCACCTCGCCTTCCTGCAAAATTTCTAGGGCCTACGCCCTTTTGTCATCAGGCAGAAAGTCTAGCAGGGGAGCTATCTTGAACCAGAGCTCCCTGTTGTAGCGGGCTACGATCGCCAAGGCATTGGCCACCTTAATCGTCGTCGCCGACGAGGTGACTCGTCGTCCCATAGAGTCCAACTTCTTGCCCTCACTGTCCGGCGGGGAAGTGGAAGTTGAAGCCGCCGCGCCCGCTGCCTTTTTCTTAGCCGCTGCCGAGACGACCGAGTCCGGCGTGGGCTGGGCCCTGAGGCACAAGGGGGCAGCATCGGGGACTCGGTACTTCTTCTCGTACCTGTCCCTCTTGGCGGGTGTCGTGGAAGGGTTCTTGAGGACAGCAAGCCTCTCGTCCCAGATGTCGTTGAGTAAAGGCACCGCGAGGACCGTCTTCCTCTTGGCCTCTCGTCATTGGTACAGAAACCCCTCCTTTTTCTGTTCTTCAGGGTAGAGCTGGAAGAGCTTGGATGCCCTGGTTATCATGGCGTGGAAAGAGCCAACCTCGTCGGCTGGAGACGCCCGCGGGAGGGTGACGACGGGATGTCCGTCGTGTCATCGCCGCCGTCATCCTCCATCCCCGTCGCTGTATCCGTCGCCGTATCCTCTCTAGGGTCCGGCGAGGGGGATGAGGGGTCCACCGGTCTCGCAGGTACGAAGGGCAGAGCGGGATGGACTCTCCTCCACTTGTTCGGAGGGCTTGCCGACAGGCCTGGTTCTGGCTCCTCCGTTGGGTGCGTGGTAATCTCGTCCTTCTCAGTACATAAGGATTGGATTGCCAACAAAATGGCCGCCGAGCTATCCTGGGGCTCGGGCAATGGCTGCGACGGACGGGATGGCCGCTCCACTGGGCCCTGTTCGTCGTCATCGTCGCTATCTTCGAACACGTCAGCGGGAACCGTCCCCTGGGATCGAACCTTCTCGAACCTCTCGTTGAGGCTTATGAACCTCTCGTTGAGGCCTATGGACCTTTCGTCGAGGCCCTTCTCGGTTTCCACCAGTTCCTGCTCAGAGGCTGATTCCGAGTCTGTAATGGCCACCGCCCCCCCTTTTTCAGACGGAGGCTTCACAGGGGTCTTAGCGATGGGCTGGAAAGAGGATTCCCTCCGCGGTGGCAGGGATATTCTGGGCCCAGAGGCCGTTTCCACTGGCGTAGTCTCAGCCGGCTCCGCCAGGGTCGCAGCGACCACTTCGGTAGAGGCCTTAGCCGGGTGGATCAAAGCCCTCACCACATTAGGTGCGTCCTGGGCCTTCGCATTGTGGGGAGGGTCAGCGCCTCGCTCCCCCTTCGCGATCGACCGGGTCCGCTCCAGCGGCCTACCGGGGTTCTCGGACTTCCTCTTCCCCGAACCAGAGTGCTGGCTCGTGGTCGAACGTGCCGGGGAAGTAGCGTCCTGCTTGGCACCCGAAGAGCCCGACCTTTTGGCGCTCCCGGTGCCCGCGGACTTGCGGTGCTTGGCCTTCTGTTGGGCCCCCTTCGCCGGGGTGCCTCACAAGACTTAGAAGCCCGCTCAGACGACTTCTTCGCCTTTTCACCTGCTGTGCCCTTCTCCAGCCAGGTGGCGAGGCGGGAACGACTATCTTGTTTGGTCCGTTCCGAAAGGTTCTTGCAGAACGCACAGTCTTTCTCCATGTGCGTCTTGTCCTCATGAAGGCAGAGACATCGCGAATGCTCGTCCTCCTTGAAAACGTTATAAAATCCGCATCCAGGGCAGTTCTTAAACAGCTTGGATCCGGGCGTCGAGCTTCCCTTGTCCTGGGCCATGTCTGTTGAGGTAGGCCGCAGATCTTCCGGAATCCTCCAAGAAGTGTAAACTCGACGAAAACTTCACCCTTGAGGGGCGTAGAAGAATTCCGAAATGGGTCTCCGTTTTCGGAAGTAGAAATGGTGGAGTTTGAGGCTCGATTAAACCGAAAAAATGAGAAAGTCTCCTGAAAAAGCATGAAAACGCAGTAAAAAAACACGAGAGATAAACACGAGGACTCCCAACACTTGAGCGTGCGGTAAAAATCTGAGGATGGTTGCCAGAGGCAGGGTTTAGGGAGAGGGCAGTCATTGGCTGGGGGCAGTATGACCCAGAGACCAGTGATTGGTTACTACTAAGAAAGACAGATCAGTAACGAAACTGATACTGATGTTTTCTTTACCGAGGATTCCCAGCCTGACGACGGGGAATATTCATGAGCATGTGAATCCATGCCAGACCCCATGCTGGAGAAATAGACCATCTAATGCTTGCTGCTGATACAGAAGAGATTTGTAAAAAAGGTACTGTTTTACTATTGTCACATTTAACAGCGCATGGCCATAAAACGAGCTTAAACAAATTCCAATATTGTCGAAAGGAGGTGGCTTATTTGGGCTACCTACTTTCGAGAGAGGTGAGAAGACTGACGCCAGAGAGAATAGAGAGTATTTCTGGTATGCATATTCCAAAAACACAGAAAGGAGTCAGAGCTATAATAGGCATGGCTTCTTACTGCCGGCAGTGGATTGTGAATTTTGCATTGATTGTGAAGCCAATGGTGGCATTGACAAAAAAGGATGCTGTGATGCCTTTGCAGTGGAATGAAGAATGTCAGAAAGCATTTGATCTGCTCAAAACTGCATTGTGTTCTGCTCCAGTTTTGGGCACACCAAATTATGAAAATAAATTCAGATTGTTTGTACATGAGAGTGAAGGCTGTGCGTTGGCTGTTTTGAAACAGGAACAAGGTGGAAGAAATAGGCCATGTGGTTATTTTTCTTCCGCGCTGGACCCTGTAGCGCGCGCACTACCACGTTGTTTGCGAGCTGTTGCAGCAGCTGCTGCGTCAGTGAAACAAACTGAAGGAATGGTGCTGGGGCACACCTTAATTTTGATGGTGCCACATGCCATAGACGTTCTATTAAATAGAACACAGACGCAACACCTCACATCTGCTAGATTGACTAGATATGAAATTGTCCTGTTTGCACCACACATCCAAATTATGAGGTGTAGCGCTTTGAATCCTGCAGAATTAATACCACTGCCCAATGGAGAATTAGGTGAGAATGAATCACCTCCCCATGATCGTTTAATGACCACTGAGGAAGAAACGAAAGGAAGAATTGATTTAACGGATACCCCACAAAAAGAGCCAGATGGAGAACTGTTTTGTGACGGCTCCTGTTTTAAATTACCTGATGGCACATCAACTGCTGCCTATGCTATCACTAAACTGAAAAGAATTGTGGAAACCAAAAGAATCCCCTACAACTCTGCACAAGCCGCGGAGATAATAGCTTTGACGAGAGCCTGTGAGATTTCTGAGAATCTGAGTGTAAACATATATACTGACAGCCAGGGGTGGGGGGGAGAGGGCCACCACAAAAGGTGGGGCAGGACCCCCAATAGATGGGGCAGTAGGGTTTGGGCACCCTGGGGGCAGATTGGCACACTAATGTGGCCATCTGCGCCTAGAGAACTTGGGTAAACAAAAAAAACAAAAATCGTAGGCTGCATTTTAGGGGGGCTGAGGGGCACCCTAAATTGGCAGCGAATGATGTACTGTAACGGGGGTGGCCCTCACCCCCTCTCGCCCCAAATGGAGGGCCCCACCTCATGCAACCCTCCGTTGGGGCAGATATCTGCTCCTAGGAAGGGGCATCAGACCCCTGGGAGGGATGCATGAGGTGGGGCCTCCCCTATCTGACGCCAGGGAGGGTTGCATGAGGTGGGGCCCTCCATTTGGGGTGGGGGTGGGGTGAGGGCCACCCCCGTTGCAGTACATCATTCACTGCCAATTTAGGGTTCCCCTCAGCCCCCCCCTAAAAAGCAGCCTATGAATTTGTATTATTTTTTTGTTTACCCAACTTCGCTTGGTGCAGATGGCCACATTAGTGTGGCAATCTGCCCCCAGGGTGCCCAAACCCTACTGCCCCATCTATTGGGGGTCCTGCCCCACCTTTTGTGGTGCCATGTCATGCAGCCCTCCCTGGGACCAGATATCTGCTCCTAGGAACGGACGCCTGAGCCCAGGGAGGAGTGCAGGACAGCCCCCCCCCCCCGTTATCTGCACCTGGGGAGGGCTACATGAGATGGGCCGCCCCTTGAATTTGCCCATGTGTGGGTTCCCACGGGTGTCCTCTTTTGGAAAATGCATGGGGTTCCCTGTTTTCCTTGCTGGCTTCAACACCCTAGGCCCAAATCTGTAGGTTGCCCACATGAACAAAATGGGCAGTGGCGAAAGGCTTGGGGTTACCAGTGGGTTACCCTTTTCCTTTTGCGCCCCCAGTAGGTGCACCCACACATGTGAGGTACCGTTTTCATCGGGACAGGTGTGGGGACGCGGGAAGGTAGGCCATGTGTAGTTGGCGGTGTGTTTCGGTGGGTGGCCAGAGCAAAATGTCTGAGAATTGTCTTTTTCCCGCTTTTCCCCCAATCTATGGCATGCCTGACCTACGCAAATCACCCCTTTCTGAACTTGGAGTTTTGTCTACTTTTCAGAAATATATGCCTTTCCGTCCTCCAATTCGGCTTTCCTACCCTTTTCTCCCATACAGTCCATGCAAGTCAAATTGGCAAAAATGGCCAAAATCGCCTACCTCTCACAAAACAGTTGATAACCACATCAAAATAATTTTCTTCCGTTTCCACTCAACCTGTTCTTGAAAGCCAGGAAATTGGGGAACTCAGCACAGCAAACCATTTGTTCCTAGCTCTTACAAGGAAAAAAACCACAGGCTTCTTTGTACATCATTTTATTGCCATTTTTTGAAAAAACCCAAAATTTTCGCCCTTTTTGCTTATTTCCTCTCACCCCTCTATAGCGTTACGACCGCCTACATGTGGGGAAAAAAGGAGCCAAATTTGGCCGAGATATCTCATGTAACAAAAAAAGTTACAAGCCATTGAATGGCCACATACCGAAATCACCAAAAAAGGCCCTGGCACTGGGAAGAAATACCCATGGCACTTTAAAGGGTTAATGAATTATGCTCTTCTTTGCGGCCCCCCCTTTCAGAGCCCTGTAGAGCCCTGGAGAGCGAGTTGATCCCTAGCACGCGAATAGAAACTAGGAGATAGCGAGGCCTAGAATGTGTCTCTCCCCTGCACGCAGCTTGCTTGCAAAAACAGAAGCAATGTGTTCTCTTATACAAAGAACTTTGCAGGCTCACAAAATTGCAAACTGTTGCTAAAATGAATGTCTGAAGGTATCATACTCGTCACAATTGTCAATCATCAAACCCAGTTCAAAGTAAATGCATTATGGGCGGTATTGAATGTGTCACCGCTGAGTGTAAGATGCTCATTTTGTATATATGTAACTGTTGTAGAATGATTCGCTCTCTTGCATCCCTCGGGGTCTGGAGAGAGGTCGCGGGGCGTGAGACCCAGTTGGCAAACAGACTATTTGCTTTGCAATAAACCCTAGCTTTTGGGAATACAACCTTGTGTCTAGTGTATCAGTTTCTGTGTGGTAATTGTGCCTTGTTTCCATACGCGAGGGTCCCCTAGGGGCCCCTTTAGACTGGAGCCAGAGGCGGGCTCCAGCCGTGAATCCAGCCAAAGACAAAAACGAACAAAGGGACCACACCTTTCTTGGCACGCAGAGAAATACCCAAGAAAGACCTCACAAGCAAGAAATGGCAAAACAAGAAGACAGGGGCCATTTTGAAAAAATGGGCACCCATGGGTGCAATAATGCAGCTGAGGATTCAGCCTGCGGTAAAAACGCACAATGGTTGGAAAATTAAACCACTGCCACCAGCCATTCATTGTAGCGAGCGTAACATAAAAATGTTACATGAGAAAGTAGACAAAGGGGATACTAAGTAACCCCCCCTCCCCCACCACTCCACATAGGAGTGTGGAGTTGAGCGTTCTCAATGCACTGGGCCTAGTAAGATCGTTTTTGATCTTACTAGATCAAAAGAGGTCTATGGAAAGAGGTAAACAAGGTAAATGACACTTTAGTACTCTTGGAAACCGTAGTTTATCCAAGAGAAGGTATTTAAACCTTTAGAGAAATCCAAAGGACTTCTCTGTCACACTGCACTGACGGTACCGTCGACCACAATACAAAAGAGGTCTATGGAGTTTGTCAGACGCCAAAACAAAGAAACAAAGTCCAAATCAGATAAAAAAAACGTGTGGAAAAAGGTCTCTCATCCCAGGATAAAAATTAAAAGTCCTAAAGTCCACCAAAAGAGCTGGGGGTCTCCAAGGTAGAAGGCAATGAGCACAAAATGAGAATTCTCCCTAAAAGTGCTTATAGAAAAACTGCCCTAACAATAACTTTTCCCCAAAAATAAGTTGCTAATTTCTTTTTCTAGTAGTGCTCCAGAACTTCTAGTGCTGCTCTGTGTTCCAATGACCCATTTAGAGCTACTACATCCAATGTAGCCAACCAATAATTATCTTCCCATTTGATCTCGGTCAACTGATTAAAAACATGTATGGAGTCACTTGTAAACAAAGTTCTAAACCATTGGGTTTATTCCTTCTGAATTGTATGTGATATGGATTCAAAATAAATGCTTGTCTTGCACACAAAAACGTGTTTAATCAACTCAGGATTATTTCTTTAAGTCAACAGGGACCGTCTTCCCTTGTTGTGGCTTCCCCAGTCTCGACAGTATGGTTCTCAGGGCTCTCCGAAGCCTACGATAGGCTTACTCTCTCTGATCTGGTTTTTGAGGCTTCCATAACCTCAATGGCTTCCCCAGCCTTGATTATCAAAGTTTGTACCTCTTAATTGTATTCCAACCTCGGGAGCGTTCAATTCCCTGTGGTTGCTCGTCCCAGCAGCAAATTCACTTCTCATGCAGGGATCGGGCTCCCTTCTGCAGTCTGGCCTCAGCAGCGGTGACCAGCTCCCAGACCCACCACAGCTTCTTTGGAGGTTGCACCACCAGATGATTGTTTATCAGTCTCCTTCCAGACCTTGGCTTCCTAGTCAGTCAGGATGCCAGCCTTCGAGCGTCCGGCTAGAGATCTGCTTGATTTCCACACCTACACTGGCTGCACAGTATGGCGTGGACCTGCCCCCTCCAGGAAGTCTCTTCGTCAGAGGCTTGCCTCTGCATAGGAGTCACTCTTAGTCTCTCCTTAGTTTTATTTTCATCATCCAGAAAAAAAGGGGGCATCTTTCCTCTTACTGTTGAGTTCGGGTCAAGATCCAGCATTGCCTGAAGCCAAAGAGTTGGAAGAAGTGTCACTATTCTGTGAGTTCAAAATTAATGAAGTTACTCACTGTAGTGACTACCTTACTCCTAGTACATTGTCCCCATTCCTCCATACTTGTGGGACATTCCGTCCTTCAGGACATGACCGGAGCACTTTTGTTAAAAAGCATCAAAACTCAATTTTTTTTGTCATCCTATTTTTACGCAAGGTACCTATGGCTGTAAGCCCGCCCTCCTGAGCTCTGCCCACGCACATTCAGACCTTTTCTATCGCCAGGTCTGCGACCATTTAAGCAATAATAGAGGATACATTTTAGAGGGGGCGGTGGGCGGGCATATGGAGGAAAGGGGAATATGGAATAGGAGAACGGTAGTCACTACAGTGAGTAACTTTATTATACTCCTACGTCCCGTCCCCTTTACAAAAAGCTGATGGCGAAGCCCACGTAGCAGCCTAGGCAATGGTTTCCCGGGGAACATACTTTTGGAAGGCAACAGCAGCCGCTTTGCCACGTACAAGATGGGCATGAATGCCCTTCGGAGGTTGAAGGCCCTGAATGACTTATGCTTCAGAAATGCAGGAGGCAATCTACTGTGAGATAGTAGCCTTTCAAGCAGGTTTCCCTTTCGGGTCTCCGAATGTGACAGTTGTGAGGAGCCCCTAAATTCTTTCTGTCGAGGTAAAACTTCAAGGCTCGCCTGACATCTAAGTTGTTTAACACACTCTGGGCATCTGAAGCCAGTTTAAGAAAAAAAGACAGATAATGAACAAGTTATTTACCTGTAACTGCTCTCCAGCATGGGTCTGGCATGGATTCAAATGCTCATGAATATTCCCCGTCGTCAGGCTGGAATCCTCGGTAAAGAAAAAAATCAGTATCAGTTTCGTTTCTGATCTGTCCTTCTTAGTAGTAACCGATCACTGGTCTCTGGGTCATACTGCCCCCAGCCAATGACTGCCCTCTCCCTAAACCCCTCCCCTAGCAGCCATCCTCATATTTGGTGGCAGGTAAAATAGCAGTAGGACCAAGTGAAGAGCCGCAGAGGGGAAGGAGAGAGGGTTCGCATGTGAATCCATGCAATACCCATGCTGGATAACAACAGTTACAGGTAAGTAACTTGTTCCTTCTCCAGCATGGGGTCTGGCATGGATTCACATGCTCATGAATATAAGAATACATAGCAGTACACAAATGCACAACCACGGGAGGTGGCAAGGCTCAACATTAAGCATTACAACAACTCAACATTAAGCATCTCTTACCTCCTCACCAGGCCCACCTTCAGGCGAACAGGTTGCGCAGCACTGTTTGGCCGACTCTGGACTCCTCCCTGGAATCCCGGTCGACGCAGTAGAATCTCGTGAAGGTGTGCATCGACCTCCACGTAGCAGCCCTGCAGATGTCCAGCAGGGGCACACCAGATAGGAACGCCGTGGTAGCAGCGATCGCTCTGGTCGAATGGGCTCTCGGACGGCCGGGCAACGGTCGGTTTGCCAACCGGTGACAGTGCATGATGCAGCCGGAGAGCCATCTGGAAAAGGAAGCCTTCGAGAAGGCCTTCCCTTGGTTCACAGGTCCAAAGTTCACAAACAGTTGTGATGCCTTCCGGAAACTCTGTGCGGTCCACGTAGAACTTCAGCGCTCTAGCTACATCCAGCGAGTGCAAAGCCCTCTCGGGCCAGCGACGAATGTGACTGGAAGAATACTGGTAGCACCACCCTCGCCTCGTGAAAAGTCAAGTATGGAGGCTTGCAGGATGGGGCCTGGATCTCTACCACTCGTCGTGCGGAGGTGATGGCCACAAGAAACGCTGTTTTCCACGACAGGAACTTCAATGGTACCGAATGCAGAGGCTCGAAAGGCACCCCCATGAGCCTGGTCAGCAACACGTTGAGTTCCCACGCCGGGGCCGGAGCCTTCACCGGCGGGAATGAACGGAACAGTCCCTTCATAAACTCCTTCACCAGGTGATGAGACCACAGAGATGATCGCCCCGTAGTTCTGGTGTAGCGGGAGATCGCCGCTAGATGTAGTTTGATGGAGGCGTGAGCCAGCCCCGCCTTGGCCAGCGACAGCAGGTACGGCAGCACTTGAGGGGCCATAATTCGCAGAGGGTTAATCTTCTGTGCACGGCACCAGACAGAGAACCTCTTCCATTCTGTCCATAGTACTTGAGAATTGAGGACGCCCTGGCGTTTGCAAGCACCTCCTTGCAGTCCGCCGGGATACCGTACACTCCAAACTCTAGTACTGCAGGAGACAGGCCTGCAAGTTCAGTGACCCCGGGTCGTGATGGAGAATGGCACCTCCTTCTCTGGAGAGAAGATCTGCGTCCGTTGATAGTTTGACTCGGGGGGGTGGGGAGGGCGCTGACAAGTCCAGAAGGTCCGGGAACCAGATCTGCCTTGGCCACGCCGGTGCAACGAGGATCATCCTGCACCGGGACCTATTGAGTTGGTTGACGAGTGACAGTAGCAACGGCAAGGGGGTGGGGGGGTACGCATACAGGAACAGGCCGTCCCAGGGGAACGGGAAAGTATTGCCCATGCTCCTCGGCTGGGGAAACCTGCTGGCGAACCTCTGGCACTTGGAGTTTGCTGCCGTCGCGAACAGGTCATTGGAAGAGTCGATCCAGACGCAGCTCCCACTCATGGCATGAGCGCAGCTCCCTGCTGAGTCAGTCAGCATTGATGTTCTTTATTCCTGCCAGATGGAAGGGCACCAGAAACATCCCCTGGGCGACAGCCCAGTGCCACAGATCCTTGGCCTCCTTGGATAGGGCTGGGGATCTGGTGCCTCCCTGCTTCCAGATGTAGAACATCGTGGTGGTGTTGTCGGTGAAGATCCTCACCACCTTGCCCTTGAGGGATGGAAGGAACGACCCGAGGGCCCAGAACACGGCTCGGAGCTCCAGGATGTTGATGTGGAGTGATCTCTCCTCCGGGAGCCAAAGGCCTCTTGCTTTGAGCTCTCCGGTGTGCACTCCCCATCCCTCCAGGGAGGCGTCCGTCGTCACTGTCTCCTGATGTGCCAGGGTCTGAAAGTCCTTGCCCGCCGCGAGATGCGCGCGGGTGCCCCACCATCAAATCGCTTGGCGGAAAGCCTCGTAGAGCGGGATCCTGTCTTCGAAGCTGCCCTTCGCTTGTATCCAACAGGCGTCGAACTCTTGTAGAGGGCGCATCCGTAGCCTGCACAGGGGCACCAGGTAGATGCATGAGGACATCATTCTGAGCAGGTGCTGCACCTTGCCCAAGATGGCCTTCGTCCTCCCCTCTGACGGAGAAGCCAATCGCGACACCATCGAGCTTGGCTTCCAGAAACAGTGCGACCTGCGATGGAACCAGGTGGGATTTCGAGTAGTTGATGGAAAATCCCAGATCCGTGTGCAGTTGGACGGTCTTTGCTGTGTGTTCGACGGCGAGCTCTCTTGTCCTTGCACGGATGAGCCAATCAAGGTAGGGGTAAACGTGGATCCCCCGCAGGCGTGCCACCACTGGCGCTAGGCACTTGGTAAATACCCTGGGCACCAACTCCAATCGGAAAGGCAGGGCCTCGAATTGGTAGTGCCGCCCTTGGACTAGGAATCTGAGAAACATTTGGTGTCCTTTTAGAATAGGGATGTGGAAGTAAGCATCCTCCAAGTCAAGCGACGATAGGAAGTCGCCTTCCTCCAGCTGTCCCAGCACGTGCTGGAGGGTGACCATCCTGAACTTTCGGGCCTTGATGCATTTGTTCAACCGACGCAGGTCCAGGATGGGGCGCCAACCGCCTGTCTTGCTTCTGACGAGGAAGTATCTTGAGTATACTCAAGAGCCCCGGAGCCCCATTCGGGACGAGCACGATGGCACCTTTCTTGAGCATCGCCCTTACTTCCAACAGCAGTTGAGGGATGCGATTTTCCTTCCTGGCCACTGGAGGAATGTGGGGGCACTTTAGAAAATCGAGAAGGTGCCCGTGGGCAAGGGCATCCAGCACCCAACGGTCGGTGGAGATGGACTCCCACATGATGACGAACTTCGCCAGCCGGCCTCCCACCAGGGTGCTCAGGTGGGGGCCAGACGCTACGGCCGGTTCAGTCCTGCTTGGCGGCGGCCTTGGCGACGACGAGATCCTCCTGACTTGCCGCGTCCACTATAGGCCTCCTGTGACGAGGAGAGGGCTGCTTGGCGGTACGTCGAGGAGCTGCCGCCGGATCCCTTGGAAGCACCCTGTCTGCCTTCGCCGTTCCGAAAGGGCGCCCGTCATCATTTCTCTGTCGGTCTTGATGGCCTGAAGTGACTCATCCACTGTTTTTCCAAACAGGTTGTTCCCTTCGAAGGGCATGTCCAAAACTCTGGTTTGCACGTCCTGGCGCAAATCTGTTGCCTTGAGCCATCCCCGCCGTGGAAGGCAAACACTGTTGCCCAACTGGCGGAACCCGGTGTCAGCGATGTCCGTGGCCACCGTTATGGCGTGGTCCGACGCCACCTCACCTTCCTGCAGGATCTCCAGGGCCTCCGCCCTCTTGTCGTCCGGTAGGAAGTCCAGCAGTGGAGCGATCTTGTACCACAGCTCCCTGTCGTAGCGGGTCACAATCGCTAGGGTGTTGACTCGTCGTACCATGGCGTCCAGTTTCTTTCCCTTGCCGTCAGGTGGGGAGGTTGAAGTTGAAGCCGTCGCCCCCGCTGCTTTCTTCTTGGCCGTCGCTGAGACGACCGAATCCGGGGTCGGCTGTGCCCTAAGGCACAAAGGGGCGGAATCGGGGACCTGGTACTACTTCTCGTACCGATCCCTCTTGGCGGGCATCATGGACGGGTTCTTCAGGAGAGCAAGTCCCTCGTCGCAGATATCATCCATCAACGGCACCGCGAGGACCGTCTTCACCTTGGCCTTGCGCCGCTGATAGAGGAAGCCTTCCTTCTTCTGTTCTTCGGGGCAGAGCTGGAAAGCTTGGATGCCCTGGCAATCATGGCGTGGAAGGAGCCAATTTCGTCGGGCGAGAAGGCCTGAGGGAGTGGTGATGGAAGGCCCATCCCGTCGTCACCACTGTCGTCATCCGTCACCGTCGTGGCCATATCTGTTCCCGTGTCATCCCTAGGATCAGGGGAAGGAGATGAAGGCTGAGCGGGCCGCAAGGGCTGGAAAGGCAGGGGGGCAGAAGAACTCTCCTCCGCTTGTTTGGAGGGCTTCCCGACGAGCCCAGTTCTGCTGGGTCGTCCGTTGGGGTTAGAGGCAACCTCGTCCTTATCTCCGTGCATAAGGTTTGGATTGCCATCAAAACGGCCACCGAGTTGTCCTGAGGCTCAGGCACTGGCTGTGACCCGCGCGATGGTTGCTCCTCCACGGGAGCCTCTTCGGCGCCACAGTCTCTTTCTTCGTCCGCCTCCTCGGGGTTCCTCCCGGGGTCCGAACCTCTCGTTGAGGCCCTTCACGACTTCAACCAGATCCTTCTCAGAGGCTGTATCCTTGTCCGTGATGGCCACCGGCCCCAACCCCCTCTTTTTCCACCGGGGTCTTCACGGGGGTCTTATCGATGGGCTGAATAGAGGATTCCCTCTGTGGTGGCAGGGAAAAACTGGGCCGCGAGGTCGCCTCCACAGGTTTCGCCAGGGCCGCCGCGACTCCCTCGATAGAGGCCTTAGCCGAGTGAATCAAGGCCTTCACCACCTTGGGCACGCTTGAGGCCTTCACCTTGGGGGGGGAGGGTCACTGCCTCGCTCCCCCTCGGCTGATTCCTTCGAGATCAACCGGGGCCTCTCCAGAAGCTTACCCAGGTGCTCAGATTTTCTCTTCCTCGAGCCAGAGCGTTGGCTCGTGGTTGATGGCGTCGGTTAAAGTGTGCCCTGCCTGGCAGCCGAGGAGCCCGACCCTTCGGCGCTCCCGGTGCCCGCAGACTCACAGTGCTTTGCCTTCTGTTGGGCCCCTGTCGCCGGGGCACCCTCACAGGACTTAGAAGACCGCTCGTACTTCTTCTCACCTGCTGGTCCCTTCTCCAGCCAGCTGGCGAGGCGGATCTGACCATCCCTCATAGTCCGTTTCGACAAGTTCTTGCAAAACGCACAGTCCTTTTCCACTTGCGTTTTGTCTTTGTGAAGGCAGTAGAGACATCTCGAATGCTCATCCTCCTTGATAACATTCTGTAGTCCGCATCCAGGGCAGTTCCTGAACAGCTTGGATCCGGGTGTCGAGCTTCCCTTGTCCTGGACCATGTCCACGAGGTAGGCCTCAGATCTTCTGGAATCCTCCAAGAAGCGTAACTCGACGAAACTTCGCCCTGGAGGGGCATAGAAAATTCCAAAACCGGTCACCGTTGATCGGAAGTAGAAACGGTGGAGCTTGAGGCTCGATTGACCGAAAAAATGAGATTAAACTCTTTGAAAAAAAGCAAAACGCAGTAAAAGCTCGAGAGCTATAGCACGAGGACTCCCAACACTTGAACGTGTGGTAAAAATCTGAGGATGGCTGTCAGGGGAGGGGCTTAGGGAGAGGGCACTCATTGGCTGAGGGCAGTATAACCCAGAGACCAGTAATTGGTTAGTACTAAGAAAGACATATCAGAAACGAAACTGATACTGATTTTTCTTTACCGAGGATTTCCAGCCTGACAGGGTATATTCATGAGCATGTGAATCCATGCCAGACCCCATGCGGGAGAATGAGATAGAATGATTCAAATGAAAATCAGTAACCAATTTAGGCAGGAAAGAAGGATGAGTCCGGGGTACAACCTTATCCTTATAGAAGGTGAGGAACAGATGATCCACAGACAGAGCTTGGAGCTCGCTTACTCACCTTGCCAATGTCACTGCAATCAAAAATGCGACCTTCCAAAAAAGGTATTTGAGATCAGTTGGCGCCATGGGTTCAAATGGTTTATGGCATAAGGCGGTGATGAGCACATTCAAATCCCATTTGGGATGAGGATTGCGTACCGGTGGAAAAAGATGTAATAGATCAGCAAAATGCCTTGTAATGACTGGATTCGTAAAAGAAAAGGAACCGTCAGTGGACAGGTAGGTGGCAAAAGCCGACAAGTCCTGCAAGACAAGACATGGATACCCGAAGCTACCAGATGAGATATGAACAAAAGAAAAGGGTCAATCGTAGCGTGCCTGGGGTCGAGCTGCTTAGCTAAACACCAGTGGCAAAAACGGAGCCACTTGCTCCTATATTGAGACCTCGTAGAAGGTTTCCTGGCAGCTTGGATAATGCCAATATTGTCCTCTGACAAGTTAAACTGTGCTAATGATCTGAATTCAGGCACCAGGCCGCTAAACTGAACAATTGTGGAGGGGGTGCCACATCTGATGATCGCACTGTTGAAGCAGGTCAGGAATCAACGGCAGTCTGACCGAAGGAAGAATCGACAGATGCTGAAGTTCTGAAAACCAGAATCTGGCCGGCCACCAAGGAGCTATGAACAGGAGAGTGCAAGTCGATGTATTCCTGAGCTTGCAGAGTGACCGATGAATGAGAGCAAGTGGCGGGAAAGCATAAGCCTTCATGTTGTGCCACGGGATCTCGAGAGCGTTCCCTAGAGAGGAGACTCTGAGACAGTTACTAGAAGCATTAAGAGGATGTTTCCCATTTGTAAAGGTCGCAAAAAGAATCACTTCTGGAGTGCCCCATTCGCAAAAAATAGCAAAGAGAATCTCTGTATTCAGTTCCCACGCGTAGCTGGCTGCTGCCTGGCAGCTGAGTGAGTCTTCAGTCGCATTCATGTGACCCGGAATGTGTACAGCCAGCAGCCAAATGTCGTGCTGGATGGCCCATTCCCAAATTTGAATGGCTAGGTCCACAAGGGCAGGTGACTTGGTGCCACCCTGCTTGTTGATATAAAACATTGCCACAGAGTTGTCTGCGCAGATTCGGACCACCTTGTTCGTGATGGACTGTTGAAAAGCTTTTAGCGCCAGAAAAACCACCAGGAGTTCCAGATAATTGATATGAAATTGCCTGTCTTGAAGTGTCCATAGATCGAATACCTGAAGATGGTCCAGCGTTGCACCCCACCCCAGAAGGGAGGTGTCTGTGGTAATCGTCACTTGTGGGTAGGGCTTCTGAAAAGCAGCCCCCATGGAAAGATTGTTGGTCGAGGACCACCATAGTAGATCTGTCGGAATTACAGAATGGAACTGGGATCATTTTGGAATTTGAGTCCGAAGCCTGAGACCAAGAGCTCCGAAGAGCCAGCCGAGTATGCCTCATTTTCAGACGTGCAAGAGGAAGGGCAAGCGCGCACGAAGCCATGAGGCCCAAAAGTCTTTGAAACCACCAAGCCGTCATGTGCCCTGACTGGAGGAAGAGCTGACACGTGGTAGATAGATTCTAATGGCGGACGGGATTGCGGAACACCCTGGAATTGATTGTATTCCAATGGGAACCCAGGAAAATCAGGTCTTGGGACACTGTCATGGAAGATTTCCACCAGTTCACAAACAGCCCGAGGTGGAACAGGAGCTGGAGGAGAGACTGTAGATTGCTCAATGCCGTCTGTGGACAAGGGCTGCGTAGGAGCCAGTCTAAATGCAGATATACATGAACGCCCTGTAGCCGGAGGAAAGCTACAATGACCAACAGCATTTTCGTAAAGACACGCAGCGCAGAGCTGAGACCAAAAGGGAGCACAGAACTGGAAATGTTCTCCACCCAGAGAGAACCGCCAATTTTTCTGATGTGGCCTCCTGATCAGGGTGTGCATTTAAGCGTCCTGAAGGTCCACTACACTGAGCCAGTCGCCATTTCGAATAGAGAGGACTTTATTTGGCAAGGCGTGATCAACTTGAATTTCTCTTAGGGAAGAGAAAGATTGAACTGGGAAAGATCGAGATTAGTGCGCAGGCCAGCCTGGTTGGGATTGGGCACTGTGAACAGACAAGAGCAGAAGCCCTCCCCCTGCTGCCCAAGGGGAACAGGTTTGACCGCTCTGAGGTCTAGAAGTTTCTGTACCTCGGCTCAGAGGGAAGGTTGAAGGGTGAGGTATGGGGGAGGGGCAAGCAAAAGCCTGCACGAGAGATGGACAAAAGACACCGGTCTACGGTGATGGTCTGCCTTGCCTCCAGATGAGACGAGATTCGTCCTCCCACTGGAGTCTCGTGCGACAAACATAATATTTTGCTGATTTGTCGGCAGGGAGACTACCTGTCCCTGGAGAAGAGGCTGATGGGCGAGAGAAAAACCAGCCACCATACCGTTGTTGCTTTCCGCAATTCCCGCCAACCATACCATCAGTTCAGCAAGCACAACGATCCTGAAACCCCCTGAACCCAGAGAAGGACTGAGTCTGGGACCCCGATCTCTGTGTATAAGGGGACTTAGCTGGAGCTTTCGCCAAGTCCGATACAGATTTGGCAGATTGGGTACTCGCTTTGGTCTTTGTGAGCTACTCTTTGTTAGGGAGAATTCTCAAAAATGTGCCAATTCCCTCCACCTTAGAGACCCCCAGCAACTTTGCTGGATTTTTTAGGACTTGATTTTTTTAACCTGGAGAGAGAGTGACCATTTTTCCCCACTCTAATGTATTTTTGTGTGAATTTTACCTCTGTTTCTTTTTGGTTATCGAGTCTAACAAACCCCATAGGCATCATCTTTTACAATTGTGTCACACAGCATCTTCAGTGAAGTGGCACAGTGAAGTATTTTAGATATCCCAAGGTTTAAACACCTTCTCTGGGATAAACTGTTTCCAAGAACAGTAGAGTGAAATTGACTCTTAACATTGTACTTGCTAGACCCCAGTGCACCCAAGCTTACAATAGAGTGCAGGAGGGGTTACTTAGTATCCCCTGTGTCTAAATGCTCATGTAACATTTATTTTACCCTTTCCTCTCAGAATGGCTGGTGGCAGTGGTTTTGTAATGAACTACCATGATTCACCCTGACCGCAAACTGTTTGCAGATTCGGTAACGTTAAATCACGGGAGCCATGTTTTTCAAAATGCGACTGTCTCCTTTGTTAAAATGGTCCCTGGTCTTCTTTCGCCATTTCTTTGTGGAAAGGTCCTTCAAGTTTTACTCTGCCAGCCAAACCAGGTTTGGTCTCTTTGTTCATTCGCTTTTGGCGGGTTTCAGGAGTAAAACCCGCCTCTGGCTCCAGAGTGTCTGGGGTAGGCAGTAAGTGAAGGAGGTGCACGAAACTTCCTGTGCTTGGTCTCCTAGGAGATCTAAATGCACCCTGGCGTGAATGGCTGGCTGACTGTCCAGCAAGGACAGCCACCCTGCTGGGTGAGTGGCAGCTAGGCTGGAATGAATGGGAGAGAACTGAATAAAAGGCGGGTCTCTTGGCTTGGAAGGCAGAGTCGACCACTGGACGAAGGAACCGAAGAAGAGCTTGAAGAGGACGGCTGCTGCAACTCCTATATCTTTGGTTTGCCCGGTGAAGCCCTGCTGCAGGTCCGAATCGCAAGTTTGCATCGACAGAGAAGCCCTGCAAGGACAAATTCTCTCTGAGTTGGACAACCATCTCGGAGTTGTTTGAATTTCCTCAGAGTTGCTGCAGGAAAATGTAGAGCCAGGTAGAGGGACACCAGATTGTGTGCATAGCTTGTAAGCTTGCCTAAAAGCTTTTGCAAGATCCTCCGGACTCCCACAAAGTAGGACTGACCAAGCCTGACCCCCCCCCCCCCCTCAGTTGTGTGTGGGACCTCAGTTGTGAGGAAAGAGCACCTTGACAGTCAGGAACCACGCTCATTGCTATTTGCTGTACCGCAAGGAGCTGAAACGTGAAACAGCCACTGAAAGTAAAGTTTGCCGGTTGCCAGCTTTGTACAGGAGGCCCCCGACGTCTTCCCTCTTGTCCCCACGACTGGGGCCCAGGAACAGTGGGATCTGCAGAGCTGCACACGAACAGAAGTCTTCAGCTGCATCTTTTTCTTCTTTTCTAATGTACTGTAAAACTAGCCTAAGAGAACTTACCTCTTACTGTGGAAGTGCTCGTAACCTCTGCAACTCACAAGCCTAATCAGCTTGTGGCCCTACATTTGGTTCTTCTCCTCAAAGACTCCTAAGAATTTGTGCAAAGACTTTTCCATTTACTTACCTGAAGTGCTGCATCCTATACAAAGACTTTGGCCTATTGAAATGAATGACTCTTCTAGTGTTATCTCGCAAGTATTTGCCCTGCTTATGAATATTTGTACATTCTTGTGTTCTATTAACCTTCGACTTTTACTTACTTTTTAAAGAGTATTCTGAATGCCAACAGTACGATAGTAATGTCCCCAGCACCATAGTTACTGAAGTCACTTGTGGGTGTAGCTTGTGTATGTGGGCCATCCCAAAAGGGTCTTGCCTGATTCAGAAACTAAGTGTACAGTATTGAAGTATATTTGTGTGTTACTAGTCTATTGCTCCCTTCTGAAGAAGGCTTTATAACTGACTGATAAATAAATTGTTTATCCAAGAAACCTTGAGTGTAAGAGTTTATTTGAATACCTGTAACTGAATCTTTGTATAACTCCACTACAGCTCACATTTTCCCTCTTCAGATAAGCCTGGCTGCTCAAACACGCTACCAAAACTGTGTAGTACAAGCTCATATCAAAGGTTGGGTTGCCTAAACCTGTAGTCATAGTTTGTAGTGTTCCCAGAGGGTACTGCATACAAACTTTGCCTAAAACTAGTCAGTAGAAGAATGAAACAATTCCTTGCCGTCAAAAGGAAGGTCCAGTACTTTGTCTTGTGCTTCCTTTGAAAATTGTCACATGGAGCCACCCCTGGCGAGAGGTGTCAACCCCTAACATAAGGCCTCGAGGTGTGGTATCTGCATGGTGTGCCGCAGCCTCCAGTAGATCCTGCACCAGCACTCTGGCATCTGACAACCCGGCTTTAAAGTCATCTAGCCTATCCGTAGGCTATCTCCTCAGAGGTATGAAGCTTGTATCGAGCGTCAATTCTCTTGATGTGTAGCCCAGTGTGGGGTTTATCCCAGACTTTGCGGCCATTGGCCAAGACATCCTTCTGGAGCAACAGGCCAGTGCGCTCTTGAGGTGACAGGTTAAAGGCTTGCGAAAGCACCCCCTCCTGCGGAGTGGGGCCTCAGGTACTGGAATGTCAAGGAGAGCCATAATATCCAGGAACCGGTCATGGAATGCTCTCACCGAGCGGGGCTGCTCATCGCTGTCCTGATCCACTTTAGGCTCATCCAACGAGGCGGGAGCAGAAGACTGGTCCCACCCCATACTGCCTCAGGTTTTAAAGTTTTGTCCCGGTCCGCCGGTGTCTTCTCTATAGGAGACAAGGCGGGTAGAGGAGGAAGAGCTGGAGGAGGTCCAGAAGGAAGCGGTGGAGGAAGTGGCACAACCAGAACCTGCATTGGAACTGTTGGGGCCGAAGGTGGGACAGAAGGCTCAGGGTACACTTCCCTGAAAAGAAGCTTGAAATACGCTAACTCCCAAAACCTAGACCCTGTGATTGGAGTTCCAGCCTTCACCCTCACTCAACCGACACGTAAATGTATCATTTATCAAACCTATGCTCCCAAGTAGACCTTGCCTGATGTTAGTTAGAAACCTCAGACTAGGCGATAGACTTCACTCACTACCTAACAAATAACAGGATAATGGAATACACACCAAACCTGAGCCTGCAAGTAACCCTTGCCTTACCATAGACAGAATCCTTAGCGCGAGACTCCAGCCATTGCTGAATATGCCTCATGCTAATATCTTGCCCAATACCCCTACTAACATTACCAGACAGAGAAAAAAAAATGAACCAAAAATGCAACAAACCAGAACAAACTACCAAAACAAAATAAGGAACAAGTTACTTACCTGTAACTGTTGTTCTCCAGCATGGGTCTGGCATGGATTCACATGCTCATAAATATTCCCCGTCAGGCTGGGAATCCTCGGTAAAAAAAAAAATCAGTATCAGTTTTGTTTCTGATCCGTCTTTCTCAGTAGTAACCAATCACTGGTCTCGGGGTCATACTGCCCCCAGCCAATGACTGCCCTCTCCCTAAGCCCCGCCTCTGGCAGCCATCTTCAGATTTGGTAGCACGCAAAGTGGCAGTATGACCAAGTGAAGAGCCGTAGAGGGGCAGGTGGGAGGGTTCGCATCCGAGTCCATGCCAGACCCATGCTGGAGAACAAGTTACAGGTAAGTAACTTGTTCCTTCTCCAGCATGGGGTCTGGCATGGATTCACATGCTCATGAATATAAGAATACATAGCAGTACACACATGCACAACCAACGGGAGGTGGAAAAAAGGCTCAACATTAAGCATTACATCAAAACTCAACATTAAGCAGTTCTTACCTCCTCACCAGGCTCACCTTAGGCGAACAGGTTGCGCAGCACCGCTTGGCCGACCCTGGACTCCTCCCTGGAATCCCGGTTGACGCAGTAGAATCTCGTGACGTTGTGCGTCGACCTCCACGTAGCAGCCCTGCAGATGCCCAGCAAGGGGACACCAGACAAGAACGCCGTGGTAGCAGCGATAACTGATCGAATGGGCTCTCGGACGGTCAGGCAAAGGTCGGTTTGCCAACCGGTGACAGTGCGTGATGCAGCCGGAGAGACATATGCAAATGGAAGCCTTCGAGAGAGCTTTCCCTTGGTTCACAGGTCCAAAGTTTACAAAAAGCTGTGATGTCTTCCGAAAACTCTTCGTGCAGTCCACGTAGAACTTCAGCGCTCTAGCCACATCCAGCGAGTGCAAAGTCCTCTCGGCCGGAGACAAAGGCGACGGGAAGAAAACAGGTAAAACCAAGGGCTCGTTGAGGTGGAAGTCTGATGGCACCTTGGGCATAAACGAGGGTTGCGTCCTCAACACCACCCTCGTGTCGTGAAAAGTCAAGTATGGAGGCTTGCAGGACAGGGCCTGGATCTCTCCCACTCGCTGTGCGGAGGTGATGGCCACCAGAAACGCAGCCTTCCACGACAGGAATTTCAACGGTGCCGAATGCAGGGGCTCGAATGGCGCCCCCATGAGCCTGGTCAGCACCACGTTGAGTTCCCACGCCGAGGCAGGGGCCTTCACCGGCGTGAACGATCGGAACAGTCCCTTCATAAATTCCTTCACCAGGCGATGGGACCACAAGGACGCCCGTCCTGTGGTTCTCGTGTATAGGGAGATCACAGCCAGATGCATCTTGATGGAGGCGTGAGCCAGTCCAGCCTTGGCCAGCGACAGTAGGTACGGCAGTACTTGAGGGGCCGTAATCCGTAGAGGGTTAATCTTCTGTGCACGGCACCAGACAGAGAACCTCTTCCCCTTATGTCCGTAGCACTTGAGAGTTGAGGACGCCCTGGCTTTTTCAAGGACCTCTCTGCAGTCAGCCGGGATATCGTACCCTCCAAACTCTAGAGCTGCAGGAGCCAGGCCTGCAAGTTCAGCGACTCCAGGTTGTGATGAAGTATGGCGCCTCCTTCTCTGGAGAGAGGATCCGCATCCGTCGGCAGCTTGACTGGTGGGGACACTGATAAGTCCAAAAGGTCCGGGAACCAGATCTGCCTCGGCCACGCCGGTGCGACCAGGATTATCCTGCCCCGGGACCTCTTCAGCTGGTTGACGAGTCGGAGCAGCAACGGCAACGAAGGGAATGCATAAAGGAACAGGCCCTCCCAGGGGAACAAGAAAGCATCGCCCATGCTCCTCAGCTGGGGAAACCTGCTGGCGAACCTCTGGCACTTGGAGTTCGTCGCAGTGGCAAACAGGTCGATCTGGGGTTTTCCCCATCGTCGGAAGAGTCGATCCACTTGATCCTGACGTAGTTCCCACTCGTGGCACGAGCGCAGCTCCCTGCTGAGTGAGTCGGCGATGGTGTTCGTTATCCCTGCCAGATGAAAGTTCATCAGAAACATCCCTTGGGCGACGGCCCAATGCCACAGATTCTGGGCTTCCTTGGAGAGGGAGGGGATCTGGTTCCTCCCTGCTTCCGGATGTAGAACATCGTGGTGGTGTTGTCGGTGAATATTCTCACCACCTTGCCCTTGAGGGACGGGAGAAAGGACCCGAGGGCCCAGAACACTGCACGGAGCTCCAGGATGTGGATGTGGAGCATCTTCTCCTCCGGGAGCCAAAGGCCTCTTGCGTGAAGATCTCTCGTGTGTGCTCCGCACCCTTCCAGGGAGGCATCCGTTGTCACTTATCTGGTGGGATGGGGTCTGAAAGTCTGTGCCCGCCGTCAGAGGAGCGCAGGTGCCCCACCACCGGATCGCTTGACGGAAGGTCTCGTCGAGCGGAATCCCGTCCTCGAAGCTGCCCGTCGCTTGGATCCAGCGGGAGTCGAGGAACTCTTGCAGAGGGCGCATCCGAAGCCTGCACAGGCACACAATATATATGCAGGACGACATCATCCCGAGGAGGGACTTGATGGACCTCACCCTGGCCACGTCCGTGGCCAGCAGACGCTGCACCTTGCCCAGGATGGCCTTAGTCCTTTCTTCCGACGATGAGGCCAGGCGTGCCACTGTGTCGAGCTTTGCTCCCAGAAACAGTGCGACTTGCGACGGGACCAGGTGGGATTTGGGAAAGTTGTAGAATCCCAGGTCCGAGAGCAGCTGGACGGTCTTTGCTGTGTGATCCACGGTGAGCTCCCTTGTCCCTGCTCGGATGAGCCAGTCGTCCAGGTAGGGGTAGACGTGTATCCTCAGCAGGCGCAGCCGCGCCGCCACTGGTGCGAGGCACTTGGTGAACACCCTGGGTGCCGACTTCAATCCGAACGGGAGGGCCTTGAACTGGTAGTGCCGTCCTTGGACCACGAACCTGAGGAACGTTCGGTGACCTTTCAGAATGGGGATGTGGAAGTACACATCCTCCAAATCCAACGACGACAGGAAATCGCCCTCCTCCAATTGTCCAAGCACGTGCTGGAGGGTGACCATCCAGAACTTCTGTGCCTTGATGCACTTGTTCAGCCGTCGCAGGTCCAGGATGGGGCGCCATCCTCCTGTCTTCTTTTTTACTAGGAAGTACCTTGAGTATACTCAAGAGCCCCGGAGCCTCTTTGGGACGAGCTTGATGGCACCTTTTCTGAGCAACGCCCTCACCTCCAAAAGTAGTTGAGGGATGTGATTTTCCTTCCTGACCACGGGTGGAATGCGGGGGCACTTTTTTAGAAATTCGAAGGTGTACCCCTGGGCCAGGGCGTCCGGCACCCAACGGTCAGTGGAGATGGACTCCCACACGCTGACGAACTTTGCCAGCCAGCAAAGTGCTTCGGTGGGGGCCCGACCCCGCTGTCGGTTCAATCTTGCTTGGAGGACGCCTTGCTGCCTTGGCCTCCCTGGCGATGACGGCGCCTCCCCCCCCCCCCCACCCGACTTGCCTCGTCCTCTATAGGCTTCCTGCGACGAGGAGCGGGCCGCTTGGCGGTACGTAGAGGAGCCACTGCCGAATCCCTTGGAGGCCCCCTGCTTGCCTCCGGTGCTCCGAAATGACGGCCTCCGTTGCCGGAGAACGCCTAGGGCCCTAGCAGTCTGTGTCCGCCTTGATGGCTTGGAGGGAATCATCCACCGTTTTCCCAAACAAGTTGTTCCGGTCGAACATCATGTCCAGCACCTTGGCTTGTACATCCTGGCGGAAATCCGTCTACTTGAGCCAACCTCGTCGTCTAAGGCAAACGCTGTTGCCTAGCTGGCGGAAACCGTGTCGGCAATGTCCGTTGCCACCGTAATGGCGTGGTCTGACGCCACTTCGCCTTCTTGCAAGATCTCCAGGGCCTAGGGCCTCGGCCCTCTTGTCATCCGGTAGGAAGTCCAACAGGGGGGGGGGCGATCTTGTACCATAACTCCCTGTCGTAGCGGGTCACGATCGCGAGGGCGTTGGCCACCTTAATCGTTGTTGCCGCCGACGAGATAACTCGTCCCATTGCGTCCAGCGTCTTCCCTTGGCCGTCTGGCGGGGAAGTTCACGTTGAGCCGGATGCGCCCCACCCCCCCCCGCAGTTTCTTCTTGGCCGCCGCTGAGATGACCGAGTCCGGGGAAGGCACAAAGGGGCCGTGTCGGGGAACCGGTACTACTTCTCATACCGATCCTTCTTGGCAGGCGTCGTAGACTGGTTCTTGAGAAGGGTGAGACCTTCATCCCAGATGTCATCCAGCAGAGGCACGGCAAGGACTGACTTCCTCCTGGCCTCGCGCCGTTGGTAAAGGAAACCTTCCTCCTCCTCTTCGGGGCAGAGCTGAAAAAGCTCGGATGCCCTGGCGATCGTTGCATGGAAAGATCCGATCTCATCGGACGGGGAGGCCCGGGCTGGTGATGGGAGCTCTGTCCCGTCGTCGTCGGTACCCGTCGTGGCCGTGTCTGTTCCTGTGTTATCCCCAGGGACGGGGACGTCGGTAAAGGCTGAGCAGGCCGCGAGGGCTGAGAAGGCGGGGCTGGGTGGATCCGTCTTCTCTTGTTCGGGGGGCTTCCTGCCGGGACCGTCTCTGGTTCCTCCGTCAGACCTGGTACCGGGTACTCTGTCGGTGGTAAGGGGAATCTCGTCCTCATCTCCGAACATAAGGATTGTATTGCCAACAAAATGGCCGCCGAGTTATCCTGCGGCTCCGGAAGCGACGGTTGACTAGGACCCTCGCCGGTGCCGCTGTCACTCTCGTCGTCACCCACGTTGGGATCCCTCCCGTGGGGACGGGCCTCTTCGACACCCTCATCGAGGCCCTCTAGGACTTCTGCCAGCTCCTCCTCGGATGTTGTGTCAATGTCCACAATGGCCACAAGCCCCCCCCTCTTTTTCCGCCGGGATCATCACGGGGGTCTTTTCGATGGGTATGAAAGAGGCTTCCCTCCGCGGAGGGAGGGAGACTCTGGGCCCCGAGGTCACCTCCACTGGTGTAGCCTCCACAGGCTGCGCCAGGGCCGCCGCGACTCCCTCGATAGAGGCCTTGGCCGGGTGAATCAAGGCATTCAACGCCTTAGGCGCGCTTGAGGCCTTCACCTTGGGGGGAGGGTCACCGTCTCACTCCCCCTCGGCCGAATCCTTCGAGATCGACCGGGCCTCTCCAGAGGTTTACCCGGGTTCTCAGATTTCCTCTTCCCTGAACCAGAGCTTCGGCTCATGGTTGAGGGTGCCGGGGAAGGCACGCCCTGCCTGGCAGCCGAAGAGCCCGACCGTTCGGCGCTCCCGGTGCCCGCGGACTCGCGGTGCTTTGCCTTCTGTTGGGCGCCCGTCGCCGGGGCACCCTCACAGGACTTAGAAGACCGCTTGTTCCTGCAAAACGCAGTGTCCTTCTCCACGTGCTTTTTGTCCTCATGAAGACAGTAGAGACAGTTCGAATGCCCGTCCTCCTTGAACACATTCTGTAGCTGGCATCCAGGGCAAACCCTGAACAGCTTTCCGGGCATCGAGCTTCCTTTCTCCTGGGCCATGTCTGGGTAGGCCGCAGAAACTTCTGGAATTCCCCAAGAAACGTAACTCGACGAAATCTTCACACTTGAGGGGCGTAGAAAAAAAAAATCAGACACGGATACCCATTAATCGGATGTAGAGACGGTGGAGCTTGAGGCTCTGTTTGACTGAAAAATGAGAAATTCTCTTTGAAAAAAGCGCAAAAACGCAGCAAAAGCTCGAGAGCTAAACACGAGGACTCCCAACACTTGAGCGTGCAGTAAAAATCTGAAGATGGCTGCCAGAAGTGGGGCTTAGGGTGAGGGCAGTAATTGGCTGGGGGCAGTCTGACCCAGAGACCAGTGATTGGTTACTACTGAGAAAGACAGATCAGAAATTAAACTGATACTGATTTTTTCTTTACCGAGGTTTCCCAGCCTGATGACGGGGAATATTCATGAGCATGTGAATCCATGCCAGACCCCATGATGGAGAAACAAAGGACCCTCCCTAACAATATTGCCACACAGCCTATCAAGGGCACGCCAATTATTGCGAGATCGCTGGTAGCGCACGTGACGGATATTGCTGATTTAATCACCACAGATAACTTAAGACTCCTTGGCCATTACCGATTCCTGGCTGCATGCTGCAACTGGACCGGCACTTATACTCTCGGTTCCAGACAACTAAGAGTTGACAGAGCACATACCAGAGGAAGAGGGATTGCCATCATAGCTAAAATCAAGCCTAGATATCAGGTTAGTTACTATGCCTAAATTCTCATCCTGCGAACTACTAACAGCCAAAATACCAATCGACAAGTCCCACACTATAACTAGCCAGTTAATATATAGACCCCCGGGTCCCATTGGCACCTTCAAGGAAGACTTGTTGCCAATAATAACGGACAATGTCAAAACATCTTCTCAAAAGCTAGTACTCAGTGATTTCAATCTAGGATTGAACGACCCAAATGATCAGCAAGCACTAGCAGTCGCCAACACCTTTAGAGAACAAGGCTTTAACTTAAAAATCTCCCTACCCACCAACATTAAAGGCAGGACCCTTGACTGGGTAGCCGACCTTAACTGTGGCACTATAATTACTGCCATCAACCCCCAATCCTGGACAGATCACCACCTTCTGTCACTCACCCTACCAGTAAATATGTAAAAAAACAAACTAAACTTGGTAGCACTTGTGAGGAACCTCGGCAGAGCCGGTAGTGGAGGAGTAATGGTCTGTGACCGCCCTCTTCGTCCCCTCGACAGAAACGGTACAACCACAACCCAGTGCTGACCTTAGCCTCAACCAGAGGATCCTCTGGGTTTAACCCGGTACGTAAAGCTCCCTCAAGAGGGGCCTTGAGCCGTGGCTCGGTATGGAAAGCTCCAGAAACAGACCTCAGGGCGTACCCCCGGTGTCAGTGTGGAAAGCTCCAGAAATGAAGACCTCAGGACGAAGCCTGGTATCCAGAGCCACATACAAACTGGGCTTAAACTTAGCCCCCATATGGTGAACCTCAGAACGATGTCCGGTACTGGCAGGTCGGCTGCAGGAACCCTCGGATAACACTCTGGTACGCCTATTAGGACCCAGGGGTAGCCCTGGTGACAGAGCTACACAAGCCCCCCCCCCCAGACCTGGAAGAACCTGGGAAGGTGTCCCCTAGCCGGGGCGCCCTAACAAGTAAAGAACTTACCGGGCGTTTCTATTAGTCGATGAAAAGCTGGAAATTAGGTGGAGGAACGTGCTGAAACACCACCCCCCACCGAAGAAGACAATGCTGGAGTGCCCGGACGGAGAGTGATTTGCGGTAGATGCACAAATCCCAACAATGTTCCAGGCCTAGGCACTCCAAGCAAAGAGTGGGGAACCGCCCTAGCGAAGCAACGTTCGCATGAAGAACAGGACACAAATCCCAAAAACTAATTTTGGAAAATAATTTTTTTCACCTTGACAATGATAATCACCAAATAAAAGTTTCTATAGGGTCGAAATGTTCCCCATCTTCCCCAGTTTCCTAGAAGAAATATGTATATATCATGATCAGACAAATTTAATTAAATGGGCACGTTACATCGATGACATTTTAATAAGGGCAGGTACTCAAAATTAATTGAAGTGATTTGTGGACAATAACCCAATTACCTTAAATTCACAGTGACGTGATCAACAAAAAAAGATTATTTTTAGATTTGGAGATACATATTGTGAATGATAGGATTGAAACTGAAACAACCTAATGTCAACATGACACTCTTTGCTTCAAGCTGCCACAAAAAAGTATCAATTATATTGGTAGGTGAATTTGTGAGAGCCAAACAACTGTAGAGAAGAAAAGACATTTAAAGAACAATGTGGGACATCGAGATAGATTTGTGTAAAGAGGCTACAAAGAAAGGGGCATCAAAATGCAGAAGCAAAAACCAAAAAAGGAAAGACTTAATACCTCAAAACAAAAGCAATGTGGAGATGATTGGCAAATGTATGTTCATAAAGAAATGCAATTTCCAAAGTAGTCAAATATTTAGAATTTTGAATAAATATTGGAATACTATACTTCTGGTTAAAGAGCTCTGAAAATGTATTAACAAAGAAACAGTTTTCACTAAAGCAAAAACAATGAGGAATATGATTTATTGTATGTGGTAGAGCAATGTACAAATTGAAAATATATTGGACTAGAATTGTACAAAAATGCAGAACTGAAAATTTCTTTGTCAAAAAGGTATACATATAAATTTAAAAACAAAAAATAAAAGGATTAAGAAACTAGTGACAAATAATTATTTTGAAAGAAAGTACTAATTTAGTAAACTGCGCAAATGGGCAGTTCATGAAATTGTGTAATTCATTACCGTTTGTACGAAAGTAAAGCTAGGTGACAGCACAAAATGAAAAAAAACAAGATGCTCTAGTGTAGGTTTGGTTTATATTCAGGTCAGTCATGGGGGTGTACTCAAAGAAGATCTATTCTTTTTAATTAAGGATGGAAAACTACTGGCACAATGCAATCGAAGCAAAACCTGAAGTGTGATCTATCCTTCAGTGTGTAATGTTGAAAGTAATGTGCATAGGGGATTTGGGGGTTGAGGAATAATTTATTATACACCAAGCTCTGTTTGCTTTAAGATAAAACAATCTTAAAATGGTGATACATTATTTAGGCATGGATGTCATGAAGTTTGGTGACTGCACCTTGTCCTGAAAGGCTGAAAAAAAAATGGGTTTGCTTAGAAGAACAAGTTACTTTCTTACCTGGTAACATTCTTTCGATGGGATGGTCAGACGACGTATTCCATATCTATGACAGGTAAGAAGCACAGCTGTGGTGATTACCTGTCTGATAAGGAATATGCCGGAGGACCCAATCCCCTCGAAAAAGCATTATCATTACATCAAGATTGCTTCTTAAATTTGAGGGACACTATGACCTATGACATTTAAGGCACCGAAATCTGTGGTTTCACCATGAGGAAAGATACTTGTTCAGCAGGATGACACAAGTTCAATCCTTTAGTAAAATAGTTTCAAGGCCTATATGAATGACACCTTGGGTTTGGGACTCTGGAATAACCTCTCAATCATGCAGTTACTGAAACATTTTCAAAAAGTTACTGAACAAGAAAACAGAAGTATCAGAATGTGACCATTTTGGAATGGCTGCAAGTGAAAACTTCACTACAAACATGCAGTTATTCTAAAACTAGAACTTACACATTCCAGCCTTTTGATTATCTATATATTTCTGGCACTAGGGCACTACTTCATCCCACATTTCAAGGGCTACATAAAATATGCCCATTGCCTTCTGGGTCCACAATCTGTTAACATCTTAGAGACATAATGAAAAGGGCATATTGAAACTTACATGCCATGTGGCCGGGAGCTGGGCCAGGTACCATCTTTGTTACGTGTCTCCATGATGACTGTCTAGAAGACACAAGTGAAACCTGCAGGTGAGGACTAGGCAGAAGTACCACAGACCCAGGTAAAACAGCATACAATTGCTGAACAAGTGAAACATGCATGGGGACAGAATGGAAACTGGAGTGATATAGTGGGGGGCAGGAGAGAGAGAACCTTCTGCACAAGGCCAATGCTCATTCAAGGGGTCTTTTTTTAAAAAGAGGTGCTTTAACTTGCTGCCATTCCATGTCTTGGCCCTGAAGAGTAGCAGGCAGGGCACAGACAGCTAACAATAACAGAATTGAGTATTTAACAGAGTTCTGTAAGGGTGGTCCTCTGGTGTGAGGGGTCAATACTCAGTAACATTTTATAAGATGTAGAGGGTAGTTTGGAAGAAAAAACAAAAAAGAATCACATAGCCGTTGTTTGCCAACATAATGCAGTGAAGGGGGAGGAAATCTGTTGACAGGTAATAGGGTTATTGTCTTTGTGCATACTTTATGGCTTCTCAGGAGGATCTTCAGAGGGGAGTATAGTCCACACACCCCGTTTCATCGTTCGTCTCTTTCCTAAGAGGAACACACTCATACAAGCATTAACACAGGTATTACCTGCCCCGTGCTGAGACAGGCATCCAAAACCGTCATGTAAATGTTCCTTAGCCTCTCACAAGAGCCGTCTGAGTTCTTCACCCAAAGCCGTGTCTCTTCATCTGCTGGTAATGAGAACAGACGTCTGGCTTCCTTCAGCACGGTGTCTACAGAAAGAGGATACGTTCCATCAGTGATGTGAGAGAATAGAGCCCCAACTGAAATCCAGTAAAGGTCTGAGGTTGACGAAGAAGGAAACAAGCATTGGCCATGCAAACAGTTTTTGCTTTTGTGAAGGCATTTGCCAGGCACTGCCATAATGTTACTAAATGGCCATTAGTGGTAGCATCTGCACAATCAGGTGAGCACCTTGACACATAATAGCAGGGCTTGGCAAATTCCCATCCAACACCTGTACACAAGCCAAAGGAGTTGGGGCTGCCAATACTTGTTTTTAACAGGATGCCAGTGCAAGGAAAGGCATACAGACATTTGTATTACACTAGTAGCACATATACAGCACCAACCAATTAAGGCCTTAACTCTCAGAAGACTACTTTGGAAATAACACTGGCAGGTACTTTCAGCACAAGGTTTGTTATTGCTTGATAAAGTTAGCTCAAGGAGATCCCAAGAGGATCATTCCCTACACCGTGAGCCAGGGAAGGTCCACACTCGCAGGAGCAGCGCACCGTCCATATTCAGCATTCCCATTCCCAGGAGGTAAGCCTATATGGCTCTTGTGCACCTCACATAGTTGGACGCTAAGCGATTTCATATTTTAGGCGATACGCCTTATTCTTAATCCAAAAGGGCCGACTTATTGCTTACAGCAGGGTTTTCATCTTTTCTGATACTACGACTGCGTCTCCACGTTTGCATTCCTGCAATCACGTTTGTCTCAGACCTGTAAAGATGGCCGCCACGGTACCCGGTCATTGCATCTAAAACAAAGCATTGACAAAATAAAACAATGAATGCATTTTTTTCAATGGTAAAGGGTTTAGTAAAAATGTGTTTTAAACCATTAAAAAGGGGGTTGGGGGGGCTCCCATAAAAATGTTTTTTAAGGTGCTTTGTCAATGCTATGGTTTGTCGATGCTATCACTATGAACTGCCTGTCACCCAAAACTCGGTCTGTTTGTGCCTCTCATCGACCTGGCAACCACCGATTCGAGCCAATAGGCAGCCTGACCTTCCATTGAACCCGGAGGACCGGCGAGCGTAAGCCAGCCCGTCGGTCGAAGGCCTTACTTCAAAGGCTCTTGTCCAAAGCTGTCGGAGCCGGGAGCAGCTGGAGTAGCACCTGGAGACTCTCAGGCACCCTACGTGACGAGCCTGTGGTAACTTGAGGCTTCACTGGTAAGCCATCACATCTCCTCCAAGCTTGCCCCACCCCAGACCTACGTGCATGCTCCCACGCATCCATCTAAAATAAGATTTGTGCCACAGCACGACCCCAACATGCCCAGGAGGATTAGCAGCCTTACCCGGTTGGCGTAATGCGGTTCCACAACTTCGTCCTAACCGCCAATCGCTGATTATTATCCCGCCGGATATCTCCCCCACCAAGCTCATCATCAGAGCCACCATGGGCGCGACCATCCACCAATTACTGTGTGAGTTCACCCCCGCCAAATATTGTACATCGGTCCTACGCGTTCTGCTCCAGCTGCCCACAAATTACAGACCAAACCTCAATTTATGCGATATCCTGCACGCCAGTGATATTTCAGTATTCTCTGTATGCTGTTTGCTGCCATCATTCTTAAACTTGTTGCTTTTGGCCCACCAATGTTAACCTAATGCATGCTGTTAGTAAATAAATCATGTGTATTGCGCCTGTTAGTGATACCCTCCAGTGCACCCTGCGCTCTGCTAGACTCTGAACCATGCTGCATACGCCGCACCAAGAGTTATTCCACTGCATAATGTTGCTTGTTTGATGCTAATTGTGCACATTCTGCAGTATATTGCCCTCTAGGGACCTCCCAGTGTATACTGTATACCACCTACCACTAGTAACCAATTCCTTCTGCATACTGTTCACAAGTAACATCCCATTGCTCACTCCACCTTTCTTGCCGTTAAAGTACAAACATGTAATTTATTGCCTACCAGTGATAACCTAGGGCATGCGGTACTGTGCTCATCAACAGCTTTCAAATCATGTTGCATGTGGTTCACCAGTGATAACACTGCTTATTAGCGACTACCCAGTGTGTATTGTTTTATGCCTGCCGCCAGTATCCCAATCCTGATGTACATCACTCACACTCCAGCTAGCCCTTACCACTTCCTGCCCACCTACTGAACCAAACATAGGTGGGCAGGAAGTGGTAAGGTCTAGCTTGTTAATGCAGCCGAGTGCAGGTTGCTTTGAGTTCTGACTGGGCAAAACTATGCACTATGCACTGGCACGCAGGATGAGCTCCGATTTAGATTCTATCGGCAGGCTAAAGCAGAAAGCGCTGGGTGAACACCGGTAGGAAATATGCAGCGTGAATTGAGGTTTAGCCATGCCCAACTCTATCCCATGCCACCCTGCATTTTTGGCCTTCCGCGGGAATGCTGAGTATACTGCTCTTTGTCCCCCTCTGTTAATCTTTAACAGGCATTACTTGCGCACCACTGACACACCCTAACAGGTCACACCCCCTCCAACTATGCACCCGACGGGGGGGCGTGGCTAAGCAGCCATGCAGTAGGGCACGATTCCTGTGGCTCCTGTGATTCATACATGATTCTATCCAGAGGAGGCTGTTTAAGCAAGCCTCAGTGTCGGTCGTTGCAACACTGAGTGAAGGAAGCAGGCTTGCTCAGTAGGGCACACAGAGTCTTGGATGTGCCTTATTAACAGTGCACTACTATCCGAGTAAAGTCCAGGCCCTGACTCATGGAAAAAAATAAAGATGGCGGCGCAGAACAAAGGGGAGCCTGCAGAGCGCTCAAAGCTGGGGGCATGTCAAAGCCTCCACAGATGCGGATGCCAGGAGACAGCAGCTCTGTAGATCAGCACAGGGCTGACAACAAAAGTTGAAGCGCTGCAGGCCGTTCATGCATTAAGACTCCAGAAACAGAGGACTGCACCGTACGTCACAGGAGTGACTCAGGTACTTAGTACAGCTGGGACCGTGGAGGTGTTTCTGGAGGACGCAGGCACAAGCGAATGAAGTGTGCCTCGGATCAACGGATCATAACCCAAGTCTTCATAACCCTAATGATGCAAACGCCTCCCTACTCAATGACGCCATCACCCAACTAGGTCTTACACAACGTATCAACAAGCCTACACACTCCAAAGGCAGAACTTTGGACTGGTTGGCCAACACCAACTGCAACATCTCCCTGATCAACATCATACCTTGCGCCTGGACAGACCACCATCTAATTACTTTCACCATACCCAAAGACACAATAAAAAGCGCACCTACAACTACTGCACCACAAATTAGGTCTAGGAACAAGCATAACATAACCTTAGAGAATTTAAGACCCCTACTACATCCGATCAACACACACACTATTACTAATTCTACCCCAACCCACCTAGTTGAACTTTAGAACGCATTAGAAGAAGCTCTAAACATCATCCTCAATGACCACACTCGTTCAGAATCCAGCGCCACCCAACCTAACTGTCCCCCCTTCCATTTCTCCTCAGTCACAGAGGACAAAGTAGTTAACATAATTGCAAGCCTAAAACCCTCCAACTGTAAAGGTGACCTGTGCCCTGCCTCAGTTATCAAGGATGGGGCCAAAGATCTAGCTACATTCATCACTACCCTGATCAATTTATCATTTAAGAACGCATCGGTCCCAGACAACCTTAAAGAGGCGTGGGCCTACCACTACTGAAAAAACCAAACGCAGACCCCAATATACCAGCCAACTATAGACCCATCACGACTGTCCCCTTCCTCCTGAAAATACTAGACAGAGTGGCATACCTCCAAATACGACAACATTTGGAAGATAACCTCCTAGGTCTGCGATAATCTGGCTTTAGACCCAGGCATGGGACCAAAACAGCCCTCCTGGACCTATAAATCCAAATGGATGAAGCTAAAGACAAGGGCAAATTGGCCATCCTGCTCTTGTTGGATCTGTCTGCAGTCTTCGACCTGGTCGACTATCAAATTTTGACCAAACACCTCTCTGCGGCTGCCGCATTCTCCCAGAATGCCACCAATTGGATTTGGTCCTTGCTCTCTGACAAAACGACCAGGGACTTCGCCCCTTCAGCCGCGGCCGACCCTGTCCCAATCCAATGTTGAGTCCCCCAAGGGTCCTGTATTTCCCCCACGCTTTACAACATCTTTACTAAGCTACTCTTTGAACGCCTTGACAACCTGGGTGTCACATATACTAACTATGCTGACGATACCCACGTCGTCCTCACACTCACCGGATGCTATGAGAAAGATGTTGCAAAACTAAATGAAATCTACCTTAAAATCCAAGCATGGATGGCCACCCATAGCCTTTGCTTAAACGACAAGACGGAACTACTGATTGTGGGTTCCCAGGCCCGTCTTAACAAATTTGACCCCCGGTACCATTCCTTCACCATTGATAGAAATATAATAAAAGTCTCTAAAGAAGTCAAAACGCTGGGTGTGTATCTTGACTCCACACTCTCGCTCAAAAAACAAAACCACCACCATCTCATCCACAGCCTACACCAATAAACTTATCAATGCCTGTAAACCATTTTTATTCATCAACAGTTGCCTTACACTGGCTAGAGCCCGGATTCTGTCCAGATTGGATTATTGCAACACACTCTTTCTTGGTTCCACCAATAACAATCTGAACAGATAGGTTCTCCAGAATAACGCACTCAGATGTGCCTTTAATCTTCCCCGCAAAGCTCACATCTCCACCTTCAGAAAGGAAGCACACTGGCTTCCTATTTGCGACAGAATTAAACTACGTTCACTTATTACACACAAATGCCTCTCCCCGGCAGCCCCACGTTACTTATCAGAAAAATTCACCAGACAAAGCACCTCCAGACTGACCAGATCCCCATACCTGCACCAACTAAACATTCCTAAATTCAACTTGAAAACAGCAGGGGGAGCAAGTTTCCTGGTGCTAGCCGTAAAATTCTGGAATGCACTTCCTACAGAAATTAGAGCTGACTTCGTCTTGGTCATTCAGAGCTAAAGTGAAGGCTCTGCTCACGATTCGGGAATAGTTGGCCATTTATCTTCAGCTAACTCCTCCTTATTGCTACTCAAGTGCCTTCCATAGACTTCGACCATTCTGTAACCCAGTCTGCCACATTACTCTGGCACCATCTTCTGACTTGGACCATCCTGTAACCTGGTCCCTCATGCTACTCTTATTGTATTTATTACTATCATCAAATTTGTATGTGCAACCTTCTATAATCTATGCTGTCTACAAGTCTAATGCACCCAGTTACCCCAGGGTTTGGCTGCGCTATACAAATAAACTAAGCAAGACTGGACATGTCTTGGGCACCTGTTTGGCCAAACTATACTGACTGTGAGAGTGAAGGCAGTACCAATACAACTGAAGGGCCAAGCAAGCACAGCGAGGAATTACTCAAAAGTGAGGATCCTCATTAGGTACACGACCAAGTGCCCATGTAGTGTTATGATAGGAGCTTGATACTATGGATAAGTCGGGGTCCTGCAAGAACAGGTGTGCAACCCGGAGGAAAGAGCAGAGGATGCAGAAGGAAGGGTCAGAGGCAACAATGTAAGAATTATTGGGCTCCCAGAAGGAGAAAAGTGGTCGAACCCAACCAACTACATAGAGACTCTGCTGCTGCATGAAGGCCGTCAGCCAAGGTTTAACGGTCGAAAGGGCGCATAGATCATTGATGAGGAAACCGCCGCCATGTGCACCGCCAAGGCCAAAAATAGCTTGGATACTGAACTACCGAGAGAGAAAAGATCCTAGAGCACATACGTAAAGGAGGTACGAGCCAAAGGGCGTCTGCCACAATAACAGCATACCTGGAATATACCTTACTAGTACAGAAGCAACAGATGAACTATATTAAGTCAAAAGAAGACTGCGAACAGCGAAACTAAAGTATAATTCAGAAAGGTCGTGCCATTTTCTTTGTTAACCCTGAAGATGCATACAAAAGATGGACACAGAGAATTTACCAACCGGAACAGAGACCGGTGTGAGCGGAGAAGGAGAAACACAAGGAGAAAGCCAAAGCAATTAAATAGCAACAGACATCTGCAACCGCAGGACAGGGAGGTGGTAGAACCTACAAAAGGATGCCCCCGGAATAGGATTTGCTCATACAAGAGCCAATAACGTGGTGCCATTTAAGATCGCACTGCGCAGGAACGTCCTGCATCTCAGACTGGATTTGCTTTTTCGGATACTAACAGTTACGTATCCGCCCACCGCGCTCCATGCACCAGGACGTGTCACTGGAATTAAGGCGAGAAATGGGGATGCCGAGCGCGAGGTAGAGCTGTTGGAGGGGTGGGGAGAGTTGGGAGTTAGCCTATATGTCCACATCAAATACGCTGAATAAAAACACTAGACTGCATGTGTGTGTTACAACTTGAGTATGATGGGGGAACTAGCATCCTAGAACGTCAGGGGCTTTAATAGTTCTATTAAACGGAATACAAATATGACTTAACTAAAGTGCCAGAAAACGGACATTGCGCTTCTGCAAGAAACGCATCTCACTAAAGAGGAAAAAGTAGCCCTGGCTAAAAAATGGAGAGGCATAAGGCTAGGCTCAGCATACTCTGCATTCGCTAGGGGAGTATTAACATAGGTGGCACCGTCGGTACCTCTCTGAGGGTGCTCGAGTCTTTTCAGATACAGAGGGCACGATGTTGGTATTGCAGGGTCGGCTGGAACACAGTATGTATTATCAACACACATGCACCTAACTAGGCAACAGCAGGACACTTCCGCACTTTATACCCATTAATAAGTCCACATATAGACAGCACATTGCTATGGGGAGGAAACTTTAATTGTATACGCAACCCTACACTAGATAGATCTGACAAGTACACCCACCCTGCCCAATAGGGCAAAGCACTGAACACATTGTTGCAAGCATTCAAACTCTTGGATATATGGTGGACACTGCACCAGTTGATCCGAGGATATTCGCATTATGCTGCTAACCAGTAGCTGTACACTAGATTGGATTATGTTTTCACAGGCGAAGAAACCCTGGGTGAATTCGAAAAGGCCGAATACAAAGCAAGGGTGTTGTCAGATCATGCCCCACTAGTGGTTACATGGTGGGCTTCTCCCCCTGCCCCCGAAAAGAATGCATCCTGACATGAAGATTGAGAAGTGAGTCTCTGAGGGACGGAGCATTCCGGGAACACCTACAAGAGGGAGTGCGGGACTATTTTACACATAATACAGGTAGCGTGGCATCACCAGGAACACTATGGGAGGCATTCAGAGTAGTGATTAGAGGGACAGCAATTGCCAAAGCAAACAGTGCAAGCCGCAATAGAGAGGGACTTGCGTAAAGCGGAATCCAAATTAGAGGCCATAAATGGTCAGGAGTACCAGCCCAGGGAAACCGCTCGAGAGGCCGTTGCCCTATGCTAGGCAAGATTGTGTGCAGTATCCTTTGGAAGACCACAGCAACCTTGGCCTCCTGGCAATAGGGAACCCAACCTTTGGTATCAGTAACAGGTTGGTAGTGCGGCTGAGCAGCCAGGCTATCTCAAGAGGGGTCAATGTGAGCAGTAGGGTTGTAACACAAGAGTTTCACAGTGAAAGGTATTCAAATAACACTTATACTCAAGGTTTCTTGATTAAACAATTATTAATTTAACAGTAAGTTAGAATAAGCCTTCTTCAGAAGGGAGCAAAACATGTAACAATTAGAATATACTTCAAAACACTTGTTTCTTTAAATCAGATGATACCCATTGGGGGATGGCACACAGACACTTCCTACACCCTCAGGTGACAAATAGCTAGGACACTGCACATTGATTTATCACTGGCACATCTAGAGCAATACTGAGGTCAGCGTAAAGGGTTTGATATGGGAATAAAACAAAGGTTGACAAATAATTCATGAACTGGTAAATACTGTTAAACCCCTCCAATGCAAAGTAAATTAACCCTATCCTGGAGGAAAGGCAAGAACACACATTCAGAGATAGAAGAGTCTCTCAGGGAGCCAGGATACTCAATGTTAGTTGAACACAGTCAATGGGAGCTGAAGATCTTCTTTGCAGGCGAGTAAAGGTCTTGCACAATGTTTTTAGAAAGGTTTGTAGAAATAAGATTGACTTCAAGGGCCACAAGCTGAGAGGCTTGTGAAGGGTAAAGCTGCAAGCCACTCTACAAAGGCAACCAAGACAAGTCTCAACTGAGAGCAAGTAAGGCTATACAACAAGAGGTAAGTTCTTAGACTTTAAAGTACCTTTGGTTAGAAGAAATGGTTCCAGTTGGCTTCTATTCCTGTGTGCCTCTGCAGATCCTGTTGTTCCTGTGCCTCAGTCGTGGGTACAAGAGGGAGGACTTCTGGGGACTCTTGCAACATAATGGGAAGGGCGGCAGCAGCAAAGGTCAAACTTCAATTCAGCTGAACTTCGCGGTTTCAGCTCCTCACGTCTCAGCACATAGCACCACCACGGACTCTCGGATACCACTCTAGACTTTCCCCACATCTGGAGTCCAGCACTCTGTTGAGGTGGCTCAGGCTTGGTCAGTCCTGCTTCAAGGGAGTCGGGAGGATCTTCCTGAGGCTCTGGTCCGAACTTAAAAGTGATGCTCTCTATCTGGTGTTCCTCTCCCTGGCACTTCGGTTCAAGCAGCAGTGGAAGTACAGCCAGCTCCAAGAGGATAACCAGACAAGTTCACTTTGGGGTTGACTGGTCCCACCAGCCCAAGGGGAGAAGTCATCATTGCAGGATTTCTCTAGTCAAAACGAAATGGGAGCTTTAGCACAGCAGCAGGGCTTCAACGGGCAAACCAACGGTCCAGGAGTTGCAGCAGGCGTCTCTTCCAAGTTCTTCTTCGGATTCCTTCGTCCAGTAGTCGACTGCCTTCCAAGCCAAAAAGCATCACCTTTTATGCAGGTTTCTCCCATTCATTCCAGCGTAGCTTTCAATCACACAGTCCTCCAAGGACAGCCCTGCAGCCATTTACACCCTTGGGTGCATTCCTCCAACCAAGTAGACTAAGCACAGGGAGTTTTGGGCACCTCTATCACTTGCTGCCCCTGCCAGGCATGCTGGACTCAGGGGCGGGCTTCACTCGTGAATGCCACCAAAGACAAAACAAACAAAGGGACCAAACCTGGTTTGGCGCGCAAAGTAAATCTCAAGGACCTTTCCAACAAGAAATGCTGAAAAAAAACAAGACTGGGGCCATTTTGACAAAATGGACACCCAAGGGTGCCTTACTGCAGCTGCGAACACATCCTGCAGTAAAAACACACAATGGTAGTAGAAAGTAAACCACTGCCATCAGCCATTAATTGTAGAAAGGGTTAACATAAAGTTCCATGATAAACTAGATAAAGGGGATACTAAGTTACCGCTCCAGCACCCTATGGTAAAATAGTGTGTGCTGGGTCTAGAAAGTTACAAAATGTAAGTAAAGTCAATTTCACTTCACTGCTCTTGGAAACCGCAGTTTCACCAAGAGAAGGTTGTTACGCTCACCTGGTCTCTGCGGAGGCGTTGAGGCACGGTTGCAGCCCTCACGGGGGTGTGGTTGCTCGGGTCCGACTTCGCCCTCTGCGCTTATGTGGTGACTGGTGATAATAGGTGATGCTGCTCGGGACTGCTCCTGCGTGGAGAATAGGGGGCGCGAGTATGCCAGCTTGTATGCCTGTTCCCCTTCCAGAACCCTTCTCCCAAACCGTGGTTAGTTGATTAGTTTTGGCGAGCACTCCATCCTGCTGCTTCTGGCAGGGGCGCTTGTATGATCTGGACAGTTTCTTCACTGGTCCCTTGCACACGGATGTCCAGTCCTGCTGCAACTAAGCCACTATACTTCAGGTAAGTGTTCCTGTTTGCCTTTGTCTTTCCTTGTCTGTTTTTGTTGTATTGTAAAGTGTGTTGTCTTGTATTGCTGTCCGTTCCCCTTCTGATGTTTGCTCTTTTGCTTTCTTCCCTTGCAGGTGATGTTGCCGGCCCGGCAGAAGCTGTAGAGCTTGAGGCGACAGCCGGAGGGAATGTGGAACGAAGCTTGTCTTCTTCTTCACAGGGTCTGAGTTCATGGATGCGGAGTGCGGTGCTGCAGCGTCGGGATCAAGATCTCTGGATATCAGAAGAGGAGTCTGCAGATGAAGCAACGGTTTCTAGGAGGCGAGTATGCAGGAGAACGCCTGGTTTCAAAGGTAAGTAAACTGGACCAAGCGGCGGTGAGCATAACGTTGCACACAAGTTCTCTGGAATAAAGGCTTTCAGCTCATGGAAAGGTATTGTAAAATAAAAGCACTCCTGCACTGAAATAAAGTAAAAGCCCTCCTGCACTGAAATGAAGTAAAAGCACTCCTGCACTGAAATAAAGTAAAAGCACTCCTGCACTGAAATAAAGTAAAAGCCCTCCTGCACTGAAATAAAGTAAAAGCCCTCCTGCACTGAAATAAAGTAAAAGCCCTCCTGCACTGAAATAAAGTGTTCCTGCTCACATCTCTAGATGAGCCTGGCGCCAAAGGCACTAGGACCGAGTCCAACCAGGGCCCCTGTGTTTATAGGTCCCAAAGGGACATAAGTGAGTCAAGTGACCAAGTGACCCATTGCCCCCATCACTAGATGGTGTGGATTTTGTGTTCTGGGGCCTGTGGCCATGACAAAGGTTTTTAAACCTTTGTGAAATCTAAGAGACTTCCCTGTGTCACTGCACTGAAGGTGCTTTGCGTCACAAAGTAAAGATGATGCCTACGGAGTTTGTCAAACTCCAAAGTCAAAAGAGAAACAGAATCAAAATCAGAAAAATGCATCAGTGGGGAAAAAGGTCTCACTCTCTCCAGGTTAGAAATTAAAAGTCCTAAAGTCCAGCAGAAAGAGCTGGGGGTCTCTCAGGTAGAAGGGAATTAACACATTTCTGAGAATTCTACCCAACACCCTAAAGCAGGAGTGCTTAGAACATTGGAATAGGCTGGGCAAGTTGAGTTATAGGAAGTATGCGGAACGGCAGCGTGCCGAAGGCGACAAACCGAGACGTCTACTAGCCTGATTATACAAACGTGAAACCGAGAGAAGCATGATTCGAGCAATAGTAGTGAAGAAGAACAAGTTACTTTCTTACCTGGTAACGTTCTTTCGACGGGATGTTCCTCCGACGTATTCCTTATCTTTGATATACGTTTCCAGCTTGCTGGCCTCGGAAATTTTTTCTCTGTAGAGGGCGCTGCGCGTCGACGTCCGCCGAGTCGATGTCCCTCAACGGCCACCGTATCGGCGCCGACGTCACCATGCCCATAAATAGACACGCGCTGCGTCGTTGCACAGTTCCGTTTTGTAGTATAAGAAAGGCATGCCTGAATTGGTTAGTAACCTTGAAGGAGCGAAAGCTGCAACCACAAGAGAAGTTATCACTGCGGGGATGGATGGGAGGGGCGATAAGGAATACGTCGGAGGAACATCCCGTCGAAAGAACGTTACCAGGTAAGAAAGTAACTTGTTCTTCGAAGGGATTGTGTCCTCCGACGTATTCCTTATATTTCATAGACTCCCATAGCAGTGGTATGTAATTGGAGGAGGGAGTGATAGTGTTATATATCCCTTTAGGGATGGACCGAGTGTAATACGGCTTTGCCAAATCTGGTCTCTTGACTAGTGGAGGAATCCAGGTTGTAAAATTTTGTGAATGTATGTGTGGACGACCATGTGGCAGCCGCACATGTGTCCCGAACCGATACCCCTCCCTGGAGAGCCGAAGAAGCTGCGATACCCCTGGTTGAATGAGCCCTGAGGGTTTGGGGTGGCTCTTTCCCTGCTAGTCTAACATTCCAGGATGACCAAGATAATCCACCTGGAGACGGTTTGTTTTGTTATGGGTAGTCCCAACTTGTGACCAGAGTATCCTACAAACAGCTGGTCTGCTTGCCTGATTCTAGCCATTCTGCTGATGTAAAAGCTGAGAGCTCGCCTAGGGTCCCGCCTGTGTAGCCTTTCCTCCTCTTTCCCCGGATGGGGAGGTGGGTAGAATGAAGGCAAGGTAATTTTCAGAGTAATATGGAATTCAGAAACTACCTTTGGGAGAAAATTAGGCTTCACCTGGAGGACAACCTTGTCCTTGTGGAAGATTGTATGTGGGTGTTTACAGGAGAAAGCTTGAAGCTCACTCACCCTTCTAGCCGATGTTAGTGCTACATGTAGGACAGTTTTAAGTGTGAGAAATCTTAATGAGCAAGAGTGAAGTGGCTCGAATGTAGTGCCCATTAAGAAGTTATAAGACTAAATTTAAGTCCCATAATGGAACCTGGAATGATTTTGGAGGGTAAACATTAGTCGGACCCTTGAGAAATTGTACCACTAGAGTAATTTTGAAATACGATGGTTCCTCCGCAATGCGCTTGAAGATAGAAAGCGCTGCGAGATAGCCTTTTCCAGTGCCAACTTGAAGGCCTGAGTTTGCCAAGTAGAGTAGAAACGATAGCACCGTTGGTGTACCACATGAAAATGGGTCGATATTCTCTTCCCTACACCAGCTGCAAAACTTGTCCCAACGGCAGCGGTATAAAGACTTTGTTGCTGGTCTTCTGGCCGAAAGCAACACCTCCATGACGTCATCAGGGAGATCCCAATCCTTGTACCTCAACCTTTCAGAAGCCAAGCGTGAAGTTTGAGGGTTCTGATGTCTGGATGGAGAACCTGACCTCCCTTCTGCGAGAGAAGATTCTCTTTATGTGGAAGACTGATTGGAGGACAGATGGACATATCTAGAAAGTCCGGGTACCACATTCTCCTGGCCCATTCCGGGGCAATTAGGATCATGGTTTTCTGGAATCTTCTCAACCTCCTGATCATTTGAGGAATAACAGGGACTGGTGGAAACGCGTAGAGGAGTGGAAACTCCCAGTCCACTACGAACGCGTCTCCCAGAGATCCTCTCGGGGGAAATTCCCTTGAACAGAACAGATTGCACTTCCTGTTGGTGCTTGTGGCGAACAGATCCACCTGAGGGGTTCCCCAAAGGGCGAAGATCTCTTGAAGGACTTCCTGAGCCAGCTCCCATTCGTGGGAGACTGCTCTGCCTGCTCAGAGCGTCCGCTGTCAAATTCTTCTCTCCGGCTAGATGGACTGCCGATAGAGAGATTCCTTCCCGAATTGCCCAAAACCAGAGCTGCACTGCCTCTCTGCACAGTGGTAGTGAACCTACGCCTCTTTTGTTGAGGTAGTGCATGGCCACCGTGTTGTCCGTCATTATCAGGACATTTCTCCCCTGTAATGATGGCAGGAAAGCATTCAGCGCTAGTCTGATCGCTCTCAGCTCTAACAGGTTGATATGTAGTCTGGACTCCGATGGATACCAACGACCGCTGATGGTCAAGTCGTTGGCATGGGCTCCCCACCCTGTGAGCGAGGCGTCCGACTACTGTTATCTCCGGCCATGGTTGCCAAAACAGTTCTCCTTTCAAGATGTTCTCTGAATAGGCCCACCACTGAAGGTCGTGGGCTACCTTGTCCGGAATCCGGAGGAGGTCTGACATTCTCCCTGAGAATTGTGACCACTGACTTCTCAGTGCCCACTGAAGAGATCTCATTCTCAGGCGAGCCTCTGGCACAAGGAAGATGCAGGATGCCGTGAGGCCTAGCAACCTCAAAAAGTCGAAGGCTGGGAGACGTTGGGCATTTTGAAACTTGGTGACCATCTGTAGAATATCTTGAGCCCTCACCTCTGGTGGCAAGGCTTTTCCCAGGGAAGTGTCCAGGACCGCTCCAATGAACTGGAGTCTCTGAGATGGTATCATCTGTGACTTCTTTAAATTGAGGGAGAAGCCCAGTCTGTGAAGGAAGAGGCAGACATAATCTAGCTGGGTCCGGGCCTGTTCCTAAGATACGGCCCTGATCAGCCAATCGTCTAGGTAGCGATAGTAGTGGATCCCTTCCCTCAGACTCGCCGCGCTACCGACATCAGCTTGGTGAAGACCCTCGGGGCGGAGGTCAGCCCAAATGGCAGAACTCGAAATTGATAATGAGAGTTGCCAATTGCGAACCTCAGGTATTTCCTGTGCTTGAGATGGATTGGCACATGGAAATAAGCATCCTGAAGGTCCAGAGATACCAGCCAGTCCTGGAGCTGGAGGGCCTGAAGGATCTGAGAGAGTTACCATCTTGAACTTGTCCTTCCTGAGGAACTTGTTCAATTCTCGTAAGTCCAGGATGGGTCTCAGCCCTCCGTCCTTCTTTGGTATGAGAAAGTAGGGGGAGTACCAGCCCTTGTTCCTGTCCGCTACCGGTTCTATGGCACCTTTCTCTAGCAGGTCCATAATTTCCTGCAAGAGGAGCGGATCTGGAACTTTTCGGGAGCTGTTCCCCGGTGAATGACTGAGGGATGTGTAGAAAGGGTAGGCAGTAACCTTGGGCAACTGTCTCCAACGCCCAAGCATCTGACGTTATAGCCTGCCATTCCGTCAGATGGTGAGTTAACCTGCCCCCTACAGGTGTCTTGTGTGCAAAGGCCTCAGAGTGGTTTGGGGGCGGCTGATGCAGATGCCGAGGGTAAAGAGGCACCTGCTGCTGCTGCGGTCTTAGTACCTTTGACCCGTCCACCTCGGGTGGATCTTCTTTGGCCCCTTTGAGCCGGCTGTCCTCTGCCTTTTCCGAATGCAGAATAATAGCGAAAGGACTTTCCTCTCCCAGAGGTTCCTAAGGGGCGAAAAGGAGTTTGGCGGATAGCAGCTCCTAAGGATTTTGCTGCTGCTTTAGAAGTCTAACTTTTCCAGACTGTTATCAGCCTTTTTTCCGAATAACGAAGAGCCGTCAAAGGGCATATTCAAAAGTCTGCCCTTTACATCTGGAGCAAAGCCAGACTTTCGCAACCACGCATGCCTGCGGATTGTTGTACTAGCCGCCATGGCCCTGCTGATATGGTCAGCGGAATCGATGCCAGTTTGAAGAGACTCGCACATAACATCTTTGCCATCTTGAATGATGTTAAGGAAGGCTTCCTTCTCCTCTCCATCGGGTATGCAGTCAGCCGCTGATGAAGCACACTCCCATAATGTGTGACTGAACCTGGCGAGCGTACAGGTGGCGTTGATGGAATTCAACGCCATACTACAGGCAGCAAAGACTTTCATTGCCATAGAGTCGTACCTCTTGTCATCCCTGTCCAGTGGGACAGTAGGGTAAGCAGTCCTACCGCTGGATGAAGTTGCCGCTTGAACCACCAGGCTCTCTGGGGTCGGGTGTTTTGACAGGTATTCAGGGTCAGCAGCCTCTACCCTATACTTTGTCGACAGTCTTATCGACTGCTGGGATGACTTCGGGAGTCTCCCAATTGGAAGCAATTTTTCTTTGTAGGGCTGCATGGAAGGGGACCACCGGGTCCTCCTGTGGGCCTTTGTCCGATATAGCCGTTAGATCATCCTGTTGGAAAACAGGTGAAGGCGCAGACCAACCCATAAACTCAATTATTCTTGCCATCAGGGTTCTATATGGTGTTTCTGCATGTTCCCCAGGGTCTGGCTTTACAAATTCCACTTCTGGGGAAGTGTCAAGTCCACTGGCCTCATGAAGTGACTCCTGTAGTTCCTTCAGCCTCCTTTCTTCAGAGGTCAAATCCTCTGCAGCAGGCAGTGAGGATCTCTGTAAACCAAATGTTTCTTGTTCAGAGTCTTCTCTTTCTTCATAAATTGAAGAAAGACCAGGGTATTCTCTCTGAAATGGAGTAAAGCCCATCTCTAGGGCTGAAGGAGCCAAACTCAGCGTTATCGGACGAGAAAATGTCGACGTCGTCGACGCCGATGTAACCGGCCTCGAAGGCGCCGAAAATGGCGTCGAAAAAACTGGAAGGGCCCTCGAAGATTTCGAGAGGATCGGGATCCTACTCGAGGGCATCGATGACTGTCTTGGCGTCGTGCCGGAGGCCCTTGAAAACACCGTTGGCTGTGGAGGCTTGGTCCTCTCTTTCATCGGCGTCGACGATGGCGTCGAGTCGATCGACTGATGTGTCGAGGAACCCTTCGACAACGCCGTCGATGGCGCCGGCCCGTGCGTCGAGGGAATCTTCGACGACGAAGGAACCCTCGACGACGGCGTCGAAGACTGTGCTTTCTTACCCGGTGGCTCATTGCGCTCTCGGGTGGAATGTTTCGCCGGGTGCGGCGACTCACAGCGTTTTTATTTTTTGGGTTTTTCACCCAGGGTATCACCCTCAGCTGTCTTCGAGGGGGTCGAGGCCGCGTTCTCGAAGATGCTTAACATTTTCTTTCTGAATTCCTCCCACTCGGTTTGAGAACTGTTTGGTGGGACAGGAAACTCTTTCTGGGGACACCGAAGATGATGAGGAATGGGACCTTCGACGTCTCTTTTTTGAGAGTCTAGATCTCGACGAATGGTGGGAGCTGCTTCGAGATCTAGAATGGGAGTGTTTGACGGCGAGGAGACGAATGCCTCGGCCGACGAAACCTTCGAGGAGGTTTTGGCTGACTTACCTCTCTTGAGCTTCCCCTTTCGCTCCTTCAGGGCTTTCGCCGTCATGGACATACAATCCTCACACTCCGAACAATGGTGCTCGGACCCAAAGCACCATAAACAGACCCTGTGTGGATCCGTTATTGACATTTTTTTTACCGCAGTCTCGACATTTCTCTTGAAGCCGGATCGCGGCATCGTCGGTTCTGATGAAGAAGCCATTGAGAACGATAAGGAATATTCGTCGAATTCGATTTAGATAAACTGACTGTACTGAGCAACGACGTTCCGAGGCCCCACTAAGCGCGGAAAAACGGAACTGAGCAACGGACGCAGCGCGTGTCTAGTTATGGGCATGGGGACGTCGGTGCCGATACGGTGGCCGTCAAGGGACATCGAGGGACATCGACTCGGCGGACGTTGACGCGCAGCGCCCTCTACAGAGAAAATAATTCCGAGGCCAGCAAGCTGGAAACGTATATCAAAGATAAGGAATACGTCGGAGGACACAATCCCTTCGAATGGTAAGTTACGCGAGACACAACAGGATATAAATGAATATTTTTATGATTTTTTTATAAAACATTTCATGAGAAGACGTCAGAAGTCCCAGAGGACGACATAGAAGCTTTGGCGTCAACAGACCTTCCGAAAACTAAATGCAGAAGAGAGGTTTGAAGCCCCTATAACCATTGAAGATGTGGAACACTATATTAAAGGGTTGCCGATGGGTAAGGGTGCAGCTGGACTACGGAGCGAGTTCTACAATGAATTCATAACCAACGTCATGCCCCCACTATTGGCAATGCTGAATTAAGCGTTAGATAAAGGCATTTTGCCGTTGTCGCTAAGGGAGTAAATTGTCCCATCATTGAAGCCCCATAAACCCAAAACTAAATGCGGTTCTTACAGACCCCTCTCGTTGTTCAATGAAGATGGCAAGATATTAACAGCTCTGATGGCTGAAAGGATGAAGCCAGTGATTCACAAACTCATACACCTAGACCAATCAGGTTATGTCCTAAATAGGATCACATGTAACTTAAGACAATTGCACCAGGTCCTCAATCACACACAGGGCAGCACCCGGCTCATGGCAATAACCTCGCTAGACGCCGTCAAAGCATTAAACTCCGATGGCCATGGTTACTGGCGGTGTTGAGAGGTTTCGGAATAGGTTCTACATATATGAAGTGGGTGGAGCTGCTATATAGCAATCCAGTGGCAAGAGTCAAAACAGGCACCACTATATCGGAACTAAGGGGGCTAAGCAAAGGCACTAGACAGGGCTGCCCATGGTCCCCTATGCTATTTATATTGGCCTTGAAGCCACTAGCGGTATACTTTCGGAAATAATTTCATGAGTTAGGCATCAGTATACAGGGTAACACACTTGATCTCTCTGTACGCGGATATGCTTCTTTACCTACAGCACCCGGAGACCAACTTACAATACATACTGGAGGTGGTCAAATGCTATGCCGACCTTTCTGGAATTACTATAAACGCACAGAAGTCATGTTCATTTCCCCTGCCTGGGTACATAGGGAGACCCCAAGGCGAGCTGCCGAAGTTACCGATTAAATGGAAAATGGACACATTCAGATACCTGGGGGTAGACATTTTCCATGACCCAAAAACAAAAGACGTAAAAAAACATGTTACAAGAGGTGGACAGGATAGAGAAGTCCATGGACTTCTGGGCCAAGCTGCCACTTTCACTAACGGGCAAGGCCGCGTTGTTGAAGATGGTGGTGCTTCCAAGGCTGCTTCGTTATTTTACAAATGTTCCATATAATATACCTAAAGCCTTCTTTAGGACTTTAACCACTACCTGCTGAAGTTTCCTATGGCGCAATGCGAGATGTAGAATGTCGGAGAAATTGCAGGGATGGATAAGGGTGCCAGACTTCGAGGAGTATTTTGTGTTGTGCCGGCTCCAATTTGTCACGTACTGGTTGTCAGATGAACAGATCCAAGAGACCAAGTTACTACAACCAGCACGTACCCCATGCTTCCTAAAAGAAATGGTGTGGACCACTGCATCCCGCGCTCCGAGCCCCCACTGTTGCTGAGGTTAGGTAAAACGATGTGGCATAGAGCCTGCCACTTTATGGGCAAGGAAACACCGTACTCACCTCGGATCCCAATGGTGACACTAAAGTGTGAGGATGTACAACTCAGGTTGAATGCCAGGAAATATTGGAAGCCCAGAGGGTTGGTGATATACTAAGAGAGGGGTGACCTGAAGCGACTGCGTCAAAAGACATTGAACTAGGTATACAGGAAGGGCAACACAACACATGCCTCAATCCTTCATAGTATGAGGCTAAAATAGTCGGGGGATAGAGTTCCGTCAGAAGATGGAATGATTGAAACACTCTAGGGCATCGCTGAGGGGGTGACGGGGGGGGATGGTGGGGGGCACGCAGATTATACAAGTTACCAACAAGGCCAGAAGACAACCTAATACAGATTAGGCAGAAGGAGCAGCTGCCGGATGCGGATTGGGACAGGGTCATGGGGTACCACAAGAAAGTGTCCAGGCATGCAAAACTACAGCTGATACAATCATACGTCACTCACAGAGCATACTGAACGCCGAAGAAAATAGCTACATTCGGGAAAGCAACAGAACAGCAATCTCGTTAGAAATGTGGCTTGATCAATGCAGACTTGGTGCACATGTTCTGGGCCTGCACGAAGATACGGCAATATTGCTAGGAGGTAGAGCAGACCTTGACTAAGGAAGGATTAATAACTATTCAGTTTCCTCCACGGCATGCCTGTTAGGAAAATTCCCTAGACCAAAACATGCGAGACATGTCAGCAAATTGCGGGACGTGGAATACATCTTAATGAAGTGTAGGATAGCAATGGGATGGAAATCATGCAATAGTCCAGCGATAAGTGTGGCGCAGCAAGAACTCCAGAAGTGGTCATTGGCAGAGAGGCAGTGTGGCCAAGAGGAACAAAATATAGACTTAGGGGCCTGGAAACATATGTTACAAGTACTGATAGCACCTGCACAGGAGGACACCCAGACTTAGGCACATGCTCTAACACAAGCAGCAAAGTGGCAAGATGTGGATTGGTTCAATGCAGACAGAAACACAGGACAGATACACATTGTAGACGGCATGGGCTGGGGAGAGGAATGGCGGGTGGGAGAGCTTGGACAGATGTATAACAGAAATGTGTAACTTGATGTTGATTACAAGTCTGAGTTATTTAGTTATAAATTAATAAAAAATTGTTTTAAAAAAAAACTATGCACCAGACTACACCTGCTTAGCTCCGCACCCCACACTGTTATCTACACTATCTCAGCAAGGCAGCTAGCACACGCACCCCCAGTGACCAAATACGAAATAGCCCCACGTGACACCTCTGCTGCAGCCTAGGCCTTTAACCTGACTGTCAGCACGACCACTTTGCAGGTGTCCACGCACAGTTATACCTCAAACCACAATATGCCCTAACCTCTGCACTGCATGGCAGGTTTCTTTACACAGATTGGGAAAGGCCTTGCTCGACTTTGGTGTCCCCGGCATTACACACTCCCCTGCCCAACTCCTTTCCTACCTAAAGCTTCCCCCCCTTCCCACATCCAGATTTGCAGCCCAGCAATGTCACTACAATTACCCCCCCAGATCACAGGAAGAGTAGGTGTCAAAGACCAATGCAGCCCCCAGAGGAAGTCGCCCTCCCCCAGCACAAGCCCACCTTGGCCTACCGTCCCATGCTTCGCAATAACATCATGTGAGTGTCTTAGTTCAAGAACACCAGCAACCCTATTCACCACCTCCCACCCATCTTGGGATCCGCAAGGCTATCAAGACTAGCCACCAGGGGAGTTGCTAGGTCTGGAAAAGACCCGGGGCTACGCTGATGTCGGTACTGTTGGGGCTTTGGGGCTAGCTAGTCTTTTGGCTGTAGCTCATGAGATTCTATCCGGGGCTACAACCAAAAGATCAGGGGCTATAGCCCACTTAACCCCCCCCCCCCCAGCAATGCCCCTGCTAGCCACTCTAACCAGCCGTCACCACCCCCCGGTGGCACACTGCGGGCCTGCCCCGTGTTAGGGAGACTTCTCAGAAATTTCCCTTCTACCTTAGAGACCACAAGCTCTTTTTGCTGGACTTTAGGACTTCATTTCTAACCTGGAGAGAGTGAGACCTTTTTCCCACTCTCATGTATTGTTCTTTGATTTGGATTCTGTTTCTTTTGACTGGAGTCCGACAAACTCCATAGGCATCTTTACAGTGGCACAGGGAAGTCTCTTAGGATTCCCAAAGGTTTAAATACCTTCTCTTGGTGAAGCTACTGTTTCCGAGAGCAGTGACGTGAAATTGACTTTAATTACATTTTGTGACTTTTTAGATCCAGGACACACTATCTTACCATAGGGTGCTGGGGGGTTACTTAGTATCCCCTTTGCCTAGTTTCTCATGTAACATTTTTATGTTACCCTTTCTACAATTAACGATTGGTGGCAGTGGTTTACTTTTTCCTAACATTGTGTGTTTCTACCGCATGCTGCAATTGCAGCTGCAGTAAAGCACCCAGGTGTGCACATTTTGTCAAAATGGCCCCAGTCTTCTTTTTTCACCATTTCTTCTTGGATAGATCCTTCTTGAGATTTACTCTGCGCGCCAAACCAGGTTTGGTCCCTTTGTTCGTTTTGTATTTGGTAGGATTCACTGGTGAAGCCTGCCTCTCGCTCTGATGTGTCTGGCAGGGCAGGAAGCGAGGGAGGTGCCAGAAACTCCCTGTGCCTAGTCTCCTTGTTTACCGGAATGCACCGATGGGTAATTGGCTGGAGGGCTGTCCTCCGAGGACAGCCACCCTGCTGTGTGATTGAAAGCTAGGCTGCAAATGAATGGGAGAAACCTGCATAAAAGTCAAGGCTTTTTGCTTGGAAAGCAGAGTCGACCAGTGCACGAAGGAATCCGAAGAAGAACTTGGAAGAGACGCCTGCTGCAACTCCTGGATCGTTGGTTTGCCCGGTAAAGCTCTGCTGCAGTGCTGAAGCTTTGAATTCACCTCGACTAGAGTAGACCTGCAAAGGACAACTTCTCAACTTGGGTTAGTGGGACCAATCGACCCCAAGACAAGCTCATCTGGAAATCCTCTCTGAGCTGGCTGTACTTCCGTTGCTGATGCTGGAACCGAAGTGCCAGGGAGAGGAACACCAGAATCGAGTGAGTGTCTAAGTCGGACCCGAGATACAGGAAGATCCTCCAGACTCACATGAAGCATGAGACACCTCAACAGAGTGCTGGACCCCAGATGCGAGGAAAGGCCATTAAGGTATCCGGGAACTGCAGTGGTGCTAGTTATGAGAGTCACGAGAAGCTGAAACCGCAAAGTGACACTGATCTGAAGTTGCCCATTGCCGTCGCCAACCTTCAATCCGTAGTGCAGGAGTCCCCAGACCACTCCCCTTGTCCCCACGACTGAGGCCCAGGAACATAATCTGCAGACCTACACAGGAACAGAAGCCAGCTGAAACCAATTTCTTCTAACCAAAGGTACTGTAAAACTAAAGGGACTTACCCTCTTGTCGTGTAGCCTTGCTAGTTCACAGTTGAGACTTATCTTGGTTGCTTTTGCAGAGTTGCTTGCAGCTTTGCCCCTCACAAGCCTCCCAGCTTGTGGCCCTACAGTGATTTCATTTTTATACAAAAACTTCTAAAACATTGTGCAAGACTTTTTACCTACCTGAGAGAAGTGCTTCAGTTCACCTAGACTTTTGCTCAACTAAAATTGACTGACCTGCCTCCCCGAAAGACTTACCTCTGACTTTGTGCTTTGCCTTTCCCACAGGAAAGGATTAATTTACTTTGCATTGGAGGGTTCAAAAAGTACATACCTGCTTAAGAATATTTGTTAACCATTGTTTTATTCCCTCATCTCCTTTTGACACTAACCTCAGTATTGCTCTAAATGTACCAGTGACATATTAAATGTCCACAGTGCCCTAGTTATTCAAGTCACCTCAGGGTGTAGGAAGAATCTGAGTGCTATCCCAAGTGGGTATTTACTGATTTACAGAAAAATTATATATGAGATACATTACTCACGGTAATCGTATTTCTGATGCTTGTATCTGCTTAGATTCACATGCTGTGCAAAGGGCAACATCTAGTGGAAGCTGCGTAGTATTAGTTTGTTTTTCGAAACTCGAATAGGGGCGTCAAACTAGGGCGTGCCAATAATACTATCCCTAGTGTGACGTCCACTGTACCCATGATCCCTCACGCGTGTAGGACCCTCAGATTGTATTTTTTCTGACATGAGGTAGCATGAGGAGTAGCGCGAGTAGAGTATCCAAGCAGATAAGATAGATAAGACTACAAGCATCCATGCCCCTTCTGTCAGAGGGGAGGAAGGGCGGGCTCATGTGAATCTAAGCAGATACAATCATCAGAAATACGATTACGGTGAGTAATGTATCCCTTCTGAGGTTTGTGGAATCTGCTTAGATCACATGCTGTGCACAGATTAGCGAGCAGTGGAAAAAGGAGGTGGGATGTGATAAGGGTCATGAGCGAACAAATGTCTTAGAACTGCTTGTCCCACTTGAGTATCTGTCTTGGAATGGGTTTTAATGCAGTAGTGCTGAGTAAAGGTGTGAATAGAGCTCCGTGTAGCTGCTTTGCAAATGGTGTCAAGGGGTACATTTGCAATGAAAGCTAGAGTGGCCCCAGTACCTCTTGTGGAGTGGGCCCTCAGCGTAAAAGGCAGTGTTTTGCCTGAAAGGGAGTAGCACAATAGAATCTGACTATCCATTTAGAGATGGCGCCTTTAGAGACACCATCTACTTCTATGCCTAGAGCTACAGAGACAAACAGTTGATCAGTCTTTCTTAGCAGCCTGGTCTTGTCCACGTAGAAGAGGACCGCTCTCCTCACATCTAGTGTGTGGCGTTTCACCTCAGCAGAGCTTTTGGGTTCTTGCAAGGCGGCCGGTAGCTCAATGGACTGGTTAAGATGGAATTTTGAAATTAACTTAGGTGAAAACCTAGGGTGAGTGCGTAAAACCAGTTTATCCTTATGAACAGTAAAGAAAGGATCTTGCACTGAGAGTCTGAATTTCACTGATCCTGCTTATGGATGTAATGGCTACTAAGAAGGCAGTTTTATAAGTCAGGTGTTTGAGACCAGCTTTATACATGGGTTCGAATGGGGGTCCCATGAGTTTAGCAAGCACCACATTAAGGTCCCAACCTGGTGGTGGGTTAGAAATTGGAGGGTGGAGTCTCTTTACCCCTTCCATGAAGGCTTTGACCACTGGCACTTTCCACCATGACACTTTGTTATGGGAGGTGGTGTAGGCTGACCACGCCGCCAGGTGTACCTTGACTGAATTAAATACCAACCCTGCATCCAGTAGGTGGAGCATATAGGTGACGATATTGGAAGGAGTGCAATCAATTGGCTTGATTTGTTTTTTCTGGCACCAAATAACACATCTTTTCCACTTATCAAAGTAACAGGTGTCTTGTGTTAGGTTTTCTAGACTCTTTCAAGATGTCCATGCATCTCTGGGGTAAATTGAGATGGCCGAACTCTATGACTTCAGGAGCGATGCTGCCAAGTTCATCGAGTTGGGCTGGGGGTGCACTGTTTGTCCTCTGTGCTGTGAGAGTAGATTGTACCAGCACGGGAGTTTGATGGGGTCGCACACCGACAGTTTGCATAGGTGTGGAAACCACGGTTGTCTCGCCCACATAGGAGCAACTAGGATGAGCGTCATTGATTCCCTTTGTATCTTGTTGACCACCTTCCTCATCAGAGGGGTTGGTGGAAAAGCGTAGTCAAACATCCCTGACCAATTCATCCATAGTGTGTTCCACTTGGAGCCTGGCTGGGGAAACCTGGATGCAAAGTCTGGGCATTGTCTGTTTTCGCTTATGGCGAACAGGTCTATATTGGGGGAAACCCCATTGAGAGAAGAGATCTATGACTTCTTCGTGTAGTCACCATTCGTGTTCCTCTGGGAGGGGATCTCTGCTCAAAGCGTCCGCTAGTGAATTGAGATCCTCTGGAACATGTTGGGATGACAGGTAAATGTTCCGTCTGAGTGCCCATCTCCAGATTTTCTGGGCAAGCTTGGACAGATTTGGCGAACGAGTGCTCCCTTGTTTATGTAAAACATCGCCGTCGTGCTGTATGTTAGGATCTGCATCAACAGGTTGGGTAGGTGGGGTTTGAACGCCCGAAGCGCTCTGAAGACTGCCAGAAGTTCTAGCAGGTTGATTCTGGACACTGAGACCAGAGACCCTGAGCTATGTGGTGAAGGATGTGAGCACCCCACCCTGACAGGGACGCATCTGTTGTGACGACTGCTTGTATTTCTGGATCATAAAAGGGTTTCCCCTTTGTAAGTTTCTCTCTTGTCCACCAGCGAAGACTCTGTACTAGTGTTGTCGAAACGACCACTAGATCGTCCCACTGACCACTTGCCTGAGACCACCGTTTCGCCAACCATTCCTGCATGGGTCGCAGGCGCACGTGGGGAAACAGGTAAATGCATGATGCCATCATGGCTAGCAAACATCGCTTTGCGCACCCTTATCTGGCGACCAGACTGATATTGAGGAATTTGCAGCAACAGATTTCGAATTCTTTACTCTGATGAAAAGGTCAACCTCTCTTGGGTGTCTAGGACAGCCCCTAGGAACTGTTTCGAGGTGTTTGGAACCAGGCTTGATTTTTTTCTCGATTGAGAAGCCCAATTGGAAGAGGAGGTCGATTGTTCTTTGAATGTCTGCAAATTACGGGGGGTTCCCCTGTGATGAGCCAGTCGTCCAGCTAAGGATACACTGGGATTGCCTCTCTGCGTAGGTGCGCTGCCACCATCGCCAGTACCTTGGTGAATACCCTTGGAGCCAGGGCTATTCCGAAGGGCAGCACCTTGAACTGGTAGTGCTGGTTGTCTATCTTGAAACGTAAGAATCTTCTGTGCGCTCGGAACATGGAAATATGAAAATAGGCACCTTTCATATCCAATGTTGCCATGTAATCTCCTCGCTTTAGTAGGGGAATTACTTTCTGTAGTGTAGTCAACCAGAATTTCTTTGGCTTGACATACTTGTTTGCAGGGCGCAAATCTAATACTGGGCGCATCGTTACATCTTTTTTTGGCACAAGGAAGTAAGTTGAATAAATACCCTTGTTTACCTGGTTGCCCGGGACGAGTTCTATTCCGTCCTTTGCAAGAAGAATGACAATCTCTTCGAGGAGGATTCTTTGGTGCTCCAAGGAGTTTATCTCCCGTCTTGGAGGGTGGTTACGGGGGTGTTGCAGTAGCTCTATACAGTATCCTCCGGACACGGTGGACAGCACCCATCTGTCCGAAGTGATCCCTTCCCATGCGTGGGTCAAGATGGAAATGCGCCCCCCTACTGGGGATGCATGGGAAGGGACCCGCAGTGGAACGTCACTGCTGTTTATTGGGAGGCGTAGCGCCTCTACCTGGGCTGCCTCTCCCCCTACCGCAGCCCCTCTTTTGATCTCTGGATAAACTTTGGGTAGCCTGGTGGTTGCCGCCCCACAAGGTTCCTTGATTCGGATAGTAATTGGACCCTCTCCGGGAGTTTTGGCTGCGAAAGCGCCGAAAATTGTTATTTCCCCGTTGGCCTGGGGGCTTATTTGTTAGTTGGCCGAGGGACTTTAAGGTGTCATATTCGTCCTTAGCCGTCTTCAGTGCTTCCTGCACGGCTTTCCCAAACAGGACATTTGGTTCTACCGGCATCTCTATGAGGGTGGCTTGAATCTTCGGTTTAAACCCCCGACTGCCTTAGCCAAGCGTGTCGTTTAATCACTGTGCCTTCTGCTATCACCCTCCCTGCATAGTCTTCTGCATTGAAGTTTGCCTTGAGAATGCATCCAGACACTGATCTTCCATCTGACACAATTTGGGCCAACTGGCTCTTCAGAGGTTCTGGTGCAGAGGCAATGAGGGTAGCTTCCTGTTCCCATTGGTGGCAGTTGTAGCTTGCTAACAGAGTGGTGGTATTGGCAAAGCGTGCATGGTATGCCGACGTGGATGCCACTTTCCTCCCTAGAGCATATATTTTTTTGCTCTCTTTGTCCGGAGGTTCTTCCGAAGATACCAGTGGTGTTCCCGCTCTCTTTCTGGTGGTTGTAAGCACAAATGAGTCAGGTTTTAGCTGACCCCTTATGTACAGTGGGTCGGAGGGAGCAGCCCTAAATAGGCTTTCTACTTGTGGGTTAACTGCCCGAGTAAGATTAGGGGTCACCAGAGAAGGATCGATTCTGCGTTGAATTGATCTTAAATTGGGGATAGTTTGGGCAATGGATTTTTTGTCCCCTAGAATTTCCTCTGCAAAATCTCTCTTCTTGGCACCCTGAGTGTCAATTTGGAAATGGGCTTCAGCCTTGGCTAAAACCTCATTAAGTAAAGGCTGATTGTCAACCGGTGAGTCATTCACAGGGGGAGGGGGGTCCTTGGGAATAGGGGAGTCAAGAATAAAGGCTTCCGCCTCATCTTCCTCCTCTTCTTCCTGGTCCTAATCATCTCCATAGTAATCGACCCCAGTCTGGTCGTCCAGCATTTGTACTTCCGACTCTTCACCATATTGCTGGTAAGGTTCAACACTAGAAGGGTCTGAAATCAACCCTTGATCTGGAGTCTCAGTACGGAGTCTTAGTAGGAGTTTGAGGGTCTTTGGATCCCAAAGGGGCAGAGGTAGCTGGAGAACTATGATAGCTATGGAAAAAATGTGGGTCTTTTTTGTAGCAATCTACAAAAAAGGACATCCTCCTCATCACTCTATCAATGTCCTCCGAGTCCCATTGTCTTGAACTGGGAATAACCCTCTCCTGAGGAGGTTCCTCACTTATATCAGTTCCCTGAGTAGGGGGAGGGACAGACTTTCCGTTGGTGACAGTGTCAGGACCATTGGATTTTTCTCAGGGTTTCCCCTTCTGAACCTGATGTTCAGAGGCTTTATGTTTTTCCCCTTTCCCATGTGTTGAGGAATGTTTACCTGACCCTTTGGGGTTTCCTGAAACTTTCGATGCCTGGCATCGAGAATCAAGGTGGAATCACGAGATTCGGGAGTCTTGGAGAAGGGGCGTTAAATCTCGGAAGCAGACGTCAAACGTACTACAGGAGTAGCCATCGAACATGCTACCTGGGGGAAGAGGTCGGATTTGTCTTCCGACGACAATACCTGCGTGACTTTTGGTAATGTAGCACTTTTAGCAATCGTGCACGGTTGCTGTGCGTCATGAGGCGACTGACCTGGAACGCCCAGAGGACACCGAATCGGCGGACCACTCTCTATGTACCTTCTTATACATCTCGGGCGGCGTTAGTGCGTTTGATCGAAGAGGTGTGTGTTGCGCGCTTGCCGCCAGGTGATGTCCCCATGACTGAACCGCTGGTCAGTCCTCCGAGGTCGGGTGCTTGCCCGTGGCTGCTCAACAACACCCCTGTGCCTTTGCCGTCCGATAGGGCGGTGCTGCCATCACTGAAGGAACCCACTATGTCCATGGCCTTGAGCTGCCTGGCGTAGTGGGCCCAACGCTTGGTCGAGTAGTCCTCGAGTGTCTTGGCTTTGAAGAGCTTACAAGCTCTACAATTCATCTCAGGATGGTCCCTTGGAAGAGACAGGTTACACGTATCATGTTTGTCTACGAAGGAAACTTACGGTTACACTTCGGGCAGAATTTAAAGGGAGTACTCTCCATATGTCACTATTTGGCAGCGGGTGGGTATATGAGGGAAACGAGTGTGTGTGTGTATATATCCACCCACACTCTCCCTACTTGCAAAGGGCCGATGCCAGAGGCCTTCCGAGGCCCATGCCGCGGCCAGAGGCCTTCCGAGGCCCATGCCGCGGCCAGAGGCCTTCCAAGGCCCAAAGTCGGTCGTGTAGTTCCGATGGCTGTTCTTCCTCGGTCTCGAGTACCGACGTCTATCTTTGGTGATCTTCGACGTAGGGTTGGAGAACAAGGGTTTTTTGTTAATATATGATAAATGGCTAAAAGCCAGGGAACTCTGCGATTATGCTTCCAACAAGTAAGGTGGAAAAAACCAATCTGAGGGTCCTACACACGTGAGGGATCATGGGTACAGTGGATGTCACACTAGGGATAGTATTACTGGCACGCCCTAGTTCGACGGCCCTTTTCGAGTTTCGAAAAACAAACTAATACTCCGCAGCTTCCACTAGATGTCAGCGTATGCAAAGCATGTGATCTAAGCAGATTCCACAAGCCTCAGAAATATATATATATATCCATCCTTCTAAAGAAGGCATATTTAACTGACTTAATTGTTTAATCAAGAAACCTTGAGTGGGAGTGTTTATTTGGATACTTGTCACTGTGAATCTGTGTGATAACCCTACAGCTCACATTGACCCCTCTGGAGATGAGCCTGGCTGCTCAGTCACTACCAACGTTTGTAGTACATGCTTATACCAAAGGTTGAATGAACTATTGCCAAGAGGTCAAGGCTAGTGCAGTCTCCCACAGGGTACTGCATGCAATCTTGAATAAGACCCCCCCCCTAACCCCTGCACCACAAAGAGACCAGGACTCCACTCGGTCCAAGGTACAGATGACCGCCTCTCCCAATCAGCAGTGCGTCCTGGACCCCTCACGGACTCAGGTGTACACACCAAACACCTCTGCAGCACCTACAGCCCTCTCCCTTCCTCCACCACCAGCCAACCCCATACTCCGTGTCCTCCTCAACGTGCGATCTATAGGAGTGCACGCTATTGACATACATGACATACTCCTTGACCAACAGCTAGATTTTCTAGCTGTTACAGAAACTTGGTTACATCAAGCCACTGCCCCCCTAATAGCCCTGGCTGTCTCTCCTGATTATAACATCCTCAGGGCCGACCGCCAGGATACCACATGAGGAGGAGTAGCTATCATAGCCAAATCCACACTGCAACTCAGATCCTGCAATCTAGACCCAGTGGCAGGCTACGAACACCTGCTACTCAAGTTTACCACCAACCCTAAAACCACTTCTAACTTTCTCATTATCTACAGATCACAGAATATTGCCAACCACCCTGAAGCAGACATACCCCTACTCATCACCCCTCTCGCCAAGCCCAATATGAAGTTCATCATTTTAGGAGATATTAACCTTGGTTTCAATGATAACCGGGACCAGAAAGCTACTGCTTTTCACATGGCCGTCCAAGAAATGCTCTTCACCCAAATTGTCAGCTCCCCACCCACTCCAAAGGAAGAATCCTGGATTGGATTCTGACCCTAAACATTAGATTATTACTAGAATCCATCTCCAAAATCGCATGGTCAGACCACTACTTAATAAGCTTTAACATACTGACCCCCAACACACAGGGTATACCCAAACACACCTCGCCCCATCGCAGTGAGAAACACCCGCAAATTTACACCAGATAATCTCGCCCGCATTCTCACTGATATTCCAACTGCCAACCCAGACAGCATCTCCTTGATCTATCGCAACTGTCTGAAAGCAACCATAAATGCAGTAGCCCCACTCACATCCAAAATACCCCAGAGTGCCAAACGAAGTAACTTCTGGTTCAACGAAGAGCTCACCGCTCTTCGACGAAACAAAAGAGCGTTGAAGCATTTATACTTTAAAACACCTAACTTGGCCAACACGAACGCATTCCTAGCCGCTAACAAAAAGTACAAGTCATCCATCATTGTCCACAAAGCAAGCTCTTTGAATACTTGCACAGATAACGCCTTTTCCAACAGTAAGAACTTGTAGCCCCCATCCCTTCTACCATCCCCATGAACTCTAGCAAAGCCTGGTGTACCACTATCCAGAATGTACTAGCTTCCAAAATTGGTATTCTCCAAGAGAAAATACTGACCAAAAGGAAACTGTCCGGTAAAAGTACGCCCTCACTTGTGCCCGTCTCCAGCACCGGACACAAAGCCCCTCAGTTCAAATTCACCACTGTCACCCAAGCCCAGGTCCTAAATACCATCTCCACGTTGAAACCATACAACTGTAAAGGTGACAGCTTCCCTGCACACCTAGTCAAACTTTGTGCTCCCACCTTAGCTCCTATCATTACCAAGTTCATGAATGCCTCCCTTCATCACCAACCCTGTCCAAGCCAATATCAAAAATGTTTGGGTAGCCCCCACTCTGAATAAACCCACTTGGACCTCCACCATACCTACAAACTACCGCCCCATTACCATAGTTCCTTTCTTGTCAAAAATAATTGCCAAAATAGCATAAACCCAAGTCCAAGAGTATCACGAAAGGAACCACTTACTAGGAGCAAGACAGTCAGGCTTTCGTCCAAAACAGTACAGAAGCAGCCATTCTAGACCTTAAAACACAGATGAACAGCATAAGAGACTCTGGAAAACTGTGCATCCTCCTCCTACTTGACCTATCTGCTGCATTTGATTTGGTGGACCATGACAAGCTTTGTAATGCTCTGCCAGAAAATGTTCATTTCTCTACAGGAGCCAAACTATGGGTTAAGTCGTTACTAGCGGAACGTACATAGAGTATCCATTGGCGATAAGGCGGCCAACCCCTTCTTAGTACCCCTAGGGGTGCCTCAAGGCTCATGCTTATCTCCTACTTTATATAACGCCTACACCAAACTTCTATTAGCAGCCCTTGACGCCATGGGAGTCATCTATACCAACTTCGCTGATGATACTTAGATTCTCATCCCCATCACAGGCAACAATGAAAAAGACTCAGCAACCATCAACAAGATCTATACCATCATACAAAACAGGATGTCCACAAATAGTTTGTGTCTCAATGATGAAAAACAGAGATCCTCATTGTAGGTACCCCCCGCCCCCGACTAAAAACCCTACTCTCTCACTACTCCACCATTACCAATGATGGAATACCCATTCCAGTCCTCAAATAGGTCAAAACATTGGGCGTATATCTAGACTCCAACCTTAACATGACTAAGCATATCAATGCACTGCCTACACGGCCAAACTCATTGCACTCAGCCAGCAAATTTCTAATCCCACAAAACTGCCTCACCCTAGCGCAAGCACTCATACTATCGAAATTGGATTACTGCAATATCCTCTCCTGCTAGGAGCTACAGATACCAATCTGGTCGAAATCCAATTACTACAAAACAAAGCTGTAAGGGCAGCCTTCGAAGTGACCACATTTCCCACATCAGGAGAGAAGCACATTGGCTACCCATCCAAGCTAGAATCCTATTCAAGTCTCTCATCATCACACACATATACATCACCAACAATGCCCTCATCTCTCAACAATAGTGTCACCCAAAAAAAGTCAACTAGATCCCTAAGATCGGGCGCTGGCACTCACCTATTCACCCCAAGATTAACCAGGTTACTCACCGTAGTGACCACCTTACTCCTAGTCCATAGTCCCCTTTCCTCCAGACTTATGGGACATCTCTCCGTCCTGTGGGACAGGACCGGAGCACTTTGGAAAAAGCATCCAAAAAATGTTTTCAAAATGTAGTCCTTCCTCTCGTTCTGCACGGGGCCCGGCACGCGGCCATAACCCCGCCCACCTTGGCTCCGCCCCACGCATCGCCCATCAGTCCTTTTCTATCGCCTGGTCAGACACCTATCAGCAATAACAGAGGAACCTTTTTAGAGAGGACGGCGGGCGTATGGAGGAAAGGGGACTATGGACTAGGAGTAAGGTGGTCACTATGGTGAGTAACCTGGTTATACTCCTACGTCCCGTCCCCTTTCCTCCATACTTATGGGCGATTTCCCAAGCACACCTAACAGGAACTACGGGTGGATGGAAATACCCCCTTATTGAAAAAGGTTCTTCAGCACAACCTGACCAAAATGAGCATCAGCTAGTGAGCTCATGTCAAGACAATAATGCTTGCAAAAAGCGGATGGGGAGGCCCAAGTAGCTGCCCTATCGATTGACTCCCAGGGAACATATTTCTGAAAAGCAACCGCGGCTGCCTTGCCCCGCACCAGGTGTGCATGAATACCCTTAGGAGGTTTCAGCCCTTGGACGTTGAAAGACTCCGTAATGCAGGCGGCGATCCATCGAGAAATAGTCTTAGACGCCTGCTTACCCTGAGGGTTACCGAAATTCACAAAAAGTTGAGAACTCCTAAGCTCGGAAGTCCAGTCAAGGTAGACCTTAAGAGCCCTCCTGTCATCGAGGCAATACAGAACCCTTTCTGCCTCTGAGGTAGGGTTCGGAAAAAAGACCGGCCGGGAGATCGACTGATTCCGATGGAATTCAGTTACCACCTTCGGTAGGAAGGCAGGGTTTGTCCGTAGGACTACCTTGTCCTTGTGAAAGACCAAGAAGGGATGCTACACTGACGAGGCCTGGAGCTCAGTCACCCGCCTTGCTGAGGTAACGGCGACCACAAAGGACACTTTCCAGGATAGGTACTTGAGGTCCACTGTGGCCATGGGTTCAAAAGGCTTATGGCACAGCGCCGTCGGGACTACATTTAGATCCCACGGTAGGTGCAGACTACGAACTGGAGGGTAGAGGCGTGATAAGCCTGCAAAATGCCTCTTAACCACTGGGTTACACAGAGTAGCAACATTAGTCTGTAGAAAGATAAGTGGAGACCGCTGAAAGGTAAGTTCTGCATGACAGACCGTGAACACCCAACTCTGCTAGGAAGAGTACAAAGGACAGCACAGTGTCAATCGTAGCCACCCTTGGGTCCAACTGCTTTCCCAAACACCAATGACAGAACCTGAGCAATTTACTCCTGTATTGGGATCTGGTTGAGGGTTTCCTGACTGCCTGGATAATATGCATGTTATCCGCAGACAAGTTAAGATGCTCTAAAGACCTGAACTCAGGCACCATGCCGCCAAGCTGAACGATTGTGGGGAGGGGTGCCACAGCTGCTGTTCCCCTTGATGAAGAAGATCGGGGGTCACTGGTAACCTGATCAGTGGATACACCGACAGGTGTTGAAGTTCTGGGAACCAAAACCTGGCCGGCTACCAGGGGGCCACGAGTAGAAGGGAACAGTTCACCGAGTTCTTCAGCTTCCAAATTGCTCGATGGACTAGAGGCAGAGGCGGGAAGGCATAAGCTCTCATATTGTGCCATGGAATCTCGAGAGCATCCCCCAGAGAGGAGGCTCCCAGCCCCCCACTGGAGGGATACCGAGGAAGCTTCTTGTTCACCGCCGTAGCGAAGAGATCCACCTCCGGTGTGCCCCAAAGCAAGAAGATCCATGAGAGGACCTCCGCCTTCAACTCCCACTCGTAGCGGACCACTGTCCACCGGCTGAAGGCATCCGCTCCAACATTCAGCTGGGCCGGATTTGCACAGCAAGCAGCCAGACACCATGAAGCACGGCCCACTCCCAAATCTGGATGGACAGGTCCACGAGGGGAGGAGACTTCGTTCCCCCTTGCTTGTTGATGTAATACATCAACAGCACATTGTCCGTGCGTATGCGGACCACCTTGTTGGCAATGTTCGGTCTGAACGCCCTGAGCGCTAGGAAGATCGCCAGAAGCTCCAGATGGTTTATGTGAAGGAGCTTGTCCTGAGGCGACCAAAGGTCCGAGACCTGGAGAAGATCTAACGTTGCACCCCACCCCAGGAGGGAGGAGTCCGTCGTGATCGTCACCATAGGGCTGGGTCCTGAAACCCCGCACCCACCGACAGGTTGCTGAGAGATGACCACCATTCCAGGTCCACTCACATGGAAGCCGGAATCATTATCAGCTTGGAATCCGGGTCCACAGCCTGAAGCCAAGAACTCCGAAGAGCCATCTGGGTCCGTCTCATCTTGAGACGAGAAAGAGGAAGAGGAAGAGCCAGCACACACGAGGCCATGAGGCCCAGAAGCCTCTGGAACCACCAGGCCAACATGCTCTCCGACTGCGCAAACATCTGACACGTGGCTAACAGATCCACCATTCTGTCCCCGGTCAGGTACACTCTGCAGTTGATTGTGTTCCAGCGAAAACCCAGGAAAATCGGGTCCTGCGAGACCGTCATGGAAGATTTCCACCAGTTCACCGACAGCCCAAGATGGAACAGGAGCTGAAGGAGAGACTGGAGATTGCCCACTGCTTCCAGCGGACAAGGGCTGCGTAAGAGCCAGTCGTCGAAATGGATACACTTGGATACCCTGGAGACGAAGATAGGCCGCAATCACCGACATCTTCGTGAAGACACGCGGCGCCAAGCTGAGGCCAAAAGGAAGCACTCAAAACTGGAAGTGTTCCTCTCCCAGAGAGAAACAGATATCTCCTGTGTGGGTTCCAAATCAGAATATGCATGTTCGCATCCTGAAGATCCACCACACTGAGCCAATCGCCCATCTGCAAGGAGGACCGAATCTGGCTGGGCGTGATCATCTTGAATTTCTCTTGGGGTAGGAAAAGATTGAACTGGGAAAGGTCTAGGGTGGTGCGCAGGCCAGCCTGGTTGGGTTTGGGCACCGTAAACAGCCAGGAGTAAAAGCCCTCCCCTCGTTCCCCGAGAGGAACGGGTTCCACAGCTCTGAGGTCCAGAAGTTTCTGAACCTCGGCTTTGAGGGAGAGCAAGCCCGACAGCTGAAAAGGAGGGTTGACGGGTGGGGAAGGGGGTAGTGGTAAGCGGAAGCCCGCACGAGCGACTGACTAGACCCATCTGTCTTCTGTGATGGTCTGCCACGCCTCCCAATGAGACGCAATGCGTCCTCCCACCGGGGTCTCATGTGAGCGCGGAGAACCCTCATTTAGTAGGTTTATTGGTGGTGTTGCCCCCTGAACCTGAGGAGGAGGCTGAGGAGCGGGAGAAAAACCGCGTCCGTTGTGGACTACGGCGGTTGTTCCCCGCAGGGGTATTCACTCTGCAAGATTTCCGGTCGAGAAGCCCCTAAAGCCAGAGGAAGGTCGACTTTGCGACAACGGTCTCTGGGTTTTGAAAGGAGTCTTAACAAGGACCGACAAGGATTTAGCTGTCTGAGTGCTATCCTTCGTCTTGGTGAGCTCTACCTCTGTTGTAGAATGAAAGAGCTCCTTCCCATCGAAAGCAAGGTCCAACACCTTGTCCTGCACTTCTTTTGAGAATTTAGTTGCATGCAACCACAGCTACCGTGAGGTATCAACCCCCAGCATAGGGCCCCGAGCCGAGGCGTCTACGTGATGAGCCGCAGCCTCCAGGAGATCCTGGGCCAAGACCCTGGCGTCGGATAAACCCCCTTTAAAAAGTCTTCCAGCTTCTCGACCGGGATAAACTCCTCAAACTCCGACAGACCTTTCCATATCCGCATATTAGCTCCCGCTAACAAATAATACGGCGTTGGCCTGCCTGAGCTGCAAGGCCGAGTTGGCAAAGATTTTCCTCCCAAGGGAGTCAAGGAGCTTGTCCTCCTTTCCCAGAACCTGAGTAGCCGTCGTGGAAGAGGATCCTGCAGGCCTGGATTGCAAAGTGGCCGCGGCCACCACTGTGGAGGGGGGGGGGGGGCGGACAAGACGACAGGGCCACCTCTTGCGAAGAATGCAGCCTGTATCTTCGGTCAATTTTCTTAATGACAAAAAGTCCAGTGTGGCTTTTCCCAGACCCTGCTGACCTCGGCCAGAAGGCCCTTCTGCAAGAACAGGCCGGTACGCTCCAAAGGAGACAGGGTGAACGCCCCAGAAAGCACGCCTCCTGCAGAGCGGGTGCATCGGGCACCGGAACATCTAAGAAGCACATCATGTCCAGTACCCGGTCATGAAAAGCTCTAATACAGCGGGGCAGGTCCTCGTTGTCCTGATGGCCATGCGCGTCATCCGACAGGTCAGGATCCTGCTGAACCGTGTCGGGTGCTGCCTTGTCCACAGGGGACAATGGAGGCCAAGGCAGAAGAGTCGGGGGAGGCACCGCAGGCAAGAGAGGCGCTGGCAGAACCACCAGAGGAATGGGTGGAGCCGGAGGCGCGGGCGGACATATCTCCCTAAAAAGCCCTTTGAAATACTCCCTCATGGGGTCGGTACGCATTAGTGTTTGAAATGTACCGAAAAAGGCCTTTTCCGGTAACTGTTTCGGAGCCTGAGGAGGCCTCTCACGAGGTGGACAAATCCAGGGACGTAACGGGGAAGGTTGCCACACAGGCCCCTCCACCGACGTATCCACATAAATCAAAGGTGCCGACCCCGCAGGCAACGAAACATTGTGCGGAAGAGGCATCCGGGCGTTCCAATTGTAAACTGGCCGATAAGGATGCGCACAAGGGACTATGTTCACCCAAGGAACCAAGCCCTACACCCGAGGCCGATGACGTAGTTGTAGGGGTAGCACCCAAAATGGCTGCCGCGGTCGTGGCGGGAACGGGCACCATTTTGTCATCGCTTGAGGGGAACTGCGGCACGTGAAGAAGTGAGGCAGGGGTCCCCGTCGATGGATATGGGGTCTTAACTTTAGCCTTAACATAAGGAACTTCGACAGAGCCGGTACTATGAGGCCTGGAATGTTTCTGCGACATACCAACAGCCAAATTAGCCTTCCAGGAAGGACCTCGGCACCGCCGGTAAAACAAGAACTTTCCTTTTTTGCCCCCTCAACAGATCTGGTGTCACCGCAAGAGTGGGAATGGTGAGAAACAGCCTTCACCGGTAAGGCTGTGTCAGGCCTCTCAGAAATGTTGGTAGCTTTGGCCTCTGAAAGAGGGACCTCAGACCCACGTCCGGTGACAGCTTTATCCGCGCGGGCCTCGAACATCCGTTCGGTAACAGCAAGCCCCACCAAGGCCTCGGGGCACACCACGGTCTTATTTTTGAGGGAAGCCAACAGAGGCCTCAGAGCGAGCTCCGGTATCCCGTGATTCAGTAGAACTGGGTCTACAAACAGCCCCCACAGGAGGGGCCTCGGAGCGTGCTCCGGTATCCACAGGCCCCTTACGGAGACCCTCTGAGAAAACTCTGGTACAATTATTAGGCCAACAGGCACCTCAGGGCGAACCCCGGTGACAGAGCGATCAACGCTCCTCCTGGCCCGAGAGGAACCTGGAAAGCTATCCCCCAGCCAGGGTGCTTTGAAAAGTAAAGAACTTACCAGGTGTTTTTTCTTCTCGTCGATGAACGCCCCAAAATGTGAAGGAGGAGTTTGTCGGAACACCTCCACCCACCGCTCCAACCGACGTTGAAGTGCTCAGACCGAAAAGGGAGTTGCAGTAAAAACAGGAGTCCCAACAGTGATCCGGACCCAAGCACTCTAAACAAAGAGGATGGGGATCCGCCCTCGCAAAACGACGGTGACACGAACAATCTGGAAAGTGTAGTTTGAACGACAGACTAGTACACGATCGCTAGCGAGAGCCAGAGAGGAAAAAAAAGGAAGAACGGGAAGAAAATCACCTGAGGATGCAAGTACGTCCAGTCCCGAACGAGCAGAGAAAAGGACTGATGGGTGATACAGTGCCAAGGTGGGAGGGGTTACGGCGGCGTGCCGTGCCCCGCGCAGAATGAGAGGAAGGACACATTTTTTGAAAACAAATTTTGGATGCTTTTTACAAAGTGCTCCGGTCTCGTCCCACAGGACGGAGAGATGTCCCATAAGTATGGAGGAAAGGGGACGGAACGTAGGAGTATTAAGAGTTCCACGGCAGGGAGTGTCCGCTTTCCAGTTGCTGCACCCAAGATCTGGAATTCTCTTCCTATGAATATCAGAAATTTTCCATGGATTTCCCCCCTTTCTCACCTGAGATCGATTCTTGGGAGGAGTCTTCTTGCGCACAGATCGGGTTTTGTACAAGCCCGCGCGAGCCTCTTCTGGCTCCAGCGTGCGTTCAGTGTTCCGGGATACTCAGAGGCTCTGGGAAGTCCAGGAAACGAGGAAGGTGTACACGAAGACAGCACACAAAATCCAGGAAGCAAGGTAGAGAGAAGAGGGAGGAAGGGAGATGGGATTTAGAGGGTCCGGGAACCAGGAAAAGGAGAATAGTTCAGCGAATTACGGAGCACACGTCTAGCCACTACCAGCGATAGCGTTGAGACACGCGGGGCTACGGGGGCGTGGTCTATTTGTAGAATGCGCTACGTCCAACGTGGAGGCTGGTGGAAGGCGTCCCACGTTAAACGGCCATGTTGGGAGTAGCAAGGAGTGCAAGCCCCGTTGTGATAGGGACCAGGAAGTCCAAAAGGGGCGTGTTCTGTGGATCATGACAAAATTAGCCTTCTCACCAGCGTTTCAAGAGTCTCAAAACACCATGGCTATTCAATCAATTCTAACCAGCCTCACTGTTGTCTATATAAATAGCTGTTGCGGTAACCAAGTTATTCCCGAACTATGCTGGTGTATGTAACCAGTTATGCATTTTACCCTCACTGCACTGTAGATTCTTCTGTAACCAGACAAAGCACTCTTATGTAACCCACGCTGTGATGCCTCGGGTTTGGGCGTGTAACAAATGCTATAAATGTGTTTTGGGCAGGAGGTGGGTGGGAATGGCCAAAGGAATCAGCATGGCCATAGGTAGTCAATGGGTGGGTAAATAACCAAAAAATGACATGCTTTGTGTCCCTTCTCATATCCTGATCCCATCCAGGCTGTGTTGTACTCGATAGTTTCAGCTTAAGTACCACCTAATAACCAAAAAGTAAAGATATGGCAATACATTGAAAGGCTGTCAGAGCGTAAACTAAATGTGAGAAATGTGAAATTGAATGGAGGAAACCAACCAGGGCGTGTAACTACTGTGGAAGGAGTCTGTGGCACACATGTGAATAAATGGCAATTGATGCAGTTACTGCAGAGGATGGACCTGTCAATTGTCCAGAGCAGAGGAAAGAATTGAATAAAGAAGACAGGTACATTTAGTAGGGAGCCGACTCAGGGGGTTACAGGCCTACAACTTACATGCTGAGTGAGGTGAGAACTCAGACTTTTACAGGGCATGTCAAAGGGGTCCCAAAATTATACATGAAGGACTAACCACCGAACTCTCAAGGCAACGGAAGAGAGAAGCTTCAGACTGCCCATTAAAGGACCAAACAGAAGTGGATTGACAAGATGAACTCGGATTCGAGATCTGGAACTAAATTGAGAGGTGACTGCCCAGTCCAGCTTCACCTCGCACATTGAACATTGAAAATGTAAAGAACATAATGCATGATATTGTTGTACCAATCTGTATTATATGATGTAATTATGTTGAGATTGTATTTATTTGAAGAACAGGGGCATCAATTTCAAAAAGAAAAGCTGTACAATAACTTTTACAGATGGTGAAAGTATTCCTATGAAGCCTGTAAAAAAACAAAAAGATGAGAACAAGTGGTGAGGGTGTAAAAAAAAGTGGGACATATACCAGAGAAAGAACAGAAAAAATATATATAAGAAAACAGGTGATTTACAAAGGTAGCATTAACCTAAAGGGGCAAGTGCTTCAAACTAAAGAAGAGTACCGTATATTCCAGCGTATAAGATGACCTTTTAACCTGGGAAAATCTTCGCAAAAGTCGGGGGTCGTCTTATACGCCGGGTGCTGAAACTGCTGAGCAGGACTGGAGAATCTGCGGTCGCCGCATATGGGGGGGGGGGGGGGGGCCTCAAAAAGGGCCGCGGCCGTATCCCCGCCGTATGCGGCGACCGTATGAAACCAGCACGGGCGGCGCTGTACAAGTATGCTGGAGTACTCACCAGGATTCTCTGCCTCTCAGATCTCGCTCCTGACAGTCTTGGAGACAGGGAGGGCTGGGCAGGCAGGGAGAGCTAACCAATCCAAGCAGGCTTTGTATACAACAACCAGCCAATCGCTGGTAAGGTACATCACTTGCCGTGATTGGCTGGTTGTTGTATACTGGGTACCACATACAGTATAGCACCAGTATCTGTACCTGTTCATACAGTACAGCACCAGTACAGTATACAAATGTCCAACAGTCAAAACCCCATCATAGCTCCAGCAAGAAGAAATATGAAGCCAGTTTCAAACTTAAAGTTGTAAACTTTGCCATGGAACATAACTGTGCTGCTGCAAGACAATATGTAGTAACAGAAAAGATGGTTCGGGACTGGAAAGCAAATGAAAAAGCATTAAAGAGTATGCCAAGGGGTAAGTGTGCATTAAGAAGAGGCACCCCACATTGGCCAGAACTCGAAAAGCTTGTAGCAGACATGGTGAATGAGCATAGTGACACGGAATCAAATACGTTTGTTTGCACTTCAGTGGGCCAAATCTAACCCAGATCACAGCAACAGATTTAAGGCTACTGTATCCTGGTGTAGTAGATTCATGGAAAGGCATAATATGGTACTGAGGCAAAAGACAAAAATTGCCAAAAAATTACCTGCAGATCTTGATAGCAAACTAAATAGTTTCCATTGCGTAATACAACAGCGCACTAAACATGGCTATGTGTTAAGTGGTATTGGAAATATGGATGAAACTCCAATGAATTTTGATATGGTTGGAAATAAAACTGTCCATCAAAAAGGTGAAAAAACTATTTTAATTAAAACAGGACATGAGAAGTCCAGTTTTACAGTGGTACTAGGATGCACAGCGGATGGTGCCAAACTGAGACCAATGATTATTTTTAAAAGAAAAACAATGCCGAAACTCAAGTTCCCTGTCGGTTGTTTTGTACATGTGAATGAACAAGGCTGGATGGATGAAGGGGTAAAGCTATGGCTCGATAATGTGTGGAGCAGGGGACCAGGTGGACTTATTAAAAAATGTAGTCTACTAGTGTGGGATATGCTCAGGGCTCATTTAACTCCCAGCACCAAGCAAATGATTGCAAGACTAAACACAGATGCAGCCGTTATTCCTGGAGGATTGACATTGTTGGTACAGCTACTGGATGTGTCCCTAAACAAGCCATTTAAAGATCGCATTCAAGAACAGTGGAATGAATGGATGGTTAGCGGCGAAAAGTCACTCACAAAAGGAGGAAACATGCATGCTCCACAGTTGGATGTTTTGTGCAAATTTTTCATAAAAGCCGGTAAATGATATTTATGCAGAAACAGTAATCAAGTCTTTCAAGAAGTGTGGCATATCAAATTCATTAGATGGTATGGAAGACAACTACTTGTGGCAAGATGAAGAGGAAGCCTAAGCTGAGACCACACCATCTGATATGGAATTCGATCCATACGATGAGTGCCTTACAAATGCATCACAAGATCTCACTGATCTACTTATGATATCAGATGATGAACAGGAGGATTTTGAAAGCTTTTAAAGAGAAACTGTCACACCAGCAAAACCTGTAAAAATACTGTAGCTTGCAGTTATGATGGGTGTTGCTAACTCACCAGGGACTTGCTCGCTCTCTCTATTGTTTGTTATCTTCCTCCTATCACCATCAGTTTGTTTGGTTGACAGCTTAGAAAACAAACAGCATGGCAGCTCCCATGGGTTTATTGTATTATCATTCCTTTCACTGTTGTATGTTTACATGTTTGATGACAAACACCCTTATGTTTATAAGTAACAGTTTTCCTGCTACGTACCTGAATGCCATAAGTATTTGAATTAAAATGATCATATTGAAATCAAATCTGATGTTTTTAAAAATTTTATTTGGTGTGCGTTGGAAGAGGGGGTAAGGAAGAGGGGGTAGTCCTATACGGCTAGTATATCCCAAACTCTATTTTAACTGGAAAAATTGGGGGTCATCTTATGCGCCCAGTCTCCTTATACACCGGAATATACGGTACTTTTTAAATAGAGGGCTCTCTCTTTAACAAGTGAAGTTTAAGCCGGGCTTTAAAGAGATCAGCAGTTGGGCTGGCTTTGATTGTTATGGGCAGTGGGCTACAGTGGAGTGGGGGTGAGCAGGGAGAAAGAGCAGAGGTGAAAGGCAGTACAGGGAGGGTAAGGGACAGTGAAGTTACATGCAGAGGAGGATGAAAGGGAATGAGATGGTGAATAAACTGCAATACAATCGGACAATGACTTGGACACTGAAAGCTACGCAGACTGGAAGTAACTTGAACAGAGTGCTTTGTAAATAAAGAGCCAACCAGAATGTTGTCGGTAGATAGAAGTGGGGGAAGGTCTGGGTGGGTTGTAAAGTGCAGGTAGCAAGGGTGAGGAATTTATTTAGAGGGAGGAAAGAGTAGATAGGAAGGCCAAGGTGTAGGCTTGACCAGTAGTAAAGTTTGCTGAGCACGAGAATGGAGATCAGAGTTTTTGCAGAGTGGTGAGTAAACGCCACATTTTTTTAATTTTGAGCTTAATACCAGCAGGAGAGGCAGTGGTGAGGTACTGGAAAGCCAGTGGTAGGGATAAATCACTGCCGTCGTAGGTCGCTATCAAAGAGGACCCCAAGACTGCAAGCCTTGGGTCAGGGAGCAAGGTCAGCTGGGAAGGCGATAGAAGGGGAGGAGCGAGAAGCACTGAAAGCCAGGAGAACGAGGACTTCTGTTTTTGAAGATTTCAGCATCAGGCCGCCAAGAGCCATCCAGTTTCAAATTGCAGTGAGGCCGTTCGTAATCTGTTCCAAGTGGGATAGGGTGAATGAGGAAAATGAGAAAAAAAATATTTGAGGCATCAGAAAAAGGTTGTTTGACAGCCAAAAGGAGAAGTCCTCCTATGGCAAACATATAGAGGGTAAAGAGCAGAGGTCCAAGGATTGATCCTTGGGATACGCTGACAGGGAGAAGCATTGCATTCGAGGTTTTTTTGATTTCCAAGAGATTATAAAGGATTGACCTTCCAAGCAGGAGGTACTCCAGCCAAGAGTAGATCTGCAAAACCCAAGGTCCAGGAGAGTGAGAGGGAAGTGGTTGACTGTTGAAAGTGGCAGAAAGATAAAAAAGGATGCATTTAGAAGAGCGTTTGGAGTGGTGAGCATTAGAGAAAAAGTTGGCGACAGGAATGAGTACAGTCTCGGAGTATCTACTACGAAATCCAGATTGAATTCAATCGCCAAGGACATTAAATATTTTGCTAAGAATCTTTAACAAGGAAATAAAGGGAGGTGAACTGTTTAAACAATCCTTTAACTTTATTGTCGCTTAATAGTAATCGAGAGATTTAATTGCCCTACTTTTATGAATTATACAATATTAATCTAAAAAATAGCTGCTTTGGAACGTGTTTGTTCACGAGATTGCTACACAGTTCCAGAGTTATCTTCTGTCTTTGAGTAAAGTCTACCAAGTTACGAGAGCTAGTAAGCTTACCTATTGTGTCAGCACGGCTAAAGTCTGCTGTCATCACGTTGTCCATGTCACTGTGCTGGCAAAGGTAAAGCTCCACCAGGTAGACTTCTACCTTTTGCGTGCTAGGCAGATCCATCACCTGCAAAGTAGTGGAAATGCGTTTCCGGAATTAGCAATGCAGAATCAATTGCAGAAAATAGCATATAAAAAGGCATACAAAGGAAAAAGTTACTTACATGTAACTGTTCTCCAGCAAGGGTCTGGAATGGATTCATATGCTCATGAATATTCCCTGTCAGGCTGGGAATCCTCGGTAAAGAAAAAAATCAGTTTCGGGTCTGAACTGTCTTTCTACTAGTAACCAATCACTGGTCTCTGCCACCAGCCAATGGCTGCCCTCTACCTAAGCCCCTCCTCTGGCAGCCATCTTCAGATTTGGTAGCACGTAAATTGGCAGTAGGACCAAGAGAATAGCCGCAGAGGGGTAGGGAGGGAGGGTTCGCATGTGAATCCATGCCAGACCCATGCTGGAGAACAACAGTTACAGGTAAGTAACGTGTTCCTTTTCCAGCATGGGGTCTGGCATGGATTCAAATGCTCATGAATACAAGAATACATAGCAGTACACACATGCACAACCACGGCAGGTGGCAAGGCTCAACATTAAGCATATCAACAACTCAACATTAAGCATCTCTTACCTCCTCACCAGGCCCACCTTCAGGCGAACAGGTTGCGCAGCACTGCTTGGCCGACTCTGGACTCCTCCCTGGAATCCCGGTCGATGCAGTAGAATCTTGTGAAGGTGTGCGTCAACCTCCACGTAGCAGCCCTGCAGATGTCCAGCAGGGGCACACCAGAACGCTGTGGTAGCAGCGATCGCTCTCGTTGAAGGGGCTCTCGGACGGCCGGACAACGGTCGGTTTGCCAACCGGTGGCAGTGCATGATGCAGCCGGAGAGCCATCTGGAAATGGAAGCCTTCGAGATGGCCTTCCCTTGGTTCACAAGTCCAAAATTCACAAACAGCTGTGATGTCTTCCGAAGGTCCTTCGTGTGGTCCACCTAGAACTTCAGCGCTCTAGCCACATCCAGCGAGTGCAAAGTCCTCTCAGCCGACGACGAAGGCAACAGAAAAAAAACGGGTAGCACCAAGGGATTGTTGAGATGGAAGTCCGACGGCACCTTGGGCATGAAGGAGGGATGCGTCCTCAGCACTACCCTCGTCTGATGGAATGTCAGGTACGGCGGTTTACACGAGAGGGCCTGGATCTCTCCCACTCGTCGTGCAGAGATGATGGATCTTGATGGAGGCATGTGCCAGCCCCGCCTTGGCTAGCGATAGCAAGTACGGCAGCACTTGAGGGGCCGTAATCCGTAGAGGTTTAATCTTCTGTGCACAGCACCAAACAGAGAACCTCTTCCATTTGTGTCCATAGCACTTGAGAGTCGAGGACGCCCTGGCCTTTGTAAGTACCTCCTTGCAGTCTGCCAGGATATCGTACCCTCCAAACTCCAATGCTGCAGGAGCCAGGCCTGCAGGTTCAACGATCCTGGGTTGTGATGTAGGATGGCATCTTCTTCCCTGGCGAGAAGATCCGTGTCCGTCGGAAGTTTGACCGGAGGGGACGCTGACATGTCCAGAAGGTCCGGGAACCAGATCTGCCTCGGCCATGGCCGTGCGACGAGGATCATCCTGCACCGGGACCGTCTGAGTTGACTGATTAGACGTAGCAGCAATGGCAACGGGGGGGGGGGGAACGCATACAGGAACAGGCCGTCCCAGGGGAACGAGAAGGTATCACCCATGCTCCCCGGCTGGGGAAATCTGCTGGCAAACTTCCGGCACTTGCCGTTCGTCGCTGTCGCGAATAAGTCTATCTGGGGATTGACCCATTGTCGGAATAGGAGATCCACCTGATCCTGCCTAAGTTCCCACTCGTGGCACGAGGGCAGCTCCCTGTTGAGCGAGTCGCCGATGGTGCTCTTTATTCTTGCCAGATGGAAGGGTACAAGGAACATCCCTTGGGCGACAGCCCAGTGCCACAGGTCCTGCACTTCCTTCGATAGGGCTTGGGATCTGGTGCCCCCACTGCTTCCGGATGTAGAACATCGTGGTGGTGTTGTCAGTGAAGATCCTTACCACCTTGCCCTTGAGGGACGGGAGGAACGACCTGAGGGCCCAGAACACGGTTCGGAGCTCCAGGACACTGATGTGCATTGATCTCTCCTCCGGGAGCCAGAGGCCTCTTGCATGGATATCGCCGGAGCGCGCTCCCCATCCCTCCAGGGAGGCTTCCGTCAGTTACCTGATGCGCAGGGGTCTGCAAGTCCATGCCTGCCGCTATGTGCGCGCGGTTGCCCCTCCACCGGATCACTGGTCGGAAAGTCTCATTTAGAGAGATACTGTCTTCAAAGCTGCCCACCGCTTGCCTCCAACGGGCGTCGAGGAACTCCTGTAGGGGTCTCATCCGCAGCCTGCCTAGGCGCACAAGGTAGATGCACGAGGACATCATGCTGAGTAGGGACTTGATGGACCTCACCCTGGCCACGTCCATGGTCAACAGCCGTTGTACCTTGCCCAAGATGGCCTTCGTCCTTTCCTCCAACCGTGAAGCCAATCGCGCCACTGTGTCGAGCCTGGCTCCCAGGAACAGGGCGACTTGTAACGGTACAAGGTGGTATTTTGCGAAGTTGATCGAGAATCCCAAATCCGTGAGAAGTTGGACGGTCTTCGCTGTGTGATCGACTGCGAGTTCCCTTGACCTTGCTCGGATGAGCCAATCGTCCAAGTAGGCATAGACGTGGATCCCCTGCTGGCGCAGCTGCGTCACCACTGGTGCTAGGCACTTAAACACCCTGGGCAGCAACTTCAATCCAAAGGGAAGGGCCTTGAACTGATAGTGTCACCTTTGGACCACAAATCGCAGGAATTTTCGATGTCCCTTTAGGATGGGGATGTGTAAGTAGGCATCCTCCATGGCCAGCGACGATAGGAAGTCGCCTTCCTCCAGCTGTCCCAGCACGTGCTGGAGGGTGGCCATCCGGAACTTCTGGGACTTGATGCACTTGTTTAGACGACGAAGGTCCAGGATGGGTCGCCACCCACCGGTCTTCTTTCGGACGAGGAAGTATCTGGAGTACACTGCGGAGCCCCAAAGCCTCTTTGGGACGAGTTCTATGGCTCCCTTTCTTAACATTGCTCTTATCTCCAGAAGCAGTTGTGGGACGTGGTTTTCCTTTCTGGCCATGGGTGGAATGCAGGGACACCTCTTTCGGAATTCCAGGGTGTGCCCGTGGGCCAGGGCACCTAGCACCCAACGGTCGGTGGAGATGGACTTCCACACGCTGACTAATTTCGCCAGCCGGCCTTCCACCGGGGTGCTTCGGTGGGGGCCCGACGCCACGGCCGGTTCAGTACTGTTTTGCCGCCGCCTTGGCCTCCTTGGCGACAACGGGATCCTCCTGTCTTGCCGCGTCCTCTGTAGGCCTCCTACGACGAAGAACTGCTGCTAAATCCTTTGGAGGCACCTTGTTTGCCTCCGGAGCTCCGAAAGGACAGCCGTCGCTGTTGAAGAACACCCAAGGCCCGAGCCGTCTCAGTGTCCGCCTTGATGGCCTGCAGTGACTCGTCCACCGTCGTGTCGAACAGGTTGTTCCCGTCGAAGGGCATGTCCAGTACACTGGTCTGCACGTCCTGAGGAAGTCAGTGGCCTTGAGCCAACACTGCCGGCGAAGGCAAGCGTTGCCCATCTGCCGAAAGCCGGTGTTGGCGATGTCCGTGGCCACCGTGATGGTGTGATTCGAAGACACATCGCCTTCCTGTAGGATCTCCAGGGCCTGAGCCCTCTTGTCGCCCGGGAGGAAGTCTAGCAGGGGAGCAATCCTGAACCACCGTAGCGTGCCACGTTCATGAGGGCATTGGCTGCTTTGATCCTCGTCGCCGCCGACGGCTTTCTTCTTGGCCGCCGCAGAGACCACCGAATCCGGGGACGGCAGTGCCCTGAGACACATGGCGGCCGAGTCCGGGATCCGATACTACTTCTCGTACCGGTCCCTCCTAGCATGAGCCGTGGACGGGTTAACGCCAGCCCCTCGTCCCAGATGTCATCCAGTAACGGGATTGAGAGGACAGTCTTCCTCTTGGCCTCCCGCCGTTGGTAGAGGAAACTTTCCTTCTGTTCTTTGGGGCAGAGCTGGAAGAACTCAGATGCCCTGGCGATCATGGCGTGAAAGGAGCCAATTTTGTCGCAGGCGTGTGGGGGGGGGGGGGCGGGCGGTCTGAAGAGGTGATGAAGGGAGGTCCATTCCGTCGTCACCACCGTCGTCCGTCCCAGTCGTTGCCGTCTCAATACCTGTCTCATCCCTCTGCGGAGGGGATGGGAGTGAAGGCTGGATGGAAGGGGGAGGAGGATGGACTCGTCTCTGTTAGGCAGGCTCCCCGACAGACCAGGCCCGCTGGGTCGTCGGTGGGGGGTAAGGACATCCTTGTCCTTATCTCTGCACAGGTTCTGTATCGCCATCAGGATAGCTCCTGAGTTGTCCTGAGGTAAGGGTACCGGCTGCAACGGGACCGACGGTTGGGGCACGGGGTCCTCCGCGGTCCTATCTTCCTCCTCGGCCCCCTCCTTGCTCACCTCGTCTGCCTCGTCGGGATCCTTCCCGTGGGCCCTGGATGCCTCGAACTTCTTGTCCAGGATCATTTGGACGCACGCCAACTCATCCTCAGAGCTGGTATCCGTGTCTGTTAAGGTTATCGCGCCCCCCCTCTTTTTCTTGCTGGGGTTTCACGGGGGTCTTCTCGATAGGCAGAAAAGATGATTCCCTCCGGGGTGGCAGGGAAACTCTAGCCCCTGAAGTCATCTCCACTGTGGAAGCCTCCGCAGGTTTCGCCAGGGCCGCCACAACTCCCTCAATTGAGGCCTTAGCCGGGTGAATCAGGGACTTCGCGACCTTGGCTGTGCCTGAGACCTTCACCTTGGGGTGGGGTCACCGCCTCGCTCCCCCTCGGCTGAATCCGTCAGGATCGACCAGGAGCTCTCCCAAAGCTTACCCGGGTTCTCCGACTTCCTCTTGCCAGAGCGTTGGCTCATGGTTGATGGAGTCAGTGATAATGCGCCCTGCCTGGCAGCCGAGGAGCCCGACAGATCGGCGCTCCCGGTGCCCGCTGACTCGTGGTTCTTAGCATTTTGTTGGGCCCTGGTCGCCGGAGCGCCCTCAAAGGTCTTATAAGACCGCTCAGATTTCTTCCTCTTCTCACCTGCTGCTGGGCTCTTCCCCTCCGGCCAGTTGGTGAGTCGAATACGACGATCCTTCATCCGTTCGGACATGTTCTTACAAAACGCACAGTCCTTCTCCACATGCGATTTGTCGTCGTGAAGGCAGTAGAGGGGCCGAGAGTGCTCATCCTCCTTAAAGACGTTCTGAAGCCTGCATCCAGGGCAGCTCCTGAACAGCTTGGCTCCAACAGGAGTCATGCTTCCCTTGTCCTGGGCCATGTCCACGCGGGGTAGGCCTCAAAGATCTTCTGGAATCCTCCGAGAAGTGGAAACACGATGAAAAAATGCCCTTGAGGGGTGTAGAAAATTCCGAGAATGTATCCCTGTTTATCAGAAGTGAAAACGGTGGAGCTTGAGGCTCAATTGACCGAAAATATAAGAGTAAACTCTTCGTAAAAACACAAAACGCAGTGAAAGCTCGAGAGCTACAGCACGAGGACTCCCAACACTTGAACGTGTGGTAAAAATCTGAAGATGGCTGCCAGAGGAGGGCCTTAGGTAGAGGGCAGTCATTGGCTGGGGGCAGTATGACTCAGAGACCAGTGGTTGGTTACTAGTAGAAAGACTGTTCAGAAACAAAACAAACTGATTTTTTTCTTTACCGAGGATTCCTATTGACGACAGGGAATATTCATGAGCATGTGAATCCATGCCAGACCCCATGCTGGAGAAATAAAATTCTCTGCAAACCAAGATCATCAAATACTCAAAGGGAAGCATCAGCAGAGAACAGTGGAAAGAATTAAGAAAATCCAAACTGTAAAAGGTGTTGTAAAATCTACAATAACGCAGTGCATTCTGGAAACATTGTACTGAAAGTGGATGTTTTTGTATATGGTACCAGTGCAGAAGCGGACATGAAAATCAATGAAGGGGAATGAAAGGGGACACCTTGCACCAGGAATTGGAGTACTAAAACCCTGTAAGAATATATTAAGGTCACTCAGTGAAATACTTGAGTAAGAATTCCAGATGTGCCTAAAAGGTGCATGCGCGAACACCTTCACAAAATTAGGCAAAAAGAATCTAACCTTTCCATTCCTCACTTAGACATGTGTCACAGAAAACACAGACAGTTCGAGGGTTTTTATTTTATTTGTGAGGCATACAGTCGTCACTCACTCTGGTGTTCTCACAAAAAAACTCCCTAACCAAGGCATCTGTAACCCCTGGTTAGTTCTACAAAATGGGAAGCCCTAATGTCCAAGTGTCAGCTATCTAAACTCTCTCAGGGACTTCCTAACTTTCTCTACGCTAGCAAAGGTTAATATTGTAATGGGAGTTTGGATAGTGCCTTGCACTTGTTCTGCGTTATTCGGGCTAGTTCCTCTCTGCTCCACTCACTACCACTCCCTTCTTCCTTACTCCTCCCACTACTTTGCTGCCCCAATGTATCACTCTTCCTACTCCTCCCGATCCTTCGCCCTACCCCTACTCTCCTTCCTCTGCCCACAATATGACACCATTAAAAACACCCTTTCACCCACTTCACATTTACTCCATACACGGACATCTACTTGCATGCCTCTCAAACACTCACATTCAAACTGCAGGACCCCTTTCACTTCTACACAAATATCTCAACTTGTTCCAAAAATCTCCTCCACAAATGTTTGCCCCTTCATTCCACCTGCTGGTCGTTTAGTTGTTGTCCACATCCTCCTCTGACCTCACCCGTAAAACCCCACACTTTCTGTTCCTTCCTAAGAACTCCTTGCTCGTTTGCGATTTGTCACTTCGCTCTGTCCATTCTGGTCTGCTCTTCTCGCTCCAGGATGCTTATGTGAAACCTCCAAGACCCACCCACTGTCTCTAGACGAGCTGGCTGCGTAATGTTCATGGCAGGGTTAATGCTGGGTTAATGCTGTAGTTCATGTCCTTTGTTTTCTGCAACAATGCTCACATGGAAAAAGATTTAGTTTTGTTATCAGATTGTGTAGGGGTGAAGGCTCCCACTGGTGCTTTCTTCCAGCACTGTGCAGCCCAACTCCATTGCACGCTTGTGGCTTTCCAAGGTTAGCGTTCAGGTTCGTCGGGCACTTTAACGTGGCAGCAATTCAGAGGCTCTGAACGGTTTTAGTTTCTCGGCAGGACGGTTTCTGAATCTTTTTGTTCCAATGTTTTATGTCAGATTCGCGGACTATCTTAAACAGCTTTGGTTCTGAAAGCATAAGAGAAACATTGGCAAGCAATTTGGTAAAGAGGCATGGCTAGACAGAAGGGTCTGAAGAGACAATGGCACAGGGTGGGCGGGACAGGAATTGGGGCCCCCTCTGCTTCTACCATCCACCTCAAGATAAAGACGGACTCTGGACCCCCCCCCCTCTTTGCACCTCCCAAAACGTTGAATGGCAGAAGAGGAGTGAGGCGGAATAATAATACTTTGAGTAAAGGAAGAGCAGTATTATGAAAATATACTTTAATTGAAAATAATTAATGCATGGATGCAAATTAAAAGGCAAGTAATTAATGTCCAGTAAATCTTGAATACCATTCTCAGGCTACTTGTTAGGAGTCAAACCCAAAAGCAGAGATCAACTAGGACACTCGGGTAGCAAGTTTGACAATTTCTACCTTAAGGGGTCACTCAAGGGATCAACCAGGATTTAGTTTCCTCCGATTAAGCAGTGGCTGCATGTTAAGGAAGAATTCAATATGTGGAGGTCTGCAGTCTCATTTTAGGAGATGCATACCCTCTACTTGTTCACCCTCTTTTGTGGGTTTACCCCCACCTCTCCAAACACATCACGGTTTACTTTAAGGTATATGACATCAGGTGGTCCATAAAGTGACCATTCACAGGGGTGCCTCAGGCAAACTGATTTTTACCCTAGGGTAATCTCATCTTTCATTGTTTTTTGGGGTTAGGCTGGCAGTAGTATTTAGTTTTAGCTTCACTGGGGTTGCAAGACAATTCTTAGTAGCCAAATGTACTGTTATGGTAGCCATTGAGGTACTAATCGGTTTAAGTCCTACCTTGGCCCATTTTGTTTTAGGGGCTTCCTTTGTTCAGGGAAACCATGAGACAGGCTTGTTAGTGAGTTTTACTGAAGTCCACCTGTGGTAGGACTGTAGAAGACTCACCCAGGAGTACAGGGCTCCAACTCTTAGGTTTGGTCTGAACTACCCGGATGTTTGGGTAGCTATGGTCGAGCAGCCATGCTTAAACTAGGAGGTAGAAGGGCTGTAGGTGAGTACAAAGTCTTTCAGCACACTTGAAGTTAGCCCTACAGATAAAGGGTGTATCAGCCACTTAAAAATAGGTAAATACTCCCAAAAAATGTAAGTATGGAGTAAAAATACACTCAACAAAAAGGAAACGGACACATAGGCCCTTGTGCCCCTGCTTTAACCTACACAACTACATGCATCTGTTTGGACCAGTAGTGCACATAGAGCGACAGGAAGAAACTATATTAACTGCCTGATTGGTAGAGTTCAACTTGTATATTTTAATATGTATGAATAACTAGGTGCAAAGGAATTATTGTGAAAACATTTCCGTTTTCCAATGAAGAAATAGGTTTACTCGCTTATGAAATAATCTCATTGGTAATTGGACTTACATTTTTCTCCCTAAAAAATCATTTTACTCCGAACTTTAAAAAATGGGAGTAAAATACTCCCACTTCAAAATCTTATCTGGAGCACTGCTTATAGTCAAGGAAACACACTGTAGTTATATAAAAATATTGTTATTTAATATATACACTAAGACAATGTTACGGTCAATATGCAATTCAGGTAAGGAAAGTTTCACACACATATACACTAGCACATTTGCTGTTGCAATACTCAGATCAATAGTAGACCTTTGGATGCAAAACAGGTTAAGTAGTAAGAGTAGCTTCAGGTTAGCAATCATTAATCAACCAACATTTACTTAAATAGCAATACCGGTGGGTTAATAACTTTGGGGAAGCCTTTTTCTTTAGAAGTTCAACCCTATCTGGGGAACGGGCATCAGAAAAAGTCAGATGGGGCTAGTAGGGGACCAGTGACCCATGGGACAAAGGAAGGCAGACGTTGTCAAAGTTGTCAAATGCACAGAAAATACTTTTTATGAAAAGTAGGTAATGGAATTGTATTCAAAGGATTCAGGAGGGATAGGTAAGCCACCTGAAGGAATTCTGCCTCTAGAACGGATGTCCTAAGGCATGGGAGAACACTGGTTGTCCACCCCAACATGACAAGCTCAGGAGGAGCAAACAGCAACACAACTGCCAGGTATGTACCCATGAGTGAGACAGGACCATCTTTGTTGAACAGCGATGTCACCGGCAGATTCCCCAAAGTGAGGCAACAGCAGCTCTGTTGGTATTCTGGCCTTGGTGGCTGAAGAATGAACTTCTGGAGGGAACAGGCGGTCGGACCCGGTCACAGGGATGCCCAGAAGACAATCTTCATGGCACCAGGTTGTGGAGGCTTGACACAGGCTTTGTAGCAGTGACAGTTGACCCGGCAGACTTTCTTCCTTCTCTCGGTCCACAACTCAGCTGAGGGGACTTCTACTATCGGGATGGAGTCTCTGTAGGCTCATACAGATGCCCACAAGTTTACAGCAGGAACGGCGCTCGACGAGAGGATGCGCCGCAGCAGTGCCAGAGGTCCCAAGGTAATCAGAGATTGCATGTGCGGATGGTAGCAGCTTGTCGTGGGATGGCTCAAACTGTGGCTGGTCTCGAGAGTGGTTATGTCCACCAGTCCAAGGGAGGAAGTCAACCAGTCTGGATCTTCCCTGTTGCACAGAAGAAAGGTCTGGAGCTGCAGCGGTCAGTGTGCTTTGGTGGTTACGGGAGGTAGTTGCAGACATCCTTTCTTCTTCGGAATGGATCTTCCAGTGTGTTAGGGAGAATTCTCATTTCTGTGCCAATTCCCTTCAACCTTAGAGACAACCAGCTCTGTTGCTGGACTTGGGACTTTTTAATTTCCTAATTGAGTGAGCAAGACCTTTTTCCCACTCTCTCATGTATTTTGACCTAATTTGGATTATGTGTTATTACTGTTTTTTGGAGTCTGACAAACTCCATAGGCATCTGCCTTTTGTATGGTGACACACAGCACCTTCTGTGCAGTGTCAGAGAAATCCTTTAGATTTCTCAAGGTTCAAATACCTTTTCTTGTGTGAACTACAGTTCCCAAGAATAGTAAAGTTTGTTTGTTTGTTTGTTTGTTTATTTATTTATATAGCGCTCTTGACCCGGGGGTATATATGCGCTTTGAACATCAGGTTACAGGTAAAAGACAATAGTACAGTATTGATAGGGCATAGATAATAGTATTCAAACAATATACAAAAAATTGGACATTCGGAGTGCATACATATGTGGTAGGACAGTTATTTGTTGGTTAACCAGGAAATGACCTTGGTTCTGAAAGGTTGGAAAGTAGGTGTGGATTTAATATCCAGTGGGATGGAATTCCAGAGTTGTGATGCCAAGGTTGGGAAGCTGGATCCTCCGGCTCTTTTGAGGGAGTATTTGGGAACTGTTAGTTGTAATGAGTTGGACGATCTGGTAGTTCTAGTGTTCTGTCTTAGTGTAAATTTGTTCGAGAGGTAGGGTGGGGCAAGATGATTGAGGGCTTTGTAAGTAAGGCATATGGTTTTCAAATCAATTTTCTGTTGGATGGACAACCATTTGCAGGCAGTTCTGGTGGCGGAGATGTGTTCCCTTCTAGGAATATTGAGGGCGGCACGGAGTGCGTTATTTTGTAAAACTTGCAATTTATTGATTACTGTTTTGTTGGCACCTACATAGAGGCTATTACAGTAATCCAGTTTAGATTGAATGAGTGCTCTGGCTAGGATGAGACAGTTGCTAGGGGAGATCAGTGGTCTGCAGGCCCTGATAAGTTTACCGGTGTAGGCAGTGGCTGAGGCGGTCATGTTGATTTGTTTAGCTAGGTTGATGTTCGTGTCTAGGTAGAAACCGAGGGTTTTTACGCTCTTGGCAATGGGTATGGTGTTACCGTCAATAGTGAAGCTAGTGTAGCCGGGACAGAGTTTACTGATAGTGTTCGGTGAGCCGACAAGGAGCAATTCAGTCTTGTCATCATTCAGGCATAGGCCATGTGTGGCCATCCATGCCTGAATGATGGAAAAGACTTCATTGATCCATTTGGCGTCCTTGTTGTAGTTGCCTGATAAGGTGAGGAGTATCTGGGTGTCATCTGCGTAGTTAGTATAGGTGACACCCAGATTGTCCAGCTTGTCGAATAAGGGCTTGGTGAAAATATTGTAAAGGGTAGGTGAGACACAGGATCCTTGTGGGACACCGCAGGTGATGGGGATGGGGTCAGCCGCTGCTAGGGGGGAGAAGACCCGCATGGTTCTGTTGTCCAGGAAAGATTGGATCCATGTGACTGCAGAGTGGGAGAAGTGTGCTGCCAGAGATAAATGGTTGCACAGGATTTTATGGTCGACCAGGTCAAAGGCAGCGGAGAGGTCAAGGAGTAGAAGGATGGCAGCCTTGTTTTTGTCTTTGAGTTCGTCTATCTGGCATTTGAGATCAACAAGGGCCGTTTCTGTCCCGTGTTGTGGTCTGAAGCCAGATTGGCGAGTTCCTAGTAGGTGATTGGCCTCAAGGTAGTCCTGGATTTGTAAATAAGCCACTCTATCCAAGATTTTTAGTAGGAATGGGACGGTGGTAATGGGTCTGTAATTCGTGGGGATGTCAGGGTTGAGAGTAGTTTTTTTTAGTAGCGGTAGGACCCAGGACTGTTTCAGATTGCTGGGGACCATGTTGTTGGCGAAGGACAGGTTTATTAATTTGGTGATAAATGGGGAGAGATCCCTAGCTGCATCTTTTATAATCTGTGCGGGGCAGCTGTCCCCCTTGCAATTCGATGGTTTGAGGGATGCTATAATTTTCTGAACCTCCAATATGGATACCTTTTTGAAGGTGAAGCCTGAATTAGTGGCAGTAGGTGGAGGGGGCGTGGGGAAGGAGGTGGGATCGAGAGTGAGTTGTTGTCGTTTGTTGTTGATTTTAGTTTGGAGCCCTGAGATTTTGTTAGCTAGGGCATTCTGGATCCCTGTGCACCAGGGTTTATCCTTAGTGCAAGAGTCAGTGGGGGTAATGGGGTTTTCTAATTCCTTTAGTATGTTAAAGAGCTCCTTAGTACTGGAGCTTGCCTGGGAGATCCTAGTATTGAGAGATTCTTTCTTGGCCCGTATAATCTCATTTTTGTAGAGGGTGGAGATGTTGGTGAGATTGGTTCTGTTATTTATAGAAGGCACTGATTTCCAGAGTGCTTCAAGTTTGTTTTTTTGTTGACGCAGGGTTTTGAGCTCCGGGGTGAACCATGTGTTCAGGTGCACTTTGGGTATTCCTTTGCGCAGTTTCAGTGGGGCAATGATGTCAATGGCTTTGGCCATGGACTCATTGTAGGCGTTGACCAGTTGGTTCAAGTCCATTGTGGCGGGTAGTGCGTTTAAAGTAGGGATCACCAGAGGTATTAGGGCTTCCGCTGTGATATTACTCTTTTTCCTAGTAGGGCAGGCAGGTGCCATGATAGGCCTTTTATGTGCTGAGTTGCTGGTAAGAATGTCAAACGGGAGGAGGTGGTGGTCAGTCCAGATAAGTTGTGTGGGATCTTTCGTAGTAATGTTGCAGTTAAGGGTAGTTATCCAGTCAAGGATTCTGCCTTTCGAGTGGGTAGGTTTGGAGCAAAGTTGTTGGAGGCCATGCTCCTCTAATGCCATGGCCAGGGCAGTGGCTGGGGTGTCTAGGGGGTCGTTAAACCCAAGGTTAAAGTCTCCGAGTATAATCAATTGTGCTGATGGTTTGGAACTTTCAGCAACTAGTGAAGTGATGTCTTCCTCAAATGAGCCAGGAGGGCCCGGGGGTCGGTAAATTAAGTGCAGCGTAATAGTACTTTTAGGGGAGGTTTGAAATTTGACTAATGTGTTCACAGGATTTGAGTGGGGGAGCAGAGGATAGTCTGATGTCAAGCGTGGTCTTAAAGATGATAGCTACGCCGCCACCTCGAGCGTTCGGTCTATCTGCTCTAAGGATGGTGTAGTTATCAGGTATGGCTAGGGTAAGAGATGGACCTGCAGCATCGTGCAGCCATGTTTCGGTTACCGCAAGGAAGTCCAGGTTGTTTGTTAGAATGATGTCAGCGACTTCTGAGGCATGGGCGACTAATGATCTGACATTTAGGAGAGCTCCTTTAAGACTGGGATGGATAGTGTTGATGGGTGTTACAGTGTGAGGGTTGATCTTAATGAGTGATTTGGTAGGGCCTTTGCTAGGTCTGTGGTGGGTTCTAGCGCCAAGTCTCGAATTCCGATCGGAGGGGATGAGGGTAGTGTTACGGGAGTTGGTTGGGTTAGCTAATGTAGAGGTGTTGTAGTCAATGGTAGGGCAAGATGCTCTCGTGTTGATGGGGTTCTGCTTATAGACAGCTAGGTGTGTGTTAGCTGCGACATGCGGAACGTGTGCATGTCTATGGGTGGGAAGGGCGGACTTGGTATCCGGGGGGAAGGCTGGTGTGGTGGGCAGGAATGGTGTAGGGCAGGTGATCGGGTGGTGTCTTGGGCAGGCGGGTCTGACTAAACCATTATTATAGGCTAGGTAACTGTTGCCAGTGCAGGGTGTGTTACTTTGCATGACACAGAAAGGGAACATGATCGCAGTCAGGCAGAGTAGCATGCTGGGGCTAAGGTAATGTACAGGGGAGTGGCGTGAAGGGGGCATAGGCGTTATAGGTAGGGTACAACACAATGCGAATGAGGTCTAGGCGACCATAGGGCACAACACAATGCAAGTGGGGTCTGGGCGACCATAGGGCACAACACAATGCAAGTGGGGTCTGGGCGACCATAGGGCACAACACAATGCAAGTGGGGTCTGGGCGACCATAGGGCACAACACAATGCAAGTGGGGTCTGGGCGACCATAGGGCACAACACAATGCAGGTGGGGTCTAGGCGACCATGGGGCACAACACAATGCAAGTGGGGTCTAGGCGACCATGGGGCACAACACAATGCAAGTGGGGTCTGGGCGACCATAGGGCACAACACAATGCAAGTATGGTCTAAGCGACCATAGGGCACAACACAATGCAAGTGGGGTCTGGGCGACCATAGGGCACAACACAATGCAAGTGGGGTCTGGGCGACCATAGGGCACAACACAATGCAAGTGGGGTCTGGGCGACCATAGGGCACAACACAATGCAAGTGGGGTCTGGGCGACCATAGGGCACAACACAATGCAAGTGGGGTCTGGGCGACCATAGGGCACAACACAATGCAAGTGGGGTCTGGGCGACCATAGGGCACAACACAATGCAAGTGGGGTCTGGGCGACCATAGGGCACAACACAATGCAAGTGGGGTCTGGGCGACCATAGGGCACAACACAATGCAAGTGGGGTCTGGGCGACCATAGGGCACAACACAATGCAGGTGGGGTCTGGGCGACCATAGGGCACAACACAATGCAAGTGGGGTCTGGGCGACCATAGGGCACAACAAAGTGAAATTGACTACTTACCTTTTCTCTTTGTAGGTCCATCACACACCATCTTATGTGGAGTGCTGGGAGGTTACCTAGTAGCCCCTTATCCTACCTACTCATGTAACATTTTTATGTAACCCTCACTTCTTAAATGGCTGGTGGCAATGGTTTAATTTTTCCTACCATTGTGCTTTTCTACCGCAGTCTGAACCTTCAGCTGCAGTACAGCACCGAAGGGTGACTATTTTGTCAAAATGGCCCGTCTTCTTTTTTCGCCATTTTCTCTTTGTGAGGTCTTTCTTGGGTTTTACTCTGTGCTTTGAGGGAGATTTGAGCCCTTTGTCTTGCCTTTGGTGGGTTTTAGCCCTGAAGCCCGCCTCTGGCTCCAGTATGTCTGGAAGGGCAGGATGTGAGGGAGATTCCCGAAACTCACTTGTTCCTTGTCTCTAGAAATGCCTGAATGCAACCAGACCCGATAGGCTGGCCTTTCAGGACAGCCATCCTGCTGTGTGATTGACAGCCTAGGCTGTGCATGAATGGGAGAAACCTGCTTAAAAGGTGAGGGTTTTGGGACTAGAGGAAGAGTCGACCAATTGGAGAAACACCTGAAGAAACCGTGAACGAAGCTTGCTGCATCCTTTGAAATGCATGGTGAAGCCCACCCAGCTGCTGTGCTGAAATTCCTTTTCAATTCGACCCCGATAAACTCTGGAAGGGATGACTTCTTCCCTTGGATTAGTGGGACCAACTAACCCCAAGACTAACTCCACTGGACCATTTTACCCCCAACTGGCTACACTTCGCTGCTGCAAGACCCGAGTACCAGGGGTCGAGTAATCCATAGTCTAGTGTCGGAAATCCAGCTAGAAGCTCCAGGTGTCTCCTAATGACTCTCCAGAAGCAGGACGACCAGATCCCGAGTCCCCTCACCAGAGTGCATGACGCAAGGAGTGAAGGAAGCCCAACCGGTATCCGCGATGGTGCTGTTTGCTAAGTGCTGAAACAGCTAAGTGCTGCTGTACCGTAAAGAGCCCGTAGCTGCCGACGACATCGCAAGTACCGCCGCAGGAGGCCTCCAGATGTCCTCCCTCTTGTCCCCACGACTGAGGCTCAGGAGCAGGGGGTCTGCACCGCTGTAGCAAGACAAAATCCAGCTTGACCACTCGTCTTCAAACCAGAGGTACTGTTTAGACTTGCGGTACTTCCCCAATTGTCTTTTTTAGCTATGTTCTTCTCAGTTGGAAATTGCATTAGCTTACTTTTAGAGTTGAGTCCAACTCTCATTTCAGATGCTTGACAGCTTGTGACCCTAAAAGTGATTTTCTAAAAACTCTGCAATATTGCACGTAGTAACCCTGAGGGAGACTGTTATAGGTCAAAGGATCGACAACTAAAGGATCGAATGGTCAAAGGGTCGACACCAAAGGACCGAAAACAAAAGGATCGAAAATTGGCAATAGGCAACCCAACCTTTGGTATAGGTATATACTACACAAGTTGGTAGAGTGGCTGAGCAGCCAGACATCTCAAGAGGGGTCAATGTGAGCTGTAGAAATGCAACAAAGAGGTTCACAGTGACATGTATAAAAATAATACGTATCCTCAACGTTTGTTAAAATAAAATTATTTATTAATTTAACAGTCAGTTTTAATATAACCCTTCGTGAGAAGAACAAGTTACTTACCAACTGTAACGTTCTTTCGACTGGATGTTCCTTCCACGTATTCCTCATTTTATGATATTCGTATCCTGCCAGCTTCGCTGCTTCTGAAAAACAATTTCGGCAGTCGACGCTGTGCACGAGGTCATGGCGTCGATGTCCCTCGACGGGCTCCGTACTGTGTCGACGTCATCAGTAAAAATAGCTTGTGCCGCACCTGTTGGCTTCAGTTCTGTTTTTTTGAGGAAATATTCGAGATATACCCAGGCGTGCCTCATGACTGATAGACTCTGTGAGAGGAAAGTGTAAGAAACGTGAACTGTACTGCGGGGTAGGATGGGAGGGGTGATGAGGAATACGTGTGAGGAACATGCAGTCGAAAGAACGTTACAGTTGTTAAGTAACTTGCTCTTCGAATGGATTGTGTCCTCCCACGTATTCCTCATCTTATGATAGACTTCCATAGCAGTGGTAATTATGGAGGTGGGAGTACTAGTTCTTGTACTGCCTTGGCAAATAAACCCTCATTGGAGGAAGAGGCATTTAAGCAATAATGTGTGATGAAGGCATGCATTGATGCCCATGTTACAGCTGAACAATTATCTGCTGCAGGGACTCCCCTCTTCAGAGCCGCAGAAGTAGCCATCCCCCTAGTGGAATGGGCCTGAAGTCCATCTGCGGGATCCTTCCCCCGCCAATATGTAGCACTCAATTATAGCCAGAATGATCCAGCGGGATATGGTTTGTTTTGTCACTGCTAAACCCAATTTATGACCTGTATAACCTACAAAAAAATAGGTCATCTTGACATTCTTGAAATGTAAAAACTGAGAGCCTTTTAGGGTCCAGTCTATGAAACCTCTCCTCCTCTTTGCCCAAATGAGGAGGAGGATAGAATGTTGGTATTATGATTTTTTGTGACAAATGGAAGTCAGAAACTACCTTTGGTAAGAAAGATGGTGAAACTTTAAGAACTACCTTTTACTTGTAAAATGTACTATATGGGGGTTTACATGAGAGAGTCTGTAGTTCACTAACCCTGCGGGCTGATGTTAAGGCTACAAGAAGGACAGTCTTCAATGTTAGAAGCCTCAAGAGACAAGAATGCAGAGGCTCAAAGGTAAACCAGTTAGAAACTTAGAAACTTAAGTACTAGATTTAAATCCCACGTTGGGACATGAAAAGATAATGGAGGGTATACGTTAGTAAGCCCTTTCAGGAATTGAATTATCAATGGAATTTTGAAGACATCTCTTCTGAGGAGCGCTTGAAAATGGACAGCACAGCTAGATATCCTTTAATTGTTCTGATCTGGAGCCCCAGATTGGCTAGATGCAATAGGAAAGAGCACCATTGGGGTGCCACATTGAAAAGTGTCCACATCATTATCCTTGCACCAGTTACCGAACTTGTTCCAACGACATCGGTACAAAGATGTTCTTGCTCTTCTGGCCGAAAGCAAAATCTCCATTACATCATCCGGAAGATCCCAACCCTTGTATCTCAACCTCTCAGAAACCATGCGTGAAGGTTGAGTGTCTTGACCTCTGGATGGAGAACCCGACCTTCCTCTTGCGAGAGAAGATCCTCTCTTTGTGGAAGATGTATTGTAGGACAGATGGACATGTCCAGAAGGTCTCGGTACCATGTCCTCCTGGCCCAATCCGGGGCAGTTAGGATCATGGTTTTCCTGAACTTTCTCAACCTCCTGATTACTTGAGGAATCACAGGGACTGGAGGAAACGCGTACAGAAGTTGAAACTTTCAGTGCACCACAAACACATCTCCTCGGAGGAAATTCCCTTGAGCAGTACTGTTTGCACTCCCGGTTTACCGTGGTCGTGAACAGATCCACTTGAGGGGTTCCCCAAAGGGCGAAGATCGCCAGAAGGACTTCCTGAGCTAGCTCTCACTCGTGGGAGACTGCTGTGCCTGCTCAGAGCATCTGCCGCCGTGTTCTGCTCTCCGGCTAGGTGAACTGCAGATAGAGCGATTCCTTCTCATGTTGGCCAGAACCAGAGCTGCATTGCCTCTCTGCACAGTGGTAGTGACCCTACGCCTCCTCTCTTGTTGTGGTAGTACATGGCCACTGTGTTGTCCATCATTATCAGGACATTATTTCCCTGTACAGAAGGTAGGAAGGCTTTCACCGCTAGTCTGATTGCCCTCAGCTCCAACAGGTTGATGTGTAGTTTGGACTCCGATGGAGACCAACGACCGCTGATTGTCAGATCGTTGGTATGGGCTCCCCACCCCATGAGTAAGGCGTCCGTTACTACCGTCATCTCCGGCCATGGTTGCCAAAAAGATTCTCCCTTGAGGATGTTGTCGTTGCAAGCCCACCATAGTAGATCCTGAGCAACTGCGCTCGGGACTTAGAAGATCCGACATACTCCCTGAGAACTGGGACCACTGAGTTATGAGGGCCCATTGAAGGGTTCTCATTCTCAATCTGGCCTCTGGCACCAGAAAAATGCAGGATGCCATGAGGCCGAGCAACCTCAGAAAATCCAAGGCCAGCAGATGCTGGGCATTCTGGAACTTTTTTACCATCTGCAGAATGTGGAGCGCTCTCACCTCGGTATAGCTCGGGAGATAAACTGGAGCTTTTGGGATGGTATCATGTGAGACCTCTTGAAATTGAGAGAGAAGCCCAGTTTGTGAAGGAAGTGACAGTTGATCGACAGATGTTTCTGAGCTTGTTCGGGAGAACGTGCTCTGATCAACCAATCGTCCAGCTAGGGGTAGACGTGAATCCCCCCCTCTCCTGAGACTCGCTGCCACAACCACCAGCAGTTTGGTGAAAAACCTCGGGGCGGAGGTCAGCCCGAATGGCAGAACTCGAAACTGATGGTGTGAACCGCCAACTGCGAACCTCAGGTACTTTGTGCTTGGGATGGATTGGCACATGAAAGTAAGCATCCTGAAAGTCCAATGATACCAACCAGTCTTGGTGTTGGAGAGCCTGAAGGATCTGAGAAAGGGTTACCATCTTGAACAAGTTCCTCAAGAAGGACATGTTCAAGTTTCTTAAGTCCAAGATGGGTCTCAATCCTCTGTCAGTTCTTTGGGATGAGAAAGTAAAAGGAGTACCAACCCTTGTTCTCCTCCGCTACAGGTACATGTTCTATTGCACCTTTCTCTAGCAGGGTTAAAATTTCCTGCAACAGGAGCGGGTCTGGAATTTTGACAGATGGTTCCCGGTTGATGGTCTCGAGGACTTTTTAGGAAAGGAAGGCAGTAACCTTGAACTACTGTCTCCAGTGCCCAAGCATCTGAAGTAATGCCCCGCCATTCTTTCAGATGAAAGATTCTGCCTCCCACCAGGATTTTGTGTGATAAGGCCTCAGTGATTTGGAGGCGGCTGCAGGAGCGGCTGAGGGCAAAGATGCCGTTCCTGAGGTTCGCTTTGCAGTCTTTCCTCGTCCACCACGAGCGACATTTCTTTTGCCTCTTTGAAAGGCCCGTCCTCTTCCTCTACCAAAAGAGGAGTAGTACCGAAAAGAACGAACCCTCCAGGAAGATGAGCCTGAATATGGTTTCTGAGGCTGTCGCATGGAGGCGCTAAGAGATTTAGCTGCCGCTTTTGAGGTCTGTAGTTTTTCTAGGCTTTCATCAGCCTTACTACCAAACAGCCTCTAGCCATCAAAAGGCATGTTGAGAAGTCTGGCCTGCACATCCGGTGCGAACCCAGACTTCCTCAACCACGGAAATATGCGTAGCACTGTGCTAGCAGCCATGGATCTGCTGTATCCAGTTCAGACTGGAGACATTTCCCCCATTGCCTCCTTTCCGTCTTTGATAATATTCAGGAAGCCTTCCCTTTCCTCGCCTTCCGGAATATGTTCAGCTGCCGCTGAAATGCAGTACTACAGGGTATGGGTGAACCTGGCCAGGGTACAGTTGACATTAGTTGACTTTAGAGCCATGCCATCCGAAGTAAAAACTTTACGGGCCCAAGCATCAACCTTCTTATCCTCTCTATCCGGAGGGATCGATGGAAATGCAGTCTGTCTTGAGGTTGTGGCAGCTTGAATAACCAGACTTTCTGGAGTGGGATGTGTTTAAATACTCAGGATCAGAACTAGAAGTTCTATACTTCTTAGGAAAATTACTGTTTACTGCAGCAATGTTGTCAGGAGCTTCCCAGCTCTTTTCTACCGTTCTCTGAAGTGCCCTATGGAAGGGGAGAACTGGATCCTTCTGGGGCTCCGATCTAGTATGTCAGTCATATCATCCTGATCAAAAGTGGGTGAGGCTCTACCCCAGCCCATGTATTCCACCACTCTTTTCATTAAACTCCTGTACCCTGAATCTGCATGTTCTGCAGGGTCAAGTTTTGCAAACTCCAGCTCAGGTGATGTATCAATGCCACTAGCAGAGTGAAGAGTGTCACAGGTCTCATTTTCGATTCTGGATCGATTAATTCTTCTGGGACCTCTCTAGTACCATATTGTACTCCAAAAGGAGAAACCGCCTCATCTTCAGAGCCACTTTCTTCAAATATAGAAGACAGACTTAAAGAAGTCTAATTTTGGAAAAGGAGTAAATCTCCTGTCTTGTTCATATGTTTAGGTCAAAAGAACATTCGATGGTATCGAAGGAGTTTGAGGACACCAATGGTGTCGTTGACAAAGGCGTCAAAGACGCTTTATGCTTCGATGGCGTCGACAAAGTCACAGATTTTTTCAACGACTTCTGTTTTTTATACGGTGTCAGGGAAACACTCGATTCGAGGAATCTTCGACGACTTGGCGTCGACTCGAGTTTTACATATTTCACCCATACTACTGGGTTTTACCACAGTAGTTCCTGACTTTCCTGTGTCGTCTGTTGGAGCGACCGGGGTCTGGCTCTTTTGAGGCTTCTTTGAGGGGGTCAAGGCCGCATTCTCAAAGACCTCCATCTTCCTACTAAAATCTTCCCATTTTCTTGGGGAATCCGACCTAGTCGGGCATCGTACCAATTTGGTAGATGTATCAGATGATGAAGAGGGAGATCTATGTCTCCTTTTAACTCTTTTTGAAGAGGAAGATGAAGAGCGCCTCGATCGATTTTAGACGAGGCCTTCGAGGAGGCCTTAGAAACTTCCCGCCCCACCGCCAGTTTATCTTTCCTCTCATGAAGGGCCTTCTCAGTCATCGGCGGACAGGAGCCACAGTCGCCTGTTCGATGGTCTGAACCTAGGCACCAGAGACAAATGCGGTGAGGATCTGTGATCGACATCTTCGAACCGCAGTCGATACATTTTCTGAATCCCATCTTGGGTGTAGAAGGGGTAGATGAAGACGACATTTTCTGAAGAAAATTTCGAAGCGCGCTGTTCGAGAGCGAAGCAATCGGAATAACTGAACTGAAGTCAACGGGCGCGGCACAAGCTATTTGTACTGATGGTGACGTTGGCACGGTACGGAGCTCGACGAGGGACATCAACACCGCGACCTCGTGCACAGTGCCCTCTGGCGAAAAAAAATTCCGAAGCAGCGAAGCTGGCAGGATACGAATATCATAAGATGAGGAATACGTGAGAGGACACAATCCATTCGAAAGGGATATATGTAACCATAAAATACACTTCAAAAATACACTCATTTACGTAAGTAGATACCCTTTTCGGGATGTCTCACACACACACTTCCAACACCCTGAGGTGACTTAATTTGCTAGGACACTGTGGACATGGATATATCGCTTATACACTCAATGCAATACTGAGGTTGTGGAAAAAAGGTAAGGGTTATGGAGGGAAACAAAGGTTAACAAGTTCCCTGAACAAGTAAGTATTTTACAGTCCCCAATGAAATATAGGTTAACTCTTTCCCAGCTATACAAGGAACTTATGTATTACTTTTTGGAGGGACAGATCAACACAAAGTCAGAGGGTAAGAAGAGCCTGCAGGGAGCCAGGACAGCCATTGTCAATTGAGCAAAGTCTAGGGGAGCTGAGGCACTTCCTGAAAATAGCACAAAAGTATTGCAGAATGTTATAGAGTTTGTGGTAAGAATAATCACTGTTGGGCCACAAGTTGGGAGGCTTGTGAAAAGCAAAGATGCAAACAACTCTGCAAAGGGCAGCAAATGCAAGTCTCCAGTGAGAGCAAGCAAGCTACACACAAGAGGTAAGTATCCCTAGTTACATAGTACCTCGAATCTGAAGAAAAGGGCGCAGCTGGCTTCTGTTCCAGTTGCAGTTCTGCAGATCCTGTTGTTCCTGGGCCTCAGTCGTGGGGACAAGAGGGTGGACGTCTGGGGACTCCTGCACTATGGTTGGAAGGTCGGCGGCAGCAATGGGCTTACTCCAGATCAGCAGCACTTTCTGGTTCCAGCTACTCGCATATAGCAGCAACGCGGTTCTTGGACACCTTGTGGGCTCCCCCTGCTTCTGGAGTCCAGCACTCTGTTGAGGTGGTTTAGGCTTGGGTCATCCTGCTTCGAGGGAGTCCTTAGGAACTTCCTGGAGCTCGGGTCTGGCTTAAAAACTGTGCACTCGATTCTGGTGTTCCTGTCCCCTGGCACTCAGTTCCTGCAGCAGCTAAGAAGTACAGCGAGCAGGGAGACGTGTTCCAGTCAAGTTAGTCTTGGGATCAGTTGGTTCCACCAACCCAAGGGAAGCAGTTGTCCTTTCTGGGCTTCTCTAATCGATTCGAAATTTGGAGCTTCATTACTGCAGCAGGGTTTCACCGGGCAAACCAACGGTCCCAGGAGGGTGCACCAAGCTCATTTTCCAGTTTCTTCCTCGGTTCCTTCGTCCAGTGGTCGACTGCCTTTCTTGCCTTCCTTCATTGTGTCTGGCCCATTGATGTGAGTGTTGGATCCCTAGCAGGCCCAAATCTTGCTTTTCAATACTTGAGGCGGCCCGAGGCCTGCGTGGTGAGTTAACCCCATCCTGGCCCTCCTAGCCTAGCTCATCCTCCATCTTGTGCCGTAGCCCTGTGTGCTTCTCGCTGCCCCGGACTCCCTTCCCTGTCCCACCCTCCTCCCGACTCCCAACCCGCCCCAGCAACGTGATTGGCTGATCCCACTGGTCTTAACTGAACCTCCCAGGGCAGCCCTCTGCCCGGCAGCCCTCTGCCCGGCAGCCCCGTCGGCTAAGGACCCCAAGGACAAGGGCGGCTCTAACAGAGGTAGCTCCAAGAAGTGTCAGCCGGTGACCGCAGGGGAAGCCAGTAGCCAGCCGTCAACCATCAACTACAAGGACCAGTAACGGAGGAGGGGCCCCTGGCCTAGGAGTAGAGCAACCACTCTACACTTGAACCCGAGCCACTGAGCGAACCATATTAAGCAAGGAGAATACTCCACACTGCATCTCACCCCAAATTTGTCAAAACTCAACCATTGTTTAATATCGGACTAATTCGGCCTGCTCGTCCTGTCTCCAAACTGCATTGTAGGATATTTAGATTGCATTGATAGGCCTCTCTCCCACTATACAGGTCTCAAATCTAGCTGGGGTTCTGTCTCCAATTGCACTGTGTGATATTTAGATTGCACTGACAGGCCTCTGTCCCACTATACAGGTCTCAAATCTAGCTGGGGTTCTGTCTCCAATTGCACTGATATCTAGATTGCATTAATAGGTGCATCCCCACTACACAGGCCTCTCAAACTTGCTGGCCACCTCAATCTAAAGTGAGACAGAACACAATAGGGAACTACTGTGGAGTGGCACCCCAACTAGGGGCTCACGCCTCATAAGGTGTAAATCCTAGCTGCACCCCTCTAAGCCTCTCCTCAACTAGGAGATACCCTTCTCACACCCGATAGCTAGCTCACCGCAGTGAACCGCGCACAGGGAAACTGACACTAAGGAGAGCCCCCGATAACACCCAATATATACTGCTTCCATCTCCCCTAATCCCTCTCAAGACCGACTGAACGAGTCGGCAAAATCAGCCGGAATACCACCTACAGACAGAGCCCGAACCAGTGGCAGACAGCCCTCCACACCGACTACTACAACACAAGACAACCTGACCAAAGCAGAACCAGCTGGAAATCACCAAACAGACTATACTATCAATCTTACAATGCCGCGCCAATGACCCATACCGAAGGAAAGAACAAGAGAAGAAGAAAGAACAAACACCCCAGAACAGCAACAAAGAAAGAAATACAGAATGCACCCCCCCAGACAGGAAAAAAAAATCGAACCAACACAGTGAAGAGAAAAATACCTCTACTTAACTCCTTACCTAGCGGACAACTAGTCACCACAGCAAACAAACCCAACGCTAGTAGCAAAAACATCAAATAACCTAACACAAGGGGGCATGGCCAGCGGCGGAGCAATGCAGACGTAGGTCTCCAGTGCTCCCGGGTTGCAGTGTAAATCCTGAGGAAATCTGTATGGCGAATCCCCCTGGTTTGGTGTTGAAACAAGGGGCTTGGAAGCCGAGGCACTGCTGACTTATTTGCGGCCCATGGGGAGGTGTGAGGGAAGAAGAAACGACGCAGCCGCCCGCTGGATGGGTGCTGGCCCGCAACATGTCTAAGATGGCCACCGGAGCACTCGGAGGTGCTGACCCAGCGCGGCGAAGGCGAGAGGCAGGCAAGCGACAGACATCTGCCTCAGGGGGAAGAGAGGAGGCAGCCCGGCGGCAGAAGGTACCGGCAGCGGTGGGGCTGGAAGCTATCTGCCAGCCGACTGGTAGTGGAGGCGGGCTACGGTGAGCCCACGGGGAGGAGCGCAGCAGAAGCCGGGAGGAAGCCTAACCGGTGTACAGCTCTGGAGCATCCAGGACCAGCGTGAAGAGTCCTGAAAGCGAATGGAGCCCGAGACGGGAGCGTGACTCGGGAGAGAGGGCTAGGGGGGGGGGATCGTCTCCACGATAGAGGTAACCCCATCAGTGCAGAGGCAGCATGTAATCACCGGCCTTGGGAACCGCAGGACAGAGCTCTGAGGTCTGGGAAGGTGGCGCCGGGAGGGGGTGGCGAGCAGTGAGGAGCCCTGTGTGTCCCAGCCCTGAAGCCAGGAGGAGAGTCCAGGGAGCGGTTGGGGAACTGTGCATTGAGGAGCACTCCTACGGAGGTCAGTGCAGGACATCCCATAGAGGGCCTGGCGTTGGTGAACTGGGGGAGAGAGGGAAGGCCACCACATTGGGGGGAGGTCTCAGAGGGGGGCGAGGGCCCCTGGGCCTCCCTTGATAGCGCGGACTATGGCGCGGTGAGGGTCAGTCCCCCCCAGCAGCCAAGGCTAGGACAGCGGAAAAGGAGCAGCTACCCCATAGCAGGGGTGGACCCTGAGAGAGGGCCGCCCGGTAGGACTGAAGTTAGAGGCCCTTACTGCCGGAGAGGACACAAAGGCTAGCCTCCTTACATTGTTGCGCCTCGTCAAGGTTGGATATCAGCGGGGGTGAATAAGTGAGACCGGACTTGGAGGCGCAGATTGGGGGCACTCTTGGGGACGCAGGCGGTGGTGAGTTTGAATCCAGAGGGTGGTGCCTCTACACCCAGTCCATCATGGGAAAGAGTCAGCAGCGGATGGACAAATATACAGAGGCAAAGGACAGGCTGCCTAAGCAAGATGAACTGGAGTGACAGATGGGGGAGAGATCTGTTGGTGGCGAGGAAGGGGCAGTGACTTTGGACTCATTAATGGCGGCAATACAGGGCTCACGAGTTACTCTCCAGGAGAGTATCAATGAGGTGGTGGTAGATTTCCGTAAAGTATGTGAGAGGGTGATGGAGGTTGAACAGAGGGTCACCACGGTGGAAGATGAGGTCCAGAAGCTCAAGAACCAGGTGGCGGGCCTGGTGGGGGCGACCCGTATGTTGGAAGTGAGAGCTGAAGATGCGGAGGGGCGCTCCAGGCGGTGTAACATCCGACTGGTCGGAGTGCCGTAAAGAGAAGAAGGTCCCAGAACATAACTGTTTGTGGAAAACCTGATCCTTCGGGTGCTGGGCATTAAGGGGCTGTCCAAGCTCTTCACAGTAGAGAGGGCCCATAGAGTGCCGGGAAGACCTCCACCGCTGGGCGCACCGCAGAGGGTAATAGTGGCTAAAATCATGAACATTAGAGATCGAGATGCTATTCTACAGGCTGCGCGGAAGGTGGGCAGGTATGAAGTTGGACAAGCAAGGCTGCAGATTTTCACGGATTTTACATTGGAGGTGCAGCGGCAAAGGAGGTTGTATGACGACGTGAGGGGGCGGCTCCGGGAAGGGCTCAGAGTTAGTACACCAAGTTGGGGATAGGTGTGAGAGGGAGGGAGTCTGGATTCAGGGGGTGGGGGGGGGCTGGGGGGGTAAGGTCCGGCACAGCGACGAGCGGGGATGAGGGGATGATAGGAGAGGCACAGGTATGCGTGGGTCTGGAAGAGAGGAGGGGATAACTTGAGTGAGGGTCCAGGGTTTCAGATGGATAGGTTAGGAGGTTTGAGAATTGGGACGTGGAATGTCCAGGGACTGGGAAGTTATCAGAAAAGGCGAAGAGTAGGGGAGTTTCTGAAGAGGCAGGGGATACAGGTGGCCCTGATACAAGAGACACAAGCAGTGGCAGAAATATTCGGGAAACTGGAGAGAATGTGGGGAGGGCAAGTATTTGGCACGACATACTCAACCCAGGCGAGAGGTGTGCTGATTTGGGTGGCGAAACAGATACCGGTGACGGCGGTAGTAAAGGATGAGGACAGTAGGACGGTGCTGGCGCAATGCTTATGGGAGGGAAGGGCGGTCACTATGGTCAATTCATACGTGCCAAACGTGGATGATGGGGATTATTTCCCCTCGGTACTTCGCATGATGGGGGCATATCGGGGGGACATGGTCATTTTGGGAGGAGATTTTAATTGTCACCTGGAGGAGAAGTTAGATGGGCTGAATAGCAGAGGGGTGCCAAAGAAGTATTTGCCGGAGTCTCTCCACAGGATAATGGGGGAATTAGATCTGGTGGAGGTGTGGAGCAGCAACACGGGGAGGAGAGGGGCTATTCATATTACTCGGGTGTGCACGGTTCATATTCTCGCCTGGACTATATTATAACGGGAAGGGAACACTGCCAGTATTTTGGGGATGTAGCGTACTTGGGGCGCTCTCTGTTGGATTATTCCCCTATGGTGGCCACGCTATTTGGTATTAAGGAGCGGTTTCCATGGAGGCTGTGGCGTCTCCACAGGGACTCGCTGAAAGATGGAGCGTTTGTGGGCGAACTCAGGGAGGGGATTAGGGCATACTTTGAGTTGAATGAGGGCTCGGGGTATGACAGGGGGTTGGTATGGGATGCCTTTAAGGTGACCATTAGGGGGACTTGCCTGTCCGTGACAGTGGGGATGTGTAGACGGCTCTGGCAAAGGTTGCGACGGTTGGAGGCCAAGGTGGCTGCTCTGCAGGGGGAGGCGGCACGGGGGGGTCGGGGAGGCATTAGCGCAGACGCTGGAGTCCCACCAGGACGTTGTGAAGGGGACAAGGCGGGCAAGCTGCTGGCCTGCCTGATTAGTAGGGAGCAGCCGAATCAAGTGGTAACCCAGCTCAGGTTCAATACGGGGGGGGGGGGACGGTGAACACTCAGAAGGGGATTAATGATGCTTGTGTGGCATTCTATAGAGTTATATACGAGTGAAGGTGGTTATGTAGAGGCTGATGTGGAGGACCTCAAGGAAAGGTTGCAACTTCCGAGGTTAGAGGTTAGGAGAAGATGTGCGGGGGAAATTGGAGGCTCCAATTGAGGAGGGGGACGTTCGCTGGGCAATCCGCACAATACAGAGAGGCACGGCGACAGGAAGTGATGGACTCCCAGTAGAGTTTTACTCAGAGTTCGCTGATCTCCTGGTGCCACACCTAGTGAAGGTATGTATATGAGGAAGCTTTTCAAAAGAGTTGTCTCCCGGAGTCAATGAGGGAGGCAGTGATCACGGTTATTTTAAAGGAGGGGAAAGATTTAAGGGATTGCGCAGCGTACCGAACGATTTCGCTGTTGAATGTTGACGGAAAAATCCTAGGGAAAATTCTTGCGGCCAGGTTGGCAAGAGTGGCGCCGAACCTGGTTCATCCGGACCAATGCGGGTATATTGGGGGAAGGAGCACATCTGGAAACCTCTCTCGTTTACATCATGTTATGGACTCTGAAGCCGCAGAGACGGAACATGGCAATTGCGTCATTTGACGCCATCAAGGCGTTTGATTCTTTGGAGTGAAGGTGGTTGTTCCGGGTACTTTGGGAGTTTAAGTTGGGGAAGAATATTTGTAGGTGGTTAGCCCTTCTATAAGAGAAGCCTTTGGCGATTGTCAGACCAATAACTGGGTGTCTGGGACATGGGAGTTGGGAAGGGGGACACGGCAGGGGTGTGCAGCATCTCCAATCTTGTTTGCCTTCGCCCTGGAACCGTTGGCAGCGTTTTTGTGACAGGAAATGGAGGAGGCTGGTATTGAGGTGGGAGGGCGGAAACACGTCGTATCCCTTTATGCGGATGACCTGTTATATGTGGTGGATCCTAAGCTATATCTCCCGGAACTGTTGGAAATATTGCGAAATTTCCAATGCATGTCGGGCTTCCGCATTAACCCTGGGAAATCAGTGTTATTCCCATTAGGGGGCTTACGGGATTGTCCATCAGAGGAGTTGCCAGAGTTGGGGTTAAAATAGGATATGGAGTAGTTTCATTATTTGGGGGTACGTATTTTTCATGAGATGGAGGAGACATTTGTGCAGAACACGGGGAGGACATTGTCTAAAATAGCAGACTATTCAGTTCTGGAAGGTCTTACCTCCTTCCCCGATGGGTAGAGTGGCGCTATGTAAAATGGTTATCTTTCCGAGGTTGCTTTCCTTTTTCGCCAATATACCATATGTTGCAAAAAGAGTCTTTTTCAAAATGTTGGATGAAACAATTAGGGAACTTCTGTGGGACACGAGGAGGAGGAGGGCGTCTTTGGAAATATTACAAAGACCCAAGGAAGAGGGTTGTCTTGATCTCCCGAACTATGAACGATATTTTGTGGCGGCACAATTGCAGTCGGTATTGGTGTGGGATCAACCAGGGGAGGAGGCCCTAGAAGGGCTGGTAGGGGCCTTACCGCCCAATTGCAGGCCTGTTGAACTACTCTGGCGGCCATTGGGCGATAAAGGCAGAACGGTAGTGTTTGAGGCGGTGAGGGAGACGTGGAGAAGTATGTTAGTAATACATGGTGGTAGGGGAGTGACAGGCCGATATGAGGGTAGTCTCCCGTGGGGTGCGGATCAGAAGCTCCGCCAGTCGGGAATGGTGTCAGAAATTTGACCTCCCACAAGGGCTTTTCTTGGCATACGGCGTGGTGGTCGGTAGATTAGCGGAGCAATGGCCAGGAATCCCAGCGGAACCGGCGGTATGCCCGGTGCTTCGTGTACTGCTAGACCGCACGGGGGAAAGGGCGTGTATCTCGCGAATTTACAGAGCCCTGCGGAAGGGGGTGGTAAGGGTGGGGGGGGAACTGAAGGTCAAGGAGAAACGGGAAGTGGATATGGGTCACCAAATTATCAGGGAAGGAATGGGCACAGGTCTGGCAATTGGTCCGGAAGAACTCCAGGAATGCCTGTTTCAAGTTGGTCCAATTTAATATTTAACATAGGACATATGTGACCCCGGTGATGCACCGGGGAATGAATAGGGAAGGCTCGATCGAGCGTCCTAGATGCAGTGAGGTACAGGCAGGATTTTGGCATATGACATAGGTGTGCAGCCTAATACGAGAATACTGGGACGAGGTTCTTCGAGGAGTGAATTGGTTACTGGGGACTGAATGGGAACGGAGTCCAGAAATGTGCCTACGGGGGAAGCTCCCAGGGCAGAAAGACATAAGGTTCGGATTAGAATGGGCCAATTTCTGCTTGTGTTGGCGAAGCGTAGAATGGCGATAGCGTGGAAAGCCCACAAGGCCCAATGGTCAGTCAGTGGCGGAAAGATGTGCGGAGATGGGGGTTGACGGAACTAACGGTCCTGCAGGGAGTGGCCCCGGAAGGGGAGGAGATAACGATCTCTTGGACCCAGGTAAATGATTTATCGAGGGATAATGACCTACGACCGCCATGAAGTAATATGGGTGTGGATGAAAGGGAGGGAAGGGAAGGATGGAGGGGGAGGATATGAATCTGGGGATTAATAGCGGCCTCACTTAACCCTGAAAGGACTCGGAGGAGCGCTAGCTGTGACCTTTGGAGAGAAAGACGCTTACAGGACAGATCCGGACTCTGGAAAAGGGCGGGAAGGGAGAAGGGTGAAGTTGGCGTTCTTTTGATGTTAATATTAAAGTTTATATGTGCAGGTGGGGGTGGTGGGAGGAGGGGCGAGGGAGGGCGGTGTTGGAGTTTTGGGGTGTTAAAAATGCTATTAAAGAGTTTTAAAAAAAACTAACACAAGCACGTAGAAAAAGGAAGAACAAAAAACAAAAAAAACAACAAACACGACCGATGTGATAACACCCTACATCACCAAAGCAAGAGGAACGTCAAATCGACAAACAAATCCCGGAAGACGAGCCCGATGAAAACAAAAACCCAAGACAGAACCTTGAGGAACTCTGAAGACGCTGACACCCCGAAACCCACAGTCCAACAAATGATCGACCAGGAAGGAAACCTCAACACCGATCAGAAGACAAACTCAACAAGAAAGTCCAAACCAAACACCTCCAAATTCCACTGCAATCTAATAAACGCAAGATCCATGTCCAAACACACAGATCTTCAACCTACTCAATGACAACGGAATTCACATCCTGTTCATCACAGAAACATGGCTGGACGACAACTACAAAATCACACTCCAAAGCTGCTTCCCAACCCACTTCAAATGCCTTAAAATAAATAGGAAAAACAAAAAAGGAGGCATCGCAATAGCATTCAAAGAACACCTGAAGTTAAAAACGGACGAATCGCTCATCATCAACTGCGAAACCATGGTAATACACCTAACGAGTCCAAAAACCAACAACACATTCATCTTGGTGTACAGACCACAGACTTGATGCAACCTTCATCGACAACTTCATAGAAGCCATCACCAACTTAGCCATCAACCACGAACACCTAATCATCCTGGGGGACTTCAACATTTGGTTTCAAGACAGTCACGCCAACTCCCATAACTCACTCACTGAACAACTCACCACCATGAAACGACAACTAGTAAAAGGGGCAACACATTCGGCAGGACAAACCCTCGAGCTAGCTGACCTAGACGGGAAAGCGGAACTACTACACAAATGGATTGCAGAGACACCCCATCAAAAACAATGGCAAAATGGTTCACACCACTATTAAACACCATAAAAAAGGAAAACAAAAAGATGGAACTGGAATGGAGGAAAGAATACAACCCAGACAAAAAAAAACACTGTTCCAAAAACAAATCCGTGCATACAAGAAGGAAATTCAAAAGGCGAAGAGAAGGCATTATGATGACAGAATCACCAATGCCACCAACACACAAAAAGAAATGATTAACATCATTAAAGAGATGAGAAACCCACCAGGCTGCGATAACACCCCAAACCCCTCGGAAAAACTTTGCAACGACCTGGCAGACCATTTCAAGAAAAAAAAATCAATGACATCCGAAAAACCATACAAAAGAGACCAACCAACCACAACATACAACCAAACGAACCTAACACAGAACCACAGCACAAACTCAAAAACGTTCCCGAAATATCAGCAGAGGCATTCGCATTGCTGGTAAAACGCAGCAAGAAAGCTGGGTCACTCATGGATCCCTGTCCCCCCGGACATCTACAAATCAATCCTCGCACAAGGAACACCATCAGAATACTACAGAAGCCTTCTAAATCTGTCACTAGCAACAGGCACTGTGCCGAGGACCTTCAAATCAGCCTATAACAAGCCACTTCTAAAAAACACAAGTGGCGACGTAGAAGACCTCTCCAACTACCGGCCAATCTCAAACATTCTCTACCCGGTAAAACTCCCGGAAACCTACGTATATAAACTTAGCCAAGAACACACAGAAAAACACTACCTACTAGACCAAGCTCAAGTAGGTTTCAGACCAGCAAGAGGAACGGAAACAGCACTACTCTCCATCTGGGACAACCTTAAAACTAACGCAGACTCAACCACCTCAGCCCTTATTCTACTCTACCTCTCCACAGCCTTTGACACAGTTAGCCATGACACCCTGACCAAAAGACTAGAAGACATAGGCATAACAGACAGCACTACTCTGGACTAAATCATTCCTAGCAGACAGAACAGAAACTGTATGGATTAAACCCTTCAAATCCACTCCACGAGTTAACGACTGGAGTACCACAAGGATCCTCAATATCACAACTATATTTCAACATCTACCAGACTCCGGTCATCAGAATCTTCAAAAAATACAACATTACTTGCTACAACTACACCGATGACACTCAAATCATCTACAAAATCAAAGACAACAAAGCGGATCACTCAACCCTAATCGACTGCCTGAAAGTCGTCTTCAACTGGATGAATGCCAACAACCTAAAAATCAACCCAAGAAAGACCAACATCATGATCATATCCAAAGACCAAATGAATGAAACCGCCATCCCATGGCCAACGGAAATAGGAACCACACCACCACCATCTAAGGTAGCAAAGAATCTGGGAGTTCTGATGGACAACACCCTAAACTTAGAACCACAAATAAATGTAACAGTGAAGAAATGTTTCTTCTTCCTCCACACGGCAAGAAGAATCCTACCTTTCCTCTCCTTCACGCACAAAACACTCACTATCGTGGCCCTCATGTAAAGAATCGACTATGCAAACAGCCTCTACCTCAGAATACCAGAATACCTCCTGAAAAACTACAACAAATCCAAAATGCGGCAGCCAGACTACTCCTCAACTATCCAGAAGTGACCACATCACTCCTGACCTAAAAACACTAAACTGGCTCCCAGTAAAACATTGCATCACCTTCAAAACCATGTGCATAACGCACAGGGCAATCAGAGGACAAGGAGCAGAATTCCTTCAAAAGAAAATCACAGTCTACAAACCAAAGAGGCCCGGAACTAAAACCATACCTTAAGAAAAAACTTGGTGGCGCCTCCTTCTACCACTTAGCCGCAAAAACCTGGAACATCCCAAAAGAGATAAACACGGAAGATCACCACAAATTCAGAAAAATACTAAAAACCTGGCTCTTCAAGACCACAGACTCAAACTGAAACCGAAACAGAGAGAAGAACAAGTTACTTCTTACCTTGTAACGTTCTTTCGATGGGATGTTCCTCCGATGTATTCCTTATCTTTGATAGGTCATCTCCCAGCCTGCTGGCCTCGGAAAAAAAATTTCAGTAGAGGGCGCTGCGCGTCGACGTGCCTCGAGCCGATGTCCCTCGACGGCCTCTGTATCGGCGCAGACGCCACGCGTATAAATAGACTCGCGCAGCGTCCGTTGCTCAGTTCCGTTTTGACGTTAACAGTTGTTTTACATGAATTGGTTATGGACCTTGAAGGAGTGTAAGCTGCGAGGATGGATGGAAGGGGTGATAAGGAATAAGTCGGAGGAACATCCCATCGAAAGAAGTAACTTGTTCTTCGAAGGGATTGTGTCCTCCGACGTATTCCTTATCTTTGATAGACTCCCCTAGCAGTGGTGTGCAATTGGAGGTGGGAGTAAAACGCCATGTTTCCTTTTAGGAATGAACCGAATGCAATACGACTTTGCCAAACCTAGTCTCTTGACTAGAGGAGGAATCCAGGTTGTAAAATCTTGTGAAGTTATGTGCGGACGACCATGTGGCAGCCGCACATGTGTCGCGAACCGGCACCCCTCTTTGGAGGGCCAAGGAGGCTGCGATACCCCTGGTTGAATGAGCCCTAAGATTTTGAGGAGGCTCTTTCCCTGCCAGTTTGTAACATTCCAGGATGGCCAAAATAATCCATCTGGAAATGGTTTGTTTTGTTATCGGTAGTCCCAACTTGTGCCCTGAGTAACCCACGAACAGTTGGTCTGCTTGCCTAATACTAGCAAGTCTGCTGATGTAAAAGCTTAAAGCCCGCCTTGGGTCCAGCCTATGTAGCCTTTCTTCCTCTTTCCCCAGATGGGGAGGCGGATAGAATGAAGGTAAGGTCATTTTCTGAGTGATGTGGAATTCAGAAACCGCCTTTGGGAGGAAATTACTCTTCACCTGTACGACAACCTTGTCTTTATGAAAAATTGTATGAGAGGGTTTACAAGATAGAGCTTGTAATTCGTTCACCCTTCTAGCAGATGTTAAAGCCACTAAGACAGTTTTAAGGGGGAGAAATCTTAGCGAACAAGAGTGGAGTGGTTCGAAAGGATTACCCATCAGGAAATTTAAGACTAAATTTAAGTCCCATAAAGGAACCTGGAAAGGTATTGGAGGGTAGACATTAGTTAATCCCTTTAGAAATTGTATTACTAAGGGTAATTTGCAATAAGAAGGTTCCTCCGCAATGTGCTTGAAGATCGATAGCGCTGCAAGATAGCCCTTGATGGTGCCAGCTTGAAGGCCTGAATTTGCCAAGTAGAGTAGAAAGGGTAACACTGTTGGTGTACCACATGAATAGGGGTCGATATTCTCTTCTCTACACCAGCTGCAAAACTTGTTCCAACGGCAGCGGTATAAAGACTTTATTGCTGGCCTTCTGGCCGAAAGCAACACTTCCATGACGTCATCAGGGAGGTCCCAATCCTTGTATCTCAACCTTTCAGAAGCCAGGCATGAAGGTTGAGGGTTCTGATGTCTGGATGGAGAACCTGACCTCCCTTCTGTGAGAGAAGATTGTCCTTGAGTGGAAGACGAATTGGAGGGCAGATGGACATGTCCAGAAGGTCCGGGTACCACGTTCTCCTGGCCCAGTCTGGGGCAATTAGGATCATGGTTCTCCGGAATCTTCTCAACCTCCTGATCATTTGAGGAATGACAGGGACTGGTGGAAACGTGTACAGGAGTGGAAACTCCCAGTCCACTACGAACGCGCGCCCCCTAGAGCTCCTCTCGAGGCAATTCCCTTGAACAAAACAGATTGCACTTTCTGTTGGTACTGGTGGAAAACAGATCCACTTGAGGGGTTCCCCAAAGGGCGAAGATCTCCTGAAGGACTTCCTGAGCTAGTTCCCACTCGTGGGAGACTGTGCCCCGCCTGCTCATAGCGTCCGCCGTCAAGTTCTTCTCTCCGGCTAGGTGGACTGCCGATAGAGAGATTCCTTCTTGAATTGCCCAAAACCAGAGCTGCATTGCCTCCCTGCACAGTGGTAGTGATCCTACGCCTCCTCTTTTGTTGAGGTAGTGCATGGCCACTGTGTTGTCCGTCATTATCAGAACATTTTTCCCCTGTACAGATGGCAGAAAAGCCTTCAGCGCTAGTCTGATCGCTCTCAGCTCTAACAGGTTGATATGTAGTCTGGACTCGATGGAGACCAACGACCGCTGATAGTCAAGACGTTGGTATGGGCTCCCCACCCCGTGAGTGAGGCATCTGTGACTACTGTTATCTCCGGCCATGGTTGCCAAAACAGTTCCCCCTTCAAGATTTCTTTCTGGCAGGCCCACCACTGAAGGTGTCGAGCCACCTTGTCCAGAATCTGAAGGAGGTCGGTCATTCTCCCTGAGAATTGCGACCACTGAATTCTCAGTGCCCACTGAAGAGATCTCATTCTCAGGCGAGCCTCTGGCACAAGGAAGATGCAGGATGCAATGAGGCCTAGAAACCTCAAAAAGTCGAAGGCTAGGAGACATTGGGCATTTTGAAACTTGTTGACCATTTGCAGAATATCTTGAGCCCTCACCTCTGGTGGCGAGGCTTTTCCCAGGGAATTGTCCAGGACCGCTCCAATGAACTGGAGTCTCTGTGATGATATCATCTGTGACTACTTTAAATTGAGGGAGAAGCCCAGTTTGTGAAGGAAGTGGCAGACATAATCTAGCTGGATCTGAGCTTGTTCCGAAGATACAGCTCTGATCAGCCAATCGTCCAGGTAGGGGTAGACGTGGATCCCTTCCCTCAGACTTGCAGCCACTACCGACATTAGCTTGGTGAAGACCCTCGGGCAGAGGTCAGCCCAAATGGCAGAACTCGAAATTGATAATGAGAGCCGCCAATTGCGAAGCTCAGGTATTTCCTGTCTTTGAGATGGATTGGCACATGGAAATAAGCATCCTGGAGGTCCAGAGATACCAGCCAGTCCTGGAGCTGGACGGCCTGAAGGATCTGAGAGAGAGTTAACATCTTGAACTTGTCCTTCCTGAGGAACTTGTTCAATACTCGTAAGTCCAAGATAGGTCTCAGTCCTCCGTCTTTCTTCGGTATGAGAAAGTAGGGGGAGTACCAGATCTTGTACCTCTCCGCTACAGGTACTGGTTCTATGGCACCTTTCTCTAGCAGGTCTACAATTTCCTGCAAGAGGAGTGAATCTGGAACTCAGAGCTGTTCCCCAGTGGGTGACTGAGGGATGCGTAGAAAAGGCAGGCAGAAACCTTGGGCAACTGTCTCCAATGCCCAAGCAGCTGACGTAATAGCCTGCCATTCCGTCAGATGTTGAGTTAACCTGCCCCTACTGGTGTTTTGTGAAGAGAGTCCTCAGAACGGTTTGGAGGCGGCTGATGCAGATGCCGAGGGTAAAGAGGCTGCTGCTGCGGCTTTTGTGTTTTTACCCCGTCCACCTTCGGGTGAATTTCTTCTGACCCCTTTGAACCGGCTGTCCTCTGCCCTTTACGAATGCGGAATAGAAGCGAAAGGACACCTCTCCAAGAGGTTCCCGAGGGGCGATATGGTGTCTGACGGATTGCAGCTCCTAAGGATTTTGCTGCTGCCTTTGATGTTTGACGTTTTTCTAAACTGTCATCCGCCTTCTTACCAAACAAAGAAGAGCCGTCAAAGAGCATATTCAAGAGTCTGCTTCGCACATCTGGAGCAAAACCAGACTTTCGCAACCAAGCAAATCTACTGGTTGTTGTACTTGCCGCCATGGCCCTGCTGATACTGTCAGCAGAATCGATGCCAGTCTGAAGGGATTCGCACATTGCGTCCTTACTATTCTTAATGATGTTGAGAAACGCTTCCCTTTCTTCTCCCTCCGGGAGGCAGTCAGCCGCTGATGAAGCACACTCCCAAAGTGTGTGGCTGAACCTTGCGAGCGTACAAGTAGCATTGATGGATTTCCACGCCATGCTACATGCGGAAAATACTTTTTTGGCCATAGAGTCATATCTCTTATCATCCCTGTCCTGTGGAACAGTAGGATAAGCTGATTTACTACCTGCTGAAATAGCTGCCTGAACAACCAGACTCTCCGGAGTTGGGTGTTTGGGATAAATATTCAGGGTCAGCAGAAGACACCCGATATTTAGCTGATCATTTTTTGTTAACTGCCAGGATCACCTCAGGCGTTTCCCAGTTTGCCAATATTCTCCTTTGTAATGCTGCATGAAATGGCACCACAGGATCCTCCTGTGGACCTTTGACCAAGATGTCTGTGAGGTTGCCTTGCTGAAAAGCAGGTGAAGGTGTGGACCATCCCATAAACTCTATTATCCTTGCCATCAAGGTTCTATAAGGGGTTTCAGCATGTTCCCCTGGGTCTGGTGTGGCAAATTCCACTTCTGGGGAAGTGTCCAACCCACTTGCTTCCTGTACGGTTTCATGGAGGTCTTTCAAACTACCTACCTCGGAGGTAAATTCCTCTGGTGCAGGAGTTGCAGATCCCTGCAACTCAAAAGGTCTTTCCTGATCGGAATCCTCCCCTTCTTCATAAATAGAAGATAAGACCCTGGAGTGGTCAGGTCTTGAAAATGGTATAAATCCCATTTCCAGAGCAGAAGGAGCCAAATTTGCCATGATTGGCTGAGAAAACGTCAACTTCGTCGACGCAGACGTTAAATGCTTCGAAGCCATCGAAAAAGGCGTTGAGAAAGGTGGAGAGGCCTCGATGAACTCCAGAGTATCGGGATTCTACTCGAGGTTGTCGACGACATTCTCGTGCTCGAGGCTCTGGGTATGGGTATGGGTATGGCCACTGGCTGTGAGGTGGCCGTGGGTTTATCCTTTCTTGGCGTCGAAGACGGCGTCGACTCGACTGACCTGTGCGTCGAAGAACGCTTCGATAACGGCGTCGATGACGCCGATCTATGTGTCGAAGGGATCTTCGACGACGGCGTCAAAGACGCAATTTAGCCTTTACCTGAGAGTTTGTGACGCTCTCGAGTGGCTTCTTTCGCCGGGTACTGCGACTCGCGGCTTTTTGATTTTTCGGGTCTTTCACCCAGGGTATCACCCTCAGCAGTCTTTGAGGGGGTCGAGGCCGCTTTCTCAAAGACGCTTAGCATCTTTTTCCTGAATTCCTCCCACTCAGCCTGAGAGCTATGTTTTGTGGGGCAGGAGACCCTTTTTGGGGAAACGGAAGACGAAGACGAGGAAGGGGATCTTCGACATCTCTTTTTTGAATGCTTAGATCTCGAAGAGTGATGGGAACTGCTTCGAGACCTAGAACGAGAATGTCTTTTGCGAAGGCGAGGAGACCAATGCCTTGACTCCGCCGAGGAAACATTCGAAGAAGTTTTAACTGCCTTACCTCTTTCGAGCTTCCCCTTACGCTCCTTCAAGGCTTTCTCCATCATGGACATGCAGTCCTCAAACTCCGAACAATGGTGCTCGATTCCAAGGCACCACAAACAGATCCTGTGAGGATACGTCAACGACATTTTCTTTCCACAGTCTCGACATTTTTTGAAGCCGGACCGTGGAGTCATCGGTTCGGGTGAGGAAGCCATCGAGTACGAGTCGGTATTCACGAGGAACATATTGATATATTTGACTGAAGAACTGAGCAACGATATCCCGAGGCCCCACGAAGCGCGGAAAATCGGAACTGAGCAACGGACTCTGCGCGAGTCTATGTATACGCGTGGTGACGTTGCCGCCGATACGGAGGCCGTCGAGGGACATTGGCTCGAGGGACGTTGACGCTCAGCGCCCTCTACTGAAAAAAAAAATTCTGAGGCCAGCAAGCTGGGAGATGATCTATCAAAGATAAGGAATACGTCAGAGGATACAATCCCTTCGAAAGGATGACTATACTGGAAAGGATACTGACAGCCCCAGAACTGACAGGGAAGCTCCCGCAGTACCGGGACGGATGACACCAGATAGACAAACACATGGAGACGGAGTCAACTACCTCAGACAATCGCACCAACAAACTCCCCCCCACCCTTAGTTGCTGCCACCAGGTACCAAAGTGTCAATTGAACTGTCGAGACACTGACAATCCCCACACTAGCTGAGTGGCGGATATTGGCAGGTGCTCTGGCCCCAGAGGTAGGAAGGGAGGATAGGTGGGGTGGTGAGGGAGGCTGGTTGAGGTGGGGGACCGATGTGAAAGGGACATTGAATGCAAGATGGGCCCAGATCAGATCAGTGGCGCATCAGTAGAGACTAGACAAGCCCAGTGCCTCAATTCAGGATAGAGATGCCAACTGACCAATACCACTAAAAATGTCCCTCCTCTGCACTCACCTCTCAAACTCCAAACAAACGCAACCACAAACCTACAGCACAACAAACCTCACAAACTTCACTACATTGCAACAACACAACAACAAAAATAAAAAACAGACTTCCACAACAGTACACGATGACTACCGGCCGTAAACACCATAGGCCCAGCCAACGGACCCACCGGGCTGAGACCAACAGCACATCACTGCTCTCGCACTTTTCCTGCTTTCTCCCACTAACTCACCCCCCTCCTCTTTCAGAGCCGCCAGGGGACCACTCCGGTAGTGATAGTGCGCGGTACAAATGTCCTTTAACATTAACAAAAGAACTTGCCATTTGTGCAGGTTTCTCCCATTCGTTCGCAGCCTAGCTGCTGTCCTCCAAGGACAGCCAGCCACCTTTGGGTGCATTCCTGTAACCAAGACGACTAAGCACAGGGCATTTCGGGAACCTCCCTTGCCTCCTGTCCTGCCAGACACGCTGGAGCCAAATAAAGGAACCAACCCTGGTTTGGCACGCAGAGCAAAACCCAAGAACGACCTCACAAGCAAGAAATGGCAAAAAAGACGACTGGGCCATTTTGACAAAATGGGCACCCATGGGTGCAATACTGCAGCTGAGGATTCAAAATGTGGTAAATGTTAGGAAAAATAAATCACTGCCATGAGCCATTAATTGTAGTGAGGTTAACAAAAAAGTTACAGGAGAAAGTAGACAAAAGGGGATACTAAGTATCCACTCCCCCACCAACCCTCAGCATTTCATGTAGGATAATGTGTGTTGGGTCTACAAAGAGAAAAATGTAAGTAAAGTCAATTTCACTTTACTGCTCTTGTAATAGTAGTTTATCCAAGAGAAGAACAAGTTACTTCTTACTTCTTACCTTGTAACGTTTTTTGGATGGGATGTTCCTCCGACGTATTCCTTACATTCGATATCTCTTTCCAGCTTTGCTGGCTTTGGAAAATTTTTCTCTAGAGGGCGCTGCGCGTCGATGTCCCCCGAGTCGATGTCCCTCGACAGCCGCCGTGTCGACGTCATCCTGCCTATAAAGGCCGCGCGCAGCGTCCGTTGCTCAGTTCCGTTTTGTAGCCCACAATGATTCTTTCTGGACTAGACTAATCTCCCTGAAGGAGCGTAAGCTGCAACAACAAGGGAAGTAGTACTGCGGGGATGGATGGGAGGGTCGATAAGGAATACGTCGGAGGAACATCCCATCGAAAGAACGTTACAAGGTAAGAAGTAGCTTGTTCTTCGAAGGGATTGTGTCCTCCGACGTATTCCTTATCTTAGATAGGCTCCCATAGCAGTATTCTGTTATTGGAGGTGGGAGTACTGACTTCATGCTTCCTTTTATTGATGAATAGAGTGCAATACTGCCCTCCCAAACCTAGTCTCTTGACTGGAGGAGGAATCCAAGTTGTAAAACCGTGTAAAGGTATGGACGGACGACCATGTGGCAGCCGCACATATGTCTCTAACCGGCACTCCTCTTTTGAGGGCCGATGAAGCTGCGATACCTCTGGTCGAATGAGCCCTAAGATTTTGAGGGGGCTCTTTTCCTGCCAGTTTATAACATTCCAAAATGGCTAGAATGATCCATCTGGAAATGGTCTGCTTAGTTATCGGTAACCCCAGCTTGTGACCTGCGTAGCCTACAAACAGCTGGTCTGCTTGTCTTATCCTAGCCAGTCTACTGATGTAAAAACTTAAAGCCCTTCTTGGGTCCAGCCTTTGTAACCTCTCTTCCTCTTTCCCCTGATGAGGAGGAGGATAGAAAGATGGGAGGGTAATCTGAGTGATATGGAATTCAGAAACCACCTTTGGGAGGAAATTAGGCTTCACTTGCAGAACAACTTTGTCTTTGTGAAAGATTGTATGAGGGGGTTTACAAGAAAGAGCTTGTAACTCGCTCACCCTTCTAGCAGATGTAAGTGCTATTAATAAAACAGTTTTAAGGGTAAGAAATCTTAACGAACAAGAATGGAGTGGTTCAAAAGGTGTGCCCATCAGGAAAGTTAGGACTAAGTTTAAATCCCATAGGGGAACCTGGAATGGTCTTGGGCGATAAACGTTACTTAACCCCTTTAGAAACTGTATTACCAAGGGTAATTTGAAATAGGATGGTTCTTCCGCAGTGCGCTTAAAGATGGATAGCGCTGCGAGATAGCCCTTAATGGTGCCAACTTGAAGGCCTGAATTCGCTAAATAGAGTAGGAAGGACAAAACCATTGGTGTACCACATGAAAAGGGGTCGATATTCTTTTCTCTACACCAGCTGCAAAATCTGTTCCAATGGAAGCGGTATAAAGACTTTGTTGCTGGCCTCCTTGCCGAAAGCAACACCTCCATAACATCATCAGGGAGGCCCCAATCCTTGTACCTCAGCCTTTCAGAAGCCAAGCGTGAAGGTTGAGGGTTTTGATGTCTGGATGGAGAAACTGACCTCCCTTCTGTGAGAGTAGATTCTCTCTGAGTGGAAGTCGAATTGGAGGGAAGATGGACAAGTCTAGAAGGTCCGGGTACCACGTTCTCCTGGCCCAATCCGGGGCAATTAGGATCATGGTTTTCTGGAATCTTCTCAACCTCCTGATCATTTGAGGAATGACAGGGACCGGTGGGAACGCGTACAGAAGTGGAAACTCCCAGTCCACTATGAACGTCCCAGAGCTCCTCTCGGTGGAAATTCCCTTGAACAGAACAGATCGCACTTCCTGTTGACACTGGTGGCGAACAGATCCACCTGAGGGGTTCCCCAAAGGGCAAAGATCTCTTGAAGAACTTCCTGAGCTAGTTCCCACTCGTGGGAGACTGTGCTCTGCCTGCTCAGAGCGTCCGCTGTCAAGTTCTTCTCTCCGGCTAGGTGAACTGCCGATAGAGAGATTCCTTCTTGGATTGCCCAAAACCAGAGCTGCATCGCCTCTCTGCATAGAGGTAGTGATCCTACACCTCCTCTTTTGTTGAGGTAATGCATGGCCACTGTGTTGTCCGTCATTATCAGGACATTCTTCCCTTGTACAGATGGCAGGAACGCCTTCAGCGCAAGTCTGATGGCCCTCAGCTCTAACAGGTTGATATGTAGTCTGGACTCCGATAGAGACCAACGACCGCTGATGGTCAAGTCGTTGGCGTGGGCTCCCCACCCCGTGAGTGAGGCATCCGTGACTACTGTTATCTCCGGCCAGGGTTGCCAAAACTGTTCTCCTTTCAGAATGTTCTCCTGACAGGCCCACCACTGAAGGTCTCGAGCCACCCTGTCGGGAACCTGAAGAAGATCTGTCATTCTTCTTGAGAATTGTGACCACTGAGTTCTCAGGGCCCACTGGAGGGATCTCATTCTCAGGCGAGCCTCTGGCACTAGGAAAATGCAGGATGCCATGAGGCCTAGCAACCTCAAAAAGTCGAAGGCTGGGAGACGTTGGGCATTTTTGAACCCCATCTGTAGAATATCTTGAGCCCTCACCTCTGGTGGCGAGGCTTTTCCCAGGGAAGTGTCCAGGATCGCTCCGATGAACTGGAGTCTCTGCGATGGTATAATTTGTGACTTCTTTAAATTGAGGGAGAAGCCCAGTCTGTGAAGGGAGTGGCAAATGTGATTTAGCTGGATCTGAGCTTGTTCCGAAGATACAGCCCTGATCAACCAATCGTCCAGGTAGGGGTAGACGTGAATCCCTTCCCTCCTTAGACTTGCAGCCACTACCAACATTAACTTGGTGAAGACCCTCGGGGCGGAGGTCAGCCCAAATGGCAGCACTCGAAGTTGATAGAGAGTTGCCAATTGCGAACCTCAGGTATTTCCTGTGTTTGAGATGGATAGGCACATGGAAATAAGCGTCCTAAAGGTCCAGAGATACCAACCAGTCCTGGAACTGAAGGGCCTGAAGGATCTGAGAAAGAGTTACCATCTTGAATTTGTCTTTCCTGAGGAATTTGTTTAATTCTCGCAAGTCCAAGATGGGTCTCAGTCCTCCGTCTTTCTTTGGAATGAGAAAGTAAGGGGAGTACCAGCCCTTGTTCCTCTCCACTACAGGTACCGGTTCTATGGCACCTTTCTCTAGCAGGTCTAAAATTTCCTGCAAGAGGAGCGGATCTGGAGCTTTTTGAGAGCTGATCCCCGGTGGATGACTGAGGTATGCGTAGGAGATGCAGGCAGTAACCTTGGGCAACTGTTTCCAATGCCCAAGCATCTGACGTGATAGCCTGCCATTCCGCCAGATGTTGTTAACCTGCCTCCTACAGGTGTCCTGTAAGGGAAGTCCTCAGAGTGGTTTTGGGGCGGCTGATGCAGAAGCCGATGGTAAAGAGGCACCTGCTGTTGCTGCGGCTTTTGAATATCTACCCCGTCCACCTCGGGTAGTTCTTCTTTGTCCCCTTTGAGCCGGTCGTCCTCTACCTCTTCCGAATGCGGAGTAGAAGCGAAAGGACTTGCCTCTCGCAGAGGATCCTGTGGAACGAAAAGGTGTCCGACGGATTGCAGCGCCTAGGGATTTTGCTGCTGCCTTTGATGTTTGCAGTTTTTCTAAACTGTCACCCGCCTTTTTCCCAAACAAAGAAGAGCCATCGAATGGCATGTTCAAGAGCCTGGCTTGCACATCTGGGGCAAAACCAGACTCTCTCAACCAAGCGAATCTCCTGCTTGTTGTACTTGCCGCCATTGCTCTGCTGATACTGTCAGCCGAATCAATGCCCGTCTGGAGGGATTCACACATAGCGTCTTTACCGTCCTGTATGATATTTAGGAACGCCTCCCTTTCTTCTCCCTCCGGGATGCAGTCAGCCGCTGTAGAAGCACACTCCCAAAGTGTATGGCTGAATCTAGCAAGGGTGCAAGTAGCATTAATAGATTTTAACGCCATGCTACATGCCGAAAAAACTTTCTTTGCCATAGCATCATATTTCTTATCGTCCCTGTCCTGTGGGACGGTAGGGTAAGCAGTCTTGATGTCAGTAGAAGATGCTGCCTGTACCACCAGACTTTCTGGGGATGGGTGTTTGGACAAAAACTCCTTGTCTGCAGAAGATACCCTGTATTTAGGACAGTTTTTTATTTACTGCCGGGACGACATCTGGGGTTTCCCAGTTCGTCATGATTTTCCTTTGAAGAGCTTTATGAAAAGGCACTACAGGATCCTCCTGTGGACCTTTATCAAGAATATCCGTGAGGTCATCTTGTTGGAAAGCCTGTGAAGGTGTTGACCACCCCATAAATTCTGTGATCCTGGCCATTAAGGCTCTATAGGGGGTTTCAGCATGCTCTCCCGGGTCTGGCCTAGCGAACTCCACCTCAGGGGAAGTGTCTAACCCACTTGCCTCATGTAAGGAATCATGGAGTTCCTTTAACCTGCGTTCTTCTGAGGAGAACTCCTCTTGAACTGGGGTTGCAGGTCCCTGCAACTCAAATGTCTCTTCTTGGTCAGATAGTTCTCCCTCTTCCATAATTGAGGACATAGTTCTCAATTGGTCTGAACTCACAAAGGGTGTGAAACCCATCTCCAAGGCAGAGGGTGCCAAACTTGTTGTAATCGGCCTCGAAAACGTCGATGTCGTCGACGCCGAAGGCTTCGAGCGCGGCGTCGAAAACAAAGGCGGAGGCCTCAAGGATCTCGATAGAATTGGGATTCTGCTCGAGGAAGTCGACAATCTTATCGTCATCGAGGACCTGGGGATAGCCACTGGGTGCGCCGCAACCGTGACTTTCCTTGGCGTCGACGCCGGTGTTGAAGATGGCGTCGAGTCGACAGACCCGTGTGTCGAAGGTCCCTTCGACAACGGCGTCGAAGACACCGACCTCGGCGTCGACGGAACCGGCGTCGACGGAACCTTCGAACAAGGTTTCGAGGTCATAGCTTTACTCGAGGGTTCGTGACGCGCTTGAGAAGCTTCCTTCGCCAGGTACTGCGACTCGCTGCGTTTTTGACCTTCGGGTCTTTCAACCAGAGCATCGCTCTCGGCAGTCTTCGAGGGGGTCGAGGCCGCTTTCTTGAAGACGCTCATCATATTTTTGCGGAATTCCTCCCATTCAGCCCGGGAACTATGTTTCGTGGGGCAAGGGATTCTCTTAGGAGAAACAGAGGAAGAGGACGACGAAGAAGGGGATCTTCGACGTCTCCTCTTTGAGTGCTTCGATCTCGAGGAGTGATGGGACCCACTCCGAGACCTGGAGCGTGAATGGTGACGAGGAGACGAATGTCTCGACTTCGTCGAGGAAGAAGCTTTTGAAGTCTTACCTTTTTCCAGCTTCCCCCTACGCTCCTTCAGGGCCTTAGCTGTCATGGACATACAGTCCTCGCACTCCGAACAATGGTGTTCAGCTCCCAAACACCACAGACAAACTCTGTGAGGGTCAGTCAGCGACATCTTTTTCCCACAGTCTCGGCATTTTTTGAAGCCGGACCGAGGGGTCGTCGGTTCCGACGAGGAAGCCATCGAATATGGATCGAATATCTCGAGGAAATAGGATAAATTCTCTACGAAACTGAGCAACGATATTCCGAGGCACTGAGTAAGCGCGGAAAAAGGGAACTGAGCAACGGACGCTGCGCGCGGCCTTTATAGGCAGGATGACGTCGACATCGATACGGCTGCTGTCGAGGGACATCGGCGGACATCGACGCGCAGCGCCCTCTGGAGAAAACTTTTCCGAGGCCAGCAAAGCTGGAAAGAGATATCTAAGATAAGGAATACGTCGGAGGACACAATCCCTTCGAAGGTATATAAACCTCAAGAGAAATCCAATGGACTTCTCTGTGACACTGCACGGAGGGTGCTGTGGGTTACAATACAAAAGGGTGATGCCTATGAAGTTTGTCAGACTCCAAAACGAAAATGTACACAACTCAGATAAAAACACGAGAGTGGGAAAAGGGTCTCTCTCTTCAGGATAAACATTTAAAGTCCTGAAGTCCAGCAAAAGAGCTGGGGTCTCTAAGGTAGAAGGGAATTAACACGGAAATGAAAATACTCCCTAACTGACCGTTTCTAATCTAAGAAATGCCTTAGCTCCATAGACTGTGTTGCAATTGACTTTGGCTGTCCTGGTTCCCCGAAGACTCTTCTAGTCCATTGACTGATATTGTTGGTCTCTCATAGGTGGTAACTTGTTTTAGACTTACTGCTGGGAAAGGCGTGTCTAGATTTCATTGGAAGATTTAGTTGTCATCACATCTACTGAGAACCTGTTTAACATTTTCCTTCCTTAAACCGTTCCTTTCTGCAACCTTCGAATCTGCAAAGTAACTTGTGCGATATATAAATGCCATTACTGTCCTTGTGAATGACGTCACCTCAGGGTGTAGGAATTGTGTAAGAATCATATCCAACGATTATCCACCAACTTGTTTTGATTCTAAAAAGTAATTTTAAAGTATATTTACAGTGTTACATGAATTGCCTTTTTAAAGAAAGCTTATTTAAAAATTGATGTTGAATAAATAACCTTTTATAACAGAAACCTTGAGTGTTACTTGGCTACTTGTATTTACGGATTTCATTTGTACAGCTCACATTTATCCCTCTTGGGATAGGCTTGGCTGTTCAGTCAAACAACCTGTGTAGTTAGACCTATACCAAAAGGTGGGTTACCCAATACCAAGTGGGTAAGTGTTGAGTAGTCTCACAAAGTGTGGCTGCATCAATTCTTACCCAACACAGTGGTCGACTGCTTCTGCATCAAAACCCTCGCCTTATATACAGGAACCCAGCCAATCAGCATGCATGCTACATTCAACCTTTGGGGGGTGGCTGTCTGAGGGGCCAGCCAGGCACCCAGTCAGAAGTGGATCCAAGCATAGACACTGGAGGACAGACCTGCAGAGTTTTGGTGTCCTCCCAGCTTCCTGTCCTGCCAGACACTAGCGCCTTCGGGCGGGCTTCCCAATGGGAGCCTGTCAAAGACAAAAGAGTGAGCATAATTTCCCCCACAAGCCATTGTGAGAAGGTGAGAAAAGACGACCGTCACCAATTTAGGTCAATGGTTTCCCATGTGTCTTACCGCAGCTGTGAATACAGTCTACAATTTAAGTTTCGGAAAATCAGTAGAAAATCATCCATTGCCACCAGCCTCAGACTTGTCACTTTAACTAGAAAGCTACAGGGGAAGTGAGAAAAGGGATATAATGTGTCATCTCAGCACTCCACATAAGGTGGGGTGTGCTGATCTCCCAAAAGAGAAAGCATAGGTAGGATCAAAAGAAAGCCCCCTACCGTAGTAACATTAAGTTAGCACAGGAAAGTGAATGAAAACCAAAGAGGGAAGCTGAAGGAGCTTCCAGCAACACTGCACAGAAAGTGCCGTGTGCTGCAATAGTAAAATACAGATGCCATAAAAAAGATGGAGGAAAGCAGACACTATCAAAGAAAACGCGTTCCTAGAGTCATAGAAAAAGAATGAGCGAGGAAAAAGGTTCCCACTCCCTCAGGAGAGTAAGGCAAACTCTCAATAATCCAGCTAAAAGTGCTGGGGGACTCACCAAGTGGGGAGAATTATACTCAAGATGAAAATTCTACCCAACAAGGTTTATAATGGCATTTTGGCCAAATGGCCTCTTTGTGAGGACAAGGTGGCAGCCTCCATAGTGGTTTGGGCTGCAGTAGGCCAGTACCTGGCCCTGGGCAGGCCACTATACTTCCTGTGGAGGTGGCCTGGGTGTTTAGTGGCCTTTGGGGCCCAACTTCAATGGGTGGCTACCAACACCTTTGTTTACATACCCTAATGGGAATTGGTGTGCTGGCAGAAGATGGCTCCTAAGAGTAGGGACAGAGGAAAAACCTTGTTCATGGGCTCAGTGCTGGTCTCCTTACATGCTTGAGGATTTCCTGCCAATTCCAGCCATTGCTGTATATTTAGGTCCCCTTCTGGCCATGCTGGCTAGATGCAATGGTCTGGGCTATCTCCAGTGTGAGTTTTAGGCTGCAGGGCATCCTCATCCTCAACTGCTGGAGTTAGGCCTTCCATCCAGAGACTGTTCTCCACTCCATTTCAAAGCGGTTTCCCACCAGGGCCTTTCGCATTGGTTTCAGAAGCTAACGCGTTTCAAAAGGTTCTGGGACGCCAAGACCCTGCCAAATCTGCTTGTCTTTTCGCTGGTGTGCCATACCAGTTTGCCTGCTGAGCCACCAGGGTCTGCTGTGTGCAGGTTCCACTGTCCTCATGGAGCCATCTCAAGTTGTTTATTCTACTTTTGGATAGTGGGTACCACTCCTATCCTCATGACTGACTCAGGGGGCAAGTCCCTTGGTGACCGAGTCCTTCATTTGACCTTCAAAAAGCAGCCGTTACGTACCGGATTGATCTGTTTTCCGAAAAGTGTTTTCAGAAAACACCACTCACTCACCTGTGTGCACCATGTGGGAAGGAACTGGGACTTGCTTTTCTTAAAAAAAAAACGAGTCAGCCTACAGACTTCGAATTAAACACGAGTGGGTTTACCCATTAAAACCTTTAATGCGCCTAATTTGGTTGACTCCCAGCAGCGCACTCAAACAGTACCTTAGACTTAGCTGGGGTAATTATACCCCTCTTATTTTGTTTTCTTCCCCTCAATTGGACTTCCCCCTACCATCATTGCTCCCCTTTTGGGTCTTGCTTTTATTGATCAATTTGGCATACTCACCAAATCCATTCCTTTCTCTTCTTCAAAGGGTTTTTCCTTCGATAATCATATGCACGCGCAAGTACTTTTGCATTTGTTAATTGTTAAGAATTGATGTTTCCCCCATTTCTTGCCATATCAATTGAGTCTTTTTTCCATTAAATTAGCTTTTTGATTTCGTCTTTATTAAGCAAATCCCTCACCATTGTGGCACTGGCCTTTGCTCAGGTTTTAATTCGCTGCTTGCATCCAGCAGTTTATAATACCCAACAGGGCGGCTAAAACTAGTTACTCCGTGTCAACGCACGGCCCATTCCGTTTTGCCTCCCTCCCAGAGGCCTCATCCATTTAGTCCTTCCTTCATTTTCGCGGTCGCCGCATTCAATCCTTGCCACAATTTGCTTACGGCCATCTAAGTAAGCCGTTTTTCCACGATCCCTGTGCTCTTCGTATACTTAATTTAGTCTGTTACATTTAACTTACCAAATTAAGAAATTGATGCCTGGCTAATTACACGGATTGAATTGACATGCTCTGTAGTTACGTGCGCTATCCCTTTCATGAATGGTTCTATCACTCAGTGCCTTATGAAGTGTTGACTTTTATTTTCAATCCAATTATATATTATGATTAAACGGCCTCTTCAGCATATTGACACAGCTTTTGTGTTCCTTTTATTTTTCCATTCTCATTTTAGTACTACCGCAATTGCGAAGCACTGAGGTATGCAATTAAACTATTTATCGCCTTACTTCTCTCACTTCATTAATTCAATTTGACATTTCCCTTATGTTAACTCTACTTCTGCAGAGGTTTCTTGGCACTGTCCACACATCCCAATTACCTGGTCCTTATTCAAGTCAAGGTAAACGTCCTTGGGCATATGGTATCTTTCATATAAAAATGGTCTCCCCCCCTTTTTTTTAAAAAAGAAATCAATAGGTTTTCTGTTCTTTGATTGCGCTGCTGTAGTTACCTATATTGTAATATGGTAATTTTTGCATAAATGGTTCTCCTTGGCTATTGACCACCTACCTTCCAATGAACTTCATCCAAATGCGGTATTGTTCAAAAAATTATTAAAACTTTTCCTTTTTGTGTTTTTTCTTGTTTACTGGTTTTTCTCCTTGCTTTGCACTAACTCACTTGGTAAATGTACTCAAGTAAATTGGCAAACTTACCTCTTGATTCTGTCCTTGTATGTTATGCCATTTATTGTGTATTCTTTAATTTATCTTTTTACAATTGGCATTTGCTTTCAACAATGTTTGTTGCAATATTTTATTTGTTCCTTATTTAATGTCAAGTCTCAGCCTCAGATGAAGAGCTGGTTCAGGTTCGAAACACGTGTCAGGCTGTTCCTAGTTGAATACATCTTTTGGACTTCAAGCCCTCATTTGCATTCTTCCTTGGCGCAGCGTGACTGGGACTCGCTCGTGTTTAATTCAAACTTAACTTAGTGGAACTATACTGGCAGTAAATCCACACTTCTCAGACACCTGCAGCCTTGTTGCCTTTTTTCTAACTGTTTAGTTACAAGCGCTGTGGATCGTGACTTTATCTGCCAAATTGTTTTCTAGCCTACAGACTTTGTCCTGTTTCCTATGGAGCTCTTTCTTCAACTGCATTTCTCCAAGTTACACTGCAAGGTACTTACCTGGACTATGGTATTTTCTTAGGGTCCCCCTAGGGTCCAGAGAGTTCTCAACCTAGCAGTGGATTTTTATAGAGACTTTCCCTGAGTGATTAGGGATTTTTCAATGTTTGTATTACACTCCTGCCTAGGATATACGTTGTATCACTCTGTACAAATGTCCCTCCTTGCAGAGGTAAAAATGTCAAGTTGCAGGCTACCAGTAAGCCAAAAAGTAACTTGCCACCTCAATTCCATACATAGATCGCTGACCATTTCTTACTCGCCAAGATTCAATTATCACCAACTAGTCGAAAGTAAACATTTTGCACGCTTCTCCTTAGCAAATATGTACTTCTTGGCCAAAGGACTGTTTTCCAAAAATATAACCTTGACTTTGGTAACCCACCACTAGTAGTAACCCTCCTAGTGGTGTTGGACACTGTGTTCCCTTTGCCTACATCTAAATTATACAACTGTTACCTGCACATGTATTATGTATAATATATCATCCTGTCATCTGTTTGGCAATCACTAAACCTTTTAAGTTCATCTAAAAAAATTAAAAAATGTAATGAACCAGATTACAGAAGTTGAATGGGTTAGCCACTACATGGGGACCTATGCTGCACCGATAAAGAAAAATCCTTTGCTTGAGCCTATTGATTCAACCTAGATGTTTGTATTTGATCATAATGATATCAATAAATTAAAAATAATAAACCGTCCTGAGCTCCAGCTATGAATTGTCTCTTGAATGTTACGAGGAGAGATCTGGATATGAGGTCATGGATCCTAAAAGGGATATTCGACCAGATACTCTTATCCCGCTCCATGTCACCATCATGAAAACTCAGTGCCAATCTTTAAAAAGGGTGATGGAACCTTACCTTAAATCTATTGCCCTGTAGCCTTACTAGATGTGGCTAGTAAGATCTTTTTGGCTATACTGCTAAAACATTTAGAAGACTGGGCTACAGATATGAAATTGTATGAGTTTCAATCAGGGTTTAAGAAACAACTGGGCACCTCCTTGAATGGATTAGTTCTGGCCTTACTTCAAAGCAGATCACTGTTGAAAAATAAAAGTATGTATGTGGCCTTTGTAAATGCTAGGCAAATCTCTGAACAAGTGTATCATCAGCAACCCCATACACGTGTTTCGGCCTAGTCGGGCCTCAGCGAGGTGAAGCCGAACTTTCACCCTAATTAAAGAAGGCTAATGGAGACGACGTGGACCCCTTGCTCGCTGTTTTATAGAGGCGCAGCTTCACCTCACAGATGAGGCCCAACTAGGTCGAAACACATGTCTGGGGTTGCTGATGGTACACTTGTTCAGAAAACATTTACCTAGCATTTCAGTGCTCGACTGCCCTTGTGGGTGGGACCAAGACTGATATGAAAATGGGTACTTCTCCTCTGAAGGGTGCAGTGAGATAAAACGTAGACCCTCCTGAGTGGAAGGAATTCCATAGAACGGGGAATTTAATCCACGTTTGTTCTCAGTAAAGGAACTCCCACTCTCCTTTGTAACCAAGACTAAGATATTAGTCTATTGTAAGAAACAGAACTTCCTGTAGGTTTACATGGAGACTGGACAATTCTCCACTCGAAGTTAGACATTTTCTTTTACTAAAAATAAGACAACTGCTTACTATGCAAAGCTTCATGACAAATTTATTATTCTAGCTAGTCAAGCCAAGTTAATCAACACTCGATACTGAAGTTTTTCATGAATACCGTTCCTGAAATGTTTTAAATCAAAGGTTGTGCCCATCCTCACTTACAGAGCTGAGGTAAAGAGGCCAATGTCTGAGAATTTTTGGGATAAACTAGAAGGTGTATTTTGGAGGTGTGTACTCAATTTTCCCAACTGTGTCCCAATAATGGTCACAAGATATGAATTGGGCCTGCTATCGCCTTTAGCAATGGCTATGCGAAGATGCTTTGATGCATCCGAATTTTCACCAAATAATGCATTCAATTGTGCAAGGGTGAAATCCATTGTTAGAGAACTGCTTCCTTGGACATCTTGCAGAGACTTTGTTGGAAGCCATGAATTCAATCTCGGATGCTCTTATTGCCTTTCCAGACTAGGTAATACAATTTTTTTACAAACGTTATACTGTGGATCGAATCTCCACAGGGAAAGGTACTATGAGGAAGGCATAGCAATAATAGTAGACTGTCAATGGATACAAGTTTCGAAAACCTTTATTTACACTTTGGATTAGAATTACTAACTGGCCCCAACTCTAAAATGGGAGTAGTCTCAATCATAAAATAACATGCGTCCAAGTCAGTCTGGTCAAAATAAAAAGCCTATACTAAGAAAACCTAACTTTGCCCTCCATAGACCAACAAGTGTGTTAAGAGAATACAAAACGAAATTCGTGTCTCAAAAGGAAATGTCAGACTGGTCTCAGCAATACAATACTGTGAGAGGCATGAGGGAGATTAATTACCTCAACAGGCAACGTCTCAGCAAGGTAGAAACCTTACATTTTAGACAAAAGATGCTTGTGGTTAGACTGTTTCAGAAGGGTACTGGTCCCTATTTGCAGTGATGCCACTTGTGCTCGAAACTAAGCATTTGTGTTTTCTAACTTACAATTAGTGGTGAACAGCAGGTTTTCATTACAAAAATACATTTTATTTTTATACATTTCACAAACAAATTGTTCAGTTCACACAAATTTCAAAAAGACAGTTTCTGCAAAGAGTATTACTCTATATTGTTCATAAAGTGCTTTGTGCTGTGGAAAGATAATTTTAAAATTAGCTTGCATCAGCCATTCTTCTCCAACTCATTCACACTCATACAAATGTATTAACTTATGCCAACACATCCCAACATGTTTCTTTCCTCCAAGTCTGATTGAAATGACATTTATTGAAATTCCTCAGGGTCTGGCTGTCTTATTTGTGCAAATAATTTAAAAGTACAAAACAGAAATCATTTAGAGAGCATCCGCTCCATTTCTTATTAGTGACAACTGCATTCTTTAGTTTTGTCTGTATTGGGGTCCACACTTCTACAGGGGACCATGTGCACACCTGAAACAGAACGAACATTGGTTTTGTTGTCCCATATAGGTTAGGCAGAATCCCGTGCAGTGCCCTTAGGGACCACTACACACAATTAAGACCACAGGTGGCAATACAAGTTTTACCTTTGGTACAAGCCTGTACTACTATGTAAAAGCAGTAGCAGTAGTGGAGCAGCCAGACTTATCTCAAGAGTATATGAGCAGTAGCAGAGATTACACAAAGGGACCACAATTACTGTGACTCAAGTAAACACTGACTCAAGGTTTCAGGTAAAAAATATAAAGTACATTTATTTTTAAACCATTTGTTATAAACACGACACTTCTATTAATTCAAAACCACACGTAAAATATACTACAACTAACCAAATAACTTTGTACGGTATAACTTCAAGGTAAGTACCCTATGTTTTAACGGACCGGTGTTGTGAAACAAAAGACATTACCGGGAATACATTTGCGGTCACTTTTGACAGTAATGACAGTTCGGTCTTACTAAAGAAACGCGTATCCGCGGCAAGAAATGTTACCGGGGCAAAAACACACTTCGCACCTGAGACACCCAGACAGCGTTGGAGGCAAAAATCATAGGCAATACTTTTGTCAAGGCAGACAGAATCAGAGAACACTCATGGACAGAAATTCAAGAGCCAATAGGCTGGAGCCAGTGTCAAGTGGAACCGGGTTCCTGTTGTCGAGGATCACACAGTCAGACAGTTGACGATTCAACGCAGCCAGGAGTACTTAGATATTGTCAATAGAGGAAGCAGAAGTTATAATAAGGAGGGAAGACAAGGACAAGAATTGGAAGCAAAGAAAAGGGATTCACCCTAATTCCTCAAGCAGAACACAGTACCTTATTCAATGAAGAAGCTGGTGCCACGGCAGTTGTTCCTGGTAGTTTCCTGCAGATCCACGGTTCCTGGAGCTTTGATGCGAAGGAGGACATCTGCAGGGGTCTGCACCAGACAGGGCTGACAACGGCAGCAGCGACGGTGAATAAAAGTTGCGCTCCTTAAAAACAGGAGAGGCTCTTCAGATGGCTTTCCGAACTACTACAGCAGGGTGCAGCAATTTCGACCACGAAGAGGATCCTCTGGCTGAAGATGAGCTGGTTATCCCCACCAGGCTCAAGGGAAGACTACTCCGGACTGGATCTTCTCTGGTCCTCGAAGGGTAGATAGCTTAGGACTGCAGCAGGGCTTCACACAGAAGGGATAGTTGCAGCAACCGTCTTCTTCTCCGCTTCTCTTCGGTTCCTTGCATTTCCAGTGGCAACTGACTTCTAGCTCAAGAGTCCTGCCTTTTATGCGAAAATCCCCCATTCACACAGCATGGCTGTCAATCACGCAGCAGGGGAGGAGGTTGTCCAGCCTGGACAACCACCTCAGCCAATCATGGCAAAGTGCGACTTGCATGTCCTAGGATCCCCTGTGCAGGGGGTGACTACACCCCTCCCTCACATTCAGCCCACCTAGACACCCAGGCGCCTAGAGGGTGGCTTCTTGGCAGAAGCCCGCCAAAAGACAGTGAACAAAGAAGGCAAACCTGGTTTGCCACGCAAAGTAAAACACAAGAAGGACTTTAACAAAAAGAAATGGCGAATAAACCCGACCAGAGCCAAAAGAAAAAGTATTTGGTCAAGCGGGTTTAAATTCGAGGCTAATATAATAGCCTAAAACAATACCACGTTTATATACTATAATCGCGGCAGAAAAGTTAGGGTAGATACCACTGCCACCAGCCAACTCTAAATGTTAAGAGCGAAACAATGCTCTAGGAGGTACAGATAAAAACGGCTAAGGATTAACCCTTTCCAGTACTCCATGTAAGATGGGGTGTACTGAATCTGTGGTTAAATGACTAAGTTAGTTAATGGCAACTTTACCCTTTTCTGGGGGACAGTAGCCAGCCCCAGAAATGGAGTTGGTGGGAAGTCTAAAAGACAACCCTGTGTTACTGCACTGAAGGTGCAGTGTAACACACAAAAGAAGGGGGCTACTGAAGTGGTGTACTCCAGAGTCCACAATCACAAAAACAGAGGAAATACACATGGCAAAACATGGGTAAGAGTGGGGGGAAAAGCTCACACTCTTACCAAGTGGAAAAAATAAACTCCAGAAATCCAGCAAAGCTGCTGGGGGACTCACTAGGTGAGGGAAATTAGCCATAAAATGAGAATTCTCCCTAACAATATGTTCTAGAAAATATTTTATATTTATGACAAAAAATTAAATAATTAGTTTCAGCACCAACTCCCTTCCCCAGGTTCAACCCCACAGGGTCTTGAGAGGCTCTCAAAGGATGGGTGGATGGCACAGTTCTGTAAGTCTTGCACACTTTGGCTTACTGGTACAATTAAACCGTTTTATGTTAGGCTTTCAACTTCTGGTAATTCAATCTTTTCTTTAGGCTTCGCCTGCCTTGGCATCAATTACTCAGTTCATATATTCTCATTTTTCACAGTTCTGCACAGGCTTCCCTCTGCCGGGCTAGAGCCGGTTTCTCCTTGGTGGGGGTTCACTTCCCCACGTTTTCTCTCATCTTTTCACTGTCGTAAACTTTTGAGACTGCAACCAATTTACATAGAACTCTGCATGACCACTTTCACCTCTCTTTCAACAATCCTTCAATTCACAATCTTCTCTTGCAGCATCAATGCCTCTTGGTACTTGTAGTTCTTATTCTCTCACTTGCCTTCTTGGCCTTTCTCCAAAGTTCTTATATTTAACTTTTGCCCTCGTGGCATATTTCACAAATGTCACATTCTTACTCAATTTTCGTTATTGCCGTTTCCTTTGATCTCTCTGCATGCAATATCTTTCAAAATCCATAAACATTTCACAGAGCCTTTCAAATGTGCAACTTCATCTTGCGGAAGCACTCTGCTACTTTGTAGCCTTGTCTTTCAACAATAGTTCTCTTCACTTGCGTTTAATCAGCACACGCGCAATCGGCAACTTTCAAATTACGGTCAATTTCCCTTTAACATCAACAAGAATCATTTCCCTCGATAACTCGCCAGCAATGTTAATTGGATTTCTTTAACCTCTTTCCTGCAGCTCAAGGACGTTACCAATGCCTCTTCTGTTCCTCCCCAACTCCGCTGTTCACTTGGGAGGGTCGCAGGCTGCTTTTTTGGGAACTTGAAGGTTTCTTTAATTCGCCCGCTCGGCTTTTCGAACGCTCACGGCCTCCCGAAAGCATAGAAATTGTGCCTGGCTTTCGCTTGATCCTCAACTGTCGATCCGCCTAGTGGCCTCCCACAGCCTGCCTCGCACCAGCTTTGGAAGAGCTGTTCCTTCTCGTACCCTGCCTCTCTGAAAGTGTCTGTCCAAACGTCGTTACGTGCCTGACCCTGCCTGGCCTCATTACAGGGACAGGGCCAATGTAAGTCGGGGTAGGTAATCCTTGTAACCTCATTCCTCATCTTTGGTGCAGTACTTATGTCAAAGTAAAGTGGGGAGTAATTATAGCAGTTGTAGTTGCCCATACAATAAGCAGGAATAGGGGTTTGATAGGTTGTGGAAAAAGGGGGGATACAATGTCTCACCATTGGGTGCTTCTCCCCCACTCCCCGAGGACCCCCGACCCAGGTGATCCTCCCTCACTTCTCCAGCCCAAGGGTTGGGATCCAAAAGCGATGGCCTTTCCCTGGCCACCCGAGTACAGGATCCACAGGGACTAGGTTGTGAAACACACTGGTTTTTCATAGTACAACGAGGTACAATGTATTCACAAATTAGCAAAATTGAAAAACCATTAAATACGGTGCCACTTTATTTTAAAACGTTTCTAAAGGCAAGGTACAGAGCTTGTTCTATGCGATTGACGTTTAACATACTTTGTTCTAACTCTTAGAGGCTAGCAAAAAAAAAGATTTTTTAAGAATAGGACCATTGAAACCCTCCAAACAGTGTATGGTTTAAGTTATTTACCTGTAAATATTGTTCTCCAGCATGGGTCTGGCAGGGATTCACATACTCAAGAATATTCCTCGTCAGGGTGGGAATCCTCGGGAAAGAAAAAAGTGTCACTTTAAAACTGTATTTCTCCTATAAACCAAACTGTCCTCTGGTCCATACTGCCCCCATCCAATGACAGTCCTCTCTCTAAGCTCCACCCTGGTGGCCATCTTCAGATTTGGTAAGCACGTAAAGTGGCAGTATAAACCAAGAAGAGCCACAGAGGGGAGAAGGCAGGAGGGTTTGCATGTGAATCCATGCCAGACCCATGCTGGAGAACAATAGTTCCAAGTAAGTAACTTGTTCCACGTAGTAGCCCTGCAGAGGTCGAGCAGGGCATACCAGAGACACGCTGCCGTAGCGGCTATGGCTCTGTTGGAGTGGGAGCTCAGACGGCCTGGCAGCTGCCTGCTAGCCAGTCAATGACAGTGCATGATGCAGCCGGAGAGCCACCTGGAGACTGAAGCCGTTGACAAGGTCTTTCCCTGATTTACAGGTCCAAAGTAGGCAAACAACTGCGTAGTCTTCCAAAAATCCATTGCAAGTACCGCATCCAGCGAATGCAAGGCCCTCTCCGCCGGATTCAAAAAGAAGACAGGCAACGTTACGTTACATTACGTTGAGGTGTAATTCCGAAAGAACCTTTGGTATAAAGGTGAGGTGCGTACGCAGTACCACCCTTGAAGTGTGGAAAGACAAGTAAGGCTGCTTGCAAGACAGGGGCTGAATCTTCCCGACCCGCCTGGCTGAGGCGATTGCCACGAGAAAAGCAGTCTTCCACGAGAGAAACTTGAGCAGAGCCTGATGCATAGGTTTGAAGGGCGTCCCATGAGCTTAGTTAGCACAACATTGAGCTCCCACGTCAGGGCAGGAGCCTTCACCGGCAGGAAATTCCTGAAGAGCCCCTTAAGGAACTCCTCAATGAGCCTGTGAGACCACAGTGAAGGTCTACCTGGAGACCTGGTGTACCTGGACATGGCAGCGAGATGCATCTTGTTAGAGGAGTGAGCTAGGCCAAGGAAAGCAAGTATGGCAGAAGCTGCTTGCCGTGACACGCAGAGGGGTAATCTTCTAAGTCCGGCACCACACAGAGAAGCGTTTCCATTTTATGTCCGTAGCAATTCAACATTGATGAGACTCTGGCCTGGCCAGGATGTGCTTTCATTCTGCGGGTAAAGCAAAACCGCCAAACTCCAGGGCTGCAGGAGCCATGCCTTCATCAGGTTCAGAGACTCTAGGTCGGAATGCAGAATCGCCCTGCAGTACTCTGGCAAGGTGGTCTTGGGACAGCTGTAGCCTGCTGCCTCGGCCATGCCGGAGCGAGGAGTATCATCCTGCAGTGGCACTGTCGGCAGGGGGGGGGTATAGAAACTGTCTCTCCCACAGGAATGAGACTGCGTCCCCCAAGCTCCTCAGTTCAGGGAACCTGCTGGCAAACCCTTGGCACTTGGTGGTGTGCCCTGATCTGGGGTCAGCAGATCCACATGGTCCTGGCAAAGTTCCCACTCGTGGCAAGAACGCAGTTCCCCGCTGAGCAAGTCAGTGATGGTGTTCCTGACTCCCACCAGGTGAAAAGGAATGAGGAAAATGCCTTGACGAATGGCCCGCTCCCACACGTCCTGAGCCTCTTTGGAGAGTCCACCCCCCCTCCCTGTTTCTGGATATAGAATATGGTTGTGGTGTTGTCTGAAGATCCTCAACCACCTTGTCCTTCAATGATGGCAGAAAAGACTTTAGAGCCCAGAAAACGGCAAGAAGTTCCAGGATGTTGAGTAGGTCCTTTTCCTCCAGTTGCCAGAGGCCTTTAGCATGCAGATGTCGGGTGTGTGCTCCCCATCCCTCTAGAGAGGAGTATGTGGTGACTCTCTCCTGGTAAGGAGGAACCTGAAACGGAGCACCCTGGACGAGATGCTGCTGAATACCCCACCGCCGTATCGCCCAATGGAACTCTTCCTTGCAAGAGATCTTGTCCGTAAAATTCCCCCAACAATTACATCCACCTCGCATCCAGGAACTCCTAGAGAGGTCTCATGCATAGTCTGCAGAGGAGACGAAGGTGTACGCAGGAGGACAACACGGCCAGAAGGGACTTTATGGATTGCACTGATGCTGCCTGGGAGGACAAGTGATGCACCTTGCGTTGTATCGTTTTCAACCTCTCCTCCGAGGGAGACGGCAAGCATGTCACTGTGTTGTCGTGCACCTAGGAATGGAGCGTCCGGAGATGGTTTCAAGCAAGACTTTGGATAGTTTATGGAAAGCCCCAGCTCCATCAGTAGACGTACAGTCCTCGCTTGCCAGGGACTGAGCGGGCACGCACTAGCCAGTCGTCCAGGTAGGGGTATACGTGGATGCCCTGCAGACAAAGATGTGCCGCCACCGGGGCCAGGCACTTCGTAAACACCCTTGAGTCCAAATTCAGGCCGAAAGGCAGAGCCTTGAAGTGGTAGTGCTGACTCTGAACTACGAATCCCAGGAACTTGGTGTTTTCTGTGAATGGGGATGTGGAAGTAGGCAATCTCCAGGTCCAACAACATCAGAAAATGTCCCTGTTCCATCTGACCGGGCACGTGCTGCAACAGGACTATCCAGAACTTTTGAGACTAAATACTTGTTGAGACGACCTAGATCCAGAATCGGCCTCCAACCCCCCAGTCTTCTTTCAAACCAGAAAGTATCTAATTTACTCCAGAACCCAGAATCGCGGGAGGCGGATTATAGACCCTTTCCGTAACATGGGCCACACCTCCTGTAGAAGCTACGGCCTGTGTAGTTCTTGCCACTGTATCGGAGGGATACAAGGACACTTACATTGGAACTGCAAGGTTGCCCCTGTCGAAGAGTCCAGCACCCATCTGTCCGTGGTGATCTTTTCCCGTGTGCTGATGAACTTTGGCAGCCGGCCTCCCAGTGGGGTGTGTAAGTGGGGGCCCGGAGCCACGGCCGGTTCAGGCCTGCTTGGTGGGAGGTGTTCTGCCTTGCGGACATGTTGCTGACCTCTGCGTCCTTGAGCGCCCTCTGTACTCTTAAGTGGAAGAGCGCGAAGACTGCCTATAAGGGGTACTATAACCCTTTGAAGATCTTCCTGGCTTTCGTCTGGAGGCATGAAAGGACAATGAACGTCGATGCTGCAAAGTTCCCAGAGAACATGCCTCTATCGCCTGCAAAGACTCATTGCATACCTTTCCGAAGAGGTTTTCCCAGTTGAACGGCATATCCAAGACCTCTGTCTGAACATCCTTGTGGAAGTTTGTAGCCTTCAACCAACCTTGACAGCGCAGGGACACTCCGTTGCCCATCTGACAAAAACGTGCGTCTGCGATGTCCACCGCCACCGTGATGGTGTGATCCAAGGCCACTTCACCTTCCTGAAAGCGTTCCAGTGCCTCAGCCTCATCTTTGGGTAGGAAGTCCAGGATAGGGCCCAGCTTGTACCAGAGTTCCTGGTCATAACGGGACAAATGGCTAGGGCATTCGCTGCCTTGATGGTAGAGTCTGCCGTGTAAATTATCCTCTAGCCCATCACATCCAGCTTCTTCCTCCTCCGGGTCCGGAGGTTGGTACCTCTTAAGGCTGCCGATGACTGGCTCGCCGAGAGTTTCCCTAGCTGTGGCCGAGACCACCAAATCCGGCGAGGGCTCAGATCTTCGGCACCTGGGTGCTGAGTCAGGTACCCTGTACTTCTTTTCCAATCCGTCCCTTTTGTTCAGGGCTGTACTCTGATTCTTCATTAGGACTAGGCCCTCTTCCCAGATGTCGTCCAAGAAGGGAATGAACATGTTCTCCTCGACTTGTGTCGTTGGTACAGGAAGCCCTCCTCCTTGCTCTACTAGGGGACTAACAAACAGTTCCAAGGCCCTCGAAATGACCAAATGAAAAGACCCAACTTCGAGGCCCTATGGGGCTCATCCGCGTGAGGAGTCTCCCGGTCTGCTGCAATGAAATAGGAGTCCTCATCGGCACCAGAAGCTGTGGTAGCTGTGTGTGTGTGTGGATCCAGAGCTCCGGTAGGAGTCTTGGCGTGATGATGGCGGCGGGGCCGGATGATGCTGAGGACCCACGCCCTCTTTGGACATCCTCTTCCGCGGGGGAGTTTTCCCTCAGAGGTTCTGGAGGTGCCGGCCCGACAGCGGCATCCTCTTTGGATTTCAGTGACCAATGTTTGCAGCGTGGATAGAATGTCCAGAGATGCGTCCCTAGGTCTAGGGATAAACAGTCTAGGGGTAAACTGAGCCAACGTAGTAGTATTCGGGCTAATGCGCACCCTTCTGTGGTCTGCGGCGCACCCCTCTGAGAATCGTTCTCATCGGTAGTAGAGTAGATCTGCTCCGTTCTATCCTCAGTAGCCTGCCAGTCCGCATAATTAGGTGGGACCGCTCCCCACCACCTTTGTTTTGTTTATTATTTATAGGGCGCCCGAAACCCTTAGGTAGCTGGGCGCACAGACTATTAAAAATACTTAAAGCTTGGATAGAGTTTGCTTAGTTACAGTTGCTTGGTTATGTACATTATATGCAGTATATACATTATATACATTCATCATATACAGAGTAGACAAGTACATAGGAAAATTTGTAGGCACAGTTACATAGTAACAAGAGTTAATAGTCGAGATGAGGGCAGGGCATGAGGGCAGGGCATAAGGGAGGCATCGTGGGTCTAGAGGTCATTGTGTCGTAGCCAGGTGTGGGTCTTGCGTCTAAAGCGGTTATACTGCTCGTCCCTTCTTAGCTCAACTGGTAATGCATTTCAATGCTGAGCTGCTTGTACAGGGAAACTGTCGCCTCCTGTTTTTTTTAGACGGAATCTGGGTATTTGGAGGCAGTAGGAGTTGGCTGTCCTAGTTGGTCGTGCAGAGGATTTTCTTGTTATTCTTTCCTTAAGGTAGGAGGGGCTGCATTATTTAGGCATTTGTAAGGTTAATGTAACGATTTTGAGGAGTATCCTATCGCTGATTTTTAGCCAGTTATGGTTTCTGCTAGCGTTTGAGATATGCTCTCTGGTAGGGAGGTTCAGGGCTGTTCTATAAACTCTCCACAATAATGCACGCAAATGTATTTATTTGCTCCTGCGTACAATGTATTGCAGTAGTCCAGTTTTGATAGGATGAGGGCATTGACTAAAGTAGTGCAGCTTGCTAGTGAAAGGAAGGGTCTGCATGCTTTGATAAGTTTGCCAGTGTAGGCGGTGGATGAGGCCAGGGAATTCACTTTTTTTTTTTGGGATAGCGTGGAATCCAGGTAGAAGCCAAGAGTCTTCACTTCTTTGGCGACTGAGATTATATTGCCATCGATGTTGAAGGCGCTGTAGTTGGTGTCAAGTTTAAGTTGTTGGAAGAGCCAAGGATAAGGATTTCTGTTTTTCATCATTCAGGCAGAGGCCATGGGTTGCCATCCATGCCTGAATGAGGGTCTAAATCTAGTTTACTAAAGCTGTATCCGCAGAGAAATTGCCCGAAAGGGGAATGAGGATCTGGGAGGCATCTGCATAATTTGTGTAGGTGACACCCAGTCTGTCCAAATTGTTGAATAAAGACTTAGTAAAAATATTGTGCATAGTTGGCGAGACACATGAGCCCTGGGGGACTCCACATGTTTGAATTGGGTCTGCTGAAGCTAGGGTGGAGAAGACTTGCATACTTTTATTGTCGAGAAAGGATTGGACCTAGGCTATAGCTTCACTTGAAAAGAGGGAGGCCGATGCTAGGTGTTTGCAAAGTACTGCGTGGTCCACTAAGTCGAATGCAGATCAAGGAGGAGTAGCATAGCTGTGTTTCCTTTGTCATTGAGCTCATAGATTTGGGCTTTGAGATCTATCAAAGCAGTCTCTGTACCGTGCTGAGGTCTGAACCCATATTGTCTGGCGCCTAATAGTTGGTTGGTCTCGAGGTACTTTTGAATTTGAAGATAAGCCACTCTGTCTATTATCTTCAGGAGGAACGGGACTGTTGTTAGTGGGGATAGAGGGGTCTAGTGTTTGTTTTTTAAGCAGGGGTAGAACCCGGGATTCTTTTAAACTACTTGAGACCGTGTTGGATGAAAAGGAAGCGTTGATGAGTTTAGTGATAAAGGTTGCTAAGTTTCTAGCTGCATCCTTAATTATTTGGGCCAGGCAGCTGTCGCCTTTGCAATTTGATGGCTTTAGTGAGGCAGTTAATTTTTCAGTTTCATGAATGGAGCCTTTAGAGAATTTGAATGGTACTAGGTTGGGTGTGTTAATGGGAGTGGAAATTATGGGAGTTTCACTGATTGGGAGCAACGCTTTTTTATTTGCAAATTTGGATTGTAGTGTATTTATTTTATTTGTAAGGGCATTTTGGAGATTGGTACACCATTGCTTGTCTTTCGGTACGTTATCCGGTGGAGCTATGCGAGATTCTAATTCTCGCCGGTTCACAAATCGTTCCTTCGTGTTGGAACGTGCTTTGGGGATTCTTTCATTATAAACTTCTTTTTTAGTTTGGATAATTCCTTTCTTATAGTTGGTAGCACAGAGTTTAAGTTTTAGTTTATTTTCCCACATTGGGGTGTATTACCATATAGTTTCTAACTTCCTTTTTTCCATTCTTAGTTCTTTTAGGTGAGGGGTGAACCAGGTGTTGAGGTGGGTCTGTTTGCTTTTACAGTTCTTGAGTGGGGCAATGGTGTCTAGTGCTTTGGCCATAGTGACATTATAGGCGTCCAGCAACGTGTCAGGATCGGAATTGCATGTCAGGGCATTAATTACTGGAAGGAGAAGGGGTAGGATGTTGTCAGGGGTGATATTTTTCCTTGATCTAGTAGGGCGGAAGGGTACCATCGTTTTTTCTTTATCGGCTTCCTTGTTGAGTATTAAGCTGAGATCGATTAGGGAGTGGTCAGTCCAAGGTTGGGGTGTAATTTTAGTAATACTGGTTGGGCAGTTTGAAGTGGCAACCCTAATATCATCCCTTTGTTGTGGGTAGGAGTGAGCACTTTTTGGGTAAGGCCATGTTCAGCAAGCATAATGGCAATTGCTTGCGCTTGTTTTTCATCCGGGTCGTTAAGTCCTAAGTTGAAGTCGCCTAGGATCATTATCTGAGAAGACTTTTTTGTATTGCTGGCTAGTAGGCTCCATATGTCCTCTTCAAACGAGCCTAGGGGCCCTGGTGGCCTATATATAAGGAAAATAGTTAGAGTGCTACAAAGGGATATGGGCAGTTTCGCTGACAGTAATTCACAGGATTTTAGTGGGGGTAGCATGGATAGTCTTAAATCCAAATTGGTTTTAGCAATGATAGCTAAGGCACCTCCTCTGGCATTAGGGCGGTCCATTCTTAGTATTTGGTACTCTTTGGGTACCGCTAAGGAGAGCACTGGACCTGCTGCATCATGCAGCCAGGTTTCTGTGACCACTAGGAAGTCGAGGTTATCTGATGTTAGGATATCAGCTATTTCAGTGGCATGGGCCACGACGGATCTAGCATTGATCAGTGCAGCCGCTATTGTAGTTGTTTTGGATAGGTTTTTAGTTTTTAAAGTTACTGGTGTGGGGTCTTTCACTTTGGCAACTGCAGATACTTGTAGATATGCTTGTACCATGTTCCTAGTAGGGTTTTTAGGGTTGGTACGACGGTTTAAGTGAGTGTTGCTGGAGAGCTTAGGTTCGTAGGAGGAGAGTCTGGCACGAAGCCTAGTATTTCTGTATATAGTAGGGCACGGTGCATGTTTAATTTGGTCCATGGTTAACCAATATTACTTGTAGAAACAGCAAGGGTGCAGATATCAGCAGAGTTGTGCTGACATACATTCTGCGATGGTTAATGCCGGTTGCGGGAACTGGGGTAAGGTGGACTGAGGCAGAGCCTGGTTGGCGTGTGTATGGTCAGATAGTGGTTATGCTAGGGACTTAAACTAGCACAGTTTGCAAGGGGCTAAAGGGCCCACATCACGGTGGGCTAGAGAGCACAGGTCACGGTGGGCTAGAGAGCACAGGTCACAATGGGCTAAAAGGCACAGGTCACAATGGGCTAAAAGGCACAGGTCACAATGGGCTAAAAGGCACAGGTCACAATGGGCTAAAAGGCACAGGTCACAATGGGCTAAAAGGCACAGGTCACAATGGGCTAAAAGGCACAGGTCACAATGGGCTAAAGCACAATTTACAGGGAGCTGAAGGCATAGCTCGCAGAGGGGCTAGAAAGCATAGAGCATAATGGGATTAAAAGGCACAATTCACAGTGGGCTAGCACGCATAATTCACAGATTACTAAATTGGGCTGGGGTTGCTGTGGTCAGTGAAGATGTGGATGGGCTTAGTGCTATATATTTGCAGATGGCTGCAATCAAAGCATGTATAGTGGGTGGGTTAAGCATGCTAGGAGCAGTGTGGACAAGGGAGGTTAATGTATGTATATTAACGCTAGCTAGATAAGGGTGCTGTGTATGACAAATTAGCAAAACGTGCAAATTTAAGTAGGTGAGGAGTTCGCATCAGTAGGAGTAGGTTACATCGTTGATGTCGCTCAGATTATTTGTTACTGACCAGAGGGAGACAAGTGTACGCGTGGAGAATATGCAAGTTGTGATGAAGTGTGAAACATGTATGATTTACCCAAGAACCTTCAACCCAAAACGGGGGCAAGGGTGGGCACATGTGAATCTAAGCATCTACAAGCATCAGAAATAAGATTACAGTGAATAATGTATGCCTTCTGAGGCTTTTGGACCTTCTTAGAATGACATGCTTTGCATAGATTAGCGAGCTGTACAAGGAGGTGGTTTATTTGAAGGTAGTGAGGCAAAAATGTTTAAACACTGTTTAAACACTGTCTGGCTCACCTGTGAGTCACTTTTAGAATGTGTATCTAAAGAGTAATGTTGTGTGAAAGCATGAACGGAACTCCAAGGGGCAGTTTTGCAAATAGCATCTAAATGCACATTTGCTATGAAAGCTAGAGTAGCCCTGTGCCCCGAGCTGAGTGAGCTCTGGGCTTGAAGGGTAACATTCTCTTGGCAAGTGAATAGCAAAGTTGGATGCATCTGACAATCCGTTTTGAGATTGAATCACACTCTCCCTGTGGCTAGAAAAAAGAAAACTTTTTCTGAGAGGTTTAGTCTTTTGAAGTTAATACATGACAGCCCTTCTGACATCCAGAGTAGGTAGACTTTTCTGCTGCATTTCTGGGGCATTGGAAAAATGCAGGACTGATTTATATGGAACTCAAATGAATTTTGGTGAAAAGCGAGGATGTGTGCTTGTAATTGGCCAACTCTTCTTATAGATGTAATAGCGACAAGTAAAGCAGTCTTGTAATAGAAGTTTAATACTAGCTTTGTGCACTGGCTCGAAGGCCCCCCGCACCCCTCCCCCTCATGAGCTATGCAAGCACAATATTCATGTCACAGCCAGGAGCTGGATTAGAAATTGGCGGGTATAATTTCTTAACAACCCCCATGAACAGAGTTTTCACATTTATCCCTCTCCCAGTGACCTAGATTGAGCACTACAAACTTCCATTTCAAATTAATCTCCCTGCCCCGCTTGTTAAAACGAAAGGTTTAATTAAAGCTCTTCGCCGTTCATGGACAAAAGTCTTCAGCACAAACTGCGAAATGTCTTGACTAATCTTTCCAGTCTCGTGCATCTGGGAAACCCAGACACTGATCACTGCTCCACCCTTCTTGCAGCAATCACTGCTACTGCGAATATGCTTGCCCCTCTGAAACTTAGCACTATCGGCTTGAAACCTTCCGCTCCCAGGTTCTCATCGGAATTACAGGCTCTAAAAACAAGTGACACAACGTGCCGTGCGCAAATTGACACTTAATGAGTTTGGTGCCAGAAAATCTTATAAAGCTGCCCTTTAGAACTATCAAACAGCCATTAAGGAAACTAAATCAAAACATTTTGTTGAGTGGATTTCATCAGCATCCTGCTCTACACGGGAATTTTTCAAGGTCGCTAAGGAATTATCGTCCCCCACTCTCCAGTCTAGCTGGTTCACAGGCTTTATACGACCAAATTAAAACCTCCTTCCAAGATAAAATTATCAATATCTGGAATCCAATTCTTGTTCAGAGTCCGAAAGGGACTCTGATTCTCCCAGATCTAAACAGCAGTCCAATTAGCACCTCACAGGGGTTAATTCTTGAGCCGGTTACAGACCCCACGGCTCTCAAAGCTCTTTCTCACCTAAAATCGGCCTCACCAATTGATGCCATGCCACTTCGTTTGATGCAATCTTTCCCCCTCCCCTAAACCGCCCCCCCCCCCCCCAAGGGATTTCCGCTCTTACAGCAGTCATTAACCATTCGTTTTCCTCCGGCTTTATTCCACCTGCTCTGAAAAAGGCTGTTATCTCTCCTCTCTTGAAAAAACCTCACCTGGCTCCTTTACCCCCTTAGAGTTATTGCCCCATCTCGCTACGTCCTGCTTTAATGAAGATTATGGAACTTAATGTTACACCTCAACCGTCTAGCTATCTTGAGGCTTATGGGGATTTGCACAATTTTCAAAACTGCTTTAGACCCGCAAGGGGCACGAAATCTGTCATGATTTCGGTCCTTGCCGACCTATCACTGATGCTGGACCATGGAGATTGCTAGGTGCTCATTCTCCTGGACCTTTCCGCTGCTTTTGGCACTATAGATCATAACCTCCTTGCCCAGCGTCTCAAGCAGGCTGGCATGGAAGGACCTGCCCTGATGGGGTTGCTTTCTTTTCTCTCCAAACGTTAACGGTTGCCCCTTCCTCTTTCTTCTACCCCATTCTCAGTTTCCTGCATGGTCCCCCCAAGGCTCCTCTTTATCGCCGCTTCATTTCAATCTATATATGCAGAACATGGCAGACCTCACTGCTTCTTTTGGTGTCCGCTTTTACATCTATGCTGATACACCCAGCTGCTCTCACGCCTAGACTCCTCCAATGCTGATTCTACCTTCCAGCTCAAAAGGTGTCCGCATAAAATCTCGACATGAATGCCTGCAAACTACAGAAGGTTTAAGGCTAGCAAAACAGAGGTCCTCGTTTTTGGCTCTCCAGACCAACTGTAAGCATGGAACTCTCAGTCCTGGCCCGATAGCAGGGTCACCCCTTCCCCGCCCCCCTCTCCCTGTGCCACTATAAAGACGCAGGGAATTGAACTTCCCTCTGGATCTAGAGAAGCACAAATTGAATCTGTGTGCAACTCAGGCCTTCTAAAGTTAAGGATACTTGTAATTGAAATGTAAAGCGCTTATACACAAGTGAAGTGCTTCAGAACACGGGAATGCAGTCATTCTTGGGCCATGAAGTTTCCAAATGATCTAACAAAATAGTGCATACAATCAAACTACCGTATTATGCACGACATTTCAGATAGTGCAAGTTCATGAAAAGTGGGGAGTGAAAAGGGAGGCGGGGGAGAGGGAAAAGAACATACAGACAATAACTACCGTACTAGGTCTGCCGACATTTCAAATTGTATGGTGGTTGTCATCACTAATGTGCCTATGCACAAGTGTATCAGGTGCAACCAAGCTACAGAGGGGAGACATGAATCTTTATAGGCCTAGTACATTCAAGGTTGTGCAAGTGCGCAGACAGGAGGTGTGAGGGAGAGGACAAATGTGCCCAGTCCAGTAGGGGCCTGGGTTACGTGAAGGGGGGGTTTCCCCTCTCATTGAACGTATTCTGAGTGCAGTAGTGCCAAGCAGAGTGCAAAGCGCCGGAAGCAAGTGCAGGACTAGCGGGGAGCCTAGGACCCGTAAGGCTCTGGAGGTGCACCAGGCGACCAGTCAGCGACACTGAGCAAGTTGCGGAGGAGAAAGGAGTTGGGAAGGAGGAGAGCAGAGAGGGAGGTTAACCGGGGAGAGAGAAGAGGAAGGTCTTGAGGAGTTTCCGGAACTTAAGGTGGTCTGGCTCAAGATGGAGAGAGGCATGGAGGCTGTTCCCGAGGGAGGCACCTGCAAGAGGATAAAGATCTACTCCCAAATCTCTGTTTGGAAAAGCTGCTCACCCGCAGAGAGTTGGAGGAGGCTGAGCTGAGGGCTATAGAAGGAGAGTATTTCGGAAGAGAGCGTTGTAGATAGTGCGGATCCCATCCCCCAGAAAGTCTTGTGGATTATGCAGAGGTACTTGAACTTGATCCTTGCAGCCAAGGGGAGCCAGTGGAGGGATTTCAGTGCCTGAGCAATGCGGTTCCTGGCCTTGAGGGCAAGAATAAGTCTCAGTTCTGTTCTCCATACGTTGAAGGTCGGAGAGTAGAAGTAGGAAGATTGAGAAAGACTGTTGCCGTAGTCCAGTCTGGCGAGAACCAGGGATCTGGAGACAGTGAGCCTCTTGGGGAAAGTAAGAAATACCTCTGAGGTGCAGCTGGTAGTGGGACTTTTTGGAGATGTGCGAAGAAAAGGAGAGAGTGGAGTCGAAGATGACCCCCAGATTGTATGCCTCACTGTTGGGTGAGGGCGCAGGACCAAGAGAGGCCAGCCAGAGTGCAAGTGGGAAAGCAAGAACAGGGGTCCCAATGGGGACGATCCCTGTCTTACTGGCATTAAGGCAGAGATCATTAGCAGCACACCAGGACTGAAATGCAGACAGATGGTTCGGGATGAACGAGGTTAACAAGGCCGAGAGTAGCCTGAAAGAAGCTGTGTGTCATCCGCATAACACAATGTCGGTGAACACAGATCATATGGACCAAAGGGGCCACATAGACATTGAAAAACAACTAGGGGGATAGATGTGATCCCTGGGGAGCACCACAAGTAGAGAGTGATGGAGAGAAAGGACCCACATTCCACCTGGGAACAATGGCCAGAGAGATAGGACGCTAGCCACGCCAAAGCTAGATCTGTGATGCTCAGGGTATCACGGAGATGGGAGAACAGGATGTTGTGGTTTACCGTATTGAAAGCAGGGGAGAGGCCAAAGCCAGACTGATGGTCATGGAGGCAACCAACAGATTCAGTGTGGGGGGTAATGTGAAAAATAGCCAACTTCTCCAAGAGTTTGCCCAGGAAAGGGGCGATTGAGATTGGGCGATAGCTTGCCAGAATAGAACGGTCCGCAAAGGGTTTTTTGAGCAGAGTGTGCACACGAGAAGGCTTGAGAGAAGTGGGCAAAAACGCCAGTGACGAAAGAGGTTGCAGAGGTCTGCCAAGGCTAGAGAGTCAATGCTGTCCTTGATGGTTTTGGAGCCGCAAGGGCCACCTGTTATGAAGAGGTTGGCTGCCCTGCACTTGCGTTTAATGTCTGAGTCGTACCAAGAGATGCACCTTTTGGCAGGCTTCAGTCGGACCCTCATTACAGGGGCAAGGATATCCAGAGTGTTGGAGATGGAAAGGTGAAAGTTGGAGAGGGATGTGTCAGGGTGGAGGCAAAGGCAGCCACTGAAACTTTTTTCATGGGTCGGGTGACCTTGATGGTGGAAGGAAGTGCAGGCTGTGCCAATGCTAAAGGAGAAAAAAGCTTTAAGTGAGAAGAGAGAAGAGAGCAATCAGTCCAGGAGAGTAGTGAGAGGGATTCCTGTGGAGAATAAGCCATCCAAGGTGTGGCAAGCAATGTGCGGCGGACCAGAAGAGGGGAGGGGGAGAGGCCCATGCACTAGACATCGCTGACCTTATCACGACTCAAGAGCTTGACCTCATTGCAATATCTGCGACATGGTCACATGCTGCCTTTGGACCCGCACTGTCCTTGGCTATACCTCCAGATTACTCAATTACTCGCTGTGATCGCAACACCGCTCAATCAAGAGGGGGTGGAGTTGGGGCGTGACTAACCGCGAGATGAGGTAGACGTGCATCTGCTCGGCTCCCGCGGCCGCACAACAATATCCTGTCAAAAGCCTTATTTTTTGCACACTACGTAAGCTGGAAACATCTCCATGCCCAAGCGAACACCCTTGGGCACTCTTGGACCGAAGATCAGGGGAAACCGCAGTGCGATCTGCTGCAGACGTCCGAGTGAAACTTACTGGCGAGCGGAGCCCGGCCCGTCTTTAAAATGGCCGCGGGCAGGCTTGACTGTACGCGCTGAGCGTACGAAATGAGGCTGTGCTGAGGAGAAATCCAGGAATCCAGCCCGCGGCAGACCTGCTATTCGTGGCGGAGGGAGAGTGCGAACCCGGCTGGGCTCCGGGAGTCCCGATCGGCAAGGGTGCATCTCGCGTACCGGCACGGACGGAGGCGTTGCGAAGGAGTCCACGGGGGAGCGGAGTCCGGATCTCCCTACGCCTGCACCTACCTCCTGGGGACCCCGGAGGGAGCAGAGGTCCGGAACGGTGCCGGCTGGGAAGCCAGGAGGGCTGACCAAGGCGAGGTAGGCTGAGGACCCCCCCGTCCCCCCGCACGGTCCCTGACCCCCGACAACAACGGCGGCTGGCGAGGTGGCCCAGAGAGAGGCTGGGGCCGAGGAGGAGCTGCCCCTGACAACAACGGCGGCTGGCGAGGCAGCCCAGAGAGAGGCAGGGGCCGAGGAGGAGCTGCTCCAGACAACGCAGCTCTCCCCTGTCCGGTCCCGCCGGTGCTGCTTACTCAGCGACACACACGCGGACCCGCGGGCTGGAGCAGGAGCTTGTATCCCTGCTGCGGAAGAGACATCCTGATACAGGAGCGAACCGCGGCCCGGCAGCGGGTGGGCTGCAGGGCACGGAAGAAGGCCGTCTGGAGACCTGGGCCCAAGAGCAGAGGGGGAAAAAAAGTGCCTGGCACGCCGAGGAGGTTAAGGGGACGGGAGCCACTCGTGGGGGGGTGGCGCCAAGCCAAACACAACAGCCCATGCAGCGCAAATGACATTTTGAATGAGAGAGCGCCTAACACCAGCTGCCCCAAAATGGCACAGAATTAGTGGCGGCCTCAGTGGGACAGGACACCGCACTCATCAGCAGGGCCCCCCCCCCCCCCCCAACATCCGGACACACTGGCCTGCCTTTGAGGGACAGACTGAACCTGGTGCCTATTATGTCAAAGTCTAAACTGCAACTCCCGCGCGTGTGAATTCGTAGTGCAACATCCATTACAGGGGGGCCAACGCAACGAAACGCTAAATACCCAACGTGGCACTATGGGGAAGGATAAACCGAGGAAGCTTCCTACACAGAGCAGAATGGACCAGTACACCATTCCCCCACCCCAACCCACTGAACACCACCTGCTATCATCGGAAGAGATGGAAGCGTACCAGGGTATCTCGCTGAAAGACATCATGGCCGCCATAGCGGACTCTCGCACGTCCATGGAGCAAAAAATGGACGGTATAAGTATGGATGTTTCCCTCCTCCGGCATGACCTGCAAAAACTAACGGCACGCACGGGAGAGACGGAGCAGCGCATATCCACCACGGAGGACAGGGTGAACAGCATGCAACAACAGCTCCATAATGTGACAGCCAAGCTGAAGGTGTTGAGGACAGAATGGAAGAGGGAGAGGGTAGATCCAGACGCAACAATGTGCGCATCCTCGGTATACCAGAAAAGGCAGAGGGCTCCTGCATGGAACTATTTCTAGAACAATGGCTCTCTGACCTGTACGAGCCCGACGCCTTCTCCAAGTTTTTCTCCATAGAGAGGGCGCACAGAGTACCCACGAACAGACCACCACCTGGGCCCCCCCCCCCCACGAACTGTAATAGCGAGATTCTTAAACTACAGAGACCGCGACGCCCTACTGCAACATGCACGTGCCAAAGGAACTGTCACGTTCAATGGCTCCAAAATCGCCTTCTTCCCAGATTATACACGGGAAGTCCAAAGAGCAAGACAACTCTTCGATCCCCTGAAAAGAAAACTTCATACGATGAGAGTTAAGTACGGACTGCTCTTCCCCGCACAACTCAAGATTTACCACAAAGGGTAAACAGTCCATTTCAGTGACCCCTGGGAAGCGTGGCGCTGGGCTGAGCAGAACATAGATGGAGACTGGTCGACCCCCCGCGAAAACAGGGGGAGAAACCGCAGACCTCCGCCAGACCAACAGCGAGAACCCCGACAACGAACAGCGCAGGATCTGCTGGAAGACCTGGGGGGGGATGAAGCCCCCCCCTCCCAGAAAAGCCCTCCCCCCCATCCCCCGTACAATGCCTGCCAATACTCCATGGCCACACTACGATACCCAAAGCAGGCAATAGATCCTACCTACAGCACACACATGTAACAATAGGCAGCATACACCCACCTGTAGCGGCCGCGGGGAGCCCCGAGCCCCACAGTAGAAGGAGAGTGCAATAAACCCGAGGTGTTGCACACTGGTAACTCCCCGTGGGGACCACCTTTAGAGAAGTAACGCCCTCCCTTTAGGCCCCACCCATCCAGGGGACGATCACTTTCACCTGACATTCAGTTTAGTGCATGTTAAGTGTCCGGTTGACACCATAGTTTCGTTGTTTGGGCGACCGATGCTTCTAGTTGGGAGGAGTATGGGGTGGGGGGTTAAGGGTTTGTTAAGGACAGCTTCAACAGGGACCAATCGAACTCATAGGGGCATGTGGCTGGAATGGATGTTAGGACCCCATGGGCATGGCTCCAACAGGCGTATATCGCCACCGGAGGCAATGAGGGCCAATACCAATACATGCTCACATGGCAGACGACAATAGTAAGGTGAACGCCCTCAGAACACTAAAGCTCATGTCTTGGAACATAAATGGCCTGGGCAATGCCATCAAGCGTCGCTTGGTGCGCCAATTCCTGAATAGACGGGGGGCAGATATAGTGTTCCTATCTGAGACACACCTTGCAGGCACAGAATGTACCCTATTCAGACGTACAAATTACAAGCTAGCATTCCACTCGGGCTTCAAGATGGGCTCAAGAGGCGTCATGATCCTGGCGCACAAAAATCTCCCCCTCCACCTTTACACGGTGACCCATGATACAGGCGGCAGATACATATATGTGACGGGTGAGTTGTGGGGACAATCCGTGGCACTAATAGCAATCTATGCACCACCAACCCTCCTAGAGCCACTACTCACCGACATTACCCCACTAATCGCTAATGATACCTCCAACTGCATGATACTAGGTGGCGATTTTAATGAAGTCATGAATGTTACCCTGGATAGATCACACATACGTAACAGGAATCCCAACATCCCCACCAGGCTGGCCACGTTCGCCAACGCACTCTGCCTTTGCGACGTGTGGAGAGAACTCCACCCAGACACTAGAGCGTACTCCTTCCATTCGGGGGCACATGCTTCGCTCTCCAGATTGGATTACTTCTTCACCCCCGCAACTGACCTATACAGAGCACGGGAAATAAACATACTGCCTAGAGGCATCTCCGATCACTCTCCGATTGAAATGTTACTCACAACATCCCGGAAGATCCCACCGCCGTGCTGGCGCCTGAACAGCTATCATCTGGGAGACCCTGAGCTGGTTGATAAACTGCAGGAAACTACTAACAATTATTTCGAGCTGAACACACAGGCAGGAACAAACCCTGAAACGCTGTGGGAAGCCTATAAAATGGTCCTAAGAGGCGAGTTAATATCGTGGACAGCAGCCCAAAAGAGGCAGCATTTGAGCAAGACCCTTGAAGCAGAGACTCAAGTCAAACAGGCAGAAGAAGGCCACATAAATGAAAATACGCCAGCCACTAACCAGGCACTGCTACTAGCACAAAAAAGATTGCAAAGCATCGCGATGGATAATGCTAGACAGGCACACACTGCGATGAGAGCAAGGATCTATGACACAGGCGATAAGGCAGGCAAGATGCTGGCGTGGCTGGAAATGAAGTAGCGGGGACGCAGCCATGTCCAGAGACTCGAAGCAAAAGGATTGAATACAGGAGCAACAGATCAGGAAATAACCCAAGGCTTCGCGGAATACTATGCTGAGTTATATAGTGAACCCACAACTCCGATGGACGCTACGGTCATGGATCACATCGAAACCCCTGCCTTAAATGAGGCGCAACGGCAGCAGCTGGAGCGGGAGATCACAGAGGATGAGATCTTAGGTGCCATCTCCGGTCTCCAGTCCGGCAAGACCCCTGGCCCAAATGGCTTCCCTGTGGAGATGTGGCGCAAGGTAGGCACTAATGTGGTAGCGCCCCGACTGCTGCAAATGTACCTCCATGCACGAGAAAAGGGCATCCTCCCTCCAGATCTACGAGAAGCAACAATAGTAGTGATACCCAAGCCAGACAAGCCCCCAGAGAGATGCAGTTCGTACAGGCCCATTTCACTCATTAACTCTGAGACCAAAATACTTGCAAAACTATTAGCAGACCGATTACAAAAGGTAATTCCCTCCCTGATACACACGGACCAATGTGGCTTCATGCCACAAAGATCAACTCGCATGAACCTCTGCAGGCTATTTTCAGCGCTGGAAAGGGCCAACAGCATACAGGGGCCACTAGCCCTGTTAGCAATTGACTTTGAAAAGGCCTTCGACACGGTGAGATGGGAAGCCGTCTGGACCATAATGCACCGCATGGGCTTCGGTGAAACCTTCATGAGTTGGGTGCGACTGCTGTATGAAGCACCGGTTGCTAGGACCAGGGTCAACGGCTGGCGATCAGAACCCTTCAGGCTCGGAAGAGGTACAAGGCAGGGCTGCCCACTATCGGCCATGATCTTCGCCATTGCCATTGAACCCCTGGCGATCCTGCTGCGAAACACTCAAACCTGGGAGGGCTTCTGATGGTATGAGAGCTGGGAAGACAGAATATCTCTTTACGCGGATGACCTACTCATCGACTTGAAGGACCCGAATGCATCGTGTCCCAAGGTTGTGCAATTACTGAGGCAATATGAGGTATTTTGCGGATTACGTGTGAACTGGTCCAAATCCATTCTTTTCCCTATAAGGGGCACCCCGGTGGAGGATCTAGCGCCGGGCCCCTACCAGATCGAGAAGGAGCAGTTCAAATACTTGGGTGTACGTGTCACGACGCAACTCACGGAGTACACAACATTGAACCTCTCTCCCTTGATAACAAGATTTGCGGATGACACTCGCCACTGGATCTCCTTGCCGTCAACGCTGCTGGGAAGGGCGGCGCTGTTCAAAATGATTGCCCTTCCCAAGTTCCTATACATCCTGCAAAAAGCACCTTTGTACATTCACCACCAGGACTTCCACAAAATTGAATGCATCCTCCGAAAATTGCAATCATACTATCGGGCCGGCCAAATGGAAGTGGTGAGTGATATGCTTCATGGCGACAGGGGCCTACCACACATCAGGGGCCTCCATTGTAACACCACGATGAAACCAATAGAGTTCCTCTACAGGGACCTGGACCGACCTCCGAAACCAGACATGGCGTCCCACATAATGAGAGTTTGGAAGGAAGCGCTTCGATACTTGGGCTGGGGAGGGAAAATAACTATGGCCCAACCGTTGTGGAACAAATGCAACCTCCCTGAAGTACGAAAGCTGCCAAGATGGCCCGAGTGGACCCAACGCAGTGTCTCCAATGTTGGAGATGTCGTGCATGAGGACAACCTAGCGACGTTCGAGACATTGCAAGAGAAATTCTCCCTGCCAGACACAGAAAGGTTCCACCATATGCAACTGAGCCATGCTTGGACGGCCCATCGACAGACCATACAAGACCTGCCGGAAAGCTCCCCTCTAGAACGCAACATAGTCCTAGACAGGGTGGAGCGGAAGGTTACCTCCACAATGTAATAACCTCATTCGCGACATCGGAACCTTCCAGTCTTAAAGCAAAGTGGGAACGCGATGTAGGCCAGCTTCTGCCAGAGGATTGGGTGGAGGCCCCGATGTACCCGCGAGAAACAACCATCTCCTCAAAGCTCCGATTGGTCCAGCTGAAGATCCTGCACCGCACCTACTACCCGAGAGTGGCCCTCTTCCGCTGGGGCAGGGCCTCGGATGCAAGATGCCTGCGCTGCAAGCGAAAGGAAGGTACCTTTTTTCATATACTATGGGAGTGTGGTAATATCCAGCAGCTCTGGCAGAAATGCTGTGACAAACTATCCAGAGTCTTGGGTAAACCTATAAAGTGCCCGAAGCAATTGCTTTTAGGGATCTCCGGTGAATCTGACCTCTCCTGCTATGAGAAGCTGCTATGGTCCACTGCGATGGCGATCGTCAGGCGGAACATTGCACAATTGTGGGGCTCGGAACGCACACCCAGTTACGAGCAATGGGTTATGGATGTGGACATATGTGCCGTAATGGAGCACCGTGTGTACAAAGCAAGAGGTTGCCTGAAAAAAGCAGAGAAAATATGGAAAAGGTGGGAGGAAGATGACTGAGGGTCATGGGCAAGTACTGTAGTCGATGAGACTGTGGGAGGCCCACTAAAGGGGAAATATTGAACCTGCTAAGTACACCCTATGTCACGAGGACATCCGATGTCAACTCCGACGTAATGTTGTACCATGGTCCCTGAAGCTGAATTGTTAATGTTATTGTTTTCTTGTCTGCCGCGCTCCTCCCCTGCCATCCCTCCTCTTCTCTTCCCCCCCCCCCTTTTCCCTCCCATGTCCCCTACCTGGAGCATAGAGAGATGAATGTAATGTTGCTTAAATTTTAAAATCAATAAAATCTTTGATTAAAAAAAAAAAAAAAAAAAAAAAAAAAGAAAGAGGGGGTGAAGTTGCCTTCATACATAAAAATTCACTTGGCTTGAGAGCTTTACTCAATACTGAGTCTGCTAAATTACTCTCGGTCAAGCTACCACTATCGCCTAACCAAACGGTCACCTTACACCTTATCTATAGACCACCTGGCCCAGCATCATCCTTTGCTGATGAGATTTGGAACAAGTTACTTACCTGTAACTGTTGTTCTCCAGCATGGGTCTGGCATGGATTCACATGCTCATGAATATTCCCCGTCAGGCTGGGAATCCTCAGTAAAGAAAAAATCAGTATCAGTTTCGTTTCTGATCTGTCTTTCTTAGTAGTAACCAATCACTGGTCTCTGGGTCATACTGCCCCCAGCCAATGACTGCCTTCTCCCTAAGCCCCGCCCCTGGCAGCCATCCTCAGATTTGGTAGCACTTAAAGTGGCAGTATGACCAAGTGAAGAGCCGCACAGGGGTAGGTGGGATGTGAATCCATGCCAGACCCATGCTGGAGAACAGTTACAGGTAAGTAACTTGTTCTTTCTCCAGCATGGGGTCTGGCATGGATTCACATGCTCATGAATATAAGAATACATAGCAGTACACACATGCACAACCACGGGAGGTGGCAAGGCTCAACATTAAGCATTACATAAACTTAACATTAAGCAACTCTTACCTCCTCACCAGGCCCACCTTCAGGCTAATAGGTTGCGCAGCACTGCTTGGCCGACTCTGGACTCCTCCCTGGAATCCCGGTCGACGCAGTAGAATTCCGTGAAGGTATGCGTCGACCTCCACGTAGCAGCCCTGCAGATGTCCAGCAGGGGCACACCAGACAAGAACACCGTAGTAGCAGTGATCGCTCTGACAGTGCATGATGCAGCCGGAGAGCCATCTGGAAATGGAAGCCTTCGAGAGGGCCTTCCCTTGATTCACAGGTCCAAAGTTCACAAAAAGATGTGATGTCTTCCAAAAACGTTGTGCGGTCCATGTACAACTTCAGCGCTCTAGCTACATTCAGCGAGTGCAAAGTCCTCTTGGCCAGCGACAAAGGGGATGGGAAGAAAGCTGGCAACACCAAGGGCTCGTTGAGGTGGAAGTCGGACGGCACCTTGGGCATGAAGGAGGGGTGCGTCCTTGGCACCACCATCGTCTCGTGGAAAGTCAAGTATGGAGGCTTGCAGGATAGGGCCTGGATCTCCAACTCGTCGTGCGGAGGTGATGGCCACAAGGAACGCGGTTTTCCACGAAGGAAATTTCAACAGTGCCGAATGCAGAGGCTCGAATGGCGGCCCCATGAGCCTGGTCAGCACCACGTTGAGCTCGCACGCCAGGGCCAGAGCCTTCACAGGCGGGAACAATCAGAAGAGTCCCTTCATAAATTCCTTCACTAGGCGATGAGACCACAGAGACGACCGTCCCGAAGTTCTGGTATAACGGGAAATCGCTGCAAGATGGATCTTGATGGAAGCGTGAGCTAGTCCCGCCTTGGCCAGCGATAGCAGGTACGGCAGCACTTGAGGGGCTGTAATTCGCACAGGGTTAATCTTCTGTGCATGGCACCAGACAGAGAACCTCTTCCACTTGTGTCCATAGCACTTTAGAGTTGAAGACGCCCATGCCTTTGCAAGCACCTCCTTGCAGTCCGCCGGGATATCGTATCCTCCAAACTCTAGTGCTGCAGGAGCCAGGCCTGCAAGTTCAGCGACTCCGGGTCGTGATGGAGGATGGCGCCTCGTTCTATAGAAGGAAGATCTGTGTCCGTCGACAGTCTGGCTGCGTGGGTGGGGGAGGGGCGGGGAGGGCTGACAAGTCCAGAAGGTCCGGGAACCAGATCTGTCTCGGCCACGCCGGTGCAACGAGGATCATCCTGCACCGGGACCTCTTGAGTTGGTTGAGGACTCGGAGCAGCAACGGCGGGAACGCATACAGGAACAGGCCGTCCCAGGGGAACGAGAAAGCATCACCCATGCTCCTCGGCTGGGGAAACCTGCTGGCGAACCTCTGGCACTTGGAGTTTGTCGCCGTCGCAAACAGGTCGATCTGGGGTTTGCCCCATCGCTGGAAATGTCGATCCACTTGATCCTGATGCAGCTCCCACTCGTGGCATGAGCGCAATTCCCTGCTGAGCGAGTCGGCGATGACGTTCTTTGTTCCTGCTAGATGGAAGGGCACCAGAAACATTCTCTGGGCGACGGCCCAGTGCCACAGATCCTGGGCCTCCTTACACTGGGCTGGGGATCTGGTGCCTCCCTGCTTCCGGATGTAGAACATTGTGGTGGTGGTGACGGTGAAGATCCTCACCACCTTGCCCTTGTGGGACGGGAGAAACGACCTGAGGGCCCAGAACACTGCTCGGAGTTCCAGGATGTTGATGTGGAGTGACCTCTCCTCCGGTAGCCAAAGGCCTCTCGCGTGCAGATCTCGGTGTGCGCTCCCCATCCCTCCAGGGAGGCGTACGTCGTCACCGTCTGATGTACCGGGGTCTGAAAGTCCTTGCCTGCCGCGGGTGCCCCAACATTGAATCGCTTGGCGGAAAACCTCATTGAGCGGGATCCTGTCTTCGAAGCTGCCCGTCGCTAGTATCCAACGGGCATCGAGGAACTCTTGTAGGACGCATCCATAGCCTGCACAGGCGCACCAGGTAGATGCATGAGGACATCATTCCGAGCAGGGACTTGATGGATCTCACCCTGGCCACGCCCGTGGCCAACAGGCGCTGCACCTTGCCCAAGATGGCCTTCGTCCTCTCCTCCGACGGCGAGGCCAATCGCGCCACTGTATCGAGCTTGGCTCCCAGAAACAGTGCAACCTGCGACGGGACCAGGTGGGATTTCGTGTAGTTGGAGAAGCCCAGATCTGTGAGAAGTTGGATGGTCTCCGCTGTGTGTTCGACGGCGAGTTCTCTTGTTCTTGTACGGATGAGCCAATCGTCCAGGTGGGGTAGACGTGGATCCCCCCCGCAGGCGCAGCCACGCCGCCACTGGTGTGAGGCACTTGGTAAACACCCTGGGTGCCGACAGCAGTCCGAATGGCAGGGCATTGAATTGGTAGTGCCACCCTTGGACTACGAATCGGAGAAACTTTCAGTGTCATTTTAGAATGGGGATGTGGAAGTAAGCATCCTCCAAGTTCGAGGATAGGAAGTCGCCCTCCTCCAGCTGTCCCAGCACGTGCTGGAGGGTGACCATCCTGAACTTTTGTGCCTTGATGTATTTGTTTAGCCGCCTCAGATCCAGGATGGGGTGCCAACCGCCTGTCTTCTTTCTGACGAGTAACTACCTTGAGTATACTCCGGAGCCTCGGAGCCTCTTTGGGACAAGCTCAATGGCACCCTTCTTGAGCATCGCCCTTCCTTCTAACAGCAGTTGAGGGATGTGATTTTCCTTCCTGAGCACAGGAGGAATTGCAGGGGCACTTTCTTTGAAATTTTAGAGTGCGCCCATGGGCCAGGGCATCCAGCACCCAACGGTCGGTGGAGATGGACTCCCACACGCTGATGAATTTCGCCAGCTGGCCTCCCACCGGGGTGCTCCGGTAGGGGCCGCTACGGCCGGTTCAGTCCTGCTTGGAGGCGGCCTTGTCGACGACGCGGCGGCCCTCCTGACTTGCCACGTCCTCTGTAGGCCTCCTGCGATGAGGAGTGGGCCACCTGGCGGTACGTCAAGGAGCCGCCACCGCCGGATCCCTTGGAGGCACCCTCTCTGCATCCAGCGTTCCGAAAGGGCGGCCGTAATTGCTGCAACACTCCGAAGGCCCGAGCCGTGTCCGTGTCGGTCTTGATGGCCTGAAGTGACTCATCCACTGTTTTTCCAAACAGGTTGTTCCTGTCGAAGGGCATGTCCAAAACTCTGGTTTGCACGTCCTGGCGGAAATCAGCTGCCTTGAGCCATCCTGGCCATCGAAGGCAAACACTGTTGCCCAACTGGCGGAATCCAGTGTCAGCGATATCCGTGTTCCGACGCCACCTCACCTTCCTCTAGGATCTCCAGGGCCTCCGACCTCTTGTTGTCCGGTAGGAAGTCCAGCAGGGGAGCGATCTTGTACCACAGCTCCCTGTTGTAGCGGGCCACAATCGCTAGGGCGTTGGCCGCCTTAATTGTCGTCGCCGCAGAGGAGATGACTCGTCGTCCCATGGCGTCCAGCTTCTTTCCCTCGCCATCAGGTGGGGAGGTCGAAGTTGATGATGCCCCCGCCGCCATCTTCTTGGCAGCCGCCGAGACGACCAAATCCAGGGTCGGCTGTGCCATAAGGCACAAAGGGGCGGAATCGGGGACCCAGTACTACTTCTCGTACCGATCCCTCTTGGCAGGCGTTGTGGACGGGTTCTTCAGGAGAGCAAGTCCCTCCGCCCAGACATCGTCAATCAATGGTACCGCGAGGACCGTCTTCCTCTTGACCTCGTGCCGCTGATACAGGAAACCTCCTTCTGTTCCTCAGGGCAGAGCTGAAAAAGCTTGAATGAGCTGGAAATCATGGCGTGGAAGGAGCCAATTTCGTCGGGTGGGGAGGACCTAGTGTGTGGTGATGGAAGGCCCATCCCGTCGTCATCCGTCCCTGTCGTGGCCGTATCCGTTCGTGTCATCCCTAGGATCAGGGGAAGGAGATGAAGGCTGAGCGGGCCGCGGGGGCTGGAAAGGCGGGGGGGGGGTGAACTCTCCTCCGCTTGTTGACGGGGCCGGTTCTGCTGGGTCATCCGTTGGGGTGAGGGGCAATCTTGTCCTCATCTCTGTGCATAAGGTTTGGATTGCCATTAAAATAGCCACCGAGTTGTCCTGAGGCTCGGGCACTGGTTGCAATGGGTGCGATGGTTGCTCCTCCTCTACGGGAGCCTTGTCGGCGCCACCGTCGCTCTCTTCGTCCACCTCCTTGGGGTTTCTCCCGTGGGATCGGACCTCCTGGAACCTCTTGTTGAGGCCTTTCATGACTTCAACCAGCTCCTCCTCAGAGGCTGTATCCGTGTCTGTAATGGCCACCGGCCCCACCCCTCTTTTTCACCGGGTCTTCACGGGGGACTTATCAATGGGCTGAAAAGAGGATTCCCTCTGTGGTGGCAGGGAAACTCTGGGCCCTGAGGTCGCCTCCACTGGCGTCGCCAGGGCTGCCACGACTCCCTTGATAGAGGCCTTTGAGAGGTAAATCAAGGCCTTCACCACCTTGGGTGCGCTTGAGGCCTTCACCTTGGGGTGGGGGGGGAGGGGGAGTCACCGCCTCGCTCCCCCTTGGCTGTTTGAGATCGACCGGGGCTTTTCCAGAAGCTTACCCGGGTTATCGGATTTTCTTTTCCCCGAGCCAGAGCGTTGGCTCGTGGTTGATAGCGTCGGTGAAAACGCATCCTGCCTGGCAGCCTAGGACCCCGACCCTTCTGCGCTCCCGGTGCCCGCGGACTTGCGGTGCTTTGCCTTCTGTTGGACCCACGTCGCCGGAGCGCCTTCAAAGGACTTAGAAAACCGCTCTGACCTTTTTCTCACCTGCTGGGCTCTTTCCCTCCAGCCAGTTGGCGAGGCGGATACGCCGATCCTTCAGGGTCCGTTCCGACATGTTCCTGCAAAACGCACAGTCCTTCTCCACGTGCGTTTTGTCTTCATGAAGGCAGTAGAGACATCTCGAATGCTCGTCCTTGAAAACATTCTGTAATCCGCATCCAGGGCAGTTCCTGAACAGCTTGGATCCGGGTGTCGAGCTTCCCTTGACCTCGGCCATGTCCACGAGGTAGGCCTCAGATCTTCTGGAATCCTCCAAGAAGCGTAGCTCGACGAAACTTCGCCCTTGAGGGGGCGTAGAAAATTTCAAAACAGGTCCCCGTTGATCGGAAGTAGAAACGGTGGAGCTTGAGGCTCGATGGACCAAAAAAATTAGACTAAACTCTTTGAAAAATCGCAAAACACAGTAAAAGCTTGAGAGTTAAAGCACAAAGACTCCCAACACTTGAACGTGCAGGTAAAATCTGAGGATGGCTGCCAGGGGCGGGGCTTAGGGAGAGGGTAGTCATTGGCTGGGGGCAGTATGACCCAGAGACCAGTGATTGGTTACTACTAAGAAAGACGGGTTCAGAAACGAAACTGATACTGATTTTTTCTTTACCAAGGATTCCCAGCCTGACGGGGAATATTCATGAGCATGTGAATCCATGCCAGACCCCATGCTGGAGAACTTCCTTATTACTAGATAAACCCAAAAGTAACTCACAAATCATTCTCCTAGGGGACTTCAACTTGGGACACCTTGACCCAAATGACCCCACTGCTACTGACTTTGCCAATACCTTATCTGACTTCGGATTCACCCATCACATCCCAAGATCCTACCCATATTAAAGGGAGGACACTTGATTGGTTAGCTGATGCTAATTGGAACATTAGCTTACTCTCTAATGCACCTTGCTTATGGTCGGACCACCATATCATTACCTTTAACATTGAAGCAGCACTTTGCGCTCCTCCAACTATTGCGCCGGCCCTCCCTACTAGAAATAAAAAGGGACATAGAGAAACTACTCCCTCTGTTACTCCCCACCCTCAACAAAGTCACACATTCCTGCTTGGATCCTACAATCCTAGAGGACACATACAATCAGGCCGTGCTTTCAGCTTTAAACTTAATCGCCTCTATTAAACTCAGGAAGCCTAAACCACACCCGCATCTTAACTCCTGGTTTACACCTCAGTTAAGAGTGCTCCGCAAAGCAAAACGCTGCGCTGAATCTCAGTGGAAAAGTCATCCATCGGATGCTCATAAGGACGGTCTTATCTTAGCCTCCCTTAACTACAAAGAAGCCATCGTCCATGCTAAAAAGGAGTCACATAACAATCGTATCATGCAAGCAGACTCAAACACTAAAGAATTATTCAAGATCCTAAAGGAACTTTAATCACCTGCCACGCCTCCTGATAACTGTATTAAAGACAGAAAATGGTGTGCAAATATTCAGACAGCTCTACTGAACAAAATGTCATCTCTTCAATCCAAAATCAAAAACAAACAAAACTGTCTACAGTTGGATAATCGTCAGACCACTCCATTAAGGGCTGCTCCCTTGCTCTCCCCTAATCTCAAACCTTTTTCCTTTTCTCCTCTCGCTATTGCTGAAGTGAAAGATTTTATCAACAGAATCAAACCATCTAATTGCCAAGGCGATTCTTGCCCCGCTCCCATTATTAATGAATCCGCTCATGACCTTGCCCCTTTTATCACAGCCTTTATAAACTCTTCCTTTAAAACAGGTATTATCAAAGAGTCTCACAAATAGCTCTATCCAAACTGGAAAATGAGGTGCGCCATCATGAAGCATTACTAAAAACACGCTACTCCAGAAAAAACGAACGTGCCTTGAGGAAGCCAAAGATCGCTCTGGAAATGCATTGCGCCGACCGAACGGCTAAATCCCTAGCCTATACAAAACAATTTTATTACAACAAAGGGAACAAAGCAAATAGGATTCTAGCTCAGAAGCTAAGGGCGATCCGAACTCAAAACAATATCCTCAAGCTGCGGGGGGAAAATGGCACGCTGCTATACTCCGAGTCTGACAAAGTCAACAAACTCATCAGATATCATAATGCAATTATGACCGGGGACCCCACAGACCAAAAGGGCCTACCAAACTATCTGCGGGCACTACCATCTCACGACTCATCCCAACTAGATCTGGAGGCCCCAATGATAACGAAGAAGTCCTTGAAGCCATCAAAGCCCTCAAATCTTCCGCTCCAGGCCCGGACGGCCTTTCTGCAAACTTCTACAAAACGTTAGCCATCATCCTAGCTCCCAAACTAGCCGCTTTATTTAACTCCTTCCTTTCCACCAAAACAGTATCGAAATCAATGGCTGAATCAATCACGGTACCACTACACAAACCCGGGAAGGACCCTGAACTTATGGAGTCCTATCGCCCGATATCACTCTTAAACAACGATGGCAAGATCTTTGCCAAGGTTTTGGCTAGTAGACTAGGGCCCATCCCCCCAAGGCTAATTGATCAAGATCAGACAGGGTTTATTCCTGGAAGAGGGACTCACAACAACATCAGACTAACTATAAATCTAATTGAGTCCGGCCACAAATCAAAGACAGGGATGGCTGTGATCTCATTAGATGCCCATAAGGCCTTTGACCGGGTGGATTGGGGCTGTATCCAGGCTATCCTTAAACACTTTGGCTTTGGCCCCAACTTCATCACTTGGGTCATGTCTAACTACCAGACCCCCACCACACAACTTCGAATTAACGGCGCTAGATCAGACCATATACACAGAGAGGCACCAGGCAGGGCTGCACACTTTCCCCTCTAGTCTTCGCCCTGTCCATGGAACCCTTCGCCGCTAGAATTAGACAAAATAAGGGCATTAGGGGTCTACAGGTAGGCGACCAAGTATATAAAATTGCACTTTATGCTGATGACGTGCTAGTCACCGCCACAGACCTAGCATCCTCCCTGGGGGAACTCTGGGGTGAGATCAAGGAATTTGGGACCCTGTCAGGATTAAAGGTCAATCTGTCTAAATCCTCTGCACTCCCCATTAATCTCTCCGCTAAGGAAAGGGACTCCCTTGCTCCACTCTCGCCAATCCCCTGGGCTAATGGGGCAATAGAATATCTCGGGATTCAGATCTCTAAAGATCCGAACCGACTGTACTCGAACATCCCGCAATTAATTAGCGCCCTCCAGAACGACCTCAAAAGGTGGAAACAGCAGGAAATCTCCTGGTTCGGGCGAATTTACGCCATTAAAATGAACCTGATACCCAGGTGGTTATACCAATGTGTAGCTCTTCCCGTACAGATCCCGGGCCCTGCCATTAAGGCTTTACAAAAGAAAATCCTAGATTTTGTTTGGGGGGGGGGGGTTGGGGGGTAAAACCTCGAATCAACAAACAAATCATGCTTAAAGGGAAAGCACAAGGGGGGTTGGGGGTTCCCGATTTGGCCAGATATTTTCTAGCCACCCAACTATCACACGCCTTCTCTTGGGTGCAAGAAGCAGACCCACCAAAATGGCGACAAATCGAAGAGTCCTAGTGCCCGGCCCCTCTACCTGCTCTTCCGCACCTACCACATATAAAACCACAAGCGAACAGCGGGCCCCTATCAGCCACAAATACAACGACCCACTGCTGGAAATCCGCAGCTCGGAAATGGGGAGTCTGTTGCTCCCTGGGTCCCCTATCCCCCCATCTGGAACAACCCGGAATTCTCTCCAGGTAACCTTCCGAGGGACTTCCAAGCCTTGGTAGCAGGGGGTCTGTCGAAAACATGCCACTTTTTCGAAGAGGCTGCCCCCATGACTTTCCAAAGATGCAAAATAAAATTCGGAGTGGGAGAACGAGAAAGGTTCCGCTACTCTCAAATAAGGCACTGGTTATCTCACAAGAAAACGTGTGAAAAATGCGCCAGAGAACCAACAGCGCTGGAGCTCACGTCGGCACTCAGCAGCGGCAGAACGTCCATCATCTACCGGCTCCTGGACAGATCAGACCCTACAAAAAAAAGAAAGATATATGACAGAATGGGAAAAGGATCTGGGTCGCGAAATAGCGATAGAAGAATGGGGGAAAATATGGGCCAGATTGCACAAAAGCTCACAATGCATCACGAACAGGGAAGGAGGTTACAAAGTGTGCTACAGATACTATATCACCCCCACCCGAATCCACAAAGCTAACCCAGATTTTCCTGACACATGCTGGCGCGGATGTCCGGTCCCCGGGTCTCTATTTCACCTGCTGTGGCGTGCCCAAAGGCTGAGGCATATTGGAAGGAAGTTCTCAAACACAGACATCTCCGGCCTCTCCATTCCTTGGGACCCAGGGATTGTCCTCTTAGGGGAATCCAGAGACGGTGCATTCCCGATCTCAGGGCATATTCCCCGGCTATGCAATCACCTACTTCTGGCTGCTAAAATCGCAATGGCCCGTCTTTGGAAAGACGTAAAAGGTCCCTCGATCGCCATATGGTGGGCCAAATGTTGGGACATAGCCGTAGCGGAAAAAATCACAGCCATACGAACTGACTCCCTAAATAGAACCCTGAATGTCTGGGACCCATTCCTGGGTTAAGCGGCCAGATTTCCAACCCTCACGAGGAGACCTCCACTTACCAGATGGCTTCAATGCAGCCCACTATACTAGGACCCGGAGCTCCCCTTCTTGCGCTAGTATTAACTCGGACTAGCATAAAGGACCAAGAAATCCCCACACCCACCGGACAATAATTAAACTCAACCCCCACTTCCAAGGACTCCTTTTCATGATGCACCTTTTGCCTTTACTGCATTGTTGTAACATATATTTTGTTGTAAAAATCAATAAAATGTGTTAAAAAAAAAAACAGGTGTTATCGGGGGGCGTGGCTAGGCAACATCATGCGGCTGTGCTCACCGTGAGCTCTGCGTCCGAGCGCCCAAAACACTAAAATATCAGCAGTAAAATGCATGGTCTCTGGGAGTGACTCGGTAGCCAGATGGCGCACAACACAGGGAAATCGCCCGGGTGAGGACCCGAAATAAATCGGATGCGAGATGAGACACTGGACGGTGAAGTTTGTTTGGACGGACTGCTGGCCAAGATGGCGGCGCCTGCCGATGTGGGCTGGAGCTCCCCTCCTGCGGGAGACTCGCTGAAGGTATGCAGAGGCTTCTGGACCTACGCCCGAAGTTAACGCGCAGGGAGCGCACAAAGCGATATGGCCAGTGCACCATCAAAAGCAGAGTTGGAGAGCTGGGATGTGACGGAAGGACGAGATCCCAGAGTCTACAGCAACCTTGCGCCTCTGACAGCTGGAGAGCGGGACCCTGCGAGCACCTAGCCTAGTGGAAGGCAAAGAGAAAGGAGCTCCCCGGCATAGGTGGACCTGTGTTCTTGATGCCTAGGGGAATACACTGACTGGGTGGCAGGAGCAGTGACCCTAGGCTGCACTGTGCGAGGTAGCTGGAGCGGGGACAGAACCTTCGGCGGACAGAACACACTCCAGCCAGGCTTCATAGGAGGCAGCCCTGCACCCAGTGGGGCCCTGATGCAGGCGCAGCGCCAACCGGAAGCAGCAGTGGGTTAGCTTTGCAGGCCGGCTGATTGCAGGGCGAGCATCAGGGGCGGGGGGCCGACATTGCATCGGGAGCTACGGCAGTCACTGGGCGGAGCGGCGGAGGCTGCCCCCTTCGGCCTGGGCCTGCGTGGCCTGCTGGATAAGGCAGCGCTGACCCGGGGGTGACGGGGGACTTCTCTGGAGACACTGGTCTCCGTATGAGAGAAGAGTAGCAGCAACCACGTGGACTTTGCGGTAGTGCAGCTTCCCCCTTGGGGGTCCCCATCTGTGGCTCTCCTACCAGCCCTCAATGTGCCGTACAGAGTCGGGTGTGACTCTCCCCCCCACCCCTCCTCCCCCAGGGCAGGGGGCCATTGGGGACAGGTGGACCCCAGGCACTGGACAATGCCCAAACAAAACGGGGAGAAGGCGGAAATCCCACGGCATCAAAGCCTTTTTGAAAGTGCAGCCAGTAAGTGACACCCAGAGGCAAACAATTAGGGCTGAGATCCATCCTGCTCCTACACTGGCAAAACCGGCAGAAATGGCGTTTTCCAGGGCTGACTTAGAAGAGATGCTGAAATCCCCCAAACAGGACATTACTCAAGAAATCAAAATGGAGATTAAGACCTCCAAAGACTGATTGGCTCGATCACTGGCCGATCGATCACATTTTAGAGTTCTTGAAACCAGAGTCAATGAGCTAGAAAACATCACATGGGAACAAACGCACGACCATGAGGTTCTTGCGGAGTGGGTAAGAACCATTGAAGAGCACCTGGAGGATGTTTGGGCTAAACAGGCTGATCTTGAAAATACATCGCAAATGAATAATTTACGCCTTCTGGGAGTTCCGCGGCAGGTGTCGGACCGAGATCTGCCGGACAATGTAAGTGAGCTGTTCAGGTCTTTGCTGGGCCTCCCCTCTTCGGAGGCTTTGACTCTGGACAGGACTCACCGTGTCTATTCCACCACCCAACAAAGGAAGAACCTGCTTCCGGACGTCCTGACCAGAGTCCATTTCTACCGCCAGAAAGAGGACATCATGGCGGCAGCCAGGAAGGCGGAGCCAATACAATTGCGCGGAGCAACATTATAGCTGTTCCAGGATCTCTCCCCATATACCCTAGCGAGCCGGAGACGCCTGCAGAGAGTAACGGCTTGGCTTCAAGCTAAAAAAATTCGCTACCGCTGGGGATTTCCATGCACTCTGATCTTTGATTTCCACAACCAACTCTATGTAATATCCTCAGAAGATGATGTGAGGGGCTGGTTGGCTGGAGGAAACAGACTCCTCCTCGGAACCCCTGGCGCATGAAACACTAAAGCCAGATCTAGGTCCTACGCTGAGAGACAAGCGAAGGAAACCTAGGGGATGGCAGCGAGTGGGCCGATCCCTACATCAGGAGGTGGAAACTGAAGAATGGGGAGGCACAGCATACACTGGCGGATCTCGGCTTGTCTCCGGAAGGAGAGGCTCATGAAGTTGATTGAATGCTCCGGCTCTTCCTGTTGACTAGAAATGACTGGCTAAGCCAGCTAATGGAATCTCACTCGGCTACATTAAAATCGCTGCGGGGGATGCTTTTGTGACCTGAACTTTTGAGGAAAAGGCTGAACGCCACGCACCTTGACATTGAAGTCATGAATCAGAGAGAACTCCAGTATGTGGTATGGTCCCGTGCCCGACTGCTAGAATCAAATCTGGGCTTACATGGCACTAGTGAGGTGGCAAAAAGTCCCAGATGGACACCCATTTTGGTTGCCCTCATGTTCTGAGTTGCAGTGGGGTTTTGCGCCTGTTAACTTGACTCATCCCCATGCTCCAAAGTTCTACAAGCTGGTGGCTCTGTATGGAGGGACAGGGCATTACTCTCTCAAGGGCATGATGCAGAGTCTGTACTTAATTATTGAATAAGTACCTTGTGGTGAGTGCTTGGTTTTGCCTGAGGCCTAAAGAAACCAAATTTTCAATATAGTGTGTTCAGGTGCCCCAAGCGGATTGCGCCCGTTTTGTTGATGTATTCATGTTGGTTAGGGTTAGGAGGCCTTTACATGCCTCCACTGAGGGTTGAACTTCACTCTTCCAATTTTGGTTTTTAATTTTTCCTGTATTGTTTTTTGCATATGTCTTCTTTAGCTCTCGTTTTATCTTCACTTATGTATTGCCATGGAATGAGCGTTGGCTTTCTGCGGAAAATACCCATGGGACATTTTACTGTCTGGACGGGTCTTGCGATATTCCCACATTTATGCAAAATGCGATGCGGGGGTATGAGGTGGTGTGGGGAGGGGCCTGTCTCTCGGCACTGGGAGCCCATCCCACACAACACAAGGGCCTGAGTGATCGTAGAATGGCGACCCCAGATGTTAAATGCATTACTCTCAACGTCCAAGGTCTAGGTCTAAACTCCTAAACTCCGCTCTAAAACGGAATGCATTGTGCGGGATGGACAGGGAATGTTTCTTTAGTTGTGTCGCTCCTGTGGGGATGTAGGATTACATTGGTGTCAATGTATGCTCCAAATAGTAAGCAAGACCTATTTTATGCGTCCTCCTCTAAATCCCCGATCGAACATGGAGGAGGGGAACTAATGCTAGGGGGAGATATTAATGTGGTGGTGAATCCATTAGTAGATAAGACGCTGGCCCCAAACCTCAGCGGACAAAAAACTTCCTAGCCCTTTCTTCATTACTGAGGGAACATTCCCTAATAGAGGTCTGGAGGTTTCTTCACCAGGTCGAGTGGGGCTACACCAATTTTTTGGCAGTTCATAAGGGCTTTTCCCGACTAGGTATGTTCTTTCTTTCAGACACTCTGATCTCTCGGGTAACTGACGCAGAAATTCTCCCAGAGGCCTTGACAGATCACTCGCCTGTGAGGCTGTCACTCTCCCCCATCCAAGACCTGCCACTTCGCAAGCCATTGTGGTGTCATGATCTCTGCTTCCAAAAGGTCAGGGTTTTCCCAACTCCCTTGGAAGCAGATCCATAACCCAGGTTCCGAGTGCCAACCAGTCCCAATTGGGACCTTTTGGACCCAGTAGTCCTGGCGCCAGTGGCACCAGGCTCATAAATATGCCCAGTCCCAGCGCTGGAAGCGCCGGGCTCATAATGCTTGGGTGGACTTACCTGCAGCAGACCATGCTGCTTACTTGCCTGCCAGTTGAGCCTCTGATCCTCTTCTGTTTGGAACTACTTTTCCTGTTGGGTGGGGCAGGAGCCACTCCCTAGATTCAGAACACTGGAACTCTTCTGGAAAGCAGGAACTCTTTTCTTACCTAGGCGTGGCTGTGGAAGGAGACACCTAAGCACTACAGGAGGCTATTTAAACCACACCCGATGGATGAATCTTGCTTTGCGTTATTCTGCATCCTCTGCAGCAGAACGCTCATCGTGTCTTCTGCATCTGATCCTGGGCCTAAGGAAAAAGGCTTACCATCCTGAAGCCAGTCTTCAGCAACACCTATAAAGACAAGAAAGAACAGGTTAGCATTACGGTCTTCAGTGACAGCTCTTCACTTACCTGGTCCATCGGCTGTCACCAACGCCTCGCGCTGCATTCCGGCATCTGAAAGACAAAGGCTTACCTACTCTTCGTGCGCTCCGGAGGTCTTCACACTGCATTCCGGCATCTGAAAGACAAAAGCTTACCAACTCTTCGCACGCTCCAGAGGCCTTCGGCGCTGCATCCCCCATCTGAAAGACAAAACAAGGTGCGTTTAAAGACATTGGGGAACTTTAATACTCACGTGCCATTACTCCTTTCCACATCTAACCCAGTGGGTATTCCGGCACCCTGCAGCCGCTCTGAACTTGTACCTGCAAAATAAAAAGACAGTTAGAGCGCATTGTGAAGCAGGCAACAAGCGATTACTTACATGCTTCCAGGCGCTTCTATTCATCACACGGGCTCCATCTTCAACTCACTTCAGCCCGTCATCCGCCATCGCCGGAACCCTGCAAAACAAGAGACATCATTACTAAAGACTTTTAAAGACATTAGGATTACTCGAAACTTACCGTTTGTGCAGTAAACGACGGACAGCAGTCCTCTGAAGTCAAGAGGCCTGCTCCCCTTATCCAGTGAAGAAACTGGTTACAGCACCCTGCCCCGAGGCAAATGGAGAGCACAGCGTTCACTTACCTAAGACATCTTACCCTTCGAGTCAGACATACAGTGCACAGAGGTCCAGCCCAAAGAGCCAGCCGTGTGTTTCACATCACCTTTGAAGATACGGTATACGCCCAGTCAAGACCGGCGCCTCTACGGGAATCAGGTGAGCGTTACATGTGGTTAAACTACCTCTTATTGGAGTATCCATTGATCCGAAGTCACATAGCTGAAAGCATAGGCTTCTATTGCAAAGAAAACAAGAGGGACAATGTGGGATATGACACGGTATGGGATGCCGCAAAGACAGTAATTAGGGGGCATTTCATTGAACAAGCGGCTCAGAGAGAAAGCCAGAAGGGCATTACAGGCCCAACTAGAGGGGGAAACCCGCAAGCTTGAGGCTGTGCATAAAGAGAGTGGGTCCCGGCGCTCTGAGAGACCTGCGAATAGCAAGGAAAGCGCTGGAGTCACACCACACGGCGAGGGCAGCTCACTATATGATGCGCACAAAGCAGTATTTCATACAAAAGGGGACAAAGCTAATAAATTACTGCAGCCAAATTGAAAAAGCAGTTAAAATGTAACAGAATAGACACCTTGCGAGACACAGCAGGTAGCTTTATCTCTTCAGAGGAAGGTAAATTACGCATTGTGCAACCATTTTTTAATTAACAGGCTGCCCCTCACACTGGGGATCCACAGGTCACGGAAGAATTCATAACAAACGCCCACCTCCCCCAGATCCCACAAACCTTAAGAGACCCTTTAGAGGAACCAATAACGGTTCAGGAAGTTAGATGCGATTAAAACTTTGGGAAAGCCCCGTGCCTAGATGGGTTTCCGAAGACATTTTGAACTGGCCCCCCCACCTCATGAAACTATTCGTGGGAGGTTGGATCTGTCACTCAGACAATGGCAGAGTCCGCGACGACCCTGATATTAAAGCCAGGGAAAGATCTCACGGAATGTACGTCCTACCGCCCAATTGCTTTGCTAAACTTTAATGCGAATATCTATGGTAAGGTCATAGCACGTTGGTTAGGGGAGATCCTTCCGTTAATAATAGACAGGGACCAGACTGGCTTCATCCAAGGCCGGTCAGTCCATGAGAACATTCGCCGAGCAGTGGATCTGGTGGTCCTGGCCCCTAAGATCCCAGGTACTTTGTCACTCCTATCTTTAGACGCCCATAGGGCTTTTGATAGTATGTCTTGGGAATATCTGGGGCGAGTGCTGAAGGGCTTTGGCCCAAAGTTCTCTAGTCTGATTCTTTCTAATTTTCGGATCCCATCAACCCGAGTACGGGTTAACTCACAGTGGACCAATCAGATAGCACTGGGAAGAGGAACCAGACAAGGCTGCCCTTTATCCCCTAGTGTTTGCCTTGGCAGTGGAACCCGTGGCACAGCAGATTCGCCCTCACCCGGGGATACAGGGCTTTGAGGTTAAAGGGCAATGCCATAAGGTTGCATTGTACATGGATGATGTACTTTGCTTCCTGGCCTTCTTCAGGACGGGGGACTGTGTGAGCTGGATGTTCATGGAGTGCTGTGGATAAAGAAATTGCCACAGGTATTCTGGTAGAAATAAATTCTCATCTGGGAAGGTCCCAATGTACTCCTCTAAATTGGGGCTGTAGTATTCGGGGTGCAATGTCACGGGATTGGTGTCCTATTCCAACAATCTGTGCGTTTGAGTATTGCTTATTGCGAGCGCGGTACTCTGCAGAGAATGCAGAGTCACAGAATGCGGCAATTTCTTTTTCCACAGCACTCCATGAACATCCAGCTCATACAGTCCCCTGTCCTGAAGGCGGCCGTGTCAGATATGAGGCCTATCCAGCCCCTATAGACGGCTGAAACACCCCGGTGTAGACGCACCTTTTAACTGCAGTGTCACCAGTGTATTGACACTGTTCAAAAAAGAAACCTGTTTTTTGTTGTAAATGTTTACTTCTGTTTAGATACTGTTCGCCATATATCGACAGTAGATGATTTATACATCATTCAATGCACAAGCAATTGTATTGACTTAGTGTTTATGTTCTTGCGTTTTATCTGATTGACCAACACTTAGTGTCCTGTGATGTCCTACATTGTACCATACCTATTGCAAGTATATGCTAATCTATAAAAATCAAGCATTTATCATACCTGGGTACAACGTATAAAGTGTTTGTGGATTTTTCACGGTGACTGGACAAAAGGAGAGTGCATGAGTAAATCACTGACCCATTCATTTGTATCCTTGCTTCATAAGAAGCCCTCCTGGACAGAATGGGGTCCTTTCCAGGAGCCCTGATTTCTAAAACTTATTGTTAATTGTGCCTTGTAACTTATGCTTTTTTTTAATGATAATTAGCTCAAGATTGTATGACTGAAAGTTAGTACACCCCACCATCGAAGGAACACTACCTCGCACCACAGTAGTAAGTCTACAGACAATATACCTAGCAGTAATCCCTGCGCCCCAATTAACACTACCGCTACACTAAATCTTCATACCCTAGGCTCACAGAACTCTGGCCATACTCCATACAAGTGCGCTCTCATCAATGTAAGATCCCTCAATGCCCACGCCATAGAAGTACATGACCCATTAACCTCCAATGACTTAGACATACTAGCCATTACCGAGACATGGCTTCACCAAGCGTCAGGCCCAGCCATCGCACTAGCCCTACCTCCAGGGTATGCCATCATCAGACAAGACAGAATGACCAAAATAGGAGGGGGGGTTGCCCTTATCCACAAAGAAACCCTACCCTTTAGAACCATACCACACCAAGAGTAAGGAAATGTTGACATCCTATCTATCAAACTAGCACCATCGCCTAACTGCACTATTAATATTCATACAATATACCGTCCCCACCTGGCCCCTCCACCAACTTCCAAGGTCAAGTTAACCACCTCCTAGGAAACAACATTAAATAATCCACTAAGTCACTCCTCATAGGAGACCTAAACTTAGGACTCAACGACCCCAAGGACAAAGCTGCCTTATCTCTAGCCAAAGACCTCCACAACCTAGGATTCTCTCAAAAAATCATAGCGCGCACACACACGCACCCTAGACTGGATCTCTGACCAGAACTGCAACATAGCAAGCACCGCCAACACCAGCCTCCCGTGGACAGACTATAACCTCATCCTATTCGATATCCCCAGCACTATGAGCACTAGAGTGCCCACCAAAGCAGCGGCTACTTTAGCTAGAAGTGCCAAAAAACTCACAGCAGCCAACATCAGCGCATTACTCAATGTGCCTTGTCTAAAGCCCCCTCTCATCAGACCCTAATACACTCGCTGAAATATTTAAAGATTCCATCACAAGGGCGGTCAACACTGCCGCCCACCTAGAAAACAAAAAAGAAAAAATCCTTCCACTCCAACTCCTGGTTCTCAGAGGATCTCCAATCAATGCGCACAGACAAGCGCCAAGCGCTTAAGAACTGGCAACGTAATCCCTGCGACAACACAAAAGATATATTCAAAACCATAGCCAAAAAATACAAAGATGCCATCTTCCTAGCTAAATCCAAAGCCTACAACCAACGCATCACCGCGGCTAACTCTCAATCTAAAGAGCTATTCAGTATCTTTAAAGAACGAACCATACCTCCTACATGCCCAGACGAGATCATCAAGGACGAGGCTTGGTGCACAGGCATACAAACAGCCATGCTAGAAAAAATAAACCTCCTCCAAAAAAAGATATCCCACCACTACAACTCCTTACCCAAGCAAAGCACAAACGCACCTATGAAACCTAGTGTCAAAGCCAGCAACATACCCAAATTCACTTTCACCGAAATTTCCAAAACTGAGGTCATTAACATCCTCAAACCCTCACTAAGTAAGGGTGATGTATGCGCCCCAAAAATCATCAAAGATTGTGCTGAGCAGCTTGCACCTCTCCTCACAGCTTTCATCAACGCATCATTCAGGTCAGGCATAGTCCCAGACAGCCTCAGAGAGGCCTGGGTGCACCCCTCCTAAAAAAACCTACACTAGACCCCGCGAAACCCAACAACTACCGACCCATAACCACAGTTCCATTCCTTCTAAAATTACTTGACAAAGCCGCCCATATACAGATCCAACACTACCTGGAATCTAACGCAATCTTAGGTAAAAGGCAATCTGGATTCCGTAAGGGACACGGAACTGAAACCGCCCTTCTAGACCTAAAAAACGAAATCACTAACATCTTGGACAAAGGCAAGCCCGCACTCCTCCTCTACCTATCAGCAGCATTTGACCTGGTAGATCACAACACTCTCACCAACCATCTAACGCATGCAGCACACTTCTCCAAGGACGCTGCCTCATGGGTAACCTCCTTCCTACAAGGTAGAGCTATGAAAGTCTTCTGCAACACAGCTCATGCAGCACCATCCATCATTCACTGTGGGGTTCCACAAGGTTCCTGCACGGCCCCAACACTATATAACCTTTTTACCAAGCCCCTATACGACAAACTGGACGCTATGGGGATCACCTACACGAATTACACCGACGACACGCAGATACTCCTTCCCATGACTGGAAACTATCATCAAGACTCCACCTCCCTTCAACTAATCTACTCCACCATACAAGCCTGGATGGCTACTAACGGTCTCTGCTTGAATGGGGACAAAACTGAAATCCTCATCCTAGGTCAGAGGCCCACCCTTGCCAACCTCAACCCACTATACATTAACATAGACAACTGCATCATCCCAGTCCTATCATCCTATCATCAGTCAAAACACGGAGTTCACATAGATGCCACCCTATCTATGGATAAACAAGTAATAGTCTCGGCCTCGGCATTGAGCGCTAAACTCATCAACGCAATAAAACCATTCCTAACAAAAGATAACTGCCTGTCCATCGCAAGAGCCACCATTGGAGCTAAATTGGACTACTGTAACGCGCTCCTAGCCGGCACCTCCAAGAATAACCCATCAAGGCTCCAAACCACTCAAAACAACGCCCTCAGAGCAGCACTCAGCATACCAAAAAGAGAGCGCATCACCCTAGCCAGGAAAGCTGTCCATTGGCTCCCAGTCAAGGATAGGATTGTTTTCAAAATCCTCACCACTACGCATAAATGCATCAACCATACAGCACCATCCTACCTACCCGACACCCTGTATAGATCCCAGTCCACAAGACCAATCAGATCTACATACACCAACCGTCTCACCATACCACGCATCAATAGATCCAAGGCTGGAGGTATAGGCTTCCCCTACCTGGCACCAAAGCTTTGGAACGCACTGCCCACCAACCTCAGAGCAGAAACATCCCTCTTTCCGTAAACAACTCAAAACTGCCCTCTTCAACTAACTTGCGCACCTGACCACTCTCGTGTTCATTATGTACATGTCTTTAAAGCAATCACTGCCCAATGTAACCACGGGCACCAACTGTATGTAACTAATCTTAAGAGACACTAACCAGCGCCACGATGCCTTTGGTCTGCTGAGCGCTCAACAAATGTGAATAAATAAATATGTACCTGCAACTGTTGACAGTTTGATCTAAGCTCACTTTCTATTGTATGTATCCGTAACTGTTTCCTGGAAGTTCTTTTCGCGCCCTGATGCCTCTGGGCCTGGGGCGCGTGATAAATAAATAAAATACAAATAAGGGAGAGGGAGAGAACAAGAGGCATAGGTTGCGGAAAGCTCCTAAAGAGTCAGGGGATTCTAGATGGATGTTAAGATCCCCCAGCAGGAGGAGGGGAGTGGGGGGAGGACTCCAGATCTGCCCATTCCAAGAGGAAGAGGGTGTACTGGCCCAGTGGCTGATAGGAGGGGGAGAGGAGAGGGGGAGAGGAGAGGGGGAGAGGAGAGGGGGAGAGGAGAGGGGGAGAGGAGAGGGGGAGAGGAGAGGGGGAGAGGAGAGGGGGAGAGGAGAGGGGGAGAGGAGAGGGGGAGAGGAGAGGGGGAGAGGAGAGGGGGAGAGGAGAGGGGGAGAGGAGAGGGGGAGAGGAGAGGGGGAGAGGAGAGGGGGAGAGGAGAAAGGGAGAGGAGAGGGAGAGAAGAAAGGGAGAGAAAGGGAGAGAAAGGGAGAGAAAGGGAGAGAAAGGGAGAGAAAGGGAGAGAAAGGGAGAGAAAGGGAGAGAAAGGGAGAGAAAGGGAGAGAAAGGGAGAGAAAGGGAGAGAAAGGGAGAGAAAGGGAGAGAAAGGGAGAGAAAGGGAGAGAAAGGGAGAGAAAGGGAGAGAAAGGGAGAGAAAGGGAGAGAAAGGGAGAGAAAGGGAGAGAAAGGGAGAGAAAGGGAGAGAAAGGGAGAGAAAGGGAGAGAAAGGGAGAGAAAGGGAGAGAAAGGGAGAGAAAGGGAGAGAAAGGGAGAGAAAGGGAGAGAAAGGGAGAGAAAGGGAGAGAAAGGGAAAGAGCGAGCGCGAGAGAGAGAGAGCGAGAGAGAGAGAGAGCGAGAGACTGACTGCAGACCAGGCATTTGAAAGAAGAATAGGCCCGAGTGGTAATGAGCAACTCCCCCTCCTGGCCTGTTGGGCCTGGGCAGAGAGGATCTTGTAGCCTTCAGGGAGAGGTTTGTCAAAACTCGTGACAGAGCTGTGCTTAAACCATGTCTCAGTAAGAGCAAGAACATGAAGGTCCAGGTGTTCAAGAAGGTGGCAGATGTCAGAGGAGCGTTTGACTGCAGAGCCAGAGTTAAGTGTGGCAACATGGAGCTGTAGAGTGTGGACAAGGGAGCCAGGACAGTAGAAGATGGCATAGGAGCCGTAGTAAGAGGCGGTGTGACCAAGCAGCGGCAAGGTAGCCAAGGTGGGCCTATCGGACAAAGGAGCTAGGGAGGCCGTAGGTGCAGATGGCAAGGGAGCCAGTGAGGTGGAAAGTTGATAAGGCGATGGAGGAGCCTATCAAAAAGGAGGTAGGGTTGCGGCCCCTCTACCATGACAGTACCATTTCGATGGACATTTATGATGACCCTGGAGGTCGAGAAGAATGCAAGAAGGACTTCCCAGCGGGTACCACCATTGATGTATGAGGAATTGATGACATTCTGTCCTGTGGAGGCCACAGACCGTACTCCTCGGGGTGATGCAGCGTCACCCCCCCCCCCCCACCCTCAGAAGGAGGAGTCTGTTGTAACCATAACCTGTGTGACCACCATTGACGATCCGCCATCATGGAGGATGGAATCGTAATCATTTGAGGCTTGGGACCAGCAGTCCTGAAAAGCAAGCTGGGTGTGCTTCATCTTCAGTCTTTCAATGGGTAGGGCTTGTTAGGGAGAATTCTCATTTCTGTGCTAATTCCCTTCAACCCTAGACAACCCCCTAGCTCTTTTGCTGGACTTTTTAATTTGAACCCTGGAGTGAGTGAGACCTTTTTCACACTCTCTCATGTGTTTTGACCTTATTGGATTATGTGTTTCAACTGTTTTTGGAGTCTGACAAACTCCATAGGCATCGACTTTTTGTATGGTGACAGCACCTTCAGTGCAGTGTCACAGAGAAATCCTGTTAGATTTCTCATAAGGTTTATATACCTTTTCTTGTGTGAACTACCGTTCCCAACAATAGTAAAGTGCAATTGACTTTACTTACCTTTTCTCTTTGTAGGTCCAACACACCATTTTATGTGGAGTGCTGGGGGGTTTCCTGGTGCCCCCTTATCCTACATTCTCATGTAACATTGTTTATGTTACCCTCACTACTTTAAATGGCTGGTGGCAGTGGTTTAATTTTCCTTCCATTATACTTTTCTACCGCAGGCTGAATCCTCAGCTGCAGTACAGCACACAGGGGTGACCATTTTGTCAAAATGGCCCCAGTCTCCTTTTTGCCATTTTCTGTTTCTGGGGTCTCTCTTGGGTTTTACTCAGTGCGTTGAGTCAAGTTTGAGCCCTTTGTTTGCTTTGCATTTGGCAGGCTGAAGCCCTGAAGCCCGACTCTGGCTCCAGTGTGTCTGAAAAGACCAGACTCGAGGGAGGTTCCAGAAACTCCCCTGTCCTCTGTCTCTAGGAGTGCCTGAATGCAACCAGTCCTGATTGGCTGGCTGGCTGGCTGGCCTTTCAAGACAGCCACCCTGCTGTGTGATTGACAGCCTAGGCTGTGCATGAATGGGAGAAACCTGCTTAAAAGGCGAGGGTTTTGGGACTAGAGACAGAGTCAACCACTGGGAGAAACACACAACAAAGAAACCGTGAACGAAGCCTGCTGCATCCTTCTGGACCTTTGACTTGCCTGGTGAAGCACTGCTGCTGTGCCGAAACTCCTTTTTCAATTCGACAGAGAAGCCCCGGAAGGGACAAATTCTTTGCCTGGGTTAGTGGGACCAACTAACTCTGAGACGAACGTCACTGGACCATCTTCCGTAATTGGCTGTACTTCTTCACTGCTGCAAGAACTGAGTGCTAGAGATAGAGAGAGTCGAGTGCAACGTCTCAAATCCAGCCAGATGCTCCAGGAGTCTAAGGACCCTCAAGAAGCAGGATGACCAGAGCTCGAGTTCCCTCACCAGACTGCAGGACCCAAGGAGTAAAGGAAGCTCAACAGGTATCCAAGATCCGCGACGGTGCCGTTTACCGAGCGCTGAAACCGCAAAGTGCCGCTGAACTGAAAAGAGCACGTAGCTGCCGATGACCTCCAAACTACTACCGCAGGTACTGTGTAGACTTGGGGAACTTACCTCTGTCTTTTAGCTGTGCTCTTCTCAGTTGAGACCTGCATTGTCTTTACTTTGGAGTGGATTCCTTTCACAGGCTTCACAGCTTGTGACCCTACAAGTGATATTCTACAAACTAACTTCGTGCAAGACTTATCCAAGAACTGCCTCAGCAACATAGACTGTGTTCCAATTGACTTTGGCTGTCCTTGCTCCCTGAAGACTCTTCTGGCCCATTGACATATTTCTGTCCCTCATAGGTGGTAACTTGTTTTAGACTGTTATTGCTGGGAAAGGCGGGTCTCGATTTCATTGGAAGATTTAAGTGTCCTCACGTATACTGAGAACCCATAAACTTTTTCCTTCCTTTAACCCTTCCTTTCTACAACTAGTGTGATATATAAATGCCATTACTGTCCTTGTGATTTAAGTCACCGCAGGGTGTAGTAATTGTGTAAGAAGCATATCCAAAGATTATCCACTAACTTGTTCCAATTCTGAAAAGTATTTTTAAAGTATATTTTACTGTTACACAAATTGCCTTTTTAAAGAATGCTTATTTAAAATTATGTTGAAAGAATAACTATTTATAACTGAAACCTTGAGTGCAAGTGTGCAGCATCGACGGACATGGTAGGCACAATCTTGGGTACAATTAGCCATGCTAATAACTAGAAACCCCTAATCTAGGTGTGTTTAGATCTGCCATTTGTGAAACAGGCCTCTCTCCCACTATTTAGGAGTCTCACATTTGGGTGTGTTTATATCTGCCATTCTGTGACACATAGGCCTCTCCCACCATCTAAGAGTCTCAAAACTGGGTGTGATTAGATCTGCCATTTCGAGAAACATAGCGCTCTCTCCCACTCGCTAGGAGTCAATTGTGAATGTGTTTGTCTCTCCCATTTCATGAACCATATGGCTCTCCTGCTGTCTAGGAATCTCTAGTTTAGTTGCGTTGTCCTCGGGTCTGCCATGCTGTTTAGCCTAGGCCTTCTCCAACTGTCTAGAAATCTCGAACCTAGGTGCGGTCCGATTACTGCCTACCAACCTGTGGGGCTTAGACCTCTAGAAAAACTGTCTGGGATCCCTTAACACTAAAGGCATTATCACTATAAACCACTCTGATACCAAAGCCTTCCTGTGAAACCCCGCCAGACTGCCCTGACCAGGTACCATAGACCGGGTAAAGTACACATATCTAACGCTATATCCCAGTTGGAGGTGCACCTCTCAGGCACAATCTGCCCTTCCCACCCCACTAGACAGACACCATGCCACACACTGGTCAGAGCAGCACCATGGCGCAGAGGTAGCCATGATGCGACCCACCACAGCCAAACTCAACCACCGCCAACACAGCCCACCTTCCCATCCCAGCACCTCTTCAACCCACAACCCTTACACCTCACCGATCCCGCCCCTCCTCGCCAGATCAACGCCCCTAACTCAGACTCGACAGCCCCACCAGGTAGATCCCGCTCTGCTCAATTAAGAGCTGCAAGATGGGAGGGAACAGAGAACATTGCCCCCAGAATTTACCCGACCGCACAGCAAGCTTTATAAACGCCCATCACACATCACCCCCACCACGAACCACCAACCACTCACCCGCACCAGCTGCCCACACCGCTACCGAACACAGAACCTCCAACTCACGCCTCCCCAGTCTGAGCACAGCAAGAGCAGCTCTGGTCAAAACCCTAAGCTCCACAGCCCCTCCTTCTCGCACCCACACCCATTGGACTATCCAAAAGCCAAGGAAACTTTAATAAAATATCTGTTTGAAAAAACTGCAAGCAGTTGTCCGCCTCGCAGTACTGACCCCCTCTCACAAGACAGACCCTGATCAGCGTACTGAGTGTGGAAAAAAGGAAATCATCATGTGGCGCCAATGGCTCCACATACACTGCCCTGACGCAATGTCTGCCATCATTGGCACTCACAGGAGACAATAACAGCCGAGGCAGAGATACATCTTGGCACCTGGTGGCTGAAAGAATTTCGAAAAGCAGCTGACACTGGAAGACATAAGTTGAGGAATCTGTGAGAGGGAAGGAAACATTAGCATGCTCTTTTCTTGGACATGGCATCTGGGTGGCCCATGATACATTTTCAAGTAATAGAATGGTATGTTAACACCATGAGCCTTTTATACTGTGCCAAGTCAAACTCTTAGTATTCTCAGAGAACGTAGGCTTCTGTTTAAATTGGCATATTGTCCCCCCTCCTCCCAGAGGGTATCCAGACAATCCGCTAGCAAGCCTCAGACTTGTGCTGCTCATTGAGAAAGCCTTACTGCTCATCCTGGGCAGACTCAAGACCACCAGGCACTCTCACAGGACAACAAAAGCAATCATATTGTTACGAAGGACCCAACAATTGAACAAACAAAGCCCTAAAAAGCCCTGGTCCAATCTGATCTGCAACTAAATGAAGCGGCTGCACTTTTCGGCAACACAATTCAATTCACCTTCGCTCAAAGCCAGCACCTTTGACAGTGGATATTTCAGAAACCTGCAGTTCTTAACTGGTACGAGAACTTCAACTGCACCAATGGAGGCAAGGAACCACAGACAGACTTCCAGGCATGCATGCAACTAGAGTGTGCTGCTTGCAGCCAAAAACATCCTAAGATTTATGGCATCAAGGTGTCTTGCATTTAGATCTTCCAGAGGTACCTGAATATCACCAAAGCAAAGCCTGATTTTTAACATTGGGCTATTACTTAATAGTGTACCACAGCCTCAGAACCAGTATCCCGCCCAGCCCATCAGAAGCCAGCCCATCAGAAGCCAGCCCATCGATTTGTATGAGACGCTACCAGATGAGCAGATACAGGTTCCAAAAGGACCATGGGGTCCTACCAGCCACACTTTGCACCCAAAGAAACTGGTTCAATTCAGATATTTCCTTGATCCAAACTCTTAGTACAAGGCTGTACCGCCTGAGCTTGTGGTAGAGTAGACAAAACAGCAAGGCTTATCTTAGGAGGGAGAGAGGGCCGTAAACCAGTATAAATCTATAACACAAATCAATCGAACACTGACAAGAGGAAGTATTATGAAAAATAAATATTTAAAATACAATTAGGCCAGGTTATGTCTTGGGGTAAGTACTGGTCAAAGTCAAATCCATTAGAAAAAAACAACATAAGGCTTGAAGGTACACAGACCAAAGCATATAACCTTATTTGGAACACCCAACAGTAATTCTAGGGAAGTAAAACCTTTTTAAACACATTCAGTATAGGGCACCTATTCTCGGGGAGTAAAACTAATGGTTACTTTCAGTAACACCAAAGTAGTAGACCTTAACAGTTGTAATGTGATGCTCGGCAAGAAATCACATAAGTCAACCCGACCATATACGTTTTGTGAATAGCGGAACGCTTATTCTAGACAGTAAAAACCTAGCACTACTTTTGTGATTAGTTATACAAGGTGAGTAAAACCGAAGGATATAATATTCAATCACAGGTGCTTTTCAGATCAGTGAAACACAGATTGAGATGAGCAGTAACGCTTGAAACTTATTTTACAATGGCACACAGCTAACAAGGTAAGTAAAACCCATATACTTTTTAAAGGAGCCATCAGCAACCTGGGGCAGGTGTAAACTTGCGACTGTTTTTGTGGCCGTCAAAACAGAACAGGGAAAGCAAATCCCAGTGTTACTCTTTATAAATGACTTAAGGTTATTCTAGGTACTCTCTCTTTCGAATGCCTTTCTGCAGGCTCTCCCTCTCACCTAGCCACTCTCATTGTTGCTACTCTCTACCAGCCGCCTGGACAAATTACCTCTTTTCTTCCTTAGTGGGCAGACCTTTCCGCTTCCCTTCTGGCCTCAACCACTCAACTCATCCTCCTTGGTGACCTCAACATACATCTTAATTCTCCCTGTTCTTCAGCTGCTCTCTTTTGTGACCTCTGCTATTCTCTCTCCCTCTCCACCCCCCCCCTCCGGCCCTACTCATTCTGCCCAACACACACACTTGATGTCTTGATCTCCACCAGCGGCCTCCTCTCTACTTCCCTGACCACTCCTCTTTCCTGGGGTGATCACTGCCTCCTCTCCTCTCATCTTTCCATCTCCTCCCCCCAAGCCAAGTCAACCCCAAGACTCCCACCCACATTCTCGGACATCCGGCCTATGAGGCGTGCGTCAATTGAGGCTTTTGCTGCCACCTTCTCCCCCCTCCTCCACCTCAGGCTGACTCACACCCTGACACAGCCCTGTCCTGGCTCTATTCCTCTATCTCTGCTACTCTATGTTCTCGCCCCCGTCATGAGGATCCGTTTGAAGTCCAAAGCCAAGCGTAATTCCTGGTATGACTAATCTAGCTACACTTCAACCTAAGTGTAGGGCGGCTAAGAGGAAATTGAGGGCTTCCTGCTCATCGACAAACTGGCCTGCCGCCTGCTCCAAAGGTAATACCGTCTCGCTGTCCGCTATAAGAAGAGAGGCCATATTCAAGCCTGCGTCTCAGTGGCATCCAACAATTCTGCCAAACTCTTTAAAATCTACAAGGAACTAGCCAACCCTGCTGCAGTCTCCACTCCTCCTCTGGCCTCTCAGGCTCTTTGCAACTCTCTTGCCTCTCACTTTAATTTCAAAACTCGGGGTATCTTGTCCTCCCCTCTCCTCCGCCCCCCCCCCTTCCTCTCCCCTCTCCTTCCCAGCCTGCTGACCCTCCTTCAGGCACCCCCCAATCCCCTCTTTCTCCTTTCCTTTTTTTTCCCCGGATGAGGTTGCTCAACAAGTCTGATCTATGAAAGCCTCATCAAAGCAGGTTCATCCCTGTTCCTCTAAAACCATTAAGGACCACATAGACACTCTCGCACTGGCCCTGGCTGATTTCGGCAAGCATTCCTTTGCCTCTGGATCTTTCCCCTCCGAAGCACTCCCTTGTGCATCCTCTCCACAAGAAACCTTCAGCGGATCCCTCCTGCCCTGCCAACTATAGCCTAATTTCCATTGCTCCCTTTCTGGGGAAGCGCCTGGAAAAGCTGGCCATCTCACAGCTTAATCTACATTCAGACTCTGTTGGCTCTCTCCACTGAACACCAATCTGGTTTCAGAGCTGCCAGAAAAACGGAAACTGCTCTACTGAAGACCCGTGAAGACCTGCTCTCCAACCTTGATTCTAACATTCCCTCTGTCCTCATCCTACTTGATCTATCCTCTGCTTTCGACACGGTCAACCATACCCTTCTGCTCAATCGTCTGACAATCTGGGTATCACCGATCAGGCTCTGGCCTGGCTGACCTCTTTCCTTTCTGATCAACCTTCCTCTCCCGTCTCTACCTGTGGTGTTCCCCAGGGGTCTAACCTCTGGCCCTGGCTTTTCAACCAATATCTGGCTACTGCATCTCCATTTTCTGCTCTAACTTCCAGTGCTATGCTGATAACGCACAACTAATTTTCAGGCTTCCCTCGGACACCTCCTCTCCCTCCCTCATTGCGATTGCCTTATCGCCATTCAAAATTGGTGTGCCGCCAACAAGCTTTGTCTAAATGCCAACAAGACTGAGATCCTCCTCATCGGTACACCCTCACCATCCTTTCCACTCACTCTGGCCAGCTTTGTTTGGCCGTCCTACTCCTACCTGCAAGGCTAAGAATCTTGGCGTCATCTTTGACTCCACACTTTCCTTCTCTGCACACATTTCTGACATATCTAAAAAGTCTAACTTCCTACTGCACCTCTTTAGAGGTACTCTACCTTTCCTCTCCTTCCCCCAGAAACTCATTGTCTCCCAAGGTCTGGTTCTCTCTAGGTTGGACTTTTGTAACAGCCTCTTTCTAAATCTACCTGCCTCCACCCTCCACCCTTTACAACTAATCCAGAAAAGTACTGCGAGACTTGGCCTTGGCCTCAAGCCCTGGGGTCATATCTCTCCAGCACTGAAATCCCTTCATTGGCTCCCAGTGGACGCAAGGATTACATTTAACACCCTCAGTATTGACCACAAGGCTTTCTGGGGCCTGGATCCAAAATACCTTCAACTATCCCTCTGTAAATACATCCCATCTCAAGGCCTTCGTTACTCTACTTCTAACTCCCTCAGGGTCAGTCGTTTTTCAAAGAAACAAGCTGGGGGTAGACCTCTGTCCTCGGCGGGGGCCTCTCTTTGCAACAGCCTCCCGGCCAGCTTGAAACTTGGAGAACCATCTCTGGTTCGAGAAGCACCTCAAGACCTTCCTCTTCGCTTCTGCCTTTGCCCCTCTCCTACCCTCCGCTGCCCTGCTGATCTGTTTTTCTCTCGACACCAAGCTCCTGGCCACCCTTTGTCCTTTGGGCCCCGGTACCTGCTCATCCTCCTGCACTGCCTCCTAAGCCACCCCATTGCACTGGGAACTGTATCTACCCATACAGGCCCCCATTTTTCTTCTGAACTTATCAGATGTACCCTATCTGACAAATTACACACTTGCCTATGGCTGTAATTTTATTTTTCGCTTTTATTTGTTTATTGCACTTATTTATTTTGTTTCGTTTGTGCCGCACTTACCACTCCCCCCTCCCTCACATTTCCTCCTTTTCCATGCACTTGAGCATTCTTAATGTCATTGGGCCTAGTAAGATCGTTGTTTTTATTCTTCCTTGTTCCCCCTACCTTTGCTTGGTCGCGCTCTGAAACAGTTGTGTATTGAGCGCGATATAAATAAAATATATCATAGGTAAAACCTAATGAAGAATTATTCTGGACAGGCAAACAGAACGTCAGGGGAAACGAGACCCAGTTGGGAAACTTGCACATTCATTTTCTGAAAGAAATCGTTAAGTGAAGCCAACAGCATTACTTTTGGGGGAAAGGGGCACAGCCAATTCACAGGTGAGTAAAATAACCTTATATCTACTTTTCAGAATGGCAGAACATTTCTAAGGTAAGTAAATCAACCTTATATATACTTTGCAAAAAAGTTACAACATACTGTCATATAATGTAAAGACAGTTTTGAATCCTCTAATGAAATCCAGATAAGCCTTTCCCAGCAGTAAAACTGTTCAACAAATTACAACCTATGAGGGGATAAGCAATGACAAAAGCCAATAGATTCAGTCAGAAGGGTGCCTTTAAGAAACCAGGACAGCCAAAGCCAAATGGACAAAGTCAATAGTTCTGATACACTTGTTCATGGATAAAGTCTTTCACAAAGTCAGATAGTTCAGAAAAATCACTGGAGGAACACAAGCTGTTAAGCCGGTGCAAAGGAAGTTGAGATCAACTCCCAAAGTTAAGCAAGTGCCCTTCTCAAGTGAGAAAGCACAACTTATGGCAATAAAGGTTAGTTCCCCAACCCCCTCTCTGGTTTGAAAGTGTTCCAGCTGGATTCCTCCTTGCTACAGACAAGCAGATTCTTGTTCTTGTACCTCAGTCGTGGAGACAAGAGGGAGGACTTCTGGCGTGCTCCTGTGGCAGTACTCATAAAATGGCTTCGTCAGCTACGCATTTTCTTAGATTGAACGGCTTTGTGGATTCAGCGTCTTTCCAACAGCACTGATGGAAAATATCGCCCATCAGAGTCTCGTCGTTACAAAGGTCCAGCACTCTGGTGAGGGGACTTATTCGGACTTGAATCGTGTCTCTGGAGTTCCGGCAGCATGCCCGCAAAGTTATCAAGATACGGAATTCAGAAGCCCATGCACCGCCAGATGGCTTGAGGTCCAAGGGTATTGGGGTATTGCAGCCCGCAAGGTTGCAGCATGGTGTGGGATGGCTCAAAATGCAAGTCTTCAGTCTAGTGGGTCTCACCAGGCTCTGGGTCGTCGTTTTCGGAGTTCCCAGGTCGATGGAAGGAAGGACGGACTACAGCAGGATCAGGTTAGACAGCAGGCTCTCTGGTCGCTGGAAATCGTCCGAGATGCTTTTTACTTAATCCTCCTCTTCGGTTTTGGTTCCAGTGGTCGATTTGTCTTCAGCTTCAGAGTATTTAACAGGAACTACAGCACAACTTCTGCATTCTCTCCCTGCATTTTACAACAAGGGGAGATCTGGTTGTCCAATCAGGACAGCCAGCCCCCCCACTGGGATTTGTCCACATTCAGGCAAGGAGGAAGACAAAGCGCTGTGGAGTTTTGGACTCCTCTGTCACTTCCTGTCTTCACAGACAGACGGGAGCCTGGGCATGGGACTCACGCAGAAGATAAAAATCACACAAAGGAATTTCCCGCCCTGGATGTCAGGAGAAGGAAGTAGTAAGGACAAGAAACACTAAAATGGTGAAAAAAGAAGACAGGGACCATTTTGGTAAAATGAACACACTTAGGTGCCTTTACCACAGCTGTGCAAACAGCCTGCAGTAAAGGTGCACCAAATTAGTAAAAGGTATCAATGCCAACAGCCATTAAAGGTCAGCTTGTCCCTGTAACAATTGTTTTAGTTTAAAAATGGGATGCATTCCATCTCCCCAGCACTCCACATAAGGTGGGGTGTGCTGGTTTCACCTAATAAAATGTAAAAGGGATCCAAAGATCCTTTCAGCCCTTGGGAACTGTAGTTCTCACAAGGTTAGCCAGAGAAAGTTTAAAGGGGAGCCCAAAAGGGCAACCCAGCAACAATAGACAGTATGTTCAAAGGTTGTCAGAGGATCAAATTAAAAAAGCACTATCGAGAGTCTAAAAAATGACACCCATAAAAAGAGTAAAAGACTGTGTGGAAAAAGGCTCCAACTCACTGAGGTACAAGGAAAATAATCCACAAGTAAAGCAAAATGTTCTGGTGTTGACACAGGTCAGGAAGATTTATCATTACTATGAATATCTTACCTACCCAGTGTCAAAAAAATGCTCCTGGTAGGTGTCAATCTATTCTGGTTCTTTTTGGCTATTAGCAGAAGCTAAATAGCTCCCAACTCCCAGCAATTTCATACACTTTATCATCTATGTGTGGACAGTTTACAGAGATTTCAGTTTCGGTGCCAATTCCCTTTAACCTGAGACCCCAAGCCCTTTTGCTGGACTCTGGACTTTATTTTAATCTCCTGAGTGAGTGGCCCTTTTAACCACTCGTGCTGTTTTTCTGACTGGTATTTTGAATTCTTACTGTTTAATGGAGTCTGGTAAACTCCATAGGCATCTGCGTTTGCATAGTGACACATCACCCACTGAGCAGTGCCACTGAGAAGTACCGTGGACTTCTCTTAATGTTTAAATACATTTTCTTGTGTGAACTACAGTTCACAAGAATAGTGAGATAAACCTTCATCTTACTTACCTTCTCTTTCGTTGGTCTAGCAAACCACACTATGTGGGGCGCTGGAAGGTTACATAATAACTCCTTATCCCACTTCTCATGTAACCTTTTGTTACACTGATTGACTTAAATGTCTGGAGGCAGTGGTTACTTTTGACTACCTTTTGTGCATGGTACTAGCAGGCTGATTTCTCAGCTGCAATACAGAACTCATGGGTGACCATTTTTCCAAAATGGCTCAGTCTTCTTTCACCATTTTTCATTTGTCAGTTCCTTCTGGGCTTTTACTTAGACTAGGTTTGATTCCTTTGTGTGTTTTGCCTTTGGGAGTCTTCCCTGAGGCCTGGCCAGACTCCAGTTTGTCTAGGAAGGCAGGAAGTGAGGGAGGAGCCAAAAACTTAACTGCCCTTTGTTTGTAGGAATGCCTGGCTGAAACCAGTTCTAACTGGGCGGCTAGCTGTCCTTGAGGACTGCCACTCCACCCCCAAGGTGATTGACAATTGTGACTGAATGAATGAAATTCTACATAAAAGGAGAGCATTTTGGGACCACAGGAACAAGACATCCGAAGAGGACGAGGAGAGACGCCAGCAGCACCTTCCAGGACTGCAAAAGCACTGGTGAAGCCTTGCAGCTATGCTGACCCTATTCCACATCTACTGGGAAGATCCGCCAAGGATGACTTCCTCCCCTTAGACTGGTGGGACCCACTAGCCTAGAGACCCACTTCATTTTGGCTTAACCCCCGACTTGCCACAACCTTCTTGGGCTTCAATATCCCAATATCCGGGGTCTCTGGACCATCGAGTGCATTGTCTTCCGAAGAACGAATCCAGCTGAAATTTGAAGGCATCCGTGGGATCCTACAGAAGCAGGGCTTCATCAAAAGTCCCCTCACCAGATTTCAGGATTGAGTGACTGAGGAAAATCCAACCCTGGATATTTGTTCCTTCTTGGTGCAGAGAAAGGCACCAAAACTACAAAGCCACTGAAGTGAGTGGAATCCATTGCTGCCGAGTCCCAGAGGCGTAGACCGGGTAGGGCCTAAGAGGGCAAAGGCCATCCCAAAATCTGTAAATGCCCACTATGCAGTGCTGTGTGTGCATTTACAGATGTTAATGTCACTGCAATGGCCCCAACTACATTAGCTTCAGGACACAAAAGTTAGACACTCCTGGCTACTCCTCTGCCGAGTCCCTCTGCAGAAGCCCATCAAAGGTCCCCCCTTTCATCACCACGACCAAGGAGCAGGAATCGGTCTGCATCACTGCATCAGGAAGGAAGACCGCCGAAAAATGAAAATCTTTAAGGTATTGTGGGGCTTGGGATGTAACTACCTTATGCCATTTTTGGTGCTTCCTGGCTTGGGAAGCGCTGTTTTCACCCATCTATAGTTTAACTCAACTCACTTGTGCAGGCCTTGCAGCTTGTGCACCATCATGTAGGCTCCTCCTCTTGAGCTCCTGGAATTCTTCGAGTACTGACTGTGTGAATAACTTTCTCTGAAGAACTGCATCAGAACTAGAACTATCCACGTCACTTTGGTTATCCTGGTTCCCTAAAGGCTCCTCTTCTCACCCCTATTGGCTTTGGCAGTGCTGGTTCCCAATATGTTTTCAATTGTATGACTTTCTGCTGGGAAACACCTACATCCCTCAGGGAGAAAAGACTATTGTAACAGTTGCTAAAGTGTGTTCCATCTAACTCTGAAACGTTCCCTTCCAAACACAAAGTGTAAAGGTGATACTTATACAAGTGCTATTACTGACCTTTATTGATGTCACTCCGTGTGCTGGAACAGTGCACAGCTAACTGTGTAGCTGTGTAGAAAATAATTACTCACCTGCATTATGGATTCTTTTATTAATTTAATTTCATCTTCCATTCAATGTTATTGCTAGTTGCTGCTTTATTAGTTTGATTTGCTTTGTTTATATATAAATACATATTTAAAAATAATTAAGTGTGCACGTGTTTACATGGATCCTTGTGTTTACTGATTTTAGTGTACTGCTCTACAGCTTGCATTACCCCCGAAAGACCAGATGCAATACTCCGCGGTTACCACTGGATGTCGGACCATATGCACAGCATGTGATTCTAAGCAGATTAACAAGCATCAGAAACCAAGATATAGGTCTTATAGTCCCACACCAGTTGGACTTCAGAAAAACTTACATAACATGGCACTACTTTATTTAATGTTAAGTCTTACACTGTGTCGTGAAATCACTTTTAACCATTCTTAAGAGCTGACCTCGACCGTTCTGCCACTGTCAAATAAGCCTGAGCAAGATTAAGGCCTAACTGGGGTTCAGTGTCACTCACCCCAGGATATAGGGCCAAGAAGAATGGGTTTCCCAACATGAGCATCAGCCCCTTCAAGCAACATTCCTGATTGAGCTACGCCAGACACCGGCACAGCAATTGCAGCCTTTAGGCATAGTCATGTCCACACCCACCCTTCTTTCCAGGACTTTAGCTGGTGGAATAGTTTTAATGCATGTTCAAGGCCAACCACAGGATGAACCAAACCTCTCCTCTATTGCCACAGACCACTAGTTCACTATAGCCCTCTGGCATCACCTTTGAAGTAACTGTCAGTTGTTTTACATCTTTTATGTTGTATGTGACCAATGCCTGGAGACAATAAGATTTGCTACCAAAACCCCATCCATAAGAAACAGCTGTTAGGGTAGTCAATAAGGTAAATGGAGCTGTTAGTAAGTGTCTGAAGGTTGAAATGGACATGGTAACAGATGCCTGTGGTAGGGGCGCTGACCATGTTGACGGTAGGATGCTTAAGGTTCGGGGTGATGTGACACCAGTACATGACAAATTGTTGCAGCATCTTTAATATTACAAAATACTTTTCATTGTTCACCCACAGTTCCCATATTAGTTTAGTAATTGGAGAACTCTGCCTATCCCACAAAATCATTCAGTGATGTGTTCAGTGAAACATTCATCCCTTGCAAAGCCTGGTCTGCTGTAGCCCACAAGAAGCAATGACTTAAATTGCCGGTACATGCATCACAATTACTATCTATGCCTCACTTACCGTACGCTCAACGGCAGGCTGATTTTTCTCCAGGCCATACCAGCTGACTAGTTTCTGCCAGACCTCAGCAGGCACCAACACATAGTCCTCATCTTCTACCAGCTTTTCTTTGAGCCTGTGTGTCTCCAAATCTAAAAGGTGGGGGGAGGAAAATGTGTTTAAAATGGTTTAGCGAACATACAGAAACATGTTCCTTTGTGACAACTTTGGAATCTTCTTCCTTTATTTTACAAACATGACACAGAAATCACTCCTAGACTATGAGACAGTTCAAGGATTTTATTTCTATTTTTGTGGGCCCTATGGAAGTCCCTCTGTCTGCCCATGATCCTCCTCCCTAACCCCTAGTTAGTGCCATCGATTGGTAACCCCTACTGTCCAATAGCCGACAGACTACAGAAGTTTCCCTAAGCGCAGACATCTAAACACCTTCAGGGATTTACCTTACTTTAACAAAAGGATTGTTTTCCAAATGGGGAATTGGGATAGTGCCCAACACTTACTCTGTTGGACTTCGCTGGGTTTGGCCACGCACCTCTGACTTTCTTTGCTGGTTATTACACCAAACCCACCTTGCTCCTCTTCGTACTCTACTGTTGCTCCGATTTCACACCCCTCCTCCTCACCTCTACGCTTCGATGTTCATCCTCCTGCAGTCACTCCATTCCTGCCGCCACTCCGCTCCGGCCACCACTCCGCTCCAGCCACACCTTCCTTTCAACCAGTACATTTCACTTCATAGATACTTAGTAACTCACTGTGCACTTCCACTCAAAACTAATACCACTCCTCCATCCCCCCTCCTGCTGGTCAATTTGTCTACCACCTCAAGCTCCTCAGACCTCACCAAAGTACTCCCACTTCCTGTTGCACAATTTTATATCCCAGCCCCTCTGGTGATTGGTACACTCTCCCTGGCAAATCTGGGTCTGCCTTCCCCACTGTGGAGCATTTGGATGCAGAAAACAAAACAGGCCTTAATCCCCGCCCACTTCCTCATGGTATTCTTCCTTTCCTCTCCTTCCCCCAGAAGCTTACTGTCTCCAGGGCGCTGGTTCTCTCTAGGCTGGACTACTGCAACAGCCTCTTTCTAAATCGGTCTGCTTCTACTCTCGGCAACTCATTCAGAACAGGACTGCAAGACTTGTCCTTGGCCTCAAGCCCAAGGATCGTATCTCTCCAGGACTGAAATCTCTGCACTAGCTCCCAGTGGCTGCGAGGATTAAGTTCAAAACCCTCTGCATTGTCCACAATCTGCAAGGAGCTGGCCAATCCTGCTGCAGTCTCTACCTCTCCTGTCCTCTCCCAGGCCCTCTGCACACCCCTGCACTCATTTGTTCTCTAAAACTCAGGACATCCTGTCCTCTCTCTTCTCGTCCTCTTCCCTCCTCCCTCTACTCCCCGCCCTTCTGTTGCCACCCCTCCTCCATCCATCCATCTCTGCCTTTCCCCGGTTCTGCCCAGACAAGGTTTCTAGACAAGTCTGATCTATGAAAGTCATCAAAACAGGTTCTCCCTTGTTCCTCTAAAACCATTAAGGGCCACATTGACACCCTGGCCCCTGCTTTGGTTGACTTCTGCAACCACTCCTTTGCCACTAGAGTCCCCCCCCCCTGAAGCAACCTCTTGTGCACCCTCTTAGGAAAACCTGAGCCGACCCCTCCTGCCCTGCTAACTACCGCCCAATCTCCAACACTCCTTTCCTGGGCAAACTCCTTTCCGATCGACCTTCCCAGGTCCAACTTGCGTCCTTCCTTTCCTCTATCTCCACCTGTGGTGTTCCCCCAGGGGTCTAAACTCTCTCCCCGGCTGTTCAACCAATACCTGGCACTTCTTGCCCACTGCATTGCTGCTCTCGGACCAAACTTTCAGTGCTATGCGGACGACACTCAGCTCATTTTCAGGCTCCCCTTCTGCCACCTCTTCTCTCATTTCTGACACTGTCTGCTGTCCAGGAGTGGTGTGCCACCAATGATCTCTGCCTTAATGCCAGTAAGACTGAGATTCTCCTCATCAGCACACCTGCTCCCTCCTTTCCTACTGCTTCCTGGCCGGCCTCTCTTGGCTCTGTTCCTTCTCCCACCGGTGAGGCTAAAAACCTCAGGGTCATCTTCAACTCCACACTCTCCTTCTCTCACATCTCTGACATCTCTAAGTCGTCACACTACCAGCTACACCTCCTTAGAGGTATTCTTCCTTTCCTCTCCTTCCCCCAGAAGCTCACCATTGCCAGAGCTCTGGTTCGCTCTAGGCTGGACTACTGCAACAGCCTCTGTCTAACTCTGTATGCTTCTACTCTCCGCCCCCTGCAACTCATCCAGAACAGGACTGCGAGACTCGTCCGTGGCCTCAAGCCCTGGAATCGTATCTCTCCACGACTGAAATCTCTGCACTGGCTCCCAGTGGCTGCGAGGATTAAGTTCAAAACCCTCTGCATTGTCCATAAGGCCTTCTGGGGCCTGGTGCCTCAATACCTTCAAACTCTCTCTTCCTAAATATCTTCCTCCACGAGCTCTTCGCTCATCCGCCTCCAACTCCCTCCGGGTCAGTCACTTCTCCAAGCAACGAGTTGATGGTAGATCTCCTTCGGCTGCGGCCTTCCTTCGGAACAGCCTCCCTGTCTCCCTGAAACTTGGAGAACCCTCTCTGGTTCCGGAAGCACCTCAAGACCTTCTTTGCTTCTACTTTCTCTCCTCCTCTACCCTGCTGAACTCCTGTCTGAAACTGCGCTGGTCACCTGGCTACCCTCTGATCTCGGGCCCAGGTCCCCTCCCCCACCAGCTGCACACCTGCACTGTCTCCCAGGCAACCCCTGCACTTGAGGACTGTTGCGTATCCCTACAGTTTCCCCTCCCACCGCCAGCTCCTTACACTTGATGTCTGCACTCATCCCTGCACTTGCCACAAGCTGGCCGTACTTTTACCTATTTTTATTTATTCTATTTATTTTGTACAGTTGATCCTATGTACTGCACTGCCCCCTCCCCTGCACTTGCGCAATCTCAATGACAACTGGCCTAGTAAGATTGTCTGTCTTCCCTCTGTTCCCCTCCCTTGCCTCGTCACGCCTTGATACACTTGTGTATAGGCGCGTTATAAATGCCATGGAATATCATATTGTATATCTACGTGTTCACTGCGCTGTCCATAACTGCGCAGATGAAAATGTCGATAGCAATTACGGCGTGGCGCAGTGATCAGATAGATCACTTTTGCCCACAATCCTTCAAACCCACATGGGTGTGCCGCTGACTACCTTGTGCTCCTGCGGCGTCAGTTCCTCCCACTTACGTGGGGTGTTGCTGACGCTGCTGGGGCCTTTTTGTTTTCCTGTCCCCGCTTATCGTAATGGTAAACGGGGGACACCGCCGTATCCCCCGACTCCAGTTTCTGCGGCCAAAATCCTCCTGCTCTGCTTAGGCGCAGTATTGGGGATTGGGATTTTTGAAGTGCCCAAAGGTGCAGTTTTCAGATGGGGAGACATTGTAGAGTCGCAGTAATGGTACGGTTCCCTATCATCGACCTCATCACCACCCTCCACCATCTTTCACAGCTCTCCAATCCCCTCGACTGGTTAGAGCATCTGGAAATCCCCATTGACAGTAACACGACACCAGTCAGGCAAACCTATTGGAAACCCTGCAAGTAAGCCTTCAGATCATTCAAGAAATTCCAAGAGGAGACCTCGCCAAACTCCACTTCAGATGGGCTGATTTACCTCCAACAACCAGGACTGTGACTCGCTCTTACTCAACATCACCCTCACAACCAATATCGACTGCCATGCCCAGTGAAACAACGCACCCTCAAGCCTAAAGGCAACTTCGGAAAAGAACCATCAGAAAACAAGAGAAGACTTGGCAAAAATACAGTTGCGCATCCGACCTTGCCCTGCTCAAGGAACTCTGTGCTACATGCAGATGACAGCCAAAACACAACAGCCAAAGCCAACAATGAAAATAGAGCCCTCTTCAAAAGCCATCAAGCACTGCATCAACCCTCAACCCGATCCCAACCCTCTGCCCAAACAACCCGTACCGCTTTCCATTTGGGGAAGCACTGCCATCAACTCATCAATAAGATCAGCATGATCTGCCAACACAGACCCCAAGGCTACAAGTGACAGCACACTACACGATCCCACCTCGTAACATCACAGCTACCTGGACAACTTTCAAGACACACAATATGGATGACCTCACTGTCATTCTAGCATCCCTCAAGGCCACATCTTATACGGACGACATTCTTCCTGCCTCATTAAACCTTTGGATGTAAGAACTCCTCCCTTAAGTGACAATCATTAACAGCTCCCCAACTCAAGCCACCTTCCCCTTGACCCTCAAGACAGAACAAATCCTCCTGCTTCTCAAGAAAACACTGAACCCCGGCGAGCTGAGAAACTACAGCCCTGTCACCCATCTTCCTGTCCTAGGTAAAATACTTGAGAAATCAGTAGCCACGCAACTCCACCACATGGAAGCCAACAACCGTCTTCAGACCTACCAATCTGGCTTAAGACTCAAATGCAGCGTAGAAACGGCTATCAAGGTGATCAACGATGCCTATAAAATCCTTGATGAGGGAGGGCCATCCTTGCCTCCCTGTTCTCCTTGCCCTCTCAGCAGCATTTCACACATTAGAACACCAACACTCACCAACAATCTACATCGTTGCATGGGCATCAGCCAGTTCAAATCATTCTGTGCTAATCACCACCAGTTTGTACAAATTGATTCCTCCAGATCAGCAACTCTACCCATCTCCTGTGGAGTCCCACAAGGATCCATCCTCTCCCCTGTGACCTTCAATCTTTACATGGAACCGATTGGAACCCTTCTCACTCTACAAAATCCACCAATATGTAGATGGCACAGAGCTCGACCACAAGATATGGCCCGTTAAATACATCCACAGGCTCAAGGCCTACCTTATTGATCCACTCGTGGATGTCCAGTGCTTGCCTGAAGCTTAAACCCTCCAAGACAAACATACTGCTGACCACCGAATAGCTGGCCATTCAGACTTGGTTCTCTGATATGCACCTCAAGGGCTTCACCCCCACGCTGGCCACCTCTTTCAAGTCCCTTGGTTTCAACATTGACAAACCTCTATCCTTCAAACTGCACTAGCAAGGAAGACACACGGCTTGGCATCAACTTTCTTTTTGAAATTATAGGATGGCAAGGAATTTGAGATCAGCTCATGGGTTGAGCAACAGTTGCACAGATTATTCAACTAGCAAGCCACAGAAGTAGGTTTGCCATCAGAAGCATTTGGCCATGTGATCATGTACATTTTCAAAAGTGGTCACTTGTCAATATGATGCACTTTTCCCAACAGAATGAAATATGCTTGACACTGAGCTTTAGATACAATTACTTAAACTATATTGTAAAACATGTAGACAATGCAGTGTTGCAATACTGTAATTATGCATTATTTAACAACTTACATTTTAGGAAGGGAATTACAGGACTGTCTTTAAAAATAAAAAAAAATGCAGACATACTGATCTTTGCCAGACAGATTATAGTTGGCTTAATAAAAATATAATCCAGATAACTTCTGGTTTGCAATTAAAAAAGAGAATGTTTCTTGCCTAGCACTCCCACACAGGACTTTGCCAATTGTAATAGTGCAGCAGAAATCAACTCAACTATCTCCCATTAGCCTCTTTGCCCTTGCAGTGAGCAGATAAGAGGGTGGCGGAAAGGGATGCCGTGTGAGCTGTGCTTTCAATGAACAAGGTAGTTTAAATAGCTAGCTGTGCTACACAAGTGAATTTAATTAGCAAACCCAAAGGATTGCATAGCAAATTGCTATGCGAAACTGATCATTGTATGCCTTGCCTAATAATAATGATCTCTCTGCTGGTATTCTTTATGTCTGCGATAAAAGAAATACTAGCGAGCATCTTTGACAGGAGGCATGGTTATAGCAAGTATGGTAGTGGAATTGAATATGCTAGCACAGGGTTGGGAGGTGTAGAAATTGGGTCTCACCATATAGAGCCTGCGTTTAGGGCTAAACCCTGAATTGACCACACTGCTGAAAAGACTGGTGCTTAGCCCGGATTGACAAGGCCAGATCACAGCGCCAACTTTTTTCGTAAAACCCACCTCTGCCTGATTGTGAGCGGACTTGTCCCTCGAGGATTTTCCTGATTCTGGGTCCGGTGCTGGTGACTGATACTGCAGGATTTGCAGTACAGTGATAGATGTCGTCCCATGTTGCCACAAACATAACAGATGGCCAGATTTACTTTCGGTATCTGTTGTCGCCCTCATTTCCTTGCTGCTGTTGGCAGATGTCCATCCATCCCTGGAAAATCGGTTTCTGAGCACTAGATCTTCAGAAAGATTTCGGTTTACCAGGCAGCGGGTGTTCCATTCAGAGTTCCCACATTGATTTAGATCTTTGCATTGTTGTATACAGCCATGCTTTCTTTTTGCAGGGAAGTGGGAGAGGGTACCAACTCTGTCCATATGGATTTATAACTGCCTGAGTCGAGAAGGGCCCAGACCATTTCCTGTAGATTTGAACTAGTGTCCTGAAAGAGTCTTGCATTATAGACCCCAGGTGTTGATGCAGAGAGCATCCCTAGCCCAACCTTCCCTTGCTCTTTCTGGGCTCTCTATTTTGTTAGTGTTTTGAGATCCACTCCGGGTATCCAGGGCTTAAATTTGGGTTATCTAGCAAAGCCCTCTGTGCCACGGCCAGACACCCCCCTCTCTTTTACCAATTTATCATCAACTTCCTCAGGCAGGAGATCAAAATCTACTACATAGGACCACTGTTGGGAGTATAATTGCCCTAACATTTTTTATTTCACCCAGGGGTGTGCCTTCTTCCTCTGAGGAATCCTCAAATTGGGTAAGGTATTACAATCTCTGCCGACATGTTTTCTTGGATGGACTCCATCGTGACAAAACAAAGTCAGTACATACTCCAGATGGTTCTTCTGGAGAGTGCCTTAGTTTATGCGGTCCTTGGTGACACTATTCCAGCAATTATCACCACATGGATTTCATGACTCGACAGGTATGGTCACTGATCTCTCCTATTTTCTGGCACGTGTCCAGCTGTCTAATCTTGGTAGCAGCCATTTTAATCCCCCCCCACCCCAGACTGGGTTATTTTAGAGATGTCTCAGACGAAACGTCAAGCATGATCTTTGAAACTACCTTATGCATCTCCTATGGCTTTAGGTCTGTTGAGTCTTCTGGGGAAATATTTTAGCTTCCATGCCTGGGAAAGGTTGTGCCCCTCGAGCTAGTACTAGGTTCCTGGTGGTGGCCATTGGACTCCAATGGGATCTCCTCTGTCTGGGTTTAATTTGATATCCTATACAATGTCCAAGCAGAAATGGCAAAATATGTCTCTTTTCTGGAGCTAAGTGAAATTGGTTGACCAAGAAGACCCTGACATTACTGGGTGGCTGGTGGAGCTGACCACAGTAAATAGTTCATATGGTGGATTTATCTGGTCGCTGCGGTCAGGGATAAAGTATTTAATGCAGTCCCGGCATACATCTACTTTAAGAACTGTCTCCACCAGGATATTCACATTTCCTGGGATACAGTATGTGCTTAGATGGATTTCTAGAATCTGGCCTGGTGGATAGATTTTAGGAGGCCACCCTAGTTGCAGTGAACAGAGAACTCAAAGGTTTGACCAAAACCCAATCAAGGTACATGGATGTGCAGTCAAGGCATAGTCCCAGGAGAGAATACGTGGGGTCAGGGGCCCTCAATGAGTCCAGACAGTATGGCACACAAATCAATTTAGACTGCAAGTATAAATAAGTAATAATTAATATAATTAATCTAACAGGTAATATCGTACAATACTCTGTTACAAATATATACCTTCACCATAGGTTCATAAATGCATCAAATAACATTCAGCAATGCAGGTAAGTAAACAGATGTAATAAATGATGGGACCAGATGACAGGTTAACACCCTAACTTAAGCAGTCCAAACCCTAAGAAGAATGGGGCCTTGTGGCCAAAAGTCACAGGAGCCACTATGTTTCTCCCCCAAAGGGAGTCTCTGCAGGCAAGATCAATTTACGTTAGTTGGTGATAGTTCAAAAAGTTGAACAATTTTACTCAAATTAAGTAAACGTGTTCTTATACTTCAGGTTACTCTACCCAGGTTCAATGACCAAAAGGTGAGTGGAATACAGGCGGCAAAGGTACTTGTTCCCAATGTTATCCTATGGAGGAAAGAGGATGGGGAGGAAAGAGGACGGGGAGGAAAGTGGAGGGGGGAGGAAAGAGGACGGGTAAGCACATACACTGCGTTTATACTTGTCCCCTCCCCCCGCCACCTCAGACTCCAATTTTCCCAGATGTCTTGATGGATCGTCTGTGGGTCGCCGGGGGCTCATTCTTCAACCATTGGTTCCAGTGAGAGGTGCACAGGAGTTGCAGGTTTAAGGATTCTTCTGGTTGGGTGCAGCTGCAACCTCTGTCAAAAAAAGCAAGGAACAACGATGCAGACCTTGTCAGGACTCTTCACAGGTTGGAAAAAGTAGAGTTTCCGCGACAGTCTCCACACACAGGTGATGACAGGTGTCCGTCTAGTCACGGTCTGGAAACTGCTCCACAACAATCTCCCTTGAGGCTGGGACGCTGACATTTGGGGAGAAGGAGACTTGTGGCACGAGCTGTGTTCCACTTAAGTCCCAGGCAGGAACACGAAATGGTAACACTACTGGCGAGGTAGCCCAGAAGAGCTGGTCAGTCCACTGGGCAGTCCAGGGATACTTCCGAAGGCTCGGAAGGGCAGGATGCTCGTGAAGGAGTCAAGATTGGTTTGCTGCCAATAGTGCAAGGGTTGAAGCACCGCTCAGCGTCTTCATTGATCGGATAGTCAAAAAGGGCCTCATCAGGCTAGACGCAAGAGGGATGCTGAGCCTTTCCAGGAGTCTTCAGATCTTCAACCAGCTGTTCGAGGGGTTGTTGGCACCAACAATCTGAAGAAATTGCTGCTGAGTATCCAAAATCCAAGTAAGTCCGAGCTCACCAATGGTAAGGATCTGGACCATTGAAACAGCCAGTAGTTGTCCAATCGGGGACAGCTACTGGTTTCACATTTGCACCACACCTAGACTTTCTGGAACCATGGATGCTGAATGGGACTAGACAGTCCCACCCCCTTTCTGACGAACGAGCACACACACACACACACACACACACACACACACACACACACACACACACACACACACACACACACACACACACACACACCAGCTTTCCTGGGCAAGTGCATGACCTTGAAAGGAATTTCCTGACCTGACAAGGCAGAAAGAAGGCCAAACAACAATACAGCCAAAGAAGCAAGATAAATATTGTGGCATGGCCACTTAGGGAACTATTCAGTAGCCATACACTGTAAATATGAATATGCACACTCAAAATAATGCAAACATGTAAAAAGCCATATGCTTCCACTAGCTCATATTTAGGCACATAAGTAACCAAAAATCCCATCCCATGTGTTAAAACCTAGGGTGATACAAAAGTATCCCCACTGCAAGGTGCGGTGAGCAATGTTAAAAAATACAAGAATTAAAAAGAGAAACTGTTTCCCAGTACTGATAGTCTGAGGGTGAACTGGTGTGCCTACAAAAGCCCTTTAAGACGAGGTAACAATACTTTGAGATAGATGGGGATGCAGAATATACTCAAACATCAATGATCAAACGGACTCAGACGTGTGTCTGTTTTAATATCAATTATCTAAGATAGGGAGCATAACTAACAACAAACTCGCTTGATCTTCTCACTCAATCTATGTTGCAAACTACAAAAACCTACTTGGGAATGTGATAGGATTACAGGGAACGTCTAGTTATACGTTCCATACTTGTTGGGAAGGTGATTGGGTCTCATCAGGTGGGGCAACTAAGCCCCCACTTAGTGCAACTCACTACAAACGTCAAATACATGCTGTCCCACTGGTTATACGAACCATAGGGCTCTCTACTATGTGGCCCTCTTATTGATTGGCACCCTTGTACCCCTCTAATATTCCAGCTACGCAAGCAGGGTAACATCCAGGTGCTGGTGGGCTGGTCATAACCATAGCTCCCACCAATTAGCCTGTCGTCAATCACCCTTGCAGTCTGCCAGTCAATTAAGGCTTTGAGCTTGGCCTTGGAAATGTTCTCTGCGCCTGAGAATAAGAGGGAGTAAATGCATACTCTGTCTTAGTTTCGATACAGCCCAGTATCTATTTTCATCCATCCACATGACTACAGACCATGTTTCAGAGCTTTTCAGTATTAGAAATGCTATTAAATGATGAACCCATGAGGTCTTCAATGTTCTCACTCCTCATCTAAGACATGAGTTTGTACTTTTCACAGGTTCTGTAACCACTGTATGAACATTCAGGTTCACAGTGGCCTTGACATCCTGGTGCTGGGCCAACCAAGCTTCTTTTCGATTCACCGATGAGTGTTGATTGCTTTTCCAACTGCAACACACTGAAAGCCTTTCTTTTCACTGGATCTAGCTCTGCTGAAATGCGTTGTGGAATCATCCATAGTCCATACATTCCTATGCATATACATTGGCGCATCGCCACAATCTATTCACTACATAGCAGTCTACTTGCGTTACTGCTTCTGTACAATTGTAAAATGACTTGATATCGTCTTCATTATTTCAGTAGCATGAGCTTTGTCATCTCAAACCCGTAATGTTGCTCATCTTTAACACTGCCTCCTTCGTTTCTATAGAATGTCTATACTCTTCAGCCGCCTCTTCTGTGTGTGTCAGTTCTGCTCTGTATGACATTGCCAGGCTTCTCTTTTGCTCAGTTTTCACACTTCTTCTGGGATTCCATTCAAATGGCCATCATATTGACGTGAATGCTTGTATAGCTTCCTCAATGGGAACCTTATTTCCAAAATTCTTTTCGGTATCAGTATTTTCATCGTTACTGCACATGTTTCAAACGCTGGCTCCCAAAATATAGGCATCATGGGGGAGGAGCTTTGGGTGGAGGTACTTGGTTTCACCTCTATACTCTCCCCTCTGGGCGATTCATCGACCACTCTCTCATCAATATTTACATCTAGACATTCTCATATGAAGAAATGCTTCTTTGGGACCCATATCTTTACAACTCTTTTCAGGCCTCCTGCTGCTTTCACATGCTCATCTTTATTCCAAGACATAAGTATGCATTGTCCACTTGGACTGCAGTAGATCCATTTCCCCACATACTTGTGGTTCTTCGGGTACAGGAACTTTGTTCCCTCTGGTGCATGAATACTGGCCTTCACACTCCGATTTCTTCATCTGTTAGCTCTTTAGTCGTCCATCCTGATTCAACATCAATCATAATGTTAATTCCTACTGCCTTCTTTGCAGTCTTCTTGCATTGTGTGATAATTATCCTGACCACACAGAATCCAAGCAATACCATCACTATCAGGGATCCAAGGAACTTGAACATATCTGCCATCCATAGTGGAACCCACAAAACGATTGATCCAAACCAACTGTCATCAGCAAGGTCTTCCACTTTGTCTATCATCTGGACGTGCAACTTCGTCAGCATCGTTAAGGCCTCTGAGGTGCCATTCTCGTCATCATGAGAAGGTATAAATGTGCAACATGATTATTCAATTTTGGCACAAACACCTCCATCCATAGCTGTAATCATGTCCAGGACACATCTAGTCTGAAGAATCATCAGTCGTATGGCTCTCAGCTCTTCCTTGATAGCATTGAATCGCTTTATGGTCGTGTTAATTGTCTGCAGGAGTTCCCATCTAGTTCTCTGTAACCACTTAGTATTTGCATCCATCTCGATCCTGGGCATGAAGATTAAGAAATAGTTCTCTCTCCATTCGATTCAGGAGTTCAGCTAATCTCTTCTTCCTCAGGTGAGCATCTGCTTTCGGAAACTCGCCAATATTCAGGTCACTTTTAGGAATCACAAACGCTGGAACATGGAAATTCACCATAGAACATAGTCCTCCCCAATATCTGGGCAGCTTCATGTAAGCTCTGGATCCACAAGCCCAGTAGTGATCCAGTATCACTGCTGTTCCAATGCTCATTCCTGGTAAATCGAAGATTCAACCGCAATTCTGATTTTCTCCAAGTTTATCGTACCATTATTTCTGAAACACAGCTTTGCATTCTCCAGAGGCACTATCATGGACCTCCTTTGTCTTCGACCCATGTCAGTAGTTTAGCAAGTCTAGGCCATAACTGTTTGCATATGTTTTCCAGTGTCAATGGTTGGTTTGTAGCGGTCAATTACTAACCATGCTCTGCAGATAACCACTCATCCTTCCCATCCATCTGGACAAAGTACTGCTCACCAAATCTGCATCTGGCCTCTCTTCTTCCATCTTCGCATTTCTTCTGCAGATTTTTCTGGACTCTCAAGTCTTCTGTTCACTTCCCATCTGATACCAGCCCCTTTCACTCCAGGCTATTCATATCTTATCACATGATTTCTGGTATTTGCTCTTGCTCTTGTCTTTGTGTCTTGAACATAATCATCTTTATCTGGCTCTGTCCATTCTGTTGCCCATACTAAAGAAGCTGTTTGGCCCATGAACTGACCTCTTGTTCGGCAGAGTGCAATGTGAGATACAGTGGGCGGTCTAAACATCTATTTCAATGGCTATGAATATCTTCGACTTCGCCATACTATAAGGCAGGAGTGCACATACATAGGATTCCTCCTCAGAGGTTTGTTTGCCCACTTCTTTCATATGCCGATACCACATATTGTTACCCAAGTGTGCTGTACTATGTAGGTAGTCATTTCAATCATGATCATCCTCCCTAGCATTTCTCTTGGGTCTCTTTCTTGCCTCATGAGCTCTTAGGATCATCTCACGAAATATGTCAGCATAATTCCTTCTTACTGGTAGAATCATATGGACACTTGTCAGTGAAATCAGTGTCTATGTGCATCTGGTGTAACGACAATCACATACGACCTTGGTGGTCTTACAATCGCCATAGCTGTACCTTCGTGCTACATAGGAAGATATACAGGAAGTACTGCTCTCTTTGGATTGACATAGTAAATAGCTTATATAGTGAGGGAGAGAAGAATAACAATGAACATGACATGTATATATTATGTACCAGTATGTCAATTTTATACAGAAATAGCTTCTTGAACGTCGTGGTGCTCCCTCGTCGTTTGCTACATTGTTGTAACTATCAATGTTGCCCATATTGCCTTTAACTACTTTTAAGGAAGGAAAAAACAATTTTAATCAGACAATTTCAAAATTTATTTATTTATTTATTTATTTTATTTATTTGCATTTGTTAAGCGCACTTGCAGCCCATGAGGCATCGAGGCGCTGTTACAGAGGAAACACAGATTTACTGGCAACTGTTATATTTGTTCCACACAAGCTTCACAAGCAAATGGCTGATTACAGGACGATTGACAGGATTCCGGATGAATACAAAAGTGTTATCTTTTCGCCAAACAAGATAAGGATGATTTTCAAGCAAATAGTAAAAGATCAAAGCTAGTAGATTGTGAATGTCATCACTCAACAGCACCATCTGTACCCTCAACAAGATGTTCAGGCAGCAAGCAAATCTGGTCACGAATTTCACTTATCAGCCAATTTATCACAGGTCGATTCCTGGGATCCCTCAGGAACACACAAGTATTGGTTTGTCGTCCAACAAGATAAGGATGCTCTTCAATCAAGAAATAAAAGACCATTCCAAGCAGTTTGTGAGCATCTTCATCAGATATAACCATCTGTGCTTTCTGTACTGTACTCTACTCTACTCTGGTAGCTGGAGGATTTACTCAATTATAGCTGTGAGCAGCCTCCTCACGATTGGACCATTTTAAGGATCTTGCAGGAACAAGTGAATGTCAACAGTTCTCCCAACCAGCGCAGGATATGAACGAAGAATGAAGAGGAAAACGGCAAGAATGATCCAAGGAATGTTGCCATTAGGCACTGCCATGGGTGCCTCCAAAGAGAAACTCGGTGAGAAAGGAATTGGGGAACTGCTCCCTTTTCCAGTCGTCAAAGATGAACTCCAGATTTGGCATTTTTCTTCTTCTGGAACTCTTCACAGTCCAATGTTTAGCAAACTCCTGTGGCTCAAGAACAAATAGCTTTTTTCACTCCTTGCTTAGCAGCTACAAAGAGGGTCTCATAAGAACCACAGCCCAATGTACTCTTCATCGGTCTACTGGACAGTATGTGTCCTTCCTCGTCATCGATCTAGTCTGCATGTGCTGAACTTCTTCAGGGTTTGCTTCCGGGTGGGGGTCTCTAGCGTAGGCTTTCATGTCTCCCAGGTGCAACGAAGCACGTCTTCCTGGGACCTTTGCTACCGATGCAGTTAAGTCCTCTACTACAAAAAGGACTGTTAAATCTGGGTTGATGACATTTGCAGGTAAAGTTACTGATCGAAACTTGATCTCCGGGAAACAATTTTGGCAATAATAGTGCTTTTGGTCCGGTTGCTGTATGGCTTTCATCTCGTTCTGAGCCCGACACCCCATCCGCTTGACTTGGTTTGAAATGAGAGATAATTGCCTACTTAACATGTATGACTGCAAGTAACTCATCCCCTAAAAATTCTGCTGTCTGGGCATCACTTCTAGCCCTCGATGGAGGAGTGAGAGACGTTTTCATTCGCCTCCACGTTACTCGTTCATGGGGCATGTGGCGATGGTCACAGCCTGGTTGATTCCTTAGTGCATATAATGCAAGAGGCAGGCAATGCAGCCATCCTTTGTTCAACGTTCACTTTAGATTGGCTATCCTTTTCATAAGCAATCCATTGAGTCTCACATATCCCATCCGCTTGCGGATGATAAGCAGAGGAAAACTTAGACTATATACTGACCAATAAGCTAATTTGCTCATAAACTTCATTTACAAAATGTGGCCCGTTATCTGAGCACCTCACATATTCCCCATCTAGGAAATACTTCTTGTACTAAAAACATTGCAGCACAAGTGGCGTCTGGGTGTGAGCATGGACCACCTCAAAAAGGGGCACACCACAGCATCAGATATCTATAAGCATTACAAATTTGCAGCATGTCAACATAGTCAATATGTAAATGCTGAAAACGACCATTTGGTCGAGGTATAACAACTCTGACTGTTCGCATATGCCCAGCAGTAAACTTTTGACATACGATGCAATTTACTAAATAAAAAGCAACGTGTTCTAACAAATTCAGTACGAACCATTCCTCTGAGGCTTTCCCTAGTGACATGCGCAGGGTAATGTAGCTGTTCAAAAGCCAGCCTTTTTAAGGCTACATGCATCACCGGTTTACCAGTGCTTTCCTGTCGGCACAATGCTTCGGAAGGGGATAAAGAACACCCCTCTCCATGTCCACAGCTCTTTCTCATCCTGTGGTACTCCACCTTAAACTTTCATCAATTGTATCTTCGATAAATTATTGAAGCTTTCATTTACAATCATCTTGACCACCATTCTTTATTCACATCAGGTGTATCAAAACTCATTATTCCTGTTGAATATGCAACTCTTCACTTCGTCTGTGGCTTGGTTTCCGCGTGAAGAACAAGTTACTTACCAGCTGGTAACGTTCTTTCGATTGGATGCTCCTCCAATGTATTCCACATCTTTGACATAATGTCCACAGCTGTGTACTTCAGAAACTTTCGATAGACGGCGTCCTGCGTCGATGGCGTCGGGTCGATGTCACTCGAAGGCCTCCGTTGAGGACGAGGTCACTTGATGTTATAAATAGGACGCACGGCGCCCATAGCCTCAGTTTATGTTTTTTCCCCCATAACGTGTGGCACCAATCCAATGCCTGCTTGACTGCACATAGCCTTGCGGAAACGTAGGCTGCAATTGCATAGGAAATTCTCCAGAGGGACAGGCTAGGAGGGCAATGTTGAATACGTTGGAGGAACATCCAATCGTAAAAAGGTTACCAGTTGCTAAGTAACTTGTCCTTTGAATGGATTGTGTCCTCCAACATATTCCACATCTTTGACAGACTCTCAAACCATTACCAGAAAATGGAGGAGGGAAAAGAATTGAGTACCCGATCAGATGGTGGAATAAAGAACCGCCTTACCAAAGGCCATATCTTGACCATGTATCATATCCAGGGAATAATGTTTAACAAAGGTGTGGATAGAAGCCCATGTGGCTGCATCACAAATATTCCTAATAGGAACTCCCCGTTGTAGGGCTGTGGAAGTAGCCACGCCCCTAATGGAATGAGCACGCTGCCCTTCAGGAGGGTCCTTACCCGCCAATCGGTAACATTCAGTAATAGTGAGGATAATCCACCTGGACAAGGTCTGTTTGGCAACAGCCTGGCCCAATCGGTGTCCAGCATATGTCACAAAGAGTTGCTCGTCCACTCTGACCCTGGACAGTCTAGAAATATAGAAGCTCAGAGCTCTTTTAGGGTCCAATCTATGGAGCCGCTCCTCTTCCTTACCAAGCTGAGGACGATAGAAAGAAGGAAGAACAACTTTCTGAGCAATGAGGATCATGTGGGATCCGAACCTCTGTAACCGCCGTAACACTTGAGGAATGACGGGAACTGGAGGAAATGTGTAGTGCCGTGGGAATGACCATTCCACTATGAATGCGTCTAAGGAGCCTCTCAGAGGAAATTCCCTTGAGCACAATCTCTCACACTTCCGGTTGCTACTTGTGGCGAAGAGATCCACTTGTGGGGTTCCATAAAGAGCGAAGATCTCCAGCAGGACTTCCTGAGCCAACTCCCATTTGTGAGAGATCGTGCTCTGCCTGGTCAGCGATGAAATCGTCGGCATGAGCGCCCCATCCTGCATCCACCACGAACGACACCTCCGGCCATGGTTGCCAAAAATGGCTCCCCCTTCATCACGTTCCCTTCGGTGGCCCACCACAGAAGATCCTGGGAGACTCAGAACAGAATCTGACATCTTGCCTGAGAACTGTGACCACTGCAACCTGAGGGCCCATTGCAGGGATCTCATCCTCAGCTCGGCCTCTGGCACCAGAAAGATGCAGGATGTCATGAGGCCAGGCAACCCTAAGAATTTGAAAGGAGGGAGACTCTTATGTTGAAACTTGTCCACCATTTGCACAATGTGATGAGCCCTCACCTTGGGAGGCAAGCACTTCCCCAAGGACGTGTCCAGCACAGCCCTGGTGTACTGGAGCTGTTGGGAAGGTGTCAGATGCAACCTCTTGAAATTGAAGAAGCCCAACTTGTGGAGGTAGCAGCAGGCGAGACTCAGGTGATCCAGAGCTTGCTCGGGAGAGCACGCCCTGATCAGCCAGTCGTCCAGGTAGGGGTAGACGTGAATCGCCTCCCTCGCCCGATATACGCTGCCACCACCACCATAAACTTTGTGAAGACCCTCGGGCGTAGGTCAATCCGAATGGCAGGACCCAAAACTGAAAGTGTGAGTTGCCAGCCGCAAACCACAGGTACTTCCTGTGCTTGGGAAGCATCGGCACATGAAAGTAAGCATCCTGTGGGTCCAGACACACCAACCAGTCCTGAGGTTGAAGGGCCTGGAGGACTTGAGAAAGAATAACCATCTTGAACTTGTCCTTCCTGAGAAGCTTGTTCAACCAAAGCAAGTCCAGGATGGGTCTCTAGCCCCCTGTCTTTCTTTGGAATAAAAAAATATGTGGAATACCATCCCTTGTTCCTCTCCGCTAAAGGCACAAGTTCTATAGCGCCTTTCTCTAGCAGGGTCAAAATTTCCTGCACAAAGAGCAGGTCCGGAAGCTTCAAAGTTTCCCCGTTGGATTGTCGCGAGGCCGCTTTAGAAAGGGAAGGCAGTAGCCGTGGGCAATTGTATCCAGAACCCATACATCTGAAGTAATGGCTCGCCATTCATCAAGATGCTGAGACAGTCTGCCCCCAACCGGTGAACCATGGGACACGGCCTCATGACTGTTTTGGAGTGGCTGAGGCAGCGCCTGAAGGCAAAGAGGCAGCTGCCTCTGTGGCTTTGACAGCTCTATTTCCCCATGCACCACGGGTACTTTTTCCCTGAACCTTTGACTAGTTGCTCCTCTCTCTCTACCAGAGGAGGAGGAGTAACGAAAAGAACCTCCCCTCCGCTGTTGTACATTTACATATTCCAGAATAACACTCAGCAAATCAATATTGCTTAAGTCCATCTGCAGGACTCTGTTAAAGATATATGGTGACAGTACCCTGGAGGTAATTTTGTGCTTTTCAACTTAGTCTGATGAAACGTAAATTACGTTAGATCCTGAGAATCTTTATGCAACGGCATTGAGAAAAAAGCATTTTTGAAGTCAATCACTGTGAAACATTGTGCTTCTGGAGGAATACAACATAATATCATTGCCGGATTAGGTACTAGAGGAAACTCTGCCTCTACAATCTGATTAATTGGGCGCATGTCTTGCAATAAACGCCACAACCCCCCCGACCCCCTTCGATTTTGTGTCCAGATATACTGCAGTATTGCATGGTGACTGACGTCACTAAACTGCCTTGATCATCATGGTGGATATTGCCTTAAAAATACCCTTGTCTGCCTCTCGAGACATGGGATACTGTTGTGCTTGAGGTAAAATTTTTCCTGGCTTCAATTTAATCTCGACTTCGCCAACCCCTTTTAATAGGCCTACGTCATAAGGGCCCGCTGTCCATAAAGTAACTGCCACTTTCGCCATGTCTTCATCAAAGAATGTGGGACGATGTCGCACTATCATCCTCTGTGGAACCTTATGTTTTTCTGTCCTAACCTAATATGTAATGCTCATCTCGAACACTAGTCATCAGATGGGTCATCTTTAAAAATGTTCTCATCAGTGATGTCAGTTAGTCTGCAACCCTCTCCAATAGCATTTACTGTGCTCCATGATCTGCCATCATCAAATCCTATGAGCATGACCAGGATCCCTCGTACTACAGCTGCGTGTAACTAAGGGACAAATTCGTCCCCCCTCTTCGTCCATTGGAATTTCCAAAGAGAAATTCATAGGGTGTTCTCATAGTTTTACCCACTAAACCAGGCAGCCATGTTAACAGAATACGTACCACAAATTATAAGTTACTCACCGGAGTGACTAACAAACTCTTAGTCCACAGTCCCCTTTCCTCCATACTGTATGGGCATCCCTTCAAAGGGACGGGAGACATAACCTTTTTCACCAGAAAAAACGTTCCCCTTTAAATTAAGAGGCGCGCAGGGGTGCGGCCCAGGGAGCATGCGCTGCCCCGACTCTGCCCTCCGGCACCACACCTCAGTCCCAATTGACGTGTCGACAATAGATTTAACATTGCCTAATGACACCAGTATTATTAGGGGGGGTTGGTGGGACGTATGCAGGAAAGGGGACTATGGACTAAGAGTATGTTAGTCACTACTGTGAGCAACTTATAATTACTCTTACATCCCGTCCCCTTTCCTCCATACTGTATGGGCGATTACAACAGATTCTAGCCCCAGGGTGGAGCAGAGACCCTCCTTAAGCAAATAGGTTCCTGAGAACCACCTGTCCGAAAGCTGCATCAGATCTACAGCCGGCATCCAAACAGTAATGCTTGCAGAAAGCCGAGGGAGAGGCCCAAGTGGCCGCCCTGTTTATGACTTGCCAAGGGACTTGGCGCTGGAATGCGATGGCCGTTACCTTGGCCCTGACTGCGTGGGCATGCATGTTGGCCAGGAGTGGCTTGTGCTGGTCCTCATTAGCTTCTTTGATGGCATAGACTATTCAGCAGGATATGGAAGCCTCAGAGGCCCGATAGCCTGGTCTTGAGCCCCCGAAAGTGACAAACCGGGCATCTGATCTGCGGAAGCCCTTGTCCAAGTAGAATTTCAGGGCACGCCTGACATCCAGGCAGTGCAGAACTCTGTGCTTCGTCCTTTGGGTCGGGGAAAAACTAAGAAAGGACTATTTCCTCGTTCAAGTGGAAAGCAGACTGAACCTTGGCCAGAAATGCCGAGTGTGTCCGCAGGACTACCTTGTCCTTGTGAAAGGTGGTATATGGCTCAGAGGCGACCAGCGCCTGGATTTTGCTGACTATGAGCTGAGGTAAGGGGGCGTGGCCTGATGTTCAGGGTGTGAGGACGCTGTTCCCTTGAGCTCCGGCCGAGCCGCGCAGTCCGATCCTGTTCTGGGTGCCGAAAATCCAACAAAACAACCCATCCTTCGGTGCAGCTGTACATCAGGCGATTAGCTGCACCCTACGACTTGTTCCGACGAAAATCGGCGACCAGGGAACATTTCCGACGCTTCGGCCCGGCCCCCCCTGCCCCCTGAGAGAAGCGCACGGGAACCGGCCGAGCCGCGCAGTCGCTTCCCGATTCAGACTGTGTGGGCTTCCCTGCAGCGCCCAGCCTTCGGTGCAGTCGTACATCAGGCGATTGGCTGCACCCGACGTTTTGATCCGACAAAAATCGGAGGTCTGGGGCCCGTTGGGACGCTCCGGTCTGGCTCCCCCTGTCCCCCATGAGAGACACCCAAGATGGCGGCCGCGTCGATCTGACGATTTCTGAGCGACCTCAAAGAGGAGTGTACACCCTGAAGGGGCCTGACCCCGGCCGCCCAGGCGCCTCTCCCATTGCCCCCCGCTACCCAGAGGTGCGGGGCGCTGCTGGGCCCCATCGATACGCCGGCTAGGGGCCGTGGCTTAGCGCCTGGTACTGGTGCCCGCGCCAACGTAGCTGGAGTGCGACTGGGGGAAGACCACTGGGCCAACTACTGCGACCTCGACCCGGGGCGCCCAGGGCGGATTTCCAACTTCCCGGGGAGCAGAGCTCCCTGCCCGCGCAGACCCGCACACCTCGACCTGGACCGGCGGCTGGCTCCAGATCTACCTGAACTACCTGGACCACAGGTGAGACCTTCCCGGGTTGGGCCATACCTAGTGGGCTGGGCCCGACGGCTCACTATCAGGGTTGTGGGAACTCGCCCGCTCACCCCAAGCAGTGCCGGGAGCCCACGCCACGGCGCTCCCATTGAACTTCCTGCTCCTGCATCCCCACCAGCCAACCATACTACACCAGTCAACGATGTCACCCTGAACGACCCGGGCCTCACTGCCTCCTGTCCCACTAAAGCATGGAGACCGTTGTACACCCGGATTCCGGACTACATAAAGCCTAAAATCCCCGCACCTCTACGTACTGCCAAAAGCAAGCCTGCCCCGACAGGAATCCTCTGTGCGCCCAACCAGGACCGAGACAATCCACCATGGCCGCAGCAAGAAACAAAGCCAAAAATGCCACCTTAGATCCTTTTGTCACGGCGAAATCTCACCCCGCCACCCAGACCACGCCGGACGACCCAGCAACACGGGATGGCACGGACGCCAGACACAATCAGCTGCTGGGGGCGATTGAGGCCCTAAAATCATTCATAGACACGAAGATCGGTGAAGTAAAAGCAGACATCCAACTGATAAGGCAAGACGCCCGCAACCTAACCGAACGTGTCACCATTGTGGAGTCCTCTCAGGAGGTCATGGTAACTGAATTGGCAGTCATGAAATCAGAACTCGCAGACCTTAAACATAAGATAGCCCTGCTGGAGGCGAGGTCCGAAGAGGCGGAGGGCCGCGCTAGACGCAGTAACATTAGGATACTCGGCATACCGGAGGGGACGGAGACTGCTGACCCGACGGCCTTCGTGGAATCCTTAATCCAACAAGAGATCGGGGTGGCAAACCTCTCACAGGGCTTCGCCATAGAGAGAGCTCACAGGTCGCTCCAGAAGAAACCCCCCCCCCGGGTTCCTATCCTCGCCCCATCATAGCGAAGGTCCTTACTGATCCTGAAGTTCTCAAGGGAGGGCGGAGAGATAGAGCGAGGCAACTCGAGAATCACGATATACCCTGATTATACTCAGGCGGTACAGAGAGCGAGGAACTCTTTTGTCCCAGTGAAGGCCAGGCTAAGGAAACTAAACCTAAAATATATGCTGCTATATCCCTCCAGGCTGAAGGTAATTTACAAAGGAAAAGCAATATTCCTTGAGACACCAGCCGCGGCTAACATGTGGATGGAACACAATAACCTGGCTGAGGTTCCTGACGAATCCCCACATGGGAAACTTAACGAAGGTACCCAAGGATGAGGGCAGCACGCTCCGACACAGGTGCTTGCACCCTTCCACAAATACCTGAGAGGTCAGGAAACTCCAATCTCAGAAGCAAAACTACAATGAGAGAAGCTAAATGACTGCGGGGCTCACCCGATCTCCCACGCATGACCACAGACCACGACCCCACGAAAGATCAGTGCAGGCCAGTTGCCAGCACACACCTACTTGCGCCAGACACCCGGAATGGGACAGACAGCGCGAGAGCACCTGAGCACTACACCGTTGTGTCAGTTGCTGGGTGCACCAGTTCTAACTGTTCCACACAGGTTATCACTGTTCTGACTACCTTGACTCTGAGGACCTTTGACCGAACGGAATCGAACCCAAAACTAACCCCTGGAGCTAACCACTCCACACAACTAGAACCAACCATGACTCACAATAACAAGCGAACAAGCCCCAGAGAGGACGTAGACCTCTCCTTGACAATTAATGCAACCAAACAATGGCGCCAAAACTTAAGGTAATCACATGGAACGTCAGGGGGATGGGGTCCTACCTCCGGAGAAATCGAATACACTCTTACCTAAAGAGGAAGAAGGATTCAGTTGCCCTCCTACAAGAAACGCACCTCTCTGCCGACTCTGCAGATAAGTTATCAGATTACTGGGGGGGCCAAGGCAACGGATCATCCTACTCGAAGTACGCAAGAGTAGTGTACACATGGGTGAGCCCAGACACACCATTTCAACAGCTGGGGGTAGAGCGGGATAATGAAGGCAGGTACTTGCTGGTGTGGGGCATGCTGGAGGGCACTCGAATATGCATAATGAACTCATACTTCCCCCAACATGGCATACCTTCCTACCTCAAGAAGATGTGCGCCAAAGTCATGCTCCACAGGGACCACACCCTCCTGTGGGGAGGCGATTTCAATTGCGTCATTAACATGGAAATGGATAGATCCACCATGCCACGATCAATCAACAACCTCCCCGCTCTGGCACTCCACAGAGCGATTGAGGACTTGCACTTGGTTGACACCTGGCGAGACTTCCACCCCACTGATAGATCATATTCATTCTACTCGGCCCCTCACAACCTGCATACTAGGATAGATTACCTCTTTACAAACGACGAGCTGACCCCTCAGGTCGAGTCCGCAGAGTATCTGGGCAGATCAATCTCAGATCACTCCCCACTGATAGTACAATTCTGCCTACGACCCCCCCTACCTCCTATCCCAACATGGCGTATGCCAGTGGAGACATTAACTGACCCCGCATTCAGAGAGTACCTGGTCGAGAAACTAGGAGAGTATATAGAGGTCAATAAGGGATCAGTGGAAAAATGGAGCACTCTCTGGGAAGCAATGAAGGTGGTGACAAGGGGAGAGGTGATTGCTGAGTCGGGTGGAATCAGGAAGCAATTGAGAAGGGAACTAGAGGCCGAGGAGGAAAAGATTAGGCACCTCGAAAACAATTCACCTCCCACAATTGAGACGAGACCAAGCTGAGGGAGATCAGGGAAGAATGCAGAACCGCGTGGGAAAGGCTCTCGAAATTTGACTTCTCCACTCGCACCATGAAAACTCACAAAGAAGCGGATAAACCAGGCAGGATGCTAGCCTGGCTGTGCCGGAAGGAACATCCGAAGCGGGCCCTTACAGCGATCAGAGACGATAATGGCACAGTCCACAAAACACAACAAGCAATAAATGAGGTCTTCACTGACTTCTATGCAGAACTGTATGCTCATAGTGAACAAATTCCCGAAGCAGACATAAGCAACACCCTGAAAGAAGTCGGCCTACCCAAACTGAATCAGGAGCAACGAAATATGCTGGGAGAAGACATCACGATCGAAGACATCACTGATGCGATTAGATCCCTCTCCACGAGTAAGACCCCTGGAACCGACGGTCTTAGCCCCGAGTTTTACAAGGCATATGAAGAGATCCTGTCTCCCATACTACATGAAGTCTATGCGGAGGCATTCGAGACAGGCACGCTACCAGGCACTATGAGAGAAACCCTCATAATCCCAATGCTCAAGCCTGGCAAACCACCTGACAAATGTGACTCATATCGCCCACTTGCGCTTCTAAACTTCTAAACTATGATAGCAAAATACTTACGACCATACTGGCTAAGAGGCTCTCAAAGGTGATAGGTTCCCTGGTACACGTAGACCAATGCGGCTTTGTCCCCGGACGCAACACTACAGCCAACCTGAGAAGGCTCCAGCACATAATGGCACAAACAGAGGAATGCAAAGAGGACCTAGCGGTACTCTCGCTAGATGCCATTAAGGCTTTTGACTCGATTTTCTGGGAGTGGCTAATCGAAACCTAGAGAGTTTGGAATGGGCGAATACTTTATCCGATGGTCAAGGTACTCTATAACAACCCAGTGGCAAGAGTTAAGACGGGGGGCTGGGTGTCAGGGGACTGGGCTATTCAGAGGGGGACCAGACAGGGATGCCCGCTCTCGCCAATGCTATACATTCTAGGTCTGGAACCAGTAGCAATTTATTTCAGGAAACAGCTGTTCGATGCGGGCATAAGTATTGGTGGTACAGACAACATCATCTCCCTGTATGCAGATGATGTTCTTTTATATCTTCGTGACCCCCAGGTGAATGCCCCGATAGCTCTAGACATCTTAGATAACTTCTCGAAATACTCAGGTATAAAGTTCAGTCAACAGAAATCATCCGCCTTCCCTCTGGCTGGCCTCAGGGGAAGGAGCACAGAAGAACTCCCCAAGATTGGGATTCAGTGGCAAGTTGAGTCCTTCCGCTACCTGGGCATCACCATCAAGCACACACCACTCTCCACTCACGAATGCAACACTGAAGCAGCCTTATCGGGGGTGCGGAGATCTGTCAAATTTTGGTCGAAACTACCGCTTTCTGTGATGGGCAGAGCTGCAATAACTAAAATGATAATATTACCTAGATTCCTCTATTACTTCACCAATATAACTTTCTACATCCCCCCATCCTTCTTCAGGAAGCTGGAATCCCTAACCAGAGATTTTCTTTGGGGACGAACCAGACACAGGCTTACACTGAACATCCTCACACTTCCCTACTCCGCAGGAGGCATCCAACTGCCCGACTTCCAAAGACATTATCTAGTGGCACAACTAACACGTAGCCAAATGGCTGAGCGATGAGCCCTCGGCCGAGACGAACCTTCTCTGCCAACTAACCTCACCCCTGCATCCTAAAGAACTAATATGGAACAACAAAATGGGGCCTCCTGACCCGCCCATAATAGTGCAGGTGGGTCGACAGGTATGGAAAAAGGTCAGCTCTATGCTGGGACTGCAGCACCCGTACTCACCCGAGATTCCCATTCTAGCCGACGTATGTAAAGCCCCCAGTGACCTACCAACAATGAGGAGATGGGAGAACTTTGGCATCTATACGTGGGGAGATATGTTTGAGGAAGGGCAATTCAGAGACTTCGAATCACTACAAGGCAATGACGGGCTCACCCCGAGCCACTACTTATGGTACCAAAAGGTGAAATTTATCGCCAAGGTGAAATGGAATGTATGGCCCGAGGAGCCTGAAACACACGCCCTGATCCAGGAGATGCACGGAGTTAGCGATGGCTGGAAACCAACATCAAGGCTATACACCCAAATAAATGACAGGCCTAACCCAAGAAGTACACGTTTGAAAGAGAAATGGGAATCCGATCTGGGGACCGAAATTACGGAGGAAGAATGGTCGAGAGCCCTATCATACCCGAAGGAGATATCTAGGAACGCCAGATTCAGGCTAATACAACTCAACGTCCTCTATAGGACCTACATGTCCCCACATAGAGTATCTACCTTCAATGACAAAGTCAGCCGGACATGCCCATGGTGCCCCTCTGACCATGCTGACATGACCCACATGTTTTGGACCTGCCCTAAGTCTCAGAAGCTATGGTTCGCCGCTGAACAGACCTGTAGGAAAGCTGGCCTAGAGGTATACGAATGGACACCGAAAGAGTGCCTCCTAGGCACCTACCCGAGGCTGAGCAAAATCAAGCACTTGGTGAAGCTAATGGACATAGCATGTGTGCTTATAAAAAGAACGATAGCAATGGCCTGGAAATCCTCAGCAGGCCCCAGGTATGAACCTTGGATCAGGGAGATGGAAAGATGGACGGCAGCAGAAACTAGAGCATGGGAGGAAGGGAATAACCGGGGCGGGGAAGACTCGAGCACCACACTGGAGGCCTGGAAGACCCTCCTGAGAGACATGATCTTCTCGACGAGCCATAAACCCCCCTGAATCAACCCCCCGCAACCGGCGCAATGGCCTAACCCATGCACTGTAGCATCCATTCTACACGCACTCCCCCCCCCCCCCCCCCGGTTACCGCGAAGACCAGTCAGAACCCAATGGACTAGAGACTGGGGTTCGCCCACAGAAACAAGGATTACAACAACTCAGAGTTCAAAGGACAGTCACTGTTACCACTGTTACTTGTTTTGCTCTCCCCCCCCCCTTTTGGTTTCTTCCTTTTCTCTCTTTGTTTATTTTGTTTGTTGTTCAATGTTATCCATACCTTTATAAAGGCATAAGTGATTCGTAATTCATGCATTGACATAAACCATGATTGTAATGGTTCGAAATATAACCGTAAATGCCAATAAAAACATTTTAAAATAAATGAGCTGAGGTAAGGCCAACTAGTAAGGATGTCTTGATGGTAACCAGCCTGATGTCCACAAACGCCATTGGCTTGAAAGGTATGTACGCAAGGGCGCCCAAGACTATGTTAAGGCCCCACACTGTTGCAGTCTCTTGACAGGCGGGTAGAGCCTTGAGTGTCCCGTCAGATGTTTCACGATAGGGTTGGAGGAGAAAATGCCCTCCTCCGAGTTGCCGTAAGGCCCAATGGCTGCGAGGTACGTGCAGCAGGTGTCCACCTGCACGCCTGAATGAGCGAGGTGCGCAGAAAAAGAGCACGTCGTCCAAAGTGCACGCCAGGGGGTCGATTCCCTTAGAGTCTGCCCAGTGGCAGAATCTGGTCGATTTGCTTTTGTACTGGGCCCTGGTGGCCTTGTTCTGGGCACCCTGTATGATCTCCAGATTGGCCTGTGAGAGGCTAAGGTGGCGCAGCGTTACCTGCTCAGGTACCAGGCTGTGAGGGATAGTTTCCCTGGTGCAGGGTGGATGACTGACACCCTACTGAGCCAGAAAATGTGTTGGTCCTGTCGGGAGGTGAATCGGGGGCACTTCCTAGAGACGGAGTAGTTCCGAAAACCATGGCCTGGCCGGCCACCATGGAGCTATTAGAATGCTAAGGAGTTGGCGAGACTCCCCGATTTTGCAAATTACCCTGTGAATCAGGGTAGTGGCAGAAAGGCGTAGGCTTTCATGCCAGTCCACTGGAGGCGAAATGTGTCGCCCAGAGAGCCAGGGCCCTGACCTTGCCAGGATGCGAACTGGGGGCACTTGTTGTGCCAGGTGTCAAAGATCCACCTGGGGGTGACCCCACCTGTTAAAAATCTCCTGAATAACGAGGTTTAGCTGCCACTCATAATTGTCCGCTCCCAGTCTGCTGATCCTGCCGCTTCCAGGTTGGATCCCCCCAGGAAGTGGACAGTTGAGGTAAATATTGTTTTCAGGGCTCATTTCCACATGCCGATCGCCATTCTGCACAGAGGAGGGGATCTGGTGCCTCCCTGCTTGTTGATGTAGTACATGCTGGTCGAGTTGTCCGTCTGGAGGACAACCTTGCCCCTGAGAAGTGGTAGGAATGCCCTGAGCGCCAGTCAGATGGCATTCAGCTCTAGCCAATTGATGTGGTATTCCTGCTCCTGTCTAGTCCAGGTGCCGTGGACCGAGAGATCATCCATGGTGGCTCCCCAGCCCTCGAGCGAGGAATCTGTGGTGATGGTGGCCTGCGGAGAGGGTGGCCGGAAGGGCTTGCCCCTCCACAGGTTACAGTCTCTGGACCACCAAATCAGGTCCAGGTGGAGAGATGGAGGAACGTTGATCATCTCGGATTGAGAGTCCCGCTCCTGGATCCAGGAGGCCGTGAAGTGCAGCTGAATCCTCCTCGTCCTTAGTCTTGGTTCTGGAATGGCTAATAAGACCGCTGGCAGAAGACCCAGGAGATGCTGGTGTCACCATGCCGAGAAGTTTCTCGGCTGGGAAAGTGGGCGGTGGCCCTCTTGATGGCCGAGATTTTGTCCTCCAGCGGAAATACTTTCTCGGAGCACGTGTCCCAGATGAGGCCCAAGAATGTCAGCGTCTGGTAAAGACCCTGGGGGCCGAGTTGAGGCCAAAAGGAAGGACCTTGTATTGAAAATGGTAGCACATGATCCTGAGCCGTAGGAAAGAACGATGGAGCTGCCAAATCGGGAAGTGTAGGTACGCGTCCTTCAGATCCAGGGAGCACATCCAGTCTCCCCTGTCCAATGTCTCCGTTATAAAAGCTGGCATAAACATCTTGAATTTTTGCAAGGGTAAGGAGAGGTTGGAACTCAGGCCTGCCAAAATCCTGGAGTAAAAGCCAAAGCCTCGGTGGGAAGCTGGGACTTCCTCCACTGCCTGGCTCTCTACGAGCGACCGGATCTCTGCCAAAAGTTGCTGTCCCAACCTGTGGGAGAGGAAGGGAGGAGGGATAGGAAGGCGGTACCCTGTGGATACTACAGAGGGTCCAGGGATCCACGAAATTCTGGCACCAGAAATGTGCATGGAGAACAAGCCTGCCCCCCACTGGAGACACGTGGACCCGAAGGGGCATGTCATGCCTTCGTTCCCTCAGAGGCTGTCGCTGAGGAGGGGGGACTGGAAAAAGCCCTTACCCCCACCCCTTTTTTGTTGCTTGCGCCGGTTCTGAGAAGGCGAGCAGCCCGGCTGCCAGGATCTGTGTTCCTGGAAGCCCCAGAAACAACCCCCCCACTCGTATGTACGACCTCTTTCTGAGTGCTGCTGAGATTGAGTGTACGATTTGAGCGTGGTCTTTGTAAGGATGGACAAAGACTTAGCTGTTTGAGCTGTTTTTCTTCTTGTCCAGCTCTTCGTCCGTAGAGGAGTGGAAAAGGTAGCCCCTTCCCCCCCCCCCGCTCGAATGGAAGATCTAGTATGCATCCCTGGACATCCGGGTTGAATTTTGTTGCCCGGAGCCAGGCTGTCCTCATGTCCGTGGCAATACAGATGGCACAGCCTGAGTTGTCAATATGGGCCACTGTGGATTCCATGAAATCATGCGCAACCAGCTTGGCCTCAGCTAGCCCCGCCTTAAAACATGATTAGCTCTGGGTGGGGAGTTGCGGGAGGAAGTCTGCAATTTCCCGCCATAATCTTTGGTTGGCGGCTGCCAGCATGGCATCGGTGTTGGCCTGTCGTAGATGTAAAGAGGCGTTGGAATAGAGTTTCTTGCCATACGCCTCCAAGATCTTCTCCTTGCCTAGATGCGCCGCCGAAGAAGAGGCCGAGGACGACTGGGGCTTGGAGTATGGTGATGCTGCAGCGATCACCGAGGAGTGTGGCTGAGGATGGGCCGAGAACAAGAGTGAATCTCCCCTCCACCTGCCTGTACTTGGCGTCCAGGTGTCGAATGACTGGCTGGGCCGAGTGGGGTTTGAGCCAGCCCTTCTTGGCCAGGGAGACATCGGTCTGCATAGGAATCCCTGATGTGGCAGAGGGATGTCATATGAGGACTTCAGCCAGAACCCCCTCTGCCGGCTGCTCAACCTCAGGCTGGGGAAGGCCCAGGTACTCCGCCAGCCCAACAAGACGTTCATGGAAGGCCCTGGCTGAGGATGGCGTGTCCAGATCCTCCTCCTCATCCGTTTCCTGCGGATCTGGAGAATCTTGCGGAGGAGGAGTAGATGGCGCCAGGGAGTAGATGGGGTACAGGGACCGCAGCCGGAGTCTGAGGCGGTGGCGAGGGTTGCAGAGTTGGCTCTGGAGAAAGAGGCGGCATCTGCACCGATGCCTGGGTGCCCGATGGAGGCGTCTGTGGTACAGCTAGCATGGCGGGAATGACTTCCCTGATGGCGTCTCTGGGGATAACGCCCATCCACGGTGACTTCATGAGGCCGAAGAACCTCTCGAAGAAAACCTCACCGAATGAAGCAGTGGCAGGGGTGCTGACAGGGTAGCGGGAGGCTGCTGAGGCCGCTGCATACCCTGCCCATACAGACGCAAAGGAAAACTGCCCTGTGAGTAAGAGGGGTAGGCTGTAGGCCATGTACCTGGTTGATGCCAGTCTCACCTTGACACTCCTTCGCCCAATTCCTGGCATGGCGTCGGACGGGTGCTTCTTTCTGGTGCGGCGGCCATTTTGGTGGGCTGCCTGCCACGTGCCTGCGATGTGTTGCTCGTGTGTGGATCACAAGGCCTACCCTGCTCCTCGGGCCTAGGCACAGTAGGTGTGACACCCTCGACCCGGGGCCCGGTAGAGATTAGTTTAGGCGCCCCCTCGGATGTATTGCCGGTAATAGGACGTAGCCCCTCGGCCATGGTGCCGTTACAAGGGCAGAGCCCCTCGGGTGAAGACCTGGTAAAAGAACCTTCCGGTCCCTCAACACTGTCACCAGTAGGATCCGATGATCCCTCGGCCCGGAGGCCGGTAGCTGCAGTAGCCTCAGTGCGAGCATTGGTAGAAGGACCTGACCGGTCCCTCCCACGCGGGAGAATCCCTGGGAAGGAGCCTCCCTTGCGGGGTGCGATGGAGAATATCGGCCCTACCTTGGGCCTGGCTCTATGCTTCACGAAGGTCTTAAAATCCTCTGGAGGCGACTTCTGGAAGAGCTCCCTCCACCTGGCTAGTCGGTTCTTCAGCGCTTTCGAGGACTGCGAGTCACACGGTGAACAAGATTGCCAACTGTGGTCTGGGCCAAATCAACATAGGAAGAGGGCATGGGGGTCTGAAGTTGGAAAAAGCCTGTTGCAGGATGGACACCTGCTGAACCCTGTAGAAGTAGACATGCGCTGGGGAGGAGCATGACACCAGAGGACCGAGTACCTGAATAATAAAAAGACAAAAAAGAAGACAAAGGTGAAGAAGTATCCGCGTGTGGAATTACATGGCCGAAGTCAAACCCAGGAGCACTGGTGAATTCGGCCCGTTCGCGATGATGCGGGGACTGGGGTGTGGCGGCGGAGTCGGGGCAGCGCATGCTCCCTGGGCCACACCCCTGTGCGCCTCTAAATTTAAAGGGGAAGAAGGTTTTTTTCTGGTGAAAAAGGTTCCGTCTCACGTCCCTTGGAAGGGATGCCCATACAATATGGAGGAGAGGGGACGGGATGTAAGAGTATGAAATGCTTCTGGTTCCAACAATACTCCTCAGATGGCTATTTGCCCTGTAAATTCCATGATAAATTCACTCACATTTAAATAATGTATTCATGGCGTGTAGCACACGATACCTTCATCAGTAAAAGAAATCGTCATGTTTAACTTCGTCATTAAATCTCAATCCAGTATTTTAACTGGTGTCTGCTTTGAATACAACAATGGGACAGACATATCACATTCTCCTATAGACACTGGCAATTGTTCTGTAAAAGGAACTCTACTTGTAGCTCCTGTGAAACCTTGAGCATTCATGGCATTACCCGATAGTACACATTTTCCCTCCCGTATACATAAGCGAGTTGTACCCGTATCTACCAAAAAAGAACAAGATTTGCCTCGTATCGTGACGTCAAACCTTGGTTCCTCTTGAGGACTTGGCATTACTGATAGTACTGAACACATCAAGTCACCCAGTGAGCTGTCCTATTGTGGGTACATTTTTATGTTAATGTTAAAAGATATTTGTACCGTGCACTATCACCACCGGAGTGGTCCGCTGGCGCTCTGGGGGCTCTGAAAAAAAGGGAGGGGAAGGGCAAGAGAGCAGTGATGTGCGGTTGGCTGGGCTTGGGGTGTTATACTGTTGGAAGACGCTGTGTGCTGTTGTGCGGGTCTATGTGAGCTTTGTTTTGTTGTTGCAGTGTAGTGAAGTTTGAGCGGATTGTGCTGTAGGTTTGTGGTTGTATTTGGTTAGAATTTGAGAGGTGTATGCAGAGGGTGAAATTTTTAGTGGTTTGGTTAATTGGCATTGCTGTCTTGAAGTGAGGTGCTACATTTCCGTATTTCTAATTAAGTGGGGTGTGCAGGCGTTTCCGTGTCTACGTCCAGATCAGCGGCTGTACGGCACTCACCCTTTCCCATATGGCATCCATTCATATACATAACCTTGCCCATGTTGAGTACCGGCTGCCAAAGAAGCCCCTGTTTGTATGCGGGTGTGGGCAGAGATTTGTGTGTCCCTTGCGGTCTAGCCCAGAGAGCATTCCAAATCTAGTCTAGTAGGAGGGCAGCATTGGTAAGCCCGGGTTTACTCGCTCCATGTGTTGGGCTGCCCGGCATTCATCATCTTATTCCGTTGCTCATTTGTCTTACCGCTCCTACCCCCTTTGTAATGTGGCAATGCTAACGCTTGCAATTGTATCCATGGGCAGCGTCTGCCTACATGAAGCCGGTTCGATAGCACAGCGAGTAGAGCGCTCTGCTGACGCAGGTTCAAATCCCGGCAGGGCCAAACAGCCTTTCATCCTTCCGAGGTCGATAAATGAGCACCACACGGTGGGTAATAATAAGCAGCGCTCAGATAACTGAGGGTTTGTAGCCCTATATAAATGCCAAATTATTATTATTACATTCACAACTCTTCTCTTCGGACCATGCACCTGCCTATATCCACTGCTTAGTCTGGCAAGTGCTAACGTTCACTCAACTTTGTACACATTTGATCTGCGCCCGTGAAAGGATTCCCACCCTCGATAGTGCCACCCCCTATCCTAGGAGTCAGTAACTGTCCTGTGTTTGCGCTCTGTTATATCTGCATGGGTGCATGCTGCGACTGTCCATGTGGCAGATTCAATGGTGCTTGCAAAGCCTGTTGTATTCTCGGCGCTTATGCTTGACACACTGTTTGGTCTTGGGCAAACCCATCCCTACTTTGTGAACTATATGCAGGCGGATAAGCGGTCCCCCCTATTGAGAACTGCCTAATCTGTACAGACCTTTGTCTCCCACATGTTTGTGCTGTAATTCCAAATGTCCAACATACAGGAGGGAGTCTTCTGACTTGTCCTCCCTGCATGCCCTGGTTATAATTCTGCATAGGCTGAAACCCACCTGGGTTACTCTGGCAGTTTCCCAGATTATTCTGAAGCCTCCTCTTCCACAGAAGTTTCCCCTACCTTGTGGTATAAATCCATTACCTCCTTGATCAACCTGCCTTTGGTCATTTACCTGCGGCATACCTGTTGCTTGCTGCGATCCTGACCCTTCTCCACTAGTCAAGATTGCCCCATCTATAGCATACTTCAATAACTTTTTTCTGTACTAACTTAGCCTCCTCAAGCTTCCTACCATTATCTCTTGATTTTTCTCCTGCAACAGTCTGTAATGATGCGCGATGGTCAGCTGTATTTCTGCCCATGGTTTTGCTTCAATATCCACCAGTTTCTTGAGCTGCCTCTGCACCTTGTCTGGTAGCCCTTGACATAATATATGATAGAACACAGGTATAGACTTTCCCCACAGCTCACGCATTTCCAAGCTCCATTGCTATTGGAAATTCTGAATGGAAACAAGCAGATCCTCCCCTTCCTGCATCTTTCGTGCCATTATAGCTCCCATTTCCAACTTATCATGATATTGTACTCTGAGCACTTTCCAGACTACCACTCTACAATTATTAAACGGCACTCCATCATGAGCTGTGTTCTGGGCAGTGACACCTGCGTATCCTGCTCTTGACCAAATGTCATTGGCTCTGTCCCAAAGTATAGCTGGTAGAAGACCCTTAATGTCCCCTATAGCTAGCGTATTGCCTCCTGTCATTTTCTCTAATTCATAGATCCATTTTCTGGCACCAGACGTCAGACTCCGGAGTTTACACCTTAGATTATCCTCATCCATTTGGGGCCATTGTATATACTGTGGTCCGACGTCTCCTTTTTCTAACAGGAACTGTGAGATCCCAAAATCAGTCTCCCATCGTCTGCCTATCCATAGCAGGGACAATGGTTCCACACCTTTTTCCCATTAGTGGCCTTAGCCGACTCACATATGTTGGCAAGTCCCCTCTCACATTATGGGATCGCCCTTCACGTCGATCTGCCCGTGCCAGGGGCTCTGGCGTCCTCGGTTTAGGTAGGTCCAGATCTGAACATCTAACTTCCGTGTCTGCCGGAGACCATTCCTCGGGACCACATGCATTAGCTTCCTCCTCCTCCCTACGGAAGGTGGTTTCTCTGTCCGACATATCTTGTCCCCAACTAGCGTTTGTCCAAAAACAAGGCTCTGTGCTCGAGGCTAAACAAACCGCGCTCTTTGCCTCGTTTCTGAGCACCTTCAAAACTTTTGCTTTTTCCTTTATTTTGTTTATTCACTTTTGGTCCTCATTTCACGATAAACCTCATCAATCTTCTCTCCAATGCTTCTTATATAAAAAATATTCTTTAGATCCGCTCTAGAAGGACCTAGCATTGGTTCATGTGTCAGGAAGAATTCTTCTATGTCCTATGTGCTACTACTGGATTCGGTTCCATTAATTTTCTCATTGCGATCAAGGTGGCGCGCCCTTTGCCTTCTCTTTCGTTCCATCTCCTCGTCAAACTCTGTTTCTTTGCTTCCTCCCCGACCCTTTCCTCGTCCTGTCTTTTCACCTCTTCCCTCATTTGCCCTGCGCACTTAATCTGTGTCTTTGCATTATTTTATCTCTTATTTGTTCCTTTCTTTTCTAGCTTATCCTGTTCAATTGCTCTCTGCCTATCATACTTTCTTTGCTCTTCTGCTCTTTCCACTTTTCTTAACTGTTCATCTTGATAATGTCTACTCTTTCTTTTTGATTCATCTTCTTTCAATCGTTTGTCTTTCTGTATCTTTTTATCTTGCTCGTCCTGATCTTCCTTTTGTCTTACTTCCTTGATGCTCTTTCCATCAAGTTTGAGCAAAATCTGACCACCCATCAATTTGTTCTGTATGAGCGATACCTCGTCAGCTTTGTCTTTCTCTCCTTTCCATCTTTTTATTTCTCTTTCTATATCTAGAGACATACCTGGTCAATCACTTCTCTCCTTGTCCCGTGGGACTTTAGGGATCACATCTCTTTCTGGTGTCTTTCCTGGACTCTCGTTGCTGCTACATGCAGGCGACTTATATGTCGGGTGTCGCTGCATTAAACTCTCTTAAAGGATATAATACTTCATCTTTCGGACTATCACCATTTACTTCAGGTGCAATAGGGGGGAGCAGAAGGCTCTTCACCCTCCCTATTTAAACTGGTTAAGCATCCAGTCTTCAGGAGACTGGTCTTTTCCAAAGCTCTAAGCTAGATAACCTCTTTTCTAACTTTTTTCGTGTGTATGCTCCGTGCAAGTATGTCATTTGTTGCAAACTGCTTTAGACAGTGATTTCAATACATATTTTTTTACCACATGCATCATATACAATATACAGACAAACTGACAGACTGACCGGCCCACATATACTTTCGTCACCGCTCTTAAATTAGGACGTTCTGTCTTAAACCCAAAAAATAAAATACCCCAACCAACCCTCTGTTGCTCTTACCCGTTATCACCCTTCCCCACTCTGTGCTCAGTTTGCCACCTCACTCAGCCTACTCACCATTCGCTTTTTCGACTTCCAAATCTCATGATCGTCTCCTACTCAACCAGCCTTTTCAGCCGTTGGTCCGCTCAGCTTCCTGTAGAGTCGGGAGGGGATTCTGCTTGAAAACTAGGGACGCGTCCCACCTATACTTGCAAGATTCTTTAACTAGTGGCCACTATCCACAGAGTTTCACGTTCCTTCAGCTAAATGGCAGAGGACATCGGATATTTCCAGGACCCCACAGCTTACAAAATCGATGGCCTTTCAACCATCTCTCTGCTACCACGTGAACTTGTGCGCCTACACAAGCCTTTTAAGACGAGGTAACAATACTTTGAGATAGATGGGGACGCAGAATATACTCAAACATCAATAATCAATCTGACCCAGGAAGTTGGCAAAGTGTGTGTTTTAATATCAATTATCTAAAACAGGGAGAATAACGAACATCAACGAACTCGCTCGATCTACTCACTCAACGCATTTCATAAAAAACAGCGTATATACTAAAAACTCAGACGTCCAACTACAAAAACCTACTTGGGGATGTGATAGGATTATAGAGAACATCTAGGTATACGTTCCATACTTGGTGGGAAGGTGATTGGGTCTCATCAGGTGGGGCAACTAAGCCCTCCCGTAGTGCAAGTCACTACAAATGTCAAATACACAAGGTCCCATTGGTTCTAAAAACTTTAAGGCTCTTCACTACGTGCCCCTCTATTATCGGTGGTCACCTTTGTACCCCTCTGTAATATTCCACTTACGCACGCAGGTTAACAGCCAGGTGCTGGTGGGCTGGTCATAAACATAGCTCCCACCAATTAGTCTGTCGTCAATCATCACCCTTGCAGTCTGCCAGTCAATTAAGGCTTTGAACTTGGCCTTGGAAATGTTCTCTACGCCTGAGAATAAGAGGGAGTATAGGCATACTCCGTCTCTTGGTTTCGATTCAGCCCAACTCAGTATCTATTTTCATCCATCCACGTGACTGCAAACCAGGTTTCAGAGCTTTCCGGTATTAGAAATACTAAATGATGAACCTCTGATGTCTTCAATGTTCTTACTCCTCATCTAAGACATGAGTTTGTTCTTTCCACACATTCTGTAACCACTGTACGAACATTCAGGTTCACGGTAGCCTTGACTTCCTAGTGCTGGGCCAACCAAGCTTCTCTTCGATTCACCTCTGAATGTCGATTGCTTTTCCAACTGCGACACACTGAAAGCCTTTCTTTTCACTGGATCTAGCGCTTCTAAAATGCGTCGTGGAATCATCCATAGTACATACCTTACTATGCATGTACGATGGCGCATCGCCCCAATCTATTCACTACATAGCTAGCCTTTAAGAATACTTTGTCTACTTGCGTTATTGCTTCTGTAAAATGGTAAAATGACTTGATATCTTCATTATTTCTGAAGCATGAGCTTTGTCATCTCGAACCCAAAATGTTGCCCATCTTTAACACCTCCTCCCCCGTTTCTATAGAAGGTCTATCCTTTTCAGCCTCTTCTGTGTGAGTCAGCTCTGCTCTGTAGGACGTCGCAAGGCTTCTCTTTTGCTCAGTTTTCACACTTCTTCCGGGATTCCATTCAAATAGCCATCATATTGTCGTGAATGCTAGTATGGTTTCCTCAATGGGAACCTTACTTCCAAGATTCTTTTCGGTATCAGTATTTTCACGGGTACTGCACGTGTCTCACACTCTGGCTCACAACGCATAGGCCTCATGGGGAAGAGCTTTGGGTGGGGGTACTTGGCTCCACCTCTACAAATGACTGATCAGTTTCCCCATAACAATGAGCAAAAGGGAAGTGAAGCTGGAGGCTTTACTTACCTTCAAAAAGGGAGAACCGGTTGAAAAACCGAACAGGGTTCCATAGGAACTATGGAGGGAAATTTGCAAAAAGAAATCTTTCATAACAGAGGGTATATTTGCTTAGCACATCACAAGCACTCTCCCAGAAAAATCCTCATAATGGTATATACACTTGATCACTTAACGTGTAGAAGAGCAGCCTTGGACTCAGCTTTGGTGGTACGTCCCGGTTGGTATGACCCACAATGTAAATCTTCTGTTCTTGTGCTCCCATGTTCCTATGTTATGGGGGGCCTCTGTAGTGGTGTCAATGATACCACTTTTAACACCATGCATCACAGATGGAACAAATCACTGACAGTTAAACCATTTTTTGTGTGCATTTTGTGAGCCCTTGGGGAGTCTCCCTCGGTCATCTGCCCATGGTCCTCATTCCTAACCCAGGCATCTAATCGCTGGTTAGTGCAATTGATTGGCAACTTCTACCTAATGTTTAAAAGTGGCCTACTGAGGTTTCCCCAAGTGCAGACTAAACACCCTCAAATACTTCCTAGGTTTACCTACACTAACAAAAGGCTTGCGTTTAATTGGGATAGTGCCTTACACTTGGTTGGACCTAGCTAGGTTCAGTCACTCACATTTACTTCTTACCATCTACTCTGGCTACTATGCCCGACCCTCCTCTTCCACCTCTTGCTCCTCTTCCTCCTCACCCACCACCCTCCTCCCAGGTTCCCAGCCAAAACCACCCTACCCCCGCACCCACTACTCCCCACTACCCTGCTCCCACCCATCCCTACTCTACCTCCACCCTCCCCGAACCACCTCCACCCCTATACTCCCCTCCCACCCACCCTCCTTTCACCCTGTACCTTTCACTTCACAAGCACTCTGTACATTAAGTTTGCTACTCAGTCACCACACACTCAATGTGCAATATCACCTCCACCCAAAACAAATAACTCATCTTTTCTACAAGCCACTGCCACAATTCCTCACTCCTTCCTCCCTCCTGCTAGCCTATTGGTCTTCCACTTGCAGCTCACCTGACATCAACCGAATTCCCTACACTTGCTGCGTGCAAGAACAACAAGTTACTTACCAACTGATAACATTCTTTCGACTGGATGTTCCTCCCACGTATTCCTTATCTTTTTTATTCGTATCATCAGCTTTACTGCTTCGAAAATATTTTTCCACACTAGAGGGCGCTTTGCTCAATGTCGTGCCGTTGATGTCCCTCGAGGGCTGCCATAGAGCGCGGTCCTCCGTAGTGTAAATAGCTTGAGCTGCGTCCATTGGCTACAGTTCTGTTTTTTCAATATCTTCAATTGAGGAGTTGATTATGAGTACCCCTAGACCGCAAGATCTCAGGGAAAACTGAGTGTAATTCACACAAACTGTATGGCGGGGTAGGCTGGGAGGGGCGATGTGGAATACGTGGGAGGAACATCCAGTAGAAGAACAAGTTACACTCTTACCTGGTAACGTTCTTTCGATGGGATGGTCCGAAGACGTATTCCATATCTATGATGGTAATCACCACAGCTGTGCTGCTTCAGAAAATCTTTCTGCGTCCTGCGTCGATGACGTTGATACGCTGTCCTCGAGGGCCTCCGTCGAGCCGACGTCACCGGATGTTATAGGTAGGACACACGACAGCCCTAGCCTCAGTTGTAGTTTTTTCCCCAGAACGTGTGGCACCAAACCACTGCCAGTATGACCACAAAAATCATTGTGGAAACCTAAGCTGTAATCGGATAAGAAATTCTCTAGCGGGGCAGGTAGGGAGGGAGCGATATAGAATACGTCGTCGGACCATCCCATCGAAAGAACCTTACCAGGTAATAGAGTAACTTGTTCTTCGAGAGGATTGGGTCCTCTGATGTATTCCATATCTATGACAGACTCCCAAAGCAGTACCAACGTATGCAGGAGGGAAAAGAATTTAGAATATAGAAATTTAGGATGCCCAATCAAATTGCAGAGTAAAGGACAGCCTTGCCAAAGGCCACATCCTGCCCATGGAATAGAATCCAGGGAGTAGTGATGTACAAAAGTATGGACCAAAGCCCAAGTGGCTGCATCACAGATGTTACAAATAGGAACACCCCACTGCAGGGCAGTAGAGGCAGCCATACCACTAGTAGAATGGGCCCGTAAGCCTACCGGAGAGTCCTTACCCGCCAAGCGGTAACATTCAGAAATTGCCAAGATAATCCATCTGGACAAAGTCGGCTTAGTAACAGCTTGTCCCAAACGCCTTCCAGCGTAACCAATGAAGAGCTGATCGTCCACTCTGACCCGGGACATGCGAGAAATGTAGAAACTTCAAGCTCTTCTAGGATCCAACCTATGGAGCCTCTACTCTTCCTTACCAGGATGTGGAGGAGGATAAAATGCCGGAAGAAGAACCTTCTGGCTTAAATGATATTCCGACACCACCTTCGGAAGAAAGGACGAACTCTAAGGACAACCTTGTCCTTATGAAACACAGTGAGGGGTGGCTTAACTGAAAGTGCCTGCAACTCACTCACTCTGCAAGCGGAAGTGACTGCAACTAAAAAACACAGTTTTAAGAGTTAACAGCCTCAAAGGACAAGAATGTAAAGGCTCAAACGGAGCACCCATAAGGAATTTCAGAAGATTCAAATACCAACCAGGCACCTGGAAAGGTGACAGTGGAAACACGTGAGTGAGTCCTCTGAGAAAATTAAAGTAATTTTGAAAGAAGAACACTCCTCAGATGAGCGCTTAAATATAGACAGCGCCGCCAGGTAACCTTTAACAGTACCCACTTGTAGGCGCCTGTGGGCCAATGAAAGCAACAAAGAGAACTACAGGAATGTCACATGAAAAAGGATCCACATTCTTAACCCTGCACGAGTCGCAGAACTTTCTCAAACGGCAACGGTACAGGGACTTCGTTGCCGGCTGTCTGGCTGAAAGCAACTCCTCCATCACGTCTTCAGGGAGGTCCCAATCCTTATACCTCAACCTTCAGAAGCCAAGCGTGAAGGTTGAGGGATCGGACCTCTGGATGGAGAACCTGACCCCACTCCCGTGAGAGCAGGTCGTCTCGGTAGGAAAGACAACGTGGAGGGCAGATGGACAAGTCGAGAAAGTCCAGGTACCACGTCCTCCGAGCCCAAGCCGGAGCAATGAGGATCATCCAGGAACCGAACCTCCGTAACCTTCGCAGCACCTGCGGGATGACAGGGACTGGAGGAAACGCATACAGCAGTGGGAAGGACAACTCCACCACGAACGCGTCTCCCAAGGGTCCTTTTGGAAGAAATTCCCGAGAGCAGAACCTTTCGCACTTCCGGTTGACACTGGAGGCGAAGAGATCCACCTGAGGGGTCCTCCAAAGGGCGAACATCTCCAGGAGAATCTCCCGAGCTAGCTCCCACTCGTGAGAGATGGCACTCTGCCTGCTCAGAGCGTCCGCCGTCTCGTTTTCGTCTCCGGCCAGATGAACTGCTGAGATCAAAACTTCCTGCTGGATGGCCCAGAACCAGAGCTACATCGCCTCCCTGCACAGAGGAAGTGACCCTGCCCACCCCCCCTTTTTGTTGAGGTAGTGCATGGCCACTGTGTTGTCCGTCAGGATCAGGACATTCTTTCCTCGCACAGTCGGCAGAAAAGCCTTCAGGGCAAACCTGACAGCCCTCAGCTCCAACAGATTGATATGGAGTGTGGACTCTGACGGAGACCAACGACCGCTGACTGTCAACTCGTTGAGCTCCCCATCCCATGAGGGATGCGTCCGTCACAATCGTCACCAAAACCAATCGGTACCCAAAACGGAGCCCCCTTCATCAGATTGCCTTTAACAGACCACCACAGAAGGTCCTGGGCGACCGAGGGCGGCACCTGAACAGGGTCCGATATCCTGTCGGAGGACTGCGACCACTGCATCTTGAGGGCCCACTGCACAGATCTCATCCGCAACCTGGCCTCCGGCACCAGAAGAATGCAGGATGCCATGAGGCCGAGCAACCTCAAGAACTCGAACACTGGGAGACTCTGGTTGTGTCGAAACTTGTGCACTATCTGCTGAATGTGATGAGCCCTCACCTGGGGAGGGCAACACTGCTTCAGGTGCCACCACCATGAGCTTGGTGAAGACCCTCAGGGTGGAGGTCAATCCGAACGGCAGGACCCGAAACTGAAAGTGCAAGTCGCCAACTGCAAACCTCAGGTACTTCTTGTGCTTTGGATGGATCGGCACATGAAAATAAGCATCCTTGAGGTCTAGAGACACCAACCAGTCCTGAAGTTGAAGGGCCTGGAGGACTTGAGAAAGAGTAAGCATCTTGAACTTGTCCTTCCTGAGGAGCTTGTTCAAACCGCGCAAGTCCATGATGGGTCTCAATCCCCAGTCTTTCTTCGAAATTAAAAAATAAGGTGAATACTATCCCTTGTTCCTCTCCGCTACAGGCACCAGTTCTATGGCGCCTTTCTCCAGGAGGGATTGAATTTCCTGCGCAAGGAGCAGATGCAGACTCTTCAAAGAGAGATTCCCCAGTGGATTGTCGTGAGGCCTCTGCCAGAAAGGAGGACAGTAGCCGTGGGCTATGATCTCCAGAACCCACACATCTGAAGTAATGGCACGCCACTCTACAAGATGCTGCGCCAGCCTTCCCCCCAACCGGCGAACCATGGGACATGGCCTCATGACTGAGCTGAAGCAGCAGCTGAGGGCAAAGAGGCAACTACCCGAGCGGACTTGGCACCTCGAGTACCCTGTTTTCCACTTATGGTACTCCTACGGTGGCCCCTTTGTCTTGCAGCTCCTCGCGATTTACTAAAGGATGAGTAATATCCAAAAGGAACCTCGCCTGCATTGCTGTCCTCTAGGACGAAAAGGCAGAGGTTGGCGAACTGCAGCGCTCAACGACTTCGCTGCAGCTTTGGAGGTCTGCAACCTCTCAAGGCTCTCGTAATCCTTGCTGCCAAAAAGATATTCACCATCAAAGGGCATGTTGAGTCGGGCCTGCACATCAGGCACAAACCCCGACTTCAACAACCACACAAACCTGCGTATTACGGTGCTCGCCGCCATGGACTGGCTGACACAATCTGTCATGTCCAAACCCGACTGAACGGCCTCACACATGGCATCCTTGCCATCCTGTACAATAGCAAGAAAACCATCCCGTGCCTCCACTTCGGGAATATGGTCAGCCGCCAATGAAATACAGGTCCACAGAGTGTGCATGAAACGTGACAAGGCACACACCGAGTTAGCTGCCTGTAAAGCCATACCCCCTGAAGAAAACACTTTCTTCGCCCAGCCATCAAAATGCTTGTCGTCCCTATCAGGAGGGATGGTAGGGTACGACACCTGCCTTGCTGGGGCCGTGGCCGCCTGCACCAAACAACTCTCCGGAGTGGGGTGCGTGGTCAAGTAGCAGGGGTCGCTACTGGCAGGGCGGTATTTTCGCGACAAAGACTTGCTCACTGCCAGGCGGGAGACTCTCCGGAGAAGTCCAAGCTGCAGCCACCCTTCACTGCAAAGCCATATGGAATGGCAGTACCGTGTCAGTTGGAGGACCTTGGTCGAGGATGTCCGTCAGGTCATCCTGCAAAAAATCCACAGGTGGCGCAGACCACCCCAAGTATTCGGTGACCCTCGACATAAGGCGCCGGTACGAGGACTCAGCATGGGTGCCAGACTCAGGCCGACAGAACTCCACCTCCGGAGAGGTGTCCAGACCACTAGCGTCGTGCAGTGACTGACGCAGGTCTTCAATCTGGCTGTGCCCAGACAAAATCTCATCAGGCACCTCCTCAGGCACCAAACCTTCCTCATATCCCTCATCCCCCCTCAGAAATATAATCCAGAGTTTGGAAGGAGGGCACAGAAAAAGTGACAAAAACATTCATAGCCTTGGCCAGAGCCCTTCTGGGGGGTTCCACCGTGCCACGGGGTACCTCCGACAAAGCAGCCTCGAAAGGCGTCAACGGAATCGGCGTTGACATCGAGCTAGACGCCGACAACTTTGACGGCGGAGCCCCGAGCGTGTCCTTCGACAGCCTGGGCGCCGATGGCGTCGACCTCCTCAGAGGCGGAGCCTCGAGAGAGTCCCTCAACGACCTCGGCGCCGCAGGCGTCGATGTCTTCCTCGAAGACTTCACAGGCTCACGCGGTCTCGAGGGAGTCGATGACCGGGACCTGGAACGGGCATGTCTAGAGCGACCATCCTTGTCCGACCGGGACCTCGAAGGCGCCCGCTGGTTGTGACGACCGCTTGAGCCCAAAGGCGTACGAGTGGTCTCTCTAGCACGGTCACGGCCGGCGTCCTTCGACGGCGCAGATGGTCCGGAGCCCTGCCATTGAAAAATCGCCATTGTCTCCTTTCGGAAGGAATCCCATTCCTCAGGAGTGGAATGCTTGTTGGGACAAACAACCCGCCGACGGGCGGAGTCCTCGGATGTGGACGGGGAAGGCCACCTGGGACGGCGCTTCCGTGAGTGCCTCGAAGAGGCAGAGGAATGGTGAGACCGACTCCTGGACCGAGACCCCCCCGAACTCACGACGATGCGGAGAGTCACCCCTCGAATTGTCAGTCGAAAGTCCAGTGGATTGCGACTTCCGGGGCTTGGCCACAGTACCCACCAACAGCTTCTTCTTACGCTCCCGCAAGGCCTTCGATGTAAGCGACTGGCAGTCGACACAGTCACCCGTATCATGGTCTTCCCCGAGGCACCAGAGGCAAGCGTCATGCGTGTTCGTCAATGACATCTTGGACCCGCACACCCGACACTTCTTAAAACCTGACTGCGGGGTGGAAGCAGCCGAAGACATTGTTTCAATATACAAACGAACAGGTTTGAAGAACCGAAAGAACAGGATTCAGTAGAACCGTGGCACGCCGAGTTCTCCAAAGCGAACATGTTAGCGGAAAAAACGGAACTGAGGCTACGGGCATCATGCGTCCTACTTATAACATCCGGTGACGTCGGCTCGACAGAGGCCCTCGAGGACAGCCCATCGACGTCATCGACGCAGGACGCCGAAAGATTTTCCGAAGCAGCACATCTGTGGTGATTATTGTCAGATATGGAATACGTTGGAGGACCCAATCCCCTCGAAAGAACATTACCAGTTGGTAAGTAACTTGTTCTTCGAATGGATTGTGTCCTCCCACGTATTCCTCATCTTTGATAGACTCCCAAAGCAGTGAACATTTGGAGGAGGGAGTACCAATTAACCCTAATCATGGACTGTATGAAGAACAGCCTTTGCAAAAAGACCTCCTATGGATGAGGTTGAATCTAAGCAATAATGTTTCACAAATGTATGCATAGACGACCAGGTGGCAGCTTGACAGATATCTTGCGCCAGGATAACCCTTTGTAGAGCTGTCGAAGTTGCCATCCCCCCCTAGTGGTGTGAGCTCTTAATCCATCTGGAGGTTCTTTACTTGCCAGTTTGTAACATGATCCAATTGCCAAAATTATCCATCTAGATGAAGTCTTTTATTACTGCCAGCCCCAATTTGTGGCCAGTATACCCAATAAAAAGTTGGCCACTTTGTCGAAACTTTGCAAGTCTAGAAATATAAAAGCTGAGAGCTTTTTTTGGGTCCAGCCTGTGAAGCCTTTCTTCCTCCTTACCTGCATGAGGGAGAGGATAGATAGCAAAGTAATTTTTGAGACAAATGAAAGTCAGAGACTACCTTGGGTAGGAATGAAGGTTTGACTGAGTATTACTTTATTTTTATGGAAAATGGTGTGAGGAGGCTTACAAGAGTGAGCCTGCAACTCACTCACCCTGCTGGCTGATGTAATAGCCACTAGTAGGACTGTTTTCAATGTGAGAAGCCTTAGAGGACAAGAATGCAAAGGCTCAAAAGGAATGCATGCAAGAAATGTTAATACTAAATTTAAATCCAAAACAGGGACATGGAATGGGACTGGGGGGTACAAATTAGTGAGACCCTTCAGAAATTGTACAATCAATGGTATCTTGAAATAAGACTTCTTCAGAGGATCACTTAAGGATAGAAAGCGCTGCTAGGTATCCTTTTATTGTACCAATCTGGAGCCCCAAATTGGCAAAATGTAATGGGAAAGAGCACCATAGGTGTGCCATATAGGAATGGATTCACATTCTTATCCTTGCACCAGTTACTGAACTTATTCCAATGACACCAGTACAAGGATTTTGTTGCTGGCCTTCTGTCCAAAAGCAAAATCTCCATTACGTCATACAGGAGGTCCCAATCCTTATATCTCAGCCTCTCAGAAACCAGGCGTGAAGGCCGAGTGTCTTGACCTCTGGATGTAGAAGCCGGCCTTCCGCTTACGAGAGAAGATCCTTTCTTTGTGGAAGACGTACTGGAGGGCAGATGGACATGTCCAGAAGGTTCGTGTACCACGTCCTCCTGGTTCAATCTGGAACAATTAGGATCATGGTTTTCCTGAACTTTGTCAACCTGATTACGTGAGGAATCACGGGGACTGGAAGAAACGCATACATGAGTGGAAATTCCCAGTACACGACGAACGTGTCCCCTAGAGCTCCTCTTGGACGAAATTCCCTTGAGCAGTACTAATCACACTTCCGATTGATCATGAACAGATCCACTTGAGGGGTTCCCGAGAGGGTGAAGATCTCTTGAAGGACTTACTGAGTTAGTTCCCACTAGTGGGAGACTGTGCTCTGCCTGCTCAGAGTGTCCGCCACAGTGTTCTGCTCTCCGGCTAGGTGAACTGCCGATAGAGATTCCTTCTTGTATTGCCCAGAACCAGAGCTGCATTGCCTCTCCGCACCGTGGTAGTGACCCTACACCACCTCTCTTGTTGACGTAGTAAATGGCCACTGTGTTGTCCGTCATCAGGACATTCTTTACCCGTACAGAGGACAGAAAGGCCTTCAGCGCTAGTCTGATTGCCCTCAGCTCCAAAAGGTTGATGTGTAGTTTTGACTGATGGAGACAAACGACTGCTGATTGTCAGATCGCTGGTGTGGGCTCCCCACATCGTGAGTGAGGCGTCCGTAACTACAGTTATCTCCGGCCATGGTTGTCAAAAAGATTCTCCCTTGGGAATATTGTCCTTGCAAGCCCACCATAGAAGGTCTTGAGACACTCTGCTCGGAACTTGCAGAAGATCTGACATATTCCCCCACCATTTCTGAGTCCTGAGGGCCCATTGAAGGGATCTCATTCTCAAACTGGCCTCTGGCAGTAGAAAACTGCAGGATGCCATGAGACTGAGCAACCACGGAAAATCGAAGGCTGGCAGATGCTGGGCATACTGGAACTTTGTTGCCATCCGCAGAACGTGTTGAGCTCTCACCTCGGGAGCCAAGGCTTTCCCTGAGGAAGTATCCAGGACTGCTCCGATGAATTGGAGTCTTTGTAATGGTATCATATGAGACTTGTAATTGAGGGAGAAGCCCAGTCTGTGTAGGAAGTGGCAGGTAATCCTCAGATGTTCCTGGGCCTGTTCGGGTGAACAAGCCCTGATTAGCCAATCGTCCAGGTAGGGTTAGACGTGAACCCCCCCCCCCTCCTAAGAGTTGCTGCCACTACCGCTGTCAGTTTGGTGAAAACCCTTGGGGTGGAGGTCAGCCCGAGTGGCAGAACTCAAAATTGAAAGTGAGAACTGCCAACCGCGAACTTCAGGTACTTTCTGTGCTTGAGATGGATTGGCACATGAAAGTGAGCATCCTGAAGGTGCAACAATACCAACCAGTCTTGGTGCTGGAGAGCCTGAAGGATCTGAGAAAGGATTACCATCTTGAACTTGTCCTGAGGAATTTGTTCAAATTTCTTAAGTCCAAGATGCGTCTCAATTCTCTGTCCTTCTTGGGAATGAGAAAGTAGGGGGAATAACAACCCTTGTTCCTCTCCGCTACTGGTACATGTTCTATTGCACCTTTCTATAGCAGGGTTAAAATTTCCTGCACAAGGAGCAGATCTGGAATTTTGACAGTTCTATCCTGGTGGATGATCTGGAGGCCTTTTCTGAAAAGTAAGGCAGCAACCTTGGGCTACTGTTTACAGTGCCCAAGCATCTGAAATAATGCCCCGCCATTCATTCAGATGCTGAGAGATTTTGCCTCCCACCAGGGTCTTGTGGGTCAAGACCTCAGAGTGGGGCTGATCTAGCACCCTTTCCTCATCCACCACGAGGGAATCTTTGTTGTCCTCTGACAAGCCTGTCCTCTTCCCCTTCCAAATGAGGAATAGAAACGAAAAGGACGACCCCTCCAGGAAGATGAGCCTGAGTAGGAGTGTTGCTGAGATTGACGTATGGAGGTGCTAAATGACTGCGAATGTCTGCCAGCTCGGGTCCCGATTCGTGGTCACTCCACTCCCCCTCTCCTCCTCCTCCTCACCTGTGGTTTCTTGGTCCAATTACCCGCCAAACCTTTTCTTCCACAGCGTCTTTTTTTAATGTAGATGGGGTCTGCCCCGGAAGGAAGCCACACCGACCCTTGGGTGAGTGGTCCGGGGGGCCCCTCTTCCGGAACAAACTAGTTCAGGAGAAAAAGCTGTTAGGTATTTTAAAGAATAACTATCCGGGATGAGGCTTGCAGTGCTTCCACAGAGCAGTAAATGGTTGATAAAACTGGCAAAGGATGGCCCAGATATGCCAGTGAAAGCCTGAAGGACCTCCAGGTATTCCAAAGGACGCTGATCGAAAGGCGAGGATAAGACAATATGGAAAGCAGGAGGATACCAGGAAAGCAGGGGAAAGAGGAACAAGGGGGAGCTGCCGAGCGTTATGACAGCAACACAGGGGAGAAGAAGAAAGGTGGGTGGGAAGAAGCCATGAAGGAGACGGGAAGCAGGGAGTAGACGAACACTGAGAAATTAGAAGCCAGGGGGAGGGGGCTTGGGGCGAGGTATAGAGGGCCCGGCGAGAAAACCTGAGCGTGCCAACCCGAAAGCCTAACGCGAGTAGGTTGCAACGCGTAGGCTTCCGGGTTGGAGTGATGGAAAAGGCTTCCGACGGCCGCATATCGCAGAAGTCTAGACCGTCAATGTAGGCTGCATGTGAGCATAACGGGGGAAGGCTAATGGCCACCCAAGTGCCACCTGCTCCACACACGCCAGCCCCCGCGGCATATGCCTTAGAGGTCTGCAGCTTCTCTATACTCATCCACCTTGCTGTCTAACATCAAGCCATCAAAAGCCATATTGAGTAGCCTGGCCTGCACGTCCGGTGCAAAGCCCAACTTTCTCAGCCATGCAAACCTGCATAGTACGGTGTTAGAAGCCATGTACCTGCTGATGCTGTCAGCAGTGTCCAGTCCTAACTGGAGACATTCCCCCCCCCCCCCATTGCCTCCATTCCATCCTTTACAATATCCAGGAAGCAGTCTCGTTCCTCGCCTTATGGAATGTGCTGAGCCGCCATGCTAACAGTGCCACAGGGTGTAGGTAAACCTCGAAAGGGTACAAGTAACATCGGTTGACTTTAAAGCCATACTGCTCAGAGATAAAATATTGCGAGCCCAGGCATCAATCCTCTTGTCATCCCTATTCGGGGGAATAGAGGGATAAGCAGACTGTCTGGTGGATGTAGCTGTTTGGAATACGTTTTCAGGTATAGCATGCTTAGTCAAATAGTCTGGATCAATGGATGCAGGTCTATATTTTCTGGCATAATTTTTGTTTAGCCCAGGTCTAGATTCTGGCGTTTCCCCAGTTTGACATGACCTTCCTTTGAAGGGCTACATGAAAAGGCAGTACTGGATCCTTCTGAGGACCCTGGCTCGGAAGATCGGTCATGTCATCTCGTTCGTAGGTAGGAGAATTCCTACTCCAGCCCATGAACTCCACAGCCCTATTCATAATATCCCTGTATGCTGAATCAGCATGATCAGCTGTTTCAGGTTTGTCAAACTCCAGTTCAGGCAAAGTGTCTATGCTACTAGCTGACTGAAGGCAGTCAAAGATCAGACATCTTCGATTCTGGGTCAATCAGCTCCTCAGGAGCGTTCTTTGTTCCATATTTCGACCCAAATGGGGAAGAATCCTCCTCAGAGGTTTGATCCTCCTCATAAATGGAAGTCTTAGACTTTAAGTCTTTCCTTGGCAAATGGGTATAAGTCTTACCCATGGGTTGAGGCCATGAAGGCATCAGCATTGGTTTCACAACGGCGTTGATGACGCTCCGGGAATCGACCCTGTCTTCACAGAGGCGTCGATGTTGTCTACGTTGGCTTTGAGCAGCTTTGGGATTTAAAAAAATCTGACCACCTTTCTAACATCAGGAGGGATGCCCATTGGCTACCCATCAAAGCCAGAATACTATTCAAAACACTGTGACCCATAAGTATCTCGTCAAGAAGGCACCCACATATCAATAACACTGTCAACCTGAACAAGCCCACTAGAACACTAAGATCGAACAATAATGCACTCCCTTTTGTCCCACGCTATAAATGCTCCAAAGCCGAAAGTAGCTTCTCGGTCATGGCACCAAAACTCTGGAACACACTCCCCCACTACACACAAAAAATGAGGCCTCACACCAGTGTTCTAAAAAGTCATTAAAAGGTGGTTATTCAACTAATTCTAGTCCCCTGCCTCCCTCCTCCCACCCACCACTAAAGAAAGCATGAAATGTCTTGCTAACCTGCAATGCGTACAATGTAATACCAATCTATGCCATGTACAGTGGTAAATACAAAGTTAATCTCATTGTAATGAGAATGTGAATGTAATATGAATGCAATGTGAATCTCACTCAATATAAACAAGATGCCTGTAATTACGCTGTGACACCCCAGGGTTTGGGCGTATAACAGATGCAATAAATACAAATAAAATAAAGATGAAACCTTCGACAATGGTGTCGACGAAACCTTCGACAAAGGTGTCGATGAGGGTTTGGACACGAACGCCATTTTGATCAGCGATGCCTTCGATTTATGCACCGATCGCCTTGTTGACTTGCTCTTTTTCTGAGCTATCGGAGAAGGTTCTCTAGACGATACCCTCGATTATTTCCTCATCGGACTTAGTCCGTTTGGTAGTCTTTGGCCTTCCTCTGTCATCCGAAGGATGAGCTGGGCCATGGTCTTCGCGTGACTTCGAGGGGTTTGGGCCGCATTGTCTAAGATTTGCATCAATAAGGCCCTGAAAGCCTCCCATTTTCTAGGGCAAATAATTCTTAGTTGGACATGTGATAACCCCTGTAGAGGGATCAGAAGAAGAATGGGGACGACGCCTCTTCTTCGCCCCCTTCAAAGAAGACGAAGATTTTCTCGACCGACTCCTCGATCTAGACTTCCTTCGACTTGCGTCAAGACGAGTCCCTAGACTCCACACAGTCTCTATCCTTCTTCAAAGAAGCCTTTGAAGTTACCCCCCCCCCCCCCCCCACTGCCAATTTACCATGGCGCTCCCTGAGAGCTTTTCCTGTCATGGCCTGACAGGACCCACAGTCATCGGTCCAGTGTTCGGAAATCAGGCACCACAGGCAGACGCGAAGGGGATCAATAATGGAAATGTTCTTCCCGCAATCATGCCATTTTTTTTTAAAGGCAGTTTTTGGGGTCAAAGGATTAGAAGATGACATTTGACGAAAAACTGAAGCGCCGTTTCAAAGCAGCAAAGCTGATACCAATATCAAAGATGAGGAGTACATGGGAGGACACAATCCATTTGAAATGCAGCTTTCTCCATTGAACCTGCCTTCATTCAGGGTAGCTCTGGGTTTCTTGCCACCCCACGACCGACCAAAGAGGGGTGCTCAACCAGTTTTGAGGCAGCCAGATTACGGGCCTAGTTGCAACAGTTTAAGGAAGGGGCGTGGCTTGGAGTGGCAGCTCCACTGAGAGCCTCAGCGCAGAGCCGGGGCCGAAGGTGTCCAGTTAATATGTCGAATCCATAATGTCGATTGACAAAAATGTCTAAAAAAATTGGTTGAAATTCTTTTTTCGAATATGTCATTTTTGAATTTACATGTTTTTCTGCTTTCGTGCGTTAAAAAAGGGTAAAAAAAATGTAAAAAGGGGGTTGCGAGGAACCCCCACATTTCGAACAGAAAATAAAGACATTTGACTTTTTTTTCGCCCATTTTTTTTCGACATTTTTGCATTCGACATTGTCATTCGAAAATGTCACCATAAACCAGGGCCAAATGATGTAAATTACCAGCAAAACGTCGACTTGGGGACTAATGCATGGCAAGACCATGGGGGAAATGCCCAGGAACTTAACTGCACGAATGGGGCGCCTGCGATTCCAGCGTTATGACACGCAGCAGTGATAGCGGATGGGCTGGACTTCAGGGACGGAGGCCCAGCATGGAGCAGCGGCTGTCCCTCTCCCCTGGCAAAATCCAGACAACGATGAGCAGCCTCTGGAGGATGGGCACAGGCCTGACAGGTGTTCCCCGCAAGCACCCGGACAGATGCAGACAGAGCCCAGCCACCAGGGGGCCAACGGCATGGTATGGCTGCAGGAGCCTGTGGGCAGCTCACCAGGGCAGCTAGCCAGGAAGGACACCCAGTCTTTTATGACAGACATTAAGGCGGAACTGCATGATGGAGCTGGCAACAAAGCTGGGGCACCTGGATGGCCAAATAGTTGGAACAGAGGCTAGGGGAGGTGGAGGACTGAACATCGGAGCAGGTGAGGGAGCTTGCAGACTTGCAGCATAGGATACAGGCCATCGAGGGTGAAAGTGCGGCCATGATAATGAAGCAGGATGACATGGAGAACAGGGCTCAGAGAAATAACTTGCGCATCAAAGGGGTCCCATCTACGATCCCGGAACAAGCCTTAATTGAAGATGTAGGCAACGTCTTCCAGAAGCTACTTCTGAATCATGAGCGACCCGCTCTGCTGGTAGACCGGATGCATAGACTGCTGGGAAGGTGAAGCCAGGGATCGTCGGATCCCCCAGCATATGTCATCACGAGCGTCCATTTTTACACCTCCAAGCAAGCATTTATGGCTGTGGCTTTCTCGCAAGGAGAAAGTGTACTAGGAGGCATCCCTACAGGTTTTCCTGGCCTTGGTGATGGTGACTGTGCAGAAAAGAGCCCTGAGGCTGCTAACCACCATCCTCCAAGATAAAATAATATGCTACAGATGGATCTTCCCAGCCATCCAGCAGTTTTCCATTGCAGACACAACAAGGACAACCAGCTCGCTCAAGGAGGCGGAAGACCTGTTGGGAGACATGGAGCAGGTGGCTAACGATGACTCCTCCCTGTGGCGGTTGACGCCCCCAAAGGGGGAAGACCCAAATCCTCAGCACATACCATGGTCGTTGGCAGGGAAGCCCTGCAAACCTGGAACCCACTTGAAGCGCAAATGACGCCATACAAGACTGTCCAACAATGCTGCAACCAGGGAGCGACTCTCCAACATCGGCATTGTAGTCTCCACAGTGTCTCTGCCCGTGCTCCACATGGACATGAGTCATGACCAGACCCTTTAGCAATGTCGCTCGTTGGTCACGTGGGCAGTTGGCCCGACTTACTTTTTATTGTAAATACATTTTATTTGCATCAGATGCGCATAGGAGCCACAGTCCCAGATGGCGGATGAACCCCACCCAGCTCCTCCCTCTGTAATGGAGAACACTATTCTGCAGCAGGCACCTTCCCCCACTGCAAGCTGAAATTCACAACTCAACGTCAAAAACCTGAACACTGTCTATGCAGCGATACATTTTGCAGCGACTATTGAACCTGTACAGCTCTACAGCATTCCTAAAGGAGACCCACCTGGTCCCCCCGCCTCCCCTGAGACTTCTCCAGGTTTCGTAGTAAGCATTTTCTGAAGCAGCTCCTAGCCTCAAGTGGTACAAAGAAAGCAGGCATGGCAATCATCCTCGCGAAAGGGGTCCCCTTCGTGGAACTGGAAACCCAACAGGGCTCCGGTGGAAGAATTCCGGGGAGGAGGTATGTCTGGGACGTTGCACGCCTTGATTGTAGTCTATAGCCCGAATGAGAGAAAGTAAGGATTCGTGCAGGAGCTGGAAGCAGAGTAGGCCCCCTTTGCGGAGGGCCAAGTAATAGGAGGGAACTTTAATTGGGTGCCAGATCCACTTGTAGACAGGACCCACCTGCCTGCCACGAGGGACTACAAAATTGTGCTGGGGCTGCTTCACCTTTTCAAGGCCCTGGGGGTGGCGGACATTTGGAGACTGTGGCACGGGGAGGCACGGGACTTAGTTCTTTTCTCATGTTCACTGCAGACTCTCCCGCAGAGACCTGCTCCTGGTGAGCCCTTAAGTGATGCCATTTGTGGAGGAGGTTAAGATCAGGATAAGAATCCGATCGGACCATGCTCCAGTCCGGTTAACGGCCTGGATCCACAACCCATCCCCCCAATCCCCCCATTGAAACTATATGACCGAATCCTTAGCGGCATGGCCCTCCGGGATAGGATAGCGTGAGCCATTAGGAACTACTTCCGGGTAAATGAAGGGCCCACCCCGATCGCGACAGTGTGGGACGCCATGAAGGCGGTGGTCAGGGGGGAGCTCATACTCCATGTAGCAGCCTACTATAAGCACCGCATGGAAAGGACATCCCGGCTAGAAAGGGAGGTTGCGAAGGCAGAAACCAGGCACAAAAAGGGATGGTACCCAAAAGAGCACCGGGCACTACAGGCGGCTCTAAATAAGTTAGAGGCGCACCTCATAGTGGATACAGCCACGGCCCTCATGAAAAAGAAGCAGGGATATTATGAAAAGGGCAACAAAGCCAACACATTTCTGGTCAGGAAGCTGGCCAAAGCAAGGAATTGGAATGGGATGGAGAGGTTGTGGGACCCTGAGGGCATAGTACAATAATCAGAGGGGGCTAAATTACATCTAGCGGAGGCTCACCTGAAAGACACAATGTCGGCCTCTCCCCATCTCTGGTGGAGCAGACGCCTTGTTGGGACAGATCGCGAGAACCTATATCAGCCTATCACTGCAGATGAGATGGATACAGCGATTAAAACTCTAAAGGGCAGAGGCCCGGGCCCAGATGGCTTCACACCTCTATTTTAACTAATCCTACAGGTGCAACTCCTAATCCCCCTTAAAAAATGCTTAAATTCTTTTCGGCAGACCACGGCATCCATGTAAGGATCATCCGGCATCCATGTAAGGCACAAATATCTATGTGTCTGAATCCTTTTAGTGGCATTCACTAATACTGAAACCAAAACAACTCCTTCAGTCTCATTTTGAAAATATTAAGGCTGCAAGAAAAGCATTGAGAAAGGTGGTGTGGTGTTGCTAGTCCACAAGCCCATCTGTTCACAATAATTTTCTAGGACAGTCATAAAAAGGGCATGATGTCCTTTCAATTATGCTGTCAATGAATTGGAGTCTCACCAAATCTATACATAAAAGGTTTACTTACTTGAAAAATTTAAGGTAATCACTCTTGTTTCACTGTTATCAGGCCTCCAGATAAATACGAAACCTTTCATCTTTCCTTGCGTTCTACTTGCACGCAAATTCAGAGCAGGGTTCACTGCAAAGGGCATGCGACTTGACTGAAACCAGAGCACATCTTATGATTCTTATATGTATGGATGAAATTGCAGGCCATGAAGGAGCATCTGTCAGAAAACGCACAGTGTGATTAGGAATTGTTTTTCTTCTCAACTTCAGCGTTTTATTTCAGTTAAAGTAAATGTTAATGGAGACTAGCATAATGCTTGCATATTGGTTTTCCTAGCATTTTAGGCTCACAACAGTAATAAGACAGAAAACTTAGTTAGATATGGAAGGTATCTTTTTAACAAACAAATTATACTCTTTCAGTGAACGCATGCTTTCATTGCACAAAGCTATTTTTCAGAGTTTGCATTGCGTGCATGTATCATTAAGGTCCATCTATGCAGTGTGTCCATATACATTAATGCGCGTGAGAAGGTTTTTCACAGATGTAACAACTTGTTTTATGCCAGACCTCTTTGTTACACAACTGTTTTGGTTATGTGTCCTACTCTTTTTCATGTTTAGTTCTGTTTTGGTTGCCTGTCCCGTACTATTTAAAAATAATTTGCCTTAGCAAGAGTGTACTCTAATTTGTAGTTTAACTTATTAAAACTGTGTAAAATATTCCCACTTCAAAACCTTATCTGGGGCGTTTAAACTTCAATCAAACCTGAACTTGGAGTCAATGTGGTAAATGTACCATAAGTGGTCAGCGGCAGCAAGGCCAGGATGAGCGATTACCTTTTCATCAATCACAGGGGTCTCGGCATCTTTTAAGCTGTCAAGACTTGATTTAAAACATTCAAAAAGTGACTCTCCAGCCAGTGCCAGCCCTCTTACTGAACAATGAAATGGGTGCATTTACAAATTAAATAAAAACTAATTAAACAAAGATACCCCTGTAGAGCTTCATGCAGGATTCCTCCAACTTCTAAGCACTGTGATTATAATTAGCTCAGTCAATAGTTTACTGACCTCTGAATGATGCAAGGGTAACTCAGGCAAGACAACATTTGACTGAAATTAGATATACAGCCTCATTCCGACTATTCAGCAGTAAATCTACCAAAATATTACCAAACCTGCTTACTGTTACCGCCACTTGGTCCCGTGGGTTTACCACAGGATTACAAGTGGTGGTAGGGCAGTGTTGATCCCCATTTTGAGTCCATAGGATTCCATGGGTACATTGGTGGAATAACTGCCTGTGGTAATTGCACCAAACATTTCCTTCAAGCATCGTATTTGCAGCCAGCATGATGCTGGAGTAAAATCCTCCACTTCAAGGTCAAACCTATAGTTCGGTGGTACTATAGAAAAATGGCAGTAATTTCGTTATCACCAGAAAAAAATGGCACAGATATTATCACAGTGGGGGCGTGGCTACAGGGCCATGTGACAAGACGTGCTTCCAGTAGTGCTCCTGCTGATCCGGAATGATTTGGACGTGAAACTATGCATAAAGCTGACCACAAGCTTTGAACTTGGAAGGGCATAGGCATGAATGGGTACGGCGTGCAGTCAGCATGAATTGTGAGTGAAGGGCACTGGGCTTCGTGTGCAAAGAGCCTAAAAAGATATTGCTGGAGCTCGCCGACTGCGGAGACAAAGATGGACTGAAAAGTTAAGCAACCAGAGTTGAATCACTGATTACTATTGACCTCGGAGCCTACTGTGACAACGTAGGCGGTCAGATTGCAGACTAAAGTGATGATGCTCCAGGGCTGCGTGCTGTGTTTAGGACTAGGAGCCTGCGCGACATAAGGCGGATAAGTGGGCAGTCGATCATGTGGAGGGGGAGCTCTGCCGGAGAAGTGTGGAAGTTTGAACGCAAGAGGAGCAGCTTAAGGAGCGAGCGTTCTGCCCAAAATGAAAAGTGCATCGAAAGCAGGTTTGCCAACCTTGGTTCGGCAATAATAAATTCAAGTGTACTGTAACAACGGTGAGCAAGCATACAGCTGCTACAGTATCAGCATGCCCAAGGCGCATTGCCTATAAGCAGTAACGAATGGGGCATGACGGACAGTGTTTGAAACTGAAGGGGGATGAACGTTCCGATTGGAACACTGTCAGCGCGACTAGCGAACGCAGTAAGGGATACTTTTGCCAGTGGTTCAGTAAGCACTGGTAGGACCTTATGCTACACGGCTGTTCCGACACTGGAACAAAGTAGCAAGGACATGCTGCAGAACGTGCAGGGGACTGTACAAATCAGGCCTGCTCTCATTGTGAGGAAGAAGGGTGGCAGAGAGCTATGCGAAGCCTGACGAAAGCCAACATCAAACAGCCAGATCAGAAGACGGATGAGGACAGACTGACGGGTGGAAAAGGCTGACAGTCATGAGCAGACTGTGGTGCAGACAAAACTTACATACAGAGTACTAGTCTTGACCCGTAGCAGCTGTAATTAACAGCCTGCAGGGAACGAGTGGAATGGTCACACAGCTATTGGGTGCATAACTGCAGAGACCATGTTCTTCTGCACGGTGTGTGAGTCTGAGGGGGCCTGGTTTTAATGAACCCAAACCAGCACCTGAACGCACAAGGGAGGCACGGCAGCCCACACGAGGTAAAGCTGTGGTGAAGAGCTGGGCCGTAACCGCAATCCAACCCTCCTAGCACTTGTGCAGCCCACATTGGTGCAGTTTTGGCTCCGGCAGGCCACGGAGCAGCAGGACTGAGTGGGGCAGCTAGGCACTATCGGGAGGCATCCATTGAGAGATGCACGTGCTGACGAGAGGAACTATAAAATACATAGGATGAAAAAGGGCAAAGAACGAAGCAAGACAGCGCACACAGAAACATTGCCACAGGAGGTTGGAGAGTCCAGGCGAAGGGCCAAAGCAGAGGTGGCAAGAGGAGTAGTGCAAGAGGGTGGAACGGATAGATGGCCCCCACTTCAAGGAGGCCCCAAGACAACTTAAAGGTGAAAAAGAATGCCACAGAACCGAATGAGACTGGGGAGATGGGGTGAACATAGTGGAAGGTTCCCTAAGTCACGGCGGCACAACAGACTAACAGTGTAGCTTAGCGTTCATAGTGCAGGGAAGAACCAGGGAACGCAAGAGAGCGACAATTGCGTCCAACCCGAATAAGACCAAGGGGAAACGAGCATCAATAGATATTTTTGCTAAACCAGCACAAGCAACGGAAGCTGTGAAAAAAATGGGGCAGGAGGAGCAGAGTGCAGTAGCCCCAGATGGAGTGGTCGACAGATCCTGGATGCCATTGCAGAGCTGAACACATCCCTGGAATTCTAAATTGACGCAGTCAGTATAGACGTCAATCTGCACAGGCAAGATGCAAGAGCATTGGCAGAGCACACGTGTGTGCTGGAAAAAGAGGTCAAGGCTAACACAAGCAACTGCACTGCCAATTCCCAGGAGGTTTCCAAGCTACAACAGGTTCAGAACTTAGAGAATAGAGTGGAGGAGGCGGAAGGACGAGCAGGCAGGAACAGCGTACGCATCGTTGGGCTCCCCGAGGGCGAAGAATACTCAGACCAGACTAAATTCATCGAGAGCATGCTGCTGCAGGAGATCGGTGCAAAGTCACTCACCCAGGGATTCGTGGTTGAAAGAGCGCCTAGGGCTCTGTTGAGAAGACCACCGCCGGGGCCCCACCTCGACCGGTTATTGCCAAGATATTGAACTATAAAGACAGGGAGAAGATCCTGGAAAATTCCCGAAAAGGGGGAACGATAAGCAGAGCATCGGCGACCTTCATGGCATACCCGGATTACACTTTTTTGGTACAGAAGCAGAGATTCAACTATGTGGCAATCAAAAGGAGGCTGCGGGCAGCGAATCTTAAATACATGCCGTTATACCCAGCAAAGATGAAGGTCCTATATAAGGACCGAGCTGTCATTTTGGAGATCCGAGACAATGCAACTAAATGGATGGATGCATTGAACTTCCTATCGGAGGCAGATGACACTGCAAGAAGAACAAGTTACTTCTTATCTTGTAACGTTCTTTCGACGGGATGTTCCTCCGACGTATTCCTTATCTTTAATAGATCATCTCCCAGCTTGATGGCCTCGGAATTTTTTTTTCAGTAGAGGGCGCTGCGCGTCGACGTCCCTCGAGCTGATGTCCCTCGACGGCCTCCGTATCGGCGCCGACGTCACCACGTTGCTCAGTTCCGTTTTGACGTTAACAGTTGTTTTACATGAATTTGTTATTGACCTTGAAGGAGCGTAAACTGCAACCACAAGGGAAGTATTACTGCGGGATGGATGGGAGGGGCGATAAGGAATATGTCGGAGGAACATCCCGTCGAAAGAACGTTACAAGGTAAGAAGTAACTTGTTCTTCGAAGGGATTGTGTCCTCCGACGTATTCCTTATCTTTGATAAGACTCCCATAGCAGTGGTGTGCAATTGGAGGTGGGAGTAAAAGGCCATGTTTCCTTTAGGAATGAACCGAATGTAATACAGCTTTGCCAAACCTAGTCTCTTGACTAGAGGAGTAATCTAGGTTGTAAAATCTTGTGAAGGTATGTGCGGACGACCATGTGGCAGCCGCACATATGTCTCGAACCGGAACCCCTCTTTGGAGGGCCGAGGAGGCTGCGATACCCCTGGTTGAATGAGCCCTAAGATTTTGAGGAGGCTCTTTCCCTGCCAGTTTGTAACATTCCAGGATGGCCAAAATAATCCATCTGGAAATGGTTTGTTTTGTTATCGGTAGTCCCAACTTGTGCGCCCTGAGTAACCCACGAACAGTTGGTCTGCTTGCCTAATCCTAGCAAGTCTGCTGATGCAAAAGCTTAAAGCCCGCCTTGGGTCCAGCCTATGTAGCCTTTCTTCCTCTTTCCCCGGATGGGGAGGCGGATAGAATGAAGGCAAAGTAATTTTCTGAGTGATGTGGAATTCAGAAACCACCTTTGGGAGGAAATTAGGCTTCACCTGTAGGACAACCTTGTCTTTATGAAAAATTGTATGAGGGGGTTTACAAGATGGAGCTTGTAATTCGCTAACCCTTCTAGCAGATGTTAAAGCCACTAATAAGATAGTTTTAAGGGTAAGAAATCTTAGCAAACAAGAGTGGAGTGGTTCGAAAGGAGTACCCATAAGGAAATTTAAGACTAAATTTAAGTCCCATAAAGGAACCTGGAAAGGTTTTGGAGGGCAGACATTAGTTAAACCCTTTAGAAATTGTATTACTAAGGGTAATTTGAAATACGAAGGTTCCTCCGCAGTGCGCTTGAAGATCGATAGCGCTGCGAGATAGCCCTTGATAGTGCCAACTTGAAGGCCTGAATTTGCCAAGTAGAGTAGAAAGGATAACACCGTTGGTGTACCACATGAAAAGGGGTCGATATTCTCTTCTCTACACCAGCTGCAAAACCTGTCCCAACGGCAGCGGTATAAGGACTTTGTTGCTGGCCTTCTGGCCGAAAGAAACGCTTCCATGACGTCATCAGGGAGGTCCCAATCCTTGTATCTCAACCTTTCAGAAGCCAGACGTGAAGGTTGAGGGTTCTGATGTCTGGATGGAGAACCTGACCTCTCTTCTGTGAGAGAAGATTCTCCTTGAGTGATAGACAAATGGGAGGGCAGATGGACATGTCCAGAAGGTCCGGGTACCACGTTCTCCTGGCCCAGTCTGGGGCAATTAGGATCATGGTTCTCCGGAATCTTCTCAACCTCCTGATCATTTGAGGAATTACAGGGACTGGTGGAAACACGTACAGGAGTGGAAACGCCCAGTCCACTACGAACGCGCCCCCTAGAGCTCCTCTCGGGGGAAATTCCCTTAAACAAAACAGATCGCACTTTCTGTTGGTACTGGTGGCAAACAGATCCACTTGAGGGGTTCCCCAAAGGGTGAAGATCTCCTGAAGGCCTTCCTGAGCTAGTTCCCACTCGTGGGAGACACTGCCTTGCCTGCTCAGAGCATCTGCCGTCAAGTTCTTCTCTCCGGCTAGGTGGACTGCCGATAGAGCGATTCCTTCTTGAATTGCCCAAAACCAGAGCTGCATTGACTCTGCACAGTGGTATCGATCCTACGCCCCCTCTTGTTGAGGTAGTGCATGGCCACTGTGTTGTCCGTCATTATCAGGACATTTTTCCCCTGTACAGATGGCAGAAAAGCTTTCAGCGCTAGTCTGATTGCTCTCAGCTCTAACAGGTTGATATGTAGTCTGGACTCCGATGGAGACCAGCGACCGCTGATGGTCAAGTCGGTGGTATGGGCTCCCCACCCCGTGAGTGAGGCATCTGTGACTGTTATCCCAGGCTATGGTTGCCAAAACAGTTCCCCCTTCAAGATGTTTTTCTGGCAGGCCCACCACTGAAGGTCTCGTGCCAACTTGTCCGGAATCTGAAGGATGTCTGTCATTCTCCCTGAGAATTGTGACCACCGAGTCCTCAGTGCCCTATGAAGAGATCTCATTCTCAGGCGAGCCTCTGGCACAATGAAGATGCAGGATGCCATGAGGCCTAGCAACCTCAAAAAGTCGAAGGCTGGGAGACATTGGGCATTTTGAAACTTGGTGACCATCTGCAGAATATCTTGAGCCCTCACCCCTGGTGGCGAGGCTTTTCCCACGGAAGTGTCCAGGACCGCTCCAAAATTGAGGGAGAAGCCCAGTTTGTGAAGGAAGTGGCAGACATAATCTAGCTGGATCTGAGCTTCTGAGCTTATTCCGAAGATACAGCTCTGATCAGCCAATCGTCCAGGTAGGGGTAGACGTGGATCCCTTCCCTCCTTAGACTTGCAGCCACTACCAACATTAGCTTGGTGAAGACCCTCGGGGCGGAGGTCAGCCCAAATGACAGAACTCGAAATTGATAATGAGAGCCGCCAATTGCGAACCTCAGGTATTTCCTGTGTTTGAGATGGATTGGCACATGGAAATAAGCATCCTGTAGGTCCAGAGATACCAGCCAGTCCTGAAGCTGGAGTGCCTGAAGGATCAGAGAGAGTTACCATCTTGAACTTGTCCTTCCTGAGTAACTTGTTCAATTCTCATGAGTCCAAGATAGGTCTCAGTCCTCAGTCTTTCTTCGGTATGAGAAAGTAGGGAGGGGGGGGGGGGGGAGGGGAGTACCAGCCCTTGTTCCTCTCCGCTACAGGTACCAGTTCTATGGCCCCTTTCTCTAGCATGTCTACAATTTCCTGCAAGAGGAGAGGATCTGTAACTCAGAGCTGTTGCCCGGTGGATGACTGAGGGATGCTTAGAAAAGGCAGGCAGTAACCTTGGGCAACTGTCTCCAATGCCCAAGCATCTGGCGTAATAGCCTGCCATTCCGTCAGATGTTGAGTTAACCTGCCCCCTACTGGTGTTTTGTGAAGAGAGTCCTCAGAGCGGTTTGGAGGCGGCTGATGCAGAGGGTAAAGAGGAACCTGCTGCTGCGGCTTTTGTGTTTTTACCCCGTCCACCTCGGGTGAATTTCTTCTGACCCCTTTGAACCGGCTGTCCTCTGCCCTTTGGGAATGCGGAATAGAAGCAATAGGACTTACCTCTCCAAGAGGTTCCTGAGGGGCGATATGGTGTCTGACGGATTGCAGCTACTAAGGATTTTGCTGCTGCCTTTGATGTTTGTAGTTTTTCTAAACGGTCATCCGCCTTCTTACCAAACAAAGAAGAGCCGTCAAAGGGCATATTCAAGAGTCTGCTTTGCACATCTGGAGCAAAACCAGACTTTTGTAACCAAGCAAATCTCCTGGTTATTGTACTTGCCGCCATGGCCCTGCTGATACTGTCAGCAGAATCGATGCCAGTCTGAAGGGATTCGCACATTGCGTCCTTACCATCCTTAATGATGTTGAGAAACGCTTCCCTTTCTTCTCCCTACGGAAGGCAGTCAGCCGCTGATGAAGCACACTCCCAAAGTGTGTGGCTGAACCTTGCGAGCGTACAAGTAGCATTGATGGATTTCAACGCCATGCTACATGCAGAAAAGACTCTTTTGGCCATAGAGTCATAGCTCTTATCATCCCTGTCCTGTGGAACAGTAGGGTAAGCCGATTTACTACCTGCTGAAATAGCTGCATGAACAACCAGACTCTCTGGAGTTGGGTGTTTGGATAAATGTTCAGGGTCAGCAGAAGACACCGATATTTAGCTGATAGTTTTTTGTTAACTGCTGGGATTACCTCAGGTGTTTCCCAGTTTGCCAATATTCTCCTTTGTAATGCCGAATGAAATGGTACCACAGGATCCTCCTGTGGACCTTTGACCAAGATGTCTGTGAGGTTGCCTTGCTGAAAAGCAGGTGAGGGTGTGGACCACCCATAAACTCCATTATCCTTGCCATCAAGGTTCTATAAGGGGTTTCGGCATGTTCCTCTGGGTCTGATGTGGCAAATTCCACTTCTGGGGAAGTGTCCAACCCACTAGCTTCCTGTAGGGTTTCATGGAGGTCTTTCAACCTACCTTCCTCAGAGGTAAATTCCTCAGGTGCAGGAGTTGCAGATCCCTGCAACTCAAAAGGTCTTTCCTGATCTGAATCCTCCCCTTATTCATAAATGGAAGATAAAACGCTGGAGTGGTCAAGTCTTGAAAATGGTATAAATCCCATTTCCAGAGCAGAAGGAGCCAAATTTGTCATGATTGGCTGAGTAAACGTCGACGCAGACGTTAAAGGCTTCGAAGCCATCGAAAAAGGCGTCGAGCAAGGTGGTAGAGGCCTCGATGAACTCGAGAGTATCGGGATTCTACTTGAGGTTGTCGACGACATGCTCGTGCTCGAGGCTCTGGGTATGGGTATGGCCACTGGCTGTGAGGTGGCCGTGGGTTTATCCTTTCTCGGCGTCGAAGACGGCGTCGACTCGACTGACCTGTGCTTTTTGATTTTTCAGGTCTTTCACCCAGGGTATCACCCGCAGCAGTCTTCGAGGGGGTCAAGGCCGCTTTTTTGAAGACGCTTAGCATCTTTTTCCTGAATTCCTCCCACTCGGCCTGAGAGCTGTTTTGTGGGGCAGGAGACCCTTTTTGGGGAAACGGAAGACGAGGAAGGGGATCTCGACGTCTCTTTTTTGAATGCTTAGATCTCGAAGAGTGATGGGAACTGCTTCGAGACCTAGAGCGAGAATGTCTTATGATGGCGAGGAGACAAATGTCTCAACTCCGCCGAGGAAACTTTCGAAGAAGTTTTAACTGCCTTACCTCTCTCGAGCTTCCCCTTACGCACCTTCAAGGCTTTCGCCGTCATGGACATGCAGTCCTCGCACTCCGAACAATGGTGCTCGAGTCCCAGGCACCACAAACAGATCCTGTGAGGATCCGTCAACAACATTTTCTTTCCACAGTCAACATTTTTTGAAGCCGGACCGTGGAGTCGTCGGTTCAGGTGAGGAAGCCATCGAGTACAAGTCGTTATTCACGAGGAATATATCGATATATTTGACTGAAGAACTGAGCAATGATATTCCGAGGCCCCACGAAGCACGGAAAAACGGAACTGAGCACAGACGCTGCGCGAGTCTATTTATACGCGTGGTGACGTCGGCGCCGATACAGAGGCCGTCGAGGGACATCGGCTCGAGGGACGTCGACACGCAGCACCTCTACTGAAAAAAACTTTCCAAGGCCAGCAAGCTGGGAGATCTATTAAAGATAAGGAATACGTCGGAGGACACAATCCCTTCGAAATGTAAGTGAGAAGTGAATCTGCATTGCCTGAATAATGTATATTTGAACAGTTCAGAGACTATTGTGTAGTGGTTAGACTATTAATTTTGGAGTTAAACTAGAGCATAGTAGCAAGCGATTAGCGCCGTCTAGATACTGACCGCGCCAGAAGCACGCTATCACCCCCATTAGAGTAGGTTATTTGGATACTAGTCGCTTAGTATCCACCCTTTGCGCCCTGAGTGCCGGCAGTAGAGCCGACATCGGAGCAAGCTGCGGGAGCACCTGAGCTCCATATATGAGGATGTGCAAATGTAGGGGACAGGGAGGGGTGGGGACAGTTGGGATAGTTCAGGGGGCGTTGGCCTACAGTCACACACTTCTAGAAGAGGGGGGTGGTGGAAAGGGGAAAAACGCAACAGACCAGTTTAAGGAAAATGGGTGAACTCAAGATAGCAACCTAGAATGTCAGGGGGGTTGAATAGTTACATCAAGAGAAATGGAGTAATGGCATATTTAAAACGCCAACAAATAGATAAAGCCTTACTGCGGGAGACTGTTAACCAAAGACCGACAAGAGACCTTGGCACGAAAATGGGGGGGGGGTGACCTTGGGCTCTACATACTCAGCATATGCCAGAGGGGTGTTAATATGGGTGGTGCCGACGGTCCCGTTTAAAGTGCTACAGACCTATCTAGATGCGGAAGGCAGAATGATTATATTGCGGGGAATGGTGTAAAATAGGGAAATATGCGTTATCAACAGATATGCTCCGAATCATGAGAGCAACATATTTCTGATCCTTGTATGCCAAGATAAGCCCTACAGACATAAGTTGTTAATATGAGGTGGATATTTTAACTGTACGCTGAACCCACTGTTTGACATATCGGATGGGAAATGTGTTCACCCAACCCCTGCAGCGAAGGCCTTGAATGACAATGCATTACTTACCGTAAAAGCATTTCTGATGGTTGTATCTGCTTAGATTCACATGCTGTGCATAGTCCAACATCCAGTGGTCACTGCGGAGTATTGCATTTTGTTTTTCGTAGTCGAAAATGGGACTTCGACAAGGCGTGTCTTTAACACTATCCCTATAGTGACGTGCAGTGTACCCACAACCCCTCACGCGTCGAGGTCCCTCTGTTTGTATTTTTTCTGCCCTGAGGGAGCCTTCTATACGTGAGTGAGTTCAGAAAAGAGAGAGATGTAGAAAGATGTCTATGTTCCTTCCTCCAAGCGGGGAGGAAGGGTGGGCGCATGTGAATCTAAGCAGATACAACCATCAGAAATGCTTTTACGGTAAGTAATGCATTGTCTTCTGATGTTTGTTAATCTGCTTAGAATCACATGCTGTGCATAGACTAGCGAGCAGTACCCGGAGTTGGAGGTGGGTTGTGAGAAGGAACAGTAGAGAAAAGATGTCTTAATACTGCTTGTCCCACCTGGGAATCAGATCTAGAGTGAGCATCTAGACAGTAGTGTTTTGTAAAGGTGTGTACAGAACTCCAGGTTGCTGCTTTGCAAATGGACTCAAGGGGAACGTTTGTAATGAATGCTATGGATGCCCCAGTGCCTTGAGTAGAGTGTGCTCTTGGCTTGAAGGGTAGTTCTCTCTTAGCAAGAGAGAAACAGAGAGTGATGCATTGAACAATCCATCTAGATATAGTGGACTTTGAGACTGCATCTCCTTCTCTTCCTGCTGCCACCGAGACAAAGAACTGATTAGACTTTCTCAGTGGCCTAGTTCTTTCCATATAAAACATGACAGCTCTGCGCACATCGAGTGTATGCAGGCTTTTTTCTCCCAAATTGGAAGGGTTTTGAAAGAACGTTGGTAGTTCTATTGACTGGTCGACATGGAATTTCGATATGAATTTCGGTGCAAACCTTGGGTGTGTGCGTAGAACCACCTTAACTTTGTGAACTGTTACGAAGGGGTCTAGAATAGAAAGAGCCTGTAGTTCACTTACTCTCCTAATGGAGGTGATTGCTATTAGGAAAGCAGTCTTAAGGGTGAGGTCCTTAAGAGTTGCCTTGTGCATGGGTTCAAAGGGTGAGCCCCTGAGCCTAGTAAGTACCACATTAAGGTCCCAGCCGGGAGCTGGGTTTGCTATCGGAGGGTGTATTCTCTTTACCCCCTCCATGAAGGCTTTGATAACTGGGACTTTCCACCATGACACCTTAGGTTGAGAGGTGGTGTATGCAGAAAGTGCCGCTAGATGGACTTTAATAGAATTGAACACTAGACCTGAGTCCAGTAAATGGGTCAGGTAAAGGACAATTTGTGTGGGAGAGCAGTGGACTGGGTTGATGCTCTTACCTCTACACCAGATGACAAATCTCTTCCACTTGCTAGAATAGCAGTGGTGAGTGTTGGGTTTTCTAGCTTCTTTGAGAATGTCCATGCATCTCTGACGGAGTTGTAAATGGCCAAATTCTATGACCTCAGGAGCCAGGCTGCCAAGTTCATGTTCTGTGGGCATGGGTGTAGTGTCTTGCCCTTGTCCTGTGACAGCAAGTTGTACGGGCAGGGCAGTTTCACTGGTGGGGACAGGGACATATCCATCAGGTGCGCAAACCATGGTTGGCGGGCCCACATCGGGGCTATCAGTATCATGGTGACTGGTTCCTGGTGCATCTTGTGCACTATCTTGTTCAGCAGAGGAGTCGGGGGGGGGGGGGGGGGGCCTGACCATGTTATCCAGAGACCGTTCCCCTTGGAGCAGTTCTGTGGGTATCTGGAGACGTAATCTAGGCATTGTGAGTTCTCCAGAGTTGCGAACAGGTCTATTTCTGGGAAGCCCCATTGTGTGAAGACGATGTCTTCGTGTAACCGCCATTCGTACTCTGAGGGCAGAGGGAAGTCTCTGCTGAGTTCATCTGCTAGCAGATTGAGTTCCCCTGGTACATGTTGTGACAATAGGAACATGTGTATGAGAGCCCACTTCTAGATGTTCTGGGACAGCTTGGACAGTCCTGGAGAGTGAGTGCCCCATTGCTTGTTGAGGTAGTACATGGCTGTGGTGCTGTCCGTGAGGACCATCACTGTCTTCCCGTGTAGGTGTGTCTGGAAGGCTTTTAGTGCCTTGAACACCACAAGTAGCTCTAATAAGTTTATGTGCTTGGAAGCTACGCTCGGAGTCCAGACTCCGTGAGCAGTCTGATGGGATAGGTGAGGCCCCCATCCTGTGAGGGATGCGTCTGTGGTTAGAGTGGCTTCCACTGCGGGGGTGGCGAATGGTTTCCCTATTACCAGGTTTTCCTTCGACCACCACCGTAGCGAGAGAACCAAGGCCTGCGAGACCACCACTAGATCGTCCCATTGTCCGCTGGCCTGACACCACTGGCTGTTGAGCCACTCTTGCATTGGGCGCAGGCGCGCGTGAGGTACCAAATAAATACATGACGCCATCATTCCTAGCAAGCGCATTGCTTTGCGTACCGTCACCTCTCGACCGGCCACATATTGAGGGATCTGAAACAGCATATTTTGGACCCTCTCGGAGGGGAAGACGAGGCCGTCCTTCGTTCGAATTAGAGTCCCTAGGAATTGTTTGATTTGGCTGGGGTCTAAGCTGGACTTCTTCTCGTTGATGAAGCCCAGTTGGAACAAAAGGTCTACTGTCTTCTGGGTGTTTGAGAAGCATGTCTCGTAGGACTCCCCTGTTATGAGCCAATCGTCGAGGTAAGGGTATACCGGTATGGACAACCTGCGCAGGTGGGCCACTGCCACTGCCAGTACCAGTACCTTCGTGAATACCCTCGGTGCAGACGCTATGCCGAAGGGTAGCACTCTGAACTGGTAGTGTTTGCCCTCTATCATGAACCTGAGGTATTTTCTGTGCGCTGGCAACATCAAAATATGTAAGTATGCATCTTTCATGTCTAGTGTTGTCATGTAGTCCCCCTGAGATAGCAGGGGAATTACCTCCTGTAATGTTACCATACAAAATTTTTGTGGTTTTACAAATTTGTTCGCTGGGCGCAGATCTAGTACAGGGCGCATGGTTAGGTCCTTTTTGGGTACAAGGAAGTACACTGAATAAATACCTTCCATTACCTGAGATAGGGGCACGACCTCTATTGCTCCTTTCTGTAGTAGCTGTTCTACTTCTTGCAGGAGGATGACGAGGTGTTCTGGTGACAGGCATCGTCCCCTTGGAGGTCTGTAGGTGGGGGAACGATTGAACTCTATACAGTGCCCGTGGGCTACAGTTGACAATACCCACCGGTCTGATGTTATTCCCTCCCATGCTGAAAGGAACGATGGTATCCGGCGCCCAACCGGAGACGCATGGGAGGGGACCCGAACCTTCGGGTCATTTGGTGTTACTTGCCGGGGTGCCTCTGGGGCTGGAGCCCCGGCCTCTGCCCTTGCCACGGCGTTGTCCTCTTTGGTTATACTGGTTACTGGTACCCTGATTAGAGGGCCAGTTGCCCGCAGTGTAATGCTGTTGCTGCTGTTGGCGTTGGCCACGAAAAAAAGCGCTTGTTGCCAAATCCCCGCCTGTTTGGAGGCTTTGAGATTTAGTCTAAGGTCTTTATGGTGTCGAATTCTTTCTTCGCATTTTCCAGTGCATCATCCACTGCCCTTCCAAAGAGATTTGACTCTTCTATTGGCTTATTAATGAGTGACGCCTGCGTTTCTGCCTTGAAACCGGAATTGCGAAGCCAGACGTGACGCTTCAGCAGAATTCCCTGCACCAAAGAACGGCCAGCGGTTTGACGCATCAAGAGTGTTCTTAATGATGCTCTGGTTAACCAGAGCTCCATCTGTAACTGTAGCCAATAAGAATAAGTGAGTTCTTAGAGGTTCAGGGGCTTCTTCGATGTCCTGCTTAAGCTTTCCCCATTGAGCATCAGCATAGCTTGCCAACAATGTATTATTATTGGCAATCCTAATTGAAAACGCTGCCGAGGCGGAAATTCTTTTGCCCAAGGCATAAAACTTTTTCCCTGCTTTATCTGGGGGTGCCTCGCTGGTTGACAGTGGAACCCCAGCCCTCTTCCTTGTGTTAGTGACCACTAACGAGTCCCGGACTGAGTGACCCCTGATATATAATGGGTCTGACAGAGGGTGAGAACAATTTCTCGATTCTTGGGTTGACCCCTCTTACCAGCGCGGGGGTGGACAGCGATGGGGTGAGTCGCCTCTTAACCGAGGCGAGGATAGGAATAGTTTGACTAGTGGGAGGTTTTTCTTTAATCCTTTCGACGAAATCAGTATCTGGGGTGACCTCCCCAGTTTCAACTTCAAAATGCGCTGCTGCCTTCCTCAGTAGCGCATTGAAGGTGGGCTGATCGTCTACTGAGATGGGTTCCTGACCGGTGTGGTCTGAGGAGAAGAAATATCTATAATGTCGGGGGTCTGTAGACCCTGATGGCGACTGGCAGGGCTGTAAGCCACCTTCACCTGGGTCCTCCTCGTAGCCCTCCTCACCTATGTCAGTGTCATCATGAAAACCGTCTCCCTCTTGTTGGTCTTCATTATTCACAAACTCATCCACTTCCTGGAAGTGAGTCCTCTTCAGTGAGGTCGTAAGAGTTCATGTCTTCCTGTAGGGGTGTTAATGAGCTTCGGGTATTTAGCCCATGGCCCCTCCTGGAGGACCTCCCTTGGCCTCTTAGGTGTCCTATTTTCTGGGATGGCCATGAACCTGTCTAGCTTGTCCATACATCACTGGAACCTTTCTACAGTCCAGTAAGGTAGGCCAGAGTGGTCTGGGAGTGAAAAGGGAGTTCCCTCTCCCTGTAGTTGCTTAGTTCTCTCCCATAGCGTCGAAGATGGAGTCCCTTCGCCTTCTGAGAAACCCTCTCGCTGGCTAGGGTCTTCTGTCGACGGTGGGAGCTGTCCCAGCCTACCCTCCGGCGTCCTCAGCGTTTCTTTGGCCTTGTGAGCGGTTTTCAACGTGTCATTCGCCATCCGTCTCTGGCCGTCTTTAGAAGCTATACGCGCGAGGCTTTCGGCGATCAGCTTCTCCGTCGAGGGATCGCCCGCCGTCGCGCTAGACAATGCCGAGTCTTTACTGGCAACGTATGCACTCTTGCGAGGCGTGTCGCCTGAGGATTTGGCGTTAGCGCCCTTATTTAAAGAAAGCCCAGTCGCACAAGCGGTGGTGGGGAGGGCTTGCGACCCTTACGGTCGGCGGAAGACGCTGGTGGACCAGACGCCTCAGTTGACGCTATGGCTGCCTTCGTCTTCGACACATGTGTGCCGTGGGGTATGTGCTTATGTGTTTTTCTGTGTTCGTCCTTGTTGCTGGGGTGTTCATCCCCATAAGCAGGGCTTGAGCCGGGCTTGTCGGGGCCGGGGACGGACGACGAGGAGCGGGAACGCTCCTTCAAGAGGTCTACAACCTCTGTTGCCGAGGCCGTGTAATCACTGTCCTCGTCACATTCGGCGGCAGCTGGCGAGGAGTCAGACCTAGACATCGCATAGGCTGCCCACCTTTTGACCCTCCGGTCCTTTAAAGTTTTGTGTTTAAGTAACTTACAGGCCGCACAGCCGTCCTCTTTGTGATCGAGGGGCAAGCAACGGTTACACCGTTTGTGCTTGTCCTTCCAGGTAAACTTGCCCTTGCAACGCAGGCAAAACCTAAAGGGCGTCCTCTCCATACCTGAGGGCATGAAATGTGATTACGACCTCGAAAGAGAGGGAGGGGAAAGAGAAAGGCATTCTCAGAGTGTTAAAGAAATGACCAACAACCCCACTCTCCCTGCTGTGTTAGGCCGGCAAGGCCCGGCCACGTGTTCGGCAGCGCCGAAGGATCTCCTCCGCTCGTCCCTACGTCGAAGATCTTGCTCGGCGGAGAACAGCTTGGCATCTACGTCGAGGGAGGGATCTATGTGGTAGTTAATAATAAAACGACCAAGGGTCGAGGAAATGATTTCGCAATGTCTCTCGAGGAACTCCGCATAAAGGCGACCAATAACTAGGCGGAAAAAAACAATCTGAGGGACTTCGACGCGTGAGGGGTTGTGGGTACACTGCACGTCACTATAGGGATAGTGTTACAGATGCGCCTTGTCGACGTCCCCTTTTCGACTACGAAAAACAAAATGCAATACTCTGCAGTGACCACTGGATGTCAGACTATGCACAGCATGTGATTCTAAGCAGATTAACAAACATCAGAAACACTGTTACACACCTTCAAGTTGGAAGACGTGTGGAGAACGATGCATCTGCAGGACCGGGTGTACTCTCGCTATAATGCCCCTACAGACCTCTATACAAGATTAGATTATATGATGGTGGGTTGTGAATTGTTAGGGGAGGTTGTAGGTGCGGAATCTAAAGCGAGGGTCCTCTCGGACCATGCTCCTCTAATTGTCACATGGCAAGCTCTCCCCCTGAAGGCCAGTATTCCAACGTGGCGATTCAGAGTTGAGGCACTTAGGGATATGGGGTTTCCGGAACATCTAAGGAAGGAGGTGAAGGAGTATTTCCGACATAATACTGGTAGTGTCAATTCAGCGGGTACAGAGTAGTGTTGAGGGGCGTGGCCATATCACAATCTAAAGGAATGCAAGATGATATTTTACGGTAATTACGAGGAGTGGAAGATAGACTGGAGAATATAGCACAAACCGGAGACAGGTCTCCAGCAGAAGCAAGGAAGTGGCGCAATTACAAGAAACATTGGGGTAGATTGAGCAATTTAAGATACAGGAGGTACATTGACAGACAACATGCACAAGGAGACAAGCCAGGGCGATTGTTAGCCTGGCTCTATAAAAGTGAGAATAAGCGAGAACCCATTAGAGCAGTAGCGAGGAAAAATTGATAACTACATGAGACGCAGGAAGGATTAAACAATTGTTTTTAAGAATATTACAAGCAATTATATGAGGAGACCTCAGGGTGTGATATATAGCAGAGATACAAGAAGCACTGAGATTCCAGCCTAGGCTTAGCACGGAAGACCGAGACCTATTAGAGATTCCGATTACGATACATGAGTTGGAAGACGTGATTAATGAGTTGCCGATGGGCCAAGTCCCAGGGGCAGACGGGCTCCCCAACAAATTTTATCAAGAATATAAGACTGCTATCCTAACAACACTGTTGTAAATGCTCAATGAATTGCTGAAAACTGGCAGATTGCCCGGAACCAAAAGAGTTGAATGTCCCCCCCCCTCTTAAAACCAAATAAGCTAGACAGATTGTGGCTCCTATAGGCCCCTCTCGTTATTGAACCAAGATGGGAAGATACTTACAGCGGTGATGGCACTCAGGCCGCTTATAGCCAAGCTTATACATTCAGACCAGACAGGATACGTCCCACAGAGGAATATTAGTAGTAATTTGTGTAGATTGCATCATGTGATAGACTGCACTCAAGGGGATACGCAACAGTTTGTGGTGGCATCGCTAGATGCAGTCAAGGCGTTTGACTCGGTCCGATGGCCTTGGCTACTGGCAGTACTGGAAGGGTTTGGTATGGGACAGACATTAAATGGGTGAGACTGCTGTACAGTGAACCAGTGGCTGGGGTTCAACGGTAACGACAATTTCAGAACAATGGCAGTTAAGTAAAGGTACAAGACAGGGGTGTCCGTGGTCTCTGATGCTATTTATATTGGTGTTGGAGCCGCTGGCCATCTATTTGCGAGAGGAGTATGGGGAGGCTGGGATAGAGACACCAGGAGGATGACATTTGATATCATTGTACGCAGATGATATTTTACTCTACTTGCAACACCCAGAAACAAATTTGCAATATATTTTAGACGTGGTGGAGCACTAGCAGCCTTATCGGGCATAACGATTATCCCGCAAAAGTCGAGTGTTTCCGTTAGGGGAATAGATTGGGAAGCCGGTGCAAAATCTGGCAATTCATTTGGAACTGGATACGTTTCGCTATTTGGGAGTGAACATTTACCATGATCCTCAGAGCATGCACAGAAACACTGTAAAAGCACTGAACGCGATTGAAAAGTCCATATCCTTTTGGGCAAGGCTATTATCTATGATGGAACGGGCAGCGCTGCTGAAAATGGTGGTACTCCCAAGACTCCTTCACTAATGTTCCGTGTGCAATAATGTTCCGTTTGCAATACCAAGATCGTTTTTTTAATAAGCTGCATAGCATATGTAGGGACTTCTTGTGGGGCAACTCAAGATGTAGGGTGACACTTTGGAAACTCCAGAATGGTTATGACTTTGGGGGGCTAAAGCTACCCAATTTTGAGGTGTATTTTGTTGCTAGCTAGTTGCAATTTGTAGCCAAATGGCTGGCAGATTAACAAACACGAGTCACGACTGTTACCGGAAACAGGTGCATGGTTTTACCTGAAAGGAGTTATATGGATGATGCACTCTCGCACAGTCCGCTTAACCAGCTTGATGAGATTGGGGTGTGTAATGTGGCGTAGAGCCTGTCAATTGATAGAAGTCACACCATATTCCCTGCAGATCCCGCTGGTGGCATTGTAGGGAGTGAGTGACGAATTGAGGTTAAATGCCAGGAAATACTGGGAACCTAATGGAGTAGTGACGGTTGGTGACTTAGTTAAGGAGGGGGAGCCTAAAGAATTTGGGGATTGATGGAGGAAGATGGTGTGCACCCAGGTCAGCACCTCACACTCCCGTCTACTACGGTAATAACAATACAATAGTAATGTCCAGAGTGAGGAAGGAGTTGGAACACACGAAACACCAATGGGAGGCAGATCTGAAGGAACCAATGTCGGACACTATGTGGAATAGAGCTATGGAGGACCACAATGTGTCTAGGAACACTAGGCTCCAGCAGATCCAACTGTACATAACCCACAGAGCGTATTTAAACCCGAACAGAATAGCAAAGTTTGGCCAGGCAGCGATAATTGCCTGAAATGTGGGGAGGTGAATGCGGATTTGATCATATGTTCTGGGCCTGTATAGGAACTGGCAGATTTTGGTAAGAGGTGGCCCAACCAGTGGCGAAAGCAGATATCACCTTAGATACCAGATCCCCCGCCCCCCTGGCATGTTTATTAGGGGGTTTTACAAGACCCAAGAGAGCCAAACATTTGAGTAAACTGGAAGATCTAGCATATATATTAACAAAACATCAGATAGCGATGGGAAGACCTTTGGTATGGATATGGTGGAAGGATCTGCTAAAGTGGGCGAATCTGGAACTATAGCAAGAAGCAGTGGATAGGGCCTTGGACCAGGGAGAGGGAGGGGTGGAAGCTTGGAGACAGTTGATTGAGGATTTGGTTACTTCCACGATAGAAGTTGGAGCATGAGAGCAAAGTCCCATACAGTAAAATACAGACGTAGGAGTGGCTAGGTGAATGAACAATGACGTGGTGGAATTATGTGATGTCATGTAGGTCTGGGTAGGGGTGAGGGGAGTTGGGGCGTATTAGGGGACAAACAGATGACGATGTTAATGTAACATGGCGTATATTGTGACAATGTCTGTAAATTGTTGGTTTATATTGTAAAAATAAAATTTTTTAAAAAACTATATCACCACCGGTTTTCTCAGACACCGCCTAACATTTAATGAGATTGAGCACTTGCCTCTTCGCTATCGTATCAACACTGGCATGCCTTTAAGTATTTCTAGTTCCAGTAAACTAGGGTTTTCATTGATCAGACAATGCTGTACTCTTAGGCCCACAACGCTCTTGTTCTACGTGAGGAAAGAATGATCTATTGAGGTACATGGCATACCTTTACTATATTAGGCATCAGGAGTGCACACTCCCCTCCAATGTTACACGTTTTCTATGTGAGGGAAGCATCTACAGCAGAGAACAATTCCTTATCTGTTCTCTACGTGGATATCTTCTACCTTTGCGTTACCTTGTACTGATCCACTACACCTGCTCTACATGACACTTTGCATTGCTGTTACCCTGATTCATTGCTTGTGATAGGGAAGCCTGAAGGGCTCCTATTCAAGTTGACCTGTTCTGTGTGAGTGAAGTGTTAAACGGCTTATGCTGCGGTTGTAATTATTCTTTGCATGCAGGGAAAGCTCACAGTGTTAGTATGCATCTGTTCCATTTTTTTCTGCTGCACCCTGCTTTATCTTTTAATTGGGAAGAAAACATACTTTTCTGTTATATGCAGCATAATTAATTCCTGCATGATTTCCATACAGTTATCTTTTTGCATGCGTGTGCTGGATGTCACACGAGATTTACTCTTGTGAAGGAAAAACACTTTACTCCCTCGAAATCACATTTACTCAAAGTTTAAAAATAGGGAGTAAAATACTCCCACCTCAAAATATTATCTGGAACACTGACAGTTATCAGAGGTTACAAATCCCATATATGGCTAAGCCACTAGTCATACCACGTATTCAATCAGTTTAATTTATTTGGATGATAGAACCTCAGATTGCCAAAATGCTTTCTATATGCATCTTCCACTTATGGTCAACACTGCAGGCACCAGATGCCTGAAGTTGAAGTAGACAGACATAGCACTTCCCATGTAATTAATTTTTGGCTGATGGAGGCATACACTTTAGTGCTCAACTAAAACCAAATGAATACAGGCATGCTATTTGAGCTACTATGGATAACACCTGCTAGTAAATGCCCCCATTGCTTACCATCAAAGAGTTCTACATTGTTAATGTGCCCGGGGAAGGTGCTGGAGTTCTGATCACCAGAGTCCACATACGTCTTCCATTGCTGGTACCACCGGAAATCCAACAGATACCTGTATGGAGCAAATGGAAAAAAACATGTCAACAGTAGAAGGGCTTATTCTTTCGAGAATGGTGCAGGGAATGACAGCCAATAGAGAAGCTAATAGTCATTAAAATCCCAAAGCATTCCCATTTACCCAATTCAAGTTTAACTGTCTGCAAAGAGCACAGCTGCCAAAATACTCAACTTAGGCCATTGCAAAACAGTGAGGGGCTTTGATGAGGTCTTCATCCTTTCTGCAGGCAAAGGTTGTTGCCCTCAAATTCCCCATTCCATCGCATCCTGCCTATCTATAGAATCTGCTGCAACTTTGGGTTAAATTCATCAGAACGGATGCCATTGCATGTTCCTAGACCAACTCCATCTGGGAAAAGGTCTACATATTATATTGATTTATACCACACACTGCCACCATCCAAGGGCAGTCTCCATGTGGCTTTACAAGAGAGCGGGTCTGGGTGTGTTAGTGGGGACTAGAATGATAGTATCAGAACGAGCAGGAACTGGCATCAGAGTGTTTTTTTTGCTTGTGGGAGTTTTTTCGGGTGGCCCCTGTGTTGTAACCGTATGGGTAGGACTCGGTGCCTCGGTTGTGTGCTAGTGTTGGTGTGTGTCGTGTGATGTTGGGTGGACTGTGCACACTGGTTAGCTGTATCCATAAGGGGTCCAGCGTTGCAGATGACTGCTAGGTGTATGAATGGGTTTATAGTGGTAGGACCGAAAACAAAGCAGACAAAAGTTTCTAATCAAAAGGATGGAAAGTAAAAGTTTCGACATCTGCTAGAAAACATGTAAAAAGTCATTAAGTTGAAAAAAAAAGTATTGAACGTTAAACCACATCGTACTTGAAAACCCAATCGATAAAGGGTTAACAATATATAGGAACGACGAGTAAAGAACCTTGTGTAGACAGCATATACACAGGTGACAGGTGAAAACAAACTGTCAGTGCATGAGAGAAAGGGAATAAGGAAACACCAGCTGACACGAAGATCGTATTACGTGACTGAAATCATCAGGTAAGCAAAACAAATTAAACTAATGAAATAAGAATATAAAACCCATATTAGAGTCACGAAACCAGAAATAACCAGAACTTTCGCTATTTCAGATACATGATGAGTGCCACAATTGAAAATGTTCAATCCCAAATGGGAGGAAATCAACTGGTGTACGGAGGCTAAACATATAATGGCGAAATTACATGTAAAGAATCAATTTATTGGAAATGTACCGAGTACCGCAAATTAAAATGTACAGGAAGAGCCATTCCATAAGGAGAAAATATAAGATGTACAGGACAGCACAAGCATATGCCTGATAATACAGCGATATTGATTAAAGAGACAATAAATGAAATTTAAAAAAATGCGGAAACAAATCGAAATGAGGCAAGTGGCTCAATAGTCAACAGGACATGTGGAAAAATACCGCTGCATGTAGCATTAATAGACGAAAACAGCAAAAAGAAAACCTGCCGATGGCACCACATAACTATACTGACATAAATGTACCAGAGATATTACAAAAAACTGAAAATGGGGAACTGTTTCTGTTTGCGACATTGGAAATTAAAGAGGAAAAAATATTAATTTTTACTGCCATTACCAATTTGGCACATTTAGGAAATTCGACAATATGGCATGGAGATGCAACATTTAAGTCATGTCCGGAACCGTTTGTCCAATTTTATAGCATACATGGTACTATTAGTGGAACAGTAATACCGTTAGTGTATGCGTTAATGCCAGGCAAAACAGAGGAACTATACAGAAGTGTATTTGCGAAAAATAAAAAGCTAGACCAGATAAAATACCAAATACAATAGTAATGGACTTTGAACAGGGTCAATTAAAAGGTTTTAAAACAATATACCCAGAAACACATATACAAGGATATTTTTTTCATTTTGGACAAACCGGTCAAAAATTCAAAAGCTAGGCCTACAATGGAAATAAATTTAAGACAGTGATTTTGAACACCAGATAAAACAAATATTTGCATTAGCAGTTGTACAGGAAGACAAAGTAATTACGTATTATGAAACACTAATTGCCACTACATACTTTACAATAAATGAAGATGAATTAGCAGATGGGTTAGATTACTTGGAAAACACCTGGATAGGGCAATTTACAAGGAAAGGTACAAGGAGGAGAGCCAAATATCCCATTTCGGTATGGAACTGTTACCGAACGGTGAAGGAAAACTGGCCAAGAACAAACAATATTCGAGAGATGGCACAGCAAAATAAACAAGCAATTCAATGTAAATAGCCCAAATTTGTGGCATTTCATAAAACAACTTAAAATGGAGCAAACAGCACGGGAAATTAAAATCGCACCGACTATTTCTCTTGAAAATACTCAAATGGAAAAAATACAGAGACTATGAAGAACGAATAACGAGTGTAGTAAACAATTTCGAAACAATGGAATCAATGAACTATTTAGAAGCGTCATCATATAACTTGAAATGTTAAAAATGAATAAGTAAAAACTCAACAAAAGCACCGATTCTGCAATCTGAAAAATGTTCCAAATGAAAAACTCGGCCAAAGAATCCAAGAAATCCATAAGGAACCAATCCAAGTAATCAGGAATCCATAATCCAAATCAAATATCCATCCAAGAGTAGAAATAAAAACCATTCCAGGAGAGAAAAAAAAAAAAAAAAAAAAGGAAACCCATGCAGAAGTATCCGAGTAGTAATCAGGAATCCATAATACAAGTTAAAAATCCATCCAGGCGTAGAAAAAAATCCATTCCACGATAACAAAACAATCCAAAAAGCCACATCCGAAGAAAAAAAAAACGCTCCAATTGTTTTAAAAAAACGAATCCATAAAAATGTTTAAAAACCAGAGCATTAGCATAGGAACCCGACCGAACAAACAAGAACTCGCAAAATGGCATCCACGCATGAATGCGTAAACACCCGTCAGACTAGAAACAAACGAAAACAAAACTTGAAAACTGATCCAATAACGCCATCTACTGTTCAAAAAGTATAACAGTTAGAAAAAGTTATAAATGGTTATGATGTAAAATATATATTTTTTTAAAAATTGCATTTAAAAATATATGAATATTAACTGTAAAAATAACATACATTTTACAGTTTATATTCATATATACATACTAATTTATTATACAAAGTTACATTAGAAAACATTAAAAATAAATGCATTATTAAAAATACCAATAAGTGTCTGTATTATTAGATATAATGTTTGAAAATGATTCTCACAAATGACCATTCGAAACTAAGGTTATTAGAAACAATGTATCCGCAACTATTGTAGTCAACCCTTTTGTATTCAAACTAATGGCTGGACACCGTATGAATGTCTATTGTGTTGGTGGATTTATGGACTACGTGCCGGGGGGTTCCATCTAGATTTGCTTCCAGAGCCTGAGAGATGGTAGGGTGTGGGCCTTTGATTCTTGGTGTGTTTATATGTGGTGTGGCTAGCCCCTAGTCAAGTGCAGGGGCATTGGTTATGTTGGGGGAGCATGAAGGGGGTGGATGGGTTAGTCGGTTGGTTTTGGTGTAGCCTCTGGTTGGAGTCGTCGGTTGCCGCTTAATGGTATCAACCCACGTTCTTGGTTGTGGTTCACTGGCCCATCCTGCCTCCTCTCTCGGTGAGGGGGCCGACTTCCCTGCGGCTTATGCTGGCAGGTGAACGATTGTACGTAGTGTGTTCCTGGTTACTCGTCCAGATTAGTCTTGGCCGTTGGGTGTGTACCTGCTGTCCGGTCAGTTGCTGAAAGGGTTGGAGTTATAAAGAGAGGGGGAGGTGCTCAGTCGGGCGGTTCTAGTTATGGGTGGGCAGGTAGAGGTGGCCCTAGTTGTGGGTGGGCAGGTTTGGGCGATGCTTGGGGCTTAATGGTTTACCTGTCTTAAGTTTCCTTGGAGCTTAATTGAGCGTGGGTATTATACCTAAATCTGTCCGTTGGGTGGGCGGCCTTCTCTTAGTTGATCCCGCTAGTTGTTGGTCATGGTGTCGGGGTGGGCTGGAGGTGAGGGTGGTGCCATTTTCTGGTCCTCTAAGCTATTGTCGTTATATGTGACAGTGTCCCTTAGTGTATTTCTTTTGCGGTTATTGTCTGGTGAATAACCAGGGTTTGAGGTTTTTCCTGAAGCCAATGTCTTCTGTGGTTTTAATTTCTTTGGACATAGTGTTCCAAAGGTTGGCAATTAGACGCGAGAATGCAGTTCCTCAGAATTTCTATTTTCGTATTGTTTAGTCTCAAATTTGTAGGTTGTGGCCTGATCGTAGGCACCTTCGTGGCTGGTAGCAGTTGATCTGGGCTTGGAGGAATTCAGTTCCATGTATGTTTACTTTTTTTGTGCGATGCAGTGCGCTTTGAATTTTTTTTTTTTTTACTGGTGGCCAGTGTAGGCTTTTCAGGGCTGGTGTCATGTGGTATCTTCCGTTTAATCTTAGTAAAATCATGGCTGCGGTGTTTTGCACCCTTTGTAGTTTCTTGGTGAGTCTCTGTCCGGCATTCCTAGGTAGAGGATGTTTGCGTAGTCAATTCTTCTAAGTATCAGGGATATGTTTGTGAGGGTTCTGTGAGGAAAGGAGCAGTATGGGATTGGTCTTAGGAGGTAGAAGCATTTTCCGGTGATTGTATCGATTTACGGTTCCAGAGATAGTCTGTCATCGAGGAGTATTCCTAGGTTATTTACTAAGTTGGAAGTCTCTGGTTGCGTTCCCATGCCTGCCTGCCAGTCCAGCTGTGGGTTGTATCAATTTCTGTGGGCAAAAGCATTATTTCTGTTTTTGCCAGGTTCAGTTTGCAGTTGTTCGTTGTCAAACAGTTGTAGATGTCTGTGAGGCAGTTGAGGCAGGTATTTGTTTCCTGGGCTGTGGTTGGCTCCACCATCAGTGGTGTGTCATCTGCATAGTTGTAGGCGGTTAGTCCGTGGGTTCAAATGATTTTCATCAGAGAGCACTTGGTAGATGTTAAAAAGCAGGGGATAGAGGCTGGATCCCTGTGGAACTCTGCAGGAGATATTTTTGGTGTTTGCGATGAACTGTGTTAAGTAGGTTCTTTTGGTTCGGTTTGTGAGGAATGAGGTAAGCCACCTTAGTGGCAATTCCTGTGTGCCACATTGTCTTTTTATTAGTGTGGCTTGGCTGACTGTCAAAACCCACAAATATGTCCAATAGTATGAGGGCGGATTGCGCATCATCTACATTTATTTTCAGGTCGTTGCATATCGATAGGTGCACTGATTTTGTTCCCTTCATTGGTCTGAAGCCAACTTGTGACCGGTCGAGCACTCCGTTTGTTTCGACGTATTAGGATCTTGTACACATGGTTTTCCAGTATCATCACTGGGTAGGGCAAGTTGGGTATCAGTCTGTAGTTGCTCAGGTCTTCTGCGCCTTCTGATTTTTAATTTTTACTAATGGTTTGATGTATAGTGATAGGAAGCTGGTCGGTACGATTCCTTTTTCAAGCGATAGGTACATTAGGTTCCGGAAGTGTGTCGCTGGGGTTCTGTTGATCTTAGGTGGTTGGTGATGCTGTGACAAATTGCTTCTGATGGGGTGGCAGATTTCTAGCAGAATGATTTATTTTAAAATTATCTGATTCTAGAGAGGTCTTTGTGGCTTGTTTGCCGATGAAAATCTTGCGACGTAGTAGGTTTTCTTTTTGCTTGGAGTACTGTTGATTTGTATAGTCTTAGCTGTCGTTGACATTCTATTTTGTTCAGTCGTTTGCACTGTTCTCTCCATGTTTCAATTTTGGGTTTCTTTTTTTTTCTTTTTAGTTCTTTCACTTCTGTGAATCATTTTGTGGCCAGTTTTTTGGTGTGGCTTTGAAAGGTTTTACTGGTGCCAGGTGGTCTAGGGCCTCAGTGATGCAGATGTTGAGTGCGTTTTGCACTGCATCTGGGGTTGTTTTGGTGGGTTCTGTGGTACTATGTAGGGTCGAGTCTAGTAGGTTTGTTAAGGCCTCCAGGTCTAGGTTCCTCAAGTTTCTTTTCTTGCTGGCATGGAGTATTTCCTTTCCGGCCAGTAGGAGGGTTTGGAGTGTGATGTAAATGAAATCAGGTAGTGGTAGCTCCATAGCATCAATGTGGGTGACACAGATGTGCATAGTCTATGGAAGATTGTGTCCAGCGTTGTGGGTGGTCCATTAACTATTTGCTTAAGTGCAGTGTTTTCAGGAGTGTGCAGAGAGTTTGCTGTGGTTTTGTTTTCTTTTTTGAACCAGATGTTGTAGTCCCCCAGTACAACCAGGTTGTAGTGGTAGGTTCATAGTATGGTAGCAGAGTCTGCTAGTTCTGTCGTGAAGTTGGGATTGTAGGATGGTGGTCTGTAGACCAGGAGGAACACTGATTGTTTGGTCGTTGAGTTCAATCTTGATTATGGATTCAGCCTTCTACGTTGGCTGAGTGCAGTTGCTCGGATGTTCTTTGTGTAAGATTGCGATTCTGCCCCCTCTTCCGTTTTCTCTGCTGGCATGTATTAATTTGAAATTGTGCTGTGCTGCTTCATTCGCGCTGGCTTTGTTACTGTCAGATAAACAGGTTCCTGTAAGAAAAAGCACGTCCATGCGTCCTTTGCTCAGTAGGTCATGGATTTCTGTTGAGTGTTTTTGACGGGGATCCAACGTTGAGGAGTCTGCAGTGTAGTTTGATTTTCCTTGTGTGTTTGTTCCATTATCAGTTTGGTTCAGTGTGTCGTCGGGTGGGTTTCCGTTGCCGGCGGTCCTCTCCTGGTTGTGCCTGTTGGGAGTTCTTTGGTGGTCGGTCTCTTCGTTTAATAGTCCGATTAGGTTGATTGCAGGGTTGTTTGGTTTCGGTTTGTTACGGCTGGTGGGATGTGTTGGTGCCCGTCCTTTGTTCCAGTCTTTGGTGTTGGATTCAAGTTTGTCCCCGATTCTTGATGAAGCATTGTTCATGGTGATCTCCGGGTTGGGGTGGTTCATTGTCATGCTGCGTTTGGCATCCTGGTGGGATCTGTATTTGTTTCGCTTCTTGCATGCGGGTTTGTTGCTGGTAGTCTGTCTTTATTTACAAAGAGGTAGCCAGCAATGTAGTCTGTCTTTACTCTGTTCTTTGTATGTATCCTCAGGACGTTTGGCCTCTTCTTCACCTAGTTTTTTGGAGTTCTGAGATCTTGCTGCTCGGCACGTTCCTGTGCAGCCGAGGCTTTCTTTTTATTTATGTTGTCCATTCTAGCTTTTGTTTTTCTTGTGACGAGCAATGGTGTTTAAGTTGTGTGTTGGATTACTTTAAGCAGTAGTTCTCTTTGGAGTGGTTTTGTTCCTGGTCCCTGGGGCTAATTTGTGGTTGGATGTTGCTTGTAGTTCATCAGGTTGTGGAACCAGGGGTTGTTAATCCTCATGGTTTGGTCGTTTACCTCTTTTCCTTTGTGGCCGTGTGTGGTTTTGGTGTACTTTTCGGGGAATAGAGTGGTCCTTTGGTTGTTGCTGTAGGGTCAGTCACCTCTGTCCTGCTCCTAGACTTTGGAGTTGGTCAGTCGCCCAGTGCTGTTCCGGCTAACTTTGGGCTGTTGAGAGTTTTGCACTGGTTCAGGTGAGTAACAGTTAAACACCTCCGAGTGGGGCTAACTAGGGCAGTGGGTTTTGGGTTGGCCAAGGGACGTACAGTTTGATGGTTCTGCAGGCAGGATGGGGAACAACTATGTGACTGGCTATTCATTGCAGTGAACGTGACCTTGTGGTTCGAATATAGCAGTGGAGGGACGACTACTAGAAATGGGACAGTGGAAGGATGGCAACCTCTGGGGTGGGACACAGCAATGGAGGGGAACCCCTAGAATTGGAACACAGTGCTGTGGTTGGAGGGCGGCGTTAGGGACACACCAGAGATAGAAGGCGTCGAAATTGGAGATATAACATTTAATGCAGGACACCTAGATTTGGGATGCATAGGAGAAGGGAGAAAACTCTAAACTGGAGACAACAGTAAAATCAACACCTCCTATGAAACAGCTTTGAGCTCAGGAGACGCACTACACATCAAACCTCAACAAACCTTTCCTTAGTTCAATGGTGTACGATTTGACAATCCAGCAGGCTTCAAAGGTGTGAGCAAGGTTCTATATTTTGAAACTTTGGATTTCAGCACATTCCATTGTTAACAATAAAAGCTGCTGAAAACAGTTCAAGGAAAGAAAATAGATTTACCAGAAACGACCAAGCGTGTGGTCTCCAAAAACACCAAGTTAGCAACACAGTTAGTTGAACAGTGAGGGGACTGCTGTGGATAAGGGATGGGAGGGGGCAGTGGCTGCTTTACCAGAGGGAGAGGAGGAATGATGGAGGACTGAAAGAAGGAGTTTGAAAGTTCACATTCAACTATAGCCACCCAAGTATGAATGTGAAAGGCATGCAAAAAGTCGCAACCAAATGGGCATATCTCATGTGGAGCGTTCCAGAGCCAAAGAAACTATAGGGAGCAACAATGGATAAGGAGAAGTGCTCATATGGCTCAACAGTGTAAACTGCCGTAGCAGTCCCAGGTTACAAGGGGAGCACACTGTTCAGTATGTCCCATGCATTGAGGAAGATACATACATTGCAAGATAATACAGGGCCCTCATAATAAGGAGAAAGCCCAATGCACATCTGCAAATGGTCAGGCAAGTTCAACTACTGATTGCAGAGGAATAAAAAAGTGTTATTCATCTTTCGCCATTATCTCAAGCCCAAAGGATTCGGAGAGGTGGAGAGGAGGGTGAGCTACAGAACAGGGATACAGATAGCCTTTTTAGTTATTGCCCTATTCCAGCTGCCCTGGTGAGGCTGCCCAAAGAAAGAAACTAGAAAAAAGGGGCTCTTGTCACAAGGACTTCCACATGGTCGACTATGGGGCTGCATGCCAAGGTCTATGGCACTATGTGGTGCACGGACCTTCCAGGGCCTGGCCCCATCGGCTCAATTCCTCATTGGGTGCAGTCAAACAAAAAATTAGGGTGTGTTGCACTACCTTTTTTTGGGGAACCCATAATGCTTCTTCATGGCCAATCAGTGGTGTTGGTCTGTGGGGCATTGTAAGGCACTCCACTCATCTGGAGGTCCACCAGATGTTGAGGTACAGCCTGTCTTAAATACACAGGAGATGAATCTGTTTATAAGTCAGGTTGGCATCTTGCAATGTTTACCTAGGAGTGTCTACGAGTCTATCACAGGTAACAAAAACGTGTTTATGCAACAACTACTAATAAGAGGATGCATGCATTCACTGCACTTTCAGCAAAGCATTTCCATGCGTTAACAAAGAGCTGCTCACCCCAAGCAAAAATCTGATTCACTGTATTTCTACAACCACACCAGAATGGGAAAATGTTGGCTCAATTTACTGTATTAATACATCAAGAGTAGGAAAGGTCTCCAAAACTCCCACTCCAGAAAATAGATATTAAGCCAGCTCCATCCATTCATGGACATTCTCTATTCAAGCCATTAATCGGGTTACTCACCGTAGTGACCACCTTACTCCTAGTCCATAGTCCCCTTTCCTCCATAGTTATGGGACATCTCTCTGTCCTGTGGGACGGGACCAGAGCACTTTGTAAAAAGCATCCAAAGATTTTGCAAAAATGTGTCCTTCCTCTCTTTCTTGCACATCGCCCATCAGTCCTTTTCTATCGCCAGGTCCAAGACCTATTAGCAATAACAGAGGAACCTTATTAGAGGGGACGGCAGGCAGGCGTATGGAGGAAAGGCGACTATGGACTAGGAGTATGGTGGTCACTACGGTGAGTAACCTGATTATACTCCTACGTCCCGTCCCCTTTCCTCCATACTCATGGGAGATTCCCAAGCACTCCTTACAGGAACTACGGGTGAATGGAAATACTCCATACTGAAAAAGGTTCTTCAGCACACCCTGACCAAACCGAGCATCAGCTCTTGAGCTCATGTCAAGACAATAATGCTTACAAAAAGCAGACGGGAGGCCCAAGTAGCTGCCCTAGCGATGGACTCCCAGGGGACATATTTCTGAAAAGCAACCGCGGCTGCCTTGCCCCGCACCAGGTGAGCATGAATACCCTTAGGAGGCGTCAGCCCTTGGACGGTGAAAGACTCCGTAATGCAGGCAGCGATCCACCGAGAAATAGTCGCATTGGATGCCTGATCACCCTGAGGGTTACCGAAGGTCACAAACAGTTGAGAACTCCTAAGCTCAGAGGTTCTGTCCATATGGAACCTAAGAGCCCTTCTGACATCGAGACAATGGAGAACCCTTTCAGCCTCTGAGGTAGGGTTCGGAAAAAATACCGGCAGGGAGATCGACTGATTCAGATGGAACTCAGATACCACCTTCGGCAGGAAAGCAGGATTTGTCCGTAGGACTGCCTCATCCTTGTGAAAAACCAAAAAGGGGTGCTCCACTGACAAGGCCTGGAGCTCACTCACCCGCCTTGCTGACGTAAAGGCGAACAAAAAGGACACTTTCCAGGATAGGTACTTGAGGTACACTGTGGCCATTGGTTCAAAAGGCTTATGGCACAACGCCGTCAGGACATTTAGATCCCACGACAGGTGCAGACTATGAATTGGAGAATAGAGGGGTGTCAAGCCTGCAAAATGCCTCTTAACCACTGGATTACACAGAGTAAGAGCATTGGTCCGTAGAAAGGCAAGCGGAAACCGCTGAAAGGCAAGTTCTGCATGACAGAACGTGGACACCCAACTCTGCTAAGAAGGATACAAAGGACAGCATCGTGTCAATTGTAGCCCTCCTTGGGTCCAACTTCTTGTTTAAACACCAATGACAGAACCTGAGCCATTTGTTTCTGTACTGGGATCTAGTTGAGGGTTTCCTGGCTGGCTGGATAATACGCATGTTATCCGCAGACAAGTTAAGATATTCTAAAGACTTGAACTCGGGCACCATGCCACCAAGCTGAGCGATTGTGGGGAGGGATGCCACACCTTCTGTTCCCCCTGATGAAGATCGGGGGTCACCGGTAACCTGATCGGCGGATACACCGACAGGTGTTGAAGTTCTGAGAACCAAAACCTGGCCGGCCACCACGGGGCTATGAGTAGAAGGGAACAGTTCACCGAGTTCTTCAACTTGCAAACTGCTCGGTGAACTAGAGGCAGGAAGGCGTAAGCTCTCATGTTGTGCCATGGAATCTCGAGAGCATCCCCCAGAGAGGAGGCTCCCAGCCCCCCCTCTAGGGGCATACTGAGGAAGCTTCTTGTTTACCGCCGTAGCGAAGAGGTCCACTTCCGGTGTGCCCCAACGCTGTAAAATCCACAAGAGGACCTCTGCCTTCAACTCCCACTCATAGTTGACCACTGTCCGCCGGCTGAGAGCATCCGCTGTGACATTCAGCTGGCCCGGGATGTGCACTGCAAGCAGCCAAACACCATGACGTACAGCCCACTCAAATCTGGATGGACAGGTCCACGAGAGGGGGAGAACTGGTTCCCCCTCGTTTGTTGATGTAATACATCGACACCACATTGTCCATGCTATGCGTACCACTTTATTGGCAATGATCGGTCTGAACGCCTTGAGCGCTAGGAAGATCGCCAGAAGCTCCAGATGATTTATGTGGAGTAGCTTGTCCTGAGGCGATCCGAGACCTGAAGAAGATCCAACGTGGTACCCCACCCCAGAAGGGAGGGGTCCATCGTGATCGTCACCGTAGGGGCTGGGTCCTGGAACCCCGCACACACCAACAGGTATCTGAGAGATGACCACCATTCCGGGTCTACTCTCATGGAAGCCAAAATCATTATCGGCTTGGAATCCGGGTCCACAGCCTGACGCCAAGAACTCCGAAGATCCATCTGAGTCCGCTTCATCTTGAGACGAGCAAGAGGAAGAGCCAACACGCACGAGGCCATGAGGCCCAGAAGCCTCTGGAACCACCAGGCCGACATGCTCTCCGACTGCGCAAACATCTGACACGTGGCCAACAGATCCGACATTCTGTCCCCTGTCAGGTACACTCTGCAGTCGATCGTGTTCCAGCGAAAACCCAGGAAAATCAAGTCCTGTAAGACCGTCATAGAAAATTTCCGCCAGTTCACCGACAGCCCAAGATGGAACAGGAGCTGAAGGAGAGACTGAAGATTGCACGTGGCTTTCAACGGGCAAGGACTGCTAAGAGCCAGTCGTCCAAATACGTATACACATGGATACCCTGCAGATGGGGATAGGCCGCAATCACAGACATCTTTGTGAAGACACGCAGCGCAGAGCTGAGGCCAAAGGAAGCACTCGAAACTGGAAGTGCTCCTCTCCCAAAGGGAAAGATATCTCCTGTGTGGATTCCAAATCAGAACATGCATGTACGCATCTTGAAGATCCACCACGCTGATCCAATCACCCATCTGCAAGGAAGACCGTATCTGGCCGGGCGTGATAATCTTGAATTTCTCATGGGGTAGGAAAAGATTATACTGGGAAAGGTCTAGGATGGTGCGCAGGCCAGCCTGGATTGGTTTGAGCACCGTAAACAGCCGGGAGTAGAAGCCCTCCCCTCGCTCCCCGAGGGGAACAGGTTCTACAGCTCTGAGGTCCAGAAGTTTCTGAACCTCGGCTTTCAGGGAGGGCGATACAGACAGCTGAAAAGGAGGGTTGAAGAGTGGGGTAGGGATAAGCGGAAGCACGCCCGAGCGACTGACAAGACCCACCTGTCTTCGGTGATGGTCTTCCAGGCCTCCCAATGAGACGCAATGCGTCCTCCCACCGGGGTCTCGTGCGAGCGCGGAGAAACCTCATTTTGTAGGTTTTTCAGTGGTGTTGCCACCTGAACCTGAGGAGGCGGCTGAGGAGCGGGAGAAAAACAGTCAGTTGTTGCCTCCGGCGGTTATTCCCCAAAGGGGTATCCATTCTGTGAGATTTCCGGTCTAGGAAGCCCCTAAAACCAGAGGAGGGCCAACTTTGCGACAACGACCTCTGGGTTTTAAACAGAGTTTTAACAAGGACCGACAAGGACTTAGCTGTCCGAGTGCTATCCTTCGTCTTGGTCAGCTCTACATCTGTTGTAGAATGAAAGAGCCCCTTACCATCAAACGGAAGGTCCAACACCTTGTCCTGTACTTCGTTTGAAAATTTGGTGGCATGCAGCCACGTCTGTCGTGAGGTACCAACCCCCAGCATAAGACGCCAAGCCGAGGTGTTTACGTGATGAGCCGCAGCCTCCAGGAGATCCTGGGCCAAGACCCTGGCGTCGGATAATCCCGCTTTAAAGTCTTCCAGCTTCTCGACAGGGATGAACTCCTCAAACTCCGACAGACCTTTCCACATCCGCATATTAGCCCCCGCTAACACCAGTTCGGCATTTTCCTGCCGGAGCTGCAAGGCAGAGTTAGTGAAAATCTTCCGCCCAAGGGAGTCATGGAGCTTATCCTCCTTTCCCAGAACCTGAGTAGCTGTCGTAGAAGAGGATGCTGCAGGACTGGACTGTAAAGTGGCCGCAGCCACCACCATGGAGGAGGGGGCCGGGCAAGACAACTGGGCCACCTCTTCCGAAGAATGCAGCCTGTATCGCGCGTCAATTTTTTTATTGACGAAAAGTCCAGAGTGTGGCTTTTCCCAGACCCTGCGGACCTTGGCCAGAACTTCCTTCTGCAAGAACAGGCCGGTACGCTCCAAAGGAGACAGGGTGAACGCCCCCGAAAGCACACCCTCCTGCGGAGCAGGTGCCTCGGGCACCAGAACATCCAAAAAGCACATCATGTCCAGTACCCGGTCATGAAAAGCTCTAATAGAGCGGGGCAGGTCCTCGTTATCCCGATCGCCCTGCGCGTCATCCTGCTAAGCCGTGTCAGGCGCTGCCTTGTCCACAGGGGACAATGGGGGCAAAGGCAGAAGAGTCGGGGAAGGCACCGTAGGCAAGGGAGGCGCCGGCGGAACGGATGGAGCCGGAGGCGCGGGCGGACATATCTCCCTAAAAAGCCCTTTGAAATATTCCCTCATGGGGTCAGTACGCATGAGCGTCTGAAATTTGCCGAAAAAGGTGTCCTCTGGGGACTGTTTTGGAACAAGAAGGGGCCTCTCATGAGGAGGATAATTCCAGGGACGCAACGGGGAAGGGTGCCACACCGGCCCATCCACCGACGTATCCACATAAATCAAAGGTGCCGACCCCGCAGGCAACGAAACATTGTGCGGAAGGAGCATCCGAGTGTTCCAGTCATAAACTGGAACAAAGGGATGCGCACAAGGAACTCTATGTTCACCCACGGAACCAAGCCCTACACCTGAGGCCGATGGCATAGTTGTAGGGGTAGCGCCCAAAATGGCCGCCATGGTCGCGGCGGAAATGGCCACCATTTTGTCATCACCTGAGGGGAACTGCGGCACGTGAGGAAGTGAGGCAGGGGTCCCCGTTGATGGATCAGGGGTCTTAACTTTAGCCTAAACATAAGGAACCTCGGCTGAGCCAGTACTATGTGCTGGAATGTTTCTGCGACATACCAAACGCCAAATTAGCCTTCCCAGGAAGGACCTCGGTACTTCCGGTAAAAGAAGAACTTTCCTTCTTTGCCCCCTCAACAGATCTTTCGTCGCCACAAGAGCAGGAATGGGGAGAAACAACCTTCGCCGATAAGGCCTTGCCAGGCCCCTCAGAAATGTTGGTAACTTTAGCCTCTGTACGAGGGACCTCGGACCCAGGTCCGATAACCTTACTAGTGCAGGCCACAAACATCCGCTCGTGAACACCAAGCCCCGCCGAGGCCTCGGGGCGAACCCTGGTCCTATTTATGAGGGAAGCCGACAGAGGGGCCTCAGAGCAAGCTCTGGTACCACACAACTTAGTAGAACTGGGTCTACAAGCAGCCCCCACAGGAGGGGCCTCGGAAGTGTACTCTGGTATCCACAGGCCCCTTACGGAGACCCTCGGAGAAAACTCCGGTATAATTATTAGGCCCAACGGGCACCTCAGGGCAAACCCCGGTGACAGAGCGATCAACGCCGCTCTCGGCCCGGGAGGAACCCGGAAAAGTGTCTCCCGGCCGGGGTGCTCTGAAAAGTAAAGAACTTATCTGGTGTCTTTTCGTCGATGAACGCTTGAAAATGCGAAGGAGTTCGTCGGAACACCCCCTCCCACCGCTCCAACCGACGCTGAAGAGCCCGGACCGAAAGGGAATCACAGTAGAAACACGAGTCCCAATGGTGCTCCGGACCAAAAACTCTAAACAAAGAGGATGGGGATGGGGATCGCCCTCGTGAAGCGTCGGTGACACGATGAACAATCTGGAAAGTCTAGTTTGAACGACAGACTAGTACACGATCGCTAGCGAGAGCCAGAGAAGAAAAAAGGAAAATCTTCCGCAGATGAAAGTGCGTCCAGTCCCGAACGAGCGGAGAAAAGGACTGATGGGCGATGCGGAGCCAAGGTGGGTGGGGTTACGGCCGCTTGCCGGGCCCCACGCAAGAAAGAGGAAGGAAAAATGTTTGCAAAATTTCTGGATGCTTTTTACTTAGTGCCCCGGTCCCGTCCCACAGGATGGAGAGATGTCCCATAAGTATGGAGGAAAGGGGACGGGACGTAGGAGTATAGCTTGTTACACTGCATTTGTCAGCTCACTCCCTATCAGAGAAGTGCACCTTGACGGTTTGACCATGGCAATCTAGGTGAAATGAACACCATCTTCGTTCCGATCTTTGTTTTGATGTGGCACATTATATTTGTAATTAGTTCAATTTCTAAGCCATGTCATGTTCTTGGATACAAAAACTGAAATACAGGAAGCTTAAGTGGTATGCACCCAAGATGAAACAATTTTGGGGAAGTCCAAATTAAAATACCCATCATTCAAGGTCTGCAGCTTAGCATAGCCCTCTTCTTTTGGCCAGTCTTAATTTAAAAAGCACACTATAGCGGGGTTTCGTTTTTTTAAAGCACTGCCATGCTCATCACAAACAAAACGACAGCAAGGTAACTTCAGTTTCAAAAAAGCACAAATTTTATCACTTGGGATCCAGAATAGGAACTAGTATGTACTCCTATCCAAAGTTAAATACTTATCCACTAGACAATTGAGGGTGCCTGTCATAGTGTGCCATAGCAAAAACAAAGATGATAGCTGGAAGGTTTAGACTGAATCTTAACCACTGGCATTGCTTGGGGCAACCCTCCAGACCATCGTTCTTCGCCTGCCAAGCCATTACAGAAGCGGAAAGACCATATGCAAATCAGGCTTGGCCCCACCCCAAAAGGGGCAGTCCAGTCTGAATTGCTAGGTCACATCTATTCTGCACGAGACCACAAGCATCCCCAAACATGTTACGCCCTTGTTGGGGCTCAGTGAGGAGTAGCTTGGGTCTCTAGGCCCAGCAGGCACGGGACCCACGTCTGGGCATACCTGTCCCACTCGGGGTGACAAAGCAAAAACAAAGAGGTGATAGCTCTACATTGGTGCCATTACAAATCCCCTCTGGGAAACCGAAAGAGCCAGTAAACACCCTTTAAAGAAAAGATCCCAGTATGTACAAACAAGTGACTGGGTCTCTGTACCACAGAAGGTGAAGTTTCACAAATTCATACAATGGATGCTACTTTGCATTCATCAGCAGCTTCGCTGAGGAACATTAATCTGAAAGCTTATGCAAATGCATTGTTTCACTTTTCCCCCTCTACCAAGGGAAAGAAAATAGACAGGTGAAATGTACCGAGCATTGCTGCATTAGCTCTTTCTACACCTGATGCCATAGCCCTTTCCACGCCATCTCCTTCTACACACTAACTCAGAATCAGGTGTTTTACCTTCTTATTCTATAATGCATGTCCCCCACCTTCAACCCCCACCCCCCATCGACCACCAAGCATTTACCAGGCTGGTCTGCCATCTGGGATTTCTTTATTGCATGCATTGTCGGTGTGCATTCGCAGAGCTTGTGTGGCTGTTGGCCCCTGAATCGTGGTACGGTCACAGGCTGCTGCGATCACACGAACACAACCATGTTGAACTTATGAGCTGGTAATCTGGACTTCCTGATTCTCTATTTAATATCCGCATGATAGCAGGCCATGGGCAACTGTCCATGGACAGAGGGAAAGATTTAAAAGGATCAGTAGCAGAAATAGATTTACTGTGACACATTTAGTAATTTAAGTTATTTAAATTTGCAATGTGAGGGCCTGTTTGTTCCAGAAATATTTAACTTCTGTTGAGTTTAGATAGGAATAATTTTGGCATGCTTAACATTTGTAGAGTTTATTTTGTATATGTAGTACCCTTACTCCAGCTAGCATTTTTTTTTTGGTTAACGCCCTCCACCCGCCCCCAAGTATTTAATTACCATGTTTTCTGAATGTCTGGATACATGCATGCCATGACGGGTGACATGTCTGAGGAACATACATGATCCATATCCGCCCAGATGCTTGGAGGTATCTTAATTGTTGCTGTACATTTGCAAATTTATTATCTGAAAAATTCACTAGCCTAGTGAACAAAAGCCGGCTCGCAATCAGATCTTTGCCCAGACATTTACCAAATTATCCTCACCCAAAAAAACACCTACAGAATACTTCTGCAAGCTCTAGCAACAGAAAATGTACCACAAGACTTTCAGTGGCTTGATGTATTTCGATTGAAAGACCCATCAGGAAACATGGAAGACCAAACATCGCGTACCCTGCAAATAGTGGAACTTCTAGTATCAGATTGTTTTCTAGATCAGGTACAAGCCAGCTTCAGACCCATGAGAGGAATAGCAACATTACTATCTACTTTGGATGACCTAAAAACCAATGCAGACTCCAGCAGCCTTCCACCCAGTCCACACTCATCAAAAGACCCTAAGGAATGGGAATCTGCAACACAGCGTTACTATGGTTGAAATCCTTCTGAGCAGAAAGAACAAAATGTGGCTGACCGATTCAACTCAGCACCTTGCACAATAACCTGCAGAGTTCCACAAGGCTCATCACTCACCACTGCTCTTCAACATCTACATGACCACACATGAACCTCGTCAAAAGACATGCCCTCACCTGCTAAAACTACACATACACAAATCTACAAAAATCAACACTACTGGAGAACAAGACCCAACCCTTATCAACTGCCTCACAGAAATAAAAGCATTGGATGAATACCAACTAACTTAAATACAACCCGGACAAACCAGAAATCATGATCACACGCCTAATGACCCACCCATCATATTCCATGACCTACCGAAATGGGAAATCGACCAGAACCTTCCAAAGTGGTTAAAAAACTTCAGAAGGTTAATGGACAACTAATTAACACTCTAATCACAAGTAAACGCAGTACTAAAGCAGTGCTTCTTCCACCTACACACTATCAAGTGAATACTACCTTTCTTCACTTTTCCACATAAAACACTCGCCGTCATCTCCCCCGTCAGGTCAAGAATAGAGGCCAACAGCATCCATCGTGGAATGCCACATTACTGCACCCAAAAACTACAGCAAATACACAACACAGTAGCAAGACTACTCCTCAGACTTACTAAAAGAAATCACATCAGCAATGAGAATCCTACATTGGCTACCAGTCAAAAAAAGATTCTTCAAAACACTCCATAACCCACAGAGCAATCCACAGCCAATGAGTCGAAATCATCCTGGGGAAAATCCATCTACACACCAAACCCCAAGGTGCAGCAACGGCATTCGCCTCAAAACAAAAGGCTCAAAGCGGAAAGTTGGTGGATTAGCATGTTCCTGCAACTTAGCAAAACTTTGATACTCACCCCCGAAGGAAACACGAACAAAAGACGATCTACAATTCCAGAAAATGCTGAAAACATGGCTCTTGAACTCACTGAGCTAACCAGGAAACAGTGAAGGGAAACAGCCAACACAACGGAAACCTGCATACCCCAACAAAATAAAGCACTTTAACACAAACCACTATAGAAGAATATGATCCCTGCCAGACCAAAATAACAATTGCATGGAATGTTTGAGACCACCAACACCATGAACAAACCCTAATAAACATTCAATTCGGATATCCTGCATACTCCCTCTCAAACACCAAGGAGAAAACAGATGTATACACTGATGCAGAAATCTAAAATCACCACCAAATACAGACTCACCAACACCCAATTAAACAACACTATAGAAAACTAAACCAATTACACACATCATCCCACACACTCCTACAAACACCACCTAAGCATCAGCAGTGAAAAACAAACCCAGCACACAATGACACGTGTTTACAAAGTGAAGTTACCAACAGCACATCACAGCCCCAACGCTTTCCCTCTCTATCTCACTAAGCCTCCAAGCCCTCCTTCCCTTTTAGATCTGCCAGAGCACCCAGAGAACATGGAAATGGCATCAACATTACATTGTGCTCTCTTTCCAAGAAGTGTTGCGGGGATTAACATGTTACAACTGCCCCCATCCTAAAACCCTCAGGAAGAAACAAATGTAACCAACACTTCCCCAAGCTTACCAGAGGTTTTCTGTAGGTGGCAACTACCACATAACAGAGGCACACCGAGCAGCAGGCAGCCTCAGAAGAACTATCAGGGGAAGGGGATGAAAGCATATTTACAGCAGAGGCCACCATGAAATCCAATACAGCTGCTGACCCACATATACCTTTAGGCCAGCCCCATTGAGACATGAAAGAATATAACGCACAGTACACAGGTGCAGCCCATTAGCCTGGAGCCTCCTCACCTACCCTCCCCTCCCCCAAAGAGGAGAAACAGTTACCAGATAAAGGGCACACAACCTAAGCCACCTTTGCCAGTCCTTGGAAGAGCTTTGTGGGAGGCAGATTCTGGGAGACCCCAAGCAGGGATGTCCTGCAAGAAGAGAAAGACTGACCTGGGAGAGCTGGCTTGAAAGGAGAAGCATTTGGAAACCGTGTTCATAGAGGTGGAGGGTCCCCAAGAAGAGGGCAATGAAGAAGTGCTACAGTGCGGAAACACAGGTGAGTGATAAGTTGGGAGAGGAATGGAGTATTAGAGGAGTGGTCTATTCGAAAGAAGCATTGGGAGTACCATTTGGGAAGTAGATGGCAACATGAAACAGTTAGGTTTTTGAAAAGCTAGAAGGACAGGAAGTGATTGTGCTGGGAGAGAGAAAGAAGGTTAACGCTTTGGAGAAGGTGGTGAGTGGCACCAGCTGAGAATTAAGAGGAGTGGATTGTGAAGAGTGAGGTTGCACAAGATGAGGCCATTGTTGAAAGGTGACAGAGGAGGCAAGTGTGATGTCAAAGAAGAAACAGAATGAGACCTGGAGCCAGTAAGACCTTCCAGAGGAGCATTGGTAGGAAAGAAAATGAGTGGAGACCATCAAGAAGGAGTGATATCGGTAGAGAAGTGAGGTGGAATCCAGGGACCAAAAGGTGAAGGAGAGAAGAAAGAGGGAGCTGGAAGGAGAGAGTGAAGCGCTAAGAGTGGGATAGCAGGCCCAAGTGGGAGCACCTAGGCGAACAAAGGGCTAGCAGACCAACAAAGCACCTGTCTGCCCAACCGTGGGACAAGGCACATGGTGATCCCAGAGACCTGACAAGAAGAGATGCAAGTCACCCTACAAACGAGTACAGCAGCATAAGGAGAAACTGCTTCCATGAAAGATTTTGTAAGAAACATTTAGTTTGGCCATTAGACAACTACCGCACCTTTGGGGATTTTCTTATGGACTTTTATGTTGGACTACAAATGCCAGGCTGTGCATCAAGGAACCCCTTTGACTCAAGAGGGGACATCCAAAATCTTGAATTTTTTATCAATTCCATTATCCCTTTGCTTTTTGATAGAGACACACACCTTGGGTAATATTGTCCAGCACTTTACTTTTGCCCATTTTTTGAATATAGACACTCATTTCATTTGGCAAACAGCATGACGTTGCATTTTGTTGAGCACTATTGTAAATAAACAAAACGTATTTCAGGAAACACGAGTGACAAGCTGATCGGACCAGGCAGCCTAAACACACCTTCATGGAGCTTTGATGCACCTAGAACATGCCCCTCCTTTCCTCTCCTCTGTTACGCCTCAAGTTGTTTGGGCAGTGTGGCAGAATGGGTGGACATGCGCCCATGGGAATATCGATGGAAAGTGGCAGTGCCTCTAGAGAAAGGGGACTGGATAGAGTGTGGGAATGTGGCTATAAGGTATCAAATGGGTGAGTGCATTTGTGGGGAGGTGGGGGTGGGAGTACAGTGCTATGCTTGTGTGGTTATCTGAAGAAGGTTGAGAGTGGGTAGTTTCCTGTGAAATCAAGAAAATAAATGAATATCTTGTAAGTGGAATGTGTGTTGAAATGTGTATGTGGAAATGTTGGGGGTGTACATGTGCCTGCAAGTGGATGAGATGGTGGGTAATGCTAGGTCTGAGGGATTGTGGGTGGAGCATTGGAATAGGTGCCGTAGGTCGTTAGGTGTATTGAATACAAAGATGTGCTTGTGGGGCTGTTGGAGGATGGGATCATGCATGTGTTGAGGCTAGGACAGGATTATGGGGGAAGAGGACGAGTTGGGTCTGGATTGAATTCTAAGAAGTCTAATTTGCAATTGCTATTTCTGCATGAGACCATTACAGCTATTCCAGTTTGATGGTCCTTGTTGATATTTCACAAGATTAATATTGCCAATTCCCTGAAAATGTATCATAGAAAATCCCCTACCTGCTTACTCCCTTTCCTATCCCATGTCAACATTCTGCGCAATGGCCCTCATTTCCCAATCTTGTCTGATGTTATTTTTGCTCTGTAAAAGGCAGTGATGTAGGTTTTATTTGGCCAGCGCACTTGAGAACAATATGGTTGAAATGCAGAGTGTGGATGCAAATTAAAATAAATCTTACCGGAGAGCAAACTTAAAAGAGCATTCTTAAATAGCCTGAAAACGGGTATGCTCACTTGCTTCATGACGCTATTTTGTTAAGTGGAAAATATTTCACAGTGATCACTGGTTGTTAGGAAATGGACTATGCTGGAAGATTATGTAGGGCTGACAATGCCCTTTTTTTGTGTGGGTTTCGCAAACCCCATCTGAAAGCCTCAATTTTCTTAGGTTAAATAGAATCAGATTCCACTCATTCAACACCCAAACTCAGCCCGCTATGGGATGGAGTAAGCCCTAGGGGGCTTCAATATGACACGATTAAAATTGCTATCAGCACAATCCCATTCATACTTTTTCATGCATCCCTAACCAGGCAACTGAATTGCCCTGGTTAACTATTCAAATCAGTTTGTGTGCAGATCAATCCACAGTCTTAAATAATTAGATGCTTCAATTTTAGCATGCAAGTCTGCCTAGCACGCAGGCGCGAAGTACATTTCTCTTTTTGAGCCACTTTGTTTTTTTTTTTAAACACCGACTGGATTTTCACCACACTGAATGAAAAGCAATACCAGATGAGATACGTTTGATTTACATACATCTAGAAGTTTCTGCTGTACATGGGAAATGCATCTTGGCTCCTTTCCCTCAACCCCACAGTGTCAAAGTTCACTAAACTTGACAAATACATTCCGAGCCAGATCAATATTTTAGTAATACAATACATTTGAGCTCCTCAGACACCAGTGAAGACATTACACTATGGACGACTCCAATACATTCGCCATTTGCACCAGAAGCAGACGGCTCCAAATTGTTGAACACTCTGCTGCCATCAATACCCACTGCCCAACCTCTAAACTTCATATACACTAGCCAGAGGTCAACACTTGAGGCAACCCAGGAAGGGAGGGTACAGGTTTTAGGGTGGGGTGAGAGTTTGGGAATGTTTCAATGTTTAACTGTGGTGCTTGTGTTATGCAGACACACGAGTCAAAACGTAAAAAATAAAACGCTACATAATCTATTGTTATAATTGGATGACAGCAACGCAATACTCAAAACGTCAATAAAATACATTTTTTAAAAACCTCTACTTCACATCCTCTACTGTGACGAGTTAACTGTGTGGGATAATAATTGCCTTATAATTAGAATTGTTATTTTATAACGTGCTTAATACCAGAGACCAGTTTCTAAGCACGAGTCTGGGATTTGAACCTGTATTGCTATTCTTTGTCTTGCTTCCAAGACAAACGTGTTGTCCCTGAACTATCTTCCCCTACCTCCCAGTCTCCCCGTTAACTTCCTTTACGGAAGGAAGGTTTTTCGGGACGATTCTCTCTGGGGCTCACTGACTTCATGTGCCACTGATGCAGTCTTCCCTCTGGTGTTCGTCTCACCATCACCGATGGGTTCCTACCCTGCCGCTTTCTCCAGCTTGGGGGCTGCCGCAAGTCTGACGTCCCATATTGCCACTGCGAGTGAGTTTAAAACTAGCAGGGTTCCGGGTTCTCGTCCTGGTCAGATGTTAAGCAGCAGAGTGTCTCCCCCAGTTTATGTCTGAATACATCTCTTCTCCTGTGATTCTCCCCTAGGGAGGGCATTGCGGAGCAGACTCACCTCCCTAGACTCACAGGAAGGGGCTCCCCTTTTAGACAGAGAAGGGACGAGTTTCCTTGTTTCGTCACAGTAGACAGCCAGAAAAATACCCATGTGCATCAGCAACAAGTATGTTACAGGTTCAAATGTGTATGACCACTAGCATGTTTGTTTACTTAATAGTGTATTCAATGTGAGAATGACAAAGGCAGTGCATGTGTATCTGCCACTGTGTTTGTTGTAGGTGCATGATATTTTGCCCACGTGTATGTGGTCAGGTTGGTTTATCACATCATTATTGTACTTAATATAATTAAGCTAAAAAAGAACAAGTTACTCTCTTACCTGGTAACGTTCTTTCGATGGGATGGTCCGACGACGTATTCCCTATCTATGACAGGTAATGTCCACAGCTGTGCTGCTTCGGAAAATGTTTCGGCGTCTGCGTCAATGCGCCGTCCCGAGGACCTCCTCCGACGGCCGACGTCACCTGATGTGATAAGTAGGACGCCCGTAGCCTCAGTGGTATTTTTTTCCCCCAGAACGTGTGATACCAGTTTTCTGCCAGTCAGACACACAAGACCTTGCGGAACGCTAGCTGCAATCGCATAAGAAATTCTGCAGCGGGCAAGGCAGGGAGGGAGCGATATGGAATACGTCGTCGGACCATCCCATCGAAAGAACGTTACCAGGTAAGAGAGTAACTTGTTCTTCGAGGGGATTGGGTCCTCCGACGTATTCCAGATCTATGACAGACTCCCAAAGCAGTACCAAGCAAGGAGGTGGGAAAAGAATTTAGAACACAAATTTAGCATGCCCAATCAAATTGCGGAATAAAGGACTGCCTTGCCACAGGCCAGATCCTGCCCTCTGATGGAATCGAGTGAGTAGTGATGTAGAAAAGTATGTACCGAAGCCCAGGGGGCTGCATCACAGATGTGACGAATAGGAACACCCCTCTGCAGAGCAGTGGACGCAGCCACTCCCCTGGTAGAATGGGCCCGCAAGCCAGCGGGACCTTACCCGCCAAGCGGTAACACTCGGAGATAGCTAAAATAATCCAACGAGATTATCGTCACAGCTTGTCCCAAACGCTTTCCAGCGTAACCAATGAAAAGTTGATCGTCCACTCTGACCCGGGACATGCGCGAAATATAAAAGCTCAACACTCTCCTAGGATCAAGCCTATGGAGCCTCACCTCTTCCTTACCAGGATGTGGGGGAGGATAGAACGCCGGAAGAGCAACCTTCTGGCCCAAAAGAAATTCCAAAACCACCTTCAGAAGAAAGGACGGACGAACTCGAAGGACAACCCTGTCCTTCTGAAACACAGTGAAGGGTGGCTTAACTGAAAGTGCCTGTAACTCACTCACTCTGCGAGCGGAAGTAACCGCAACCAAAAACACAGTTTTCAGAGTTAGCAGTCTCAAAGGGCAAGAATGCAAAGGCTCAAACGAAGCACCCATAAGAAACAGAACAAGGTTCAAATCCCAACCGTGCACCAGAAAAGGTGACGGAGGGAACACATTAGTGAGCCCTTTCAAATACTGAGAAATTAAAGGAATCTTAAAATAGGAACATTCTTCAGACGAGCGCTTAAATATGGACAGCTTCGCCAGGTAACCTTTAATGGTCCACACTTACAAGCCCCTGTGGGCCAACCAAAGCAAAAAAAGACAGAACCATGGGAATGTCGCACAAAAGGATCCACATTCTTAACTCTGCACCAGTCGCAGAACTTACGGCAACGGTACAGAGACTTTGTTGCCGGCCGCCTGGCCGAGTGTAACACCTCCAACACGTCTTCAGGGAGGTCCCAATCCTTATACCTCAACCTTTCATAAGCCAAGCGTGAAGGTTGAGGGATCTGACCTCTGGATGGAGAACCTGACCCCCCCCTCCCGTGAGAGCAGATCGTCTCGGTAGGGAAGACGACGCGGCAGGCAGATGGACAAGTCGAGAAGGTCCAGGTACCACGTCCTCCGGGCCCACGCCGGAGCAATGAGGATCATCCGGGAACCGAACCTCCGCAGTACTTGTGGGATGACGGGGACTGGAGGAAACGCGTACAGCAGTGGGAATGACCACTCCACCACGAACGCGTATCCTATTGGAGGAAATTCCCGCAAGCCGAACCTTTCGCACTTCCGGTCGACACTGGAGGCGAAGGGATCCACTTGAGGGGTCCCCCAAAGGGCAAAGATCTCCAGCAGAATCTCCTGAGCCAGCTCCCACTCGTGAGAGCTCGTGCTCTGCCTGCTCAGAGCATCCGCTGTCTCGTTGTCGTCTCCGGCCAGATGAACAGCCGAGATCGAAACTTCCTGCTGGATGGCCCAGAACTCGAGCTGCATCGCCTCCCTGCACAGAGGAAGTGACCCTGCCCCCCCCCCTTTTTGTTGAGGTAGTGCATGGCCACCGTGTTGTCCGTTAGAATCAGGACACACTTTCCTCGCACAGTCGGCAGAAAAGCCTTCAGGGCTAGCCCGACGGCCCTCAGCTCCAACAGATTGATATGGAGTCTGGACTCAAACGGAGACCAACGACCGCTGACTGTCAACTCGTTGGCATGAGCTCCCCATCCCGTGAGGGATGAGTCCGTCATGATCGTCACCTCCGGCCGAGGCAGCCAAAATGGGGCCCCCTTCATCAGATTGCCTTCGACGGCCCACCACAGAAGGTCCTGGGCGACCGAGGGAGGCACCTGAACAGAGTCCGACATCCTGCCGGAGGACTGAGACCACTGGAGCTTGAGGGCCCATTGCAAAGATCTCATCCGCAACCTGGCCTCTGGCACCAGAAGAATGCAGGATGCCACGAGGCCGAGCAGTCTCAAGAACTCGGACGCTGGGAGAGTCTGGGCAAGTTGAAACTTGTGCACCATCTGCTGAATGTGAAGAGCCCTCACCTGGGGAGGAAAACACAGCCCTATGGATGTGTCGAGTACTGCTCCGATGTACTGAAGCCGCTGTGTTGGCATCAAATGGGACTTCTTTAAATTGAGGGAGAAGCCCAGCCTGTGAAGGGAGTGGCAGGTGACAGACGGATGATCCAGGACTTGCTCGGGAGAGCTCCCCCTGATCAACCAATCGTCCAGGTAGGGGTAGACGTGAATTCCCCCCTTTCCTGAGATGCGCTGCCACCACCACCATGAGCTTGGTGAAAACCCTCGGAGCGGAGGTCAATCCGAACGGCAGGACCCGAAACTGAAAGTGCGAGTCGCCAACCGCGAACCTCAGGTACTTCTTGTGCTTGGGATGGATCGGCACATGGAAGTAAGCGTCCTTGAGGTCGAGAGACGCCAACCAATCCTGAAGTTGAAGGGCCTGGAGGACTTGAGAGAGAGAGAGAAACCATCTTGAACTTGTCCTTCCTGAGGAGTTTGTTCAAACCGCGCAAGTCCATGATGGGTCTCAATCCCCAGTCTTTCTTCGAAATAAAAAAATAAGGGGAATACCATCCCTTGTTCCTCTCCGCTACAGGCACCAGTTCTATGGCTCCTTTCTGCAGCAGGTCTTGAATTTCCTGGACAAGGAGCGGATCCGGAATCTTCAAAGAGAGGTTCCCAGGTGGATTGTCGTGAGGCCTCTGCCGAAAGGGAAGAGAGTAGCCGTGGGTTATGATCTCCAGAACCCACACATCTGAAGTAATGGCACGCCACTCTACAAGATGCTGCGCCAGCCTTCCCCCCCCCCCCAACCGGCGAACCATGGGCCATGGCCTCATGACTGAGTGGTAGCGGCTGCGGCTTTGCCTGAGGGCAAAGAGGCAACTGCCCGAGCGGCCTTGGCACCTCGAGTACCCCGTTTTCCACCTCTGGCACTCTAACGGTGGCCTCTTTGACTGGCAGCTCCTCTCGCTTTACTGAAGGACGAGTAATAGCGGAAGGAACCACCCCTCCATTGTTGTCCCCTAGGACGAAAAGGCAGAGGCTGTCAAACTGCAGCACCCAACGACTTTGCTGCAGCTTTGGAGGTCTGCAACCTCTCAAGGCTCTCGTCAGCCTTGCTGCCAAAAAGATGTTCACCATCAAAGGGCATGTTGAGGAGCCGGGACTGCACATCAGGAGCGAACCCCAACTTCCGCAACCACGCAAACCTGCGTATTACAGTGCTCGCCCCCATGGACCGGCTGACACAATCTGCCTTGTCCAAACCCAACTGAAGGCCTCACATGGCATCCTTGCCATCCTGAACCATAGCAAGGAAACCATCCCATTCGTCCCCTTCGGGAATATGTTCAGCTGCTAATGCAACACAGTCCCATAGAATGTGTGAAACGAGACAAGGCACATACAGAGTTGGCCGCCTGAAGCGCCATACCCCCTGAAGAAAATACTTTCTTTGCCCAGCCATCAAAACGTTTGTCGTCCCTATCCGGAGGGATGGTAGGATAAGACGCCTGCTTTACCGGGGACGTAGCTGCCTGCACCACCAAACTCTCCGGAGTGGGGTGCCGGGACAAGTAGCAGGGGTCGCTACTAGCTGGACGGTATTTTTGCGACAAAGACTTGCCCACTGCCAGGAGACTCTCCGGAGCAGTCGAAGCCGCCGCCGCCGCCACCCCTCTCTGCAGAGCCATATGTAACTGCAGTACCGGGTCAGTGGGGGACCAAGATCAAGGATGTCCGTGAGAACAAACTCCCCTGGGGCAGCCGACCATCCCAAGTACTCGGTGACCCGAGACATAAGGCGCCAGTACGAAGAATCGGCATGAGTGGCAGGCTCCGGCCTACAAAACTCCACCTCTGGAGAGGTGTCCAGTCCACTGGCATCATGCAGTGACTTCATCAGGTCATCAAATTGGCTATGGCCCGAGAGAAGCTCAAGCACCGTAACCGGAACCAAGCCCTCATCACCCTCTGAAATGTACTCCAGGCGGTGAGAGGAAGACACCTGGGGACCAAAGCTATGCCTGACCTTAGCCAGAGCCTTTCTAGGGTCTACCCCCATGCCACGGGGCCCCTCCAACACCACCGCCTCGAAAGGAGACGAGGGCGCCGAACGAGTCGGCGCCGGCCTCGAGAGAATCGGCGTCGAGAGAATCGGCGTCAACGTCAGCCGCAGCTCCGCCAGCATTGGCGGCGTCGGCACAGGCCTCGAAGCCAGGGCTCTGAGCGTGTCCTTTGACGACCTAGGCGCCGGAAGTGTCGACGACCCCCTCGAAAGCGGAGCCTCGAGAGAGGTCGATGACCTCGGCGCCACAGGCGTCAACGTCTTCCTCGAAGACGGCACAGGATCACATGGTCTCGAGCGAGTCGAGGACCGGGACCTGGAACGGGCATGGCGAGAACGGTTACCCTTGTCCAAGCGGGACCTCTCCCGCGAACCGTGCCGACCACCCAAGCCCGAAGGCGTGCGAGCGTTGTGTCTCTCGACCGATCACGACCGACCCCACTCGGAGGCACGGACGGACCGGTGCCCTGCGATTCAAGAATCGCCAACAACATCTTCCCGAAGGAAGCCCATTCCTCTGGTGTCGCTTGCATGGTGGGATAAGCGACCCGCCGACGGGCGGAGTCCTCGGAAGCGGACGGGGAAGACGACCGATGCCGGCACTTCCGGGAATGCCTTGAAGAGGCAGAGGAGTGGCAAGACAGACTCCTGGAAGGAGACCCACTGGACCTCCAACGATGATGCGGAGAGTCACCTCTCGAATCATCCGTCGAAAGCCCCGCAGACCTTGACTTCCTGGGCTTAGACACCCTACCTACTGACAACTTCTTGCGCTCCCGCAAGGCCTTGGCCGTGAGCGACTGGCATTCGACACAGTCGTCCGTGTCGTGGGCCTCTCCGAGGCACCAGATGCAGGCGTCGTGCGAGTCCGTTACCGACATCTTGGACCCACAGTCCCCGCATTTCTTGAAGCCCGGACGCGGGGTTGAAGACGAGGTAGACATCGTCACGAACAGTTTTTCACAAAAACCGAACAGGTTCAAAGAACCGAGAAGAATACAACAAACTCCAAAGAGTGGAGGCGTACCGAGATTCACGAAGCGAACACGTTCGCAGAAAAAAACTGAACTGAGGCTAAGGGCGTCGTGCGTTCTACTTATCACATCAGGTGACGTCGGCCGTCGGAGGAGGTCCTCGGGGACGGCGCATCGTCGTCATCGACAGGACGCAGACGCCAAAAATCTTTCCGAAGCAGCACAGCTGTGGACATTACCTGTCATAGATATGGAATACGTCGGAGGACCCAATCCCCTCGTAATAAAATTAAAATAAGATATAGAACAAGGTCACCTTGGCAAAACATTTACGGTTGCATGCAGCAGCCTGACTTAAGGATGGTCAGTCACAAAGTAGGAAATGTTTTATTAGTGTTGGGATGGAAATTAGTCTAGCTCACCACCCACACCCCCCTAGGCGCTTCAAGGTGAGGCGAATCCCATATAAAATCGTTTAGCGTGCAAGTGGGGAGATGACAGAGCTATGAAACTTGGCACGGTTATAATATAGCGGGAACGATAGATGCATAGATCCAGTGTGTGCACAGAAAGGAACGGCATTTTGTAGTTATAGTAGATGTAGTTTTGCATGGCCGTGCGGCATAACTTTAGCTCCATGGAAGAACTCTACTAGGCCCAGACAGAATGAGCCTGCAGGGCCAGTTTTCACAGCAGCCTCCCCCTTGTCCCTTCATTGTTGCAATTACTCAGTATCTCTGTATCAGAATGTGTCCTGCAAGGCTGAGAGACAACACCAGGCTCCTCGCAGTTCCCATTCATCACAGCCAAACTGCCAGCAGACCTCTAACCCTACCGAGCCTACCCAGCGTCATGGCCCACACCACTGACCCGATCCCCACACTGCTGCACTCTATGATAGTGAGTTACCTCAGCCCCAATCGTAAACCAAATGGCCATAAAAGATCGAAGCATGCGCAGCTGTTTAATCTCTCCACATAAATGCATACCTTGTAACAAGGCACTAGGGATGGATAAATTGTAGATCAAAACGAGGGTGGAGGCCTTGGGTGCAAGGAGTGCGATATCAACAAAGCACAGAATGTCTTCCTCGCTTCCCCCTGGCACCAGTGCCTGGGCCCCCCAGGTGCATGTAATAGTGATATAGTAGTAGGCTTAGTGTATCATAGCATTTTTGATATTGTAACTTACGAGAGACCCGACCATCGCTCCTTGGAGACTAGCCCAGCTGATCCACGTGGGAACTGATAGACGGCAGAAACGTGAACCAATTGTACGACCGTCGCCTCCACTACACCGTGTACCCTCCTGCCTAACCGGACAAGAAATGGCTAACCAGCCCCCTGGCACCCTCACCTGGGTAGGACCAGCCCACCTCTTTGAAGCTCACGAATTAACTCAATTGGCCTTGAAAAAGACTAAGGTCGAAACGCGCGTCGGCTGTGTGAAGTGCTATTATGTTACAAATGTATTTCATTAGTGCTTACTAAGGAAATAAAACAAATCACGTGTTCAACACAAAACCAACTTGACTCATCCATTACCTGTGAAAGTTGCTAAACTAACAAACCCCGGACCATCTAATCCGACCAGCGCCTACAGGTCCTCAGTCTGTCAAACCCCCCAAATCGTCTTTACAATTAGGAACCCCGGAGTTGGTTCCTTGACAAACCAGGACTCAGGCTGCAGGTCTTACGTAATAATCCAACAAACAAGAAGTGCGCAGGAGAGAGGGAGTTCCGCTTTCCAAAACTCCGTCCATGCACAAATCTGAACCAATTGTAGCTTGGCATCCTCTATGGAGCAGGCCCATGTATATGATCTCGCCAATCAGTGACGCCAGTTTTAACTGTATAGTGATGACGCCAAACAGCCTTTTAAGCTTCTGCCTGTACTGAGTTTAACCAGAACGTTCGAGCAGCAGAGTTCTTTGCTGATACCTTGTGTATTTTGCACAATTAAACTTTGTTATCCTTGCAAGCAATCTCTTGGTCTTTTTCCGTAGAGGGTTGTATTCTTTCTGGCGTGAGCATAAACAGGGACTTGCCATCATTAGTCCAAAGATGTTTGCAGTAGAATTATACCTTGATGTGTATAATAGTGTATAAAGAATTACTAAGTTAAGTTAAACACTTCATTTCAGTATTAAGTCAATAAAATACACCAAAATGTTTAAATATAAAGAAAGCTTAAAATGTCCTCGCTAAACGTTAAAATCTTCAACAATATTCTTAATAAAGCATGCATCTACACAACAAAATTCATAGCGCCTGAGAAATGCCCGATATCATTAAAATGATTTTTCAACCATAGGCGTCTCAGATCCAAGAGTTTTGGGCAAAGAAATAAAAAAGTGAGTCAAGTCCTCCTCAGTCCCGCGACCACATGTTCAAAACCAGGAATTAAATAAACAGTCACTTCATCCGCGTCCTCGGAGGTAAGACATTCAAATGGATCATCGCAATGATGCATCGGTGAGCGGATAACACTCAGAGAAACATTTTTATAGTAGGTCTGGCAGGCCCTCTTCAAACGCCCCAACAAGCTTAACTAATCCATACTATTTATTCCAAGAACAAAGTTTCTCCTTTTAGCTTTCATGGATAATTACTAAAGGAATTTGGGATCCTTTCCATAAATGTTTTGTACGATATGTGAATGTTTTATACAACAAGAATGTTGTCCAAGTAATTATGGTATTAAATAAAAGAACAAGTTACTTTCCAGCTGTAACGTTCGTCCGACTGGATGTTCCTCCCACGTATTCCTCATCTTGTGATAATCGTATCCTGCCAGCTTCGCTGCTTCGGAAATAAAATTTCGGCAGAGGGCGCTGTGCACGAGACCGTGGCATTGAGGTCCCTCGACGGGCTCCGTACTGTGTCGATGTGCCGCGCCCTTTAGCTTCAGTTCTGGTTTTTCGAGGAACACCCATGCGTGCCTTATGACTGATACTCTTTGTGAGCAGAAAGTGTAAGAAACGTAAACTGTACTGCGGGGAAGAATGGGAGGGGCGATGAGGAATACGTGGGAGGAACATCCAGTCGAACGAACGTTACAGTTGGTAAGTAACTTGTTCTTCGAATGGATTGTGTCCTCCCACGTATTCCTCATCTTGTGCTAGACTCCCTTAGCAGTAGTAAATTTGAAGGTGAGAGTACTAGTTATTGTTCTCATGGACGGAATTAAGTACCAAATAAACCCTAATTGGAGGAAGAGGCATCTAAGCAATAATGCTTGATGAAGGTATGCATTGATGCCAATGTTGCAGCTGAACAAATCTGCTGCAGGGACTCCCCTCTTCAAAGCCGCAGAAGTAGCCATCCCCCCTAGTGGAATGGGCTCGTAGCCCATCCAGTGGGTCTTTTCCCGCCAATCTGTAGCACTCAATTATAACCAGAATGATCCAGCAGGATATAGTTTGTTTTGTCACCGCTAATCCCAATTTATGACCTGTATAACCTACAAAAAGTTGGTCGTCTTGATGTAATGTTGACATTCTTGAAATGTAAACACAGAGCCCTTTTGGGATCCAGTCTATGCAATCTCACCTCTTTGCCCAAATGAGGAGGATAGAATGTTGGTAATATGATTTTTTTGTGACAAATGGAAGTCAAAAACTACTTTTGGTAACAAAGATGCCTTTTTCCTTGTAAAAAGTAATATATGGAGGTTTACATGAGAGCCTGTAGTTCACTAACCCTGCGGGCTGATGTTAAGGCTACAAGAAGGACAGTTTTCAATGTTAAAAGCCTCAAGGGACAGGAGTGCAGAGGCTCAAAAGTTATACAAGTTAGAAACTTAAGTACTAGATTTAAATCCCAAGTTGGGACATAAAAAGTTACTGGAGGGTATACGCTGGTAAGCCCTTTCAGGAATTGAACTATCAATGGAATTTTGAAGTAAGATACCTCTTCCGAGGAGCGCTTGAAAAAAATGGAGAGCGCAGCTAGATATCCTTTAATTGTTCCGATCTGGAGCCCCAGATTGGCTAGATGCAATAGGAAAGAGTGCACCATTGGGGTGCCACATTGAATAGGGTCCACATCCTTATCTTTGCACCAGTTACTGAACTTGTTCCAACGACATCGGTACAAAGATTTCGTTGCTGGCCTTCTGGCCGAAAGCAAAATCTCCATTACGTCATCCGGAAGATCCCAACCCTTGTATCTCAACCTCTCAGAAACCATGCGTGAAGGTTGAGCGTCTTGACCTCTGGATGGAGAACCCAACCTTCCTCTTGCCAGAGAAGATCCTCCCTTTGCGGAAGACACATTGGAGGGCAGATGGACATGTCCACAGAAGGTACAGGTACCACGTCCTCCTGGCCCAATCTGGGGCAAATAGGATCATGGTTTTCCTGAACTTTCTCAAGCTCCTGATTGAGGAATCGCGGGGACTGGAGGAAACGCGTACAGAAGTGGAAACTTCCAGTCCACCACAAACCCGTCTCCTAGAGCTCCTCGGAGGAAATTCCCTTGAGCAGTACTGTTCGCACTTCCGTTTTACCGTGGCCGTGAACAGATCCACTTGAGGGGTTACCCAAAGGGCGAAGATCGCCAGAAGGACTTCCTGAGCTAGCTCCCACTCGTGGGAGACTGTGCTCTGCCTGCTCAGAGCATCTGTCGCCGTATTCTGCTCTCCGGCAAGGTGAACTGCCGATAGAGAGATTCCGTCTCATGTTGGCCAGAACCGGAGCAGCATTGCCTCTCTGCACAGTGGTAGTGACCCTACTCCTCTCTTGAGGTAGTACATGGCCACCGTGTGGTCCGTCATTATCAGGACATTCTTTCCCTGTACATAGGGTAGGAAGGCCTTCAACGCTAGTCTGATTGCCCTCAGCTCCAATAGGTTGATGTGTAGTTTGGACTCTGATGGTGACCAACGACCTGATTGTCAGATCATTGGTATGGGCTCCCAACCCCATAAGTGAGGCGTCCGTTACTACTGTTATCTCCGGCCATGGTTGCCAAAAAGCTTCTCCCTTGAGGATGTTGTCGTAAATCCACCATAGTGGATCCTGAGCAACTGCACTCGGGACTTGCAGAAGATCTGACATACTCCCCGAGAACTGGGACCACTGAGTTCTGAGGGCCCATTGAAGGGATCCAATTCTCAATCTGGCCTCTGGCACCAGAAAAATGCAGGATGCCATAAGGCAGAGCAACATCAGAAAATCGAAGGCCGGCAGATGCTGGGCATTCTGGAACTTTGTTACCATCTGCAGAATATGGAGAGCTCTCACCTCGGGAGGCGAGGCTTTGCCCGAGGAAGTATCCAAAACTGCTCTAATAAACTGGAGCTTTTGGGATGGTATCATATGGGACTTCTTGAAATTGAGGGAGAAGCCCAGTTTGGGAAGGAAGTGACAGATGATCGACAGATGTTTGAGCTTGTTCGGGAGAACGTGCTCTGATCAACCAATCATCCAGGTAGGGGTAGACGTGAATCCCCCCCCCTCTCCTGAGACTTGCTGCCACAAGCACCATCAGCTTGGTGAAAAGCCTCGGGGTGGAGGTCAGCCCAAATGGCAGAACTCAAAACCGATGGTGAGAACCGCCAACTGCGAACCTCAGGTACTTTCTGTGCTTGGGATGGATTGGCACATGAAAGTAAGCATCCTGAAGGTCCAATGATACCAACCAGTCTTGGAGTTGGAGAGCCCGAGGTATCTGAGAAAGTGTTACCATCTTGAACTTGTCCTTCCTGAGGAACGTGTTTCAATTTCTTAAGTCCAAGATGGGTCTCAATCCTCCGTCCTTCTTTGGGATGAGAAAGTAAGGGGAGTACCAACCCTTGTTCCTCTCCGCTACAGGTACATGTTCAATTGCACCTTTCTCTAGCAGGGTTAAAATTTCCTGCAACAGGAGCAGGTCTGGAATTTTGACAGAGTTGGTTCCCGGTAGATGGTCCTGAGGCCTTTTTAAGAGAGGAAGGCAGTAACCTAGAGCTACTGTCTCCAGTGCCCAATCATCTGAAGTAATGCCCCGCCATTCTTTCAAATGCTGAGAGATTCTGCCTCCCACCGGAGTTGTGTGTGTTAAGGCCTCAGAGTGATTTGGAGGCGGCTGCAGGAGCGGCTGAGGGCAAAGATGCCGTTCCTGAGGTTGGCTTTGCAGTCTTTCCTGGTCCACTACGAGTGACATTCCTCTTAACTCTTTGAAAGGCCTGTCCTCTTCCTCAACCAAAAGAGGAGTAGTGCCGAAAAGAACAACCCTTTCAGGAAGATTAGCCTGAATAGGGCTTCTGAGGCTGTCGCATGGAGACGCTAAGATTTAGCTGCCGCTTTTGCGGTCTGTAGTCTTTCTAGGCTTTCATCAGCCTTACTACCAAACAGCCTCAAGACATCAAAAGGCATGTTGAGAAGTCTGGCCTGCACATCTGGTGCGAACCCCGACTTCCTCAACCACGCAAATCTGCGTAGCACTCTGCTTGCAGTCATGGATCTGCTGATACTTATAGCAGTATCCAGTCCAGACTGGAGACATTCCCCCATTGCCTCCTTTCCGTCTTTGACAATATTCAGGAAGCATTCCCTTTCCTCGCCTTCCGGAATATGTTCAGCCGCCACCAAAAATAGTCCCACATGGTATAGGTGAACCTGGCCAGGGTACAGGTGACATTAGTTGACTTTAAAGCCATGCTACCCGAAGTAAAAGCTTTACGGGCCCAAGCATCTACCTTCTTATCCTCTCTATCCGTAGGGATAGATGGATATGCAGTCTGTCTTGAGGTTGTTGCAGCTTGAATGACCAGACTTTCTGGAGAGGGATGTCTGCTTAAATACTCAGGATCAGAACTAGAAGTTCTATACTTCTTAGGAAAATACTGTTTACTGTAGAAATTTTGTCAGGAGCTTCCCAGTTCTTTTCTACCGTTCTCTGAAGTGCCCTATGGACCTATGGAAAGGGAGAACTGGATCCTTCTGGGGGCCCCGATCTAGTCCTGTCATCCTGATCAAAAGGTGGGTGAGGCTCTACCCCAACCCATGTATTCCACCACTCTATTCATTAAACTCCTGTACCCTGAATCTGCATGTTCTGCAGGGTCAGGTTTTGCAAACTCTAGCTCAGGTGATGTATCAATGCCACTAGCAGAGTGAAGAGTGTCACACGTCTCATTTTCGATTCTGGATCAATTAATTCTTCTGGGACCCGTCTAGTACCATATTGTACTCCAAAAGGAGAAACCTCATTTTCAGAGCCACTTTCTTCAAGTATAGAAGACAGACTTAAAGTCTAATTTTGCTAAGGGAGTAAATCTCCTGTCTTGTTCATAAGTTTTGGTCGAAGGAACCTTAGATGGTATTGATGGAGTCTTCGAGGACACTGATGATGTCTCCGACAAAGGCGTCTAAGACGTTTTAGGCTTCGATGCCGAAGCAGTCAGTGCCGATGGCGTTGACGAAGTCGCGGATGTTTGACGACTTCTGTTTTTTATACAGTGTCGGGGAAACAGTCAATTCGAGGATTCCTCAACGACTTGGGGTCGACTTGAGTTTTACGATTGTCGCCCATACTACTGGGTAGTACCATAGTAGTTCCTGACCTCCCTGTGTCGTCCAATGGAGCGACCGGGGTCTGGCTCTTCTGAGGCTTCTTTGAGGGGGTCGAGGCCGCATTCTCAAAGACCTCCATCATCTTCCTTCTAAAATCTTCCCATTTTCTTGGGGAAATCAGACAGTCGGGCATCATACCAATTCGGTTGATGTATTGGATGAAGAGTGAGATCTAGGTCTCCTTTTAACTGTTTTTGAAGAGGAAGATGAAGAGCGCCTCGATCTACTATGAGATCGGGATCTCTTAAGAGTGTCTATGACGATCCGATTCTTTAGATTTATGTCTTAGACGAGGCCTTAGAAGCCTCCCGCCCCACCGCCAGTTTACCTTTCCTCTCATGAAGGGCCTTCTCCATCATCGACTGATGGGAGCCACAGTCACCGGTTCGATGGTCACAGTCGATACATTTTTTTAACCCTGTCTGGGGTGTAGAAGGGGTAGATGAAGACATTTTCTGAAGAAAATTTCAAAGCGCGCTGTTCGAGAGCGAAGCAATCGGAAAAGCGGAACTGAAGCTAACGGGCACGGCACGAGCTATTTATACTGATGGTCAACACGGTAGCCCGTCGAGGGACAGACGCCACGGACTCGTGCACAGCACCCTCTGCAGAAAAGAAAAATTCCGAAGCAACGAAGCTGGCAGGATACGGACATCACAAGATGAGGCATACGTAGGAGGACACAATCCATTCGAAATATGTTTTCATTCCTGAAGGAAAACAAATATCAGCACCTTTCTATACAACTAGAGCAGTGAAACGGTTTGTGTCTAAATTGTAGGCTGGACTCAAATCCTAACCTAATTACTTATGAGTGTTATAGTGGGAAACACATTTTGTTTCGCTGTGCCCTACTTGTAAAATATTCCAGTCCATAAAAATGATTTAGTTCATAATGTTCACAATTTAAAAAAAAGTGTTGATCCATACATAATATAGTGACCATTTGTGTACTGTAACTCGCTCATGGAACATCACTTTTTAATATAGGGCAAGCATGCACAAGAGTGTTTCATATGAATGCATCAGGAAGAATACTAGCTATAATCAATTGCCATTTGCACACCTAAAAAGGGAGCACATGAAACGTCACATTAACAAGTAATTTTTTTTTTTAAATGTCTATATTCACATGCTAGCATTTAGCCTATTTCAAGTACTCCCTATTTTGGTAGAATAAGGAGCTCCGGTGTAAACACAGGTTAAGTGGTTGTCCAGGGTTACACAATATGGTCCAAATGGCAACATCAGGATTAAATGTCTGGTCACAAGCGACCATAGTCACCAGCTCACCCAGTAGGTGACAATAAGTAGATGCTATACAAAAAGCAAAAATTTGAAAAAGGCTTGTAGGGCAATCGCTGATCCAGTGCAGAGTTGGGACACCACACCACGATCCCGTTTCTGGTACATTCCTCCCACTTACCTGCCAGGCTTGCCTTCCTGCTGCCTACGTGATGTGCAGTACACTGCAGCACTCTTTGGGTTAAAACAAACACCAAATGATGCACGTAGATGTTCAACAGTTACTCAACAGAATACCTGCGATTTTGGAAATCCCTGGCATTTGATTTGAGAACCTGGCATTTTGAGGTTGTAAGCAGCCAACGGTTGTATTTAACTGGGCATTGGACAGAATAGTCTGTGCCACGAGACTGCAACCATTAGCTCTCTAGAGGTTTTCAACTGCGTCTCCCATAATCCCACAGAACTGTCGATCCTGGTTAGGCAGATTGGCATTGTGGGCCAAAACATCGAGAGACCCAGGTTGCAGATCTCTGCTATAGGAATTGTCAGTGTCTGCCAGTTTATGATAATAGCCGTTAAATAACGTAGGAAAACTGGTATTTTATGACAATACACGGCAAAGGGTATGAGTACTTAACATTCCAAGCCAATAACAGCTTCTAACGGGAGCATCAGGCATTTGATTGAAATGTGTGGCGTGTAGGGGAATTTGGTGAGAATACAGGCATATTATATAATTAACTGGTGCTTCATGGCAATACCTGGGCAAGTGATACAAATGTTGGCATGTAATGTCTTAATGCACTTTGTTGGTAAAAATCTGTCAGGTGGGAAGAGTACATATCAATTGATGGCACTACATGCAATGTGATGCAAGTACCTGAGTTTTGTATTGCATACCTTGCATATGTGAGTACCTGGCATTGGAATGAAACATCTGGAAAAATGTGAATATCTGTCATTTAGAGGGAATACATAAAATGGGTAGTTGGAATACAAACTTAATCCTTGAAGTTGCTTGAGAAACTAGGCAGTAAATGAAAATACCTTAACACATTACACTGGTTCACTGTACGGTTTGTGTTGTCAATGATTCGTTATCACTAGCCATAAGCTTTAGACAAATGCAAATTGTGCGCCCTGCATGCAATGCATGTACTGGTGGACAGAAATGTATCGCTCCGTTTTTTTTACAAGATTGTTTCCCTAAATGATATTTTCAGCTGTAAATATTTAATTCATAATAAAAACAGCTTTAGCACACCCTGAAAATCCAGATCTATGACGCTAAATTCTATTTCCCCCTGAATTGAAAGATATTTTGAATTTAATTGAAGGGGGCGAGATCAGTTTAAAAAGTGGATAGAAAAAAAAAGAATGAGAAACAAACCCCACAATTAGTGGTTCCAAATTTGGCCGAGTTGGACACATTTTTCCCTGCCCTTTTTTTGGATCTAGTCTGGAGCCATGGTCAGCACAGTGTACCCCTGACAAATGAAAGTGTAGGGTAATTACACCTAGAGCAGCACTCGATGGATGGGCGTAAACATTTCCCATAAATATGCATGAGCGACCAACACACAAGCAATACTGAACAAACCAAGGGGGATTGGCGGGGTAAGGGAATCACCTGATGGCATTTTTACACAATTGGTTAACATGGTACATTGTACAAGACTGGTTGTGAGGAGCATTTTCCAGAGCATTATACACAACGTCATGTTGCCTTAGCCTACAATATATGCCAGTTTTCCACCCGTGTCAAATCACATTTTGAACATGGGTGTGCCCATTCAGGTCTATACTGGATGCACAAATATATGCTAATAAACACACAGAACATAACCATGTTTGCTTTGCCCATCATGAGAATGACACTAAGAAACCACGTCAAGGCTGGTTCTGAGAATATGTCTCAGTATTCCCACACAAGAGTATACCATTGTTAGCTTTGATCATATTGCCAGCAAAGAAATGCCACAGGACTAAGAATAGTCCATATTCGGTAAACCAAAGTTGCCACTGTCCATTATGCCAGTAAGAAAATGACATGCAAAAGTTAGGAAACCCATACATGCACCACTGGCACCCCCTGTCTGTCCCAAGTAGTAACTCATTGTTGGCGTTGTCCATAATGCCAGTAAAAAAAGCAAAGCCACTGTAGGTAAACCTCTACATTGTAGTCCGTCTGACCAATGACATCCCACCACAGGAACACTGCTAAATTTCCGCACAAAACCAGTACAAATGACATGCTGACTGTAAGAAAACATGTCCATGTTACCTACATTATTGTAGCCACCAACCCTACCCCATGTTGGGACACTCGTGTTGCCTTTGCCTAGAAAGGACATTATGCCCAATAAAAACACATACAAGGTACCTCTGTACCAGTGTATCTACTTCCCGTAATCGGAGTTCTGTAAGCATACATATTAATTCATACACACAAAAGATGCACACTATATCCCATTCTCTTTCACACACAACAGACAGGAACACCAATAAAACATACACACTAGTACTTTCACATGCACACCCATACAACAAACCATTTACCTTTTACACATGACACTCCCAAACAAACTCTTTCGTGATTGCATACACTATTTTATTCTTACCTGCAATTCCAGTCCAGACTTCACATCAGCCCCACACCAACTTCCACAATTACCCTCAGGCTCCCATGCAACACAAACCAGAAAGCAGGGAAAGCTTTCTGGTTTCTGTACATGCCTAATGTGCAGAGGAGCAAGAGCACCCCTTTTGCACATTTAGTCATGCAGTTCCCCAGCCTGCATCCACAATGGACTATGCAAGGCTGGGGAACCAAACGGCCCTGGCAAGAGAATGATTGTAAGGAACAAGTTACTTACCTGTAACAATTGTTGTCCAGCATAGGTCTGGCATGGATTCACATGCTCATGAATATTCCCAATCAGGATGGAAATCCTTGGTAAAAAGAAAAACTCACTTTCACGTACAAAGTGTATTTCTCCTCTAAACAAATCACTGTCCTCTGGGTCATACAGCCCCCATCCAATGACAGTCCTCTCCCTAAGCCCCTCCTCTGGCAGCCATCTTCAGATTTGGTAAGCACGTTAAGAGGCAGTATGACTAAAAAGAGCCACAGAGGGGACGGAGGGAGGGTTGGCATGTGAATCCATGCCAGACCCATCCTGGAGAACAATAGTTACAGGTAAGTATCTTGTACCTTCTCCAGCATGGGGTCTAGCATGGATTCACATGCTCATGAATAACGAATACACAGCAGTACAACATTACACAACCATGGGAGGCGGCAAGGCTCAACAGAAGCAATCAACGAACAGGTTGTGTAGCACTGCTTGGCCGACTTTGGACTCCTCCCATGAACCCCAGTCGAACTTTGTGAAGGTGTGCGTGGACCTCCACGTAGCAGCCCTGCAGATGTCCAGCAGGGGTACACCAGCCAGGAACGCTGTTGTGGGCTCTGGGAGGGCCGGGCAGCTGATGATGATTTGCCAACCGATGACAGTGCATGATGCAGCTGGAAAGCCACCTTGAGATGGAAGGCCTTTCCATGGATTACATGACCAAAGTTCACGAACAGCTGTGAAGTCTTTCGAAATCTCTGTGCATGGCACATAGAACTTCAGGGTACGAGAAATGTCCAGTGAGTGCAAGGCCCTTTCAGCCGGGGCAGAAGGCTTCAGCAAAAATAAAACTGGTAACGGCAAAGGCTTGTTGAGATGAAATTGCGATGGAACCTACAGCATGAAAGTGGGGTGCGTCCGCAGCACCACCCTCAATTTGTGGAAAGTCAAATGGCTGCTTGCAGGATAGGGCCTGTATCTCACCCACCCTCCTGGCGGAGGTGATGGCCACCAAGAAAGCCGTTTTCCACAAGAGGAACTTGAGGGGCCTGATGCATAGGCTCGAAGGCTCCCCCCGCCCCCCATGAGCCTCGTCAGCATCACATGGAGTTCCCACGCCAGGGCAGGAGCCTTCACTGGCAGGAAAGAGCAAAATTCCTTTATGAGATGATGAGACCAAAGATAAGACCTTCCTGGAGACCTGGTGTAACGGGAGATAGCTGCCAGATGTACCTTGATCGAGGTGTGCACCATTCTGCCTTGGCCAAGGAAAGTAAATATAGAAGAACCAACAGTGCCGTGACCCTCGGGGGTCGGGGGGGGGGTGTCTAATCCTCTGCGACCGGCACCACGTAGTGAAACGCTTCCACTTGGACCATAGTACTTTGAAGTCGACGCTGCCCTGCCCTTGGCGGGGACCTTCATGCAGTCTGCAGGCAACCCATATGCTCCAAACTCTAGGGCTGCAGGAGGCAAGCCCTCAGTTTGAGCGATCCTGGGTCGTGATGCAGGATTGCACCTCCTATGACGAGGAGATGCGGGACCACTGGTAGCTTGATCATAGGCGACACTGACATGCTGAGATGGTCCGGATACCAAATCTGCCTCGGCCACGCCGGGGCAATAAGTATCATCCTGCACCGACACTGAATATTGACGACTTGTAGTAGGAGAGGCAATGGAGGAAATGTGTACAGGAATATCCCTTCCCACAGGAAGGAGAATGGGTCCCCCAGGCTCCTCAGTTGGTGTAATCTGTTGGCAAACTTCTGGCATTTGGAGTTCGCCACCGTTGTCAACAGATCGATGTGGAGTCTTCCCCACATGGCGAAGATGTGGTCCACCTGGTCCTGCCGAAATTCCCACTTGTGGCAGGTGCACAATTCCCTGCTGAGGGAATCCACAATGGCGTTCTTGACTCCTACTAGGTGAAGAGGGACAAGGAACATTTCTTGTCCGATGGGCCAGCGCCACAAGTCCTGCACTTCCCTGGAGAGTGCTTCTCCCATGTTTCCTGATGAAGAACATCATGGTGGTGTTGTCCACGAAGATACTCACCACCTTGCCCTTCAGATATGGGAGGAATGACCTGAGGGCCCCGTAGCGTCAGGATGTTGATATGGAGATCCTTCCCCTCCGGCAGCCACAGGCCTCGGACGTAGGCTCCCTAGCCTTCCAGAGAAGCATCGGAGCAAATGGAGGGTCCTGCCCCCCGCGGGCGATGTTGGAGCTGACGCCCCACCAACTTTGCCCAACGGAACTCGTCGTCCCGAATGATCTTGTCTGCGAAGTTTCCAGACACTTATACCCAACGAGCATCCAGGAACTCCTGAAGAGTTCGCACCTGTAACCTGCAGAGATACTTATTGCCCCGGCGTGGCTGAGGCAGATTTGGTATCCAGACCATCTCAGCCTGTTAGTGTCGCCTCTGATCAAGCTACCAGTGGTCCCGCATCTCCTCGTCATAGGAGGCGCAATCCTGCATCACGACCCAGGATCGCTCAAACTGGATGAGGCAGATGCAGGACGACGACATGCTGAGCAACCACTTGATGGTCCGCACTGTGGCCTGCTTCGACAACAGCCGCTGCACATTCCCCTGAATGGGCGTTACCCTCTCCTCCGAGGGCGATGCTAGGCAGGACACTGTATTGAGCCTGGCCCCCATGAACTGCGCATTCTGCAAAGGTGTCTAGCAGGACTTTGGATAATTGATGGAGAATCCCAGGTCCGTCAAGCTGACCCGGATGAGCCTGTTGTTGAGGTAAGGGTATATGCGAGTCCCCCGGAGACACAGATGGGCCACAACTGGTGCTAGGCACTTCGTTAACACTCTGGGGGCCGACTTCAAGGAAAAGGGTAGCAGCCTTGAACTGGTAATGCCGTCTCTGCACTACAAGCGCAGAAATGTCCAGTCTTTTCTGTGAATGGGGACGTAGAAGTAGGCATCCTCCAGGTACAGCAATGTCAACAAATCCCCTCTTTCCAATTGGCCGAGCACATGCTGCAACGGGTCCATCCGGAATTTGAGACTTGCGGTACTTGTTCAGACGTTGCAGGTCTAGAATGGGACTCCAGCTCCCCTCCCCCCATCTTTCTTACCAAGAAGGATGTGGAATAGATGCCAAAGCCCTGGAGTCGTTGGGGAACCAGCTCCATCGCCCCTTTTCATAGCATGGCCCATACCTCCTCCAAGAGCTGCGGTATGTGCTGCCACCGGAGGGATCCGCGGATACCTGTGCTGAAATTCCAGGGTATGTCCTCGGGCAAGAGCGTCCAGCATCCATCTGTCGGTGGTGATAGTTTCCCACTCGCTAACAAACCTAGTCAGCAGGCCTCCAACCGTGTACACGGGTGGGGGCCCAGACATCTTGGCCGGTTCAGGCTTGTTTCGGCGCTGGTGTCCTGCCCTACTGGCGACGCTGTCGTCCTCTACCGTAGTCGTGGGAACAGCCTCTGTGGGCTTCCTGGATCTAGAAGGCTGACGGTACGAGGAGGAGACATTTTCAAAGACCTGCCCGACTTTCTTCTGGAGGAGCGAAAGGAAGAGCAGTGTTGCTGGAGGGTGCCCAGGGAACGGGTTGTCTCTGTATATCCTTGATGGCCTGTAGGAACTCAAACAACCTTCACAAAAAGGTTATCTCAGTAGAAAGGCAGGTCCAGTACCTTAGTTTGGACCTCGTGGTGTAAATTTGTGGCCTTCAACCAGCCTTCATGACAAAGGCAGACACTGTTTCCCCATCTGCCGGAACCCATGTCAGCAACGTCCAGTGCCACTGTGATGGTGTGATCCAACGCTACCTCTCCCTCCTGGCAGAGCACAATCGCCTTCATCCTCTTCTTCTCCGGAACTACAAAATCGGACTCAGCTAGTATCCTAGGATCGCGAGTGCGTTGGCCCCCTTCATGGTGTACCCCGCAGTGAAAATCACTTTTCTCCCCATGGCGTCCATCTTCTTACTCTCGCTGTCCGGAGGGACTGAAGACAAGGACGGGTTAGATGACCGTATCCTTGCAGCCACTGAATCCGGCAATGGCTGCGACCTCAGGCACTTTGGTGCAGATTCCGGTACCCAATACTTCTTCTCCAGCCTGTCCCGCTGGGCTGGAGCCGTGCAATGATTCAAGAGGGCCAGGCCATCCTCCCACGCGTCGTTCAGGAGGGGACCACCATGACTGTCTTCCTCTTGGCCTCGCGCCTCTGGTACAGGAAACCCTCCTTCCTGGTTTCTTCAGGCATAAACTGGAACAGTTCAGAGGCTCTGGCGATCATGGAATGAACAACCCCACCTCGTCCAATGGGGACGCCGTAGGCTGCGGGTCCCCGCAGCCCACAGAAAATATCGTTGTGGCCTTATCTGTCCCCGTGTCAGGGTCTGCTGGGGAGAGGGTGCCCAACACGGATGTAGAAGTTAAAATCGGGGTGACAGATGGCGATTCCTCTTCGTCTGTGGTTGGTTGGGGGCCTGGGGAACCATTGGACCAGGCCCTTGTGGTATCCTCTTCTAGATCTCCAACACCAGAGTGTGGACAGGATATCCAGAGATGCATCCCTCGGATGAGCTGGAGTGATCGGAACACTAGTCCTCGTGCTGTCGTCGCCCTCCATGTCCTTGTGGCCCGTGCTTAAGGACTCCAGGTCCTTGTCGTGTTCTGTGACACAGCCTTGGGGTGGTCTGGGGCCTCCTTGCCCCCCCCCCTTTCTTTTTTCATCCTGATGGGTTGAAGCCGGGTTCAGATATGGCATTCTCTTCTCTGGCGTGCCAGCAGACTTCACCACAGTCACTGCAGCGACTTCCAGCCTCAGAGGCAGGGAAACTTTCTGCGCTGTGGGGGTTACCTTTATGGGGTCAGCTCCTTTAGCCTAAGTGAGAGCCACCGCCACCAGCTCCTTTGTCGACAAAGACCTCTAAGCCGATTGGACTTTCTTGGCAGTTTGGCCATCTCCTCCTCCGTCCCTGGCTTCTCAGACTTCTCCTGCAGCTGAGTCGGGTTGGAAGATTTCCTTTTGGAGGGGGAGCTCCATCGCTGGCTCGCGATGGAGGCGGATGGTGATGTTGAACGCACCCTGTCCATCGCGAAACACGCTTGCGCGGCGACCCCAATGGAACCAGACTTGCAGTGCTTGCTCTGGTCTTCGGCCCCCACGGATGAGGTGCCCTCAAAGGACTTAGAATCCCGCTCCTCAGACCGGCCGGTACTGAATGAGGCATGACCCTGCTCGGAGCATGGGACAGAGGCCTTGCGGTTCAGCCACACCGCCAGTCCACTGTGTATATCCTTAGTCGTCTACTTGGAGGAAGCACATCTTGCACTCTCCTTCCTTGTGATCCGGGTGAAGACAGGCATTGCAGGTGCTTGTCCTCCACAAACATTCCATAGCCTTCACTTGCTGCAGGTCTTGAAGACAGATCTTCCTTCCTTCTCCTCAGCCATGGTCGGAGGGCACAAAGTAGGACCGATGGCCTTCTGGAAACTTCTACGAAACTTCGACCCTTGAGGGGCGCTGAAATTCACTGACAACAGATCCGTGCCATCGGTAAATGGAGAAAAGAGCACACAGGCTCTTTTGGAACAAAAATAGAACCTTTTCCCACAAAAAAAAAAAAACAGTTGTAGCTCTCAGAGCGAACTCGAGGACTTCCAACACTGAAGCATGCAGTAAAAATGTGAAGATGGCTGCCTGAGGAGGGGCTTAGAGAGAGGACTGTCATTGGATGGGGGCAGTATGACCCAGAGGACAGCCATTGGTTTAGAGGAGAAAAACAGTTTGTAAATGAAAGTGAAACTTTTTTTTTACTGAGGATTCCCAGCCTGACGGGGAATATTCATGAGCATGTGAATCCATGCCAGACCCGAAAAGGGAAATCTCATTTCCCTGCACAAAAATTGCAGCCTAGAAGCATGTCCGAGGCTGCAGCTAACAGATTTGGACACAGTCCGTGCATTCACCGAGCTGCAACAAGGAGCACTGGACGTATTCACTTGGCTCGCTTTGCTCCTCGATAAGGGGTAGTGGGTCAGTGCACCTTTGCCCAACTAGGGACTGGCAGTACCTACAAGCGAGAGGAATCTGCCTCAAATCACTATGTGCAAAATGCAATATTTATCGTTCAACAAATATCTTCGCCTTGACGAAGAAAAATTACAAGGTGGTCCCGTGCCATTGCTTTAAGCTTAATATTCAGGCACACACAAAAGTGTGACTGGAAGCAGGGAATCTCAACCACTGTTTAACAGTTTGTTTTAGGACCGGTCTGTACAAATCAGAAAGGACCACCGTGAATATGGCTTTCAAAAGAGAGTAGCCTCTTGTCAAGACAAAAGGCATAGTAGTTGGGAAAGATTTATATTTTTGCAACTTTCACTCCACCGTAATTTCTATAGGCCCCCCCTTTCCTTTTTGCTTGGTTTTTTAGCCTGTTCTGACTTTTTGAAGTGAAGTAAAGCCTTATGCTTTAAGGCTTTACCTCCCTTTTGCTCATTTGTAATGGGGAAACTGATCAGTCCTTCAGACTATTAGTACTGCAAAACTGTTTCCCTTTTGCATTCTGTGATTTTGTTAACATGGCACAGCACATTTTTGTATCACCCTAGCTTTTTACACCTTGGATTGTTGGTTACTTTTGTATGTGCCTAAAGACAGGTTGGTGTTAGCAGACACGTTGGTGTTAGCAGACACATTTTTAAAATGTTTGCATTATTTAAAAAATGCAAATCCAGTTTTACCGCATACGACTACTAAATGTGGCTAGTGCACTAAAATGGCTGTGCCACGAGGATTTCTGTTGTTCTTTGGCCATATTGTTTGGCATTCTAACTGCCTTGCCAGGCCAGGAAATCCCTTATACAGTCATGCAATTGTATGGCAAAACTGCTGCTTTTGTGTGCTAGTGGCGTCTGGTGGGTGCGTGTGGAGCAAAGGAAAGGGGTCGGACTATATGGTCCACCTGCACATCAGTGAGTCTGGGTTTGGGGCAAGGGGTGAAACCAGTAGTTCACTTGACTGGACAACCCCTGGCTGTTTGAATGGTGCAGCCATTTGTTGGAGCAAATAATCCCTCATAGAAGAAGAGCTGACTGAAGATCCAAAGACGACTACTGAACAGGCCTGGGATACCTTCCTGTATGCAGGAAGGTATGCCAGGCATCTTCAGGAGTTGTCTACGGATCTTCAATCAGCTGTTTTTCTATGAGGGATTTGTGGCCCAAATGCTTACCTGAAGAAATGGCTGCAGGAGTCCTTTTATCCAAAATCCAGACTGAAAGCAAGTCCAAGCCCACCAATGGTAAGGACCTGCACCATTAACACAGCCAGTGAAGCACTTTTGGACTATGATCTCGGAAGACTCGGAGCAGTGCTTCAGCCATTGGACTAATCGGACCAACTAGTCTTGACGACTTCGTGCATCCAGCAGTCTTGAGCCTACGGTAGTGTCCCTGAACCACCCAGTTGACTGACCAACTCTCTCATGGGCTACCTCTCCCAAACAGTCGCCTTACCTCAAAATTACAGCATGCCAGCATAAACGGATCCTGTCCTACTTCTCTTGTTTGTGGCCGCAACTGTAAGGGAGCCGGTCGTCACCTGTGTGCGGAGAGAGTTAATGGTTCTTGCATTTCTTCATCGCCAAAGGTTACATCTTGCAGCTGTACCCAACCGGCAGAATCCTTGCACCTGCAACTCTGGGGAAAAGCATTGCGGCTGCTGTGATTTTTGGGCACTAGGTCCCATTCTTCTTAGGGTTTGGACTGCTTAAGTAATGGAATTAACTTGTGATCTGGTTCCATCGTTGACTGCATTTAATATTACTTACCTGCTTGCTGAATACGTTATCTTAATGCATATATGAATCTATGGTGATGGATATATTTATAACCTAGAAGTATTGTGTGATAATGTTAACCGTTTAATTTCTCGGTGTGTCTAGAAGGCCTAGAATAAATAACTATTTTTAGACTTGCCTATCTAAATTGAATTATTGAGTATTCTATTGTGTGAGCTCATTGAGGGCCCTGACCACACACTCACATTCCTGAAAATAGCCTTGGCTTCTTCTCCATTGCTACCTTGATTGGGTTTTGGCTAACCTCTCAGTTCACCATTCACTATAACTAAGGCGGCCTCCTAAAATCTGCCCACTAGGCCAGTTTATAGAAATCCATCTTAACAGGAGTCCAGGTCTGGATTTCTCCCCGAACCCTTCAAGTGGATAGTCTTTCAACTGTTTCCAATTTCATCCCCACATTGGCAGGATGCAGTACAACCGGGACATGTATTTTAACAGAGTGAGACTTGCCTATTAGAATGTTGTCTGCATTTGAGTATTACGAATGTAGAAACATGTACATCATTTGGTATTATCCACCTTAATATTCCGACTATGCTTACACTGAAAGGGCACCACACCACTGCATCCCTTTTCACGGCTCAATGTTCAACCCTTTTCTCCTCACAGCCTTAAGGGACTCTCCCTATGTTAACAAGTAGCCTTGTAGGGGTCTATGCTTATCTGATCTCCAACCCCACACTCATGGCCTAAGGCACATGACCACTCCACGTGCAGTTTAGATGTTTCTCTTACATTTCACTGCAACCCAATATGGAGGCAAGACATTTTCTGCTCACTGTCCACCGTCCACCATAATCTCCCAGTTTATTTTTAATGTGTGTATGCGAATGAAGTAGGAATTCTGCCATGGATTTTTGCAATGAAAAATCTTTAGTTGAAAAATTGTTAAGGTGAAGCAACCTAATGCAACACAACCCTTGAAATAGTGAAAAAACAAGCCACATTTTATGCCAAAAAACCACCAAAATGAAGCAAGGTTTTGGAAGCTACACCATAAACGAGAGGCCCCCATTGTGCATCCCCTAAGCACACTGATGACATCGCCTAGGACATGTCAGTTGCCATCGGTGATGACATGTGAAATCAGGTAAGACACCAACTATTACCTCAATGACATTACTGGTAAGACCCACCACTGGAAAACATTTCGGACTGTATTTACTAGGAATGCAATATAACTTGTCTTTTATGAGGGTACGAAAACCTTTGTCAAGCATTGTAAATGAAGTTTGGGGGAACTACAGAAAGTTGGTCTTGCTCATAGCAATTTGCAATTTCAATACTGCAGGCCTCTGCAACCTTTGGATCGCCACAGGTTTTACATTACAACTTTCACTAGCCTGACCTAGCATAGGCACAGGATCATGCAAGTCACAGACCAAAACATGTAGCTGAATGCTGGCTTTAAACCCCAGCACTAAAATAGTTACATCTTCGTCTGTCCAGTACATTAGCTACGCTAGCCCTGATAACCATGTTTCCTCACCATGTGTTTAACATAGTTGACCCTTGAAGTCCACCTGCCCCAACCTTAACCATTTGATATGGTCATGGCCTACCTTTTGATATGGTATATTGACAGTAAGTAGTCGGATATAAGATCCTAGAAACAACAAGGCACATTCTTACACAATGAACCGAATACAGGGGCAACACGTGGGGCATTTACCTAAATGTGTCCATGATGTGTGGAACATCTAGTCTGATACCTTTTGGTCGTACTGTGTTTTGGGCAGCTCGATGATCTTTATGGCGGCATTGAATAACATATGGGTGTGCTTTTTAAAAGCGCATCAGCGCAAGACGGTTATTCCTAAAATGATCCGGTACAAGCTGCACTTTACTAGCACTTTTGTATCCTAGAAGATAAACACTAGGCCAGGTAAAATTAATATATTTGTAATTCCATGTTTATTGATTTTAAAATTGTCTGTTAAGATGATTTGTATGAATTAATGTTTTGTTCATGCATAACTATGTAATTGTGTGAAAATGTAATATAACCAACACTAATTTAAAAAAGTAGTCCAATATGGAACAAGTTACTTACCTGTGACTGTTCTCAAGCATGGGTCCGGCATGGATTCACATGCTCATGAATATTCCCCGTTGTCAGGCTGGGAATCCTCGGTAAAGAAAAAAATCAGTTTAGTTACTGAACCGTCTTTCTCCTAATAACCAATCACTGGTCTCTGGGTCATACTGCCCCCAGACAATGACTGCCCTCTAACTAAGCCCCTCCTCTGGCATCCATCTTCAGATTTGGTAGCACGTAAAGTGGCAGTAGGACCAAGAGAAGAGCCGCAGAGGGGTAGGAGGGAAGGTTTGCATGTGAATCCATGCCAGACCCATGCAGGAGAACAACAGTTACAGGTAAGTGACTTGTTCCTTCTCCAGCATGGGGTCTGGCATGCATTCACATGCTCATGAATACAAGAATACATAGCAGTACACACATGCACAACCACGGGAGGTGGCAAGGCTCAACATTAAGCATTTCAACAACTCAACATTAAGCATCTCTTACCTCCACACCAGTCCCACCTTCAGGCGAACAGGTTGCGCAGCACTGCCTGGCCAACTCTGGACTCCTCCCTGGAATCCCGGTCGGCGCAGTAGAATCTCGTGAAGGTGTGTCGACCTCCACGTAGCAGACCTGCGGATGTCCAGCAAGGGGCACACCAGACAGGAACGCAGTGGTAGCAGCGATCGCTCTGGTCGAATGGGCTCTCGGACGGCAGGGCAAGGGTCGGTTTGCCAACCGGTGACAGTGCATAATGCAGCTGGAGAGCCATCTGCAAATAGAAGCCTTCGAGAGGGCCTTCCCTTGATTCACAGGTCCAAAGTTCACAAACAGCTGTAATGTCTTCTGCAGGCTCTTCGTGCAGTCCATGTAGAATATCAGCGCTCTAGCCACATCTAGCGAGTGCAAAGTCCTCTCGGCCAGCGACGAAGGCAACAGGAAGAAAACAGGTAACACCAAGGGCTCGTTGAGATAGAAGTCCGACGGCACCTTGTGCATGAAGGAGGGGTGCGTCCTCAGCACCACCCTCGTCTCGTGGAATGTCAGGTATAGAGGTTTACAGGAAAGGGCCTGGATCTCTCTCACTCGCCGTGCAGAGGTGATGGCCACAAGAAACGCTGTCTTCCACGACAGGAACTTCAACAGTGCCAAACGAATGACGGCCCCATGAGCCAGGTCAGCACCACGTTGAGTTCCCACGCCGGGGCCGGGGCCTTCACCGGTGGGAACGATCTGAACAGTCCTTTTGTGAACTCCTTCACCAGGCGAGATGATCGCCCCGGAGTTCTGGTGTAGCGGGAGATCGCTGCCAGATGGATCTTGATGGAGGCATGAGCCAGCCCCGCCTTGGCCAGCGACAGCAAGTACGGCAGCACTTGAGGGGCCGTAATCAGCAGAGGGTTAATCTTCTGTGCGCAGCACCAGACAGAGAACCTCTTTGCAGTCCGCCGGGATATCGTAGCCAGGCCTGCAGGTTCAGCGACCCTGGGTCGTGGTGGAGGATGGCGCATCTTTCTCTGGCGGGAAGATCTGCGTCTGTCGGCAGTTTGACTGGGGGGTGGAGGGACGCTGACATGTCCAGAAGATCCGGGAACCAAATCTGCCTCGACCACGCCCATCCGACGAGGATCATCTTGCATCAGGACCGTCTGAGTTGACTGATGAGTCGCAGTAGCAAAGGCGGGCACAAAAGCGGGAACGCATACAGGAATAGGCCATCTCAAGGGATTGAGAAGGCATCGCCCATGCTCCCCGGCTGGGGAAACCTGCTGGCGAACCTCCGGCGCTTAACGTTTGTCGCCGTCGTGAGTAGGTCGATCTGGGGATTGCCCCATCGTCGGAATAGGAGATCCACTTGATCCTCCCGCAGCTCCCACTCGTGGCACAAGCGCAGGTCTCTGCTAAGCAAGTCAGCGATGGGGTTCTTTATTCCTGCCAGATGGATAGCTACCAGAAACATCCCTTGGGCGACAGCCCAGTGCCACAGATCTTGCGCTTCCTTGGATAGGGCTGGGGATCTGGTGCCCCCTGCTTCTGGATGTAGAACATCGTGGTGGTGTTGTCGGTGAAGACCCTCACCACCTTGTCCTTGAGGGACGGAAGGAACGAACTAAGGGCCCAGAACATGGCTCAGAGCTCCATTGATGTGTAGTGACCTCTCCACCGGGAGCCAAAGGCCTCTTGCGTGGAGATCTGCGGTGTGTGCTCCACATCCCTCCAGGGAGGCGTGAGTCGTCAATGTCTGATGTGCCGGGGTCTGGAAGTCCATGCCCGCCGCAAGACCCGGTGGTGGGGCACCCGTGCGCATCGCTTGGCGGAAAGTCTTGTTGAGTGGGATCCTGACTTCGAAACGGCCCGCAACTTGTATCCAACAGGCGTCGAGGAACTCTTGCAGTGGTCGCATCCACAGCCTGCACAGGCGCACGAGGTAGATGCACAAGGACATCATGCCGAATAGGGACTTGATGGACCTCACCCTGGCCGCGTCCATGGTCAACAGCCGCTGTACCTTGCCCTTTCCTCCGACGGTGACACCAATCACGGCACTGTGTCGAGTCTGGCTCCCAGGAACAGGGCGATTTGTGACGGTACCAAGTGGGATTTCGCGAAGTTGATTGAGAACCCCAGATCCGTGAGCAGTTGGACGGTCTTTGCTGTGTGATTGACAGCGAGTTCCCTTGACTTTGCTTGGATGAGCCAATCGTCCAGGTAGGGGTAGACGTGGATCCCCTGCAGGTGCAGCCACGCCGCCACTGGTGCCAGGCACTTGGTGAAAACCCTGGGCGCCAACTTCAATCTGAAGGGAAGGTTCTTGAACTGATAGTGACGCCCCTGGACCACGAATCGTAGGAATTTGCGATGTCCCTTTAGAATGGGGATGTGGAAGTAGGCATCCTCCAAGTCCAGCGACGATAGGACATCGCCTTCCTCCAGCTGTCCCAGGACGTGCTAGAGGGTGACCATCTGGAATTTCTGAGACTTGATGTACTTGTTTAGATGACGAAGGTCCAGGATGGGTCGCCAACTGCTGGTCTTCCGGACGAGGAAGTACCGCGAGTACACTCCGGAGCCCTGGAGCCTTTTTGTGGGCGAGTTCTATGGCTCCCTTTCTTAGCATCGCTCGTACCTCCAGAAGTAGTTGTGTGATGTGGTTTTTCCTTCCTGGCCACGGGTGGCATGCGGGGGCACCTTCTCTGAAATTACAGGGCGTGCCCGTGGGCCAGGGCATCCAGCTCCCAACGGTCGATGGAGATGGACTTCCATGTGCTGACGAATTTCGCCAGCCGGCCTCCCACCGGGGTGCTCGGGTGGGGGCCCCACGCCACGGCCAGTTTGACGCGATCCACCTGTCCTGCTGCGTCCACTGTAGGCTTCCTGCGACAAGAAGCGGGCTGCTTGGCGGTACGACGAGGAACCGCCGCCAAATCCTTTGGAGGCAACTTGCTTGCCTCCGGATTTCCGAAAGGACGGCCGTCGTCGTTGAACACCCAGGGCCCGAGTCGTCTCGGTGTCCGCCTTGATGGCCTGCAGTGACTCATCCACTGTCTTGCCGAACAGGTTGTTTCCATCAAAGGGCATGTCCAGAACCCTGGTCTGCATGTCCTGCCGGAGGTCGGTGGCCTTAAGCCAACCACGAAGGCAAACGCTGTTGCCCATCTGACGAAAGCCGGTGTCGGTGATGTCCGTGGCCACCGTAATGGCGTGGTCCGAAGCTACCTCGCCTTCCTGTAGGATCTCTAGGGCCTCAGCCCTCTTGTCGTCCGGGAGGAAGTCCAGCAGGGGAGCGATCTTGAACCACAGCTCCCTGTCGTAGCGTGCCACGATCGCGAGGGCGTTACCCACTTCAATAGTCGTCGCGGACGAGATGACCCGTCCCATGGCATCCAGCTTCTTCACCTCGCCGTCCGGCGGGGATGTTGAAGTTGAAATGGTCGCCCCCGCCGCTTTCTTCTTGGCCACCGCAGGGACGGCTGTGCCCTAAGGCAAATAGGGGCGTAATCCAGGACCCAGTACTTCTTCTCATACCGGTCTCTTAGCAGGAGCCGTGGACGGGTTCTTCAGGAGCACCAGCCCCTCATCCCAGATGTCATCCAGTAATAGGACTGAGAGGGCAGTCTTTCTATTGGCCTCCCGCCGTTGGTAGAGGAACCCTTCCTTCTGTTCTTCGGGGCAGAGCTGGAAGAGCTCAGATGCCCTGGCGATCTTGGCGTGGAAAGAGCCAATCTCGGGGGGCACGCAGAGGTGGTGAAGGGCAGTCCATTCCGTTGTCACCACCATCGTCGTCTGTCCCCGTCGTCGCAGTCTCCGTTCCCGTTTCATCCCTCGGTGGAGGTGAAGGCTGAGAAGGCTGTGAAGCCTGTAGGGGAGGAGGGGAATGGGTTCACCTCTGCTTGCCCGATGGGCTTCCAGACAGTCCAAGCTCTGCTGGATCGTCCGCTGGGGGTAAGGTCAACCTTGTCCCCATCTCCGTACACAAGGCCTGAATAGCCATCAAGATCGCTCCTGAGTTGTCTTGTGGCATATGCACAGGTTGCGATGGGAGCGACATTTGGGGAGTAGGATCCTCCGTCTCCTCCGCGGCCTGTGGCTCCTCGTCGGCACCACAGTCGCTTTCTTCGTCCGCCTCGTCGGGATCCCTCCTGTAGGACTGGACATCCTCGAACTTCTTGTCCAGGATCCTTGCGACCCCAGCCAGCTCATCTTCAGAGGTGGTATCTGTGTCCATAATGTCTACCGTGTCCCCCCCCCCTTTCTCCGCCTGGGGTTTCACGGGGGTCTTAGCGATAGGCTGAAAAGATGATTCCCTCCGTGGTGGCAGGGAAACTCTAGACCCGGAGGTAGTCTCCACTGGGATAGCCCCTGCAGGCTTCACCAGGGCCGCCATGACTCCCTCGATCAAGGCCTTAGCAGGGTGAATCAGAGCCTTTGCGACTTTGGGCGCGCCTGAGGCCTTCACCTTGGGGGGTGGGGGGTGGATCGCTGACGTTGGGATCGACCAGGCCTTCTCAGACTTCCTTTTCCCCCCGAGCCAGAGCGTTGGCTCGTGGTTGATGACATCTGTGACATGGCGCCCTGCCCGGCAGCCAAAGAGCCCACCCATCGCCGCTCCCAGTGCCTGTGGACTCGCAGTGCTTTGCCTTCTGTTGCCCCCCCTGTCGCCAGAGCGCCATGAAAGGTTGGGGAAGACCGCTCAGACTACTACTTCTCACCTGCTGCTGGGCTCTTGCCCTTCAGCCAGTTGGTGAGTCGAGTAAGACGATCTCTCATTGTCCGTTCTGACATATTCTTACAAAACGCACAGTCCTTTTCCACGTGCGATTTGTCGTTGTAAAGGCAGTAGAGGCACCGAGAGTGCTCATCTTGAAGACATTTTGTAATCCGCAACCAGGGCATGCGGGGTGGGCCTCAAAGATCTTCTGGAATCCTCCAAGAAACGAAACTCGACGAACACTCGCCCTTGAGGGGCGTAAGAAAATCCGAAACGGGTCCCCGTTGATCGGAAGTAGAAAACGGTGGAGCTTGAGGCTCGATTGACCAAATAAATGAGTAAACTCTTTGAAAACAAAAAAAAAAAAATAATAAAAATCGCAAAACGCAGTAAAAGCTCGAGAGCTATAGCATGAGGAGTCCCAACACTTGAACGTGCTGTAAAAATCTGAAGATGGCTGCCAGAGGAGGGGCTTAGGTTGGGGCAGTCATTGGCTGGGGGAAGTATGACCCAGAGACCAGTGATTGGTTATTAGGAGAAAGACAGTTCAGACACGAAACTGATTTTTTCTTTACCGAAGATTCCCAGCCTGATGGGGAATATTCATGAGCATGTGAATACATGCCAGCCCCCATGCTGGAGAAATGAAGATACAATGATTTCGGAACCGGTTACATTTCATGTATTTCATATTCTTTGGTCTGGTGAAAAGTTGTACCTGTACTACCCAAAAGTCTTCTTTGCATAGGGCAATGTTTTTAGAACAGACAAAGATAAAGGTACTAGGTAAATGCTCATTCAATACAGGGTAACTCTGGTGTGTAAGACTATCATGGTTGTAAATGGATGGTATTGTTAAAATCAAACTCCACTGAAGCTGTGCACTTAAATCCACCCTTATATGCATGAACACCCTTTTTAAATGTTGCATCTTTATTCTTTAACAGTGATATCATTGATGATCCCTTAAGTGATGTAATTTGTGATGTCATCATTGTGCATTGAGGTCTCATAGATAAGGTGGCATAGCATCAAACACCTGCTTTTGAGGCATTAAATCAGCACTGTAAAGTCACTTATGTTTTTACACTGAATTTCAAGGGGTTTTGTTATGCTATACTTCCTCCACCTATTATTGTACCTTTTGTTCTGATACCATAACCTATGCCATATCATTTATCATCATCAGTTATTTAGCTATGCAACATGGGGTTTATCAAGTATGACATGCATTACTTGCCGTAAAAGCATTTCTGATGGTTGTATCTGCTTAGATTCACATGCTGTGCATATAGTCCGACATCCAGTGGTCACCGCAGAGTATTGCATCTTGTTTTTCGAAAGGTGACGTCGAGACATAGGCGTGTCTAACACTAACCATATAGTGACGTGTAGTGTACCCAAAATCCCTCATGCGTCGAGGTCCCTCTGATTGTATTTCTTCTGTCATGAGGGAGCCTATGACTAATGTGAGTGAGTACAGAAAAGAGAGAAAGTAATAAGATGTCTATGTTCCTTCCATCCGAACGGGGAGGAAGGGTAGGCGCATGTGAATCTAAGCAGATACAACCATCAGAAATGCTTTTATGGTAAGTAATGCATGTCTTCTGATGTTTGTTAATCTGCTTCGTATCACATGCTGTGCATAGACTAGCGAGCAGTACCCGGAGTTGGGTTGTGAGAAGGAACACTAGAGAAAAGGTGTTTTAGTACTGCTTGTCCCACCTGAGAATCCAATCTAGAATGAGCATCTAGACAATTGTGTTTTGTGTGTACAGAACTCCAGGTTGCCGCTTTGCAAATGGACTCAAGGGGAACCTTTGCAATGAAAGCTACGGATGCCCCAAACCCCCTAGTCGAGTGTGCTCTAGGCTTGAAGGGCAGTTCTCTCTTAGCAAGAGAGAAACAGAGTGATGCATTGGACAATCCATATAGAGATCATGGATTTGGAAACTGCATCTCCTCTTCCTGCCGCCACTGAGACAAAGAACTGATTAGTCTTTCTTAGTGGAAGAGTTCTTTCCATATGAAACATGACCGCCCTGCATACATCGAGTGCGTGCAGGCTCTTCCCTCTCAAGTTTGAAGGGTTTTGAAAGAATGTTGGTAGTTCTATAGATTGGTTGACATGAAACTTTGAAATTAATTTTGGTGCAAACCTCGGGTGTGTGCGTAGAACCAACTTATCTTTTTGAACTGTTACAAAGGGGTGTAAGATCGAGAGCGCTTGTAGTTCACTCACTCTCCTGATGGAGGTGAGGGCTATTAAGAAAGCAGTCTTAAGAGTGAGATCTTTAAGGCTTGCTATATGCATGGGCTTGAAGAGGGGGTGGGGGGGGCATTAGCCTGGTTAACACGATGTTCAGGTCCCATCTGGGAGCAGGGTTAGATATAGGAGGGTGAATCCTTTTCACTCCCTCCATAAACGCATTAAAATCTGGAACTTTCCACCATGACACCTTATGTTGTGACGTAGTGTAGGCGGAGAGTGCGGCGAGGTGAACTTTAATGGAATTAAAGACTAGACCTGAGTCCAGTAAGTGAATCAGGTATAAGACAATGAGTGGGAGAGCAGTCAACAGTGTTGATGCTCTTTGAGTTACACCAGATGACAAACCGTTTCCACTTACTGGAGTAGCAGTAACGAGTGTTCGGTTCCTGAGCCTCCCTGAGAATGTCCATGCATCTCTGAGGGAGCTGTAAATGTCCAAATTCTATGACCTCAGGAGGCAGGCTGCCAAGTTCAGGGTCTGCAGGCATGGGTGCAGCGTCAGGCCCCTGTCCTGCGACATGTTGTATGGGCATGGTAGTTTCACCGGAGGAGATAGTGACATCTCCATCAGATGAGCGAACAAGGGTTGGCGGGCCCACATGGGGGCCACCAGTATCATTGTAACTGGTTCCTGGTGCATCTTGTGCACTGAAAATCGTAGACAAATTTCCCTGACCAGGTTATCCAGAGTCCGTTTCCCTTGGAGCGGTTCTGGGGGTACCTGGAGGCATAATCTTGGCATTGGGCGTTCTCCAGAGTTGCGAACAAGTCGATCTCTGGAAAGCCCCATTCTGCAAAAACGTTGGAGACTATGTCTCCGTGTAAGCGCCATTCGTACTCTGCGGGTAGAGGGAAGTCTCTGCTGAGTCAGTCTGCCAGAAGATTGAGTTCCCCTGGTACATGTTGTGCTAACAGGAACATGTGTTTGAGAGCCCACTTCCAGATGTTCTGGGACAGCTTGGACAGTCCTGGAGAGTGAGTACCCCCTGCTTGGTCAGGTAGTACATGGGCGTGGTGCTGTCCATGAGGATCAGCACTGTCTTTCCTTGCAGATGTGTCTGGAAGGCCTTTAGTGCTTTGAAGACCGCCAACAATTCCAGTAGGTTTATATGGTTGGACGCCACACTTGACATCCAAACTCCGTGCGCAGTCTGATGGGACAGGTGAGGGCCCCCCCCCCCGCCCCCATCCTGTGAGGGATGCGTCTGTGGTTAGAGTGGCTTCCACTGCGGGGGTGGTGAAGGACTTCCCCTTCACGAGGTTCTCCCTCGACCACCACCGCAGCGAGAGAACCAGGGCTTGCGAGACTACTAGATCGTCCCATTGTCTGCTGGCCTGACACCACTGGCTGATGAGCCACTCCTGCATTGGGCACATGCGCAGGAGAGGAACCAAGTAAATACATGACGCCATCATTCCTAGCAACCGCATGGCTTTGCATACCGTCACCTCGAACTGGCTACATATTGAGGGATCTGAAACAACATGTTTTGGACCCTCTCGTTGGAGGGGATGACGAGGCCGTCCCTTGTTCAAATTAGAGCCCCTAGGAATTGTTTGATTTTGCTGGAGTCTAGACTGGACGACTTCTCGTTGATGGAGAAGCCCAGGTGGAACAGGAGGTCTATAGCCTTTTGGGTATTTGAGAGGCATGTTTCGTAAGAATCCCCTGTTATGAGACAGTCGTCGATGTAAGGATAAATTGGAATGGACAACCTGCGCAGATGTGCCGCTACCACTGCCAGTACACCTTCGTGAATACCCTTGGTGCTGAGGCTATGCCGAAGGGTAGCACTTTGAACCGATAGTGTTTGCCTTCTATCATGAACCTGAGGTATTTCCTGTGTGACGGTAACATTGAAAGATGAAAGTATGCATCTTTCATGTCCAGTGTTTCCATGAAATCCTCCTGTGTGAGTAGGGGGGGGGGGCTACCTCCTGCAAAGTCACCGTACAAAATTTTTGAGGTTTTACAAACTTGTTAGCTGGGCGCAGATCTAATACAGGGCGCATGGTTAGATCCTTTTGGGGCACAAGGAAGTAAACTGAATAAATACCCTCCTTTACTTGTGACAGAGGCAAAACCTCTATGGCTCTTTTTTGCAGCAGCGATTCCACTTCCTGAAGGAGGGTGAGTAGGTGTTCTGATGTGAGACGTCTTCCCTTTGGAGGTCTGAATGTCGGGGACCGGCTAAACTCGATACAGTAACCGTGGGCTATAGTTGACAGTACCTAACGGTCTGTGGTAATCCCCTCCCATGCCTGGAGAAAAGATGTTAACCGGCCCCCGACTGGGGATGCATGGGAGGGGACACGAATTCTGTGTCATTTAGTGACGGTGGCTGGGGAGCCTCTAGGAGTAGGGCCCCGACCCCTTCCTTTGCCACGACGTTGGCCTCTGAGCATACGGCGTGTTGTAACCACTGGTTCCTTAACGGGAGGACTAGTTGCTGGCTGAGGTATGCTGTTGCTGAGGTTGTCGTTGGCTACGAAAAAAGCACCTATTGCCATAACCGCGCTTATTGGGGGTCTTGTGATCTGGTCCAGGGTTTTTAAGGTCTCATGCTCCTTTTTCACAGTTTCCAGTGCGTCGTCAACCATCTTTCCAAACAAGTTCGAGTCGCCCAGGGGTTTGTTAATGAGGGAAGCCTGTGTCTCTGGCTTGAACCCCCGAGTTCCTAAGCCATGCATGCCTTTTAAGGAGTACTCCCTGGACTAAGGAACGACCAGCCGTTTCTGCAGCATCTAAAGTATTTTTAATAATGCTTTGGTTGACTTGAGTGCCTTCAGTAACAGTGGCCAAGAGACGGGTGCGTAGCGGCTCAGGGACCTCCTGTAGGCCTATGCGTAACAGGCCCCATTGGGCATCAGCGTAACTAGCCAACAGGGTGGTATTGTTGGCAATACGTGTAGCAAATGCCGCACAGGCTGCAATCCTCTTCCCGAGAGCATAGAGCTTTTTCCCCTCCTTATCAGGGGGTGCTTCGCTGGTCAACCGAGGAACCTCCGCCCTTTTCCTCGTGCTGGTCACCACCAGAGATTCTGGGATGCAATGACCCCTAATATATAAAGGATCTGAGGGTGAGGGGGTAAAAAGCTTCTCAATCCGTGGGTTAACACCCCTGACTAAGGCTGGTGTAGACAAAGAGGGAATGAGGCGCCTCTGGATGGAGGCGAGGAGAGGGATGGCCTGGCTAGCCGGTGGCTTTTCTTTGATGATCTTTTCAACAAAATCAACCTCGGGGGCAGTCTCCCCTGGATCGATCTGAAAATGTGCAGCCGCCTTGCGTAGCATGCCATTAAACGTGGGCTGATCGTCCACAGGTGAAGGATCTATGACAGGAGTAGTCTAGAGAGGCCAGGTCTAAAGCATCAGGGTCAGTTGACTCCCCAGGGGACTGCCATGGCTGTGCCCACACATGTAGGGGTCTTCCTCAAAGCCCCCTACAGGATCTTGTAAATCCTCAGTATCTACGAATTCATCAACTTCCTGAGTGTCAAAATGAGGGTCCTCCTCAGTGAGGTCATGTGTGTATAGTTCTTCTTGGGGGTCAAAAAGTCTTGGAACTTTGGCTAAAGGGTCTTGAGGGATTACATTCCTTGGCCTTTTAGGTGTAGTGTGCTCAGAAATTGACACAAACCTATCCAGCCTGTTCATACAGGTTTTTAATATCTCTCTAGTCCAGTGGGAAGACCCAGAACGGTCTAGTGGCAGAAAGGCTTGCTCATCCGCCTCCAGGCATCGAGATCTCTCCCACAAAGTGGAAGAAATCCCCCCTGTTGCCCTCCAAGAAGCCTTCCCGTGGGCCAGACGGTGGAGTAGTACCTCTGGGTCGCTCCTTCGACCTAGGTGAGGGTTCCGGCGTTCCCGTCACACCTTTGCTAGGTCTCGGCGTCTCCTTGACCTTCTCAGCAGGCTTTGGTGACTCCTTCACCAGCAGTTTCTGAGAGTCTTTGGAGACGATCCTCGCGATGCTCTCAGCGACCATCCTCCCATCCAGGGGCTGATCTTGAGTAGTTTTCGGCAGAGCCGGAACCTTAGTGTCGAGGGACGCCTTCTTGCGATGCGTCTCGACGGATGATACTTTATGGGTAGCGCCCTTTGTATTTGACGGCCCAGTCGCTAGGCGCGAATGTGGCTGCGGGGAGGGCTGCCGACCCTTACGGTCGGCGGGGGCGGCCGGCTGCGTCGGCGGCCCTGTTGGCGCAGAGGCCTTCTTCGACTTACTCGAAGAATGGCCGGGGGTTGTGCGTTTTGTGACGTGCTTTTGTCCATCAGCGTCGCCGGGGTGTACATCCCCCAAAGCAGGGCCAGAACCGTGCCTTTCGGGGCCGGGGACACCACTGAGCGAGAGCGCTCCGTTGGGGGGTCAACAACCTCCGTTACGGAGGTCGAGTCATCCTTTCACACTCGTCGCACTCAGCAGCCGCGGCAGCGGGCGAGGAATCAGCCTTCGACATCTCGTAGGCTGCTCACCTTTTAACCCTGTGGTCCTTCAGAGTTTTTGGGTGAAGGAGCTAGCAGGCCGCGCAACCAGCTTCGTAGTGTTCGAGGGGCAAGCAGCGGTAACACCGATTCTGCTTGTCCTTCCACAGGAATTTGCCTTTACAAACTGGGCAAAATCTAAAAGGAATCCTCTCCATTGCTGAGGACGTAACAAGTGATAACGACCCGGAAGGAAAGGGGGAAGAAAGGGAAAGGCATTCTAGTATGAGACAAATGTCCACCTCAACCCCACTCTCCCTACTGTGTAGGCTGGCGAGGCCAGGCCACGTGGTCGGCAGCGGCGACAAGATCACCGTCCGTCGAACCACCGTCCACCGAAGATCTGGTCTCGGCAGATTTGTGGACTGGCCGTTGAACGAAGGCTGGAGGTGATGTTAGTTAACAATTAAAATAGACCAAGGGTCGAGCAATGGCAATGTCTTACGATCTCCACTTAAGGCGACCAGTATTCTGGGTGGAAAAAAAAACAATCTGAGGGACCTTGACGCATGAGGGATTTTAGGTACACTACACGTCACTATAGGGATAGTGTTAGACACGCCTATGTCGACGTCCCCTTTCGACTTTCGAAAAACAAGATGCAATACTCCGCGGTGACGACTGGATGTCGTACTATATGCACAGCATGTGATTCTAAGCAGATTAAAATCCATCAGAATTCATTTTTTTTGTCCGCTAAATCATAATGGATTAGGTTTAGTGGGGAACTGTGACAAGGGAGACTGAAGTGGGGTATTTGGGGACTGTGATGACAAAGAGTTGGTGGTTGTGAAGTACTGTGACTAGGACAAGCGATGTGGTAGTGGGGTACTGAAACTAGGAAGAGTCAGGTGGTGTTAGTGAGGTACTGCGATGAGAAAGACTGAGGTGGTGGTGGAGTACTGGGATGAGAGAGTGAGATTGGGTAGTAGGGCACTGACTAGGAAGAGTGAGATGGTGGTATGAGGGACTGATGTGAATAGAGTTGTGGTAGTGGGGTACAATGAGGAAGAGTGACGTTTTGGTAGTGTGACGAGGAAGAGTGAGATGGTAGTAGTGGAGCATTGTTGACAAAGTAGAGTGACATAATAGTATTGGGTACTGAACTAGGAAGAGTGAGTTGATGGTAGTGTTAGGCTGTGAAGAGGAATAGAGAGTTGGTGGTAGTGGGATGCTCTGACGAGGAAGAGAGTTGGTGGTAAGGCAGTACTATGATTGGGAAGTGTGATATGGTGGTAGATGCCTAGACACTCAATATTGGACTACTGTGAATGTATGTTTTCAGAAATGTACTGCCAAGTGAGGAAGGCGGCAGGTAGCCCAAAGATTACTGCAGACTCTGAATGCTTAAAGAATGTTCTTGGTCACATGAGTGTAACAGTAAACTCATCGGAGAATAACAGACCGATGATAAAATAGAAAGACTTGGAGGAACTCGCTCCTGGACATCCATGCTCCGGCAAGTGCCACCTTCCATGACTGGCCAAGGCCTTCCGACCTCACCACTTTAGATAAGGTTTCCTGCTCATTGTCATGTTTTCTATAAATAGGATGGTCTTGGGGTTGGGGGCAGGCAGGTTAGGTTGCAACTAAAAGGACAGAAGAGGACATGCTGCCCGAATGTAATGGATTACACTGCAATGTAATACACAGTCTCTGCTCCTTGCTAATCTTTAAAGTTATACTGTGCAAGCTTGGTTCCTTCCACAATCTGGTGCATCCACCCAGACCTACTGCTGTTGCTCAGAGAATGCACCAGTGGCTTGCGGACCATCTCCTTTAAAAACCCCTGTGGTGCCATTTGAGGAGTAAGGAGTTTCAAAACTGCAAGGGGAGGTTGATTAGGTTGGCCGTGTTTCTCTTTTGAGTCACACAGGATCATATTTGAATGAAGTAAGCGCAGAGCAAAGGGCTGGAATATCTGGTAATGGGGTCAGTAAAATGCAGTGATCCATAATCTTTTATCTGTAATTTGCAAGTGACGTGCCTGGTCAAGATTAAGAGGCGCAGATATGCACACTATCTAAACCTAGAACATTGTCAGTCAGTAAACTACAGTCAGCCTGGGATAGGAAGTTAATGAACCACATGATTCACATCAGTCAGTAAGCAAAGTGGTCTGCCCCCAAAAGCCAGAAGGTGGGAGGGATGAGCTAGCAAAGTACAGACACCAGAGAATAGTGAATGGGCATATTAAGCTGCAACGAGAACCCACCCTGACATTGGTAGTGGCTACTGAAAGCCCTACAAAATTGTTACAGTCCAAAGTAGTTCTTATACCACCTAAGGGCACAGCAGAATATTACATGCAATAATGGCCTGCCCTGATGCAGGAAAATGGCCACAACCAAGTCACACTGGAGGGCACTTTCGATGCAAAGAGAATTTTTTATTTTAAGCATACACAAGAAGCTAAAAAAGGACTCTGTCATGGAAATGGGGAACCAATGAGAAGTTGAAATGTTTGATCAAGAATCAGCACTCACTGATGGAGCAGAACGACAAATTGCCTCTCTGCACAGTGGTAGTGACCTTACACCTCTTGTTGACGAAGTGCATGGCCACTGTGTTGTCAGTCATTATCAGGATATTGTTTCCCCATACAGAGGGCAGAAATGCCATCAGCGCTAGTCTGTATAGTTTGGACTCCGATGGAGACAAGCAATGCTGATTGCCAGATCATTGGCATGAGCCCCCAACACATGAGGGAGGCGTCCATAACTTGTCTCTGGCCATGGTTGCCAAAAGGGATCCCCCTTCAACACATTCTCCCAGCAGGGCCACCACAGGAGATCCTATGTGACCTTGCTCGGACCTCAAGTAGATCAGTCATTCTGCTGAAGAAGTGACTACTGGGATCTGAGGGACCACTGCAGAGTTCTCACCTCAGCTGGGCCTCTGGCAACAGGAGAATGCAGGTGGTTATGAGACCTAGCAACCCCAGAAAGTCTAACACTGGTAGACGTTGGGCATTTTGAAACTTCATGACCATCTCTTCAATATGTTGAGCACTCACCTCGGGTGGCAAGGCTTTCCCCTACGGAGGCATCCAGGACAGCTCCAATGAATTGAAGCTCCTGAGAAGGTATCATGTGGGACTTCTGAAATTGAGGGAGAAGCCCAGTTTGTGGAGAGAGTGGCAGGTGATGCCGAGATGTTCCGGGACCTGTTCGGGAGAACAAGTCCTGATCTGCCAATCATCCAGGTAGGGGTAGATATGAATCCCTCCTCTCAGAATTGCTGCCACTACTGCCATGAACTTGGTGACCACCCTCCGGCGCAGGTGAGCTTGAATGCCAGAACCTGAAACTGAAAATATGAACTGCCAATGGTGAACCTCTGGTATTTCTTGTGCTTGTGATGAATAGGAATATGGAAATAAGAACCTGAAGGTCCAATGAAACCATCTAATCCTGAAGCTGGAGGGCCTGGCGGAACTGAAAAAGTGACCATCTTGAACTTGTCATTCCCAAGTCCAAGATTGGTATCCGTCACTACTCAGAGGACTATCGACAACCCTCCCAAACCACAGAAGCAGATTGAGAATGATCCCTCCCCCTCTTGCTTGGCACGGGTTCCCCATTGTAGACACATGGGTAACCACAGGCAGTCAATTAGGGAATGGGTGGGGAGAGGGATTAGGAAGAGGTTGTGGGTAGAAAGGGGGATTTAGGGAAACTGGAAAGTGGGTTAGGGCAACGTAATTGGATATGATAGGGGAGTTAGGGAAAACACTAATCTCTGTAGTCACTCTTGATAGTGACTTACTCTCTCCAGGACACTGCCTGACAAACTAGACCCTGTCCAATTTAACCAACAATCACATACATGCTAGGCATGGACAGCACATTTTAGCACATTGAACTGCAGTCTGAGTGCCCCTGAAGTTCATACTACAAGCAATGTAAAGATGCACACCACAAAGCATGGCGAGCATAAGGACAGCAGACAATCATGAAACATGACTTGATACTCATAAGCGTGGATAAGCATGAAATGAAAACATTGAACAAACAATACAAGCAGACTTTGCAAGTTGTTCTGTTCATGAACCCAAGTTTGACTATAAAAGCGCATTGCACTAGCAAACAAATCACATGTTGTAGCCTCACACGTGTTAACGCACTGAACATTCATATGCGCTTCCAATGCACTTAACTGTAGCCTGCAAGCCCTGCAAAGCGTACCTGGCGCATCCAACTCTGGTGTGGTCTCAGCGTGCTGGAAGTCATTGCTGCCGTGCAGACGAGCACATTAGCTCCAGCAGCATCTCTCGCTGCCTGCTCCTGGCATTTCTGAGCAGCTGCTAGAACACAAAGTTCCAACAGGGAGAAGAGGATTTTTAATAGTCGTCCACTGGTACAAAATAATTGTGTCAAGTCATCTGGTGGCGCGATAAACTCTATATAGAAGCCATTTCTAGTAAGGACATGGTGATTAATGAGGTTATACAATTCTACAGACAGAAGCATTTGGCTATTGTCAGCTTAGTAAGGAAACATTCATGACAGGGCCAAGTTGTATTGGATGTCTAGCCTTAGTGTACCCACAACTACCATGTGGGGCCTAGCCCAGGAAGTTTCTCCAGTCCCCCTTATGAATGTCGACACTTTCTTCCACGGCACTTGAACGCTCTCTGGGAGGTCTGCTTGGAACCTGTGCTTCAAAGACTGTCCTGGCATGTCTCAGACCAGGGTGCTTATTACTGGAGTCCTTTTGAAGTAGGCAAAATAAGGAAGGTGGTGCTGCTTGAGTAGTCCAGGGGAGAAGTTTAGCCCAGATAGGTTTCCCCATCTTGTATTTTGATGGAGCACCCAGAAACCTCTTGCTCCACCCCCACTTCCTGTAGCCAAAGCACTGGGTAGTACATCAGAAGGCAAAGGACACTTGTTACAGCAGCCTGTAGAGGACCCTCGAAAACAGGTTTGTTCAGCAACAATCTGCTGTATCATTTTGCCTTTACAAGGTGGAAACCATCGTCTGAATACAACACTACAGCCTACTCAAAGGTCCTCTGCCATAAAGGTGAAGACTGGTCCAAGAAAGGGGAAACGCTTCTCAATGTCCATGCCAATAGCACATTTATGGTGAAACTGCTGTGTAGAAGGCCTTCTACAAATGAGGCACTGGAAGCCAGGAATCTGCCGCTGGAGGTGACCAAGGCTCTACAAACCTTCCTGGTTGGGATGGAACGTAGATAGAACTAGTCTTGCCACAGCGGCCCTGGAGTCGGTCTCCCAGCAACCAAAGAAGTTACCCCCCCTACTCTCCCTTGATATACAAACTACCTCAACAGTGGTTTGGGCACCTTAAAACACGTTCAAGCTGCAGACAGGCAAACGCTGGAGTCCACTCTGAACTACACCGCCTCTGCATCTCCAAAGCTCCGCATTGGAGAGCCGTCAAGCCCTCCAACATCCTCATTCCAACCTTGTCACTAGCTTCCAGAGACAAGCCGATGCAGTGCCCAAACACTGTTAAGCCACCCAAGCGCAGTAGCTGCTGACCAGTGTCTGCACCAGAGGCCAACAACTCTTCTACCATTACAAGCCTGACTTTGCCAGCCATCCCCAGCCTCTTTGACCCGCAAGCAATTTTTCTAACAAAAATGGCATTGTTGGAATTGGTCACTTATGCTCCAAGACTTGAACCCGACTTGGCACCAAAAAGCCCAGACTCTGTTCTATACTGAAAAGCCAAGCACTGCACTGTTAAGATCCAGAGACAAAAACATAGTTTAAGTGGACCTGTCCCCTTGCCCCATGGCCCGCCTTAAAGAACTTTAGTGATTTAAGCCCCCCACGCAACTGTTTGAAAGACATTTGCATGAACTTGACATTTTGCTGCTGAGATCTTTGCCCCGTCTTCCAACCCAGAGCTCCCTCATCTTTAAAGTCTGTTTTCTCTATTTGTTCTATTACAGGTGTGGGGGCTAGTAGTGCTTTTATTAGATGTATGCATTTCTGTTAGTTTAAAATGTCCTATTTTTATAGAACCTTGGTTGGACTATATGCTGGCCCCACATACTACTGTTTGTGTTGAATCTGTACCAGCTACTACCCCTTCTGAGGAGTATAGACTGCCCTCGACCCACATTACCTAAAGAGGGGAAGGAGGTATACCAGTCAGACTGTGCCCATTGCACCTTTATGGTTGGGATGACTGCTCGTTTAGTAGTAATGTCGGGTTGAGTAGGCGCTTTAACCCTTAATGCTCCCTGAACTCCTGCAGAACAGGAGTAATTTCGTCAAAGTAACCCCGCCCCAATTAACCCATACAGTATCATGGTTACACCATTTATGAAATAACTATTGGCTAGGTTAATTCCACTGATGAGATAAACACACAACATTAAACATGGGGGAATGCTTTTATTTAGTCATATTATTTTACGTGCCTGGAGACAACTCGGTTTGGATTTGTGCCGTAAAATGCTCTGCATTGCTTTGGCTAACGGAATGGAGAATAGAACATTCTGATCAATTGTTGGAGAAGACCATTGCCAAGGTAAGAGAAGGTAGGAGTTGAGTATTTGTCTCCCCGGGGCTGACACCACCTGCCTGCTCCATAGGCAATGAAGCCAATCAGCCGGTTGTTTGAGTTGCAGGCAATTAAGAACAGAATCAGAGTCTCGGAGCTCTGGAGACAAGGCTGCCTTGCTTAGCAGAATCATGGGGAGCACACTTGTTGGCAGGTGAAAGATTCCTGGATGCCAGTACTCCTCGTTTGACAGATGGGACACAGGAAGCAGCGAGGGAACCTTAGACCTGAGCTGCGTGGTGGTGGTGGTGGAGTAGCTCTTGTGACAATCTAAAGAAGGTGCCAGATGAGAGCAGCGTTCATGCTGCTTTCTGAGAGGAGCTATGACTGGGCAGTGCCTAGTTAGGGTGATCCAAGGGAAATTCCCAAGAGGCCTGGGAGTCTGAGGATCCCACCAATCCCCTGGGCAGCAGAAGGGCTGTGGAACGGGAGAATGTAGATCCTGAAGCAGGAAAGGGGAGAATGTGTGGCGTGGGCCTTGAGCCCTGCTCCAGCCTGATAGATGAGCACTGGTTGGGGCTTGAGATATTGGCTATGCTGTGTAAATGTGACTGTTATGAGGACTCTGGAGGCCAGCCTGAGCTGCTAGTGGGGGCTGCGAGCCAGGACCAGGATACCAGGACTGCATGCTTATCATACCGCAAGCAGGGTTCAAAAATTGCATTCTGCACTAGCAACTGGCAAGTCAAATTTGACTCTTGGCGAGTAGAAATGTTTGCTGTATAGGATTGAGGTGGCAAGTAATCTGGCTGGCTAGTAATTTGCAACTTTAATTTTTGTCCCCTGTCACAAGTACATGGTTTGGTAGTGGCTGCTCAGGGAGAAATCAATGGAACATGTGCTGAGTTGAGTAAAAGTAAAGGAAAGGGAGACATGCCAGCTGACAACTTTTGAACTGGAGCCCCCATTTGTTATGTATGAAACACCTCCATGAGAAGCTGCAAATGTCCGTGGTTGGTGTTGCACCCAATGTCATAAATGGTTGTGTTATGCAATGTTTCTCATGTACTGAAATCTAAGAGTTGAGACGGCACTGACCCTGTCCCAATGAATCCCCCTCTTGCCACATAATGAAGACAAGCACTGCGGTGGCAACCATAATGAATGGTATGTCTGAAAGGACCAGGATCATAGATTGGTTTGCTCTCAGGCAGGAAATGCTCTTCCGTAAAAACGAAGAATGGCCGTTGGCCTAAGCTCCCATTGGGTCCCTTCAAGGAGATGGGGGCTGGTGGTATGTGAACGGAACACATTGCGTCTAAGTTGTACTACCAGCCTAGAGCTTTGTAGTCATCAATGAGCCTGCCATGACTGCCCACGTGTCTTCAAAAATGTATTTTGTTCTCGGCTTTTTACCAATATGTTTATGTATTTCTGGTTTCAGCTGAAAAAGATTCATTGTAAACTGATATTTCTGCAAATGTTGCATACTCTGTTTGTCGGTACACACGAACAGTCTTGCCATTTCCAGGACACCAATAAAAGTTACAAGGTCACGTAGTCATGCTGCATACAATGTTAATTCCCTTCCAGCTCACAAGTGAAAGCACCAGGACTGTGTACAGGGCTCTGCGTATTGACTCCGGGTTGTGGTCCACCTGTTGCCATTCACTTACATAGGTGGCCTTTCGCAACCATACCAGGTGGGTTGGGTGGGGCTGCATGCATCGATGTTGCTGGCCTCACCAATGGTTTCCCCTCTTTCTGCAGGTTGCTTTAGGTCTTGGCTAATCCTCGCATCGAACGGGTCTGGAGTGGGGTTAACTAGCAGGTGTTACCCTCCGACCCGAGCAACTGGTCCTGGGCTCAATTTAGATCCACAATTGACCGGAAAGTACCTTGAGTCACCTAAACTAAGGTTAACATCATACCGACTGAAATGTTGCATTGCTTGCAAACAATACAAATACATGTTTAGACCAAGAAAAGTGAATAAAGGTTTTTAAAAATATTTGCGCAGTTAGGAATGAGAAGCAAAGATTTAAGGGCCCCATTGAGATTCCTTTCCAATAGGAACAAGGTTAAACCGATGAAGACTATGGTGTGAGATATTACGCTTTGCAAAGTTATGAAGGTCCTCTATTAAGTGGAAAATGGGCTCAAGACATGAGCAGTCCCGGGCAAATAGGTCTCCATCTAGATTGCAGGCCTGCTCATGAAACTGACAATCAGCAGCCACACAGAGCCAGTGTAGTATTCATGCGTGGTGGTGGTGGTAGTGTACAGTACAGCTACCCTGAAACCAATTGGGAGCATTTAAACAGTCTCACAAAGGCAGGGACACATCTACAGGCTCCTGGGTTCAGATCTGTGTATACAAATTTAGAGCAATGCACTTTTCTCTTCAACATAAAGTTCTAACCAACACGTCCCTTCTCACGGAGCAGTCAGCAGCATTTAAGGTTGAAGGCCCAGAGACCCACCAGAACTTGTCCGTGCTGCCTTCAGTGCTCCCTCCCACAGTTCTCTTTTCTTTTCTCCAGGTCAGTCATGCGAACGCCACAGGTTTTGAACCTTCAGCAAGGGGAGACAGGATGATCCGAAGGAAAGCTTCCAAAGGAATGTGCACATATGCAAAGTGGAGAGAATCCCCCCCTCGAATGGTGCATTTTTCAATCATTGAATAAGGGTGGAGGCAAAAACAGGGAAGACCTCAAAAGCTGCCCCTTGCAGGCCGGCCCATGGAAAAAAGGTATGAGAAATGGAGTGCCACGGTTTCATTTCAGCAGAAACGTTTTGTGGAGTTTGAGGGATGCAAATTAGGCTGTCTTCAGAATATCAATTCAGGAATACATGATGGCTTGCTGTATGGCACTTAGTCCTTCCTCTTTTCCCAGAGTTTCAAAGAGCCCTCTGATCGATCCTTATTGAATTAGCAATGCATCCTTTCTGCCTATCTTGAGCTTTGACTAAGCCCATTTTTCCTCAATTGTAAGTAGCAACCTGTTCCACTGCCTCTATGCAAAATCAAAAGGTAAAGTAGTGCGACGTTCATGCAAAAAGACAAATAAAATACACAAGCAAGCTATTTTGAGGGTGTGGCTCCCAAAATCCTCTAAGCTAGTTAGTACATCAAGCACGGTCACTAGACACTCCATGGATTGACAAATATATATTAAACAAAAAAACGCAATCAGAAATTGGAAGGAAATAAGACATTTAATACATACTATATATGGAGATTTCTATACAGGGCTTTATAAAAACGGGAAAGTGTGCACAAAACATTACACGGAACGTATCTGGTTTAATTGCACTGGTACAACAGAGCAGTTTGAAGTTGCTGGAGGCCATTTAGCTTTGTTATAGCCTCGGATAGCCCGTTTGGCTTGACACCAAAGATGCCAGAAGCTACATTCGACTTCCCTCAGGAGGTGGGGTGCAGGCGCTTGGAAGAGAGAAGGGGGCGTGCATTGTGTCTTCTCCAAGGCCTACCGATTAGGGCAAGAAAAGGGGAGAGCACAAAGAGGAATGACACAGACAGCAGAAGCTACCAAATGGGAAAGAACGGGAGCCGAGTGACCCTCCAAGAGAGCCTTAGGAGGCAGAGTTCAAAATGCAGCACACTGAGTTGTCATGGGCAGAGTGGGAGCAGAGCCAAAGGAACAAGACCTCTATTCTCAACCCTGCATACCGTCACTACGTGTGAAGAACGACCCTGGCAACAGGGATGGTCAGATGAGCTGATGCCTTTGAGGTGGATGTAGCTGCCTGCACCACCAGTTTCTGGTAAAGGGTGCCTGGAAAGTTAGTCCAGGTCAACAGAGGAAAGTCTACTTTTTCACCAACTCTGTTCACAGCAGGAGTGGTGTTGGGTTTTTGACAATGTTCCAAAATAGGATTCCTTAGCGCTGTGTGGAAGGGCAGCACAGGCTCCTTATGACATCTATCCAAAATGGCAGTAAGGTCATCCTGGGTAAAGCCCCTAGCAGGGCATCCCTAACCCAAATACTCCATTATTCATGACCGTTCTACTGAAGCATTAGGGTGAGTGCATGTCTGGTGTCAAAATACACTTGAGGAGAGTTAACCAACACTTGCTTTTTGGCTAGGTCTTCAAGCCGAGATTGGTCCGAGACCAACTCTTCTGGAACATTAGGAGTTCCAAAGCATTCATACCCAAAAGGTACGTAGTCATCTTCCTTCTCATCTTCCTAGAAGATAGACCCAAAGTTTCAGAAGAAATGCAATTTTAATTTGGGTTTAAAATTCGAAGTTGTCTCTGGAGGTTGACATCAGAGAACCCTTAGACTCCCTCGAGGAGGAAGTCACAGAAGCTTTATGCTTTCATAAAGTCTCAGCGGTAGACGCTGTTGACACATCACGAGATGACATCCCTGAGGTCTTAAAGACTCGGGCTCTTGGACACGTGGGTCGAAGCCTTCCTGTATTCCCTGCCGTTCTTGGAAGACAGTGGGTTCAACAGCTTTTTACGACTGAAGGACCAGCAGGGGCCACCTTTGAAAAATACCTCAATCATCTTTTCCCTGAAACTTTCCCATTTGGCCACAGACAGTCTAATTGGGTAAACATACCTGAAGCTTGCCCAGCGATGAGTCAGATGAAGAACCATGGCATCATTTCTTTATCTTTTGATGAAGAAATAGAAGAGGGACAGTAATTGCTCCTGGATCATGACCCTTTAGAATGGCAAGATCATTTCTTGGGCCTTTCTGAAGACTCTCCGGTGTAGCTTCTACCTTCTGAAGACTTCCTCTTCGAAGGTGTGGCAGACAGACTTGGAAACCGACAGACCTATGGTGAACTTTGATCTCTCCTTCAAGGCCTTGCTGATCGATTTGCAGGAGCCGCGCTCAATGACTACATGTTCTTAGCCGAGGCACCAGAGGCAAATCCTGTGCAGATCAGTGATCGATATCTTCAAAGCCCACACATCTCTCGAAGCTGCTCTTCAGTGTAGACATTGTAAAGATTTATTTAAAAGTAAAGACATTAGTCGAGAGATCGCAGAGTCGAACCGTTCTGAGAGCGCGCTGTGCATGCGAAAAAACAGAACTGAAGCGGGTGCAGTGCGTGCTATTATCGACACTGTATCTGGGAGCACAAACGGTAACCCTTGTGGGACATTGACTCAATTCCACAGAGCGCCCTCTGCTGACTAACAATCTTCGAGACTGAAAAGCAGAATATGGATATAGATGAGGAATTCATGGGAGGACACAATCCATTAGAATTCCTGTGACCGACTGGCCTCCGAAATAAACTCCACTTCCATTTGAACAATCTTCACCAAAGCTACATGTGTTATGGGTCAATCTACAACCTATGCATTCACAACCTTGAAAATCCCTTACTAAGCCATATGTTATAAAAACATGCCCTACTAGCCCTGGAAACAAGTTTGGTATTTTCAATGCATGCCAGGCCCAAACACCAAAAAGGACCTCTTTCTTTCAGGAGGGTGTTGGACTCACAGAGCGAAGGGCGGAGCAAGCCAGGGGAGCTGGGAAGAATAATCCACGTAGCTCTTGTACACAAGGAATTAAGCAGTTACCTTAGCATTTTCCATTAACAAATTGATAGTTCTGTCCTCTGCCTCTAGACTGAGATTCTAATGTGATGTGAAGGGCAATAAATGTGTGCTTTTATATAACTTTTCTTTAACCGACAAAACCTGAATAGACACACAAAGGTTATATAATCTATGTAATCTTGCTGTTTTTGCTGGTCCTATGTTACAGTCTCCCTAACTGTTCTTGTGGTCACTCATGTCACAGGCATATGACTGGGGAGTGACTCGCATTAAAATATACTATTAATTCAATTACTTAGTTTCAACAGTTGCCCTTAAAAATAGACAGTCATCCAACACAAGCTAAACCTCATATTTCATGACTATGTTAATTGTGCCTGGGAGCCCAAAGAGACACTAGATGTGTAGAGTGTAACCACATGTAGTGGCCAGTTCCTAGATAAAATGATGGACACTAGACCACAGCAACTAACACTAGCCTGCAAGGTGGATTGAGAAGCAGCGCTGAGGGACCACATAATGAATAGATCATGTCAAGACTACCATTGGATTTATTGAGTCCAATCTACACATCCACCACTACCGAAGGCAAAAAGGCACTCCATTCTTGTGATACAAGTATAGAAAGAAAAAAAAAAAGAGCAAAACACAATCTACTCTTTAGTGCCTTTCATTTGCAGTGGTAGACCACCATAAAAACATGTGATATTCACTCTGTTTGGGACTGTATATAAATGAGTCTTAGGTCACAGATTTAAAATAAAATGGTCCATGAGCTATGAACAAATCGTTTGCATCTCAATTGTAAGTTAAATCTGCATAATTTTCTATACTAGCTGAATTCCCCAGAGGTACCTCCTGCTGAATGGGCAATGAGCTACCTGGGAGCTACTCATCAAATCCTTCAATGCATGCAACAAGACATGCTCAGTTTTCTTGCAAGACAACTTTCAAAGGAGCACCAAAAGAAACATGACTACAAACTGATTCCAGTGCAGTCTCAGAAATAAAAAAAATATTGAACTAAAACTTATCAGCACAGCAGTTAACTTTTAGGCCTGCACATTTAGCCAACACACATTTCTTGTAATAACCAAATGTAGTGGTGAGCGGTTTAGCTACGTAGAGCAGACCAGTTATCTTAATGGTTAACGTTACAAGAGGGTTTCAGGATACAGAGCAGCATTGGGTTCATCCAGCTCAACTCCTGGAAGAGAGTGAGTGAGGTCCCTCTTATCAGTGTATGGAAACATTTAGATAAAGTTGTAGTACAAAGATGAGACGGGATAGGCCAGGTCTGTAGGAGGGGGGTACCTATTAGGTGGCCTTGTCAAGAGTACAGACCAGTGTACAGACCTGCTGCACTCAAAGAAGCCACGGTAAACTGAAGTATTTCAGGTAGCTGCATACTTTTGCATAGAAATGGCACAATATAATAAACATTCTTTGAGTTTAGTTTGAGGGCAAACATCCCCTAACCATTCTGGAAGCAATCAAAAGGTTAAAAGGCAGGAGTAGCATAATCCTTCGGAGTGAAATGACAAAGTACAATAATCTTCAGTTCAACCAGAACTTCCACCCGTTAGCCAACTTGTTACTCCTTTAAAAAACGTTTGAAATAAATGGTGCATGGTCCCATTTTTTCCAGCACCCAAGAATACATATTCTTGAAGCAGTTTTCACTTTTGAGAGATCTGTGGAATCCCATACCTAAGAGAAGCAGTTACTTTATGGTGACAGGTTTACTTTGAGTTTTTAAATGACATTTGTCCAGTACTGTGATTGAAATACAATCAATTCCTGTGTTGGAGAGTATTATAAAAGCCCAGAACAAAAAAAGAAAGCGCTTCTCAAAACATTTCCCTGGACATGTGATCTAGTATTCTGTCTGGCTCAAAGAACCTCAGTTTTAAACATTCATAGTGTGGGGTGGAAGCAGCCTGTGCTCTCCTCAAATTTTACAGCCGAGCATTTGCGTTAGCTACAAACGTGTGCCCACATCATATTGAGTACTACTTAAGACAATTCTGTCTCTCCCCGCCCTACTCCTCCTTCCAACATCGCTGGATCTTATGTTCACTTCTTCTAGATCTACCTGGGATGTTTCTATATATCCTGTTTATTCTTCTGATCACTTGCTCCTTTTCTCCATTTACTGTTCCTGACACTTACTCTACCTCCTTCTGTTGCGATCACTTTTTTACGTCGTGATCAGCAATCTTTCAATATCCCTCTCAGTATCTTCTTGCATTGCCACTCTTCCATCTCATTCTACTTTTCTAGCTCTTGCAATGGATGTAGCTGCATCAGGTCTTTCCACTTTTCTTTCTACTTCACTTGATACCCTATATCCGCTTTCTGAATTTCCTCTCGTAAACCCTCCCAGCACTGGCTTCCTCCTTAGCTCTATGCAAAGGGCACTCCATCACTGGCAAAAATTCCAGTCTATGTTCGATGGTGTGTCATTCTCGTCTTATCATACTTTATATAATGCACTCTTTTTTTACCAACTTTATTACACAGAAAATAATACAATTGAGAAACATCAGAATGGGAACAAGTAAAAGATTACTCCATATACATCAGTGCAACAAAATGCAAATTACTACTAAATTAACAGCATTTCAGAAAGAAATCCGAAAACATTCCCACCCTCCTATCCCATACCAAGACGTGACAACACAAAACACGTGACTTTGGAGCGCCGTCCGAACTTACGTTGCGTGGATAATGCAGTGTCAGACTGTGAATGGCTGCATGGACTCAGGAAGAGCAGTGGATCGGCAACGGATGATTGCATGCAACAGGTTCACTAAAGTGGATCGAAGTTTTCTGCGGCGAGAGCGGACGGAACGCTGGACACGAGCAGTCTTTTTTTTAATCCACTGATGTGAGCCGCTTTTCATTCCGACCTGTAGGTTTACAGCTAATCCTTGCATTCGGTGGGGGGGGGCGGTGGGGAGGGGGGGGGATTGTCAGTGTTGTCGGGGGTGGGGGGGGGAATACTATTGAATGGTGTTCATGCATGCATGGTAATGTATCGAACTGATGTTAATGCTCGCGTAGTTGTGCTTCGATCTGATGCTTTTCTCTCTGGCTTCATGTCCTTTACTACGCAGTTTCCTCTGCTGAGGGCGAATGCCGGATTTGCTGAAACCAGTAATTGGATGTATGCATGTGGATATTTTGAGGTGTTGCTGTTCTTGAATGTCTGATATTGGCCTCTTGTTTGTATGCTGGGTCACAAATGTGGATATTTGTGTGTATGGCCGCTTGAATGGCTAGATGAGACAATGCGTGCTTGGTTGTTATGAACAGAAATGACATCTTCAATATTTATGAAGCTATGCAGACTGCCTTTGTTGACGATTTCTTTGTCTGCTCTCTCGAGATGCTTTGTTATACTATGTGCTTAGTCGAGTAAGGAAATCTTCTGATATTTGTTCTCTGCACATTACTGTCACAACGATGCGGCCATGGAAGCTATGGGCAAGATGGAGGCGCTATTAGGACTCTACCGCTTGTCTGTTAGCTGTCTAGCCTTTTTTTGCTACGGGCATATAGGGAAGCCACGCCCCCCGCGAGTCGCGTTGCAACTCGCTTTGCTGACTTTCGTTTTGATCCGTACCAGTGCCTTCCTTGGATTCCTCCCGTTTTCAGCATTTCCCCTTGCTGCTTATACTTACGCTGCTGCCCTTTCCTTCTCGCCTGTTTGCGGTTCGCTTCCATTGCCTTCCTTACATATCTTTGTTTACGTGTTATTTCCGGCTTTGTCTAGTGCTGCTTCTATATTCGGCTTCGAGCTGCCGCAGACCTGCCTTCCCTGGCGGCGGGGTTCCGACTTGTCGGCTCCCACCCGCTCGGGGAAACGTTCACAACATTTCCGTTCTCTCGCTCTCTCACCCTCTCGCACAAACTCATTCGCCCCCTCTCTCATTCCCTCTCATTCAGACTCACTCGCGCTCTCTCACTCACTCTCATTCAGACTCACTCGCGCTCTCTCACTCTCTCTCTCTCTCTCTCATTCTCTCTTGTGCTCTCCCTCGTTCTGACTTCTCGTTCTCTCTGATCTTACCTGTTTCTCCGGGAGTACTTTTCCCATGCTTACTCTTCCTGGCCAGCTTCCGTGTGTATTGCGGAGGTCCTCTACAGCGACTCTTCCTTACCTCTCCTTCCTGGGCTCCTTCCTCCAGAAAGCTCCGCTAGCCTTTGGAGATGCAACCAAGATCATAGTAGAAAGTCCTTACCTGCCTCTGGACCTTCAACCGGCCATCGTCATCTGCAGCTACACAGGGTTTTTTCTGCCAATCAGGCTTTTTCCCTGTTTGAAGGAGCGGGCTCCCCAGGGTTCACTTGACTGTTTGTTCTATTAACGGTCAAAGTGGCCTCGGGAGGAGACCGTCCCTATCTCTTTGAACGTAAGAAGGGTAAAGGATCTCTAAAGAAGGAAGAAGAAGAGACACCTCCAAAGGATCGGAGAAGGAGGCAGAAGGTACTCAGCCACAGTAAAGACCCAGGTGAGGAGATCCCTGGGAAATGAGCCTTGGGCAGTGACAGTTTGCAACGCCAAACAGCTACTATGGCCTCCTTGGAGCAATACCAGGAGATGGTGACAGCGATTCAAGGCCTTCAGGCAGAGGTTCAGAACCTCAGAACAGAGAATATCAACCTACGTCAACAGGTAGCGGCTCGAGAAGATTTCCGTGGCGATTTACCACCACCGACATTCTCCTTTGGGAAATATGAAGGCAGTCCTCAACTCTTGAAAGAATTTTTGGATGCCTGTATGATATACTTTACGTTTCGACCTAAGGCTTATGAACTTGACAGAGCCAGAGTAGGGTTTCTGGTCTCCAACCTTGTGGGTAATGCCTTGGCTTGGGCTACTCCACTGATAGCCCAGGCAAATCCCGCAGTTAATAACTACACTCAGTTCACTCAATTGATGCGTGCCAGGTTTGAAAGACCGGAGGTCCAATATTCTTCCTACGAAGCCCTCCTAGATCTCCGTCAAGGAAACCAGGATGTCCAGACTTATGCTTCCACATTTATGAAATTGGCGACAGAGGCAGGGTGGCCGGATTCTGTACAGCAGACCCTCTTCCGACGAGGCTTACATGATGAACTCAAGGACGACCTTGCTCGGATGGCACGCCCTGCTGCCTTCCAGGATTTGGTCACAATGTCTCTGCAGTTGGAATACAGATTACACGAGCGAAGGTCTGAAAGAAGGAGGTTTATACTTCATCAGTCTGTAGGAAACCCAACGGCAATTACCCCTACCAGACCACAGACAGAAGAGCCTATGCAAATTGGAACAACTAGAGGTCCGTTGACTCCTGAGGAACGAAGAAGACGCAGAGATCAGGGTCTGTGTATGTACGGTGGATCCTCGAAGCATTTGCTTCGGAGTTGCCCTGAGGTACCCCCGAGACGTTCGGGAATCGCATCTCCCCGGTCTTGAGCAGGGTAAGGAACCGGGCGGAGCTGAAAGATCCCTGCAATTCCAGACTACAGAATGAGTCGGAAGAGGACCATAGACTTATGGTATTTACTGTTCATCTCACTTTTGATTCACTCGCTTCATTAGAAACCTTGGCTATGTTGGACTGCGGTGCCGCAGGAAACTTTATTGATATTCAGTGGGCGCAAGAACAAGCTATTCCCCTACATCAAAAGAATTGTCCTTTGCCAGTAGAGGGGGTTGACGGAGCACCTCTCTCATCCGGACCCATCACCCAGGAGACCGGTCCAGCCACCATGTCTTTATTTCAGCACCAAGAACAGATTACCTTTGATGTTATTAGAGCTGCACACTTCCCGGTCATCCTGGGCATACCGTGGTTACGCAAACATAATCCCAGAATTGACTGGTCAGCCAACACTGTCAGCTTTTTGTCGTTGTTCTGCTCGGCTTCGTGTCTACCCCAGGCATCTCCTGTTGAGGGGAGGGGAGTCGCAATTCCAACCTCCTCGGCTGTTGTTCAGACGATTCCTCCGTATTACCAGCAGTACACCGAGATTTTTGAAGATAAACTACCCCGTACTCTACCCCCTCATCGAGCAGAGGACTGTGCGATCGATCTGAAGCCTGAAGCATCGGTGCCTTTTGGGCGTATGTATCCAATGCCCCTCCCGGAAAGAAGGGCACTGAAAGAATATCTAGACGCCAATCTACAAAATGGCTTGATCCAAGAATCTCATTCTCCAGCAGGGGCCTCAATGTTCTTCATTCCCAAGAAGGGCACCTCTGAACTCAGGCCATGTATAGATTACCGGGGATTGAACAGCTTGACGATTCGAGATAGATATCCGACGCCCCTTATAAAGGAGGTACTTGAGGCGGTTGAAGGAGCTTCAATCTTCACCAAACTAGATCTCCGGGGAGCCTATCACTTGCTGAGAATCAGGAAGGGGGATGAGTGGAAGACCGCCTTTCGGACTCCTCTGGGACATTTTGAATATAGAGTCATGCCTTTTGGTCTGGTGAACGCCCCTGCTGTATTCCAGCGTTTTGTTGGTAAGATTTTTTCGGATTTGTTATGTGCCTCGGTAGTGGTCTATCTGGACGATATCCTGGTCTTTTCTTCTTCCCTTTCTGAACATCGAAGGCATGTCACTCAGGTCCTCCAAAGGTTATGGGATAATCAGCTCCTGGTTAAGCCAGAGAAGTGCGTCTTCGAGGCTGCGTCAGTGTCATATTTAGGGTTCATCCTCTCAAAGGAAGGGGTACAGATGGATCCCGAAAAGCTACGGGCAGTCCTCAGATGGCCTACTCCAAAGAGTCCCAAGGAGATAGAGGTTTCTGGGTCTGTCCAACTTTTACAGACGATTCATTTCTAATTTCTCTGACATAGTATTGCCCATCACTCGTCTTCTTAAGAAGGGTCAGAAGTTTGAATGAGATTATGAAGCCGACCAAGCCTTCCAGTTACTTAAGAAAGCCTTCACGACTGCTCCCATTCTCGTGCAACCAAACCAATCTCTCCCCTTTGTGGTCGAGACAGACGCCTCAGGAGGAGCAATTGGAGCCGCCCTCCTGCAGGTTGGCAAGGATGGAATGGAACATCCGGTTGCATATTATTCTAGGTCGCTTACACCAAGTGAAAGGAACTACTCAGTTTTGGAACGAGAACTACTAGCAATCCGCCAGGCCTGCATTGAATGGAGACATTACAGGGAGCTGCCCATCCTTTTCTGGTCCGTACAGACCACCGAAATTTGAAGGTTTTACAGCAGATGGAGTGTCGGAATTCCCGACATGCTCGTTGGGCCTATTTATTTTCCCAATTTAATTTTGAAATAACTTACCTTCCCGGAAAGGACAATGCCTTAGCAGATGCTCTTTCTCGGAGCCTGGAGTACCAAGAGAATCAAGGCCAGGATAAAATACTTGTGGGCAAGAGAATCCTGGGAATGATTAGCTCCTTCTTGCATGATGTAGAGGTTGCTACATGTCGTTCCGAAGTGTTATCGGAGTACCAACCACTCCTGGTTAAAAAGGGTATGTTATACTTTCATCAGGGCGCACTGTTTCTACCGACTAAGGAACTTCAAACTCAAGCCCTGTACTGGTGCCACGACCTTCCTTCGGCAGGGCATAAGGGCCAAGAGGCAACTCTACATTTGGCTTCTAGATATTTCTGGTGGCCGACTTTGTCAAAGGACATTAGGGCATATGTGACGGGTTGTCCAGTATGTGCCGCCAACAAGCAAACCACACACCGACCTTTAGGCCTGCTCCAACAGGAACCTCTACCGTCTCAACCCTGGGAACATATCTCTACTGATTTTATTGTAGATCTTCCCCCTTCTAAGGGGTACACAGCTATCATGGTGACTGTAGACACCCTGAGCAAGATGGCACATTTCTCTCCCTTGCCTGGTCTGCCTTCTGCTCCTGCTGCTGCCGAAGTATTTCTGAGAGATGTGGTGAGATTACATGGCCTGCCCCGGACCATTGTGTCTGATAGAGGGACTCAATTCACCTCACGATTTTGGTCAGCGTTATGTAGCTCGTTGGAAATAAAGAGAGCTTTATCTTCGGGTTACCATCCCCAGAGTAACGGCCAAACAGAACGTTTAAATGCCACCCTCGAACAGTATCTCCGCTGTTTCTGTCATCAGGAACAGGACATGTGGCAGTCTTATCTAGCATTGGCCGAATTCACCTACAACAATACCCAACATTCCGCTACAGGGTGTAGTCCCTTCTTCTTTACCTATGGGTATCATCCGAGACACATACCTCTTTTTGGGGTACCTCCGACTACAGTGCCCTCGGTTGATCAACGCCTTCATGAGCTTCGTTCCATCCAAAAGGAGGCAGTGCAGAAGTTGGAGGCTAGTAGGATTCGCTACAAGAAATACGCCGATAAGAAGAGATCACCTAATCCCAGGTGGACAGTAGGAACTAAGGTATGGTTGTCAACCAAATATCTTCCACGTTGGGTTCACCCAGGGAAATTCTCAGCCCGATTCATAGGTCCATTCCCTATTTTGTCTCAGGTTAACCCTGTCGCTTTTCGCTTACGACTACCACCTAGTCTGAAGAAGATTCACCCTGTATTTCATACCTCTCTTCTGAAGACTTATCATCCCGATCCCGTGTGTCGTCGTGGACTCTCCTCCTCAAGGATCGAGGATCCTGACCCTGAAGAGTATGAGGTGGAGAGGCTGGTGGATTCCCGCTACAGACATGGCATCGTACAGTATTTGGTCCACTGGAAAGGGTACTCCGCTGCAGAACGATCTTGGGAACCCAGACGTAACATTCACGCCCCACGTCTCCTTAGACTGTTCCATCGCCTTCACCCAGGTAAACCTGGAGGAGAAGGGATAGGGAGAGGGCATACTGTCACAACGATGCGGCCATGGAAGCTATGGGCAAGATGGAGGCGCTATTAGGACTCTATCGCTTGTCTGTTAGCGGTCTAGCCTTTTTTTGCTATGGGCATATAGGGAAGCCACGCCCCCCGCGAGTCGCGTTGCAACTCGCTTTGCTGACTTTCGTTTTGATCCGTACCAGTGCCTTCCTTGGATTCCTCCCGTTTTCAGCATTTCCCCTTGCTGCTTATACTTACGCTGCTGCCCTTTCCTTCTCGCCTGTTTGCGGTTCGCTTCCATTGCCTTCCTTACATATCATCTTTGTTTACGTGTTATTTCCGGCTTTGTCTAGTGCTGCTTCTATATTCGGCTTTGAGCTGCCGCAGACCTGCCTTCCCTGGCGGCGGGGTTCCGACTTGTCGGCTCCCACCCGCTCGGGGAAACGTTCACAACATTTCCGTTCTCTCGCTCTCTCACCCTCTCACATTCAAACTCATTCGCCCTCTCTCTCATTCCCTCTCATTCAGACTCACTCGCGCTCTCTCACTCTCTCTCATTCAGACTCACGCGCGCTCTCACTCAGACTCACTCGTGCTCTCATTCTCTCTTGTGCTCTCCCTCGTTCTGACTTCTCGTTCTCTCTGATCTTAACTGTTTCTCCGGGAGTACTTTTCCCATGCTTACTCTTCCTGGCCAGCTTCCGTGTGTATTGCGGAGGTCCTCTACAGCGACTCTTCCTTACCTCTCCTTCCTGGGCTCCTTCCTCCAGAAAGCTCCGCTAGCCTTTGGAGATACAACCAAGATCATAGTAGAAAGTCCTTACCTGCCTCTGGACCTTCAACCGGCCATCGTCATCTGCAGCTACACAGGGTTTTTTCTGCCAATCAGGCTTTTTCCCTGTTTGAAGGAGCGGGCTCCCCAGGGTTCACTTGACTGTTTGTTCTATTAACGGTCAAAGTGGCCTCGGGAGGAGACTGTCCCTATCTCTTTGAACGTAAGAAGGGTAAAGGATCTCTAAAGAAGGAAGAAGAAGAGAAACCTCCAAAGGATCGGAGAAGGAGGCAGAAGGTACTCAGCCACAGTAAAGACCCAGGTGAGGAGATCCCTGGGAAAGGAGCCTTGGGCAGTGACAATTACTTTTAATCATAATGATTCAATGCTCAATTCTGTTGTATGTGTACTGAGAACATAGGACTGTATTGTATTTGTTTCCTGTTTAAGCCTTCAGATGTACAGCTATGTGTTGAGGTCACTTTAGGAATGTTTCTTCTGAACCCAGGGGGATCTGAAGTTCCATTATACATCTTGGGTTTTACGCTGCTTTCTGGTGACTGTACTTACGCTCCCTCGGGCAGTGTGCTAGTAGTGACTGTTGGTGTTTGAACTTTCGTATTTTTGGCTATGTGGATTGGGATGGGAATATGGGGATGTGGAGGTTGTCTTAATTGAATAAGTTCCAAACTTTGGTTGGAGATGGATGGTGATATTGTTGGATGGGGAAAATTATGAGCTTAGATAGTGGAGAGGAGATGGGGGATTTCTGGCTGGCTTGCTTTAGGTTATGTTTAGGATTGAGCTTGGATTGGGGCTTGAATGGGGTAGCTGGGGGTTTTGGTTGAATATATAGGTTATTGAAGATGACTTAGGTGGTTAGATGTAGGGAGGGGCTTGTGGCAAATCGAGTAAGAAGTGTTGAGCTGATGTATTGCTTATAGGTTGGCCACGGGACCCTAGGGTTACAGTTCAGTAGTTAGGTTTTGTGATTTTGGAAATTATCATTCAGTCCGGTTGATAGACTATCTGCAATTTAAATATTATCTTTGTGTCGACTGTTGTGTGTCCGTGTCTGTGTTTACTGTGATGTATGTCTGTGGGGGGTTGATACATTGTTCTACACCAACTTCTTGATGAATCTTGGGCTTGTAGGGTTTTTTAACCTAATATGTGATTCCCGGTCTTCAAGTTGATGTCCTGGGTGGTTTGTGCAAATAGTATAGTGTTTGTGTTTAATGCACTTTCTTCTAAATGACTCCACTCTGATCTCTTGCACTCTCAATCCCCCCACCGCCATCATCTCTTCCAATTCCTTTCTAGTCTACCGACTCCCCCTTCACTGGATTCTCTTTTCTCAATGCTTACTGCACCTGACTGCTACCTTCTTCACTTCTCAAGTGGATCCTCTTTGTTCTGCCATTTCTCTTCTCAGCCTTCTTCCCCTCCTTCCTCTACTATAGTTCTTTCTTGCTTCTCACCCATCTCTAACTCTGATACCTCTTTGCTTATCTCACGGGCTCATCCTACTGCTTCTCCCAAAGAACCTGTTCCCTCTACCCTTATTCCTAAAATCTATCCCTCTTATTTCTTACATTATCATTCAGTTCTCTCATTACTTCTACTTTCCCTCTCCTAGTCAAACATGCCATTCTTCTTCCTGTCTTGAAAAATCCTTCTTGTGACACCGCTATTCTAATTTCCATCCCATCTCTTTCCTTACCTTTCCAAATTGTTGGAATGTCTTGTTTACTTTTGTCACACTTCATTCCATTTTACCTCGTTCTTTTTTGTACCCCTTCTCTCCACAGAAACTGTTCTCCTTTCCGTCAATGAATCTTCTTTTAGCTCACTATGCTAAACACTATTTTTACTCTTGGATCTATCCGCTGCCTTCGGCACAGTGGATCACTCACTACTTCTCCAATCCCTTTCCTCTTGGGTTGTCTGGTTCTGTACTTGTATGGTTTGAATCCCGTCCAACTGTACCTACTCAGTATCTTGGGCCGGTGCTTGTTCCGATCCCCTTCCTCTTTCGCACAGCGTTACACAAGGATCCATTCCAGGCCCATTTTCTCTTCTCTTTATACTTCTCCTTTGGCGAACATCGCTTCTTTTGGGCTACCTGATTTTTATGCTGACACCCAACTATTTCTGTCCTTTTCTTCTTTCACACCTACTATAAACATGAATCTCTCAGACTGCCTCTGCCATCCAAACCTGGACGTCTGACCACTTTCTTGTCCTCAACTCCCCTAAAACTGAAGTTATTTTTCCCAGTAAATACTATCCCTTTGCCTGTTACTCCTCCCTTTGCCTTATTCTCTCCTTCCCATCTGCTTTTTCTCTTACTGCCTGCAATCTTGGCCTCCATCTTGACACCAATCTCTTTTGTTCACCACATTTCCATGACTTCACGCTTCTTTCGCTTCCATCTTTTCAACATTCTGAAATTTAAACCCCTTAACTTTCAGTTCCACTAAGCTTCTAATCACTTCCTTAATTTTTTCACGACTATTCTACTGCTCTGTGCTTCTCTTTGTCTCCCCGTCTCTCGCTTAGCTCTCCCTGCTGATCTTTGCAATTGCCATGGAGCAATTGGCTAGTGTGTTATAAGGGCAGGCGCGAGGATCAAGGGAGTAATGGGGACAGGAATGAGCACAAAATCGCGCTATATGCCGATAACTTAGTCCTTGCAGATACCGCTGGGTCCCTTTCAAGGATGAGTGTTCCGGGGGACTTTGCGGGGGTGTGTGTTTAAAATGTACTACAGTAAATCTAAGGCACCTAATATAATGGAGGTTCCAGAGGTGGTGGAACGCCAACGTAATGAATTCCCACACCAGTGGGAAGAATCAGACATTGAGTACTTGGGTATCAAATTAACCAGGGAGTTGGGGACATTGTACAAAGCTACTGTACCACCTTTGTGGGCAAACATGAAGGACACAAGCATACAAGGAATACGCTTTCCACTAATGTAATGGAGCAGTGACTAATTTTCATTAGTGAAATATTGATTGTAACCAATGACTAAATGGATTAGTGACTAATTCTCATTAGTGAAACACTTATCTTAGCCAATGACACTAGTGACTACTATTCATATCTTTTTCTTTGTCATAGGTTTTGTGATCATTTGAATGCCACTTTCACATAGAAAATTTGGGAAATGGTTAAAAACTCACAGGTGAGACTAAGTTTCCGTCAATTCTGTAATAAGGCCTAGATCATTGCATCAGCACGTGGTAAGTGACAAAAGTGGCTCACTAGGTTTTCCCTTGCCCATACAGGGCACTTTGCCTATCACTTTAACCTGTGGCTTTAACTCTGCAGCTAAGAATAGCCCATACCAAAATTTGAGAAACTTAACCGGATTGACTTTCTGGTGAGGAAGACCGATTTATTACTTTTCTCATTTCTGTCACTTATCTTGTTTTGGCATCCGTATTGTTGAAAAAAAAGTAATTCCAGACATGCCACTATCCCTTTTAGCTCTTGCACAGTTTTCCTGACTACCATGGGACACACTTGGCAAGAATGATATATATTTCGAAGATACAAGGATTCCTCTTTGGGTAAGATTAGTATCTGTTCTATTACTTCTATATATCTATACAGACAGAGAAATGGTGGATGCATACATCTTGGTTCTTTCTGTCATAGATTCATATACTCTGTGCACTATAAGCATAGAACAAATTTCACATTACCCAACATCAACATTATGATTGGAATTTTTAAAACACATGAGACAATTAATCAAGCCTACTCTGCTTTACCTATGAGATCATATGTATTTGTTGTAAACATTGTGATAATCAACTGAGTCTTACATCAACTCTAATTACAGATTTAGCTAAATATTAAGCCCCTGACGAAGAGAATGGTTTCTCGAAACATGGTGGACCCCGTTCCCTATTTTTTTGTTTGATATGATTGAAAACTTTACACGACTAAATTGGATGCCAAGATGTTTTTGCTTACTTATGTAATGACTAATCACCAAAGATATATACGACCTACAGAATTTCAGCAAATTATCTTTGTGCACCTTAGAGTGAACTGTTTGGCCTATTTAGGCCTCGGACAGTGTGCAGAGGACGGGCGTTCCCACACTTTGGGGCCTTTGTTTCTTGTACAACATTAAGTTGAGCCAACTGCATTTTGCAGCACATTTGACACCTGAATTCCTACTAGTTAATTGAAGGCAGAGCTGTGAAATTCCTGCTCAGATGCCCTCAAGAACGTCCTCCAATTCTACCTCTATCAGAATAAATACTATTGCTAGCAAAAGTGCCACCAGAGAGAAATTGCCGCACTAAAGGTATTTTATACATTTACCACTAGCGGCTGCCTCTTCAATAAGCATCTTTTTAAATGTTGACCATGTTGGCAAAATCGTGGAGTCCACAGGACCTCTTATAAGACCAACCACAGGTTCGTTCGTTCGATCAAATCTAAGAATAATAAGTGCTATAATAAACCCTCAAAATATTCTGATGGTAAGGCATGCATCCTGGATTGGTCCAACAACAAAAATTATTAGAGTGGAATGTTTGGCCGTAACTTTTGCTGAGGTCAGTTTAGCGCCCCATGTTGCAACGTCAAATTTGGTTTCATTTTCAGAATCCAGGAAGATAAACAAAATAGCATAGTCACCTTTTATTAGCCAATATTCACTCCAAATAGCATCCTTAGTAAGGGCACTAGTGCTTAGACTAATCTATTGGGGGATCGTCCTACTTGTACGAGGAGTAAGGTGCACAGCACATTAAAAGGAAATAAACACAATAGTGGGCAGAGGATGATGGTTGGAAGAATTGCTAACATGGGGGATCTTGTCGTTAGTGATTGGGACATCCTGAGCGAATTTGTTAACTTCTATTAACTCCTGTATTCATCTGAGCAGACCAAACTTGACCAGATCTGCCCATTTTTGGAGGAATGACCTGGCTTTCAGCAGAGCAGAGGGAGCAGCTCAATGGGGAAATTGCAAAAGAGGAACTCCTTAAGGAGATAGCCTCGCTTAAAGCAAGGAAGGTACCGGGCCTAGATGGCTTACCAGACATTTTAGAAGCAATAAGCTGATCACAAGCTGGGCCTTCTCCATTGGCTGTTTAATGCGATATTCCCCCCTGGAGTCAACTCGCACCATGGGCGAGGCCAAGATCTCGCTTCTAGCCAAGCCTGGAAAGGATCCCAAATTGTGTGCATCGTATCGGCCCATAGCTGTCCTGAACACAAACATTAAGATATATGCCAAAATCCTAGCAGCCAGACTAAATCGGGTTTTACTGACTAATTTGGAAGACTAAAATTGAATAGAAAAATGCATCCCCTGTTTCATGAATTACTAACAGAATCTGTAAGTGGGTATCAATTGCAATTGATTGAATATGGACAACCAGAGGTCTACATAATAATCGCCAACCCTTTTGCATATCTTTGTGAAGCCTGGCTTGTTAAGCTGTAAAACCATTCCAAGTAAATATCAGAAGCTGCTGAAGTTTCCCCGTAAGAGAATAATATCTTGAGTTTTCGGAATGATCTCTGTCCGAGGATCATCTTATTTCACCCTACATCCAGCAATGTTCGGTGATATAATAAAGAATTGTGAAAAATTGATAAACATTTTGTTCTGTTTCACCTATTAGACTTTCCCCATTAATATCAAATTGCCCATGTGGAATTATGAGAGACACTGTATTGTCAGGGATATTTAAATTTGATGGTCAGTCTGTCTCTTCCAACATAGAAAAGACTTCAAAAAGATTCTTACTGAGTACTAATCCTTTACTGACCATGAAGGAAGCCAGCCCTATCCCCCTGCTCCTAGTGGCGCATTGATAAGCCCACTCTCATCCCTGGAATTAAGTATTTACCTAACCAGAAATAGTCGATCCTCGAGTGCATGCGGCGAGTATGGACAAAAATAGGTGTAGTCCCTAAACCCCCTGATGTGTTTGGTGCCACACATCTACCAAATGAGAGTCAGCTATCCGGTTGAGTAGGGTACTAGGTTGCTTCACAGCCCTCTCCCCCCCAACAGCCTCATTTTGACTCATCCCAGTTGGGGTCCATAGGTACATTAGAATCCCCAATCCAATATAATATGCCAGTGCAAATCCTAAGTGTTCCCCCAGTGCTGAACACAGGAACTCTTTCTGTCCAGAATTTGGCCAATAGATTGAGGCAAGCATAACCTGCAAATTCCCCAGCAGGCCAGACACAAACAGATAGCAGCCCTCTTGATCATACTTCGTCTTCTGAACCCTAAAAACAGTGTTCCTACTTATGATAATGCTCACCCCCCCATTTTTTCAGACTATAGGTGGAATTTAACTGCTGTGGGAACGCACCACTGTGATGCCTACCAATATCTCTTGTAGAAACGCCACATCCACCTGCTGTCTTTTGAACCTATAGAGCAGTAGGTTACGCAGATTCATGCCCCTCACACTGTGGGACAAGCAACGCAGTGCCATAGTACTAGCGAATATCCTCATATAAGGAAACTCACTAAAGCCATCCTGGGTCCAGCATAAGGAAAATATTCCCGCCACTGGTGTACTACACAAATTCATACCCCATCTTCCTTCCTGTAACAAATAAAAAGTAGAAATAGAAACACTGAACAAGATCATCATCTTTCTCATAGGCGTGGAAAAGCAGTACTGCTCTCCCAGGTTAGAAAACCACCTGTCACGCAAGCCTGCCTTAACCCCCTGAAACCCCAAGCAAGATGCCCCCGACCCACAAACGGGCAACTAGCTGTCTGCCCCCACCCACCACACATAACCCGGTCATGATGGGGATTTATGTCAAGACAGAAAACTGGCCCCATTCAAAGCAAAAATCCTCAGTGGGACACTGTTCCCACATCTCATCCCCCCCTAGCCCAGCTCAGTATCGAGCTACCAGCCCCCTCACCCTCTTCTTCTCGAGTTAGCATAACCCCCCCCCCCCAGGACCCTGGCCGGCTCCAAGTGTCGTGCACCGCCATGGATTCCCCGCCCAGCTGAGCAGCAAGTAATACAGGAAAGTCCAGCAGTATGGATTCTGTTCTTGCCTCAGCTTCCCAGTCACCAGGCAAAAAGACAGTCTTCTGTAGGGTCAGGGCCGCCAGGTCCTGGTGTATGTGCAGTGTCTGATTATCATAGGAGATTTCCCCATGGATTGGGAGGCCTTCAAGACTTTCTCTTTAAACGGTATGCATGAAACTTCATTATAATGTCTCTGTGCTGTCCTTGGAAGCCCTTCCGCAGTTACCCCACCCCGTGCACACTATCTAGTGAGATATCACCCATCGCCACATCCGGGAACACATCCTTGAACGGAAGAGCCCATGGTCGCAGATCTGCTCCCTCCACGTCCTCTTCCAGGACCTGAATACGCAAGTTCCCCCTTCTTTGTCTGTTTGGGGTCATTGATGCGGGGGGGGGGGTGCAGACCAGCTGTTCCATACCCTGCCTTGCATCAGCTAGCTTGCCCTGCAGGTGTACAACATCCTCCTGTATTGAGTATCGCCTCCACTGTACCTCCCACTCTGGAGCCTATTTGTTTCCGGTCAGTAGCAAGGTCTGTGGCAAATGTAACTTCCTTCCCAATTCATAGGGATATATCCCTTTTAAGAGTGGCCATGCATTCAAGGAGGTTATTCATAGTAAGTTGGGAGTCTCCTGTTCCTCATGCTAACTGTTTGTCATCCTCCCTCCCGCCCCCACTTTTCACCTCTCTTCTGGTCACTGAGAGTCCAGAGGGAAGTCACAGAGCGAGCCTCAGCCTGTGTCTTGCGTAGTGACATGCAGGAGCGCCCCTTTTCTTCCAGTGGCAGCTGATTTGCACCTTTATCCAGTCTAGGCCGCTGGAGCGGCATTCAGCACTCCCAGAACAAAGTATCTCGCCCAGCCCCAGCGTCCCTTCTCCCCATGAGGGATTCACCTGGTCAGGACTTTATATGGATGCATCTGTTACCAGCGTGGCAGAGATCCCCCACAGGCTCAGTCAGCCCACAGAGCCCCTCGCCTCTCTGCCTTGGTGTCGCAGCAGGCTGCGTACCGGCTCAGGGTCTTATATTCTTCAGGGCAGGAGGTTGCCTCACCAGCTCTCTGCCCTCTGCCACCAAATCCTGGGGTCTACTCGCCCCCACTCCAGGACAAACCGCCTAAAGAGACCTGACGGACCATGAGGGCACTGTTCACTATGTGCTCCTCCTCAGAACTTCCCTGTGCCTCAATGGGTCTCTTGCTGCACTCCAGGGGCTCTGTAGGTCTTCAAGAGTGAACAAGCTCCTGTTCCAGGATCTTACCTGCTTCCGGCACTCCCTCCACAGTATGTAGCTCACCAGGGCTCCAGCAGGGGCTCAACCTACCATGGCTCTCCTGGCCTGGCACCGCCCAGGACCAAGACTGCACCAGTCGACGCAAGGAGTGTCCCTGCAAGGGTCTCTCGGGCAAGGCACTATAAGTGCCCCCCCCCGCCACACATCTAACACTGCAGGCTTTCATACCCGGAAGCAGACTCCCACTTCGGCCCACTCACCCAGGCTCCCACTTCACTCTGTGCAGGCTCTCCCCTGGGTCACAGTATGCTTCTAGCAGTGCTCAGGGGAACCCAGGGCAGCTTGCCGCTATCAGGGGATTTCAATGCTTTCACCGGGCAGAACTACTGGAGGGCATCTCACCCAGGGCCGGCAAAGGTGTTTAGAATGTGGCCATATTCATTATTCAATATTACAACAGTCTACAAAAGATAAGTGGAACTTTCACTTTAATGGATTTCAAGTCAAATATTGATGCACTTCTTTGCTCCGAAGGTTAAAAAAAAAGAAAAAAAAAAGAAAATCCCCTCAGGTAGTGATTGCAGAACTGACATTGAGGCACACAAACAACGAAGAGAGCTGAAGTCTGCTGAATCCTAACTACTATGAACCAGCAGAAAAGGCAGACGCTTCTAGCCTATAGGATTTTGAAAAGTGTGCAAAAAAAAAAATTGACTGAACAACAGTGGAAATTATAGAAGTAATCTATGAGGGAATTTAAAAGCCATCACATGTTATAGGAAAAGACTAGAGCAGAAAGAAAAATGCAGGCCTTCCCAGAGAAGGTATTCATGGCAAGGCTGAAGGAGGTCCAGGCTTTAAAGCTTATAAATACCAATTCACTTAAAAGTGCTGGCTAAGTTCCAATGGCAAATTGCCATGGCATAGATTACTTTAAAGTTACACTATTCAAGCAATTCAAGTCACCACTGGTGGGGCTCCTCCTACACGTCTTTAGAGAGAATACAAAGGCAGTCTTCCATGCCACCAACCCAAGGTGCACCATGACCTTTGGTTCAAAGGACTTCTACACCAGCACCAAATAGAGGTCCCACATTGGATGTGTACGCCGCACTGGAGAAAAGAGCCGCCTCAGGCCCACCAAGTGTCACCTCCTGGGAATAGCAAAGACGTCCACCCAGAGGGCTCCCTGCCTCACACAGCGTTCATGAACCACCTCTGAATGGAGCTCTGTCAGGCTGACACTTCCAGTATGCTAAGAGGGTTTGCTTCAGAGTTCTCTACTCTCAGAAGATGGAGAGCCGGCACATAAGAACTAGAATCTCCTAGCCCTCCACCAAAAAATTTTTATCAGGACACATCTTGGTGCACTACAATCCAAAATGCATCAACAAGATATCTCTTCTCCAAAATAAAATAGCTACCAAAAACTCAACCTCTCCACTCAAGGAATGACCTTGAAATCCAGGCCTAACTAGCCTAAACCACTACAGCGATTCGAATTCAACCAAGTATCCACACTAGAAGTGGAAAATATAGCCTCGCTTAAACCTCCAGATGCCAGGGAGACATCTGCCCGGCATCTACAATCAAAGAAGCGGCCAGCGATCTAGCCCCCTTCATCACCACCCTTGTTAACTTGTCTTTTCGCACATGCACTGTCCCCACTATCTTGAACTCATGGGTACTCCCACTATTAAAGAAACCCTCCTTGGACCCTAGTATCCCAACAAACTATAGACCCATCACTACAGTCCCCTTTCTATTGATGATCATTGATAAATCAGCCTATATCCAGATACAGTCGTACTTGGAGACCAACAACCTACTAGGACTTCAACAATCTGGCTTCAGACCCCAACATGGCACCAAAACAGCCTCGACTGACCTGAAGAACCAGATTGATGACCTGAAAGACAAAGGGAAACCTGCCCTCTTACTCCTATTCGACTGGTCAGCAGCTTTTGATATGGTTGATCATAAAGTGCTATGCAAACATTTGTCTACAGCGGCCCATTTCTCCACAAGCAACGACATGGATCCAATCATTCATGATCAGATCTATGAGAATTTTCTCACCTTCGGTAGCAGCTGCCCCAATCCCTATAACATGCAGAGTACCGCAGGGATCCTGTGTATCGCCAACAATGTATAATGTGTTTACCAAACCATTGTTTGATGATTTAGACCTTCCAGGGGTCACCTGCACTCATTATGCAGATGACACCCATATCCTCATCCCTTTGACAGGTGATTACGACAAGAACTTGGCACTGGTTAACAATATCTATCTCATCATTCAGGCCTGGATGGCCTCACATGATCTGTGCCTTGATGAGAAGCCCAAGCTACTGCTCCTAGGGGCACCAGTCATTCTGAAGAAACTTAGCATTCACTACCTTTCTTTCAACATTGACATCAAGGTAGCCAAGGAGGTAAAAACCTTGGGTTTCTACCTAGATTCTGCCTTAAGCTTGCGTTTTCAAGTCAATGCTACAGCATCGGCTACAGTGTACACTTGTGAGCTGATCCATGCCTGTAGACCTTGTCTACAGAACGCTGTATTACAGTGGCTAGAGCTCCAATTCGATGAAAACTAGATTATTGCAATGCACTGTACCTAGATGCCAGCAAATACATTGTCAATAAACTCCAAATACTGCAGAACAATGCACTTAGAACAGCCTTAAGTATCCCCAGAAAACATCTCAATGGTCAGACAAAATAACTGGCTCTCCATCAAGGATAGAATACAACTCAAAACAGTCTCCCCCAACTCATAAATGTCTCAGCTCAGCCCCTCAACACCGGACCGAAAGATTCCTCAAAATAACTACACAAGACCTATGTTAACTGCTAATTCCTTCTGCCTAAGAGTCCCTAGGTTCAAATTGAAAAAAGCAGGCAGCAGTAGCTTCCCCGTTATGGCTGCCCAACCCTGGAACTCCCAATCTACAACCTTGCGAGCAGACCAATCCTACAACTTTAGGAAAAATGCCAAACTTTGGCTTACCTCAAAAGACTTACCTCAACTCTAGCTTTCTGAAAATAGGACACTGAACAGCACCTTTGCTGTATCTGTGTAAATAACTTTGTATATATTTTATGTCTTATTATGTACTGGTGCATCATATTGTCCAATCCCATTATGTAATGGCTGTGTTTTACTGTAACCTGAAAATTATGCAATGCCACTTAGAAACTGAAAATTCCTTGTAAAGCGCCCAGATACACCCGGGATGGGAGCGCTCTAGAAATAAACATGGATATTCTGCTGAATAACCTATTCCCACAATTCTACTGCCAGAGCAACATGTTTTGAGGACATGGTCTTGCCCTGCTTCTTCAAATAAAAAAAACTGACAGTGCTGTTGTCTGTCAAGATGTGCACACAAGGGTTCCTGACAATCAGAAGAAAAGCCTTCAGAGCACTAAATATGTAACAAAATTGGGATATGCAGCACTGCTGACTCTGGCAGATCCACTGGAGATCAGATCAAAGTCAAATAAAGTGGTGTCCACCTCATCTTGAGCCCGGTGTAAAGCACAGAAAGGACGCAGGAGGCCATCACGCACAGCTGCCTCTAAAGTCACCAAGTTGAAATGTTAATGGGTATTGTACTGCACACCGTTACCACTTGCGTGGTCTCTTGGCGCTCTGGTGGGTCTGCAAAGGAAGGAAGATCTTGCGTTTTATTAGTGGGATCGAGAGGGAGACTAGCAAGAGCGTTTTTTATGTGCCGTTGGCAGCCTCAGTTTTGAGGAACCAGTCAATGAGCGTTTGTGTTTTCAGTCGATAGCCGTCACGTGGTGGAGTGATTGTGTACGATTTGTTTACGTGAAGTGCGTATGTGGTGCAGTAGAGGAGTGGTTGTGTTTAGTTGAGAGTTTGGAGGGTGCATATGCAGAAAGGTGAGTTTTTAGTAAGGTTGGTTCCCGGCAATACATGTCTTACAACCCATAGTGCCTCCACATGTGATACAATTCCCACACCCTCAACAGTTCAAATAAGTACGACGCCTTTGCCAACCCTCACAGTCCATTCAAGTGAGAGACATTCCCCGTCACAAACATTCCATTCAAGTGCAGCACAGTTTCTGCCCCCGGGTAATCAGTATAAATGCGACGCACTTCTCACCCAGTCCGTCCATTTAAGTGTGATGCATCTCCCGCTACTAACCGGTCAGCTAAGTTTGACACCCTTTTCAAACAATTTACCACTACCTGAAATCCATCCTGGTGTGACAATGCATCTAGTTGTAATACATTTCGTGCCCCAACAGTTTTATAAACGTGCAATGCATTTCCCATCCCAACAATCCATCTCGGGTTGCCGAACCGTGCACACTACAGATTTTACAGAGTGTCTGTCTCAGGGTGCAGCTGGGAATGTACAGCTTAGTTCCATTATAGCCGATGCAGAATGTGCCTAACATGCACATACAGGTTGAGAGTAGAAAGTGTCTAGTTTTCCCTGATGGTTTACATGCCAGATAAGGTTAGCCTATGCTAACAGGCCGAGTGCTGGTGGATGTCTCATATCAGGCAGTTAGATTGTGGGTTTCCTGGAGTATATTAGTGGCTGTATTCCTGGCTTTTCTGTTCAGTTTCTCTTGCTGGATTTTGCATGGTTTAGCAGGTTGGTTAGTGTTGATGGTGGTGGCTCCCTTAGGTTGGTCTCTGTTCATGCTGGGTATGTTTGGTTAGTCACTGGTGTGATGAATCCTGCAGAATCCTCACATATTCCCTGCCTAAAGCCTGCTCCCAGGTGGCCTGGGGAAGGCGGCCGCTACTTGATCCTAATCCTGGGGGTGGTGGTCGCCGGGTGGATCACCTAGGAGGAGAAAGGCTCCCAAGGGAGTGGGATGGTTCTGCTAGGAAAGACGCAGTATTCATTCTTTTTGGAGGGCGAAACTGCCATAATGCCAGCATACTTGAGTGTTGTCAGACTCCACTAACCAAAAACACCCAAAATGTTAGTAATTAAAACCCTTATGGTCACTCTAGGAATGGAACATGTCAAGATCAGAACATTAATACCATTACTTCTGAGAAATGTAATTTCCATTGGGTTGTGAAATTAAAAAGGAGGTATGGTCTATAAACAAAGTGAGTCAGATACCGAAAGATGTGATCAAAGAAAGTTGGGGACTTCAAGTCCCAAAACGCTAGAGGAACTGGGACTCGGAGGCACAGAAGTGCATCATAGTGTTCCTGACAATCTACACCTGAGGGAGAATCCCCCTCAGGTGCAGATCAAGAGACGTGGCAACAGTCCTGGCAGGAGAAGTTACCAGCAACTGTGTATGCTGTAGGGGCAGAGAACCAAGGACGCAGGGACCACTGCCGTGTCTGTGGCAGGTGATGGTACTGAGAGAGTCATGAGAAGGAGAAGTCCAAGTTGCAGAGGTTGCGCAGCGGGAAGCACTGCCGTAGCAGATTACCCTGTGGAAAAGAAGCGTTCCGAGTCCTGTGCGGGGAAGAGAGGAGCAACGTGGGCTCCTGTTTGGGAAGGCACGAGTCATAGGACTGCAACTGGAGCTGTCAGAAATTCCTAGACCGAAGAACAGAAGTGGCAGCAGGATACGTGGCTGCGCAGCAAGAGACCGGTGAGTTGGCCTCGGACAGAGGGTGCTCTGTTGTAAACTGCTAGTAGAACTTTTGAATACAGAACTAGTGTAAGAAAAGTGTTTTTTACCCAAAAGTATACGAGAGGGAAACAAGGAGAACATTTATAACTATCACCACCCAAGTAACAGAAGACCGATATTTAAGAAAGACTTACTACCATTGCCCCAGGAAAGAGTGGGCAGTATTGAACCCAAAGCATAACATCATAGCCAAAGTAAAGAGGGTGCAGTATGCAAGACTGCTAACCAACAGTGCCTAAGCCAAAGAAGGGTAGCTGTAAGAAAACTGGAAGAACCGCTTTCATGTAGAGAAAAACTTAAATGAAAGACATTACCAACAATTACCTGGTGTGATAGTGAGAAACCAAAGGTGGCAGGAAAGTGGCCCTCTTTGTGGAGAGTGGCAAGGAGCAGCAGAATACAACTTGCACTGTATGTGGCCAAACAATTAATGGAACGAACAGCATCAATGGGTGTTGCATCCTAAGTTGTGAATTTTACTGTTATTGAAAGTCGAAGACTTTACTGATGTTTTGAAGTAAACCACACCAGAGTACTTGTAGTAGTAACAAAATTGTCCATAGGCGCCCCTATGCGAGAACGAACATGGCTCCTTGATCTGTTCTTTGGGAAGGTATACACGAGAGTCTGCAGCCACACTTTAGCTCACTGTACCTTTCACAGATGGGAAATATCCATTTGCATATCAGTCTTTGTCCCGCCCACATGGGTAGTCCAGCACCGAAATGCGGTGGCAATTCTCTTCTGAACAAGAGCACCAACAGCCACCCCCATACACGCGTTCAGCCTTGTTTGGCCTCATCAGTGAGGTGGAGCTGTGCCTCTGAGCACAGTGACCAAGGGGTCCACATCTGGATGACCCTAGGAAACTTAGGGTGACTAAACTCAAGTCCCTTAAATAATAAAAAAAATAGTCCATAGGTGCGTCCTTATCGTTGTGAAAGGTCAAGAACGGATGTTCAGCAGAGCTTGAAACTCGCTTATTCTTCTCGCAGATGCAACTAATTAACAAGGCCACTTTCCAGGAGAGAAACTTAAGTCCTGTAGTGGCAAGTGGTTTGAATGGCGTGTGACACAAAGCTGTAAGGAGCACGTTTAGGTCCCATTTTGGGTGAGGGCTGACTGGTGGAAAGAGGGAGACCTGTGAAATGCCTCTTGATTACTGGGTTTGTTAGCAAAAAAAGAGCAACTATCTGTAGAAAGATAAGCTGCAATGGCTGACATAAAATACAAGACCGTCAATAGAAGCTTGTCGAGGATCAAGTTATTTAGCAAGACACCATTGACAAAAACTTAGCCATTTACTTTTGTACTACCCTCTTGTGCCACCTGGCGTATGTGCCACCTGGATTATGTGCATATTATCCTCCGAAAAGTTAAACTGAGCTGAGGCCCTGAACTAAGGCACCAGGCCGCCAAGTTGAAGGATTGTGGGCAGGGGTGCCACAACTGGTGATTGATCTGGTGCAGGAGACTGGGGATCTGCAGTAACATGATTGAGTCGCATAATGAACCAGAACATGGCTGGCCACCAAGGAGCTATGAATAGGAGACTGCAGTTGGAGGCAGTTTACGGCACTCTTGAGCTTCCAGAGCGAACGATGAATCAACAGCAGAGGGGGGGGAACGGCACAAGCCTTCATGTTGTCACACGGAATCTCTAGTGCATCCCCAATGAAGATGCTCCAAGACCGTCCCTGGAGGCACAGAGTGGCAGTTTCCGGTTGGTTGCAGTCGCAAAGAGGTCCACCGTTGGAGAGCCCAAACGTTTGGCAAGAGCATCGCTGTTCAATTCCCACTCGTCATTCGCCACAGACTGTCAGCTAAGGGAATTTGCTGCAACATTGATCCGTCTCGGAATGTGCACGGTATGTAGCCAGCCATTGTGTTAGACTGCCCAATTCCAAATCTGGATGGCTAGATCCACCAGAGGAGGCGTCCTGGTGCCCTCCTGTTGAGGACCATAGCCACAGAATTGTCAGTGCAAATTCACACTACCCTGTTCATGACAGAAGGCTGGAAAGCTTTCAATGCCAGGAAAACCGCCAAGAGTTCTAGGTAGTCGATATGAGACCTACTGTCTCGGGGGTCCACCGATCGTAGACCTCGAGATGGCCCAACATAGCTTCCCACCCCAGAAGGGAGGAGTCAGTTGGAACCATGACCTGTGGTAAAGGCTCCTGGAAGGAGGTACCCACCGAGAGGTTGTTGGAGGTTGTCCACCATTGAAGATCTGATGTCATGGAAGATGGGATCAATATCTATAGTCTAGGTCCAAAGCTTAGGACCAGCAACTCTGCAGCACTAGCTGTGTGCGCCTCATTTTCAGTCGTACAAGAGGCATAGCTAGAACACATGAAGCCATCAGGCCAAGGAGTCTCGAACAACCAGGCTGACCTGGCTGGAGGAGGGTTTTGGGGGTTCAAAATGAGCTGGCACATGGTTGATAAATCCACAATTCTGTCCTCCGTCAGGAAAACTCTGGCACTGACAGTATTCCAAACGAAACCTAGAACTATCAGGTCTTGAGCCAGGGTCATAGATTTCTGCCAGTTCACCAACAGACCCAGTTGTAACTGGAGCTGGAGGAGAGACTGAAGATTGGCAGCTGCAGCCTGGGGCAGGGACTCTGCTGCAGAAGCCAATCATCTAAATATGGATAGAGTTGAACTCCTTGCATTCCTAGGAACGATGCAATCACCGTCATCATCACACAGTGCCGAGCTGAGACCAAACGGCATCACTCAATATTAGTTGCGTTCACACGGAAAACGAAGGTATTCAAGATGTGCATATATGCATCCTGGAGATCTACCACACTGAGCCAATTGCCCTTCTGGAGAGAGGACTATATCTGGCTGGGTGTGATCTTGAATTTCTCTTGGGGAAGGAAAAGGTTGGAGAGGTCGAGGATAGTGCGCAGCCCAGCCTGGTTCGTTTGGGCACTGTAAACAGACTGGAGTAATAGCCCTCCCCTTGCTCCCACAAGGGAACACGTTCCACTGCTCTGAGATTCAAATGTTTTGTGCCTCGGCTCAGAGGGAGGGAGCCCCAGTCTGCTGAAGAGGAGGGTGAGAAGGTGGGTTTGAGGGAGGGACAGGCGAAACCCGCTCGGGCGACGGACAAAGCCCATCAGTCTTTTGTGATGGTCTTCCACGCCTCCAGAGGAGATGATATGTCCTCCCGTCGGAGTCTCATGCGACCAATGGAAAATGGCATTTGGATGATTTATCCTCTTGTTGCAGAGGAGACAGAGGAAAAACCAGCCACTTTCTTTGCTGCTTGCGTCGAGGCCCACCAGAGGAACCTTCTGCCCTGAATGCTCTACGCTCTTGGAAACCTCTAAACCCTGAAAAGAACCTTGCATGTGTCCCCGGCCTCTGTAAAGGCTGCTTTAGCTGGAGGCTGTTTTGATCGGACCAACAAAGAATTAGCCGTCAATGTGGTTGCTTTTGTCTGGAGTTCCTCATTGGTGGAGGAGTGGAAAAACACTTTCCCTTCAGAGGAGGTAGAGAACCTAGTCTTGAACCTCTTTTGAGAACTTTGTCACGTGAAGCCACACCTGGCGGGAAATGTCTATTTCAACCACAAGGCCCAAGCGGACATGTTTACATGTTGGGCCGCGGCCTCCAGCAGGTCCCGAGCCAGAACTCTGGCATCAGAAAGGCCTTTTTTAAAATCTTCTAGCCTGTCCAGTGGGATACAATCTTGGAATTCCGAAAGCTCTCTCCACAGCTTGGTTTGCAGCTGCAAGAATGGCTTCAGTATTTGCTTGACACAGATGGAGACCTCTAGAATTGTTTCCTCCTTGGACAAGACCTGAGAGGCAGCCGTGGAGGATGTTGAAGGTGGGTTAGCCTAGAATGTAGCAGCTACCACTACCGTTGATGAAGGAAGTTGACAGGCAGTCAAGGGTATGTCCTCTGATGAGTGGAGCTCATATCAAGCGTCTATTTTTTTTATTTATACATTTTATATGCTGCCTGGGATGAGGTTTTTCCCAGACCTTACAAGCTTCAGCCAGCACATCTTTTTCAAGAAAAAGATCTGTGCGCTCCTGAAAGAACTCCTTTTGGAGCCGAGCCTCGGGTATTGGAATTTCCAGCAACAGCATCATATCCAAGATTTGGTAACGAAAAGCTCTGATGGAGTTGGCCGGCTCTTCACTATCCTGATCCGCATGCTCCAGTTTTGGCGGGAAAAGAAAAATTGATCCGCGACACGTGGTACCTCCGACTCCTTGGGCATATCCATTTGCTCTACTGGTGTAAGAACTGGTGAAAGTGGGGGCAATGGTGGCAGTGTAGGAGGGGGCTCCACTGGAAGCGGAGGAGGCACTACCAGAAACTGCTGAGCAGTAGCAGGCTGTGGCTCGAGAGGCTTAAGATTTATTTCTTTGAACAGATCCTTAAAGTAAGCCTTCATCGGGTCTGAGAGCGAGGGCCTAAAATCTGCGAAAGAGCTTGTCCTCAGAGGAAGGTCTAAGCAGAGGAGTGGGTAGAGGGCACTCTGGAAGGGTATAACCCCAAGATTGCATGGAGGCCGGTTGCCAAGATGGCCCCCTCCAGCTGGACCCACAAACTAAAGGAGCAGACCTAGGAGGAAGTGAGACTCTGAGGCAGCAGAAACCTTGCACGCCAGTCAGTTGGCAGGTGAAAAAGGGTTTCTATTCATGTTTTGTGGAAAAGGTTGCTCGGCCCCACAAATAGGCTCCCCTGCCCGAGACGTTGAAAACATTGGTTTGGCGGAGCTAGTCAAAAAGTACGCCTCATGCTGTGTTAGTTGGGCTGCCATTTTGTCACTGCCTGAAGTGATCGGCATCACAGGTCTTTGTGAGGCCATTGTCACCAAAGGAATGGTAGGTGCTTTGGAATCAGTTTTAGCCCTCCAACAGGGAACCTCGGCAGAGCCGGTACTAGAGGACCTGGAGCGTTTTTTCATCCCCTTTAGCCTCAGCAGAAGTATTAGCCATCTGTAAGGGAGCCTCGGCAGGACCGGTGTGTGAAGACATGGGGCTCTTGTCCTCCTTTGTCCCCTCAGCAGAACCGCTACGACCACAAGATTGCTTGTGGGAAAGCTTAGGCTCACACCCGGTAGCCAGAGTCCATAATGGGACCCCTTGATCCTGCTGGTTTTGATTATAGCCCCTATTAGGGGATCCTAAGGAGTGATCCTGGTATTTGTCACTTTATAGGAAACCTCAAGACTAGGCTAGGTACATTTAGTCCCAGACTAGGAAACCTCAGGAATAACCCCAGAAACATTGGGGTTCATTTTAGTTCCCAGGAGGGGGACTTTGGAAAATCTGGCCGTTTCAGCCCCTTGACAGGGAACCTTGGAGGAAACTCCAGAATCCAGGTTAGATCCCTTTCAGGTCACCTCATTGAGAACCTTGATACAAGAGCCACTTGGACCCCTCCCAGAACCAGAAGATCCCAGGAAGGAGTCCCCTGGCCGGGCTTCCCTAAAAAGGAACGAACATACCAGACGCTTCCTGTTTTCGTCGAACTGCTGTAAATGTGGAGGAGGTAACCGTTGGAACGCCCCCTCCCCCCTGAAAAGCCTACGCTGGAGTGCCCGGATGGAGAAAGAGTAGCAGTAGAGAGACAGTCCCACTGATGTTCCGGGCCCAAGCACTCCAGACAGAATGGGGATGCGCCCTTGTGAAATGACATTCGCACAAAGAACCAGACACAAATCCCTGACGCTCCGGCATATACAGAGAAGACGACCGTGGAACCTGAGCAGGAAGATGAAGGACAAGTGGGAAAAAAAAATCCCCATGATGCAAGTACGTCTGACCCTGACCACACAGAGAAAAGGACTGAAGAGCGATGCGCGGAGCAGAACTCAGGAAGGCGGGGTTGGGGCCATGTGCAGTGGCCTCATGTACAAATAAGGACAAAAGGTTTGATGCGTTAAAGTGCTCCAGGGTCCCGTCCCAAAGGACAGAATGTCCCAAAGGTATGGAGGAAAGGGGACGGGACATAAGAGTAAAGGGTGTCAAGTAGATGTTGAACAATTGTGGGGACAGCAAGGAGCCCTGTGGCACTCCACAGCCATATTGTTTGTTCTTCCTGATAGAAAAGATTTAATCCAAAAGGAGCAGTGTTGTCGATCCCTTTGTCTACAGTCTTTCGAGGAGGGTGTTATGGTTGACTGTCAAAGGCTTCAGAGCAGTTTTTTTTGGAGTCTGCATTGGTCTTTAGGTCGTCCCATATAGAGAGTAGTGCCTTCTCCGTTCCGCTCATGGGTTTAAAACCTACTCGTGCCTGATTTAATAGCTGGCTTCGACACATTCCAGTATTTTTTTGTAAACATAGGTCTATTTGTTTTATGGAATGGATATGGAATGTTTGAGATTGGTCTGTAGTTAAAGAGGTCTACAATACTGCCCGCTGTATCTTTGAGTGGTTTGTTGATGTGGCCGAATTTGAAGGCTTGCAGTACCTTTTAGGTTGAAAGTGACATGTTGAAGAGGTTTGGGTAGTATTCTGATGGTGGTATTCCCTTTGCGAGGATCGCCTTGTAGATGTCTGGTGAACAGGGATCAGCTGGAGAGCATGCCTTGTTGATTTTGTTCACCAGGTGGATGTATTTTTCCCCTTGAGATTTGGGGGGGGGGAGGTTTGGGGGGTAGGGAGAGTTCAACCTGTTCTGAGGGTCGATGGTTGGTTGAGTCGAGCGGTTGATCTACATTGTATGATCTGTTGTATGTTGACGCGTTTATTCTTGAAGTTATCTGCAAGATCATTGCATAGTTTCTGCGAAGGGATTGGCGTTTTATTGCAATCCGATAGGGTTTCTCATCTTGTGTATGATGTTTATCAATTCTTTCAGAGTATTGTTGGCCTTCGCGATCCGTTCATTGTAGTAGTTGTTTGTTGCTTTGAAAAAGCCTGCCTTGTATGATCGGTCTTTGGTATGTTAGTCTTTTGTCTTGGTTGTAGTTTTTTCTCCATTCTTGTTCTAGTGTGTGGTTTGTTTTTTCCATGGCTTTTAGGTGGGACCTGGACCATCTAGCCACTGATTTCTTTCTCGATGGGATGACAGGTTTTTCCCAGTGAGATGTTAGCTATCGTTTTCGTGATCCAGTTCAGGATGTCTGTTCTTTCATACACAACCCACACCCCCAACCGAGGATAGTCAGAACAAACTCCAAAACTTCCCCCAAATACCAATAGATACTTTTGTCAAGCTGGTAAGAAATAGCAACAAAGCAGGATCCCCCATCGATCCCTCCCGACATATACAATCCTTAAGGCACAGCTTTGGAAGGTTACAGAAACCTATTTAACCCATCACTCGCAGCAGGGAAATTACTGCTATCATTCAAATCTGCGTACATCAAACCACTCCCCAGACAAAACATGCAACGTGGACGACCTCGTTAACTACCTAACTAACTCAAACATCCCCAACCCTAAAAAAATACTTGAAACCCACGTCTATGGACTAACCCAGGAACACACAGAAAAACACCAACTGCTGGACCTGGCACAAGTCGGCTTTAGGCCCAAGTGAAGAACGGAGACGGCACTCCTCTCAATCTGGGATGATTGAAAGATGAGGATGTCATGGCTGTTCATCAAGATACTAGAAGAAATAGGAATCGCCGATCTAGCCCTACTCAGGATCAAATCATTCATAACAGATAGAACGGAAACCCTCTAGATTAAACCTTTTATATCCACTCCAAGGGTCACCGACTGTGGAGTACCACAAGGATCATCCCCATAACCACTGCTCTTCAATATCTACCTGACTCCACTAATAAAGCTCATTAAAAGACACTGCTTTACATGCTACAACTATGCAGACGACATAATTCAAATACAAAATAAAAAAGACAAGAAGAAACGCTGGAAGATTTTCTACAGGAACTATGAATGGATGATCAACAGCCTCAAACTAGGCAAAACAGAAATAATGGTTATGCCCCAAAACCAGGAAAACAACCACTACATTCCAGGGCCCACAGAACTAGAAACTGCACGGACGCCATTGACATCAATAATCTTGGAGTCCTGATGGACAGCCAACTAACACTAGAAGCACAAATAAACGCAATAATCAAGAAATGTTTCTTCCTCCTGCACACAGTAATAAGTATTCTACAGTTCCTCTCCTTCACCCCATAAAACACTCACCATCTCCCTCATATCCAGAATAGACTATGCCAAAAGCCTATACCTTGGAATGCCGGAATGACTACTAAAGAAACTGCAACTTATCCAAAACACTGCGGCCAGACTCCTGCTCAGACTACCACGAAGGAACCACATCCCCCATAGCGCTATAAATGCTACATTGCCTAGCTATCAAACAATGGATAAGGTTCTAAACAATGTACATAACGCACAGGGCAATGCGCAGCCAAGGAGCATAATTCCTACAAAAGAAAATAACCATTTACCTACCGACAAGACCATTCAGATCAAGCAACAACATTTGCCAAGGACCAAAACCATACAAAAAAAGAAAACCTGCAGGTCATCATTCTCCCACCGAGCAGCAAAAACTTCAAACTGCATCCCAAAAAATGCACGCAACACAAAAGATCACCTAAAATTCAGTAAACTACTTAAAGCTTGGATCTTCACCTCAGAACCAGACGAGAACGAGGAAAAACAGACTCCTTTGGAATCAAAACACACCACAACAAGCATCCAGGGAAGGAACAAGGCAGAGAGCCTAATACCCCACTCTAGTCATTACCCTAGAGACAGGAACCCAGATGGGGTGGGGGGTATTAACCAACAATGGGCCCCCCAGGAGACCTTGGTATGCCCATTCCTCGGTGGGTGGGGATCCCACACAAGAAACCAGGGGAGATAAGGTAGACACATCACTGACTACCTAAGACCAAACCCTTGACCTTAGCCATCTCCAGCCCGGCGTTGAAGGGAGGCCCCCACAACCCAATAGACCGGTACAGAGGAAAGCCACCACCATGCACAGTACCTGGCGAAACGAACCGCTACAAAATACCCAACATGGAGAGACGATGAGCACAGACGTTCTAAGCAACGAGGTAAGAAAAGCACCATTAACCCAACCCTACAACCTCAAGCTCTGCAAACATGCAAAACAACCACACACCTCTCTGCACAGTAATCCACACACACACTTCACAATACAACAAAACAAGCCACATACAGCCCTGCACAAAAGTACACAGAAATCTACTGAGACGTAAATCGCACCCAAGCTTAGCGAATTTTGCAAACCGAACTAAAGCCGTCAACCAGACATTACAACTCTTGTTATACCTATTCCCACTATGCCCTACTAACTCCCCCACCACCTCCCCCTCACACTGCTACCTTACAGATCCACCAGAGCGCCAGGGAACCACTCTGGTGGTGATAGTGTGCGGTACAAATGATCTTCACCATTAACATCTAGCTCTGTTGCGTTCAGGGTGGTGATCTATGATTGAGGATTCTAGTTTTTCCTCAAGGTCTCTGCGTTTGAGGAGTCAAGTTTCTTTACCATATGGAGGGGTTATTTCTGGGCTTGTTGGATGCTTTTGATTGTATCTGGACTACGAAGGGTATAATGAGGTGGTTGCTCCAGAGTATTTGGATTGGTGGCACTGTTGGGAGCAGATTTGTGCTGGTGAAGATTGCATCTAGGGTGTGGCCTGCTGCGTGCACGGCTCCTTTCACCATTTGTCGTAGTTTCATTGTCTAAAGTTGGTTGCTCAGTGTTTTCTGCGAGTTTGCGTTCTTTTTTTCGAACCATATGCTGAAGTCGCCGAGAATGATCAGGTGGTGATGCTTAATGGCCGTGTTAGTGACAGCTTGTAAGAAAGTGTCTACGAAGGTTGCATCTTAGGTCGGTGGAATGTAGACTAGTATAAATGTGAGGTTGGTTTGCGGGTCTGAAGACAGGTGCAGGGCAAGGTTTGTTTGTTTTATTATTTATAATGCGCATCATACTCAAGGGTAACAGGGCGCAGCAGTTACAAGTATATGCGAAGCTAAGTTACACAGAAGTGAATACAGTTTACATACAGGTAATCATTACAGGGCGTATATACAGGGTGTGCTTATTTACATGCAAAGTATGCAGCAGAGGAGTATACAGGCATTTTGCAGAGGGCAATACATACAGAATAAAACGGGTGAAGGTAGATAATTACAAGGATACAAGCACAGAAGTGAAGATCTCGTCTCATATGGTGGGTACCATGGTGGTGGGCTATCAGTTCTAACTGTATCCTAGTCACGGGTTATTAATGCTGGTTATTAGACTTCAGCCATATGATGGTGTTGGATCTAAATTTGGAGTAAGATTGGTCTGTTCTCAAACTGGGAGGCAGAGAATTCCATAGTTTGACCGCTTTCACCGGGAAACTACTACCTCCAATTGTGGATCGTTTGAAGCATAGTATGGAAAGTCGATCTCTGTTGGATAGTCTTACTGGTCTCATGGAGGTCTGTTTGTGGAATCTCTCTGCCAGGTGGATAGGTGCGGCTTTGTTGAGAGATTTGTGGGTAAGCGACAGAATTTTTAGGAGGACTTTGTCTTAGGTTGGGAGCCAGTTCTGTCGATAGAACTCTGAAATGTAGTCTTTTCTGGAGATGCCTAAAGCCGCTCTAAGGGCATTATTTTGTAGAGTTTTGATTATTTTGATGGTGGCTTTAGGCGATCCTAATGCCCTAGGTAAAGGGCATTACAGTAGTCCAGGTGCGACAGGATAAGGGCTTTAGCCAGAGTGATGCAGCTGCTTTCAGAGAGGAATGGTTTGCCAGTGCTGATTAGTTTACACGTGTAGGCCGTGGAGGATGCTAGGTAGTTAACCTGTTTGGTGAGCAAGAGGTTTGAGTCTAGGTAAAAGCCGGCTGTTTTACCTCACGTTCTACTTTTGTGATGTTGCTATCGATTATGAATGAGGAGTAGTTGGGACCTAGTTTTTTTTTAGGTTGGACGGGGTACCCAGGATGATGAGTTCGATTTTATCATCATTCAGGCATAGACCATGTGTGGCCATCCATGCCTGGATCATGATGTACACTCTATTCACCAAGGCCAAATCCTTTTCATAATCCCCTGAAAGCGGGAGGATGATCTGGGTCTCATCTGCATAGTTGGTGTAGGTGATACCGAGATGATCTAGATCATCGAAGAGGGGCTTAGTGAAAATATTGTAGAGTGTAGGCGAGGCGCATGATCCCTGGGGCACACCGCAGGTGATGGGTATGGGGTCTGCAGCTGCTAGCGGCGAGAAGACCCTCATTGTTCTGCCGTTTAAGAAGGATCTGATCCAGGTAACAGCGTCAGAGAAGTGTGCTGCTGTGTTTAGATGGTTACAGAGGATAGTATGGTCGATTAGATCGAAAGCAGCCGAAAGATCCAGGAGCAGTAATGCCGACTTGCCACTATCTTTGAGCGCATCTATGTGGGTTTTACGGTCGATGAGGGCAGTTTCTGTGCCGTGCTGGGGACGGAAACCTGACTGTCTGGCTCCTAACAAGTGGTGTAGTTCCAAGTGCTTTTGTATTTGTGTATACGCTACCTTATCCAGGATCTTTAGAAGGAAAGGCACAGTAGTGATCGGTCTGTAGTTAGTCGGTGAGGATGGGTCTAGGGTGTTTTTTTTTGGTTTTTTTTTTTACAAGTGGGAGTACCCACGATTGTTTAAGGTTGGTGGGAATGATACCAGTAGAGAAGGACGCATTAATGAGTTTGGATATGAAAGGAGATCGGTCTCGGGCAACGTCTTTGATAAGCTGCGGAGGGCATAGGTCTCCCTGACAATTAGAGGGTTTAAGGGACAGAATAATTCTTTCCACTTCAGGGATGGAAACTTTGGTAAAGTTGAATCGGGTGGATTCATCTGTGTTAGCTTTACAAGTTGTTTTAGATGCAGGAGGGTCATTTAGGGGAATTCTTTTACAAGAGATTTTGTTTTGTAAAGTGGCTATTTTATTGGCTACGGCGTGTTGGATATCTATACACCATTTTTTATCTTGGTTAATACTATCAGAGTCTCCATTTCTTTGAGAATGGTGAAAAGTTCCTTTATGTTGGATTTGGCGTGGGATATACGTGTGTCAAAGGATATTCGTTTTGCTTGGCATATTTCTTTTTTGTAAAGAGTGGACAATTTGGTGAGTTTGAGCTTATTGGCTTCTGACGGATGTTTTTAGCTTCGCAGTTTCTTTTTTGTTGTCTTAGATTTTTTAAGAAAGCTGTAAACCATTTATTCAGGTGGGTTTTCTGTTTGCTTGGTCTCAGTTTAGCGGGGGTGATCTGGCACAGGGAAGTGGTCATGATTTTATTGTATTCTTCAACCAATCTCTCAAGGTCAGTATTGTCTGGGAGTGAGTTAAGAGTAGGAAGCAGTGCCAGGATAAGCCTATCCACAGTAATACTGTACTTCTAGTTAGTGTGGGTGGAGCCCTAAGGACAGGAGGCGGTGGAGGTCTATTCGTGGAGAGCATGAAGGACACAAGGTGGTGGTCCGTCCAAGCTAGTGGTGAGATAGATGGGATATTAGCCTGGCAGTTGTAGGGGAGGACTGGTCCAGGAGACCCCTCTCGCCTGCGTTTCTTCCCCAGGTGAGGGCTATGGCCCATTGGGCGTTCCCTCATGCCACCCGGGCCCAGGTGGTGGAGGGCTCACCCACTGGAGACATTGCCCGCATGTATCGAATGCCCACATGTATTGATTACAACACAAATTTAGTTAGGCCCAAAAACCATTCTCTGCCCGGTAAAGATGGTGTGAGCTCAGCGCACTGTAGCGCGGCCCCCACCCTTGGAGAACATCCCTGTTGCCGCAGCACCCTGGCAGATCCGCTGCGAGCACGTTCCCACGAACAAGACGGACATGAGCTAGCGAAATACGCTAACATTGTAACAATTCACCTCCCACAGTGTACCATCACTATCAGCATGACCCAGCCAGCAGGCCTGAACAGTGAAATGAACAGCAAAATGGTCCTCTGATGGCAGACAGTCTTTACATATATATATATGTATATATGAATGTCAAGTCCTCTTGCATTATTTCTTTCTTCCACAAAATATACACGCCTGTAGAATGTATTAAAATAAGAGAGTATGCTCCCATGATATAAGCTATAGCGAGCCCGCACCATTACAGGTGGATGCTAATGATAAAGGGACGCTCCAGGGATCTGTTCGTTGCGTGTATCACTGGGCAGCCTATCTCACATGGTTTCGCGCCATAACTAAAACTAATGCTGCTAGAGTACGCGAGAAAGCGGATGCAAATATACTATGAACCCATGTCAAGAATGCGCAAGACGTGCACTTATCATGTGTGAATGTCTGAGCCCCTCATATGCTACCATCATCACGTACAGGGGCGAATCGTTTTCTATGTACTCCACTGATCTAACCACTACCTCATTTACTGCAAATGTATATGCATGTAACTAAAACACTGTAGCTGCTAGAATATAATGTACAACAATGGTGCTCGGACTGGGTATAGTGGAAACGCACCCAGCCAAGGTTAAATGCATGTTTTGAAGTGATTTTAAATAAGTATTATAGAAAGTATTCAAATGTTTGCGATGTCTTTACCTATATTTGGCAACGCACGAGGGAGATACCTTTGTGAAAGCGTACAAGGTCTCGATGTATCCCCCTCCCTCCCTCAGAAGACTGCCAAGACATGAGAACAGAGCCCCGCTCTGCGCTATCACACCTCCCCCGACCTGACTGGAGCCGCTTCAAAGACTTGTAACCCCACTGCAGCACCCAAGGCCGCGGCCAGCCACCTGCATCATTTACAGCATAGCAATAAACCTTAGTTTAAACTCAAGCGTCCCCCTGTAAACCCCACAACCCACCGGACTGTCTCAGACTTATAGCCCTGTGCAACCAGGACACCCAACACTTTGACGACACACAGCGAAACATCTATAACCACTTCTAACAAGACAGAAAGACCTGTACCACCCGCCCCAGTCCCCGAAGCTTAGTCCCTCGACCTACGGTCCCGGTCAACAGATCACAAGTAACCAGGCCTCGATATATTATCTCCAGACCCCTCACAAGGTGCATTCCTCCTGTGTTGCCTTAACCTATTGAAAGATTTACTAAAAGAGAATAGAACTGTAAATGACTGAATGACTGCGGGGTGCATGGCAGAGGGCAAGTAAGTCAGGAAAGGCATTCATCTCTGCCACAGGTCGCCTCAGCACACCAACACCGCCCGGATGAACTCAAGCCGACCTGCCAGGCCCAGCCCAACCCACGAGGGTGACCAGTGACGTCCTCCAGCCAAGACCAACCACACCGCAGCAGCACCTATAGTTAGTCGTCGCCACCCAATCCCAACGAACTTGGGATTGGGTGGCCTATAGTATGTAGGTTTTGATGACGTTTTTTGTAAATATATACGCCTGTCTTTGCTATTGTCAGACAGAGCACTCTCGGAGTTTGCAGAGTTCTTTGCATGCCCAATTCTGATTGATAAACTCCCATTTACGCTCACCCGCACTCTGTCCTGGTCTTATTCCCATTTTGGGAGAGTCCTTCATTGTCTCTCATTGCGGGGAGGATCGTGCTGTTTGGGGACGCTTGCTTTCACAGTTATGGTCTGCCACCCAGTCAAGTATTCTACCTTTGCTGTGGGTGGCGGTATTACTTCTTTGGGTGAATTCAGGTTCTGATAGGGTGTTGGCTGTGGTCGTGGCAAGTTGGTCTGATTGGTCATTGAAGCCCATGTTCAAGTCGCTGAGTAAAAGTACTTGTGTGGAGCTTTTAAAGGTTGTTGGTTAGGATAGTGTTAATATCATCTATGAAGGTGCCAGATGGGCCTGGGAGGTGGTATATCAAATGGATATTCAGGGTTTGGGCATTAGTCAAAGGGACTTTGATAGTAGTTCGCAAGAGTGGATGTCGATAGGGGTAGCTTGTCTCATAGCAAGGCCGCATTCGTAAATAAAAGCGATACCTCCTCCTCTGGATTTTAGTCTATCATGTCTCAGGATGGAATAGCCATCTAGCCATCTGCTAGCATGAGCATAGGGCCTGCAGCAGGGTATAACCACGTCTCGGTGATAGCAAGGAAGTCCAAGTCATCTTTCAAGATCAAATCGTCCATTTCTGTAGCGTGTGCTACCAGTGATCTGGAGTTTATTAGGGCTCCTTTTATTTGGGGGCTTGTAGTAGTTAATCTAGTCGGTTGGGGGGTTTGTAAGGGTTTAAGTTTACTGTACTTAGCTATACCTTTTGTAGGCCTAGGGCTGCTATAGGGAACTAAGGGTGTACTTAGAGTCCTTTGTCCTGGGGAGATAGGGAAAGACCTAATGGGGGGGGCTCATACATTTTGGCTAGTCTCGCCCTGAGGCATACATTTCTGTCCTTAGTTGGGCAGGGCTTGCAAGGGAAGTGATATATGGAGTCTATCATGTCTATGGATGATGTAGTGGTCGAGTTAAGCAAGGTAGTGGAGGTCAAAGTGGGCGGGTATCCTGCTAACGGGAATGGTGAGTGAAATGATGCAGAACCTGGTACTCGGAGTAAGGGCTGTCGTGTGGATAGTCGGGTTAGTCACTGAAGGGGACATGCTGGTGCTAGTTGCAGTAAGGACTATACGTTTGCATTCGACAGTGAGGGGTCACCCAAGCTAAAAATGTCATCAGATAGGGTGCAAATTCAACAATTAGGGTTCTCCTAAAATCGAAAATCACCATATAGGCTAAAATGCAGTGTGCAGACAGGAAGGTGCAAATTCAACAATTGGGGTTCTCTGGATGTTCAGCGGAATGGCTCTTATTTTTAGATGTGCCTTGTATGCCACAGCAAGTAGTAGTAGGACTTTGTAGTTTTGAGTTAGCCAGGTTTCTGTGATGAATAGGATGTCTATCCCCCAGTCGCAAAGTAGATCATAGATCTCGGTTGTGTGTTTGGACATAGATCTGGCATTGATTAGGTTGCAGTGTATTTTTTATTGTGACCCGTTTTGTCTTCGATTGTCTTATGGTGTTCTGCTTGAAGGCGCATTATTTTCATCGGGGTGCAGGTTAGGTTCCATTTAATCATTAAGTTGTTCCGTTGGGTTTCATACTGGGTTTGTACTTTCTTCTGGATCCTCTCCCCTTTCTGGTTGATGGCGCTGATGGTCCCCCTGGATTTTTCTAGAGTATATTGTGTAATTCTCGTTTCCTATTTTTCTTCTGTGGATTTCTCGCCTTTGCCTTTGAGGTCCCACTATCCTGCTGATGTGTAATGTTCCGGAGTGCTGCTTGTTGCCCTCTATGGTCTGTTGACAGGTAAGGAGTTAGAGTGATTTGTCCGATTTTCATGGTAGCTCTCGTTTTTAATTGGGTGTGTGGGTGTGCGTTCCATTGCTGCGTTAATGTTTCTTGGTGTGGTTCTGGTGCAATTCGCTTGTCCTTATTCTGTTTTTCCTCGCACGTCTTCCTCTCCTGTGGCGTGTCACATTCCGTGTTTCTATGTCTTCTAGTGGATCTCCTTTGGATACTTGGACGAGTTGCTGTATTTGATGATATCCAGAATACACTCCACTCTCGAAAAAAGGCCCTGACAAGATGAGCGCAGAGTGCAATGCTTAAACTCCATCCCATACTGCAATAAGAAAAAGCCTGGCTTTGCAGACTATGAACTCCTGACTGTACATGTTGACACTGTATGAAACCTTGCATTGCATTATGCTGCATAGCAATCACAATGAGGCAGACACACGAGGGGTGCACTTACAGACATTGAGAATCATATTGGGGTCTTGCCCTTCCAGAAATGAGTACCTACCCAGATGGTTTTCAGAAACACTAGGACAGCTCCAAGATGCCTTTCCAAATGTTACACCTCAACGAAGACACAGGGCTTTAGCCAGGTTTCTTCCCTCTGGCTGCACAGCCCCTTTAGCAAGCTGTGACAGCTGGATTTCCATTTATAGCTGGCTGTGCTCGCATCTTCTAGGCACTGCATTCATCACATCCTTATCAATATTGGGGGACATTATGGGTACACAGGGTGCTGCTGCAGCCATGAACCTAGGCTCGTCTTTGGCGCCTAATAATCAAATGGTTGAGAGCATAATTATATCTTTATTGAAAGGAGAGCCTGCATGATGAGAGGCTCACACAAGGCTGACCCTATTAAATGAGCAAGAAAAAAGGGAGCAATTTGGGGACATCGTGACATCCCCTTATCAATCACTAGAGCGAGATTACAGAGGCAGGCCGGCTGCAGAGGCACAGAAAAGGACTAATAAGGAAATTAAGCCAGACAAATACACCAGCAAGGGAAACCCTCGACAGGAAGGGATCTTTTCAAGGGGGATGGGGTGGTAGAACATTGTACACAGGTTCCTCCAATAGAAGATGCCTTGATGCCCCTGGGCTAAGCGCACTTTACAAATGCCAAATAAAATAAATGAGAAGCCCACAGAAATATGGCACTGATGAGTTAATCTCATTGCCCACAGGCAAAGACAACAGACTGCCCTATGGCTGAGGGGAAAAGACGTGAAAGTTGAAAGGAAGCACACTGCATCCCTTCAGGTTCAACATGCCTACTCATCAAATGATTCCTAAAACAAAGCATCACACTGAATGGATAGAAGTGCTATTAGATTCTGGGTCTGACATTTCTATATTTTAATGCAGTCACAGAGAATTGTTCGAGCACACAAAGGCAGATAAAAATGCAGAAATAACTACACCCACTGGGCAAATATTAGCAAATAATTAAGTGTATGGTGTAACCATTCAGCTGGCAGGTGAAAATCCCAAAGAGATTGAAGCACTATTTTGGCTACAGTTACATATGCAATATGAAGGGCTTTTGGCACTGCATCATTGGCCACCATTATATGCGAGACAAGCACCTAAAGGTTAAGTAGCAGAGATACCAGCCTTTTCAAAGTAGTGAGTGGGGACCTAGTACAACCGTATATGCAAAAAAATGGGAAGGATTGGGAGCAGTAACTGTTTAAAAGCAATGTAGGACATTATCTGGAATGTCCAGCGCATGTAATCCTGTTTTAAGTTTAAAACCTTTATTCAGTATAAACAATTAGAGCATAAGCATGTTTAACAATTATATACATAAAACAGTCAATACAATAAAACCAACACATTTCCATAAAACAAAGGGCCCTTTTACAGATATTACGTCATCGTTATCCGCCACCACATCTTTTGAGGAGAGCACGCTGCTCGCAGCCTCTTGAAAATATTTTCCCATTTTTAGCTGTTAGAGAGCGGGTCAATTCCCTTACAACTTTGTCTCAATAACCACACCCGATGCATACCTTGCAGATGTAAAAGCATTCCTATAAATTGAGCAGATAAAAAAAATTGCATAACTTCGTTAGCACTACGTATCCTTTGTTCAATGAGAAAATACAGCTGTCTTAATTCCAATGTAAAAGGGCAAATTAGCATGTAGTACGTACATTTTATTAGCAGAACCACACAGTGGGTATAAACCTGATCTTGTGAGCAACCATGAACGTGTACACCATGCAGTATCCCCAAACCTATTCATGCATACAAAGGCGGCTCATTAAGTGGATGAATTTCATCCAGGGGAAGCTGGAAAATATTCACATCATTTTACTATGCAGAAACTCTGGGGCATTCTTCAAGATTTTTCAGATTCTCTTGCCAATTGATTTAACATCTGCTTTTGAGGTCTTACAACCTAGAGGGTGATCCCACAGGGGTCCTGCGTCCCACAAATACAATAGATATTTTACATGGGCCAACCAAAAACAATTTATTTGCCCCTTCCAGTGCCAGAAAGTTCATCAGATCCTCCCGATACACTGCCAACCCATGGCATGGTTCAGAGGCTAACCCAGTATAACAGGTTTGAGGGCAATCTGGTCGTCTATAGGCAGAACATTAAAGTCCATAAGAAGTAACAAAGTGCGGGCACTTTCAGGCAAACAAACGTAATTTTTTCATGAACTTGTTCTCAATACTGGACAAGGGGGCAGAGTTAATTTACCCCCACCGTTGTGAACCATAAAGGGCTGCTGGCAGAGCTGGTTTGTCAAATGTGTTCAAAGCTGGTGAATTTGCCCCACCGCCATGTTTAGTGAACAAAGAGAATGTATACCCCTGCTGTATTTCCCCAGACTAGTCTTGGCCTTGACAAGTTGCTCGGACCATCCCACTGATTCGTGGAACCCAATCCCCAGGTAGTCAAAAAATGTGACTCGTTCAAACTTTGTATCATCTATTACTATTCTCAGTGTGGTGCTCTTCGCAAACATAGGTTTAATGACCATAGCCTTGTTTTTTAATTTTATTAAATATTTTTTTTTAATTATTTTTTTTTTTTTTTTTTTTTTTTACAATCGGAGCTCACTACTCTTACTCTGGACCATAACCAGTGATGTCTCCAGCACCTTCGGGGATGTTGCGAGAATTACTGCATCACCTACAAAAAATTATTTAAAAAAAAAAAACAAACAAAACCGGCCATCTCTTGGATGCAAATTCTAGGGGTGTCATGAGCCCCCCTCTTCCAGTGCATCTATCATGAGCTGTATATAGATTGAAAAGAGGAGGGTCGCAAAGACAGCCCTGGTGCACCACTATTCGCAGCCGATGGTCTATTGCCCCATACCATAGCAGACAGAAAACTTGGTTTCTGAATACAGTATTAGGATGGATTTGACTAAATGGCACAGGTGCATTACCGCCAAAAGAGCGGTTCTTGCAACTGTGTTGAATGCCGTCTTCAGAACCAGAAAAATGGCATAAAGCTTAGTCTTCGCCAACATTACATACTTTTGGATTAATAAGATCAAAAGAAAGCAGTGATCCACAGTGCCTCTGCCGGCACAGAAGCCAGCTTGTGCTTCAGTGATTACCCCTGCTTCGTCAGCCCAGTTTTGTAATTTAGTCAAGATAATCTTAGCAAATGTTTTCCCAACAGTCTAGTAATGAAATCGGCCATTTCCAAGTAAGGGAAGTCTATTTTTTTTTCTGGGAGATTCCCTACTGATGTTTCAGCACTTGCATACAATCTGGAGAAACGCCCCCACCACACATCAGCGGGAATACAACATTGTGAACCTGGTCACCGGCCAACTTACTTGTTACCAGCCTCCAAAAGCCAGCACTATTTCCCTGTGCTAAGGCCATGTACAGAGCTTCTCACTGTGATTTTGCATACTTTTCTTTTTCCTGGATAGTAGGGCCTTACATACTGCTTTAGTACGGCAAAGCCTATTCTTATTGGGACCTACACCGGAGCTTGTACAGAGTCAAAGCTTTCCTTGCCCTAGTGCAATCCTCGTCGTACCAGGCGTTTGCCACCATCTCCCTCTTTTTTCATTAACCAACTGTTTATGTCAAAAATGGAATTTGTTTCCTGCCTAACAATTCAAATTCTGCAATAACCATACTACCTTCCAAGTTATTACTGCAAATGCCTACCAAGTTATCTTTGATTGCAGCATACACTTTTGGTTGTACTTCCTTTTCTGCCCATTTGGCCCATTTCCACGTTATTCTACCCAGGCCAGGTTCCGAAGGTGGCGTGAAGTCCCTCCTGCAACATTTAAGTACTAGGGGGTTATTGTCACTCTTCTGTCTACTTCAAAATCGAAAGCCTTGGTCCAGCTACTGCCTGTAGTAAAAATATAATCAATACAGAACGACCAATTACAGCCATTAAATGTTACTTTTGCTGGGCGGTCGCCAAATAGTCTGCCATTGCAAGCCCTTAGGTTTAGATTGGCAATAGGAGAGGCCGATTCGACTGTCTGCTTATGTACCCTTTTCGGTAGGGTGGCCATTAAAGTGGGTATGTGAAAGGGTTAACCAAGACGAAGTGAGCGCCAAGGAAAAGGGAAGCAACACAGCAGGGAAGGGGTGCGTGGATCGCTGTAGGAGGGTTGTCCCTAGGGATTGATGGAATAGCATAACAACGAATCAGGTGAACTACAGGACCTGTGGGGGCTTTCCTCAAATGTGATAGTTATTCGTTACAGGCAACGTTGGAAGAGGAAGAATTAACTTTTGAATGAGCTTATTGAAGCGCAACGCGAGCGAAGTGAATACAGAGGGGAAAACAGTTGAATTCATTGAGTCCTGTTGGGCTGTCTAAAAGAAAAGTGACTATGTTGGGTCGCGTCACAGGCGAAATGAAACTAACAAGAGTTATAGTTGGTTATACAGTTGTCACAGGAGACCGGGGACGCATCTGAAGAGGCTATCGTAATGAGCACAGGGTCTGAGGAAAATAAATCTGGTCGGTCTCCAGCCGTGAGCTGCCGGTGGAAAACGAACGCTGAGCGACTTGCCCGAGTGTAAGAGGGACGACATTGGCGTGATTGAGAACAGCGGACTAAGAACGCTGCGGCTGTCAGAGGAAGCGGCTCCCCAGCGATATGCGAGAACTTTGAGAGGAAGAATGAACTGCAATTGACACAGTTGTAAATCCTTAGATACAGCACTGCAGAAGCATAGTGTGCTGATATCTGAAGTTGCAGGGAGCGAGAGAAAATGAAACTGACACGCACATAAGGACTGAACACACACACACACACACACACACACACAGCTAGAAATAAACGGCCGTGAAGCAATCAAAGCGTGAACCCATCTCGGCAGTTATTTGCCCATTCGGTCAAGCCCCCTGTTCCAGATTACCAGTAATAGGCCTCAGGCCACCTGTTACAGACCCAATCCTACACTCCTTCCCAAACCATCCATAACACCGCGCCAATTTAAGCCTAATCTTTAGCAATTCGACTGTACAGGTGCACAACAAAGAGCAATAGCTGGTGAGGCCAATTCAATAAGGACCTAGTTTGTACGGCTATCCCACTTGGGTAACTCCACACACAGCAAATTGCTGTTTCTAATTGGAGAAAGCCACAGAATGTTTTTCCAGAGTGCAAATAATCTGGTAGAAAAGGAAAAATCAGCCTGAAGGACAGTGAACAATTTATGCAACATCTTATATATCATGTCTCTCTGTACCACCTGAACACTCAGACATATGTTTTAACCCTAACTCACAACCAATGTTCATAATGGAAAATTCAAAACTTGAGTAAAGAATAGCTTGAAGCCAATTAGCACTTTTATCCAAAATACGCATATTTCCTCCTGAAGAACCACTGCAACCACACGGTGGGGAAACGCGTGTCGAGGATCTCTTTCACAAGCTTGGAACTTAACTTAAAAAGGACCTTCTTCAAACAGAGCATACTGCTCTTAAAACTTAACTTCAACAACTGTTAAGGACACAATTCTTCATCAACATGTAAAAGGACAACAAGGAATAAATGTGTCTACCAAACTGACAACTATCGCTCACCAAGGACCATTGCCCAAACAGGCTCCATCCTAAAAAATAGAACGACTCAACACCTCACTAAGTGACTGGAACTTATTCGACCTCAACTTGCGATTTAGATAATCTTCATTAAAAAACCTTTGGAATAAAGTTAACTCTAATTTGTGACTCAAACAATTTTTATTTTTACTAATATTTGAACATTTAGATACAACCAGATCAGGTTGTATCAGTTTCCTTTTTCCTTATTTAGTGAACTACATTTTTCTGTTCAAAATTATTTCTAATTTGCTCCTACCACAATGTTTTTAAGAATAAAAATGTCTATGTTACTTCTATCGAACAAACCTTTCTCCATTCCCTTTTTTTGCAACAGAAGCGCTACCGTAGGGCCTCCAATTCCTGCAAATAATCTGGAGCGGTTTAGAAATGGGCTAACGGCTGTAGGAGATAATTATTCTATTTTGACCAAATGACCAAGTGACATTAGCATACGAGAGTCATGAGAAGATATGAAACTTTGATTTAAACCCTTTTTAGTGTGGTTATCGATGCACTTTGTGTAGGCATCATTTACGTTAGCGATTTCAGCATCTGTCCCAGGGTGCCTGTCTCCCAAGGTCATCCTAGATTGTTCCTGTACTGGGGCATTGGTGCCATTTCTTAGCCACCTAAAACCTGCAAGTTAGACTGGTGTCAAACTCATTCCCCATGTCGTCGCTCTAGATGGTAATGCCTAGGGGGAGCAAGATTGGTGCTTCATGGGCAATACACGTGGGCCTGATAGGGTTCCTTGTCCCATTTGTAGACTCCACTCTCCTCAGACACAGTGAAGGTTTCCCCCTAATCAGTTTTCTCCCACACCTTTGTTGCTGCTCAGGTGAGTGTTCCATCATAGTTCTCTCATGAAGTACTGCCTCAATGGCATCCTCTTCTGTTGCAGCTATTATGGTTAAAATATCCCTATGTTTCATGATGGCGACAGACAGTGGTGCGCTGGACTGTTGTGCTGCTTCGGCAATTACCAGATCCAACGCTGGTCTCGCACTGACTGGGTGCTGAATTGGTTACCCATCCCCTATCATTTGGCACCCAACAGGTTTCTCGCTCTGTAAAACCCCCAACTGACAGAGGTTCTGTGTTACTGGTCAAAATGACAACTACTTTTCCAATGATGCATTTGAGTTCATGGTGTTCTGCTGCGAGATTCATGCAGAGTATAAAAAGCACCTCAACTTTAGAAAGAATGGTGTTGAGGAAAGCAAGGGAGGAGGGTAAAGGTTCCACCTTACATTGTGGCACCATCGTTGGAGCTGGCTGTCCCCACTTCTGCACAAATGCAAACATACTTTCCTCGCCTGGAAGCATGGGGCTTGCAGCTAGTTCTTCTGGGTTAGGGGTGACATAGTTCAGCACCTATAAAGTTATTATAATTGGGGAGGTATAAACCCAATGATTTGCACTTTAGGTTTAAGCAAAGATGTAATAGTGAGCCATCATTGTCGATCATAAAAGAGTGGTGCATGTTGTCGTGCCCAAGATCAGTTATATGAACAGTAGATGGTGAGGGTGTCGGCTTATCGGGCATGACCAACAGAGGTTGTATTAAGGGTGGGAGTGGAGTCACGGCAGGTAGGAAGATAGTGGTTTTTGACTGTTTCAGTTTTCCTGCCAGTGTGCTCAGAAAAATCTCTTAGAATGTGGTTTGGCCCTTGAGGTCACAATGCATTAGCGTTCGTAATCCCTGTGTGGACAGCCCCTCCAACACAGTAACATTATCCTATAAGGCCACAAGCAAAGGCACACATACAAACCATAAAGGACCAATGAATGCACTAAGGGGTAATTATAAAGCAAGTAAGCCAGCATAAAACTCTGGTTTTGCCTACTTTGAAAACCAGATGGTTCTTACTGTTTGGTTTTAGATTATCGCATTTTCACATTCTAAAATGGAGGCAGTCCAAAAAAAAAAAGCACATTTCAGGACTACTTGAACAGATACCAAATACAAAAACCTTGAATTAGGTAATGGATACTTTACACAACCCTTAGGTGCACAAAGCCAGAAATACACGGCATTTATCCTGAAGGCTACGCATTTTCTGTTCACAAGAATAATGCATCAGTATAAAAATGTGACCAGCACATTCTCAAGTGAAATAATGAGTTTGTTCGCAGATATTGCTAACTGCTGGCAATATGTAAATGACATCTATGTCAATGATGAGGACTTACATGAACGTTTGCAGCAAGTGGATTTAGTCATTTGCATGTTAGCTGCAACAGGGTATTTGTTTAACTTCAAGAAATCTAAAATAGCTCACTGTGAGGTCACTTTCCTGGGTGTAACTCGCACAGAGGGCAGAGGCTCGGCCAGCTGATTTTCTTGTGATGTGTGCCAGAATACGCCCTCCGAACACGCTTGGAAATTTGCAGGCCATTTCAGGTCTTACATTTTGGCAGATCTTGTGTGTCCAATTTTGCTGAGCTGGTGAAACTTTTGTATGCTTTGATTAAACCAAAGTTCAAAGCTGCTCAATGGTCACCAGAGAACACTAATGTTTTGCGCCATGTGTACTCCTTGATGACAAACTGGTCCCTTGCAAGACAGGAATACAGACAAGGATCTAGATACAAGTTTTATGGCAGGTGATAACGCATTCACATATACAGTTTATAATTCAGGGGAAACTAAACCAACTGCTTATCACATGTGTATTCCACTCCAGAATTGATATTCACACTGGAGGAGAAAATACTCTCAGCAGTCCAGATTATTCAAAAAGAGCACCCCCATAGCGGCCAATAGAACTATACATATAAAAACATCTTGAGGGTATGTTAAAGGATATTTACAACGTGCACCATCGCCACCGGAGTAGTCCTCTGGCGGTTCTGAAGAGCAAGAGGGTAAGTTAGGACTGAGCGGGGGAAAGCGCAAGAGAGCTGTGATGTACTGTTGGCAGCTTCAGCTCAGTTTACACTTGTTCGCTGAGAGAAGGTTTGATTTTTCGGTTGGTAGATGTGTGCTGTTGCGCTAGGCTAGGTGTTGTTTGTTTCATTGTTGCGATGTAGTGAAGTGTGTGTGGTTTGTTGTGCAATATAGGTATGGTTGCGTTTTGTTTAGAGTTTGCGAGGTGTAAGCAGAGGCCCGAGCTCATTTGTTTTTGTCCGGTTTGGAGTTGAAGAGCCAGGTTTTCAGGACTTTTCTTAATTTTAGATGATCCTACATGTTTTCTATTTCTCTCGGGACGTAGTTCCAAATATTTGCACCTAGGCAAGAGAATGCTCATCCACCAAGTTTTTTCCTTGTGTAGGGTTTGGGTTCCAGGCACATGTTGCTGAATCTGAGTGTTCTGTTCGGCTGGTAAATGGTGATCATCTTTTGTGGGAATTCTGATCCTTGCCCGAGGATTGCTCTGTGCGTTATGCACATTGTTTTAAATGTGATTTGGTTTTTTGACTGAAAGCCAATCTAGCTTCTTTAGTGCAAGAGGGATGTGGTCCCTTCAAGAGAGTTTGAAGAGAAGCCTGGCCGCTACGTTCTGTATACGTTGCAGTTTCTTCAGTAGATAATCCGGCATTCCTATGTACAGGTTGTTGGGGTAGTTTATCCTCGACATAAGGGAGATGATGGCTAGTGTTTTGTGGGTAAAGCAGAGGAATGTTAGGATCTTTTTGAGTGTATGTAGAAAAAGCATGTCTTGATTGGGTTTAATTGTGGTTCTAGGGTTAGCTTGTTGTTCATTAGGATTCCAAGGTTTTTGATGGCATGGGCACTGTTCCTAGTTCTGTGGGCCATGGGATGTATTGGTTACTTTCCTAGTTTTTGGATATAAATCATGATTTCTGTCTTGCCCGGGTTGAGTTTGAGGCGGTTTGTGTTCATCCATTCGTAAAGTTCTTTCAGTCTACTGGCATTGTTTTCTCTTACTACATTTTAAGATTTTGTAGATTTGGGCGTCATCTGCATAGTTGTAGCAGGTGAGGCCGTGCCTTTTGATGAGGTCGATTAGTGGAGCCCAGTAGATATTGAAGGAGTGCGGTGAGGGAGGATACTTGCGGGACCCTACAGCCGGTCTAAAACGGCACGGATTTGAATGGTTTTATATATACCGTTTCTTTTTTCAGATGAGTGTGATTTAATCCAGAGCAGCGCTGTGTCAGTGATCTCCATTTCTTCCAGTTTCTTCATGAGGATGTTGTGGCTGACTGTCAAACGCTGCAGAGGGGTCAAGTATCATCAGGACTGTGTTGGAGTCTGCGTTGGTCTTTAGGTCATCCCAGATAGAGCGGAGCGATGTCTGTCCCTCAGATTTCTCATCTCATTTATGATGAATAGTTCTTTTTGGGTGTTGGTGGTTACTGCAATTCGGTTTTCTTTTTGGCTTTGAGAATACCCTTTTTGTATGATCAATGATTGAAGATCCATGACAAGACTCCATTTAGCCCTTCCTACAGACCAGCAGTGCAAGTAATCAGACTGAAGGGGGTCCAGAACCGCTGTCCTTTCCCCAATAGCACCCAAGAGAGTCACCATACAGGTTTCGGTGGATCACCTGAAACTGTCTCCAAATAGTTACTGCAATGTTTCCATGCAATCATCCTCTTCCAGTTGAGGAGCCTGAAAAGATGGAGTTTGGACAGATGACTGGCGTCCAAGATGATGCATAATATGCCAGCCACACTTGAGTACACCACCACAGTTCAGGAAAGTACAGAGCCTCCGCCCATTTGGAAGCAGAAAGCCTTTTTGGTTTCTAAAGCTATGAATGAATTGTTTTGGACAAGCTTTATGAAGTGGTTTTATATAATACTGGCAGGGTACTTCATTCTGTTGTGGTCGAGTCTCACTGTATATTTTCATCTCACCTACTTCTGGAAACTATTTGAGCATGGTTTCTACGCCACCTGTAAGCAGAGAAGTCATTATACAGCCTTTAAGGTCTTCAATCATGTTCGAGAAGCGAGAGCTTCAGGAGCCAGAAACTTCAGCCTTGATACAGAGGTTTCTTCTAACCATGGGTCATGCCATCATTTAAAACAGTCAATGGCCCAGACAAGCAGCTGCAAATCCACACCTTTTCTGTGATTGGCGAATCCAGACTGTCTGCACCCAGTATTCCTGTGTCCAGAACATAGAGAACTGTTAAGAACTAGGCTCCAGATATGTGCACAAAATGCTTTGATTCATTTGATTATGTTGAAGATCTGTAACATGGGGTCTTGTGTGTTTGTGAGATATTACAATGCCTTTGTTTGCCAAACGTGAGCCCATCCTGTGGCCTAAATACACCGTAGGAACACTGTAGTGCCATTCGAAACCTATAGACATGAATTCCAAGCACAGTCTTCCATATATTTCACTGCCATACCAAGCAGGGGTTTACATGTTAGAGAATCTGTGTAAGTTCCCACCAGAACCAGATAGTGCACAGAAAATGCATGTTGCGGATTCAGTTTGAGAGAGAATTATTCTGACTGAACAAACATGCCAGGAAATGGTCCCTCTTTGGTCTACATGACATCAGCAAATCAAAGGTGTTCACCCATTGGCCATGGCATGTAGATTCCCACATTCAATGCTTTACCTAAATTGTACGCAGTTTTAGACGGTATTACCCAAATTGTTCGAACACAATTGTTCGAATTACCGAATTGACCGAAAGTCGAGGGTCCAAATTGACCTTTGCACAATTGGCCACACATATACATACATATGTTTGGTAATATATATATATATGGGATACATTACTCACCGTAATCGTATTTCTGATGCTTGTATCTGCTTAGATTCACATGCTGTGCATAGGCCGACATCTAGTGGAAGCTGCGGAGTATTACAGTTTGTTTTTCGAAAGTCGAAAATGGGCGTCGACACAGGCGTGCCAGTAATACTATCCCTAGTGTGACGTCCACTGTACCCAAGATCCCTCACGCGTGTAGGATCCTCAGATTGTTTTTTTCCGCCATACTGGTCGGAAGCATCTTGCGGAGTTCCCTGGCCTTAGCCATACTTTTGCTGTTATTATAATTTTAATTCTTATTCATTCCCTTCCCCACCCCAACGTCGACCCTCAACCTCGACGACGGCTGGAGAAGTCATCGACCGTCGACTGCTGCACGACGGATCTGGGCCTCGGTAGGCCGCTGGCCTCGGCCCGGGCCTAGTAGGCCGCTGGCCTCGGCCCTAATGGGGGCTGCGGGGGGGGTTTCCCCCCGCATATATGTAACAATTGACCTTCACAATTCGGTCAATTGTGCAAAGGTCAATTGTAATTCGAACAATTGTAGTTCGAACAATTCGTATACATCCGTTTTAGACCACTTCAGTAATTTGAGCTTTTACCCAGAGTGCAAGAGGGAAGAAGGTGAGTTCTGGAGTGTGTCATAAAGAAGAACATTAATGCAATGGCAGCAAGCATATTACCCATGCACCAGGGCGACCTATATTGTGGGCTGTTCAAACAAACTAGTAAAATAAAAAGAAAGGGTAGAATGTTATTACAACGCCAGCTTGTTTTTCGCAGAGTTTTTTTGCCGAAAACATTTGGCTGAAAAAAAACACATCGGAAAATGTGGGGAGGAGTGGGAAAGGGGATAGAAGGGGTGGGGTGGGAATGGGGTCTAGAGAATAGGCAAATGGGGGCTTGGAGGGTGAAAACCAAAAAAATTAAAACATTTAAAAAGAATTCAATTCGTTTATTCGACTGAAAATATTCGGCAAAAAGCTCAATGAAAATAAAACTGGGGATGCAAGAACATAGACCCAAGGAAAGCAGGGACCAGTTTGGGCCCATATCGTGCTTGGCACTCCAACACTTCCGTGACTCAAGCCATATCCATAGATAAACCGTGAGAGAATGCTTTCATAATCCCACCCGAATGAGTGATACAATCCCTAATGAATTGTATAAAAGAATTGGACAGCTATCATGCAGACTGCTACTATTCTGAGGCGTACAGAGTGAGCGTGTCAGGAGGTCAGCTACCAGCATTGCCTCTGACCGGAGAATACCTTGAGAGGAGGGGCATGAGTCCATAACAGGTCAAACATACACTTGATCAGAAGCCATAACGCAAATCCAGCAGACTTAAAATGAGGCAGTGCAACAGGGATTCCATGCATCAGATTCTAATGATCAAGCACTACAAAAGGGTTTCTGCACGCTAAGGGATGTCATTACAGATGTAGTGGGATTGGTACATAATGACCTATATTAATGGAAGCAACCAAGAAGCAACAGTAAGTATTTCTGTTGTAACAGATTTTCTGAACACTCCGAGCAGAGGAGTTCCAGATTGGAATGAGATTTCACGGCCAGAACAGATCGGTGCACTTAACTCATCCACGGTTACAATACGCTAGGCAATGTCAGGCTCTTTCCTTTTGCTAAGCGCGCTCACAAGATGTTTTTTGGCATCATCTGCCTGGGTACCAGAAATGTCTACTTGGATTTTACATGGTGTTTTAAATATACCCCTTCAAACTACACCTTCCATTATTGGTCAGGAACTACATTTCTGCGGGAAATGTGCATTTATTTAATAACACTTGGTTTAGGGAAGACTATGCTATGCCATAGTCTCATGAATGCGTTTCACCTTCAAGTCCTGAATTAGCATTGTACTCGTTATGTGATTGCAAATGTTCTACTCGCAGTTTGTGCACATGCTTTAGAAGGAAATTGCTGTGAGAATAACACGCTACCTGTTGCAGCTACTGCAACTTTCCAGCATCCGATATATAACGTATCAAATGGTTTATATCTTATGCGTTTCAATGCCTCATGTCACGCTGAAGTTGGGGTACCAACCTTTATCACTGTGAGCAAACATTAAATGCTGTGGGTTTATTCTAAATCCATGTGTGCAACCGCAATTAAAAATCCTACCCTGGCCAAGAACATTGGCATACAAGTATGTAGCAGTGAGGAAGCTTATCTTGAAGCACACTTCAAGGCGGTCAAGCAGATTGGATCTCTCCTGACCTGTCAAGACAACAGGCCATTCAAGCCTTCATTGACAGTTCATAGCTAACAGGCAAAAATTCAGCTTTCACAGCAGCCAATGTGTTTGCTACTAAAGTGCTCAGAAAGGGCGGGAAGCATTTGCATTCATTAGAACATTGCCATTCTCACCAGCCAGTTGGCTGCTTGTGCTACATGCAATATTTGGAATTTTCCTCCCCAAGTATGCTAAACACGAAATCATGAATGATCACTGCATCCAACGCCTTGAGGCTGCTCGATTCCCTTTCAGAGCTGAACCATGCAGACGTCTTGGTGTTGAGCAGTTTTCGCAATTTGAACAACATGTTTTCCTTAATTAGGAACAAATCAAAGGTCAAAGCCATTGCCAGATGTGTGATGTGGCCAAGGAGTTATTTCTCACCTGGACGTCAGAGTCTCGCACAAGGCAATCACTTCTTGGCAAGATAGACTCAAACTGTCAGAGAACAGAGCTGTGTGTTGAATCCAGAGATTTTTACCTAGAGAGTTTTACTGCGACTTTACAGACATCTCGCCAGGGACTGAAGCTCGTCATGGGCATGTGCATGTCCCAATGACTCCTGCAGGCACCAGTGCAGAACAAAGTGGAACAGATGCCCCGTTCGCAAAACCCAATTCAAGCTAAAAACAGGAGGACACCACTTTCCTCTCTAACCATTCAACCTCGGGAGCCGACTGTTTTGTTGCAGATGGGTGTATCTGCTTCCAGGAATACATGGGTTGACCCCCAAATGCCCACCATCTAAAGCACGATATCCCATTAGCTTGCAGAAATCTGGAACACATTCTGTTTTCTCCACTGTTTTTCGTCACAACTCAGGTGTAGATTTGCAGCTAGTCCTGAATTCAGAGAGCCCGAGATATTGATGAATTCGCCTATATTCTGACCACATCTGCTTCCAATGAACAGAAAGTGTACGGCATTTTACCTCAAGGCCCAAGTGTGAGCACACGTCACACTTTCACGCTGGAAGATCTTAACCTACTCATTACTGTGGGTGACAAAGAAACTCATATTTTACTCTACCTTAAAGACCACCAGTTTAAACATTGGACGATCTACATGTGCAATCATAAGCAGGGGGTCACCAAGTCCAAGGTTCGTTCGATGAGAAACATCAGCGTCAACTTTGTGCTAGATACGGATTAAGAATGGCTTTTCAAAAACCCTGCATTCATATATTGAGGCCATGACCAGTGCAGGAATTAATCTGAATGGTTCTTATTAAATGCATTTATGCTTTTCTTGGCGCATACATGTCGAATTCTGGGTGCTTCTGTATGCACTCTTAACTTACTTACAAAACATTACTTAATTGTATATGCAGTTATGTAAATTGCTCAAAATGCTTTAATTCTGCCAGCAATAAATGCAGCTTGCATGCAAAATAAAGCCCCTAAAGTGTGAAAAGGGGTTTCAAGATGCAACAGTTCATGGTCTATTACAGCAGTCTTGAGGGGGTGGGGGGTTAATATGATAATTGCCACCATTTAAAGACAGCTATAGCAGACTGTAGAATGAGCACAAGGTGAATAATGTTACATGCAGTGATCCAGATAAGATTTTGAGGTGGGAGTATTTTAAGCATGATTTTTCAAATTAGAGCGTAAATGCAAATTCAAGAGTAAAAACGAGTTTTCTTCTCTGCAAGAGAGTAAAACGTATCCAACATACACCCAATGCATATGTAAAATCAGACCCGTAGCCCAAAATATTTGTAGATCAAAGTTGTCTGGCTTGGCTTTAACAATTTTATTACACTTGTGGAAAATATTCTGCCATAAAATAATGTACAAGTTCCTGGTACTTACACAGCTTCATTTTCAAAATTCTAGAGCCTAGAAACTGTTAAGAACTGCTATAGATTGAGACTGATGTATTGCCTGCAGAGGGAGTGTGAGTAAGCAATTGTTGGCATATGATTTACTTACAGTAACTTGCACACAATCTTAGCAAAAGTCACAAACTGCTAATCTACCTTTCCCGCTGTCTGCTGCAGGAGATTAATGTTGATCGCTAGACACTAGTTAGCAATATCCCTTCAAATAACCAAAACGAGAATTGCGTTATGGTCGGCATACTTATAGTTTTACTGGTTTATTGTTTGTGTACAAAGCCAAAAACCATAATTCTGGCAATTACAGTTAGGAACAAATGCAGGCAAGTGCATAAATTGAAGACTGGTCCCAAAGGCCTACTTCAACACTAAAGTGTGTGATCCTGGACAAATACTTTTGCCACTGTGCCTTTTAAGCAAAAATAGAAATTGCTACTACAAGTGATTTATTTCCAACTAGTTACTACTAAAAAAGCCTGACTGGCCTCTGTTCCACTGTTCGACCTGTAGCATTAATAGTAGTGACCATTTATATAATGCACATGGCAAAGTTTATGTCTCTTGGCTTACTCCTTGCTGCTTGTTTAATATAACTTCACATGAACTCCTTGAGTATTAAAGACTTGTCTGTACCTCCCCCCATCTTCTACTTCTATCCTAGGAGAGCAGTCTTGATTGCCCGATAGGTTTCCTCCTAGATAGCCAAGAATCTGCATCTCGGACATAACACGCATCACAGCAAATTCAGCCCATGACCGCTAATCACATCAGTGGTGGAAGTGGAAAAAAGGAACTAGTGGTCCTCTGATTGCATCCAAAAAGGAGGGAGTAGAATGGCCGGACAGATGGGGTGGGAGGCAGGGTGGAGTATGGGGACAGCGGAACAGGATCACAAACCTTGGCTGACCAGTGAAGCAGGGATTTTAATCCACTCTGCAAATTTGACCACATACCTTCCAAGCTTTACTCAGTACAATTAGTTTGGATTTCAAGGCCTACAGTAATGATGTCTTAAAGAGTTTACTTCCAAAAACACTAATTGCATAATAACACCACATGGCAACATGTAAATCCTTACATCAACATGTTAAGCCTGAATGGTAAACTAGAAGTCCCAAAAATCTAGTTAACCCCGCTGTACTTTCAGTGATTTAATAAAAGAAGTTGTGTAATACACTCAGATATGGAGTGTATTGCCCTCTGCTGCCATCTAGTGGAGGAAGTATGCTTTTTAATTAAAATAAATACAGCGTAAACGGTACGCAGAAGAAAATTAAATGCTCCGTAATGGTTTTAATTACATGCGTATAAAGCCAAGATACGCACCTTATCTGTATGGCTGGTTACATGGTATTTCAAATTATAAAACTGCCACCAGAACAATGCAGCATTACAGTGCACATACCCCAAGATTGAATTAGCAAAGCTCTAATCACGATGTGCAGCTCCGCATGGATTTGCTGGCCAAGCAAAAATGTTTTTTCTTAAACTATGGCAGGACGAATTTCAAAACGGTAAGGCGACAGGTTCCAATCTTTTTAAAGAATTCTGTGTTCGCTTGCTAAACAAAAACAGGGGTGGATATACAAGCTACTTCCAGACTAGAACAGAAGGCTGCAAGAGCCACATTCCTGAGTTACGGACGTTTCTCAGGCCACACACTGTTTCAAAAGGGAGATTTAAAGAAATCTCTAGCTGGCCTTAGTTAGCTGCAGTGCTAAAGGGGAAGACAAATCCAAGGTGCATGAAGTTGCTTAGAAAAACTGAACGTTACACCTGAAATTCTAATCTTCCATATGCATTCCACAGACAGCATCACATGAAGTTTCAACATTCGAAGTTACAAAGATTTTAACTCTAATACAAATGAGAACATGTGACCCAACTACTTAAGAACGTGCGTCTCGAAGTTCAAACTTACTGCCTGCAATTTTTTGTTAGCTACTTAAATATATATAGGCCAGGCAAAGACCCACATACACACAGACACACACGAAGTTCAGCAGTTTAGTTTGGCCAGCGCAAGCGTAGTGGAGTCGTGCGGGCTGGGCAGAGATCATAGGAGAGGCAAACTGCAGGAGACCACGGCTCGTAAGAGGAAGTCGTTATTGTGCAACCATTTTTCTTTCCAATGCGAGTACAATGGGTCCTTCGGGCTCACTGTCCGGTGGTAGGCAGCGTGCAGGACAAAGCCTCTTAGTCTCGTGGATGCCTGCAGGCGTTCTCTCAGCAGTACCTTGATGTGCCTCAGGGCCTGCAGGGGGGTTGTGGGGGGTGACACTACATGCTCTTGTTCAGGACTGGCCGTGCTAGAGGACTCCTTTGCTGGGCCACCAGTCTCTTCATCGCTTTCCCTGCAGTTGGCATGTTGAAGCGTCATTGGGGGTTCAGCCGGGACGACAGCATGTGGTGCAATTGGTGAGTGACCTTCCCACATGGTGGCCGGCACTTGAAAGTGAGATTAATTTCTTGTTACTGACTCTTGTTCCCGTTGGGCGGTTACCATTCTACCATTCCATGGTTATTTTCCATCCCTATCCACGGATCAGACTCATATGGGAGCGCTAGTTTGGTCCGGAGGGGGGTTGGGGGGGTGGGGGGGATGTCTGTTCCTTACCAGCACTTTGTCTCCTGGGGCAATGTCCCTGGTGATGCTTTCTTTTTCGTTTCTGACGGTCCTGTTTTCTGCTATGCGCTCCCAGTCCGGCTCAGGGGCAATCCAGCTGTTGCGTACCAGTAGTTCTACTTGTGCTGGAAAACCAAACATTAGGGCAGCTGGGCTTACTTGGGTGGATGAGTGAGGTGTCCGTCGGTACATTCGCAGGAATCAATAGACTGCAGGCAGCCACGAGCTCCATTGCTTCTTCGCGATGCTGATCACCTTGTTCAATGATGCCAAAGCGTTCCGTATCCCCATTCGCCTGAGGCCAATATGGGGTGATGTGGTGGTGTTGGACGCTTAAATTGTCAAGGAAGTTCAACAGCTCGCGCCCTTTGAACGGGTGCCCATTGTCACTTTTGATTTTGTTGGGTATGCCATGTACCGCAAACATCCTTCTCCAAAGCTGCGATGACTGAAGCAACTTCAGGATACCTGCTGAACTCAATGGCAACCAGCAGATATGCTTCATTTGCAACTGACCTTAGGTCCAGGCTGATCGTGCCCCACCTCTGTTGACTCTGAGGTGGGCAGGCAATGGGTTCCGGCGGGCTTGATCGCTGTGTAGCTTGACAGGCTGCACACGTGACTACCATCGCCATTACTTTTGCCTGGCTATTTGGCAACCATACTCTCGATTTGAGGAATGCTTGAGTTTTAGTGATGCCCTGATGTCCCTCATGAGCTAACCGCAGGGCTCTTTCCTGAAGTGCCAATGGCAATAGTGTTCGGTGTCCTTTCAATATGACGCCGTCAGCAGATACTAATAGTTCGTGTCGCACACCTAGTAGGTGTTGCAGGAGGTTTTGGGCTGGTGCCTTCCTGTTGGCTGTACCCACTAGTAGGTTTTTCCAATTCCCTGAAAGAATGGACTCCTTGACTTGCTTGAGGCACGAGTCTTGCTCGGTTTCTTTAATCTCTTTCCAATTTCATTTGTTTTGGTCTGGCACATGCAATTACATGGCACACTTGTTTATCTGTCAGGGGGTGCCAAGACAGGTAGTCTGCTGGATTGTCGCTTCCCGAGCGGTATACAACCAAGGGCTAGAGTTGTAGTATCCAGCGCTCGAGCCTGGCTGGTGGATGCAGGGCAGAGCATTTGAATATGGGGACAAGTAGTTTGTGATCCGTGCACACAGTTGCGCGGTTCCCCAGCAGCAACACTTGAAAGTGGTGACACCCCCAAAGGATCGCTAGGGCTTCCGGCTCTATTTGTTACGTGCTGGTCAGCGCCCGGCTGGCAAAAGCTATGGAGTGCATGTTCCCCCTTTGGTCCGTTTGTGTGAGTACCACCCCTAGCCCCACTGGGCTGGCGTCGACTAGCACTTCTGTTGTGTGCCTTGCTGAAGAACAATGTGGTAGCGCTGGAGAACTTTTGATTTTCTGGAACGCTTCTTCCTGTTCTGGCCCACAGATCCCAGGTGTCAGAGTGGGGCTGCAGTGGTTGCCAAGCCAAGGATGAAACTGTTGCAGTAGGACGCCATTCTCATAAAACTTCGCACTTCTAACAGTGGTTGGTGGGCAAGCGTTTTGTATGTCCGCCACTTTGGCTGGATCGGGGGATACTCCTTTCACGTTAGAAGGTATAGCCAAAGGAGAGTTCTGTTTTTCCGAATTCGCATTTTTCTTCAGCTTGCCGGGTGATACTGGACTCCTCTAGGCACGCCAGAATGGCAGCTAGCTGTGTTTTATGCTCTTGCTCGGAGGTACCGTAGACCAGGATGTCATCACTTACGTTTGTTGTTCCTGGGAGGTCTTGCAGGACTTTCCGGATCTCATGCTAAAAACTTCTGCCGCTGATGAAATGCCGTAGTTCAGTCTGCGGTATCGTCTGAGTCCCAGCTGCGATGAAAAAGTTGTTATATATCGAGACTCCTTCGCTAGCTGGATCTGGTGGTAGCCAGATCGAAGATCCAGCTTGCTGAACATTGTCACTCCAGTGTGGTCAACAATCAGCTCTTCAATCGTTAATGTGACGTTCCCGCGCAATGGCGAGGTTTGGGAGTCTCATATCAATGTAGATCTGGACTGCATTTGGCTGCTTTTTTTTTTTTAATGACTACCATTGGGGAGACCCAGGGGGTAGGTCGGTGGTCTTTTCTGTAATATGAGGTCTTCAAGTTTTTTTTAGTTCCTCCTCTACAGCTGCTTGTAGATGGAACAGCACTCTGATGCCAGACTGCTCTTGGCTCGATGGACGGGTCGATGTGGAGCTTCACTGTTCTGTTCTTGAGGCAACCAATGCCTTTGAAGAGTTTCGGGTGTTGTGCAATGATGTGGTCTAACTCTGGTTGTCAGATATGGAGGGTGAAATGGATCTGCAGTTTTCTCTGCTGTTCTGTAGCTCAGTAGGGCCTGGACGCCGGCATCCACTACATATTACCTGGTTCTACAGGCTTCTCCATTGTATACTACGCCAGCTTTCAATGATCCTTTTACAGAAAAAGGTGTTTGCTCCCAAAAGCGTAGACGGACGGTCTTGCATTGCAACACGGGTTTCACGTGCATGGCCGAGAGTCTTGTGAGTGGCAGGACGTTGACTGTTGCCCCCGTGTCAATGATCACTCTGGTTGGCATGCCGTTCATTAGCACCGTGCACGCTGGCTGGGATTTCTGTGTTGTCTATTTTGACTTCCTGTGTGGGATCACGGCCGAAATGAGGTACCTTTTCTGAGTGTCGTTTGCGGTGCCCTGCGTGTCAACTTTGGGGTGATTCGTCTTCTGAGCTCTCGCTCGCTTCACTCTCGCTGCTGCTTGTGTGCGTTCTGTGCTCGACTGTTCTCGCTTTGCCTTTGCTTGTCTGCTGATTCTTGGCCGTTATCACTCTTGTGAGCAGGCTTCTGCACCTGCTCTTCCAGGCCTGGCACGAAGACAGACTGACACAAAATGGATAAGTTTGCCGCACTTCCGGCACTTTGGTCCGATCGCCGGGCAGGCTTCATCGCGGTGTCATGCTCCTCCACACCAATTACATGTTCTTTGGTTGCGCCCAGTTGATGTTGGAAGAGTGGGCATTTTTCTTGGTGGGTGCTTCCTGGCGTCGACCGCTGGCAGCGGTTTCTGGCACCGTCTATTGGCAGACGACTGATGGCTGCTTCCATCACTGCCAGTTGTGTTTCATTTCTATCTGGCGGCCTCTCTCTAGAACGCGGTCTAACGGGATGTTCCTCTCAGATAGAATGTCTCTCCAAAGCTTCTTGGACCGCACTCCATGGATTACTTGCTGTTTTATGGAGAACTCGCAACCCATGGCCATTTCCCCGAATGTCTGCCGCCAGTTGCCTTGCTAGGCTCAGCTGAAACCGCTTGTAGTCCAGATTCAGTTGTGACCGAAATGTTCCATTCTATGCACTTCTTGCCGCTTGGTAGTCACCTTCGTGGCCTCTGGATGGATGAGTGTTGAAGAGCTGCAGTGCGAGCGTGCCTAAATTTAGGCATGAGGAGCGTGCGCTTCTCTTCCTCTGCCACAATTTGTTTGTACTTAATGTAGTTCAAATTGCTAGAGTCAAAGTTCCCAGTGAATGGATGCCCCTTCCGCATATAGGTCGAATGGACACTCCTTGGGCAGAGTCATGCCACATGCTTCTCTCCACTCGTGCTGCCTGCAGGTTGGAGGGTTCTCCCAAGTTATGGAGGCTCATCGCTTGTTGCTCTTGACATGCGTGACCTGTTCCTTTCTTAGTGTTCTGGGTGGCCCTGTGCTTTCTTACCTGCTGTTGAGGTCAGGGTGGCTTCTAACCGCTCTGCTAGGCTGGGTGGTACGCTCCTTGCCTCTGTTTAGCACGTGTTTCCAGGGCTGTCACTGTGGCGGTCAGGTTTCATTCTTTTTTTTCCTTCACCTAGGTGCAATGTTGGTCATCTGCCACTAGGTGGCGGACTTACCATGCTTGCTTTCTCTGCAAGTTTCTTCACCACCCCAGCTCTGGGTGGATCAGCTGTGTCGTCATGTTCTAATCACCGTACCCACGCTTCCCGTGGGCTTGTGCCTCGTCGCCAGTGTGGTGTTAAGTTGTCAAAACCCCACCGCTTTCTGTGGGCCTCAAACAAACTGGCTGCAGATCAAAATAAGATACAGACACTGGTTAGATTGTTTCCGACTGTCCCGTTTTCATGGGCAGTCGGCTCCTTCATTCCTTTGCTTACGTCCCGACGTCGTAGCGTCAGGTTGCCTATGGGAACTTTCCTCACATACCACAGAGTACAGGAGAAATGGTTCCCACGTTTTTAAACTAAAATTATTTTTTCATTGTTTCTTACTCAAAATGTTCATCGCTCATGTGATAGTTTCATTTTTAGGATTGATGTCATGTGTTTATTTTTTTTATTTATAAAGCGTGCTAGCAGCCCAGAGGCATGGAGGAGCTGTTGCAAGAAAGTGTCTTGGTTACCATGGTGATTCTTTGCTCAAGGTTACAGTGAGCATAAAGCATTGCAGTGTAGGACAGATGGTTGTATGGGCAGTTACATTTGGTTACATTTATCAACAGTTAGTGAAATTACAACGCATGGTAACAGCAAACAGCACAATCGTAGTTTATACAAACAGCAGAGGTTTTATAGCTTTCCTGAAGGCTATGTGTGAGTCTACGTTTATGAGCTGTGTTGGTAGGGATTTCCAGTGGGTCACAGGCATAACTGGGAAACTAGAGCCTCCTGCACAAATCCTCTAGGTCTAAGGAATGGTGATGTGGTTGCAATAAGCAGTCCTAGTGGGTCTGTCTATGATAGGTTTGGCGATTCTCTGTGAAAGGTACCGGGGCCCAGTATTGTGGATACATTTGTGAGTGAGGGCAAGGGTTTTAAAGATGATACGCTCTTTGATAGGAAGCCAGTGAACTTTTCTGGTTGTTGAGATGTGTTCCCTTTTGGCCCGTGGCGGCCAGAAAGGCATTTTGGACAGTCTGGAGTTTACAAATATTTGAGGAAGTCAAGGCATAAAATTAGCGGTATCGCATCGCAATTTGCGATATAATAATGCCGGTTTGCTGTGTATTTTAACAATCATGTCGCAGTTACTGCAATATGATTTCCACTCCACAACAACAAAAAGAAAGAAAATAAGATTGTGCCTTTACTGCCTTGCCTGCCTCTCTGCACAGTGTACACTGCAGGCGAGGCAGAAGCACCCGGGCTGGAATAAAAACATTGTATCAAGGTTATGAGACCAGCACGGATGCAGAGTCATCCCAACGTGAGAGGAGGATCTCTGCCCCTCTCTCACAATCTGGCTTCTACTTTAAAGAGATAAGGAGGCCGAGGGAGTCACTGAGTGCTAGAGAGGTTTGGGTGGGGGAGCCAGGCCCTTTTGATTTGGAATCTGTTGGGTGCTGGGTGTAAGTGGCTGATATTTCTCCGGCCCATTCGGGCGGGAGAAATATCAGCCACTTACACGCAGCACACGCCGTAATAACGCTGCCTGCTGCTCTTAGTAGGCCTCTTCTATGAGCAGCAGGAAGCGTTATTTTCTTTAGACTGGGTAACACTCAGGCGTCGCCAGGAATCAAATTTAGGTGGGGCACAGTGGGGGCCAAAGAAAAAAGTAGGGGGCACAGACAAAAGTAGGGGGGCCATCTATGAATGTGTGACGTCACAAGCACTGCGGCAGATGGGCTTTAGTGCACGCCAGAACTACCCACACCCCACTGCACCTCCCCTCCCATGCACCTCCCCTCCCATCAGAATGCAGGCACGAAAACTATTCAGTGACTAATATGGCCCATCATTAGCAGTTTCGTGGCTACATTCTGATGGGAGGGGCTGCAAGCTGCTCAATCATTACTTGCTTGCTTTGAGACAAAAGGAGTATTGCTGTGCGATAGGCAGACATTGGCCTCAGCGCGTGTCACAAGTAACACCACGAACAGAGAACATGTTCACTGCTCGCCTTAGATAGGGAGGTCACAGGATGACCTTTGGCGAATAAGAACCAGTGTGCTGGGTGTATGTTTAGAATTGCGGTGGCAGTAACTTAACTGGCTAGTAACTGCCCGTCCCTCTATCCATCGTTGTGTAGTGACCCGCCACTTGCTAACACCCAGCACCTACCATAATAATGCAGCCTGCTGCTAGTAGAAGGCCTTTCAAAAGGGCTTCTGCGATCAGCAGGCTGCGTTATTACGGCGGGTGCTGGGTGTTAGAGAGTGGCTGAACGGGCGGGAGAAATATTGCCAGCCACTCTCCTAACACCCAGCACCCACAGTAAGCAGCATCAGTCCCGGGTGAGGATGTGCCCCCTGGCCTCCCTAGCGCTGATGGAGATAGTGGGGCAGGGTCGGACTAGGGCATACAATTGTCTCGGGCACCAACCGAAAAAGTGCTCCACAGTGAATGAATTCCTTTTGTGACATTGTTTGAATAACCCAAGGGGGAGGTGAGGCAAATACTACATTTTAATTCAGCAACACTGGTCAAAACTATTAACCATTAGGGCCAGTTTGATGAGTTACTAGACTCCAGTAACTCATCAAACTGGCCCACAATGGCCAAAAAGGCGAGCCACTTTGACCCAATAAATGGGCCCACACAAGCATTTTGCCTTTTTGGTTAAACCATGGGCCTATTGCCCTATAGACCAGTTCGAGCAGCCTGTAGTAGTGCATGGAGGTTAGCTGCTGAATTTATCACGAGGCAGCCAGAGGCAGTAGGAAGCTTTACACTGGCCATAACTCTAATATGAGCACTGTAAAGAGCATATTAAAAGCCCCAGAACAAAAATTGTGACTTTGCCATGCTTTGCGGACTGGAAACATGGGGGCAGTTGCTGTACCCCCTCCCCACAGAGGCTCGAGGCCTCTTGTTTGTAAAGGCGAAAGGCATCATCACTGTCCCAGATTGCTGGGCTAGGTGTTAGCAAGTGGCTGCGCTGGCATTTGTTCGGGCGAGAGAAATATTTTCATACCATAGCATGTGCTTAGGGGCCCTGTCGATTCGCGAGCCCCCCCCACAAAGTGAGTGTGCATTGTGGTGGGTAGGTAATGAGTTGCTTTTTTGTAGGAATTGGTCTGCAGTGTAGAGGAAGATTAGGCAGATAGGACCTTCCCACTGTGACTTGACAACAGCCGTGAGAGGTAAGCAAAGCAGGCTAGCCCAACTTTTAATTGTACAAATATCTTTAGTGTAGACTATTCAAAGGCCTTCTGCAAGCCAGATCGTTATTGGTGCAGGTGGCCGCGCCGGAAATTCATTTTCTCCTGACCTTTTGGGTGGGAGAAATATCAATACCAGCCACTTGCTTGCGCTCAGCCCCGCAATAAAAGCACTGCCGGTGCTGGCAGAAAGCCTTCTAAATATTCTTTCAATCACAATTTAAAGAATATTAGAATGCTTTCTGAGCAGGCTGCGTTAAGATTGCAGGACTGTGTGCGTTTGGTGGGCAAGGGAATAGTCTTACCTGTAACTCCATTTCTCCAGTATTGGTATCTTTCATGGATTCACATGCTTAGAATATTCCCAGTCGACAATCCAGCACCCACCCCATCCTTCAAAAGGCGAATCATAATCCGATTCGCAACAATATGCCACAGTACTGCACCGAGTAACATATATAAAACCCAAAAAAGCATACATTAAAAAAAAAAATTCTCTCGCCCCATTTGAATCTCGTCCGCATGCTGTCGGTCGAGGCAGTAGTGGCGGGTGAATGTATGGGGCATTGACCATGCTGCCGCCCTGCAAATGTCTGTCAGTGGAACCCCCGCCGACGACGAGGAAGTCACCCTGGTCGAATGAGCTCTCGAACGTCCTTGTAGCGGTTTCCCCGCTTTTGAGTGACAGAAGGCAATCGTCAACGAGACCCATCGGGCCAGACCTTGTTTTGAAATTGCCTTCCCCTTTGTCGAAGGCCCATATGCAACCAAGAGTTGCTGCGTAGATAGAAGTTGAGTTCGATGAAGGTAAAATTTTAGAGCTCTCTTGACATCCAGGGTATGCAAGACCTTTTCCGCAGCTGATTGAGTCGCGAAGAAGGTGGGCAGGACAATGGATGAATATTTATGATAAGTCGTAGGAACTTTCGGGATGAAACGAGGACTCGTTGACAAGACCACTTTGTCTTTGAAAAATCCGAGATATGGAGGGTCTATGACCAATGCCTGTAACACAGATCCGTCTAGCCGATGTTATGGCAATTAGAAAAGCCACTTGCCATGATAAAAACTTAATCGACGACATGGCCATCGGCTCAAAGGGTGGTTTCATTAACCCTGCAAGTACCATGTTAAGGCTCCACGTCGGTGGAAACCGCTTAACCAGGGGAAACATCCGGAATAAACCTCTCATTAAGTGTTTCACTAACCTGTCACTAAACAAGGGCGTTGATTTCCTCCCTCTTGTGAACCTGGAGATGGCCGCCAGATGAACCTTTGGTGATGAAAGGCAAACCACTCTTCGCCAAATGTAGTAGATACGGGAGAATCTGTTCAGGAGTAACTCTCAGAGGTTCCACTCTTGCCTGTCCTTGGCACCACGTACAGAATCTCCTCCACTTACACCTGTAAGACTTGTTGGTGGATGGGGCCCGTGCAGCCTATAATATCTTCTGACAGTCCGAGGGAATGCTCAAGGCACCAAATTCTGAAAAGTCAGGAGCCACGCTGTGAGGTTGAGGCTACTCGGGTTGTGATGCCACACCGTCCCTTCGTCCCAGAACAAGAGGTTGGGCACCTTCGGGAACGCTATCGGGCGATCCGCTGACAGATGAAGCAGGTCGGAAAACCATGGTTGCCTCGGCCAACACGGCACTATCAAGATGACTCGGCACCTGTACCTGCGTATCCACTGTAGAGTTCTCCGTATCAGAGGGAACGGAGGGAAGACGTAGAGGAACTTGCCCGTCCACGGGAAGGAAAACGCTTCTCCCACCGAATCTTCCTGTGGCCACCTGCTGGCGTACCTCTCGTACTTCCTGTTCGCCTTCGTGGCGAAGAGATCCAGTTGAGGTCGCCCCCATTTTTCGAAGACCTTCAACAATTGATCGGTGTCTATTTCCCATTCGTGAATCTGGTCCATATTGCTGCTGAGCGAGTCCGCCTGCTTGTTCCTCACTCCAGGCAGGTGATGAGCTACGATGGATATATCGTGTTTTAGAGCCCAGTGCCACACTCTGAGCCTCAATAGAGAGGGTTCTGGATCGCGTGCCGCCTTGTTTCCTTAAGTAAAACATTGCCGTGGTGTTGTCCGTCAGAACTCTCAATGTGGATCCCTTGATGTGAGGCAGGAACGCCCTCAGGGCCCAGCGGACTGCTCTCAATTCCAGAACGTTGATGTGCAGGAGAGATTCCTTCTGAGACCAACGGCCTTGTGTCTGCAGAGTGCCCATGTACGCTCCCCAGCCAGTTAGGGATGCGTCCGTCACCACGGTGAATCGGAACCCCGGCTCCTGTAGGGGTACCCCTTTGGAAATATTCGGAACTTTCTTCCACCACCGAAGAGTTGATAGGAGCTCGTCGTCGACGACGGTCAGCCTGTCTGACCAGAGGTTCTGAGCCTGCGTTCAACGGTCCGCCAAAAACTGTTGCACTGGCCTCATGAAAAGGCGCAGTTGGGCACCAGAGGAATGCAGGACGCATAGCTCCCAGGATTGATGTATATTTTCTCACCGACAGCCTGGAATTGATTTTCAACTGACTTGCCAATCGACAGCCTGGTGATCCTGTCGAGGGATGGTCTAACCCCAACTGGGTCTCGAACTGTGCACCCAGAAACACCAAGGTTTTGGAGGGCGTTCACGAGGATTTTTCAAAGTTTATTGCAAACCCCAATCATTGCAAGAGGCTCATGGTATCCTGTAGACGCCTGTGCATCGATGCCGGGGAGGACCCCCTCACCAACCAGTCGTCGAGATACGGGTATACATGGTGGCCTTGCCTTCTCAGCCAGGCTGCCACCGGAGCCAGGCATTTCATGAACGTTCTGGGGGATGATTTCAGTCCAAAGGGAAGAACTGAACTGGTAGTGAGTCTGCCCTACCACAAACCTTAAGTACTTCTTGTGTCGCCGACACATTAGTATGTGGAAGTACGCGTCCTGCAGGTCCAGAGACGCCAGAAAATCCCCTTCTTGAACTGACCTGATCACCTCCTGGAGCGTGAGCATCTTGAACTTTGTGTTTTTCAGCGACTTGTTTAGTTCGCGCAGGTCTAGGATGGGACGCCACTTTCCATTTGGCTTTTTCACCACAAAGTATCGGGAATAAACCCCTGGACCCCTTTGTGACGACGGGACAAGTTCTATATCCCCTTTTTGTAGCATAAGTGCTACTTCATGCAGCAACACGCTCAGATGGGATTGAGCTACACACGCCGGTGGAATATGCGGGGGGTTGCTCTTGAATTGCAGGGAATGACCGTATTTTACAGTGTCCAACACCCATTGATCTGTTATCAGCTCCCATTCGTTGATGCAACATGATACTCTGCCCCCCCAGAACGTTCCGATGCCTGTCATTGCTGGTCCTTACTCTGTTTATCCCTCGTCGACGACGTGTAACTTGCTCTCTTCTTGGGGGCCTGGTAGTCCCGGCGACGTTTAGCCGCTTGCGAAGCTCGCCTGTATTCCCGAGAGGAATATGCTGGCCTACCAAAAGGGTCGGTCCCTCGATGAAAATCTGGAATTCCCCGATGCTCCTCTGAAGGGACGAAAAGACCGGAAACTCCGACCACTCTGGAGGGTCCCCAAGGAACGCGCCGTGTCCGAGTCCTCCTTCATGCCCTTCAGGGCTTAGTCGACCTTCTCACCGAAGAGGTCGTCTCCTTCAAACGGCATATCCAGTACCTTGTACTGCACCTCCGGTCGGAAGTTGGTGCATTTTAGCCATGCCCGTCTGAGAACTACGCCGTTGTTCACTTGCTTAAACCCCGACTCTGCAACGTCCACCGCGATGTTAATGGCGTGATTCGAAGCCTCCTCACCTTCCCTGACCAGCAACATAGCTGCTTTTCAATGTTCATCTGGAAGGTGAACGAGTATGGGCGCCAGCCGATGCCACATCTCCCTGTCGTATCTAGCAACTATGACGAGCGAATTGGCCGCCTTCACTGTGGTAGCACCTACCGACAGGACTTTTTTGCCGAACGCATCCTGGCATCTAGCATCACTTTCCGGAGGGGTCGTACACTTGTGTTGAGCCCTTGCCTTTCTCGCCGCCGATACCACAGAGTCAGTTGTTGGTTGAGAGGAAAGGCACTTGGGAGTAGAGTCCGGGGCTTTGAATTTTTTCTCTAGGCGACACTTCATCGCTGGCTCTGAGAAAAGGTGACACATGGTCTGAAGACCTTCCCTTCCACACATGATCTAGGATGGGCACTGAAAACACTGACCTCCTCCTTTTACCCATGTGGTCGAAAAGAAAAGTCCTTTTCTTCCTCTTGGGCCAGGCCAAATTCCGTGCAAGCCCTGGCCATCATGTTGTGGAATGACCCGATATCGCCTGGGGGAGATGGCTGAGCCGGGCTCCTCAGGGTTTCCAATTCTGCATCGGACTCCCAATTCGGATCCCTGGAGGGGGAAAGGGAGACCACAGACGACGCTCTGCTGCCTGATTCCGAATCCAACAGTTCCCCTTCCTCGCGGCGTGGGGCCGAGAGATTTGCCACCGGAGGCTCTGCCGCGGGGGTTGAAGGTTGAGGGCGGCGAGACGGGCCCGGGTCGTCGACGACCGACCTGGCCGGAGTTGTTCGGGGCAGTCTGTCATCCAGTGTTTGCAGCATGGACAAAACCTCCAATGACAAAAACGACTGCGGAATGAGCAGGGGGGTAGAAACCGGAATGCTCCCGGGGAAAGGTGTGGTAAGTTGTAACCCCAGGTCTGCAGGGGCAGCTATCCTTTCACCCTCATCTCCCGAGGATACCGACAAAGCCGCCTGCTGTAGAAGAGTGTCCGGCAAAATTGGGTCGTAGACCTCTGGACGCCAGGCCTCTTGAGGGGTGTCAGTCGACAAAGCAATAGTTGGCCCCGTCGTCGACGTACTCGCCTGTAATCCAGGACCGGTTGATGTCAACTTCGACGGCGGCAGAGAAGTAAATGACGACTTCCCAACCGTCGACAGTGGTGGTCGCGCAGGCTTATGTGTTGCTCCCTTTTCCGAACTCGACCTGCGTTTCTCTGTCTCTCGACTCAAGGTCGATCTAGGACGATCGCCCGAGGAGGATTTAGATTTTTGTCTTTCCTCGCTGAAGAGGACGAAGAGGCCTTCTTCGAAGAAGAGTCTCTGGAATGGCCTACTGACGATTCCTTGTCCACCGGTCGCGACTTCATTACCGGTGGTTCCGATGACGATGAGCGGCGCGGGGCCCCTGAAATTTTGACACCGAGGCGGCGCTGCGTGTGGAGCCCACTCCCGAAGGCGGGTATGCCCCCGCTCCGTCCTTCAACCATGCGACAAGTCTGCGACTCCGATCCTTAAGTCTTCTGGGAGAAGCCCTTACATATGTCGCACTTGTCAGCCAAGTGATGAGGGTGCAGACAGTAAATGCAGTCCATATGTCCGTCCCCCTTGTAGACCTCCTTTAGTCCGCACGTAGCGCACGGGCGGAACAGTGCTTTCCCCGACATTGGGAGAAAAAAACGCAACAGCACAACCTAACCAAGTAGAAAATACACAAGGTGTTCCCACTTTGGAGACGGTTGAAATCTGAAGGGAGACGCGGGGGCGGGGCATTTATACCACTACGTCCTAGTGGGGCGTGCGTGCGCGGCACAAAGCAACGTAGATAGGACACAAAAGTGTCGAACATTTTCCTACGGGAAAAGGCTTTATTAGCTTACCGAGGGTTCCCAGTCTGTCGACGGGGAATATTCTAAGCATGTGAATCCATGATAGATCCAATGCTGGAGAAAATATTTGTCCCAGAGCCCTTTGCTAGCATGCAGCTCTGCACTGAAAGCCTGCAGAATGTTAAATCATTTGTTCTTTCCTGTCAGTAGCAACTACGACTTGCAATAATAGATTTCTGATCATCATGTTAGCACTTGAATCAGAATAATGCTTGGAAGCAAGAGAAACGGGAGACCATTTAGCATTCAAGCTAACTGTCAAGAGTCCCACAAGTGTGTAAATAAGTTAGATACCTTAAACAACACACTTGCACAGAAAGTGACTCAAAGCTATTTCTTTTTAAAGCAGAGTTCAACCATGAGATCAAACATGGTTTTGCATTCTGAGATGTGTAGTCTTCGGTTCAGGGTGGTGCAAATACTCCAAGGAGGTTGCTTTGGGTGTACTAATTAATTGATGTCTTGTTAACAATATGAAGGACAGCACTGTGCTGCAACACTGGCTGCATGACCCAGCAACACATCCTTGAACTGAAAAATGTTTTTAGCGCTTTTTTTGTTTGGCCATTCATGCAGCGAACCTTTACATTTTACAGACATTGCACTGATGTTACATTTCAGGAGGTACATAGAAATCATTTCTGCATTCTTGCTAATTCTATATCTTGGGGAACAACTAATTCTGGTGACATTAATATAAGTACAAAATTGCTAATCAAATAAGTTAATTTGCTATTAAAAAAAATGTAATTAGTTTTCAAAACTTGATTAGCAGATTTTGCTAATTTATGAATTGGGAAGTGCCTGCTCGGAGGGCATTACAATAATCCAGCAGAGACCAGATTGTAGCTCTCGCAATGGTGAGGCAGTTCTGCTCTGAGAGGAAGGGTCTTGCTGCATTGATCAGCTTGGAATGGTAGGCCGCAGCAGATGCTATGGCATTGACCTGTCTTACCATTGAAAGGTTGGAGTCTAAGTAGACCCCCAGGGTTTTGACCACTTGGGAGACCGGGATTGGAGTGTTGTCAATCGTGAAGGAGCTGTATTGTTTGTCGAGTTTTATAGTTGCAGGTGAACCAATTAGAAGTAAGTCTGTTTTTTCGATGTTAAGGCACAACCAGGCCTCAAGATAAGGTGTGTACTAGGCCTTTTTACGCATGGAAATCTTGTAAATACGACAGCTTTATTATTTTCTTGTGTACATTTACACACAAGTTTAGGGCAGAGGGCAGTGCAAAGGTCAGGTTACTTGACAGAAACCAGAAGCCTTCTTTTGATTTTTATCTACATGGATGTAATTGCAGGCCATGAATAAAAGTCTCTGAAACAGAATGTATTTCTCTGAAGCCTTTCAAAAAAAGAAACTGCACACTGTGATAAAAGGAATGGTTTATTTTGATTCCGTTTCTGCTGTGTTGCTGCTCATGTAGCAAACAAAAGCACTGTGCATATTTATTTTCCTAGCATTTTAGGATTGTAAAATTAATAAGATGGAAAACTAAGTTGCAATTTCTAATTAATATTTTGTAACAAATGCTTTTTTTCCAGTGAAAGCAAACCAGTATTGCACAATTGCATTTTTCAGAGTTCCTGCGCTGTGTGCATAATCATGCGGAGGCAGATCATTTTTACACTTATAATTTAAATTACACTCCAATTATAAAAACAGTGGGTAAAATGATGACTATGCATGGTCTAGTTTAAATCCATTCAACCTTGCAGTCCATGGGTACATTGCTATAAACGGTCAGTGGCAGCGGAACCTTTGTTCAAGGGTGAGTGATTGTCATTACACCAATCACAGGTGTTGTTCTAGCCGCTCAAATCTTCAAGACTACAATTAAAACATATAAAACCTGACTCTCCACGAAGTGCAAGCGCCGTTCAAAAACAAACAAATGAAAGTTACATTTGTAATTGAAATAGAAACTCAGCAAAACCTGTCTGTGATAATCCATATAGGTATTTAACTTTATGTAGTGCTTCATACAGGGTTCGTCCAACATCTAGGCACTGTTTATTATACCTCAGTCGATACTCCGTTAACCAACCTCTTTAGGATGTTAGCCAATAAGATAGCTCAGCCGGTTGAGCACTCATTGCTGCGATCTGTACGTGTTGTGTAGGTTACAGGTTCGAATCCCGGCAAGGCCAACTCAGCCCTTCAAGGTCGATAAGGGAGTACCGACTTCGGTTTGGTGATAAATATGTACTATGTACAGCGCTTTGCCAAAAGCGCTATATAAATAACCATTTGACCTTGAGATTAGATATAGAATTTAGCATGGAGTCCTTGCCTCTCTGCGCTGTTGTATCATAAGTTTGGCATACGATAAGGTGGTAATAGCTCCAGGAAATGAGGACTTTCGTTAAACATCAAAAGACAATGCTGCTATAGAACTTCAACACATACAATACAATTCATGCTTGCTTTACTATGTAATTGCTAGGTTTTTGTGTTTTCAACATTTAAATATATACTGGAGAGATATAATGGCCAGACCTTAGAGAAATAATGAAAGGTGTATTCTATCACGATGCAGAAAGCTGGTGCATAGTAATGATTTCCATACAGTTTTTGCACACTTCGGCTGGATGTCACATGAATTTTACTCTCCTGCAAAGGAGATAAGTCATTTCTACTCTCTTAAAATCACATTTACTCACAAAGTTTAAAAATGGGGAGTAAAATACTCCACCTCAAAATCTTATCTGGAGCACTGGGCACAACCAATTTTCTGCCATCCACCTTTGGATTGTTGAGTAGATAGAGGTGAGGGTTTCCATGTCTGACTCAGTCGCCAAAGAGGGGGATGAGGACCTGCGTGTCAGCACAGTTCGTATAGGAAATGCCTAGCGCGTCCAGGATGTTGAGTGGCCTCGTGAACAGGTTGTAAAGGGTGGGTGAGCTGCAGGAGTCTCGTGGGACTCCGCATTTGAAGGGGCTCGGGTGAGCGCAGGCTTGGTTGGAAAAGACTGACTCTTTCCTGGAGAAAGGAGGTGATCCAAGCTGTGGCCATGGGGGAGAAGTTGGCGGTGCAAGAGAGATGGTGTCAAAAGGTGTTGTGGTCCACCAAATCAAAAGCTGCAGATAGGTCGAGGAGCAGAAGGAGAGACGGTTTTTGCAGGAGTCCCTGAAATCATCCATTTGATTTTTGAGGTCTAATAGTGCGGTTTCGGTACTATGGCCAGGATGGAAACCTGATTGCTGTAGAGCGAGAAGGATATTAACCTCCAGATATTTTTGGACTTGCAGATAAGCTGCTTTGTCAAGGATCTTTAAGAGAAAAAGGACTGTGGTTATCAGTCTATAGTTACCTGGGATAGTGGGGTCTAGAGTAGGTTTCTTCTGTAGAGGGCATGCCCTGGCTTCCTTGAGACAGGTTGGAACATGGCCTGTTGTGAAGGAGGCATTGATGAAGACTAAGGAAGGTGGCCAGGGTGGGGGTGCAATCGTTGATAAGTTGAGCAGGAAGATTTGATTGATTTGAGGAGGGCACAGACTTCTTGCTCGATCATGGCTCTGAAGTAGGGGTTGCGTCAGGTGTGTTGGGTGTCAGGAGGTGATACTGTGGGGGTGGTCTATTTGGTGGATGAGGGCCTGTTGGTGGGCAAGGATCTTCTCTTGGAGGGTGTTGAGCTTGTGAAGCATAGCGTCTTGTATGCTATTACACCAGTCTTAGTCTTTGGTGAGAGTCCGCATGGTGGGAGTAGGTGTTTCCAACTCCCTGAAGATGTTGAAGATTTCTTTAGTGTCTGATTTAGCGTTCGCTATCCTGGTGTTGAACGAAGTGGCTTTGGCTTCAATTATGGCTGCGTTGTATTCCCTGGAAATATAGTTTGGAGGAGTTACTTGGTTTGGCTTTCCACAAAGAGTGCGCTGCCCTTTTCCTATTGCGCAACTCAAGAAGCTCTTGAGAAAACCAGGCGTTTGAATGCTTGATGCACTTGGCTTTCCTCAGGGTGAGTGAGGCAATGGCGCCCACCGCTTGGATAATGGTGTTGAAGGCACTAGCGTGTGCTTTAGGGTCACTGGAAAAGGGGGTTTTGGACAGTGGGAACCAGGCGTGAGAGTCTAACCTTGGGAAGGTGGCGGGAGGTCCTAGTGAGTGCAGTGAAGGAGGGGCGGGGGGGTTACAAGCTTGAGGGGCCCCTTAGTGGTGTTAAGATCAAAATGGATAGTGTAGTGATCAGACCAGGGAATGGGTGAAATGGCCGTGACCATGAGAGGGCAGTTATGGTGAGCAACCAAGTCAAGGGTGCGTCTAATGTGTGTGGGCTTCGTGACGGCCCGTTTGAAGCCTAGGGTGGATAAAGCTTTATTAAGGGTGGCTGCCTGGGAGTCGTTGGGGTAATTGAGGCCCAGGTTGAGGTCTCCCAAGAGGCAGGCTTTAGTGGATTTATTCAAATTATTAGAGGGTGTGAAGGAGGGCATCCTGGAAGTGCGTGGCAGGCCCCTGTGGGCGGTAAACAAAGTAAAGGGCAATTGTGCAGTTCTGGGAGGGGTTGACTTTGAGAAGTATGGAGTCACAGTTGTGGCCAAGTTCTTCTACCACCTTTCTGATCAGTATTTTCTCTTTGGCTATGAGAGCCACCCCTCCCCCTTTCTGTCTGGTGCGGTCTTGCCTGAAATTAGTGTAGCCTGGAGGGATGGCAAGGTTGGGGCAGAGTCTTTGTGGAGCCAAGTTTCGCTAATTATAAGGAGATCCAGGTTACTGCTTATAATTCGGTCATGCATGTCCACGGCGTGGGCTGGTAGGGAGCAGGCGTTAAGTGAACACTTGAGATGAGGGGTAGGGGACTGGGTGCTTAGCAGGTTGGGTGGGGAGTAGCCCGAGGGTTGGGGGGTGCTGACTCATATCTGAGGGGAGGGTGATAGATGTGGGTACTGAAGCAGCATGAAGGTTGGCCGATACTTGCCTGGCGATGATCAAGGTACAAGGGTGTAAGCGGTGGGGCCCTCAAAGGGATAACCATCACAGGAGTGGTTTTGTTACCTGGGGATGGTACCATAGGTACAAATGGTGCGTCATGGACAATGTTAGAAACAGGCATGGTGACACTAAACACCAAAAGCAGCAGTGGTGAACTTAAGAATTGGTGTGGTACTGTCAACAACATAAAGAGTGGTATCAAACTTGTTAGGCATAGTAGTGTCTCCAACAGCAGATGATGGCATAGGAACATAAAGTAGGGCATCATTGGTAGATTAAGGTGCAGGTATGGCAGCAGTGCCCAGAGGTGGAAGTGCCCCTACATTCAGTGCAGTACTGTTAGACTTATTAAATAATCGATGCATTTTATAAAGTAGCTGGCTCAGGCAGGATGGTAGTAGCGAGAGGTTCTGGGGTATGTACATCCAGTGAGACCTCTAGGGCAGGAGCTGAACCCTCAAAAGTATTAACGGGTGAGGTCCGTGCCAGCTATACACAAGAAGGTGGTGGTAACTGTGTTCGTTGCATAAGTCAGCGGCGGTCTGGCCAGCAGGGAAGCTTCCATTGGAAGTGGGGGTACTGGTGAGGGCAGCAAGAACTTGTGCCCCTTGGAATGTAATGTTGTGCATGGTCCAGCAATAGAGGTAGGCGGAAGATGTTGGCTTCTTGTGTAGTTCTGGAAAGTAGTGGGTGCAGAATGTGCTTGCCTTTGGATGGACCGGATACGTATATGAAAGTTATGCTCAGCCTCCAGTTGTGGGCAACGGGATGCCAACAAAGCCTCGTCGCCACGTGTCACGTAGGAGACCGGAAGTGCTGAGGATCTCGCAAACTCGATAGTGCAGTGGATGCTCAGTGTAGGTTGTACGCGGTGGGCGTATGAGTGGTAAGAAAGCCTTGTCTGTAGCTGCGCATTCCTAACGAGAGGCGGCGGGTGATGGGAAGAATGCAGGACAGAATGTACGCGCACGAAGGCGTGATAGCCTCATATAAAGCAGGTTTGGCATGGGACAATGAAATGTAGCAGTGTGTGCCCTCTCCACAGAACAAATTGATTGGGAGAGTGCGTTACCAATCTCAAGGGGCTGCTTACCTTGTTGGGATCTCACATCTAGCCAGTTGAGGGCAGCTGTCACTGTCTAAAATTTGGGCATTTCTTCCACTACTCCGGTGTCTCACATCTAGCTGCCAGTTTTCTGCTGCAGCTGCCTCAGATTTATGTGTTTTCTCCCAATACTAAGATAACTCACATTGTTGCCAGTTACTTGTTGCTGCGGTCTCCAATTTTGGCTGTTCCTTCCATTGTTAAGTGGTCTAACATCTAGCCACTTAATACTGCCTGCCATAGTTCCAATTTTAGGCATTTTCCCCCCATATCCATCTCACATCTAGCTTGTGGCTCTCTCCCGCTGCAGATTTGGGTGCTACGATTCCAGGTGTCTCATATCTAGCGGTTGACTGCCCGCTACTGTGATAACAGGTTTGGGAGTTTCTCCGACTGGTCAGGTATCCCATATCTAGCTTTAACGACTGCAGTGTTTTAGACTTGGGTGTCTATCAGCCCAGGTACCTCCGACACACACGCTCTCTACGTGTGGCTATTGACTCAGACTTGAACATTACTCACTTGGTGCAGTGCTCCCTCACACAACCAGGACTGGCAATTGCAAACCGACAGGGACACCACGAAACCCTAGACCATCTCTCCGCCCTCACAACTCTGCTCCATGTGCATCACTCACTCAGAGCATCACTCCCTCACAAAGACACTCGCAAAAGAAAATCCTTTCCCACAAACAAAAGGAACCCTCTGGCAAGTCAAAAGTCACACCACCACCCTCACACACTAGCACCTTCAATCGCAAACCCTCCCTGCAAGTCCCAACATCTCCAACCTCTGCACTCCAACCTCCTGACCCAACACAACCCTCCTCTCACCACACCCCCGGCAACTCTCAGAACAGACGACCTGTCTGGCGCACCAAGAATCTCCTCTCACCTACCTCACACCCATACACTTCTGCACAACCTCCCCTCATGCCAATTCTCTCCCTCCCGACAACCTATGAGAATGACCCCTCCCCCAGAGAGAGTAGAAACACTACGCAGCATTCAACTCTCAAGCCAGAGGAGAGCTCTGGTGCTCCAAACAAGACCACCCTGCAACTATGGCAAAAACAGCGCCACCTTACAGGAATTCACTTCCAGATCAGTCCCCCCACCCTCTCCACCTTAGCCACATCCCCAAGGACCCCTGCACATCACATATCAAACACTCATACGTGGGGAACTCTGCTTAGCACCAATAATCCTGACCCTCTACCGGTAAGCATAACCTCCCACCCACCTTCGCCCCATCCCATCCCCACTTTCACAAAAACCTGGCGTTACCGTGACAGCCCTAACACTTCCACCACCCCCTACCTCCACCCCGTCCAGCCTATCACCCACGTCACCTAGGCCCGCCCCCCCTACACACATGCCCTTTCCACTTCTCTGCTTCCCCTCAACCTCCATCACCAGACCTATTTAAAGTCCTATCCTCTGGCAATCCGGATCTCATTCATCACTGAAACGTGTTTCTCAGACGATTTCAAACCAATCGCGCACAAGGCTTTCCCCTCCCGACTACTCGATCTCCCACAACAGACATTCCAGAGGTGGCGGAGTAGTCCTCCCTCAGCCCTCCCTCCACAAACCTGACCTCTCCATCTCTCACCGAAACCCACCCCTGCACAGCTAACTGCGAATCCCTTCAAGTCAAACTTTCTCTGCTCTCTCACACAGCTTCCTACTCATCTACAGGCCAGCTGGATACGACAGACATTTTGCCAATAGTCTCTGCGACTCACTAGCCACCACACTGGTTAACAACCCAGCACTCACCCTAATGGGGGACATCAACATCTAGTTTTACGTGCCGAACAACTCCATGACCCAACCCTGATCGACAGTCTAGAGGCACTCCACCTTTCCTGGCATACCACAGGTCCCACCCACATTGGAGGCCACTGCCCTTGATGCCATTTTCAGCTCATCTGACCTTGTTTCAATGTCCAGCCCCAAACCCCTCATCTGGACAAACGACTGAGCCATACCTTTCTCTGTCCGCACTCCACCCGCCCCCCTACTCCCAAGGCCCGCCGTGTCCCCACAACATGATCACAAATGCTGGAACAAGGTCAAGGTACTACCCAACCTGGCTGAAGCCCTGCTACACACTTCAGGCACTCCCAGCCACAGATAGACCCTTAGATATTGTATCCTTTCACTCTTAGCTTAATTACTCACTCCTCCATCTCACCTCCTCCCTCTCCCGCCCTCCCGCACAGCTGCCACCCGCAAAGGACCAACCACCAAATGGTTCACTCAGTACCGGAAAGCTTTCAAAACCCATAATCGATCCCTTGCGCGCAAATGGCGAGCATCCAAAACCCCTCATAGCAAGTCAGTGTTCACCCAACATCACTAACTACAAATCTGAGATCCGAAAGGCTAAAACAGCCTACTACAATGAAAGAAACCTGAACTGCTGCAGCAGCAAAGAGCTCCACAGGATCATCCTGGAATTCATGAAACTCTCCTGCACCCCTGCCGGGACCTCGCAAGCGCTCTGCAACCCCCCCTTCCCAACAGCACTGGACAGAACGGCCACAACCCCCTCCAGGCAATACCAGATTCTTGGTGAAACTCTTCAACCACTCTGCATATACTCAGCTCAACCTTTTCATTGAATCCAACCACCTCATAAAACCCGCTCAGTCAAGTTTCCAGCCGCGCCACGGGACAGAGCCACACATCTCGATCTGGGATGACCGCAAAGTCTCGGCAGAGGCCGAAGGATGTGCAACACTGTTTTTTCTTTATCCCTCAGCAGCCTTCGACACCATTAAACACTTAATCGGCCTTGACCGACTCCACTCCATAGAAATCCAAGACTCGGAACTCAACTGGATTGCCTCACCCCTTAACCAAAAACAAATCACTCCGCCACCACCCCCTTGCCCTGTGAACACTGGAGTACCCCAAGGCGCCAGCCTTTCGCCTCTTCTATTCAACCTCTACATAACCCCTCTGCCAGGGATCATCCGCTTGCACAACCTCACCTGCTATAACACCCAAATGATCCGGAGAATTCCAAAAACGAGCTCCGATGCACAGCCCAACCTAGCAGCATGTCTCAGATATATGGTATGTTAAAGGTACTTAAATAGTGCACAGTCACCAATGGAACTGGTCCCAGGCGCTCTGGCGGATCTGTAAACAAGGAGGGTGGGAAGGGTTAGTCGGGTGGAGCCGGGGAGGTGGTGTGCTGTTGGCCACTTCAGCTCGGTATACACCAAGTGCTGGGCTTTGGTACAAGTATCGGATCGGGCGAGACCTCGTGTGCTGTAGGTCTTTTGGGTCCTATTACGGCTGTCTCTCGGTTAGTCGTTTGGTATGTCATGGAGTATTTTCCTTCCGATCTTTTCCCTGTCGATTGCTTGGTATGGGTCAGGGTCCGTCCCTTCGTTCATCAATGTTTTAGTTGTGTGTGTCCCTGTGGGCAGTCTTCTAGTTATGACATGAAGAGCCAAGTTTTGAGTAGTTTCCTGAATAGTAGGTGGTTTCTTGTTTTACGTATGTGCTTTGGAAGGTTGTGCCAGGTTTTTGGTGCTTGGTGAGAGAAAGATGATCCTCAGTTTTCTTTTGTTGAAGGGTTTCGGTTCCAGGCGGATGTCATGGCTGGATCTGAGCATTCTTGTTGGTTGATTTAGATGCAGTCTGTCTCTCAGGAACTCAGTGCCTTGATTGTGTGCTGCTCTGTGCGCGATACACATTGTTTTGAACTTTATTCATTGTTTTATTGGTAGCCAATGTAGTGTTTTTAGCGCTGGTGTTGTGTGTTCTCTTCAGGTAGTTTCAGAAGCAGTCTGCCTGCTGCATTTTGTATGCGTTGTAGTTTTTTAGAAGTCGTTCAGGCATACCCAAGTATAGGCTGTTGGCGTAGTCAACTCTAGACCGGAAGAGAGCAAGGATTGTGGTTGTTCTGTTGGCGAATGATAAGAACGGTAGGATGCTCTTTGCCGCTCACAGGAGAAAGAAGCATTTCTTGAGTAGGGTGTTTACTTGTGGCTCTAGGGTGAGATTATTGTCCATCAGGACCCCCGTTTATTTTTTTATTTTATTTGCAATCGGCAAAGGTGCTGGGGTTGTCCCGAGTCCCCTTGGCCAAGGGATGAAGTGGTTTTCTCCTCAATGTTTTGGGACTATCATTATTTCTGTTTTGCCTGGGTTGATTTTGAGGCAGTTTGAGTTCATCCAGTTGAATACATCGCTGAGGCAGTTTTCTAGCGTTGGGTTTATCCCTGGGTTATCTTCTATTTTGAAGATTGTGCATCATCAGCGTAGTTGTAGCAGGTGAGGCCGTGACTTGATGATTCCGATTAGTAGATATAGGTAAATGTTAAATAGTAGCGGTGAGAATGATAATCCTTGTGGTACACAGTGTGAGCTCACCTGGTATCCACGGGGATGTCACTCAACCTGTTCTGACCTCTTACGACCTCGAACACTTCCCTCGAGGCTATTCGACTGGAGACTGGGCCTGGTTTTTTTGGATAGTGTGCTCTCCGTCCTGCCTTCAGCGCAGGGACGCGTTGATTGATGTGGGCTTGTTGCTGCCTAGTTACTTCACTGGCAAGAGTCGACAGGTAAGTATAACAAGTCTTTTGAACAGTTCTCCAACTTCGTCCCTTTCCTTCCTTAGATGACGGCCGGCGTCCAGGGATGGCGACGTGCTGCTGAGACGAGTAGCGCTGAAGGCGAGTGAGAGCGCGATGCACCCCTTTCGTACTTGCATTGAACGGAGTTCTTTTTCTGTGTCTTTTAGGTGCCACGACGTTTTCAGCGTGGATGCCGGTTATGAAGAACAAATGTGGTGGGTAAGCGCAGTATGTGGCGCCTCTAGATGTTTCCACGCTAACCTGGAGTGTCTTCCCTCTTGCAGATGGATGAGAAGTTCCTGAGACAGAGTTCCCCCAGAGCGGCTGTGATTCAGGTAAGCGTTTGAAGCTCGTACAGCATTTAAAAATAAGCGGAGATTTGCAGAATGCTTACTAATGCCTTTTTTCTGTTCTTTTCCCTTAGAAGCGGTGTGCCGGGATGGGAATGACACCGCCGAAGATGCCCGCAGAACAGAAGGAGCGATGACTGATGGGCAGAAGCGCTGCAAGGTAAGGCTGTTCCTAACGGTGTTCTTGCAGGAGCTGAGCGCAGAAGATAGATGCAGGCCTACTGGAGACCGATCCGAACACGGTGAGTGTCACCCTGCAGGTGCAGAAAACGCAAAGCATGTTTCTCAGTCTGGGTGTGGCTTAAATAGTCTCTGGGTATCCCAGGTGCCTCTGGGCTGAACCACACCCAGAACCCGTTTGAAACCTGTCGTTACAGGGAGTCGACTTTGACCAAGATTGGAATCTTTTCAGGAGCAAGCTCCCAAAGACTTTCGGATACAGTCCAAAAGGGCTATGGGGCAATAGTTTAGTGGATCTGTAATATCACCCTTATAAATTAGGACGATGATAGCTTTTGTCCACGAAGGCGGGAGGGATTTCCGAGCAGTGCATTTCGTAAAGATGGACGCAATGAGCATACCCCATTCCACTGGATTTGTTTTCAGATCTATGTTGGAAATTCCATCCGGGCCCGCCGCTCTGGAGTTCTTCAGCTTTTTGATGTGGTCTCTGATTTCCACATGGTCATCCAATGTCAGCCATTTTGTGGCATTCGGTTTCTTTTGGGGCAAGTCCATGACTTGAGCTGCTTGGAAAAGGGAAGTAAAGTGGTTGATCCATTTTTGTTCAGCCATGGTGTTAGGTGTTAATGGTCGAGGAGTTGTATAATGGTGCCGCTGTTTTTAACAAGGACCAGAATTCTTTCACTTTGTTTCCACATATTGCCTTTTGCATGGTTTCTGCATCCTGCTGATATAGTTGGTGTCGATGTTTCGCCCAGTTTTTGTAAGTTTTTATTGCCATCTTTAGTTTGTCTTTGTTTTGTGGAAGGTTCCCAAACCTTTTCATCCTGCGCAGTTCACATCTTTTTGCTACCAATAGGGCATCAAAAGTATGACTAGGCGCGTTGAAAGTAGAGGATGATGATTTAGATTTCGCCCTGTATTGGACTAGTAGAGGAACATAGTCCAAAATTTCTTTTCGTTCGGTGCTCCCACCGAGCGCATACCTTGCCAACAAATTTGTAACTGATTGCGCTGTTAAATTCAAGCAGTTTCCCCGAGAATTTGATTCAACCCCCATGATGTATGGGGCTGTGGGTTAAATTGGTTGTACAAATTCATGGTGAGCCGATTATGGTCGCTGGCAGTTTTATGAACTTCAAAGTCTTTTACCTTTGCCAGAAGATGGCGTGAGGCAAAGATATAATTGATGGTGGCATGGATGGATCCTTGTTCCCCAAGTAGGGAGACTATATTTGGGAAGGTTGAGTCCAGGTTCTCCAGTTTTCTTGAAGCCATTAGAGAAGACCACTGACGCCCTCTTTTGGCAACGGGAGTCAGATTAATTTACACCCGGCTTTACAAGCCTGTCGTGGCATTGGGCATTCAGGTCACCAAAAATTATAATCGAAGGAACCTGATGTGACGCTTGGATCTCATCTAGGAGATTTTCTATCATGGATAAGTAAGTGTGTTGATTGATGGCTGCTGGGTTCCAGTAGGTATTTACGATTGCTATTTGCGAGTTCCTGGGGTTCTGTTATTCGTCCCAGTCTAATAGCACTGCCTGGATTGAAAGGTTTGATTGAAGTGTGGCCTTCATCTTCAGACCGATTTCCTGCCGGCAGGCAATAAGAAGCCCCGAAGTCGGGCGACCCAAGAGGCCTTTGTTAGCGGGAGCCAAGATGTTATCATATCCATCCATTGCTGGTGTTTGCCGGGGCCAGGTCTCTTGTCGGGAAATGATATCGAATGAAGCCAAATTTGCATCACCCGGCGTTGTCAGGTGGAAATGACCGCGGGTGTTCCACGAACAGAAGTGAAAGAAAGATGATTTGTGGTCGACTGTCCGGAGGTCCATTGCCCCTTTGAGCCGACCTGCACATTGCTATTTTTTCGTTTGTGCCAGGGCCTTGGGAAGCCAAGCCCAAAGCCCCTGGGATTTTTCTCTTAATTGTTTCTTTGTGCCTGAACTTTCTTTTAACGCTGGTGGGCTTTCAATATTCCTCTGTGCGTGGCGATAAGCAGAGTCTGATTCAGCATTTCCGTTTTGAGTCGTGGCTGAACTGACCACCAAGGACTCAAGACTTTTCGTCGGGATATGCGTTGTGGTTTTTTCTGTGTGATGTTAGTAGAGATTTGAGGACTTCCGTTTGCGTCTTTCAGTTTGATGGTTTCCAGTGGCTCTTCTGGTTGCACTCTCGTTTTCATTTTTTCGATTTTTATCCTGGCGGCCCGTTTCTCTCCCAGAGTATCCTGGCTCCTGAATTTGGAGTTTTTGACTTTGATTTTTCAGGGTGTAACCTAGGAATGACAATTCCTCCTTTGCTCGTGCGATTTCCTTTTTTGTGCTCGTAGAAGCGGTGTAAATGTAAGCTTTCGCTCTATGGTTTGAGTGGTATGGGTCTACTAACTTTAAATCTGAGGATGTTATCCCACGTAAAGCTGGACCAAAGCTGAACAGTGTGAGAATACCTCTTCTATTTAGTATTATATCGTCCTCGTTATCTACATCGTGTTCCAGTTTTATGGGAGACTCTCTCGGATGTTGTTTTTCCTTTCGATATTGCTTGTTTTTCGAAGTGTAGTGAAATTTGGAATGAGACCCCTTTTTTCGTTTAGCTTTTCCCCTGTGCTTTTTCTGCTTCGTTTCTTTAGATAACTATCGGGATCCCGCCTCCCGGACTTCTGTTGAGGGGACTGGTTGCAGGAGGTCGTCCTTTTACGGCCCGGCGTGGAGCAGGGCATCGAGGATGCAAACGACACCACTCGGAAACTCGCAGGGCTGGAGATCTGTCTTGGCAGCTGGAGTTTTTTTCTACGGTCTTCCAGGGTACTAAATTTAGGCGATTTTTCTTCTTCAGTGAGATCTTCAATAATTTCAGGTTCGTCCTGGGAGCTGATTTACACGAGCAAGACTGTTGCACAGGACCCATGAGCTTTTTTACCATCCTTGGAAGACATTGGTTCATGGAAGTCATCGTTGTGCTGGGAAATATTCATCAAATCCTCCTCTGCCAGAAAGTCGTCCGTTGTTCGAGGCGAGGCTTTATTCCCCTTTTGTTTATCTGATGGGAGGACCAAGATTTGGACAGAGTTACCCCCTGCCACAGCTCTTTTGTTTAGGCTGGAGGCCGGTGGCAGATCTCTTTGCTTTTTGTTTTTGGTCCTCAGCCCTCGTTTTGGGATTTTCTGATCTAACTGTTGAGAACAACGAATATGCGCGGTCTTCAGCCCCTAGAGTTGTTTTTTGGTGGGCAAGAAGTTGCAGGGGGGGGGGGTGTTCTATGATAGACTTCTCGATTTGCTGACCTGCCATTGACGGTTTCAGAAGGCAGTTGAATGTCAGGACTAGACGCTGGTAGTGGAAGTTGCACGTGAGAGTTTGAAACGCACGATACGGCCGCCGATGATTTATCCGAGTTTGGGCGCGATGTCGTTTCGCCCTTTTTCCATGTCGTTCTTGAGGTTCTTTAGTTGTCCATCTAGGGAGGTGATGTAGCCATCTAAAAAAGTTAGTTTTGTATACATCATTGCTTGGATCGAGGTATGGTCTTTTAAGTTCTCGTTTATCCCTTCATAAAGTTTGGTGAACGGATTCAAGGCAATGGTGACTGCAGACATGATTGATAAAATGTCCCGCTTGTTTTTCGACAGATTCCGTTGGAGAGCCCGGTTGTTTAGGGCTACTTTTTTGATGCCGAAATTGATATGCGACTCATTTAAAAGCCTTCTTGCTAAAGGCGTTTTTGATAGATCTAAGGATCCACGCCTTTCCCATTGTGACAGCGGCTTTTTATGGTGATGGTCGGGAGGCACTCCTTCCCGTGAAGATCGAGTTGACTGCCGATTTTCAATGGAAGTGGGGCGTGTGTCTTGAGTTATATTTTCAGACGCCTGGCCCTTTGTGGCCACGTCAGCCCTTTGATCTCGGGATACTGATGGTGGGTATTTAGTGTAAGGTCAGGTTTTGGCGTGCCAGGCACCTTATTATTTGTCAGCTTGTTGGGCTGAGTTGGGCTTTGAATAAGGCGTTGCATGTTTTTTTGTTGGAAGGTGGCTGTATTTACCCAAGAAAGCCACGTTTTCCTCCTCACTGTTGGTTACTGTTGGATGCTCTAGTCCCCTTTCGAGAATAACTAGGAGGTGGAATTCCAGGTTGGAGAGCAGAAGAGTTTGGCTTTGGGGTAATCAACCGCAGGAGCCGAGATGGGGATAGTGGAACTTTTTGCGCCTTAGCAACGTCTTGGATCTTTGGGAGCTGCTCTGCCGCCAGAACCCTTTTTCTTGCTTTTTCCGGTGGTTGACATCTGCAATTTGAGTAATTTGAGTATCAGCCTAAAGACAGCTAGATTTGAGAGGCCTGCACAGTGGGCGAGAGGTCTACACCCAGCCATACAACCAGAGTACACACCTAGACACGGATGGGGCCTAACAATGCAATTTGAGTGTCAGCCTAAACACAGCTAGACCTATGGATGACAAGTAACCACGTCCTTCTGAACCCAGGGAAAACAGATCATGGTATGCTGCAACACAGCTATACTCCTGCAACCACTCCCATGGCCCCTCCACCACAGTCAAAAACCTTGGCTGCACAATGGACTTGGGCCTAACCTGTCCCACCAGATCAGTAATGTATCCAAATACTGTCATTACCACCTTAGGCTTCTGAGACGCAGCTTGCCTTGCCTCACCTAACCCAACAGACTGGCTGCAATTATGTCATTGTCATGTCCATACTGGACTATGCAAACTCAATCTACTTGGGTGGACCGGCCTACCAGCCTAAACTGCAAAGAGTCCAAAATACAGCCGCCAGATTCCTTCTTGCCCTGGGATAAGGGATCACATCTCACATGCACTCAAAACCCTTTACTGGCTCCCTATTGGATGAAGGGCTACTTTCAAAGCCTATGCATCACCCACTGAGCAGTGCACAAGGCCAGCCCAGCATACCTACAAGAGAAGATTATACCAACCGCCAACATGCAATCTTCCTTTCCTCACCTTGCCCCTAAAGCTTTTCGTCTCCAGAGCTCAGATTCGCTCTAGACTGGGCTACTGTAACAGCCTCTTCCTCAATCTGCCTCTTTCCTCCATTCACCCTCTGCAACTAATCCAGAATAGGGCTGCGAGATTTATCCTTGGCATAAAGCCCAGTGACTGCATCTCTCAAGCTCCAACATCTCTCCACTGGCTCCTGGTGGTTGCAAGGATCCAATTCAAGACCCTCTGCATCATCCACAAGGCTTTCTGGGGTCTGGGAACCCACGACATCCATCTTTCTCTCCCCAAGTACCTACCTGCTAGAGTCCTTCATTCCTTTAGCACCAACTGTCTGCAGGTCAGACGTTTCTCCAAGCAGAGTGGGGGGGAGGAGGGGCGTAGATATGATGTATGATATTTTATTTGTATCGCGCTCGTACACAAGTGTTTCAGAGCATGACTAGGCAAGGGAGGGAAAAATGGGCAAAACACAAAACAATTATGATCTTACTAGGCCCAGTGACATTGAGATTGAGAAAGTGCATGGGAAAGGAAAAGGGAAAAAGTGCATGGAAGGGGGAAGAGTGGAAAGTGCAGAAGAGAGCAGATAAATAACATATAGAAAATGGAGGCAATAAACAGTGTTAGTGCAGCCAGCAAATGCTGCGTTTATGGCAGCAGACTGGGTAAGTCTGATAAGTGCAGAAAAGAAAAAGGCGGGGGGCTATATGGGTACAGATACAGCCCACCAGTGCAAGGGGTGGCCAGGAGGCAGTGCAGGAGGGCAGGCATGTTCCTGGGCCCAGGGGAAAGAGGTTGGCCAGGTGCATAGTGCCAAGAGAGCCGGTCAGCATGGGCGGGGAGGAGAGAAGGCAGAAGCAAAGAGGAAGGTCTTGAGGCGCTTCCGGAACCGGAGATGATTCTCCTCAAGTTTTAGAGTGGCATGGAGGCTGTTCCAGAGGGAGGCCCCAGCCGAAGATGGAGATCTACCCCCAGCTCGTTTCTTTGAACAACGAATGACCCGGAGGGAGTTGGAGCTAAAGGAGCGAAGAGCTCGAGAGGGGAGGTATTTGCAGAGGGATAGCTGAAGGCAATTTAGACCCAGGCCCCAGAAAGCCTTGATCTCTTTCTTCAGCAGGAGCCTCCCTCTGGAATGGCATTCCTGCCAACTCAGACTTTAGCCAGAGCTCCTTAAGTTCCAGAAACGTCAAGCCTTTTCTCCCCCTCCTTTGCTAATGTTCCCCTGCTGCTGTGACTGGTCCCTTATGCGCCTTCAGGGGCTGGGCCCATATCGTCCAGTTCACTCAAGCACCCCTTAACCAGCACTTGCCCTTGAGCACCCTTCCATGACTATCCCGATCCTGGTCCACCCTGCGCTTGTACTAGCTGACCTGTTGCACTTGCCCACCTTGGCTCCCCTCAGCAGTTGCCCGGCCACTGCCTTCTGCACTTCTCCCTCCTAGCCCCTTTCCCTCATCCCATCCTTCCCCCCCCTGACCTGACCCCCCCGCCTCCCAAGCACAGACGGTCACCAAACTTACATGAAGCAAATGTCAGAAGGCTTAGCAAGACCATTATATTGTTCATTTGTTTCTCCTCTGTCCCGTCCCACCCCCCCACTGTCTTGTGGCGCCTTGAAACACTTGTGTATAGGCGCCACACAATTGTCCAATAAATCAATCCAATAAATAAACATGCACCCCAAGGTCAAGCACAGCCCTCCTGCTAGTGAGTCCAGCCTCCAATTCAGCCAGGATTGGAGAGTCTGCCTACTCAACCTTGGCGCCAACACTGTGGAACTCACTGCCTCGAAACATTTGACAACCAAGACTACATGGCCTTCCGTAAAGCACTGAAAACCTGGCCCTTTCCCTAAACCATGTAAGGGACTGCCTAGGGCCACTACCCCACCCCCCCCCCCACTTACCCCCTCCCACCAATGGCCAGAATTTGGCTAGCACAGCATTATCACAGAAACGTAAGCAGTCGGGTCACGGAAGCTGGCTAGAACGGCATAACAAAAGTAGGAACAATCAGGGCATGGATGCCAGCTCAAGAGATCAGAGTGTGCTGGGCTAGGTAGCTGCTGGCTCGACTACAATGGCCTAGCATCCCCACTTGGGCCAACAAGATGGCCACGCCCCCACCTCCCCCAATGCTCCAATCTCAAATGCCCACGACTCCTAACCAGAGATTTGACATCACTATAATCGTATGCTATGACCTGGCAAGCTCGAAATCCAGACCAGACATGCACCAATACCAGGAGATGTCTGTCTATCAACCTGGAAACAAATTCCCTAACTCCAAACTAGAGCCCAAGAGCACCCTTTTTCTCTGGCACAATTGAGCTTAATCATTATCTTCCCCTAAGCAAGCACGCCGCCATCACTCTGAGATTCCAACCACTGTCATACAAATCTACCCACAAAATGTTTGCCCAAACGAGGTCTGTGTGTTGGAGGATGTGGTACCGAGGCGGACTATTGGCACATGTGGTGGGCCTGCCCAAAGTCGCAAGCATATTGGGAGGTTCTAGCCTGGATCAGAAAGACCGAAGGGCCCTCCAGAGACTTAGACCTCAGACTCATTCTATTTGGCCTGGAACGGAATGACGAGCAATGGAGGAGGGTGCCCCACATGGCTCACTTGTTGCTGGCGGCAAGGGGCCAAGCATCACGATAAGCAGGAAATTGCCACTCTCCCGACTGAAGCGACCTGGGCAAGAAAAGCCAAGGACCTTTATGAAATGGAAAACAACACAGGCCTCCTACATGGCCACTTACTGAACAGAGACATTGAATGGGCTCCCTTCCTTGAAGCCTACAAGGACTGACTTAATGCCTCCGGGGTCCTACTCCCAAAGGAAATCTGCTTTAAGACACAGAAGACGGCCGACTGCTTCCTGTTTGGAACATTGGGGGCGAGGGGGAGTTTGATATTTCATTTAAGGTTTATGACCGATTGTCTTGTGTTTGAAAAATGCCTAATAAAAACAAATTATAAAAAAAAGAAAAAAAGGCCAGGAATGGTCAGCGGAGGGAGGCATGCCTCTTGGTGTTATACAAATACCCATGGAAAGGGAGCAATGAGAAGAATGACCAACCTTGCATGGTTACTGGCCAAAAAGAATAGCGATGACCTGGAAAACCAAAGATGGGCCGAGAATAGAGACATGGTGGAAAGACTTGAAAAGATGGTCCGTGGCAGACAGCAGTGTGGTATGGGGCACCAAGAACAGGCAGGAGAAAAAGCGCTGACATCACGGCATGGAACGCACTGGTATCCGACCTGTACACCTCACCAGATGACAAACCTCCCTGAACCTGGCCCCCTATTCACAGACATTTGCAGGAGATCATGCAAAACCTACACGATTGGCACCCGCTGTCTCACCCGGACAATGGCCAGAATGACCTAAGGAACACATACTCTTGCAGAGACAGAGACAATGTTTATAGTTACTGTTAATATTGGTGTTAGTGAACAAAATAACAAAAAAACAAAAAAAGGATTCTGCCAGAGAAGACAGAACAGTGGCTCCAGCAAATCCTGCCTTGTCCCAGAGGTTAGAAGAAATTGCAAAAGCCATAGCAGAACTCTACCCTGCAATCACCGAAGAATCAAATCATGAAAGCAGCATAAAATGAGGATGTGGCTCAAGTGGTTAAAGCAGGTCTTCCTGCAATACCCTGGCATAGATAACCCTGTTAAGACAGCTAGGCCCCTGATTGTCAGCCAGTATGTCGAGTCTAGTGCCAAAAGGTCAGCACAGACATGTGTGGGGTGGGACAGCATGTCCTATTCCACCACCTTGGCCCAAGCCAGGCACTACTGCAGCCTGCATAGGAAGGTGCAGGACGACACGAAGGAGAAAATCATGCAGCTCAAGTTTGCCACTCTGGAGATGCAGGCTGATGCGGCTGCAACTATGCCTGCATTCCCAAATGAGACGTCCCTCCAGATGTTGCATGCACTCTATGGGGGCCAGTATGGGGCTTCTCAACGGCAGCACAGATTAAGCAGGAACATGAGAGGAAGAATCATTCACCTCCCACAGATGCCCCCTCTGAACCACCAGTACTGGGGCAATCGTGACCCTCAGTACATGACTCAGCGTGGCCCCAGCCAGTATCCACCACTAGCGCAGTACCCATTTCAGTTAGGTAAACTGTTCTCAGCGGACTGAGCATTAGCAGAACCATGCCGCAGCCCTTTCTGCTCAGGGCCAATCCCCGCTACCTGCACAATAACCGCCTGGTATCTTTTTAGCTCTCCGGTCTGCCCAGATCAGAATGCTGGTAGTACTGGTCCAGCACCCAGACGGGACAACCCCTGACTGGAACCCAGACAAAAGTACTGCCATCCCCCAGCCAGTAGTCGGAGCAGCCACAGTGCCAATTCTCGCACTGCCTTGCAACCCTTGAGCCAACAGCCAGTTCAGAGTCCCTTCCAGTTCCCTCAAGCTTGACGGGAACGTGATCCAGACAAAGACCCCCCCTGGCACCCCAACTCCTCGCCCCAACCATCCCCTTCCCACCCAGTGGCCCCCTATGTGACAGTCAGGTAGGTAACAAGCAGGCCAGGATGCTGGTGAACATGGGAGCCACCTTCAGCACACATAAGGCTTGGGGAGTTCCTGGATGCTCCAGTGTCGAGCAGGACTGTCGTAGCTGTAGGAGTAGAGGGCATCCCCTCTAAGGAGCCCGTCAAGTTGCCCACTATGGTTCGTCTGGGTACCCCGATTAGCACACAGGCCATCAAGTTGAGCGTATTCTCCCCTGAAAAACTGCTGGTGATGGATTACCTGGCAAAAGTGGGTGCAGGGATATTTTGCAAAAAGGGTTGAGGTGCTCTCTACATACCAGACAATCCGGATGTCTTCATGGAAGTCTAGAAAACCAGAGCCCGGACTAATGTATAACATACACTAACTATGCCGACGATGCTCAAGTTCTTCCTCCCCTCACTGGCGTATTGTATGAAAGACGCAGAAACATTATGCAAAGTATACGCCACCATCCAAGCCTGGATGGCAGCTAATGGTTTATGCCTTAACGGGGATAAAACCAAACTCCTCATTGTAGGCCCCAAGGAAACACTTAACAAGCTCAACATACAGTACAACTCCTTAATCATAGACAACTCCCAAATCCCTCTCTCAACAGCAGTGAAAACCCTTGGGGTGTACTAGACTCCACTCGCTCAATAACATGTCAAGTTAGCGCAATTGCGTCCTCAGCTGCTTTCACAATCAAACTAATCAATGCGGTCAAACCATACCTATTTACACTGAACTGTCTCTCCATAGCTAGAGCCACTATTGGAGCCTAATTAGAATACTGAAACGTCTTATTTTCCAGCACCTCGTCCAAATATCTGAACAGACTTCAATTCATTCAGAATAATGCGCTTAGGGTTTCCCTCGGCATTCCCAAAAGGGAGCAGATCTCCTGCGCTAGGCAAAATGCTCATTGGCTTTCGGTCAAAGAACGGATACTTTTCAAGACCCTAGCCATAACCCATATATGACTCTCAGCCCCCCCCGACCCCCTTATCTTGCTGAAAAGGTAAGCAGAGCTAAAATCCCCCAGACCCAAGAGATCACACCACTCCAACCAGTTTAAAGTCCCCACCTTCAAAAAGGCCAAAGCAGGAGGGGCCAGCTTCACCTTTCTTGCTCCCAAACACTGGAAAGCCCTCCCCACAACCCTTCGAAACAAGACTTCACCTAGCATTCTGCAAAACTCTCAAAACTGAGCTTTTCAATTAGTTCACCTATTACTTTTTGCTCACTCACTCCATTGAGCCCGTCATCTCTGCACACTTTGCTGTTTCTCTGTCAATGTAACATTCACCCGTCTGCATTAGGTTCACTGAAGCTAAAATCCACAGACCGGAGCATTAGGTTCAATGTAGACAAGAACAACAGACCGGTGCTCATGACTTTTTTCTATGCAATCAAGTATGCAGTGCTGTAACAGTGCCACGATGCCCCACGGCCGCTTTGTGCGCTTTATAAATGTCAAAATAATATAAATAAAATTCAGAAAACTCTGCCCTACCTTCTCTGTCATGTTTTTGACACATGGATGAGCAGAAGCTGGCAGCAGTGCCAGACACCATGTGGGCCACCCACACATGGAAGCAGGGCTGATCAAAACCACTCAGCCCCTGTGTTTTCAGGCGATTCCTTGGGTCCTCCTGTCCCAGGATCTCTATTTCCTATGAAGCCAAACACTGAAAAGGGACTACTGGTTCCGGTCATTTATGTCTTGTTAAGGCAGGACATACTGGCTGTGCCATGGTCCACTGCTAATGCCACCATCATGGCAGTGCAGAAGCACAATTCTAACACCCATCGCCTGGTTCAGGACCTCAAAGCAATCAACCTTTTAGTGGAGCCCTGGACGGCCGTCACCCCAAACCGTGCCACACTCTTAGCTGCCATCCCTGTGATTGATTCCCACTTCAGTGCCATCGATCTTTGAAGGGCCTTCTTCAGTGTCCCTCTCCATCTGAACTTCTGGCCTCTGTTCACCTTTTCCTTTAAAGGCGTCCAGAAGATGTGGAAAGAATGGCAATGGGGAATATCCATGCCCCTATGGTTTTCTCCCAATTTCTCCACCAGGACCACCTCTTTGTGCTGCCCGGCGGCAGTGAGCTTCTGATGTGGATGATCTGCTCTATGACAGGAACTTTGCACTCTTGACAGTTCATCTGCTCACTGAGCTGGCTAGCAGGGGCCACAAGGCATCAAAGGCGAAGCTGCAGTTCTGCAAACCTGAGGTGAAGTATCTGAGACAGATCAGCAGCAAAGGTTGCAGGTCCCTGGATACGGAGATAGTGAAGGCTATCTCAGCCCTACCTCCCCTAGTAACTCGAACCAACTTGTGCTCCTTCCTAGGAAGGAACGGATACGGCCAGCAGTGGATCTGTGATTCAGACCACTGCGTAGGCCATCCTTTCGGATCAGTTAGACCATGTGCTTTGGACACCTGAGAGAAGCCTTTGAACAAGTAAAAGAAGCCTTGTGCGCTGCACCTGCATTGGACTTGCCTGATTCAGTGACACATCTGCCAGCTTCATAACATTGGTAAATCTGTGAAGGTTGTATCAGGCTCCACACAACCTGCCCCCTGTTGGCCCCTGGTATGAGATCCAAATGAATTTCAAAACACTTCCACCATTGGGCAAGTACTGGTATGTTCTTGTGGATATGTGGAGACCTCTCATGTATCCATGATGCTATCACAGAGACCCGAAGATTACCAAGGGAAGTATGTCCAAGGTGGGGTGTGGCCTCTGTTCCTTCTAGTGAAGGGACACGTTTCCAACCAGGTGATGACTTGCATGTGTGAGGCCCTGGGGATGGACCAGAAGCTGCGTGTACTATACAGACCACATGAAACAGAAAGGAAGAATGGGCAGCTCAAGAACTAGCTGGCAAAAATGTGTGCACAGACCAGACTAAATGGGCCAGACACGTTGCCTCTTGGCCTCATGTACATGCGAGGTATGTCCAGCCGTTTTGATTGACTCTTATTTGAGATCCTGACGTCAAGACCAACGCCCCTGTCTGCTGCAGCTCCTCTCTTTGTGCACAGGTTGCCTTTGGCACGGCATGATTCTGTTCTGGCATATTTCAAACACCTTACTTCCGTCATGAGACGGATCTGACAGGCTAGCATAAACTACTTTCAGTGCAGGTGGCAGACCCAAACATGTGATGCTCTAGGACCTTAAATAGTCTACAGCCCAAGTGGAAGAGACATTTTACGGTCCTTATGACCATGGACAGCTCTAAAGCTGCATGGTGTAAAGTCTTGGGTTCACGCCACCCATACCAAGAAGGTGAGACCCCCCTGCTACTCCTGAAGTAGAACACCCAGTGCTCCCTTCTATAAAGCTGGTACCTTGTCCTCCATCTCACCCAGCCCCGAGGTGTCAGGGCTCGACCCAATGGAGCCCGCTATAACCAGAGGCCCAGCAATTAGCAGAGACCCTTTGCTACAATGGACACTGCACCCCAGAGCATGGACTCTTTTCCAAAATAATCTGCCTTAAACCCACGAAACCCTGCCGGCGAGAGTGACTTCTGTCACCTTGGGAAAGCAACCAGTGTTCGGAAGACGGCACTGTCTGAACTATGAGATCGTAAACCTTGACATTTTTTAACTTTGATATTTTTGGAACTGTGATATTTTCAGACACTGATCTTTTGAACTGTGATTTTTGTGGACTTTGATATTTTGACTTTGAACATTTTGTATTTTTGATATATTTTTAATAATTTTGAATTTCAAATTGTAAGTTCTTAATTATAATTTTGGCATTTTTGAATTTTGATATTTTAAAAAAGTTGGATTTTGAAGATTAGGTTTAGAATTTTGGTTCCGAACTTTAAATTTTAAATTATGATTTTTGAATTTTGTTCTTTTGAAGTTATGTCCATTTGACAGCAGATATTTTTGAAGTTCAAAATCTATGAATGTTGATATGCGTTCATTGCGAAATGTGGAGTAGGATAGGTCTGGAGTTGGGGTGGGACAGTCTGCTTTGAATGGGTTCGAGTCGGACCAGTGTACAGCTACAGTGTACCAACCACACATTCCTTTAAGTGTATTTCATCTTTACATTTTCTGTTCCAGCGTGCAAGCCTAGCCTTTCATCTCTCCTTATTGCACTATGCCATTGTTCAGTCTTTATATACCAGTTTTGATTTCTTACCAGCTTGATTTCTTGGGAGATCTGACCGCCAAGTCCTTCGGGGAGCTGAACAGAGTTAGGGAAGAGAAGGGGGAAATGAGGCAGGAGAGAAAGAGGTTGGCCGGGCAGAGCGAGAGAGAAAGAGGAAAAGGTGGTCTTGAGGAGTTTCCATAATTTAAGAAGCTCCGGCTCAAGACGGAGAGAGGCAGGGAGGCTGTTCGAGGGAGGCACTTGCAGAGGATAACTACCCCCACATCTTTGCATGTAAAAACGGCTCACCCACAAAGAGTTGGAGGACAGGCGGAGGGCTCTAGAAGGAGAGTATTTAGGAAGAGAGCAGTGTAGATAGTGTGTGTCCCGGCCCCAGATAGCCTTCTGGACTATGCAGAGGGTCTTGAACTTGATCCTAGGAGTCACGTGGAGCCATTGGAGGGATTCCAGCACCAGAGAGATGCATTCCCTGGGCTTTAGGCCAAGGCTAAGTATTGCGTTCCGTTCTGGATGAGTTGTAGTGGACAGAGAGTAGAAGTAGGAAGATTGATGTTGCAGTAGTCCAGCCTAGAGAGAACCAGGGCTCTGGAGATGGTGAGCCTTCGTGGGGGTAAGTGAGAAAAGGTAGAATACCTTTAAGGAGTTGCAGCTGGTCATGGGACTTTTGGAACAGTCCGAGATGTGTGAAGAGAAGGAGAGTGGAGTCGAAAATGACCTCCACATTTTTTGCCTCACTAGCAGGTGGGGGCGCAGGGCCAAGGGAGGCCGGACAGTGAAAAATTGGGAAAGCGGGAACAGAGTTCCCAATGAGGATGAGCTCGGTCTTACTAGCAATTGAGGCAGAGCTCATTAGCAGCCCACCAAGACTGAATTGCGGACAGTCAGGAACGAGCAAGGAGGAAGAGTCTGAGTGTAGCCTGAAAGAGTTGCGTGTCATCCACATAACACTGAAAGTTTGAGGTGAAGGTAAAGATCCTGTGGGCCAGAGGGGCCATGTTGAAATTGAAGATCCAAGGGGATAGGCTAGATCCCTGGGGGACACCACAAGTAGAGGGAGAGAGTGAGAGGAGAGAAAGGACCCAAGTTCCACCTAGGAAGGACGATGAGAGAAAAGAGGCAAGCCACACCAGGGCCAGATCTGTGATGCCCAGGGTATCATGGAGACAGGAGATCAGGATGTTGTGGAGAGGGGTCGAGAAGAATGAGGCCAGAAGGAGAGTTAGAGTCCAGGCTTGAGTCCAGCTCTTCACGGGTGTTCAGAAGAGCAGTTCCCGTGCCTCTGGATGCTCTAAAGCCACACTGATGGTCATGGAGACAACCAACAGATTCAGTGTGGAGGGTACACAGAGATGGCTAATTTCTCCAGGAGTTTGCCCAGGAAAAGAGTGAGATCAGGCGATAGTTTGCCGGGATAGAAGGGTCAGCAGAGGGTTCCTGGAGCATAGGGTGCACAAGAGTGCTTGAGAGAAGTGGGGACAATTCCAGTGGCAAAAGAGGTTGTCCAAGGCTGGAGCAAGAGAATCAATGTTGTTGTTGATTGTTTTAGGAGGGTGTGGATCAATTGCATCCAGTTTATGTACATCTCATTTTCTTGAGCATTCCGATTATTGCTGTGGGTACCGATAGATCCTTATACTGTACCAACGTAAGCGGTTATGGAGAAAAGGAAAGCGGCGGGAAAGGGCCACCCTGGAATGGTCAAAAACAACATTTCCCGAATGCTACAACCGATAAAAGATGTTAATGTCTTGATCTCTGAGATTAAAGCTCTGCTGCACGACCCTGAGGGCACAGTTGATAAAGGGAGGCGGGAAACCTGATGGGCAGTGTTCCAGGAGGGGTTAGTAGGCGCAATAGAAAAAGATAGACTAACCCCCTTTGAAGTTCTCCAACCGTCAGGTAAGGAAGGAGGACAAATGTATCAATTCCCCAACAAGGATACAGCTGTAGGTGCATGGGCTGACCTTATTAAAATCTACATCCACAACTCTAGGCCAGTTGAGTATGGCCCTGATCGCTTAGCTACAGCCCAGCAAGGGAAAACAAATATCTTGGAGGACAGTCCAGGGGGTATGATTAAAGGATCTGGCAACTCCGATAGCCCTCTCCATTGAGTCGTCGGATCGGTACCGGCTTCTCTCCGACTTGGTCCCAACCCCAAAGGCCTACCCCCCGACCTGTGAAGGCAAAAAACAGACATCCCCAGAGTCTAATATGCAGAAAGCAATCTGTAAAAGAAGAATCCCACCGAAGGGGAAACAGACCACTCCCACTAATCTATTAAAAACGCGGTTCAAATCACATCGCAATCTGTGGGCATGCAGAGTGAGGTTATGGGTAACAATAGGGGTTAGCACTAGTCCAGGGGTTAGTAAAAATAAGTGCGTACACAATAGAAATTAGAGAATTGAAAGAGTGCCTAACCTCGACGCTAGAGAAACGGGTAAAAGAGCTATTAGGTGAAATTAAAGACAATAGGTGCTCGAATTGGGAACCACGTTAAAAGAGTTCCGGCAGTAGATGCAATCTTGGTGGTGTTTTAGCAAACCCACAAGTCCACAATAGTAACCAGCAAGCCCCCTTGGGAAGTAAACCTTACAAAAAGGTAGGGAAACTATAAACCCATGGGATGGGTGGTTACTTAACCCCCCCCCCCCTGGAGGGGGGGTGCGAGGGGGCTCTAAGAGTCCCACTATAGCCCAGACAAGCGTGTATGCTAGAGCGGTTTCCCCCCTCTGACGGGCCCGAATACCATAGCCCTTTAAAAGACCCCAAGCTCCCCCTTCAATAGGGAACAACCTGAATATATCTGGGAGAGACCATCGTCCCTCGGTTATGTCAAACATCCCACAATTCGGCCCAGGAATCTATGAGGACCAGGAGAGCCTTAATAACAAATGTATCCAATGGCTCAGACATTGGAAAGGATGTCTATCAGTGATTAGAGAAGACTATCATATTTTGCCAGAGGGGCGTTATCCCAAACTCCCAGGTAGGTTACATACAGGTGTTTCTCCGGTCCTGGGAGCAAGTAGAGGGTCTATTGAGTATTGACCGTGGGGCATATCCATCAGGTAAAACCATGGTTGTTATGAGAGCGCCAGAATCCCTACATGCAATGGGTGCGAGACGAGATGGGGACGTGGCTGTTTAATACTCCCCAAGAAGTCCCAAAGGAGAGGGTTTCCCCTGTGCAGCTGGTTAAATATAAAGACCCTACTGATGACATATTGACTGGGAGAGGGAGCCAGCTATCAGGAAGGGGAGAAAGGGGTTTTAGCCTAGTATCCTGAACAATGCTGGCCTGAACAGATTAATGATGTGGACTGGTGTGCCTTTGTGAGGAAGTACAAAGTAATAATGTTGCAGGAGACATGGGCTCTGGACCTGTCCCTTTTCAGGGATAGTCAAACCATGTCCTAGCCATGAAAGGACCAAAGGGGAGGCAGAGTGGTGGCTTGATTGTATGGGTAAAAGAACGAACACCCTGACCCTGGTGGCAGGCGATCTCAATCTGCAGATCAAGCCACTGCTGGGAGCTATGGGAGTCATTTGGAAGGACCAGGATCTAGCCTGGGATGTCCTGGAGTTGAACGCAGCTCCCCAGTAAGCTCACATCAGCATGCACTGGATTCAGCGTGCACTCCGTTTAATCTGAAATTAAGAGACTGTAATAGGTGTTGCCCTAGCTAGCTAAAAAACACATTTAACGGCCATGATGGGTCGTCCCTTATAGATTATATTTTCACTCTAGGTGAGACATTGGCAAGGGTGGAGGATTTTGAGATTAGAGCTGAAAGAGGGGAAGGAAAAAAAAAAAGGAAATGTGATTGTGCCTTTTTGTTAAAAAGATCCCTTTATGATCTGGGGAGGTAATTTATTGGAAAATCCCCATTGAAAAATGGCTCTGGTATTATGGTTAATGACGTCTAATTGTCCGAGACTGCAAGCATTTGCTCTCCTTGGCCATTACTGTGTCAACTTCCCAGTAGCAAGTACTGCTTTATGGAGGTTACCTCATTTCATACGCCTAAAGCTGGTTAGCTTTAAGCTAAGCAATTTTTTGCATACTCACCCGTCGCCTTGAATCGAGAGCTTTGAATGAAATCTGTTTGATTCATTTATTTTGCATTTTTAAAGCGCTCGCACAGCACATGGGCATCGAGGCGCTGTTACAGGAATTATTTTGGTCTTAGTTGCGTATTTATAACGCACTTAAATACCCAGAGGTTTCTAAGCGCGGACCCAGGGATCGAACCTGTGTTGCTTCGGGTCATCTTTCTTCCAAGGCGAGCACGTTGCCACTGAGCTATCCTCCCGGGACCTATTTGTACTGATTTGTAATTTTATTACCCGTATAATTTTCTATGTACAACCTCTCATGAATAATTATATAAATTACTGAGCTATATATATATTTTTTTTTATAAATAGTCATATGCCCTTGGGCCTTCTGTTTACATGTATTTTATGAAACTTTAAGGTGTTAAACCGAATAAAAGTATGTTCGACTTACTACAACATATGCAAAAATCTCCGCCATCAGGTAGTGGGAACAAGGAAGGTAATAAAGAACAATATGGTTCAAAGAGCTAGGGCTCAGTTGGTGGCTAGTACCTTGTCTTTAAAACTAAGGCCTGAATATCTCGAATTAAGGATACCAGGTAGCAAGCCCCATTTAGATCGGTGAGGCTTGGGTTACTCCCTATGGTTGAATTTACTCAACTATGGAAAAACTGCCTCGGATCAATGTCTGATGTGCAGGGAGGCTAGAGAAACCATGCTGCACTTTGTTCATTTGTACTAAAACTAAACACTTATGGAATGTGTACCTAAAGCCAATATTGAATGAGGTGAGCTTGAGTGATCATGTTACTTCTATGAAGTCTCTGAAACATAGCCTTGAACCCCACAGTTTTTGCTACAGTTCATGGCACACAGGGTGTGGCTGTTCAGAAAGAAGCTGTTAAACTCAACTGCTAATTGTAACAGATTTATTTTTTTGCCCTTCATTTTTTTAACTGTTGGAGGCTGCAAGCAGCTCTCCTCCTGGTGTTGGTCCTCTTACTATGCAATAATTTATGCCAATGTTATGATTGTCTTTGTTGTGTGTTAACTGGAAGATTTTACATCGAATACAAGTGTGTTGACTGACTGTATAATTGCTAACTTGCCATTTGAAAGAAGCCAATCCTACAAAAAACAAACAGTTAAAGGGGCAGGAGATATGAACGATCAATTTGAACCCCTTAGATGCACTCAGGGTATGTTTGACAAGTAAGACCGGGATTAGAATAGCATCCTTCCTCAAACACTCAGAACACTGTGGATTTAGCAATTACATTTGCTGAATTGGGCTTGTGTCCGCAAATGGCTGCACAAAGACGGACCAACAAAATATTAATTCAAGAAAGGCCAGTCATTTTCTCACGTTGATTTAATATTGACAGACCTAGGTTCCTGGTCCACGATTCTAGAGTGATCACTATACCAGAGAGTGCCCACGATTGAGTAATCCTATATCTATCAAGTTTGGCATTGACAAGCTATCTAGTGGTCCGAAATCCTAACTACAACCAATAAATTATAGGAGAATTAAATTGGGCTTCATTTATCTAGACATCAAGCTTGCCCTTAAATCTAAAAATGTGATTCCTGTCACAGAATGTTTCTGCAATAATGAAAGTCCACAGTTGAGCAACAGTGAACTGAATAATAGATCACTGCATGAGGCGATAGTCCCTTCCATTACGCTTTCTACTGGATTTTAAAAAGAAACTTTGAAATAGCACCACTACAAATCCAACTGCAATTGCACAACTTAAAGCTTAATACAGATCTCTTATATAGTACAAAAAACAGAAAGCTCTTGATGCAGCCGAGTCCACTTTGTCGACTGCAGTACTTTAAAGCCAAAATACTTCATGACTATAGTTGCCAAAGGATGTATGGTGAAAGATCCACAAGAACCAGCTAGGTCTCATCTGGTCTTTGGAATTCTCGCTTCAAAGCACTTTACGGAGGTAGAAGACTTTTAAAAGGTAGCGATACCAAGTTCAACAGATCCTCTGCTTATTGTTCCAAAAAGAGGCCTCTCATATTTTACTAGTACAAAAAAAGTGGGTAAAGTGTCCATCCCTGATCAAATGCAGATAACCTTTCTTTCTTCTTTCTTTCATCGAACTGCAGATTTGGGTTCAAATATAATGTCAATGTTGCACATATTAACTAGTACTTTGACGCTCGCAGAAATTACACCAATTTTTTTTAAAAAAGGACAGTCATTATCCCGAAACCTATTGCCCATATCACTCTTTGATTGTTTAGCCAAGGTCTGGGGCAAGATCCTCCACACAAAGCATGAGGAATGGGTACATGATAACAACTTAACCCTACAAAGTGGGTTTAAGCAAAATAAAGGCACCATTGAATATTGATTTTTGCTGTGAGCTCACAATACAGAAAACTGCCCTCCAAGAAGGAAACATTTTTCTTTACTTAATCTTTGTACACTTTCAAATGGCATTCAATGAATTAGACAGGGCAAGGTTACGGCAAATGGTAAGAGAAAAATGTCCTTCGTCTCCTTGATGGGATACACCTATTACAAAGGAATAATGCAGCTAGAGTGGAATATGATGTAGGGGGAGAATGTACCAGTTATGAAGAGAACTGAGCGTTTCGGGTAAGGATGCATTTTGGTACCCCCGTTTTAATTGTACATCAATGATTTAGCCCTTATTGTCCTAGAATCCAATGGTTATGCCCCAAAGAATGCTGGTACTAAAATAGGACTACCACCTTACCCGGCCATGTGGTAGTTTCTCAATGCCTTTCTGGCATAAATAAACTGGGCATTTTGACTAGATTCTATGAAGACCGCAGTCCAAGTGTACATATGACAAACAGTTGTAATGGCATACCATCCTAATTCAATTAAGGTTTTGCTTAAGTTAAAATTTCCAGACAAACAAGTTAATTGCTTCGATTAATTGGTGTTAAGACACATGTCAAATGGGTCTTAGGTGGATCAAGTAGCTCATCGCAAATGCAATTTTTCCTCAGAGCTGGGGCCACGTTATATGTTGTGTGAAGATTAAGCAATAAGGGAACAGTCCCAACTTTAGAAAGGTACAAATCCCAGGTGTGCAATTCAATATGTAGCAGAACCTTGGGGACATAATCCAATAACACTGTTACAACAGGGTGAACATTTCTGAAAAAAATGCTGGCACTCAATAATAGTACACCTACAGTGCCCAAAAGAAGTCCTCTGAGCACTAGCAGAATCAACAGAGCGCCCATCATGGAAGTGACTTAGATTTGTAAAGACTACACTATAAAGGCTCTAGGATTAATGTGAAAGAAATTAGGTCAACCTTCGAAGTGTGGGCACTGCGTCACTTTCTAATCGATAATCTAGTAAGTATGTAATAAAAAATTGAAAGGGGGTATGAAAAAGTATTTTACTTGGTTACCAAAGCTAAGCAAAATAACACTTTATGAAATGCAGATTAAACATTTTACCACTAGCTTTAACTTTGAAATGGAATATGAAATGTTAAGTTTTTTTTGTCCTAATTTGATAGAATGTGTTATGCACGCGCTTGTTTGCCAGTTTTATGCCTCGGCCAGGAGGAAATGTACTCTTCCAGTCTTGGCCAGTAACTAGATCTTAAATATGATGGGCGTCTTGGGAGTTATTAAAATGCAACGCCTCTTGATCTTTCATTAGCTGGTGCTAATTTTATTGATTGTGTGCTATATTAGATGCAAAAAAGATTAGTGAGGATTTCATGTAGTATTGTTCTGTATTAATGTTACCTCAATGGAAATGTCCGATTTCTGAAGAAAATGTACATTTAGTAATGATGTCTACATAGGACAGTGTCATGCGATGCATTATGTCTCACATCACTAGTCGCTGCAGGACAATCTGTGCCAAAATGTATTCTGCCACCAGCACTGGCCACAAGTTTTTACACAGGACTAAGTCTCACCACTTTACACCATTCAATGAATATAGCAAAATGCTTATACATGGGTCATCTTTTGGGGTTAATGCAATAACCATGTTTTGGGGAACCCTGGATAGAAGGAGGGAATCTTAGAGCAAGTCAGTTTTGAAATTATTTTTTCTAATAAACTCTAGTTCAAGGAGCTAAATCGTTGCTGCCCGACACACACCAAGGCTTGAAACAAAACAATGTTCCATAACACCAGGAAAGTGTTAGGTCCCAGGTTTCAGTTTAGCAACCACCAAAATGTATAGTATCCCACAAACAGACATATGTATCCACACAACCAGAGGCCACGCATACCTGATAATGTTACTTAATTTATAGTGCAATTGCCTATCCTGGAGTACTTTGTTCTCCAAACATTTTAGTAGCATTGGGGAATCAGTGAGGGTGTAGTAAAGTGTTCCAACAATACAACGATTTGCCATGCTACCGTTCAAGAAAGTCATAATTCTATTAAAGACACAGAGGGAAAGTTATTCAATCTTTATTCCAGCTCAGAGCAGCAAAAACTTAAATTATTTTTCACCATGGGGAAAACGTAGTTCTGACAAAACTCCTCTAGGGCCACTGTTTCAATCATGGCACAGTCCCAATCTCATGCAATATATTTCAACTCCACAGCATCCTCTTTCTTTGCTTCGAGCGATCGAAACTCTTCAACTGAACAAAAAAGGAACGCTCGAGCCTCGTCCTCACCGCTATCCTCCGCCTGGGGGGTAACCAAGCTTCACAAGGTCTTAGGATCGGCATCTAGAAAACATCGGAGAAAAAAAAACGCTGAGAATGGGCAGCCAATCCTCGAAGTTCCTTGCACGCTGCACGTTCAGCGCTTCACATATCCATAATCTATCAATAATGTAACATATTGAGACATCCAGCATTTCACTAAGCTACTAAAATGAAAACCATAAGGTGGATAATATTTAGCTTCAGTGTCCAATAGAATTATGACTTTCTTGAATGGGAGTATGGAACATCTATATTTTATGTCAAGACAGGAGGCACGATTCTGATAGTTCAAAAACCATTTAACAGTGTTGAGGACATCTGCTCAACTGGCTTAAAGTAAACATGAATGAAAACTAACTCCAGACCAAACAGCTTGGATAACATCTTTCAAACTAACCCCACATTGAAAGCCTTAGAAGTCAAGGCTTCTACAGCAGAATGGGCTGTGTACTTCATATCTATACCAACAACCACCATAATCACTCATCTGATATGACATTGGAAACGTAAACTGCTTTAAAACAGCTTCCAAAATGCGTTCAATATTTCTCACTTGCCTCCAAAACCAAAATCTGTTGTAGGCTTTGAGGTACCCTAATATACATAGTCCTGCTTTCCAAGAAATACAGGATACATCTTAATCCTTCTAGAAATGTGATGGACACTCGCTGCCTGCAGGTTGAAACATTTAAATCAAATTGAGGGCTTGCACATCTAAAACCTCTTACAAGATGTAAGACAGTAATATTACCATTTTATCCAATAATGTTTTACTGTCCAATGCAGAAAAAGCCTTGGCAACCTCTTACAGAAAATACTCAGTACTGGGCGCTTAGACATATTAATACCCTCCAACACTGAGAATAAGCAGGTGCTATTATAAGCAAACCTTAAACAGTGATGTGCCCTGCTAAAATTGCTAGTCTCAGTTACTCATCATATAAACCTTCCTTTCTGAGGCTAGTAAAATGTGCTACGTGACTGACATCAGCCTGGACTTGATGCAGACTTCCAAGCAAAGACCATCTAGATCATGCTGACCTTTAAGCGTCATCTGTGTCAAATACTATTAAACAACATTTCTGAAAGTACCATTAAAGGCCCGAATTCCTCCATGGACTCAAGAAATTCTCCACCAGTGGATGGGGGCCTCATGTATTACTCAAATTCAGAATCTGGGGGAGGGGAATGAAAACGTTTGAAGTGATTAACTATAGTACTTTCTTACTTTGCAATCACAATAAAACAAACCAATAGCAACAGAAGACTATGCGACCGGGGAGAGTCAGTTGAAACCACAAGACAAAAATCACACACACATATATATATATATATATATATACAAACACATACGGGATACATTACTCACTGTAATCTTATTTCTGATGCTTGCATCTGCTTAGATTCACATACTATGCATAGGCCGTCATCTAGTGGAAGCGGCTGAGTATTACAGTTGTTTTCGAAACTCAAAAGGGACGTCAACAGGGCATGCCAGTAATACTATTCCTAGTGTGAAGTTCACTGTACCCATGGTTCTTCATGCGTTGAGGTCCCTCAGATTGTTTTGTTCTGACATGAGGTTGCATGAAGTGTAGCACGAGTACAGGTGTATCCAAGCAGATAGATAAAAGCAGCTCATAACATCTATACAGCTTCTCTCAGGGGAGGAAGGCAGGGCACATGTGGATCTAAGCAGATACAAGCATCAGAAATACGATTATGGTGAGTAATGTATCCCTTCTGAGGCTTGTGGAATCTGCTTGGATCACACGCTATGCATAGATGAGCGAGAAGTGTTAGGAGAAGGTGGTGTGTCGTGAGAAGGAGCAGCGGCAAATAAATGTTTTAGAACCGCTTGTTTCACCTTTGTATCTGCTTTGGAATGTGTGTCAATGCAGTAGTGCTGAGTGAAAGCGAGTACTGAGCTCCATGTGGTTGCCTTGCAACTGCTGTCTAAGGGGACATTTGCTATAAAAGCCAGAGTACCTCCTGTGCTGTGTGTGGAGTGAGCTCTTGGTGTAAAAGGCAGAGTTTTGTTTGATAATGAATAGCATAATTGTATACATCTGATTATCCATCTGGAGATGGCATTTTTGGAAAAGCGGTCTCCTTCTCTGACTGGTGCTACGGAGACAAACAGTTGATCTGTTTTCCTGAACGGCCTGGTCTTGTTTACGTAGTAAAGGACCACCCTCCTCACATCCAGTGTGTGGAGTTTTACCTCAGCTGAGCCAGTAGGATTCTGAAAGAAAGCCAGAAGCTCAATGGATTGGTTCACGTGGAATTTGGAAATTAATTTAGGGGAGAACCTGGGATGAGTACGTAAAACCAATTTATCTTTATGGATGATAAAGAAAAGGTCCAGCACTGACAATGCTTGCAATTCACCAACTCTTCTTATGGAAGTAATAGCCACTAAGAAGGCAGTCTTGTACGTCAGGTGTTTAAGACTTGATTTATACATAGGCTCGAATGGGAGCCCCATGAGCTTTGCTATTACTCCTTTGAGATCCAATCCAGGAGGTGGGTTTGAAATTGGAGGGTGGAGTCTTTACTCCCTCCATGAATGCCTTCATGATGGGAATTTTCCACAATACCTTACTTTGAATGGTGGTATAAGCTGATAAAGCCGCAAGGTGGACCTTTATGGAGTTGAAAACCAACCCTGAATCTAACAAGTGAAGCATTTCATTTAGAATGTGCGAAGAGGTACATTCTATGGGTTTTATTGGTTTAGACTGGCACCAAATTACAAATATCCTCCACTTGTCGAAATAGCAGTGTCTAGTGTTTGGTTTCTGTGCCTCCTTGAAGATATCCATACACCACAGTGGTAGACTAAGATGTCTGAACTCTGACTTCAGGAGCCATGCTCAGCTGCTTTGATTACTAAGTCATTGAATAAGGGCTGATTATCTACTGGAGAATCAGGGAACGGGCAATCTTGTTGAATTGGAGAAGACACAGTATACACCTCTGCCTCATAATCAACATCATAGTATTGATATTCCTCATGATCTCCTTCAGTGTCTGTATCGATGTCATAAAGGTCAGCAGAGGTGCAAGAACTTTTTGCTGGTGGCTGGGATGAAGACAGTCCGAGCAGTAGACGGTGTGATCTGAAAATGTTGCATTGCCTGCGTTTCCCCCCCCCCCCCCCAAAGAAATTAGCAAAAAATGTAATTCTGGACATCAACCAATCTATGTCCCCTGCTGTCCATAGGGCTGAGCTGGGGTGATTTGGGGTGTGGGTAGGCTTTATTTTGTGGCCTCACTTAAGGAACCTTCTTCGACAGTTTCTTTAGAAGGGGTAGACTTGTCCCTATAAGACTTGTCTTTGTTTTTATGAGACTTGTCTCTATGATCAGAACTCTTGGAGGATGAGTAGGCTTTAATAGGCTTTCTAGGAAGGGACCTCCGCCTCGTCTGTCGAAGGAGTTTTATGGGCTGTGTCCTTACAGGGCCCGTCATGGAGAGACCGGTAGCTAGAGTGCCCAGAGGAGAGGGAATCTACAGATCTCCCCCTAGACACCGAATCTGGGCGTTGAGTCGGAAGAGGAAATGCTCTTGCCACCGGGTGTTGTCCCAACAGAGCCGCCAACCTGTCTTCTAGGGTTGGGGGCTTGGTTTGGGAACCTGGATGTTCCCAGTCACCCTCGCCATCCAAAAAAATGTTGACGCTGCCATCACTCGAAGCTCCCTCCAAGTCCATGGCAGCCTCAGCCTGCATGGCGCGATGGGCCCCGCGTTTGGTTCTGCGATCTTTAAGGGTCTTACGTTTTAAAAAGTGTGCAAGCTAGACAGTGCCCTTCGTCGTGGTTCAGACACAGGTTGTGCACAAGGTTTGTCGATCCACGGAAATTTATTACATGTGGGGCAGAATTCAAAGGGTGTCCATTGGTTGGGCTGCATACAGGATCAAGGGGCCACTGAGTTACAACACTCACTAAGCAGTCTGGGTTTTTCCCATTGCATGCCGTCTCCAACTCATGTATTGGGTCATACACTAGATTGGCTCTGTGTACTTAATACCTCTTGTAGCGAGGTTAGCTCTAGTGCTTGCCTTTGGTTGGATCATTGTTGTTAATTTTACCATTTTGGTACCTTTTGTAACTAAAAAGAACCACGTACTTCAGGAAAGATTTTCCCGTAATACAAAGCAATTGACAATTGATTGCCAAATTTGAACCTCTGATTGGCAACATACTAGATTTTGCACCTGAAAAGCTGTCTCAATTCAAGTTATGGTCACCGCGTTAACCACCAATTTGGTTAGTATTAAAGATAAATTAGCACCACTCAAACAGAAAAAGATACTTAAAGACAACAATAAAAAGACCTGGTTTTCCGAGGAATTGAGAAAACTCAAATCAGTTTCGATGAAATCCTATTATACTTGGAAATGTGATCCTAACCCTGTATCACTAAACCTATGTAAGAAAGCTGCCCTGGATTATAAAAACGCTATATTCCTGGTCAAGAGAAACTATTACAACACTTGCATAAGTAATGCTGTTTCTGATACAAAAGGATTGTTTAGAATGCTAAAGGAACAGGAAATTATGCCTGCTCGTCTCTGGGCTTAGCTGAAACAAACGATAAGGACTTGCGTCAACTAATTCAAAATGGCTTGCAAAGTATTGGGGGGGGGGGGGGAGTGGTGATCCACGGAGAAAGGTTGATGTTCAAAGGCACGATGTCACACCAGGGTGGGGGGAGGGAAAAGGGAGTTATGGGTCAAAGGTTACAAAAGTGTGGGTCAGGGGATTATGGTTACTAAGTTTTGGGAGTGGGGGAGAACCGCACAAGGTGGTGGATGCAGAAATTAGGATTGCTGTTTAGGCTTGGGGCAATGTATTATAGCCTAACTTTAAGAACCCAACACAAGTGTATATCACTTAATATTCAGGGGTTAAACACCCCTGTAAAATGCAAGAAAATGGGAGGGGTTTTTGGCACAACATCACCTGGATGTACGGGCATTGCAAGAAACCCACATAAGACAGCAGAACAAGCTTGGACTTCATACATCTATGCCTCAAACACTGGTCAAGATAGGTTTTTGAGAAAGACTATGGCAGCGGTGGAAACATTTATGTCAGAAAACGGCTAATACGGGGTTTGCCTAAAAATAGAACAATTAGCGATCTCCGAGGTATGGGAAACTGAAAGGGACAAAGAAAGGGTATACTCACTACTCAAACGTCCATAAATCATGTTCACGTAAAGATTACATTTGGTCATCAACCACACTGTTAGGCTACATTACAAATATGGATATTTACCTGATTGAGCCATCAGATCATGCACCTCTGGAGATAGAGCTATCCTTTTCAAATGGAACATTGGGTATATGGCGAAACAGTGAGGGGGAAAGCTTGTGGATTTTTTTTAATTAAAGGGCACATGGGAAATAGTGATAAACACTATGGGATGCCTTTAAGGCTACGTTTTGTGGGGGAACGCCTTTCAGAGGGGGCTCAGACACAAGCAAGGGGGGCGGGCCTTGGAATCCGAACTGGAGGCTGAATTGAAGCATACAGATAAAATAAGTGGGAGACGGGCAGAGAGGACTAACCCCTAAAAAAGGCATATAGAAACAAAGGAGGAGACTTCAGCTTCTACAAACTACAAAAGCTGAAAAAGGCTTATTGTATGCAAAACAAAAATATTATTATGTAAAAGCGGACCGATTTCTGGCCAGGCAACTAAGGCAAAACAAGGCACCAAACTATTGTAAGGGTAAAAGATATTCATGGGGAATTGGTTATAACAACCCCATAGATTCTTACACAATTCAGGGAGTTTTGGTCCACTTCATATCAATCAGATACGCCAAACACTGTAGCCCAAAAGACATTATCTACACGCAGTTAAGCTTCTAACGATTACACCTCAGGTTCGTGAACAGCTTCAACATGATATAACGATAGAAGAAACCTCACAGGTAATTCTTAGCCTACCTCTCAATAAGGCTCCGAGACCCGATGGCTACTCAGCCCCCTTTTTTTTTAATGTATCGATCAATATTAGCCCCAAAACTAATAAAACTAACACTCATTTAAAGATACCAGATATACAATTCCCTCAATGGAGGAAGCTAAAATGATTCTGTTTCCAAAACCTAATAAAGACCCTGCAGCGTGTGGTTCGTATAGATCTATTGCCCTGATAAACCTGTACATCAACATTTATACAAAAACCCTGGCCAACAGACTGGTGGATATTTTACCGTCCCTAATCCACCCATACCAATCTGGGTTTATTAAATATCGACAAACCCACAACAACATCAGAAGGACGCGTCATTTGATTGAGAAAACAACTAAGAGGAAAGCACTCGACAGTTAAATGGGCATTTCTATTTCAAACTCTGGAGGCAACGTGGGTTGACCCTCAATTCATGGACATGAGGGAAATTATAAAGACCCCAAGATAAGGTTATTCATGAATGGTCAGGTATCTACATCTATCACACTACATCGCTGAACTAAACAGGGATGTCCACCATCTCCTCTTTTGTATGCTATCCATTTGGAACCCTTTTTAGCTAAAATTAGGCAAACCGACCAAATTCATGGGATAGCTTTCAGGGGAAGAAAGTTATAAAATGGTATATGCGGACAATATGCTGATCACGGTCACAGATCCGGTAGAGTCCCCGATGGCAGCTACAAGAGAAATGGAGGAATTCAGCAAACGAGCAGGCCTATCAATTAACATCACTAAATCCCAACTACTGATTCTGTCCCTTACAATCGCCCCAAGTAGCTCAGGTGTCGTCAAACACCAAATCTGCTTGGGCAAAGGATAAAATAAAACTATTAGTATAAACTTAAATAATACGCTACTGTCAGTATACAAAGTAAATTTTCCCCATTCTTCAGGAACTTCGATGTATACTTTTAAGGCGGGACCCACTTACACTTTCATGGCTAGGGCAGATAAATGCGGTGAAAATGTCATATTACGTAAGATGTTATATCTATTTCAGGCTCTCCCTATACAGCTATCGTTCTTTCTTGAATTACAAGGGATGATTTCGAAATACATTTGTAATAATAAAACCCCACAGATAGCAATGAAAACATTACTGATCCCTACAAAGAAAGGGGGCCTGGGACGTCCCAGTTTCATTAAATATAATCAGGCAACAAATTTACAGGTGCTACAAGACTGGTTCTCTGTAGTTACCGAGAAAAAATGGGCTAAAATGGAAAGAGCAATATGCGGTTCCCGTGTAGCGGAACTACTATGGCTTCCCAAACAAGACCGCCCCACGAACATGCATGCTAGCCAAAGTAAACACTTGGTTGAAAAGGTTTGGGACAAGGCAGTCAGACAATGTCAAATCACAACACATGCCTCCCCTTTCACACCAATATTTCACAAGCCGCAGTTCAAACCAGGCATGGAAAAAGGCTGCGATGTTTCAAGGCATGGACCTTAAATCATTCGAACAATGTAAAAAGGAGTTAGGGCCATCGGAAAGAGATCAATAGCAACACTTTCAGGTTCGACATTGGCTGATGGCTCCCCCGAACAAATCCACAGCCCTCAGACCGCTAATATTATTTGAAAATATTTTGATTTCAAACCTGGGGGGCTATAGTCTTTTACAAGAGGAACATCTAGCGGGCAGCCTGAAATATGTTCAAAACTGGTTGCAGACTCCGGGGATATCTGTATCCACAGAAGAATGGCAGAATTTATGGAGAGATATTCCTAAGCAAACATGCTCCCTGCAGATCCGAAAATCACGGTATAAAGCAATGTTAGTGGCATTATACTCCATATAGGCTACATAAAATGTAACTAATAAACACCGACAAATGTTGGAGGGAATGTAATAGCAAAGGAGATAGGGTTCACACATGGTTGGACTGTCCCAAACTGGCTAATTACTGGGGATACATCAACAAATATATTCAACAAATGTTTGGAGGACCCCCAGAGGCTCATATAAATGATCTCTTACAGGTAATCCCCCGACCCCTGAGCCTAAGAGTATGCGGAAAGCACTTACTATCCTAGGGGTTGCGGCCTTAATGGCAATAGCTCAACATTGGAAAGAAAGATCCTCCACATATTTGGGATTGGTTTCTAAAAGTACGGAACTGTTGCCTTGGAGTTGCTGACTTAAACCATTCAGGGGGCGCAAGCAGCTTTCTCGAAATACTGGGAAAAGGTAATTTCTACAAGACAATTACAATGTTGCGCTTTGCCCACAAACTTTGGATTCTATGGATTTGCATAGACCGATGTTTGACATTCTTCGTGGCAGGGGGTGGGGGGTGGGATTCAGGTTTGTGGGTGGGGAAAACATTTTCGGTTTATATAATTTGAAGCGTCAATAAAAAGAAATAATGTTTTGGGGCGCACTCATTAAAATGTAGGCACTCATGTTTTGGGGTGAACAGAATTTCAGGCAGTGGTCAATGTGGCCCCCAGGCAACCACCCAAACATTTTGACGCCCAAGACAATGTTTGATAGTGCCATTGCTCTAGGCGAATGATACCATGTTGTGATCCTAGCATTCCTTGAATGTTAACGCTTTGTCGTCTGAATACTGAAGTGTTTCAATCCAACGAGGTAACTCACAATGCCGCTTTATGTCCAGTGCTCAGAAATGTCATTCATACATGAAAAAATATTACATATGTCAACACTCAAATCTTGTTCAGATTAGACGGACACTCATTGCATAGCTAATAAACGTGCACCGTTTTTACGCATGTCCACATAAGACAAGACAATGGGCCGAAAGCAAACAAATTCAATGACTAAAACAAAGGTGATCTATGGACCACCTGTGTCACCTGGAGTCATGAGTTGTTGCCGCAGGCTGCTTTTTATGAATGCAATCATCAAACGCCAGATTTCTGTGCTGCAGTGGCTCCCCTGCTCATTGCATGTCCAGGCTGCTGCCACACTTCCGTGTGCAGCTTTCCTGCCAGTCACCCCAGTAATGTGCGGTGTAGTACAGAGGACAGCCCTGTAAATCCTGTGTGAAGGGGATAAACTACCACAACCTGCATCTCTCCCAGAGCAGTCTTCTCCTGCATGAACCATATTCACTGGTCCTGTTGCACTATATACACCTTGGGTCCAAAAGGTTTCCTACAGAACTCCTGCCGCAAAGGACAACACGCATCAAACATACCCTGCCGCTGTTCGACAAAAGCGGTAGTTCGGGAAGTGACGATAAACACAAAGCTGAACAAATGGTCTCAGGAACACACCAACTATAGGAGACAGTTCAAGGGGCTTGCTGCTAGAGAGTCTCCCTCCCTCCCTTCACTGTGGCCCATTCCCTCCCAATCCTAGCCATGCGTCAAACCCAGGCTGGTCACTAGATATTGGTATCCCCTACTATCTAATTTCTATCTTACAATGTGAAGGCCCCAAAACAAATGACTCATATTTCCCACTCCCTCTGGGAACACTCCAGTCTCCAAAGGTTGTAGTCTGCAGCCTATCGGGTAATTGGGCCCAATTTTGTCTCTTCCTTACAAGCCTTCCAGTTCCTCCCCACTCCAATAACTCCTACCCCCAGTCACCATCCTTTGACTCCTCCACTCACCGTACCATACTCTATCAGTCCAACACATTCCACACACACACACAAGTACCAAATCGCTCACCAACCAATACCTCACACCTTCACACTGCTTGAGCAATTACACTCAACACTTTTCTCCAAAGTCCTTCCTTTGCCTGCTCTCTTGGTGGTCCAGCTCCTTCCTTGACCTCGCACAAATAGCCCTTGCCCCCCCTTCTTAACCTGCACCTTTGCTCTCTAAAGACTAATTCCATCATCTGGTTCGCCGGGCCAATTGGTGGCTTCCTTTTCCTCTTTGCGGGGTGTTATAGGCGAGTGAAAAATAAGAAGGGTTGGAAGCTCACACCCCTTTCTGATCTATTGGTCACAGCAATGGCGGCGCACTGTAACAATCAGCCTCAGTGCCCCAGTGCATGTGAGGGATCTTCAGCATGTAGAGGCCAGATTGACAACAGGACCGTTCCACAGACCAGTAGCAGGTAAAGTTATTGTGCGTGAGGGAGCACATGGCACTGCTGACCAAAGCGCACTGCGGTCTGTGGTAAGGTGTTGTTGGGGTTTTATTTGCATGCGCCAATTAAATTGCTGGTGCGGTGGGTGTGGCATTCCACAGTCTAAAGCCCTTTTGCTGTTAGTCTCAGTCGTGCCATTCGCTTTTTCTTCAACTGTCAGGTCTTCTGGGAACTGTAGTTTCCTTGGGGAAACAAACCTGCGAGCATTGTGCAGTACAGACATGGTGCAAGATATGATGGTAATTGTTTCATGCATGCAGGCACAAAAAGAAAGCACTGTGGCCCACCCACATACCACCACTGAGGCAGGAATGGCTCTGGGGAATCCCAAGTGCTAGGTCTCACATAGCAGGCTGAGGCGCATCCAAATGCCCTCGACAGGGTCAGGTACCAGTCTATGTCACACTTGTCCACATGGTCCTTAGCATTAGGTTGCCATAACCAATACATGTTTCTTCCATTTAATGGTTCATGATAAACTGGCACCACAGATACAAAAAGTAACAGGTTTTATGCTTACTTTATTCCGACTCAATCCGCCATCAAATCACCATTACAAATGCCATATCTCAAACAAAATTGATAATTGCACGTCTGTCTAATAGTACTTGCAAAAATAATCTTTAAAAAATTGTGCAACCAATTAAAAACATGGCAGCCAGATTACTAATAATTCCTAGGAAATGTCATACTCGCCTGCTTATATCCAACTTGATTCACGTCAAGTAATTCAAAGCTCTGTCCCTATACCATCACCTACATTTTAGTTTGCGGACTGGAAAATGCAGGCACGATCACTCATCATAACCTTTGCGCTGCCAAACACACACCAAAAACTGAATACAAGTGGCAACACTTATGAGTTCAAAATGGAGGGGAGCCGAGAGCCTGGTTCGCTTGACTACGAAGAGCTACTTTCAGCTTCACAAGCCAACGTGCATTTGGTACAATCTATAAACCTTTTACGAAACATCTATATGACATTTAGACACTAGACAGATTGCTACCGTCTAGCCGTCTCGTTAGGCATTTTAACATTGGGATTTTACTTGCTGCTTTGTATTCTTGCAGTGAGTCTGCCGATTCCCCTTCACCAAATTCATCCCTTGATGTGTGTTTGATTGAGGGGTTGTTGCTCTCCGACTATGGGCTGTGCATATCCCATTAAACGTAGTCCGTCTTTCCTTTCTGCTACGGCAGTCACGTGGGCGTTGCAGGGCTTAAATGTGCCTGCCCACCAGACAGCACAGCGGGTGCACCTGATGCGTGCTGAAGTCGCGCAAAGGGCATGCCTGTCTGTGCTCGTCCGTGACAAGGACACAGGCCATGAGATTAGATTCACACGCCGGAAATTGGCGCCAAACACTGTTTCTCCAGTAACTGGTCGTACACTCCAAATAGTTCTTGTGTACAGTACAGTAAGAAGTCTGGATCTCCCTTTAACATTCTATCCAATATTAGTTTCTCTTCCAGCCCATGCTGCTGATGTATGTGATTTATTAAGACTCCTGATTTGTTGCGTCTCACTGAGAATTGGCTTACAGCTAGTTCGTCGCCAATGTTAGTCCAGGCACTCCCTGAGGGTTACAAAAATGGTTAATAGCAATTCGACCCACTCCGAGCCATTTTTAAATCCAGTTTTAAACTGATCCAGTTAGCATATGACATTAAGAGGGAAGCTCTATTGGTATGCTTTACTGTTTCATGGTCTTGTTCAGTGCAATTTCCGATGGTTTAAAGGCCTCCTGTTCTTATGGTGGATGTTTAAATTCTTATCTGGATTTGACAGCGGAGCTTAAAGATATTCGCAACTTGTTATTCTTGGAGATGTTAATCTTAAATTTAATAGTGCTGATGCCCGCACTTTGTCCAATTTTGAGAGGCCCCAACAGATTTAGGCTTGGAACAATTTGTTGCTGGGCACACCTATTTGTTGGGTGACTGAATCCGATATGGTCCGAACACTTTAGTGCTTTTACTTTGAAATTGCCTACCCCGCCTCAAATTTTTTTTTTTTTTTTAAAAAGATCTGACTAATTTAATTGCACGTTGAAACTGGCACTCTGTTGATCGGAGCCCCTTCTCAGCTATTGTGGCTGTGTAGTGTATCGCTTTGGCTAATATTAGTTTAACTTCTTTGATGAACCTATTGAGTCGTAGAGCCGATGATGTTGTGGCTGATGCTGGCGCTGCCTCGTAAACGTCGATCCAAACCGTGGTTCTCAGGCGAACCAAGAGCTTTCCGCCTTAAGGTTAGACAAGCGGAACGTAAATGCCGTTATGTTTATGGGACGATTAAAAAGTTGTCATGCCACCAGGGAACAAAGGATCATCATGCTTCCACTGTGCTAGCCAAACAGGCGTTCTTTACTCAGACTAGAAGGGGCGCTTAACCGACCTCAAGAGCAGTTTTTAGCTGTTAAAACACTGTCCTCTTCTGCCAGTCTCGTCTCTACAATCACCCCTACTCAATCACTGATGCACTGGCAAGGTTTTTCATCAACAAAATTGAGACCATTCGTGCTGAGGTCTGCACGACGGTTCAGAGTCTATATACTACAGACCCTGTAGACGTTAAGGTAGCCTCTGCATGTAACTGGTTGGACTTTCCAACATTTACTGATATGGTGTGCAAAGCTCCTAGGCAGCTTAAATCGGCCACTCTCTCCGATCCTGTATTTTTTTTTCATAACATTTTATTGGTTCATTTTTAAACATATTTACAACATACCAACAGTTTCCCCCCCTCACCCTCCATCCCCCAGTCACTGGGTTGGTCCATCAATCTGCTTGTGTCTTGCCACTCAATGCATCACTTTCCAGTAAAATGTTGCTTGCAGAGTTCCGTGCTGCGCTCTTGCGCTCTCTTCCCCCTCCTTTCTCCCCTTTGCTGGCATTCCTCAAATCACACGTGCTTCCCACTTTCCCCAAATTTGTGGCCTTTGTTGGACACCCCTGTGCTGTGTATATTATGTGTTCTTTCACTGCGCAGATGTCCATTTCGTTTGACCATTGGGCCACTGTCGGGCACTCCGGGGCTCCCCATTTCTGCGCTATGTCACGCTTTATCAGGCCCATTGCAATGGAGAGGAAAATACCCTCCCATTTGTTTGAGGTGTTCTCATCTGGGGCCCCCAGTAACATTATTTCGGGCTGTAATGCTATCGTGCGACCCAGCGTCCTTCCTAATATTTGAGAGCATTGTGTCCAGAAGGTCTTGATTTTGGGGCATTCCCAGAGGAGATGGATGAATGTACCTTCCTCCCCCCGGCATCTCAAGCAGTTGGGGTCCGTTGCCCTTCCCCAACCGAAAAGGGATACACGGGGGTAGTATACCCTATGGAGTATCTTGAGCTGGATCAGTCTTATTCAAGAGTCAATTGCAATTTCGCGTGGGTGCAGGAGAACCTGAATCCAGTCCTCAGGTTCAATGGCCCAAACATCCCGTTCCCATCTGGCTTGCAGGCTGACCAGTTCCGGGGTAGCGAATGCATTAATAGCTTTATATAGGATAGTTGTTACCTTGGTGGGGATGTGTTGTGAGAGTAGGTTGCGTTCCAGGGGTGTGTAATCTGGTGCATTGGTAAATGCTTGCCTATGACCATTGAGGGCATGCATTAATTGCGTATAATGATAGTGTTCTGCTGCTGGGATTCAAAAATTTCTCCTGGAGTATTTCAAACGGGAGGATGGAGTCATCGGTAACAATATCTCCTATCGTGGTTATCCCCGCCCTCTCCCACCGGGTCCATGCGGTCAGTTTTCGCACCTCCGACAACATGTGGTTGTTCCACAGTGGTTGTGCCGTGGTGATCCTGTTCCCCCAGCCTATGTGCACGTGAGCCTGCTTCCAGGTGGTCGCGATGTGGGTCAACATTGTTTGTGCTGGGGGTCTGGCTAGACTCTGGTATATTGTTTCGAGTGGTGGGGTGTCGTGAATAATGGGTAGTTCCGCTCTAATATGTGGAAGTTCGCGATCCCCGTGGAGGAGGTCATGGACTACATTTAATTGGCTGGCCCAGTAGTAGGACCTAAGGTGTGGAACTCCAATACCCCCCTCCCAGATAGATTGTTGCAACGTGGGGGCTGCCCCCCTTTCATATCAGTTTCCTAAGGAGGCACTCCACCCGGATGAATTCCAAATTTGGTATGGCTAGTGGGGCATTTTGCAGTATGTAAAGGAAACGTGGAAGTGCCATCATCTTAAAGAGGGCCGCTCTGCCCATAGGCTTAAGGGGCAGGAGCATCCAGTGTTGTACATCCCCAGCAAAGTGGTCAATTAGTGGGTGCAGGTTGTGAAGCACATAGTCCGATAGAGCCCCCGAGACCTATATGCCCAAGTAGCAAAAGCCCTCCCTCTCTACTCGGTACGGGGTGTCCAGAGGGGTTGCTAGGTCGCCACCTCTTACTGGGAAGAGGATCGACTTTCCCCAGTTTAATGAGGCCACTGAAGTCCCCATAGGTCTCTAGCATTTGGGTTATGATTGGACATGCGTGGACTGGGTTGCTTAAATAGAGTAATAGGTCGTCCGCGTAAAGGGAGAGCTTGTCCTCTCGCCCGTCTGGCCAGTGGAAACCGGACCATGTAGCGACCTGTGGGAGCCATCGGGCCAGTGGCTCTATTGCTAGGGTGAAAAGGAGGGGGACAGAGGACAGCCCTGTCGGGTGCCTCTACCCAGCAGGAAGGTCCCGTTGGTCCAGCCGTTCACCCTAACTGCTGCTAATGGGGCCTCGTATAAGAGTTGGGCACAGCTAAGAAAGGTTTCACAGATGCCCATGCGCCTCATTATTGCCCAGAGACTTGCCCATATCACCGAATCGAACGGTTTCTCAAAATCAATTGCGAGTAGTGCAAGTGGTGTATTGAGAGTTGGGGTTCTTTCCAATAGCAGATGTAACCCGGCACAAGTTCATTCTAGTCGATCTTGGAGGCATGAAGCCTCATTGACCTTGATGGACCAGTGAGGATGACCGGTTGTAGCCTATTGGCCAGTATTTTAGCCAGGATTTTGGCTTCGCTATTAATAAGCGATATCGGTCTGTACAATGTGCACTGGTCAGGGGGTTTGCCTTGTTTGGGAATGACCGCAATGTTGGCTGTTCGTAGGTCTAGTGGAAGGGTGCCCTGTTCCCTGGCTGGAAGGAACATGTCACGGAGGGGGGCAGCCATCTTGTTGCTGCCCAGCTTCTTCCAGGTCTCAGCCGTGAAACCATATGGGCCCAGTGTTTTCCCAGATTGTAGCTGGAGCATAGCCTCCGCTATTTCCGCTTCGTCAAATTCCCTATCTAGGTGTGTTCTCTGCACTTCTGAAAATTGCGGGAGTACAATCTCATCTAGGAGGGATGAGTCTATAGGGGCCGTTGCGGCGGCATAGAGCGTGGCATAGAAGTTGGCGAATGTCTCCGCTATCTCTGGATCTGTTTGGGCAGGCTCATTTTGGCTGCCAGTAATCTGTCTAGCGTGTCTGTGCCCTTCCTCACGTCGCTCCAGCCACACCAATAGTTTGCCCGCTTTGTCGCCCTGCTCATAAATTCTGGTCTTTGACTCCCTGTGCGCCTGTCTTGAGTTATTTAACGCCGTATTATGGAGGGCTGCTCTCGCTTTCAAGAGTGCGTTTCAGGGGTGGCGTCAGATGTATCTGATTTCCCATTCCTCAACCTCATCCTCTGCCACTTTCCTATGGTGTTCCCTCCTTTTATTGCACGTCCAGGCCATTATTTCCCCTCCAAGTACTGCCTTATGTGCCTCCCATAGTGTCACTGGGTCCTCTACCGAGCCCGTCTTTAGTTCAAAGAATTCGTTAGATTTCTCTGTGTCCCACGAACTCGGGGAGGCCCAGGTAGTAATTATTTAGCCACCATGTTTTAAGCAGTAGGGGACGTTCCGTACGGAGCGTCACCTCCAAGGGAGAGTGATCTGATATGCCACGGGTAAGGAGTTCAGCCGTTCTTACCCTATATGCTTCGGGGGTTGGGAGGGAGAAGTAATCTAGTCTGGATAAGGATGCGTGGGCATCCGAGTGAAAGGAGAATTCCCTGGTCTGTAGGATGGAGTTCTCTCCACACACCGCTCAAACCAAGCGCTGATGCAAAGGTCGCCAGCCTCGTGGGCGGGTTTGGGTTCCGGATGTGGGACCGGGTTAGTGTGTTGCACATAATATCATTAAAATCCCCTCACAAGATCCATACATCCGATTGTTGTTGCGCCATCATGGGCGTTGCATCCCTCAGGAGACCCTCCCCCAACCCCGGTGGGGAATATATCGCTAGAATGGCCACTGTCTCACCCCAGAGTGTTCCCCGGAGCATCACGAAATGGCCACAAGGGTCCTGCGTCACAACAGATAGTTCAAAAGGGAGTTGCTTATGTAGGAGGATTAGGCCATCCCGGGATCCCATTGTGTACCCCGCGTGGTAGGCTAGTCGATAGTTCTGCGGAAGAATTGGCATGTGGAGCCCGCTAAGTGGGTCTCGGTTGGGAGGGCTATGTCAGGAGAGCGTCTTAAGTAATTGCATGATCAGCCGTCGTTTTATACTTGTGCCCATGCCATTCACATTCCAGGTGAGGATTTGAAGGGACCTGTGGCGTTCGTTGGGTATCATTGGGGCTTGTGTTCTCCCGTTAATGGAATCTTCGTGGTGCGGTGTGGCAATTACTGTCTAAGAATCTGGGATGTTGTGCCTGGTAGGTGCGTGGTGTATTTGGCCGTGGGGACACAGCGTTCGCGCTTGGTGGGGGCCTGGGCAGCGAGCACGGTATGTGTGGTGACGTCTTGATGGACATTGGCATGGTGTGACTTCCCGGAGAAAAAAAAAAAAAAAAAAAAACATAAAACACTTCCCCTCCCTCCCCCACCCCATACTCCTCCCCAACATGAAGTATCTGTCGCCCAAACTCTGGCATTTAAAACTATGTCGCCAGATTAACTAATATGAACTGTTTCGCCCTTTCCCACTGACTTACTACTCCTTTGTGGGTTTGGTGTCTCGAATCGGGGATGTGGCATCCGCCGATGGCATGGTGTGATAATGGCAACCACATGTGACTCATATGATCCTTTATACAGGAGTAAAGGCAACTCACTGCTACTGTCGCTTCAGGAGGAGTGTTGCATTACAGGTGGTTACCAGGAGAAGGGTTGGTTCTTGAGTCCATTAGTGGTTCAGACTGCTCCCGCGTCCGGGCGGTGTTTCCCGTTTAGGCCGTGCTAGGGATTGGGGTCTCCGTCTGGCTCAATTGGGATCTCAGGTATAGGTTGCTGGGCTGGTCTTTGTCTCTGCGGTCGGGGTCTTGATCTACCTCTGCGGTGCTGATCTTGTCTGGTCCAGTCGCCTCCGATGTGGGTCTCCGCCCACTTGCAGGCCTCCTGTGGGTCCGTGAAGTGTACAGTTTTGCCTTCATGTTGGATTTTCAACTGGGCTGGGAACAGCAGCCCGTATCTCACGTTCATAGAGTGAAGCTTCATTTTTAGGTGCTCAAAGGATTGTCTGGCTTTCTGGAATTCGCAAGTATAGTCTGGAAAGAAAGCAATTCTGGCTCCATTAAATGTCATTGACCCTTTTGTTCAGGCCATTTGTAGGATGGTATCTCTGTCACGATAATTAAGAAGCCTCGCAATGATTGTTCTCGGGGGTGCACCTGGGGCCATGCGGTGTGCACATTCCACTGAGAAAAAGTTGGAGGTCTTTGGCGCAAAGAGGTCCGCCAGCCATTCTTCCAGAAAGAGTTCCACACTGGGTCCCACCGTGCGTTCCGGCAGTCCCAGGATGCAAATATTAATACGGCGGGACCTGCCTTCTCCCTCGTCGTCTCGGGGTTCCAGGGTTTTCAGTCAGGTTAATGCTTGTGTAAGGTGTTGATGCACCCCACCGAGGTCGTCCTCCACGCCAGAAATTCGTTGTTCCACCTCCCCGGTCCGAGACGAGAGTTTCTGGAGGTCATGGCGGAGGAAGGAGACCTCCGTGGAGATAGTGTCCATTTTCTATTCCAAAGAGGAGCGCAAGCTGGCGATGGCGGCCATCACATCTTTTAGCGACAGGGCCTCGTCTGGCGCAGGGGGGTCCCCTCCCGTATCCTCGACGCTTATTGCTGTAGATGTGCTTGTAGCATATTGGTCCATTGTACTTTGCGTCAAGGTTTTCTTGCTCTTTTCTTTGCCCATGATGTTGCTTTGCGCGCTTCGTCCGGTGCAAGTTTGGAGGAGCACTCCTTCTCGTGGCGTTGTGCGAACCTTTACCAGTACTTGCAGTGCCTTTGCAGTCGGCGTGTGCGGGCGTATGCTGTGTTTTGTCACAGAAGCGTTCCCCTTGGGGTGATTGCGTATATATCTTTAAATTCAGGCTGAGAGTCCCACGCGGCTCACTCGTTGCCGTCTCTCACCGGGAGTAGAAATATGGCGCCCGCATCAGCCTCACCCACAGGAAGAGTCCACACTCTCTGCCCTGGTCCCGGGCTGCTCCCTTATCTGCAGGCGCTGTCACGCTGCTCCAATTGCAGATCTGGCAGTCGGTGTTCGCTATCCACCTCCGCTCGTCCTCACCGTGTCTCGATGGCGGCCATCTTGATTGGGACCAGGCAAAGTTTCCGCCAGTCTTTCAACGCAGATAACTTGCATTTTCGTTCACGAATTCGGCTCCTTTCACCGCGAGGCATTGCCCCAAGGTTCCGCCACCCAGAGATGTCGGTTTTAAGCAGTTTCGTTTCCCATATCGCAGGATATTTCAGGCAGCCGCGGGAGAACCAAAGAATCACGTCTCCATTGCACGCTCGCTCTCCAACCCTGTATTCTTGAGGGTCTTGAAGGATATTTTGCCTGGTATAATCACCTAGGTGACCCAGGCTATTAACCTCCCCAGTCAATCCAGTGTGATCCTGGTGGAATTTAAGCAGGCTATCGCCATTCTGCTTCTCAAAAAAAAAGTCTTTGATTCTTCAGTTTTATCGAATTATCGCCCTGTTTGCTTCCTGTTTTAACTAAATTGTTAGAAACCCTGGTGTCTTTTCTTTTCTTGAAACTTCAGTTCTTGGGCCCCCTTCAGTCTGGTTTTCGGCCCGGGCGGGGTACTGAGTGTCGTAGTGTCGGTAGTGACATGACCAGGCTGGTTGATGGCGGAGGAGTAGCTGCCTGTAAAACTATCGACCACTCCATCCTGCTATACCCCCCTGTCTGGCCATGGGCAGAATCTCCGGGACCATCCTGGACTGGTTTGCTTCTTTCCTCGCTGATAGGGGCCAATCTCTTTCTCTTCCTGTTTCTCTCTTCTCATTCACTGACCTGTGGTGTACCACAAGGCTCTGCACTGGTCACATTGCTTTTTAACATCTATATTCAGCCTCTTGTCTGTCTCGTCTGCTCCTTCGGCCTCAGTTTCTACTCTTACACAGACACCCAGTTCCTGGTTAGACTTGATCTTGCCAGGGCGGGGTGTCTTCACGTCCGAGTCAGTGCCTGGCTCCCGAGGGCAGCTGGATAAATAGCAATTGGCTGAAATTGGTGACAAAACCAAGATTCTGGTGATGGGTTCCCCTCCTATTTCTATACTTCGGACTCCCCCCCCCCCCCCCCACTTTTAGCCCCCCACAATTGGTGAGATTCCAACTAGAATGACAGCAGTGGAAAACGTAGGGATCATTTTATCCTCATATTAAGAATACATAACGTCACTGAGCTGATAATAAACAAAAGCACCCAATTTTGCATCATGAAGTGGAGGCAGAGCCCCCAGTTTTTAATCAATAAGTGGAGAAAAAGCCCACACGTTTCGACCACAGTTCTTTTTCTAGGCTTATATCACTTCCTTAGACCCAGTCTTGGGTAATTGTGTCCACTACAGAACACGATATATGCTTCAATGAACATAAATTGAGACCGTTGGGCATTTAAACTACATACACTGCTGAAAAAATTGAGAGGCCAAATGACGAGCGTATATAGTTTATTAATTGTTAGCGCAGTGAGGTTATGTATTCTTAGTATTCTCATACATCGGACTCTTGGAGCATAGGGTCCAATTTGACAATCACCTTCAGCAGATACACACAACTGATGTGTTGTGCATTCAGATTCTCCTGCAAATTACATTTGACAAGCGCTATTGGACCCCAATCTCATTCCCCACTTCCATAATATTTTTTTTATTTTATTGAAATTTATATAGTGTTTTTTTTTCCAAAGCGCTGCACAAAAGAACATCAACAGTACATAAAATCAGTGTAATCAATCGTGTTCACAATAGCCAGTAGGAATCAGGCAGGAGAGTGAAGATGAGTTTTTAGAGATGAGCGAAATAGTGAGTAAGATGTAATAGATCGAAGAGAAAAAGGGAGGCGATTCCAGTGGAGAGGGGCCAACAACTGGAAAGATTGAAAACGAGATTGTGCACATGGGGCGCATGGAACAGTAAGTAGAAAAAGTCCAGTAGAGCGGAGTGAACGAGATGGAGTAAAATGAAAGAAAACAAGATAATCAGGAGCAAGACCATATAAAGATTTGAATACTAGACAAAGGAAATTGAATTTCAACTGAGCATGAAAAGAAAGCCAGCCAACAGAGTCAAAAGAAGAAATAGAGTCGCAATAAGATAAGCAAAGTGAGCGGATAGAGGAATAATAAGTGGTGCTAGCCGAGAAAGAGGATGCCCAAGGAGCAGAATAGAAAAGTCGAGAGAAGAGACCAAGAGCTTTGCAGCATGAAATGTAAGAAAAGGACAAATTTTACGGATATTAAAGAGATACCAATAGGCACAAGTAGCAAGAGAGTGGTGACTAAAGGTGAAGTTAATGTCCAAGAGTACAAGCAGGGGGAGAGATAGGCAAGGAAGAAGGCGGAAAAAAAATAAAAAGGAGGCGGAGGAGGGAGAGTAGTAGCTGGGAAATAAAGAACTTCCGTTTTGTCAGTATGAGATATCATCAATGACTCAATGGCAGTGAGACAGGCAGAAAGGGTGGCTTATATGCCAGGTGTAAAAGATGAGAAGGAAAGAAAAAGCTGGGTGTCTGCATACAAATGATGCGACACTCCGAAGGAAGAGATAACAGGAGCAAAAAAGGAGGTATATAAAGAAAAAAAAAAAAGAAAGGGACCAAGAACAGACCCTTGAGGAATGACAATGCATTACTTACCGTAAAAGCATTTGATGGTTGTATCTGCTTAGATTCACATGCTGTGCATAGGTCCGACATCCAGTGGTCACTGCGGAGTATTGCATTTTGTTTTTCGTAGTCGAAAAGGGGACGTCGACAAGGCGTGTCTGTAACACTATCCCTATAGTGACGTGCGTTGTACCCACAATCCCTCACGCGTCGAGGTCCCTCTGTTTGTATTTTTTCTGCCCTGAGGGAGCCTTCTATACGTGAGTGAGTACAGAAAAGAGAGAGATGTAGAAAGATGTCTATGTTCCTTCCATCCGAGCGGGGAGGAAGGGTGGGTGCATGTGAATCTAAGCAGATACAACCATCAGAAATGCTTTTACGGTAAGTAATGCATTGTCTTCTGATGTTTGTTAATCTGCTTAGAATCACATGCTGTGCATAGACTAGCGAGCAGTACCCGGAGTTGGCGGTGGGTTATGAGAAGGAACAGTAGAGAAAAGATGTCTTAATACTGCCTGTCCCACCTGGGAGTCAGATCTAGAGTGTGCATCTAGACAGTAGTGTTTTGTAAAGGTGTGCACAGAACTCCAGGTAGCCGCTTTGCAGATGGACTCAAGGGGAACATTTGCAATGAACGCTATGGAAGCCCCAGTGCCTCGAGTGGAAGGTGCTCTTGGCTTGAAGGGTAGTTCTCTCTTAGCAAGAGAGAAACAGAGTGATATGCATTGAACAATCCATCTAGATATAGTGGACTTGGAGACTGCATCTCCTTCTCTTCCTGCTGCCACAGAGACAAAGAACTGATTAGTCTTTCTCAGTGGTCTGGTTCTTTCCACGTAGAACATGACAGCTCTGCGTACATCTAGTGTATGCAGACTTTTTTCTCCCAAGCTGGAAGGGTTTTGAAAGAACGTTGGTAGTTCTATTGACTGGTTTACATGGAATTTCGAGATGAATTTTGGTGCAAACCTTGGGTGTGTGCGTAGAACCACCTTATCCTTGTGAACTGTTACGAAGGGGTCTAGAACAGGAAGAGCCTGTAGTTCACTTACTCTCCTAATGGAGGTGATAGCTATTAGGAAAGCAGTCTTAAGAGCGAGGTCTTTAAGAGTTGCCTTGTGCATGGGTTCAAAAGGAGGGCCCATGAGTCTAGAAAGTACCACATTTAAGTCCCATCCGGGAGCTGGGTTAGCCATCGGAGGGTGTATTCTCTTTACCCCCTCCATGAAGGCCTTGATAACTGGTATCTTCCACCACGACACTAAGTTGGGAAGTAGTGTATGCAGAAAGTGCCGCTAGGTGGACTTTAATGGAATTGAACACTAGACCTGAATCCAGTAAATGGGTCAAGTATAGAACAATGTCTGTGGGAGAGCAGTCAACCGGGTTGATGCGCTTACCTCTACACCAGATGACAAATCTTTTCCACTTGCTAGAATAGCAGTGGCGAGTATTAGGTTTTCTGGCTTCCCCGAGGATGTCCATACATCTCTGCGGGAGTTGTAGATGTCCAAATTCTATGATCTCAGGAGCCAGGCTGCTATGTTCATGGTCTGAGGGCATGGATGCAGTGTCCTGCCCTTGTCCTGTGACAGCATGTTGTACGGGCAGGGAAGTTTCACTGGGGGAGATCGGGACATCTCCATCAGGTGAGCGAACCATGGCTGCCAGGCCCACATTGGGGCCACTAGTATCATGGTAACCTGCTCCTGGTGCATCTTGTGCACCACTTTGTTGAGAAGGGGAGTCGGGGGAAAGGCGCAAACAAATTTCCCCGACCATTGAATCGACAGACTGTTCCCCTTGGACTGGTTTTGGGGGTACCTGGAGGCGTAACTTTGGCATTGTGAGTTCTCCAGAGTTGCGAACAGGTCTATTTCCGGGAATCCCCATTGCGTGAAGACGTCTAAGACAATGTCTTCGTGCAATTGCCATTCGTACTCTTCGGGCAGGGGGAAGTCTCTGCTGAGTTTGTCTGCTAGCAGATTGAGTTCCCCTGGTACGTGTTGTGACAGTAGGAACATGTTGTGTCTGAGAGCCCACTTCCATATATTCTGGGACAGCTTGGACAGTCCTGGAGAGTGGGTGCCCCCCGGCTTGTTGATGTAGTACATGGCTGTGGTGCTGTCTGTAAGGACCATCACTGTCTTCCCTTGTAGGTGTTCCTGGAAGGCTTTTAATGCTTTGAACACCACCAGTAGCTCCAGTAGGTTTATGTGCTTGGATGCTACGTTCGGAGTCCACACTCCGTGAGCAGTCTGATGGGATAGGTGAGCCCCATCCTGTTAGGCATGCGTCCGTGGTTAGAGTGGCCTCCACCGCGGGTGTGGCAAAGGGTTTCCCTATTATCAGGTTTTCCTTTGTCCACCACCGTAGCGAGAGAACCAAGGCTTGTGAGACCACCACTAGATCGCCCCATTGTCCGCTGGCCTGACACCACTGGCTGTTGAGCCACTCTTGCATTGGGCGCAGGCGCGCGTGAGGTACCAAATAAATACACAACGCCATCATTCCTAGCAATCGCATCGCTTTGCGCACTGTCACCTCTCGACCTGCCACATATTGGGGGATCTGAAACAGCATGTTTTGGACCCTCTCGTTGGAGGGGACGACGAGGCCGTCCTTTGTTCGAATTAGAGCCCTCAGGAATTGTTTGACTGGGGTCTAAGCTAGACTTCTTCTCGTTGATGGAGAAGCCCAGTCGGAACAAAAGATCTACAGTCTTTTGGGTGTTTGAAAAGCATGTCTCGTAGGAATCCCCTGTTATGAGCCAGTCGTCGAGGTAAGGGTACACTGGGATGGATAACCTGCGCAGGTGGGCCACTGCCACTGCCAGTACTTTCGTGAATACCCTTGGTGCAGATGCTATGCCGAAGGGTAGCACTCTGAACTGGTAGTGTTTGTTCTCTATCATGAACCTGAGGTATTTTCTGGGCGCTGGCAACATTAAAATATGAAAGTATGCATCTTTCATGTCCAGTGTTGTCATGTAATCTCCCTGTGATAGCAGTGGGATCACTTCCTGTAAGGTCACCATACGAAACTTCTGGGGTTTGAAAAACTTGTTCGCTGGGCGCAGATCTAATACAGGGCGCATGGTTAGATCCTTTTTGGGTACAAGGAAGTACACTGAATAAATACCTTCCATTACCTGAGATAGAGGCACGACCTCTATGGCTCCTTTTTCCAGCAGTTGGTCCACTTCTTGGAGAAGGATGGCGAGGTGTTCTGGTGTCATGCGGCGTCCCCTCGGGGGTCTGTATGTTGGGGGACTGTTGAACTCTATACAGTAGCCACGGGCTACTGTGGAAAGTACCCAGCGGTCTGATGTTATTCCCTCCCATGCTGGAAGAAAGGATGTTAACCGGGCCCCGACCGGCGTTGCATGGGAGGGGACGCGAATCTTCGCATCACTTGGTGGTGTTGTTGGCTTGGGAGCCTCTGGGGGTGGAACCCCGGCCTCTTCCCTTGCCACGACGTTGACCCCTCCGATTGTACTGGCCGCTATTACTCTGGTAGTTGCTGGCAGAGTACTGTTGATTTTGTTGCTGGAGTTCACCACGAAAAAAGCGTTTATTACCAAATCCCTGCCTATTAGGGGGTTTAGAGATTTGGTCTAAGGTCTTTATTGTATCAAATTCTTTCTTCGCGTTCTCCAGCACGTCATCCACTGCTCTCCCAAAGAGGTTGGACTCCTCTATGGGTTTATTAATTAGGGACGCTTGTGTTTCCGCCTTAAATCCGGAATTGCGAAGCCAGACGTGACGCTTCAGTAAAATGTCATGAGCGCTACTCCCGAGGAGCCAAGACTGGCCCAGCGTCCCCGGAAGCAGGCTCATCATCCACACCCCCGGTTCCAGCAGACCCCTACAGGGGCCCTTTGGACCATGTCCTGGCGCCTCTGGCGCCAGGCTCATAAGGAACCACAGTGCCGGCGCCATGGGCGCTGGGCTCATATTCTTAAAGTGTGCAGTAGTGATTGGGTGGACTTACCTGTGGCAGACCATGCTGCATACTCACCTAGAACAATCCAAGCTGGGTGAAGTCCCAGCCACTGGCTGGGAGGGACTAATCCTCTGACACTGGAACTCTTTTCTTACCTGGGTGAGGCTGGAGGAAGAATAGGCACCAAAGCACTTCTCCACTATTTAAACCACGCCTGACAGAATTCACATGCTTCGCGTTATTCTGCAACAGCAGCAGAACGCTCACCGAGTCGGCTCCTGCATTCCAGGTCCAGGCACACCCTCAGCTTCTCGAGCAGCAACCTGTGGATGAAGAAAAGGCACAGGAACATCTACTCACCAGAATTCAGCCACAAGAGTCCAGTCTCCGACAACCTGCAAATAAAGACATAAGGTTAGAAAACGGGCAACACGCTCGCAGCTGCGCTCGCTTACCTTATCCATCCGTGATCACACCGGAGTTCACCGCGGCCTTCGCTTCGGCAGCATCCCAGCACCTGGAAGACAAAAGACATTATTAGAGGTGCCCATTTTGAAGTGGCCACAATTCAGTAATACTTATGCGCTTCTTCAAGCGCAGCAGCATCGCCCTCAGCATTTCGACACCTGAAAGGAAGGAAAAGACATCATCAGAGGCGCCCATTTGGAAACGGCCACAATTCAGTTATACTTACGTGCCACCGCACGTGCAACAGCGGCGGCATCGCCAACAGCATCTCGCCACCTGAAAGACAGAAAAGGACATTATAAAAGGGTGCTCCTTCAGAAGCGGCCTCAGATCTTCTATACTCACAAGCCTCTTCTTGCACAGCAGTGGTGGTGTCGCCAACAGCTCCTCGGCACCTGAAGGACTACTACAAGCCACAAAAGGACACTGAGCCTAAACACTGAAATCATCCAGTGACGTAACTGGATTCCATGCGCCCCTGCACCAGAAGCAGGATGGAGAGCTCGGCTTTACTAAACCAAAGGTGAGAGTTCGTGGAGACCAGCCGAGAACCAAGAAGTGGGAAAAGCAGAAGATTGGTGGGAGAACTTATCCAACCAGCTTGTAATTAACCCTTTTTCTTCCACCTGCAGAAAACTCACCTTACAAGCCAGACAGTCAATATTCGGAGGTCCTGCCCAGAGCGTCTTCCGAGTTCTACGCCTCATCATAGTCATAGAAGCAACTGTAGCAGTCCAGTTTGGGTCAGCGCCTCAGTGGGAATCAGGTGAGCGTTACATAAAATTCCTTGTACCAAAGTGCGGCCAGCCGTCTCTGCTGCATTGAGGGTATTCTTGACGATGCTTTGATTGCCCAGAGAGCCCTCGTTAACTGTAGCCAGTAAACGAGTCCTTAGGGGTTCGGGAGCTTCTTCGATGTCCTGTCTGAGCTTAGCCCATTGAGCATCGGCGTAGCTTGCAAATAGGGTATTATTATTGGCGATTCTGGTAGAGAATGCTGCAGAGGTGGTGATTCTCTTGGCTATGGCATACAGCTTCTTCCCCTCTTTATCTGGGGGTGCCTCGCTAGTAGATAGTGGGACTCCTGCCCTTTTCCTGGTGTTGGTCACGACCAGGGAGTCCGGGATTGAGTGACCCTTAATATATAATGGGTCTGATTGAGAGGGAGAGAACAGTTTCTCAATCCTCGGATTGACCCCTCTCACCAATGCAGGCGTGGAAAGAGAAGGTGTAATCCGTCTCTTAACTGAGGCGAGGATAGGTATAACCTGGCTAGTGGGGGGTTTTTCTTTGATAATCCTCTCCACAAAATCGGTGTCTGGGGTGACGTCCCCAGTTTCGATTTCAAAATGTGCTGCTGCCTTCTTCAGCAGTGCATTGAAGGTGGGTTGATCATCAACAGGCGAAGGGTTTGACTGGTGTAGTTTCAATAGACCTGATGACTATACTGCTACTGCCTGTGTCAGTCGACCTAGCCGGTGACTGCCAGGGATTTTGGTCGCCCTCGCCTGCGTCTACCTGGAATCCTTCCTCACATAGGTTAGTTTCCTCGTGAAAACGTTCCTCTTCTTGTTGGTCCTCAACATAGGTGAGCTCATCTTCCTCTTGGAAGGTGTCTTCCTCAGTGGGATTGTAAGAGTTTATGTCCTCCTGTATGGGGTTATAAAACTTCTGGTATTTAGCCCTTGGACTCTCAAGGGGTGCCTCCCTTGGTCTCTTGGGTGCCCTGTCTTCTGGGATGGACATGAAGATATCTAGTTTGTCCATACAGGTCTGGAACCTTTCAAAGGTCCACTGAGGTCGGCCAGGACGGTCTGGGAAAGAAAAGGGGGTTTCTTCCTCCTGTAATTGTCTGGTTTTGTCCCATAACGTCGAGGAAAGAGGGCCTTTGCCTTCTGAGTAGCCTTCTTGCTGGCTAGGGCCGCGTCGGGAACTGGCCTGATCTGTTTTACGGCGCCTTCGGCGTATCTTTGGCCTTGTGTGCGGTTTTCGGCATTTCACTCGCCGTACGTCTTTGGCCGTCCTTAGATGCTATGCGCGGGAGGCTTTCGGCGATCATTCTCTCTTCCGAGGGATCGGTCGCTGTCGCGCTATGGAGCGTCGAGTCCTTGGTCGTCGAGTCCTTGGTCGTCGAGTCCTTGGTCGTCGAGTCCTTGGTCGTCGAGTCCTTGGTCGTCGAGTCCTTGGTCGTCGAGTCCTTGGTCGTCGAGTCCTTGGTCGTCGAGTCCTTGGTCGTCGAGTCCTTGGTCGTCGAGTCCTTGGTCGTCGAGTCCTTGGTCGTCGAGTCCTTGGTCGTCGAGTCCTTGGTCGTCGAGTCCTTGGTCGTCGAGTCCTTGGTCGTCGAGTCCTTGGTCGTCGAGTCCTTGGTCGTCGAGTCCTTGGTCGTCGAGTCCTTGGTCGTCGAGTCCTTGGTCGTCGAGTCCTTGGTCGTCGAGTCCTTGGTCGCAACGTGAGCACTCTTGCGATGCACGTCGCCGGAAATTTTGGTGTTAGCGCCCTTATTTTTAGAGTGCCCAGTCGCCTGTCGCGGAAGCGGTGGCGGGGAGGGCTGACGACCCTTACGGTCGGTGGAAGACGTCGGTGGGCCCGGCGTCCCCGTTGGCGCTATGGCTGTCCTCATCTTCGACGAATGTGTGCCTGGGGGTATGTGCTGTGGTGTTTTTCTGTGTGCGTCCTTGTCGCCGGGGTGTTCATCCCCATAAACTGAGCGTGAGCCGGGCTTGTCGGGGCCGGACGACGAGGAGCGTGAACACTCCTTTGAGAGGTGTACAGCCTTTGTTACGGGGGCCGTGTAGTCACTGTCCTCGTCACACTCGGCAGCAGCGGACGAGGAGTCAGGCCTAGACATGGCGTAGGCCGCCCACCTTTTGACCCTGCGGTCCTTTAGAGTTTTGGGCTTTAGTAATTTACAGGCCGCACAGCCGTCCTCCTGGTGATCGAGGGGTAAGCAACGGTTGCACCGTTTGCGCTTATCCTTCCAGGTATATTTACCCTTGCAAAGCGGGCAAAACCTAAATGGCGTCCTCTCCATAGCTGAGGGTAATAGGTGTGACTACGACCACGAAAGAGAGGGAGGGGAAAGAGAAAGGCATTCTCAAAGAAAGACCACAAAGCCCCACTCTCCCTACTGTGTATGGCCAGCGAGGCCAGGCCACGTGTTCGGCAGCGCCGAAGGATCTCCTCCGCTCGTCCTTCCGTCGAAGATCTTGCTCGGCGGAGAAACGGCTCTGCGGCGAGGGAGGGATCTACGTTATTGATATTAATAACAAACGACCAAAGGTCGAAGAAACTACTTGGCAATGTCTCTCGAGGAGCTCCGCATAAAGGCGACCAGTAGCTGGGCGGAAAAAACCAATCTGAGGGACCTCAACGCGTGAGGGATTGTGGGTACAACGCACGTCACTATAGGGATAGTGTTACAGGCACGCCTTGTCGACGTCCCCTTTTCGACTACGAAAAACAAAATGCAATACTCCGCAGTGACCACTGGATGTCGGACCTATGCACAGCATGTGATTCTAAGCAGATTAACAAACATCAGAAATAATTTTATACTCCACTCTTTCCATGGATGCCCAAGTCAGTGCAATTTTTAAAGCTGGGAATTTTCAGTTGAGGTTACTGCGGAAGATCTTACCTTTTCTGCCTAGCTGTGTTCGGCAGTTGTCGCCTCCGATTCTTAGCAGGATCGATTACTGCAATGCCCTGGGTTTTTTTGGCACAGCCTGCTGTGCCTCTGCACCGACTGCAGATGTTACAGAACTTAGCTGCTTGGTCTGCGACCAATTCACCTTAGACAGCTCTCTGGTTATTCAATCACTTCATTGGCTTCCAGAAGGTAAACAAGTGGAGTTTAAGGCCCTCTTCCTTGTCCACTGGGCTGATCATCAGGGGGAGGAGTACCTTTGTGATAAGTTTGTCCCATATGTTCCCAGTCGGAATTTACGTTCCAAGGACGCACGTCGGGTTAGAATTGGTGGCCAAGCTTTTTCAATATCTGCTGCTAAACCATGGAATGGGCTACCACCACCTGCCCTGAGACAGGTCCAGAATCATTTAAAGTTTAAAGACACGCTGAAAACCATACTTAAATATCGATATTTTCTTTCCATCGCTCTCGTACACAAGTGTTTCCGAGCGCGACAGGGGAGGGGAGCAGGGGAGAACAAAACAGCGATCTTACTAGGCCCAGTGACATTGAGAACACGCAAGTGCATGGAAGGGGGGAGAAGTGGAAAGTGTGAAGCAGAGGAGAAACAGATAAATAGCAATATATAAATAAAGGCAACAAACGGTGGTAGTGCAGCCAGCAATTTGCAAGTGCTAGGTTTAAGGCAGCAGACAGGGTAGGTCTGATAAGTGCAGGAAGAAAAAGGGGGGGACCTGTATGGGTACAGATACAGACCCCAGTGCAAGGGGTGGCCCAGAGGCAGTGCGGGAGGGTGGCAGGGTGAGCAGGTACCTGGGCCCGGAGGACAGAGGGTGGCCAGATGCACAGTGCCAAGAGAGAACAGATCAGACTCTAGACTCCACTGTTGCTGCTGTGTGTCTCTCCAGCGCCAGGATGCCTTCTGGTCTATAGGTGCTCTATAAGTCACATTAACATAACAAAGAATATGGGGTAGCAAATAGACAAAATTATGCTTGCATCATAAATGGAAGTTAGATTTGCAGAACGCTCTGTACTAGCTCCTTGTTCCTCAGTGGTAGCTCTTGGTCACTTGTTAATGCGGAATACACTAGAGCTACTTTTGGCTCCTGCTTATCCATAATTTTGATTCCTGCACTTGAGTCACTTTGTAAAACCAACGACCATCTACAAACACTTTAGACCTTTCTTACCTTCTACACAAAAAGGGTTCTTCCTACTCCGGTGCTGTGTTGTTGCGTTTCGAGATCCCACCTACTGTTTAAATAAAAATAACCAAACACCCCCAATCAGTGCTATACCATTACAGGTGGAACTCTGAAGCCTAGATTCACATGGAGGAGAAAAAAGAAAAGTATAAAAAAAAAAATATAAGAGGGCTAGTGGGGGATGGATTCGTGGAAGCCAGTGTATCTGCACAATAAAATGCAATCAGCGGTTGTAAATCTTACAGGTAAAGCAGTTCCATTACAACAGCTGGGCTAGACAACCAGCAATTTTTCATTACATTTGGTAGGTAACCGTCCAAAATAAGACGCGACACTGAACTGCGCCAACCTAAGAAATCAGATATTTTGCTTTTTCTAGCAGTACTCGGAGAGAAAGAAATGTTACAACATATCCTACTGTCATACCCACCGTAAAGCATGGAACAAAAGGAATTCCGTGATAAATAAAATATCTGCTCTTAAAAGGGAAAAATACATGCAGTGGCTTACATAGGACTGGACTAATAGTTGCTGGAAAATGTATAAATGCTGCTTTTTTGGGAAACAGCCTCTTCAGGTCATAAAATGTATGTGCACCACAAATTGCCTCTTGGAAAGTACAAAACAGTGTGCTCTGTGTATTTGGTAAATGAGTTGAGCGACTTCTGCCTGGTTAGTGGTTTTCAACTTGAAATGTTGATCTCTAGAAGTGTGAACCATAACATGAAGACGCATCCAATCGAGACCTCTTCCTCTTGGCATTGTATCACAGTCTCAAATCTGTGAATGTTGCTCCGATTCTTCAGAAGCCCCATTGAGGAGTTATTCCTTGTTACCCACCCTACTTCCCTTCTTCCTGCTCCTGCCAAGATCCTTGAGGCCACTGTTCACCTCCCACCTCAAGTGCCATGTTGAGGTGGCCAGCCCATTTCATCTCCAAGCGATGTTTTGTCCTGGCTGTGACACAGAATCGCTGATCCTGCCTTTCCTGTAGGATATTAGTTTGATGAATTGTGGCAGTGTTATTGGCCTTGTCTAACTAGATCGGTCTGCAGCCTTAGACCATGGTATTCTTCTCAACTGCATTTCTTTGGCACTCCAGGCTCTGCTTTTTCTGTGGTTCCTTCTTTCTCGGATTGTCAATCTATCCCTCTTTTTCCTTACTCTTCACCTCAACCTCTAAACCACAGTGACCCTCAGAATAGTCACTTGTTCCTCTCCCATGTAATCCTTGTGTTCACCCTCTTCCTGCTCTTATTGCTACCTTTAGTTTTTCTTAATTACTTGTGTTTAGGACACCCAGATTCTCTTCCGCTTGGATGGAGAGCGGGAATCTACTGCTGATATCTTTCAATCCTACCTCAACCACACTCGCTACTCTAAAAGCATTCCTCCCCCTATTAATACCAGTCACATCAATTCTTCAACCACCACCACTTGTCTGGCACTTCACGCAACCCACCATTCTCTCAATTATTTACTTTCACCATTCTCTCAATTATTTACTTCTTTCAATGTATCTACTCTGACACTTCGCTCTTTCACACTTGCATGACTTCGTACTCACTACACACACTTTGTCTAGCCTCACACTGCCAATTATTGCATTGATACTTACACCAGACCCATTGAGTCTCAATGGTATCAATGCTTGTACTTCGCAACCTAAAAAGGTTAATGTTGACTATACTTGCTTTATTTATAGGGCTCATTTTACAGATCCACTAGCAACTGAGATCACCGGTTTGATATAGTTACAGCCTGTATTTTACCATTGCATTCAGACACATGCCCAAGTAAATATGACAACGCAACAATTGTTACTACGTTTTTATTTTGCCATGCACTACCTACATCAGTTGCATGACTGCTCTCTGGTAAACCGAGCCTTTCACACAATCTCATACATCCCTAACGGTTTATGACCATTGTGATCCTCCTAGCCCGCACTATTACCTATGATCACAGAATTCATATCTTTTTGCAACATGGCCACAGGAGGACAGACAGAAAGGTCACACGCTTATAAAGCATAGACTATATACCAGCTATAAACCATGCATATAATGTATCACAAGTGCTTTCAAATTAGCATCAATATGGACCATTCAGCCTTCTCATTCTAAATGTATAAGTTATGCTTTGTCGCCTACCAACCTTGCCTACCACCAAAATACCCATCTTACATTCCACACATCACCTCAATCGCCAATGTAGAGCAAGGCCAGGAAGCAGGACAAACGTCAGTCAGCTACTAATTGCCTCGCTAATATGAACATAAGAACTGCAAAGTTATAAACAGAAGAAACTCTGGTGTGGGATAGCCATGCCTCACCTTTGACTCTCAGCGTCATTGATGTGTTTAAGCACTCCGTTTCCCCCTTTATTTTTGGTTGGGCTATCACTTGCAAATCTACCTAGAATCAGAGCTAGTCGATATTTCAATATAGTTAAGTGATGGCACAGAACAAACCCATCACACCACATAAAGGGTTCCAAATTGCTGGGAGCTATTTGGCTCCTGCTCCTATCCCAGGAGAGCCTGGTTAGCTTGATACCAATAACTACTTTGGCTCCTGAGGCAAACTGGTTCAATACAAATAAACTATGTTGCATTGACTTTCTATATCTGGGAATGTGTATACAAGCAGCATTAGGGACATCTAGAAGGCATTTAAAGTATAATGAATTGTACACAATGAACACAGTTTTAAAGTTTGCATCTCACATAAGTTAGTTAACTCATGGTTCCCTAGAGGCATCTCCTGCCTACTAGTTGATGGCCGATACCCAGGAGCTAGTTTTGTCTCCTGCTCATTAAAACAGAATTTCGACCCCTGCCCATACGACAATAATGCAACCTTAATCTTCTCAACCTGCTTTCATTTCTCCCACTTCCCCATCTTCAAACACCGTCACTATCAAACTGACAGTCCGTGATGCCCAAATACAACCTCAAGATCCTCCCTAAATGCAGACAGCCTCAGGCACCCAGTGAAAAGGAAAACCTCAGACACCCGAACAAGACTAAATTCACAAATGATCTTCCTTTAAGAGCCCAAAAACTTGACTAACATGACATCGTTAGACTGAAGGCAGAATGGATAGATTGAATCTTGGACTCTACAACCACAGGCCAGAAAGAGGATTTTACTATCATTCATTCTCAATCCGTAAATGCAAAATGAATTAAGGGTTCCAATCACAATGAAGGAAGAATGGCCAATGCAAAGTTACACATAGCAGGTTTCCAAATAAATCCTGTATCCATGATGACACTTTTTGTAACAGAATCGTGATGGGAAAGAACCAATAACCCTGGTGATTTAAACAGGACAGCCAGCCTAGAATCGGGTCAACTGTCATGCTTTAAATTCAGACCACCTAAACATAGTGACAACTTTTGAGCCTTCCTCAAACTCAGCTACTCAGAGAAACTAATCTCAACGCAAGAGAATTTACTGTCTCTATTGCCTACAGGGTTCACACTCCACACTTGATTTCATGACCTTAATTCAACTTCGTCTCCTCTGAAAGTAAATCCAGGTACATCTTGAACCACACAGCCATTACGCCAAGTATCACTATTGCTAACATAACCAAACAGGCCACACCACGGGGCATGAATGCAGAGCTTGTACTTAGTAAAGAAAGTTCTACTACGTGAACTGTTGCCATCTGCAGTTACTTTTACCTAATTAATCCCACAGAATCCTTGTTCATCAATAACTGATGCGTTCAATGCATGTGCTTGGTGAAACCATGTGCTCGATCAACAGTAATTTATATTAGCGCACCCATCAAACAAAGGCTAAATTGCAACTTTATCAGACACTACAGCCACAATGGAACGCTTATTTGTATACTCCAATAAACTACTATATCAGCAAAAAATTCAAAAACGTAAGAAACAAATTAACTTCACCGATCACTAAAAAAGCAGATCCTGGTCAGAGACAAAACAGGCTAAAGTAAACATGGACGGTCAGTACAGAAGAACTATTAAAGATGAGATTGCCGATGATTTCATAGATTTCTATGATGCTTTATACAAAGAAGAAATTCTTAAAAGCTGCCAATAGCCCAATTTCAGCTAAGAGTCTCTTGAGATGCACCAGTTCAATGGACTGAAATGAAAACTTTTAGCCAGAAAATTAAATAAGTGTAAAATCGCTATGCCCAGGTGGCATTCCAGCAGAATTTCAAACTTTTAACCCAACATTTGCTCAAACTTTCCAACATTTCACAGAAACTGGTCAAATCTTTTAAACCCTCAGAAACGCCATGATTATCATAATACCTAAACAAGACCAGGAACCTTCTCTGATTACAAACTACCATCCCATATCCTTAATAAACCATGACTGCAAAATGTTTTCAATTACTATAAGCTTAACACCGAAGTAGCTGCTTAAAAGGGCAGCCTATCGGATGACAATACCAGACAGATATCACACGCACTATTTAATGGCTCCAATCTTAAAGTGTCACAAGGCTATACACTCGACGCTAAGAAGGCCACTGGCTGACCATGTGTCATGGCCCTTCTTATTCAAAACCCAGGAATTGTTCAATTGGTGTGCCCCCTTCAGAAGCAGTCACTGCACTATACCACAACCCTAGAACTCCCATCTCTATTACTAGAAACGGCACTCCCTACTTCACACTCACCCAAGGAATTAAGAGAAGGATGCCCCCTACCTCCATTCCTGTTCAAGCTCCGGAAGCCCCGCTTTCCCCATTTCGCAATAGCCCCACCTTCCTTGGCATTATTAATGTAATGATGTAGAACAAAAACTCATCCTGTGCAGACGACCTTCTCCTACAGGTCTCCCAACCAGAACATTTCATTTCACAGAGCATCAACACAACTCAGGATTATAGTTTAATTTCAGTTACTCCCGAAACAAAATCAAATACTTCTCTATAAACCTCCGATGCAACTGACATTACGCCTGAAAGAGAAAAGACAATATCAAATACCTCAGTACAAGGTAAAACATGTCAAGTTGCTACTATCAAGACATGGAGTCATTTGCCACCTTAATTCTCTAAATACACACAGTACACAATGTCTTACTCCCAAAACAAAGAAAACATACAATTTTTATTTTTTAAACTGGCGTTTGTTGTAATCATGGCTTTGCACATAGGAATGTTTGCAAATTTAGTGATTTTAAACGTGCATTTTACAGTAATAATAGAGCTCCTTTCTGTAGCACAGAATTTCTGGTACAACTAATATGAACCTTTCTGCGGAAGGAGAGTGTTGGACTCAGGTGTTTCTTATTTATTATTTGTTTAGAGTACTTTTACTCCTTTTGTTGGAAGTATTTGGCTGTTTCAGGGAGTAAAAGTGGCTGGTATGCCACTTAACTGTAGTGCAATCAAGAATCAATTATCACTAGCAAATAGCTAGTGGCAAGTACACATTTTGGGGCCTGCCTTGGTATACTTTTCAGGAACAACATACAAGAGATGATAAATGTTTAATAGCAAGAGAATCCTAGATTCACTACAAGAAACTACTACATGATCTCCACTGTCACAGTGGGGAAGAATCTAGGCCATAAAAATGGTAAACGCCCTGCAAATGTACTACACACCGAGTATCTTTCTGCAACTATTCCCTCACTCCCAAAAGACAAATTGATATCCAAATTTATATGGAAAGACAAAAACAGAACCTTACAGGCACTTCAAGAGGGTGTGGAAGAGGAGGACTTCAAATGTCAAACTTCAGGAGCTACCACCTAGCTTTGTTAGGCAAGGCAAAGCCTATTTAAAGGTTGTTGGTACAACGCCCCCAACGTAAAGGCTTCTAATTGAACAAAGACATCTCTCCTTATTCCATCCAATAACTGCAGTTACTGGCCCATTAGCAAAATCGAGATCCTCTTCCCAGATTATTTGTGCAAAAAAAACCAAAAAAAAAAATAAGTCTTTCTAACCTACCCTCTATATGGAAATACAAAAGTATTGCTAATGAAGGTTGTACTCTGAATGGTAAAACTGGTCATGCAGAGCCATCCTACCCATCATACACAGGATGGAAGGCTGCATCACTAAATCTAGGTCATTGCCTGCTAGTAAATATCTGCTCCCTCCATCTGACCTGGCAAATTAGAAATAGATGTCTGCAGTAATTCAGACCACATCTGAGAATTCGAGTTTCTTACTGAGACACTCGAAACTTTAACCAACTCTCCAAGAAGTCCAATCGACGAGCCATTCAGCATCCGAACAAAATTCAGAGATGCAATTTTTTTTAAACCCAAATTTACAATATATTTAATGGCATTATCACCTACCAAATGAGAGGACATGAAGGTTATCCTCTTGGATAGTCAACTGTACCAAAGATGGACTAACCTAGCATTTGCATACCAATCTTTGTGTACTTCAACTTTTTTGGACTGCTACTAAACTCCATAAACTCGGCCACACCTTGCCCAAAACGCTAGCACTACCGCCAAATCTCAAAAGACCATGAACATATGTTTTTAGCTGCCTCAACAGTAATCCCTTCTGAATAAACTATGGGACAACAGGATGCATATCCTACAGCTACAAGGTGAAATTGCCTTCAATCTAACCGTGTTTTAATGCAATGGCTACAATCACATCAAAACAAAAACGCAATGCCATTAGCAGGCACTAAAATAAGAACTTCATACTACAAAAATGTCAAAAATCACATCCACTCAATGTACCTGGATCTTTTTTTCCTGCACAGAGGATACCAATTCACAATTTTAAAAAAAAGGAAACCAAAAATAAGAGGTGATCTCAAAGTCTTATTTAAAACTATTTTGTTGGGGACAAATTCTAACAAAAAGTATAACCATAACGGTCCCTTTCTAACCTTGAGTTATTAAATATCCCCTCACATACAAGTAAGCAGACTCTCACCTCAAAACAAACATCTATCGACTGCATGCCCCCCTCAACCTATTATAAAGCCAAGCATATTTGTGTACTCACAAAACTGACCATTTCATGGTGAAAACTCCCATGGATGCGTAAGCGATCACCAGCTCACACCACCTACCCCCCATAACCTATATTTGTGCTTCTACAACCCTTTCACCACCCCATAACTGTTTCCTGTCACAACTGTTATTCTCTTTAGCTACCCACGCCCTTGCTATTATCACAGCATCCAAACCCACAATGATACAATCAGGCTTTCTGCCATGATGCATGTGTGTTTTGTAGATTTGAGTCTACACCACCACCGCCAAACTATTTCATGTAAATGAACACAGCCATTATCTGTACTGGTGTGGATATCCTCCATTACTACCTGTCCCGTTAAAAATCAATACAAACATCCTGCCTCTCTGCTATAGTTAATTGGATTAGCATTAACTGTCTAGGCCTTAACACAAGCAAAATTGAGATCATGGTTTTTGGTGATCCGACTCGCTCTAGTGTTCCACTTTCTGGCATTCTGTTCTGGATCCTTTGGCCGTCCTCAGTTCCCATTGTAAAGAAGTTTGGTTTCAAGTTAGAAAGCAACTTTCTGCACTTCCTCATATTAATTTGGACTCATCTTCTTGCCACTGCTATCTGCAGTTTGTTCGCCATATCTTCCATTTCTCTGTCAGCTTGTATCTCTAACACTTTTACACTCATCCAAACCAATTTGGAAAACTCGAACATCCTACAATTTAACTCTCGCATCCACCCTTGTACTGTCAAAAGAAACGTTGGTCCTTCGGAATTCTATCACTTGTTCGGTTTTTTGGATTACAGCTCTGTGCTCACGATTTCCCTGCTCGCCAGAGGAGAATTTTTAACATCCTCTGTATTGTCCATCGTTGCCTTCTTAATTCCCCCTCCCAAATGTATTCCCCCATCAAGGCATAAATTCGTTTTCAAAAATTGATTAGCAGAGTTTGCTAATTAACATTTTTTTTATTGGCAAACAGACCCATTTGTTTACCAAATTTGCACTAATATTGTTAATGTCAGACGTTATTTGTACCCAAGATATGAAATGAGCAACAATACAGCAGTTTTGCGAACTGCTGAAATAAGACATTGGTGAGTGCAGTCACACCTTGAAAATTCTTTAACCTTCAGTTAGACCTGCAGGTCGGGTAACCTAGTTTACCTATTCAACCTAAGAGACATTTACTCAACCCAAAGTAACAGAGGACAACACATTTAAAATGCTATTTCCGTAAAATGGTGCATGTCACTACAAAACCACTTTGTATGGCACACTGCTACCAACCAGCCAGAGGCTAGCCATGGACAGTGAAACTTTTATTTGACATATAGTGCAAAAAAAAGTAAATGTTAAATAAAAGTTTCAAACAAACTTGTAAATGTTACTCGCCCTTGCTTTGTGAGCCATAGATGAATGTCTGTAAAATGTAAAAGGTTAGCTGTATGAATGGACACAAATAAATAGATATGATAAAAAAAGGCCCCGAAAACAGTTTGGCCAATTGTCTCCTGCAGGTGGTAATATATAATACATTCATAAAGCAAAGTGAGCTCTGGAGCCTAACTACAGTGATTGGTATTGCAGTAGATCTGTAGATGTACAGACTGGATGAACTATTGATCACTACTTTGCGCAAGCATTCAGTTCTCTTTGTCTATTCACTATGTAAGAGGCAAGAAAGAGTGGATTGTGTAGCAGACAGAACTGGGCAAACAAGGTGGAATATTGTAGTTTATGGTCCTCTCACTTTCAGGGCACATGGTTTAAAGCAACAGGGCGATAATATAGAATGTCAAGGAGTATGGGTTTGCTCATGGGCTGGCCACCAGTTGCAAGATTTATGCAAACTGCAGGTTACAGAACTAGGTTTGCCAAACAAAGCATTTGATCATGTGATCATATACATCTTCAAAGTGTTCACTCGTCAATATGATGCATCTTGCCAACAAAATGAAATAGTTGACACTATGAAATTTAGATACTCTAACCTAAACTTTACACTAAAGCACGGACTTGATGAAGTGTTTTACAGTAATACTGTAATGAGGCATTATGTAACAACTTAAATTTTAGGAATGGAATTGCACGACTGTCTTAAAAAAATATAAAGTTGACACATACTGGTCTTTGCCAGACAGAATATAGAAAGCTTAATAAAAGTATCATCTCGATTACTTCTGAGTTGCAATTATTTGAAAAAGAAAAATTAAAATTTCTTGCCTAGCACTCCCACACGTGCCTTTGGCATGCATGTAAGAGTGAAGGAGATGATTACTGCTGCACTTTCACTTCATTAGCACTTGAAGTGACCAGAGAAAAGAGGAACGAAATGTGAGCTGTGCTTTCATTGAAATGGGCAACTTAAATAGCTAACTTTGCTACCCAAGTGTCATTTGATTAATGCATAGCAAATTGCAGTGCGACACTGCTTATTTTATGCATTGCCCAGGATTGAAGCAATATATTCATCCTTGTTTTGTTTGCTTGAAGAAGCAAAGGCCGCTTGATGCTCGGTCCTAGGTTTGGAACTGACCATAAATTCAGGAATTCCTTCTCAGGTCTTGCTGCTTTCTTATACAATACCCTCCATCCGATTTAAGATCTTGGTCTACTTTTGCTGTCTTAGACGGATTCAATTAAATTCCATTTGTGTTGTGTGCTTTACGAAATACCATACCATAAGATGGCCATTTAATTCCTTTTTCGTTATTTTAACAACAAAAAAGTTGTACTTTTTATTACATTGTATTTACTGTTCATTTGTATTTACTGTTCATTTGTAATGCGCCAATACACAAGTAAATAGTGATCCTATTAGGCCTTGCGACATTCAGATTGTGCAATTGCTGCAGCGAGAAGTGCAGGAAATGGGTGGAAGGGTCCATGGAGTGCCAGTGGGGGCTGGTGCAAGAAGAGAGTGAAGGGAAGTTAAGGGGCCGAGATGGCTCCAAGCTAACCAGCCAAGTGTAGGCAGACGGGTCCCTGTGGGCAAGAGCAGGAGAATTGGGAGGGGAGAGGTAGACTGGGCGGGTGAGGGCATGGTGCCCTGTATGACTCTGAAGGAACCAGGCCACCAGTCTCAGACAGGGGGGGGGGGGGGGGGAGAGAAAAGGAAGGTCTTGAGGAGCTTCCGGAACTTAAGGAGATCCGGCTCAAGTCTGAGAGGGGCAGGAATGACATTCCAATGGGAGGCACCTGCGGGGGCTGGGGGGGGGGAGAAAGAGAGAGAAAGAAAGAAAGAAAAAGAAAGAAATATCTACCCCCCCACTCTCTGCTTGGAAAAAGGTCTGATTTGCAGACAGATCTAGACAAGTAAAGGGCTCTAGGGCGATAGAGTTGATAAAGCGTGGTCCCAGTGCCCAAAAATGCTTGTGGATGATGCAGAGGGTCTTGAAAATGTGTTCCTTGCAGCAACCAGGAGCCAGTGAACGATTTTAGGGGCTGAGAGATGCAGTCCCTGGGCTTAAGTCTTGCAGTCCTATTCTGATTAGTTGAAGGGGGCAAAGGGAGGCAGATTGAGGAAGAGGCTGTTGCAGTAGTCTAGCCTGGAGAGAACCAGAGCTCTGGAGACATTGAGTTTCTGTGGGAAAGTGAGGAAGGGGAGAATACCTCTGGGGAGGTGCAGCTGAAAGTGGGCCTTCTTGACCAGGTCCATGGTGTGAGGAGAGAAGGAGATCTTGAAGATGAGTGCCAGGTAGATATTGAAGAGTGAGAGGATAGAGCTCCTGGGGACACTACAGGTGGAGAGTGAGATGGTGGAGAGGAATCAGCCCAATTGAAACTGGGAGAGTCGGTCAGAGAGGATGAAGGTCAACCAGTCCAGAGCCAGGTCTGTGATGCCAAGGGTGTCAAAGAGCCGCTTTATCAAGGTAGCATGATTGACTGTGTCAAAGGCGGAGGAGAGGTCAAGAAGGAAGAGAACAGAAGGAGAGCGGGAATCGAGATTGATGAGCAAGTCTTCACGGGTGTTCGGAGAGCAGTTTCCGTGCCTCTGGCAGCTCTAAACCCAGACTGGTGAACATGGAGGCAACCAACCGATTCACTGTGGTGGACAAGCTGGGAGATGGCCAGCTTCTCAAAGAGTTTACCCAAGAAGTGGCCAGTGGAGATAGGGCAGTAGCTTGCCAGACAGCAAGGCTTTTTTAGGAGTGGGTGCACAAGGGGCATGCTTGGGCGAAGAGCAGATACGCTTGAGTATGAGCAACTACGCTGGGCGAATATGGTTAATGAAGTTGGGGTAGTTAGAAAGGGGAGGGCATTGCTGGTACTAAGCATTACGTTTCTAATCTCCTCCACAAAATGAGTGCACTTCCTATGGAGTAGTGTGGACAGTTGGTCGAGGGGGCTAGGTGACGAGCCACATTTCATAATGAACTCTGTTGACCTGGAATGTAAGGAGCCTGAACAACTTTGTGAAAAGGAATAGGGTGCACTCCAATCTCCGCAGACACCATGATGATATAGCCATGTTGCAGGAAACACACCTCATGGCAGAGAAGCAGGCGCGGCTAGCCAAAAAATGGGGAGGGCGGATTATAGGTTCCACGTACTCAGGGAATGCCAGCGGAGTACTGACTTTGATTGCACCCACAGTGCCCTTTTATGCAACTCAGTTCAAAACCGATGACGAGGGCAGGATAGTGCTCATACAAGGGCTATTAGAAAATGTGGACACCTGCCTGGTAAACATATACGCACCCAACCAGAATACAGCGGCTTTCTTCCAAACTTTGTACCCTATGCTGGGTCCGTTCAGAAATGGTAACTTCACTGTGTCATGAACCCTTGCATAGACAAGTCGGACTCTAAACATTCAAGGCCAGCTACACAGTCGCTGTTGACGTCATTCGAGATGGTCGATATCTGGAGGTCGCTCCACCCGAATTACTAGACATTCCCCACACCTCCTCGGTACACGCCGCCCAAAACAAACTAGACTAGAGCTTGGTGGACGGATCAAAGGACAGCAGAATATAAGAGTAGGTTTCTGTCCAACCACATCACCTTGCTACCACAATGGCAATACAAGCCCCTGAGAACCCCCCCCATTCCGACATGGAAACTGAGAGGCGAAGCCCTAACAGATGTTTTTTCCGAGACTACATCAAAGATGGTATTAAGAAATACTTTCAACATAACATCGGTAGTGTGAACAGCGCAGGAACCCTATGGGAGTCCCTAAAGGTGGTTATTAAACAGGCATAGCTATTGCTAAATCGGGGGGGCATCAGAGCTACACTCAGTAGGGAACTGTCCTCTGCCGAGGAAGCACTGCAAGCACTAGCGCAATCCCACGCTGATCAAGGGGACAGGGGAGCAAAGGAGTTAGTGTCTGAGCTGCTGGGAACACCTGGGTAAGCACAGTTATACTAAATATGTAGAGAGGCAGCACGAAGAGGGGAACAAGCCGGGCAGACTTCTGGCATGGCTATGTAAAAGGGAAGAGCAAAATACACCCATTTTCTCAATACTGACACAGCAAGGTACAATACGGAAGGTATTAATGCAGTTTTCTATGAATTCTATTGTAGTCTATACCAAAACACGCACGCACACTAACAGCCATGGAAGAGGTCCTGAATGACATTGATCTCCCTAGATTGGGCGAGGAAGCGGTACACAACCTAGATACACCGACTATAGCAGAAGATCTGATAAACACCATAAAACGATACCCACAGGGAAAACCCTGGACACAGATGGCCGGCCGATCGAGTTTAGAATTGTCCCGCACCTCCTAGAGGCGCACGTCTCTGGCACCCTACCGCTCAACCTCAGAGAATCAATAATCATAGCTTTGCTGTAACCCAATAAGCAGTCACAGGACTGTAGTTCATATAGACCTTTGTCTATGCTCAACCAGGATAGCAAACTCTTAACGGCAACGTTAAGAAACAGACTAAAGAGGGCAATAGATACACTAGTGCAGCCTCCTGTGACATGCCGTGCGCTGTAGCAGCTTTAGATGCTATAAAAGCTTGACTCCATCAAAGGGACTGGCTGCTCGCCACATTGCATAGGCTGGCCTTTGGCCCATACTATTTACGGTGGGTGGAAATGATATACAAGAATCCGGTGGCGAGAGTCAGGACAAGCAGTCATTTCTCAAAGCCCTAGGTGCTGGAAAAGGGCATCAGACAGTGCTGCCCATTATCCCCTCTGTTGTATATTTTGGCGATGGAACCGGTGGCGGCATATTTGCAGAGGGAATACCAGTCCTAGGGGCGCACCACCTGATCTCTATGCATGAAGACCACTCTCATATATGAGCAAAAACCCGGAAGACAACTTATAATCGAGGTGTTGGCATGCTTCTCCCAGACCATGGGCATTTCAGCGAGTATGTACAAGTCGTCTCTGTTCCCACTGGCGGCGCTGGCCAGAACACAACCCAGCAAACCCGCCGTGCTGGTGCTCAAGTGGAGCTCTGTCACATTTCGATATTTAGGAATCGACATATACCATTACCCGGCCAAGGAGCATGATAACACGCAAAAAGCCCTAGAGAGGGTCAAGAACTATGATACGATATGATGCTTAATACCCAGAGGTTTCCAAGCGCGGACCGGGGATCAAACATGTGGTGCTTCATGTTGCCTTGCTTCCAAGGAGAGCATGTTGCCGCTGAGCTATCCCACCGAGATATGACATTCTGGACCAAGCTTCCCCATTTCATTGGATGGGTAGAGTAGCACTGTTAAAAATGGTTGCCCTTCCACGCCTCCTACACTATTTTTTCTAATGTTCCATATAATATATCCAAAGCCTTCTTCTAGAAGTTAGATACACTGTGCAGGGAATTTTTGTGGCATAACGGCAGATGCAGGATAGCTTTGACTTTACTACAAAGACATTGTTTGTTTGGTAATGTGCTCCAAACCTGTGGGTAGCTGGGCGCAGCAGTTATAAGGATACTTGAAGCTTAGTTACAGAATACAGATAGTTACATACATCAAAGAAACATAACATATTTCCAATTTGGTTGGGTGTGTGCAATACATGATCGATACATTGCTAGGCAGACGGGAGCAGCTATATATACCTATGTACAGACGCAGGTTATACAGAAATCAGCGGTTCACTTGATGAGAAGGCTACATCAGAGTGCCCCATTTTGACCAGTATTATTTGGCAGGGCAACTGCAGTTCGTGGTAAAATGGCTAGCAGACAAACCCACTTTAGATAAAGCGCTACTCCAACCAACGGTACCACGCATCCTCCTGAAGAATAAGCAGCCGCATATAGAGCTTTCACCCAATTTGGTGACACTGGGCACTCAGTTGTGGGACAGGGCAACGCCATAACTCAAAATGAAGGACCGGTTTTCAGTGCAGATTCCCCTGGCCTCGCTAGCCACTGACAACTCAAGTGTGCCAGTGTATCCATACACACTGGAAACCCAAGGGGGATGGGGGGGGGGTCACGATAAGAGACCTGCCCACATGCGCTGTCTTTACACCATTCCAGGAGATAGTGGACAACACTGGCCTACACCACGTCCAATCCCTATTATACCGAACTATAAAGAACTTGATTACACATAGATAGCCTACGTACGGGGAATTGCTGGAAACACTCTGTAATAGACACCCTGTACAGCATCGCTGAAGGCAGGCAGACGATCTCTAGGCTGTATGCATTGCTCCTTACGAGCAGACACATACCCGAGGTGACCATATGAGCTAGGTGGAAGGAAGACCTGAGAGCTCCGTTCCAAGACACACAATGGGCGCACATACTGCTATGCCACATGAAGGTATCCAGGAACACAACTTTACAGCTGATCCAATAGCATGTAATGCACCGAGTGTACTTGACTCCTCTAAAACATCCAAATTTCCAGGAGCAATTGCACAAGGCTGCCACAGATGTGCTGTTCCGGAGGCCGGCATACTGCACATGTTCTGGTCCTGTCTGCCAATAAGGACATTCTGGGAGAGTATGGAGGACAGACCGAAAGGAGGAAACATTAATAAACACCCACTATCACCCGCAGCCTGCTTACTGGGCCGGTTTACACACCTTGAACACTCACGCTCGGCTTCTAAAATGAAAGACCTGGTGTTCGTGTTAGCAAAACGCAGATAGCGATGAGACGAAAGTCGCTGAAAGGTCCCCATAAAGCAGACTGGTGACGGGAACTCAACACAAGGCCATTGGCAGAAACATCTGCATGGCTGCGGGCGGCACGTGTAAGCCTCTCCGATACCAATGCCAACATGGTTGCATGGAACTGGATTACCCAGTGCCTGTTCACCTCAGCAACACCAGAAACAGAGGTTGAGCACGAACCCCGAGCACCCACACAAATAGACTTACTCTAGCATAACATGGGATCAGCGGATTGTATACTGAATTACTGGCAGCATGGGGGGAGGGCATGTTGGGAGTAGGAGGGTATGTTGGGGTTTAAGGGTAAAAGTTGAACGCTTTTTTTTGGTGTAGTTAACGCAACATGGCATGAAGAAACCATTGATCCTGTATGATCCTTTCGTGCTTACTATTTTGCCATTATGCATATGTGTAACATGAAAACCAATAAAAAGGTGTTTAAAGAAAAAGTGAGGGGAAGTATCCAGTGGCAAAGGAGTGATTGCAGAAATCAGAAAAAGGCAGGAGCAAGGGAGACAATGTGGTCCTTGATAGTTCTGGAGGAGCAGGGGAGCACCTGTTCTGGAAGAGACTTTCACAGAGCAGACTTATCTGGAAACCTCATCAGTTGTTATATGGGAATAGAAGGGATGGGGAGAGGGGGCCGAGGGAGGCCTGGAAGACGGTGAGGGAGTAGAGGAGCGTAAGGATGGGATGTCCTAAGTTTTGGAGATGAAGTGAGAGGCAAGAGAAGGTTACAGTGCCAGTAAGGGCAGAGTGGAAGTAGAGACTGTAGTAGGGTTGGCAAATTCCTTGCAGATTTTGAAAAAGTTCTGCTGTATCGTTAGTGGCCACGGAGATGCCGGCTGGATGTAGGCCCTTTTAGAGCAGATGGTGAATCTGTATTGCCTTTGGAGCAGGCAGCAGGCCAGTTTGTCAGAAGATGTGCTTGAAGTCTGCCACTTCCGCTCAGCTACTCTGCACTCACGTTTCAGAGCAGCCAGATCGGAATCATACCAGGAGTTGCACTTGGAAGCAAACTTCAAGCAAATCCTAATGGCAGGGGCAAGGATATCCAGAGTGTTGGAAATGAAGGGTTGAAGGTTAGAGAGGACTGTGTCAGAATGAGAGCAATGGAATGATGGGGAAGTGCAGGTGCAGCAGAAGTGGCAGCTGACACTCGCTTCATTGGTCAAATGAAGGAGGAGGAGGCTGGTAGAGTGGGCGAAGGTGGTCTAGGTGAGAAGAAAGAAGGGCATGATCAGACCAGGAGAGAGGAATGGAAATGGGGAAGTCTGAGGAGAACAGTGCATACAAGGTGTGTCCCGCAGAGTGCGTCGGAACAGTGTGAAGAATGGAGAGGAAAGAAATAGTCACAGAGGTTGCGGAAAAACCCAGGAGGCTGTATGATAGGAGTCAATATAAATATTGAAGTCTCCAAGGAGGAGAAGGTCACAAGAGAAGAGGGGAGGTCAGCCCAATCAGAGAGGAAGTGGAAGGCCTGGGGGGTGGCCTGTATATGGCGGACCGAGTAGGAGAGTGACTATTGGAAAGACCAAGCGTGCAGACAAGGGTTTCGAACGAGGACTAGGTACGATAGTAGCAGGGAATCACTCAGGGAAAACGAGGGCCACTCCGCACCATAACCGGTTAAGCCTGGGTATAGAGAGGAACTTTTAACCCTCAGGAGAGTCAAAACCCGTGACAGAGCTGTCCGTGAACCATGTCACGGTGAGAGCGAGGACACCTAGGCGGCAGATGTCCGAGGAATGTGACGGCAGAGCAAGAGTTGAGTGTAGCCAAGAGGAGCAGGTTTCTACTTTTGAAGGTCTTCCCAGGAGGGGTTCAGGAGTGGCAGAGGTGCAAGAGGGATGACCGCAAGAGGAGCGGAAGGAGGAGGAGGAAGTTGGTGAGAGACTGAAGACGCCCATCAGGTAGGAGTAGGTGGGACTCCTTGATGGGCATCTCTCCTCTCCTCTTGCTGCCATCCAAATTATTTAGTCCATAAAAAGGAGATCACAAGGCAAAAGATGAGATCAGCATATCACTAGTACAAATTATTCTGCCCGTGTATTCCACGTACAGTGTGGCAAGTGCTACTCACACAGGTCTTGCCTCTTCCAGTGAGCAGCAAAACAGACTTCAGAGAAAGATCCAGATGTTTTGCACACCAGATCTACAAATACATGCGGAATATGACCAACACCTCAGTTTGAGCGCACATGGGAAAGAGATGAAAAAAAAGACTACTGTATAAAAATGTGCCCAACACCCACTGCCATTTCAGGCAGTTACGATTTATAGATCAGATATGGTGACGCATATCTAGAAAGTGTTTTTAATATTCTCAATGAAAAATCATACCAACAAACGAATGGCTTAAAAGCAACCCCACTCAGTACAGTAACCAATGAAGGCAAATCATATGCCAGAATAGGTTAAGAGACAAGATGAGGGTTACCACTTCCAAATGTCTGTCTGAAAGTAAATTTATGACCATCAAAAAATGTCAAATAACCATCACGCACACATGGCACAAACTGGATAGTTTCATGACCGATGGCAGTTAGGTGTGATCAACTAACTCATAGCTATTTGTTGCATTGCTCTTCGAAGAATGAAACGCAGACAGTTGTAGGTCAGAGCCAGGTTTGTAGCCCGACACACAAACTTAATTTCAATCTTTAAAGTGGATGACCGAATCACCAAGCTACTTCAGTTGCTAAAATTAATGCATTAATTTAATCAAAACATGGTAGGACACTCCTTGGTTGTCAAAGTTAAATATAGAAGCATTATCAAGTCCAAACAAAGCGTGAACGCTAAGTTAGGAGAATGGCATATACATTAGGTATAGATGTGCAAAGTGTATGTGAAAACAGTTGTCAACTATCAGAATGAGCCAAACATTTTAAAAGTGCGCAGTGGAGCAAAAGCTACGAGTGACAAACATTTTGTTTGTGGCTGATTGCATTTCAAAGATATACACTACCCGCCTCCTCCAGCCCAGGTAGGAGACTTCTGTCAGTGTAATACGGATGCAGAAGTGGGGCCATGCTTGTGATAACATTACTCATTTGCAGAAACTAGTCGCATGCATTTTAATACTAGCGGTCACAAAACGTATCTCGCTAATATTGCACATTCCATCATTCTTTGCTCACTTCTTTTTCGAGTCAAACCACTTTCTCTTTCAGTTCAGCCTTCCAAGTTCCACGTGATCTCATCCCATAAACCTTGCACTGTGTTCACCAGAGCAACAGCTTGCCGTATTCCCGTGTTGCAGCGCCATACGTTCACCTGCAGCCCACCTCTTGAAGCCCACGACACAAGTAATGCATTCTTCCTCCCGCATTCATGTCAGCTGCCCCATTGACTTGACACCTTGCCTGTCTTTCTCATCTCCAAATACTACCTCCCCTGATCCTTACCAGCTGTCCCCGGGCCGCAGCTCCTTCTCCCCTGCTTCCTGCACCTGCTTCCGCTGGGCCTCTAAGCCGGGCAGCGCTGCCGCCATCACGTAGACTTTACCGGACCGCTTTCCGTCTCTCACCCCCAGCCCCCACCTCTCGACGCCGGAAACAGGAAGAACGGGGACGTCCCGCCCCGGCGGCGCACGCTGCTGGGCGTCATCTGCGTGCGCCGCCGCCATGTTGGAGGCTTTGGAGAGAATTGTGAGGAAAGAAAGACCGCACCTGTCTGTTCATGGAAACGAAAGACAGACTACTGTATTCCGTAGACGGGAACATCCACTTCAAAGTTTTCTCTTTAAAATTAATGCAAACGTCAGCATGTGCTCTTAATACATTTTAGCACTGTGTTAAACAGAACAAAGAATGGCATAGCGTCCTAGTGTAAATAGAGTAACCCGCTGGTTCGACTATGTAAAGGAACAACACTCTTCACTGCGTACATCTCAGTAATATTTTGGCCCTAACTTTTCTCAAATGCTCACAGGACACACATCCTTCTGAGATGCTGTTCATCATTTCACTGGTGCTCCCGTGTCAATCAATGGGGCATTAGAAATGTAATGTTTACTGATATCTCTGTTGAAAATACAATAACACGGGGGCGTGGCCAAGCAGCACCGAAGATGGCAGCATAGCTCTCGAGCTCCTGGCGTTCCTGCCTGAATGTAATTACGGTCATTATTTGGTAACCTCAACCAAATGAAAACTATGGTTGTTGGGTGTTGGTCCTGAACCCCCTCACGATGCCCGTAGGCCCCCAGCAAGCACAGACTCACTGTAGGGTGGCCAACTGTCCCGGAATTCGCGGGATTGTCCTGCAATTATCATACCTCTCAACTCACACGCTTTTGGCGAGTGTCACCCGCCCTGAAAACAGCTCTCTCTCCCGCCAAGCCCTCTACCCGTCCATATAAATGAATGGGCTATCACCTGCCAAAAGCAAAATCGTGAGTTTTCACCCGCCATGGGGTGAGAAAACGTTGAGAGCTATGAATTATGGACTCCGTCCCGCCGTTTGCAGAGTGGCTGTGCGGGACCCAGGTTGTCCCGACTTTCATCAGGATAACCTGCCTCCAGCACAGCCCCTCTGCAAACTGAAATGGCCATGAACACGGCGTTGCCGCCTGCTGCTTTCTTTCCCCGGTGGCTCTGCAGCCCTGATTCTTTTGAGCCTCCAGGTCGAGCTGTAACGCTCTGCACCTGGTTTAATTGAAATGCTAATGCTTTGTTCCTGGGGTCGTGATGGTCATGTTTGCAGTTAAAAAACGTGACCATCACCTCCCGAGGACAAACCATTTGCTTTCCAATTAAGCCAGGTGTTAAGAGGCATTAAACAAATTTAAATTTTAAAAGGGGGGGGTCAAACGTGAATGTCGTTGTGACGTCATCGCCGCTTTGGAGGCAAGTGTCCCGCAAAAGACTATCAAAGAGTTGGCCACCCTAGGCTCACACGCACACACGTCTGTACTGCTCGGGCTTCCCGGTCACACTGTTGCGGCCGGGAACGCCCCTTTTATTGATACTGCACGCGGATGATATTCTGAAAGACCTCTGCTGCCGAGGACACACCAAAGCTCAGTCTTTTATAGCGGTATAGCCCCCGGTGGGTGGTGAACGTGGTAATGTACCTCAATTCTGGGTGCAGGACCACCTGATGGTAGCCCGCTCTGAGGTCCAGCTTGGAAAAGAAGCGAGCACCCTGCACCTCAGCAATTATATCATCGATTGTGGGGGTAAGGTGCCTCTCTCTCTTGATGGCTTTATTCAGCAGTCTCATATCGACACAGATTTGGACGGCGTCTGGTTGCTTGTGTTTCCTGACCACAACAATCGGGGACACCCAAGGAGTCGGACCCTCCACCTTCTCAATTATGTCGAGATTAAAGAGATTGTCCAGCTCCCTGTCCACCTGCTCACGAAGGTGAAAGGGTACCCTGCAATGTTTTAGGGCGATGGGCTGCACCGATTAGTCTATATGCAACCTCAACGGGTCGCCAGCCATCTGTCTAATTCCATTGAATAGGGTGGCATACTTGTTAAGCAGGTCGTTAATGTCCTCGAGGTACACCGAGTAAGCAGAACTGACGATTCCTAGGGCCTCGGCTGCTGCACAGCTCAGCAGGGTGTTCGTGCTTACCGGCGTTACATAGAACCGTGCGGTGATCCGCGAGCCATCATGCTCCACCTTCGCCACAAAGGCACCGTCCAACGGTATGGGTTCCAGGCCCCCGAATGCAAAGATGCGAGTTTACGGTGTGACCAGTTTGGGAGGCATGTCCATGGTGTCGTAATGCCCACGGGCCATCACGTTGACTGACGCTCCCGTGTCTACCAGGACCGGGACTGGCGACTTGTTGACCTCCACCACACACCTCGGCTGTCTCCTGTTCTTGCCTTTCAAGGCCCCCACACTGGAGACAAAGAAGATGTTCTCTTCCTCCTCTTCGTCTACCTCCTCCGCCGGGGCATCTTCTTCGCTCTGGTCCACCTGGGCAACATTCGGCAGGCGATTCTGGCGAAGGAACCCAGACTGGTCCGGGCCCCTGGGCACCATCACGGGCAGGGCTGCCTTGCACACCCGGGAAAAATGATCGGGCAACCCGCACCTTCCACATGTCCTTCCCGCCACTGGGCACTCTGTTGGGTGGGGAAGATCGTACCCGCACTTCTGGCAGGATTCACCCGCTCTTCCAGCTCTGTCACGGGGTCCAGCACCTGGTCTTCTGATGCCTCTTTCACCTCGCCACATGGCACACACCTCCTCTGTCTTGACGGAGCGCGACCCAGACTCCATCCTCGCTGCCCGAGCCACAGACACCTCATGGCATCGCCCCAGCTCAAGGATGCGGGGCAACGTGGTGCCAGGCTTTCTTAGGACCTGTCTTCTGAGCTTGCCCGAGGAGCACGCCTGGATGAGCATTGTTCTTATCATGTCCTCTGCATCGCCCCATCCCCCTTTTGCTTTGCGGACAGCATCACAAATCGTTCGTAGTCCGAGTTGGCAAGGGGCAGAAAATGAGTCCGGAGTGCTGCCTTTGCCGCCGCATAGGAACCATCCCCTGGTGGAAGTGACTCAAATATCCCCTGGACCGAAGGTCCCGCCGAGTGCAACATGGTTGCCAGCATGCTGTCATCATCCATCACCTGTGCGGCCCTAAAGTACGTATTGAGGCGATCAACCCATTTCTTCCATCTGGGCCCTAAGCTGGATGGCGGGCCAGTGACGTCAAATTCCGGGATGGGCTGCAGGGCCGCATGGGCTCGTGCTTGGGCCATGACAGGATGTGCTGGCTGAGCAACCGGTTGCATCACTGGCGGCGCCTGAGGCAAAGGAGCCTGGCCTCCTGCTTGAGCCTGAGGAGGCTGCTGTATGGCTGCTGGTTGTCCGCTGTCCTGGGGGGGCTGCTGCTGAGCTGCTGCTTGCCCACTGTCCTGAGGCTGTTGCTGTTGAACTGCTGGCAGTCCACCGTCTTGTTCACCAGCCCCGCTCATGGGCTTGAGCGCACAGGCACCCCCAGCGTGGAAAATGGGGGCCGCAACTCAACACCCACCACCACAACACAGTCCAGACACACTCCCAGGCAAACGAAATGTCCAACCTGGTAGCGAAGGTGACAATGGCAGAGTGTCCCCCTTCACAGATGGCATCATACAGAGCCACAGCAGCCAGACATGATGATGAACAAGATGATGAGAAATGGAAGATCCACAGCTGCAGCAGTACTCACTGATGATGAAGAGGATGAAGAGGAACAAGATCTCCAGCCTGATGATGAAGAGGATGATGAAGAACCTATTCCTCAGCTGCAGCAGCACCTCGTAGGCACAGGGGTTCCAAAAATTGAGTCAAAGAGGAAATTTGGGCTAAGCAGGCCCAGCCATTGTAGCCCTCCTCCTCGCTTGCACTTGACATAAGAGGCCCAAAAAATCAAATAAAATTCGAAAATTGGGCATGCAGGTATAACTTCCTGCTAACAGTGTGTCCAAACATTTGGCGTTGATGCCACTCACTGCCCAAACCGGAGCTTGGTGAAGTTCCACGGCCGAAATTCAAAATGGCCGCCAGCCACGTGGTCGATGCACGGCCTACGGCATGAAACGAAATGCAATCAGAATTCCGTTTCAGGTAAAAAAATTGATTTTCACTCACCGCCGGGCCCAGGCATTATCCCCACTTCGTCACCACTGTTGGGGGTTGGTCCTGAACCCCCTTGCAATGCCCATAAGCCCCCAGCAAGCACAGACTCACACGCACACACGTCTGTACTGCTCGGGCTTCCCGGTCGCACTGTCGCAGCCGGGAACGCCCATTTTATTTATACTGCACGCAGCGGCGTGCAACATCACGCTGCCGCGTGCGCGTCCCTTCAAGGGGCAGCGCCACAATGGTCAAGAAACAAGAAAGTAATCAATTATAAATGATAACTTGGCAATAATCCATTATATAGTTTACCTTGTACTTCATTTATGGTTGCCTCGGATGACAGACGCTGTGGGGTATGCAGATTACAGGCTCTGTCCTTCATACCTTTTCCCCAGAGCATAGCAGGTGACACTTGCCAGGTTATATACATGAAGATGAAGACGAGTAATGGCCGCCTCTAATTCATAAGGCAAAAGAATGAGGATAGACCTATGTTGCCGTTTAGAATGCCATTTGTTGACCATTTCACTCTCCTGAGATTGCTGGGATACCTTCCCTTTATTCCTGTCATATTACGCTACGCTACTCCCCAGCCTCGGGAAGCCTGCTACGGCCTACTCAGCACCGACATCTGGGTCTCAAGCCCTATACAAGCTGACTAAACTGTAAATTCATTTGTGGCTCACCTGAAGGCTTACATTCATTTACAATAATAAATACAAGAGAAGGAGGATAACCCTACATTACTGATAAGAGTGCTATTCATGACTCTTTCCCCTCTTCTGAGGTAAATATAGTACCATCTCTCAGCGCACTAGTGTGCTACTCGTTCCCTTCTTTCACAAGTCTTTGTTTTTTCGCAAGAGATGGTCCACATCTAGCAATTTAACCTTTTTCCTACTGCATCATTTTTTCAACCCGGTAACCACAGGGGTGCCTTATCTCTGTTCCTGCCGCATTGCTTCACGCTCCCTCCCAGCTTCAGGTGGACTGTTGCGGCCTTCTCAACACTATATACCACGTGCAGGCTAATATAGCTAACACCGCAAATACTGCCTTGTCATTAGACAACCCCTCAGTAAATTTGTGTATGGAGAAGATCCTAGAAGAATTAACATTTATACGTACTTTAATTACTACCTTGGACTCTAAATCCTCTAATAGTCAAGAAGCAATAAAAAATGTTAAACACGATATAAAAATGTTTTTAGGAATACTAAACGAAGCTGAAGAGAGAATTTCCTGTGTAGAAGACGGAGTAGAAGGCCTCAAAGGCATGCAACAAAAAAATGTTCCATTGGAACTAGACGTCACGGAATTAGAAGATAGAAACCGTTGTGACAGCTTGCGTTTTTATGGAATTACAGAAAAACTTGAATCGGGTGATCCTATTCGGTTCCTCACAGATTGGATCCCTGCAGCATTGGGTATCACTTTTTCTCCACCATTGGTACTACAGCGAGTTCATCGTATAAGACCTAGATTCTCCTCTAATAATTCAGCACCAAGACCATTTATTGCTTGCTTCCTCAGGCACCAACAAGCACGCCAAACTGTATTAGCTGCCAAGGACATTTCCCCTATTATATTTCAAGGACATAAAATATTCATCTCCCCTGATTTCTTGAAATCCACCCAAGCCAAAAGGATTTTTTTTTTAGATTTAATACCGCTTATGAAAACCCTGGGCGTTAGATATGGCTTGCTTGATCCTGCGAGAATGATTATCACTATTCCGGATGGCCCAACCAAGGAATTCACTAAACGCAGCAAACTTTACAATCTACTCCAATCACTTCAATAAAGACCAAATGATATTTCTGTGCTCTCTGATCATACATACCAAGCTTCTAACTCGGATCCCCATTCATTGCAACCAATGTTCAAAAGATCTAAGAGCAAACAACTAAAATTCAGTGTTTCTTGAAATAGGCCTACTCCATCAGCTATTTTAGATTCATCTCCCAACTCTAATTGCTCCAGAGACAAGTCCAGATCACCTATTAAAAATAAAGACCCTGGAGATCCAAGATGGCCGGCGTAGGGGTAGGACTCTGAAGGCAGAGCTCTCGACCCCCTTGAGCACAAAAGCTGAGAAAGTGTCTCCTCTCCGGGTGCAAAGCTAACAACTGCCGCGGGAGCCGAACAGAGCCACCTTCGGGGACACCCACAGAGCTTAGTGGAGTCAGCAGGGCTTTAGCAGACCAGGGCTCCAAGAACGGCCCAGGCCCAGAGAGGAGCCACCATCCCCCGTGGGGAGAGAAGCTGCGAGGCCGGAGAGCTGAGAGACGCGGCTGCCCACCAAAATTGCTCATGCCAGCCTACCTTTCAGGCGCAGAGAAGGATAACAACAACTGGGGGCCAAGGCGGGGGCCGCCTGGCGGGAGCTGCTGTCCCGGTAACAAAATGGCTGCATGCGGGCCTCCCCGCCCTGGGCACACCACACGGACCGTTGGGTTTCCGCATCGGCGGGGAAGGTGCTTTACCTCCCCCAGGCAGAGGAGCAGACAGAGGATCACGGCAGCAGCAGGGGAGGAGATGGGGAGAGGCCCAGGGGCCCGTCGAGGCGCCCCTCTCCGACAAGTAAAGGAACACCACGGCCAGCCAGAGACAGGAAGACCTGCCAGCCTGAGGGAGCCGCAACACCAGCAAGGCAGGCCGTGCCGGGACATCTGCCGGAGCCTGAGCCCGCTCAGAACGTAGGAAAAGACCCGGGCCGCAGTGACTGCAGAGGAGGAGCCAGAAAGTCTTGAGGGGACAATCAAAGGCCCGGAAAGGGGCAGGGAGGTGAGCTCCCCCCCACACACAATGTGAAAACAGCAAGAAGGGCCCACAGGCCAGCCTTAGGAGAGGGGGCCACCAGGGGCCCTGCGCTCCAGTCATTTAGGGGGAGACTGTGCCCAGGAAAGGCCGAGGCCACAAATCATGGAGGCCCAGGGCGGCTGAAGCTCGGTGTAAAGACGTCAAAGGGGGGTGTCTGTACTTCAGCTCTCTATATGGTAGAGGAGAGGCACAGAGGACCCCAGCCAAGATTCTCTATTATTGGTAACATAGTCGAGCAATCAAGGCCTAGCTTCTCAGGAGGTGATGCAGGCTGGTTCTTAAGTACAGTGTAGTCCCCAAGCACCCACAAAGGAATGTCCACACACTGTATTGGTTAAAACACAGTTTTTATATAATTAAGATTCAAGGTTGTGTACACTATCACAATAACTCACTTTCTGCTCAGAAAATCAACAATGGTAAATAGATACATTTCTACAGTGGTACCACAACTATTATCAGATCTCATTAATTACCAGTATTTAAAACATTTTTGCTCTGTGAAAAACTAGGCCCTTTTCTCCCCTTTCAGGATTATCAAACTTAGGTGACTCCTCCACTTGTTGTTTAAAATGCACTGTACCAGTATTTAAAACATTTTTGCGCTGTGAAAAACTAGGCCCCCTCCCTGTCCCTCTCTCCACTCCTCTCTCGTGGAGTGATCACTTTCTCCTATCCTCCCACCTCACCCTCCCTAACCTTCAGGCCAAGCCACCTCCATCACTGCCACCCACCTTCGCTGTCATCCGACCCATGAAGCGCGTGTCAGTTGAGGCTTTTGCCGCCACCTTCTCACCCCCTCCTCCCCCTTTCGCTGACTCTCACCCTGACACAGCCCTCTCCTTGCTCCACTCTTCTATATCTGATACTCTTGATATCCTTGCCCCTGTTATGAGAATCCACCTGAAGCCCAAAGCCAAGTGTAACTTCTGGTATGACTCAGATCTCGTCACCCTAAAATGCAAGTGCAGGGTGGCCGAGAGGAAATGGCGTGCTTCATGTTCATCCTCTGACAAACTGGCCTGCCGCCTGCTGCAAAGGCCATACCGGCTCTCTGTTCTCACCAAGAAGAGAGCCCTTATCCAAGCCCGCATCTCTGCAGCATCTAACAACTCGGCTGAACCCTTTAAAATCTGCAAGGAACTGTCCAATCCTGCCGCAGTCTCTACCTCTCCTGTCCCTTCCCAGGCCCTCTGCACGGCACTGGCTTCTCAGTTTATTTAAAAAACTCAGGACATCCTGTCCTCACTCTCCTCCTATCGCCCCTCTCTATTTCCTGCTCTTCCTCTGGCCCTTCTGCAGCCACCCCCCCTCCCTCCTTCTCTGCCTTTCTCCTTTTTTCTGCAGACGAGGTTTCTCGACAAGTCCAATCTATGAAAGTCTCGTCGAAGCAGGTTCATCCCTGTCCCTCCAAAACTATCAAGGACCACATCGACTCCCTGGCTCCTGCTCTGGCTGATTTCTGCAACCACTCCTTTGCCACTGGAGTCTTCCCAACCCCCCTGAAGCACTCCCTTGTGCACCCTCTTCTTAAGAAACCCTATGCTGACCCCTCCTGCCCGGCCAACTATCGCCCAATCTCCATCACTCCCTTCTTGGGCAAGCTCCTAGAGAAACTGGCCATCTCTCAGCTTAATCTCCACACCAAATCTGTTGGTTGTCTTCATGACCATCAGTCTGGCTTCAGGGCTGCCAGAATCACAGAAACTGCTCTCCTGAACATCCGTGAAGACCTGCTCAACTCCAACACCCCGTGTGTCCTCATCTTGCTTGATCTCTCTTCTGCTTTTGACACTGTCAACCATGCCATCCTGCTCAACCATCTGCATGACAACCTGGGTAACACTGGACAGGCTCTGGCATGACTGACTTTTTTCCTCTCCAACCGACCCTCCCAGGTCCATCTTGGGTCCTTCCTCTCAGATATCTTTTTCTCTACCTGTGGTGTCCCCCAGAGATCTAACCTGTCTCCCTGGCTGTTCAACCAATACCTGGCACTCCTTGCCCACCGCATTACCGCTCTCTGCCCCAACTTTCAGTGATATGCGGATGATACACAGCTCATTTTCAGGCTTCCCTCAGCCTCCTCCTCTCCTTCCCTCATCTCTGACTGTCTGTCTGCTATCCAGGAGTGATGTTCCGCCAATGACCTCTACTTTAATGCCAGTAAGACTGATATTCTTCTCATCGGCACACCCTCTCCCTCCTTCCCTGCACCTCTCTGGCCAACCTCTCTTGGGCCTCTTTCTGCTCCCTCCTGCAAGGCTAAAAACCTTGGGGTCATCTTCGACTCCACACTCTCCTTCTCTCCTCACATCCCTGACGTCTCTAAGAAGTCCCACTACCAGCTGCACCTCCTCAGAGGTATTCTTCCTTTCCTCTCCTTCCCCCAGAAGCTCACCATCTCCAGAGCCCTGGTTCTCTGGTCTATTGCAACAGCCTCTAGCTAAAGCTGCTTACCTCTACTCTCCGCCCTCTGCAACTTAACTATAACAGGACTACGAGACTTGTCCTTGGCCTCAAGCTCAGGGATCATATCTCTCCAGGACTCCAGGACTGAAATCTCTGCACTGGCTTCCAGTGGCTGCAAGGATTAAGTTCAAAACCCTCTGCATTGTCCACAAGGCCTTCTGGGGCCTGAGGCCGCAATACCTTCAACTCTCTCTTCCCAAATACCTTCCTTCTCGGGCTCTTCACTCATCTACCTCCAACTCCCTCAGGGTCAGTCGCTTCTCCAAGCAACGAGTTGGTGGGTGATCTCTCTCTTCGGCAGGGGCCTCCCTCTGGAACAGCCTTCCTGTCTCCCTGAAACTTGAGGAGAACCATCTCCGGTTCCGGAAACACCTCAAAACCTTCATCTTTGCTTCTGCCTTCTCTGCCTCTCTCCCCTGCTGAAATTCCTGGCTGATACTGCACTGGTAACCTGGCCACCCTTTCTGATCTCGGGGCCAGGCCCCGTCTTTTGCACACCTGCCCTGCCACCCTGGAAACCACCCCCCCACCTAGGGACTGTTTTCTGCATCCCTGCAGTCCCCCTACCAGCATTTATATCTGTTCTTACCTTGCACTTGCCACCACCTGGCTGCTTTTATTTATCATATTTATTCTTCTATCCCATGTATCGCATTTTCCCCTCTTCCCTTCCCCCCGGCACTTTTCCCTTCTCCCCACCCATGCACTTGCGCAATCTGAATGACACCTGGCCTAGTAGGATCGTTGTCTGACTTCCCACTGTTCCCCTTCCCTTGGCTCGTCGCACCTTGAAACACTTGTGTATAGGCGCGTTATAAATGCCATATCATATCTTATCATAAAGTGCATCAACTATACTGTCAAAATGTCACACAGATCAATAAAGAGGAAACCAGCAGTAGAAAGAGGAAGGAAAGCAAGATGGTTGAACAATTGGCAGAATGCTGGCCCCGTACCACTAGACACAGTTCTGTGTGGAGATCCCCCCACCTGGGCAACCTGTAAGATAAAGATACAAGCCCAGTCCATATATTGTTCACAACAGACTTCCCAATAGTTCTGCAACCCCAAAGTACCTGGCGTTGTAGCATTCCTCAGCGGGGAATCAACGGCCCTTCTTGAGTGCCCTCCCTTTAAGGCAGGAGTCACGGGTCGTCGAACGTCCAACGGAGAACAGGTCGAGCCACGACGGTGAAGTGGCAGCTTCGTTCCTAGCGGTGCTCGTTGACGGGGAAGTGTAAACAGCCTGCAAGGAAGAGGCGTGCGGGGCACCTCGGTGTCGATAGTTCTGGACCGCAAAGAGTTTGAAGAACTGTGGCCCAGCAAAGGCGTCGAGTCGTCGGCATCTTTGTGGTCTTTGGGTGGCGGGAAACCCACCGGCGGATGCTCCTCGGCGCGTCGACGGTCAGGCCTTCTCCAGCAGGATACAGCGGCGACGAGGCAGACGAGAGCGTCCTTGGATTCGAAAGTTCTTAGGCAAAACGGGAGCACGGCAGCTCTGGTCGGCGATGGCGGTTGTCGACAGTGCCGGACAACAGTCCAGGTGCTGCTCCTTGGAATTCCACAGCAGTCCCTGTCTCAGGTCGGCAGCCTGTCGAAGGTCTGTCTACCAGGGAGCTTTGGCAAAGATCAGCTGGTGCACGATGGTCCCTCGCAGCTCGCGAAGAGGGCACTTTACCAAGTCCTCTCTGGGTCAGTCCTTGGAGGCACAGCAGCTTTCAGATTGTGAAGGAGAGCAACAGCAATTATTCTCGTACAGCAGGGCTTCAAGGTCATGCTTCAGTTACTCCAGTTACTCGTCGTAGTGGACTTCAGCTTCTGAACACGATTCCTAGCAGTGAGAGGTCCCCAGATATACTGTTGATCTCCCATTCATTCCGCTGGGTCACACTCAAGCTGTCATGAACTATCGCCGGCGTCCCTTTTGGACCTCGTGGTCCCTGACCCAGAGAGCACTGAATGCAGTAACCCTCCCAACATGGCCCTCGAATACGAAATGCAGCTTGCCAGCCTTTACGTTCCACGCTCGGCGCACTATTAAACAGACACACTCCCGCGGCTCTGCGCGTCTCGACGCTACTGCTTGCCGTAGCTGGACATGTGCTGCCGGAGTTCGCTCGGGGCTAATTTCCTGAATTCTATTTCCCGGTTCCTGAGTGGTGGACAAATATGATGGCTCTCCAAAGACCCTTTGTGCCTTCCTTGATTCATGCTTGGTGCATTTCACCTTCAAGCCCTACTACTTTTCCACCCCTAGAGCAAAGGTGGAGTTTATGATATCACACCTCACTGGAAACGCATGAACCTGGGCAACTCCCCTAGTCAATTCGGGCAATGCCCTCCTGGATGATTACAATGGATTCGTGGAAGCCCTAAAGGCCATGTTTGATCGTCCTGAGCTGGTCTACAGCGCTCAGGAACGTCTACTTGATTTTCGACAAGGATCCCAGGATAAGTTTACCTATGTCACCCGTTTCAAACAACATATGAAGGAAGCTGATTGGTCCTAAGAGGCTAGCTTCACTCTCTTTCGCAGAGGTTTGAATGAAGAAATAAAGGACGCGCTAGCCAGGGTAGCTCGCCCTAATTCCTTCCAGGCTCTCTTGGATATTTCCTTGCAAATTGATTTTCGAATCCAGGAAAGAAAGGCAGAGAAAAAGAAGTCAAAATCATCATTCCAAAAGGCTGTCATAGATCACCCTTCTAGCCCAGAACCCGCAGTTTCTCCGACCTCTGATCCTGAACCCATGCAACTGGGGGCATTCCGTGGACCCATTACCCCACAAGAAAGGATGCGTCGTATTCACACTGGTCTCTGCATGTATTGCGCCTCCGATAAACATCTTGTCAGAGAGAGCGCTATAGCTCCTCCACGGCGTTCGGGAAACGCCAGCTCCCAATCCTAGATGGGGCATAGTTTCGGGAGAATGATGTCTGCTCCACATCAATTCCTTCCTTGAACTCTCCTGGACAAAATAACCTTGTGATTCTACAGGCCTTTCTATAGTCTTCCAAGAAAGAATCCTACCCCATCCTGGCATTAGTGGATTGCAGAGCCATGGGCATATTCATAGATCATGATTGGGTCACAACTCATCACATTCCATGCGAAACACAAGAGACTATGCAACCTGTTGAAGCAATCGATGGAAGACCCCTGTCTTCAGGACCCATAACCCTTCAAACCAAGGAGCTTTTTCTCTCCATAAACCAGCATAAAGAGAGGATTAAATTTGATATTATAAGATCTGCCCACTATCCAATGATTTTAGGCGTGCCCTGGTTACAGAAGCACACTCCTTATATCAATTGGGCAGCAGGCTCTCTATTTCTTGGTTCAGAACATTGTATGTCTCACTGTTTTTCCTTGAACACCTTACCAAAGCCCTATGAAGACTTCCAAGAAAATCAACAAATACCAGTCACCATCTCTAACGTCATCCAGATTCCCAGGGCCTATCAGGCGTAAAAAGATTTCTCAACAGCCATAGTTCAAGCTCTACCATCCCACAGACCTGAAGATTGTGCCATCGATACTGAACCTTCAGCAGTAATTCCGTTTGGAAGAATGTTTATCTTGTCAGAACCTGAAAAGAGGGCCCTCCGGGAATACCTGGATACCAATCTGGAAAACGGAACTATTCGACCATCCAAGTCCCCGGCGGGCGCCTCCCTATTTTATGTTCCCAAGAAGGATTCCAAGGATCTTAGGCCATGTCTCGATTACCGTGGCCTTAGCCAATGCACTCTTAAGGACCGTTATCCATTGCCTCTCATCTCAGACATCCTGGAAGCCGTCAGAGGTGCTGTCATCTTCACAAAACTAGACCTCAGGGGCGCTTACCATCGCATTCGTATAAAGGAAGGTGATGAATGGAAGACAGCTTTTAGAACACCCTTCGGCCATTTTGAATATCTAGTTATGCCCTTTGGACTTGCTAATGCCCCAGCAGTCTTCCAACGCTTTATGGATCGGGTATTTTCTGATATGCCGTTCCTCTTCGTCATTGTATATCTAGACGACATACTGATATACTCCAAGGACCATCAAGAACATGAAGAGCACGTAAGGGCAGTCTTACAACGTCTGCGGGAACATAAACTCCTGGCCAAACCCGAGAAATGTCTTTTTCATGTATCTACTGTTCACTATCTCGGATTTGTTCTTAGCCAAAAGGGGATTGGAATGGACTCTTCGAAGGTTGATTCCATTCTATCTTGGCATGTTCCCACTAGCGTAAAGCAAATTCAATCCTTCCTGGGGCTTGCTAACTTCTACAGAAAGTTTATTCCAGTATTTTCGGAGATTGTTCATTCTATTGTTACATTGTTCAAAAAGGACACCCCCTTTCAGTGGACCTCAGTCCAAGATTCGGCGTTTCAACGATTAAAGTCGGAGTTCACACAAGCTCCCATCTTTGCTCAACCTGACACAGACAGACCCTTCATTGTCGAAACTGATGCTTCCAACTATGCCATTGGGGCAGTCCTGAAACAGGAACTTGAAGACAAACTAGAACACCCCATCGCCTATCTCTCCCGCACCTTGAATCCCAGTGAAACCCATTATTCTGTCCTGGAGAAGGAATTGTTAGCCATCCGTCAGGCCTTCACTGATTGGCGTCATCTCCTTCTGGGAGCCAAACACCCGGTTCAAGTCCGCATAGACCATCGGAATCTCCAAGTACTACAATCCCTAGAATGTAGAAACAGTAGCCAAGCCCGCGGGCCTTCTTTTTTGCCCAATACCAATTCCAAATCCATCACTTCCCTGGAACACACAACATTATAGCTGATGCTTTATCGAGGCGTCCTGACTATGAACCCCTTGAGGATCGGACCTTTCCTAAGATGTTTCCCCACACAATATTTGTTGCCAAAGCAATTACCCTCCTGGAGGATATTCAAATTCAAACCCAGTCCTCTGAACCTTGGAAGGAGTTTAAGAGAAACAATCGATGGAATCTCAAAACAAAGGACGGATACACGTTCAAGGACAATCGCTTGGTCATTCCCACTCCTGGACTGATGCAAAAAATCACAAGCCTATGTCATGATACTTTCCATTCAGGACAGCATGGCATCACCAACACTCTCCATCTAATACAAAGACAGTTTTGGTGGCCAAAGATTAAAGATGATATCAAGATCCATAACCAGGCATGTGCGTTCTGCAATCAGAACAAACATGATAACAAAAGACCAGCAGGTCTCCTGCTCCAACCGGCAATACCAACAAGAACCTGGGAAATCATCGCCACGGATTTCATCGTGGAACTACCCTCTTCCAGGGGCTACACAACTATAATGGTTACCATTGATTTGTTCACTCATATGGCTCATTTTACACCTTTATACAAACTGCCATCCTCATCTGAACTTGCTGGAATTTTCCTGGAACACATATTCCGGCGTCATGGGCTACCTTCCAAGATCATTTCTGATAGAGGGCCCCAGTACATATCCCAGTTCTGGAAACAGTTATGTCGTATACTGGGAATCCAGCGTGCCTTGTCTTCGGGTTATCATCCACAGACCAATGGAGCTACTGAGTGAGTAAATCAAACTCTGGAACAATATCTTCGTTGCTTCACCATCAAGGTCCAGGATGATTGGTCACTCTTAATACCTGTGGCCGAATTCGCATGCAACAATTCGGATCATTCAGCTATCAAAACCAGTCCCTTTTTCTGTAGTCAAGGATTTCATCCTTCAGTCCTACCGTCCATTCTTCCACATCCAACCCCAGTTCCTACTGGTTGATTCCTGGATTGAAACACTAATCAATGTGCACAAAGAAGCTAAAGAAAACCTAGAAAGGGCCCGAAGAGACATTAAACATTATGCTGACTCCAAAAGAAGACTAGGACCTTCCTATTCAATAGGCGATAAGGTCTGGTTATCCTCAAAACTCCTCCCACGTCACCTACGACCAAATAAATTGGCTCCCAGGTTTTACGGTCCCTTTTCTATAAAAGAAATTGTCAATCCAGTGGCCTTTCGTCTCTGACTACCAGAATCATGGAAAAGGATCCACCAAGTCTTCCATACTTCTCTGTTGAAGCCATATGTTTAACCCTCTCGAACTGCCCCAAGATCTACTCCATTGATTGTCAATGACCAACTCGAATATGAGGTCTCCAGAATTTGTGATTCTAGGTACCAACGTGGTCAGCTGCAATATCTGGTTGAATGGAAAGGATATCCACCTAGTGAGCGCACCTGGGAACCCATATCAAACATGAATGCCCCCAGGCTGATTCGAAGATACCACCTTATCCATCCAGGCAAACCCAGAGGAGCTGGGCTTCAGAGGAGGCATGCTGTCATGAACCATCGCCTGCGTCCCTTTTGGACCTCGTGGTCCCTGACCCATAGAGCACTGAATGCAGTAACCTTCCCAACATGGCCGTCGAATACGAAATGCAGCTTGCCAGCCTTTACGTTCCACGCTCGGCGCACTACTAAACAGACACCCCCCTGGTGGCTCTGCGCGTCTCAACTCTACTGCTCGCCGTAGCTGGACGTGTGCTGCTGGAGTTCACTCGGGGCTAATTTCCTGAATTCTATTTCCCGGTTCCTTGATTCTTCCTCTTTTCCTTTCATCCTTCAAACTTTTCCGAACTTTCCTGGATTTTGGCCCGCGCTCGAGTCACAGCTTCTGTGCCTCTGCGCGCGGTCATTGTATCTTCCTGGTTCCGTCCTGGACAATCTGAACGAAGCACGCTGGAATCCGAAGACCCACGCACGGGCTTATACAAATCCCGGACCGTGCGAAAGGAGCCACAAAAGAAGGTCGCAAACAAACAGGAAAAACAGGTGAGAAGGGGAGAGACTTGTGACACAAGCATCCAATCACGACTAAGGGCATTCATGCAGGCAGGCAGCCAATCAGGCACACAGTACATTTAGGCCATTCACTTCTCTCCATACACTCACAGCAAGTTATGTGTATTGGGACAAGTACCCAGCCATTCAACACTCCACACTGCATTCATACTGGTTTCGGGCAGGGCTGTCTCAGTCATTGTGTCAAATACCAGATACCAGACATGCGTATTCGTCACAAACTCCATTCACCCAGGTCCCACCCACAGGCGTACCCACAACATACGGTCGTTGAGAAGGCTCCAGCCAGTCTGGTCGGCACTTCCCCACACTACCATATATGGAACTTCCACCCAACAGCCAGTCAGGGGGAAGGGACAGAGGCAGGGCTTCCCGGGACTTCGGGAAGATCAAGGTAACAGGTGATGGAAGGCAAGAGGCCATGGGGTCTATTTTGTCTCCATCGGGAATCTACCGATTCCAACAACAGGGCCTGGGCATCCCAAAATGGAGGACGCTCAGGGCACCAGTCATTTCAGCACGGAGCTGCCACTAGCCCGTACCCTGCTCTGTGGGCCACACACAGGTGCCCAAAAACATACACTAGGGGCACAGGGTTGCACCTCTACCCATGGGTGCCCTAAGGGCAGCCCATGGGTCTGTTCACCAAACCAAAAGAGAGAGCTGCACCGCCAGGAGTCGCACATGAACTCCTGCGCAGAAAACACGACAGAACACACGATAAAAAGCAGTAAAGGACAAGGATACGTAGGCCTTGTCCCTCTGATGCATTTCCAGCATCACACTCAGCCCCTCAGAGACTGCACTCGTAACACCTCAACCCAGCCTCAGGCTGAGAGGCACCAGCTGGGGGATCCTGGGGGAGAGATAGCAGCACCAACAACGCACAAGGCAGCAAAAGCAGGAGCCAAGGCCCCCAAAGACTAGGGGAGGGGTAACTTGGAGGATGTGGTGGCAAGCTCAGGAAGGGGGTACATAGTGTGTCCTGCCCCCAGAAGACGGGAAGTAGGCAGAAAGGAATGCCTAGCGGACTGGACACAGGGAGGAAGACACCCCGCTGGGAGTTCAACCCTAGGTCCTCCATGGAGAAAGGACTCCCAGCTGGCAAAGGGAAAGGATAAGCAAGGGAGGGCAGCCCGGGTGGACGGGGCGGGGGCCTGCTGGCAGAATTTCAGCATGTGCCTGAGTCTCGGGGGCACCAGATCAAGAGGGGTCACTCACCCAGGGGGTCGGGGAAGACATGTCAAAGAACAAGGGCAGAGATCAACAGGGCCCCCAAAATCCTCAAAGAAAACTCAGGAGTGCCCTATCCACAAACTATGGAGAAAGGACATGGAGGCTCAAGCCGAAGGGCAAGGGCCCCAGGACTCATAAGAAACCAGGCAAGAAAGAGAAGAAGAGGGAGCAGCCCAATCAGTCACGCAGGAGATACTCCAACAATACTTGCAGGACTTTGGGGACAAAATAGCGAGCACAGTGGAATCCCAATTGGCCAAGATTAGAGAGGACTGGGCCTTAGCCCTGCACGAGGTAAAAGGGGACATAATCAGACTGGAGGAAAGGACCGACATGAACGAGACGGCACTGCAGGACTTGGCGGAGGACGCGAGGAAGACAGAGGACCTGGTGGAAAAATTGGCTGCCGCCACGTACAATCTGGAACTCCAGGCTGAAGACCTGGAAAACAGGTCCAGAAGATCGAACGTATGGATCAAAGGCCTCCCAGAAGAAGTCCACGACATGGACCTCAAGGATGCGGTCAGGCAAATCTTCACCAGCTTAATCGAATCGGAAGGGGCTTCCGAGCTCAAGCTTGACATGGTCCACAGGGTTGGCCCACAAAGAAAAGAACCAGGAGCCAGGCCTAGGGACACCCTCGCGGCTCTAAATTAATATGGCCAGAAGGAAGAGATCCTCCGAGCAGTGAGGAGGGCAAAACAAATCAACTACAACGCATCTGAGCTCCAACTCTTCCAGGACTTGTCCTACACAACCCTGCTAAAAACGAGAAAAATGAGCCACATAACGCGGGCCCTGACTGAGAAGGACATCAGATACCGCTGGACATTCCCCTTTGGCCTGGTATTTGAAAGGAAAGGAAAACAACACTGCATTTCGACAATCAGCAAGAGAGCCGACCCAGCGCCAAGCACCAGAGGAGCCAGGTGCACCGGTTCAAAGAAAAAGTGGGAATGGACTAAAGTGAAACGCATAGGAGACAAAAGGGGCCCGAAAGGCACAGATCCATTTTAGCAGCTCCTGGGAGGCTAAACCCAGAGGTGGAATGTAAGTCCAGGGAGGGCAACCACTTCAAAAGATAGAATCACGGGGGGGGGGCTTGGATTTCAAAATGGGCTGGGCTAAGCCTGCAGGTCACTGGGCTGGGGTTAGGAAAGGACTCATGTAAGTGGGAGGGTGGATGGGGATGGGGGGTAAGGAGAGGGAGGGGGAGAGAACTTATCCAAAACATAGTAAGGGCCACAACATGCTCCAAGCAACTCCATGGGGTCGATTAGGTGCAATGACCTAGCCTTAATGACACTGAACATGAGGGGCCTAAACTCACAGTTAAAAAGAACAAAATTAGAAAGGTTCCTAAACAGAGAGAAGCCGGATATTGCCGCGCTCCAGGAGACGCACATACAATCTAAAGATGCACACAGGGTTAGAATAAAAGGGTACAACAAGGTATTCCAACCCAACAAGGAAAGGAAAAAGGGGGGAGTTCTTCTGGCCATACGATTCTCTGTGAATGTCACAATAACAGACTGGGAAAAAGACAAAAGCGGGAGATATCTAGCCATAATAATGCAGGGAGGGGGAGAGATATACACGCTAGCCAACATACACCCACCCAACTCTGGCCAAGACACATTTTTACAAAAAGCTCTGAACAAGATGGAGGGTTTCGCCAAAGGGCCTATAATATTAATGGGGGATCTGAATATTGCATGGGATCCAATAGCTGACAGAAGCATGGGAAGACTGGGCACCCAGGGGGGAATATCGCAGGAACTAAAGGATAAAATGGATATGCTGGCTCTAGTGGATGCCTGGAGAGTAAAGAAGGGGGACGAAAGGGGGTACACATTCTTCTCTCACGTCCATAGGACCTCCTCGAGGATCGTTTATATATGGATCTCACTGGGACTAGTGGAGGAGGTATGGAAATGGAGGGAGGGGCAATGGCTTTGGCAGACCACGCCCCCATTACGACAACTCTGGGGAGAACAGCTAAATTTAGCGGGCTTTAGAAATTGAAATTTCCGGCCTTTTTAGTCAAAGATGGGCTAATTAGGGAGGAGATAAAGAAAGCAGTAGTAGAATTATTTCTCCTCAGCAAAATGGGGGATACAAGCCTTCAAGGCTACGATTAGAGGCCAGCTCATCGCAATAAAGGCAAGAAGGGACAAGGAAAGGAGGCAGCTCAAAAGGGATCTAGAGAACAAACTGCAACAGGTCATGGGAAAGATGGGGGTGGGGGCTAGCAGAGCCACCAGGAGGGAACACAGATCGATAAGGGACCCACTGGAAGTACTGCAGACGAGGAAGGCCGAGAGGGCTCTGCTACATCTCAAGCATAAGTACAATGTTAAGGCTAAGAAGGCTGACAGGATGCTGGCCAGTCTTTTATGAAAAGTAGAAAAGGAAAGAACAATTTCTAAAATCAAAGTAAGCAATGGGGGAGCGAGTTTAGATCAAGCTGAGATACTAAGAGAGTTCGTAGATTTCTACCGGGAACTGTACAAATTGGAAGTCCCATAAGACTCTCTTCAACTAAAATACATGTAAAAGGCTCCCCTTCCAATCTTAAAAACACAGGAGGCCCAGCCCTTAGATCAGGACATAACGGATGAGGAGGTGTGCAAAGCCATTGCACGATACCCTCGAACAAGGCCCCAGAGCCTGATTGATTTACGTCCGACTTTTATAAAATATACAGAGAGGAGCTGATTCCCCACCTAGCCCAACTATTCAATGAGTTGGGGAGGGAAGGGAGAATAACTCAATCAATGGAAGAGGCCAAAGTGGTACTCCTTCCTAAACTGGGCAAGGACCCCGAAAGCTGTAAATGCTACAACCAATAGCGTTGATAACCACTGACGCTAAGCTATACACAAAAATCCCGGCCACTAGACTAGACCCCCTCTTACCGAAACTAATCAACACAGACCAATGAGGCTTCATAAGAGGTAGACAGACCAGTGACCACACAAGAAGGGTAGCATGCTTATTAGAAAAAGTTTCCCAGAAAAGGTCCCCGCATTCCTCCTCGCATTAGAGGCAGAACAAGTGTTTTAACGCGAGGAATGGTGATTTGTATTTCACACAATGAGGAAGATGGGCTTTGGGGAGAAAATGTTGAACAAAGTGAGGGCTAACTACTCCAACCCTTCCTTACGCCTGCTGATAAATGGGCAATTATCTGATTACATTCTGGTAACAAGCGGTATGAAACAAGGGTGCCCATTATCCCCCTTGCTGTACGCAAACCTTTTAGAACCCATTTCTGCCCATGATCAGGGCCACCGAGGACATAACGAATACAGTTCGGAGGGACTGCACATAAAATAACAGCCTTCGCGGATGACATGCTGCTGTCCCTTTCGGATCCAGTCAGATTAATTGGGCCCTGGAGGGGGAACTAGGAAGGTTTAGAGAGGTAGCAGGACTAAACATTAATATGAACAAGTTAGAGGCCCTGAATCTGACGCTCCTGAAAGAGTTGGAGGGCGAGATATCAAAAGCGTCTCCCTATACCTTGGTGCCCAACGGGATAAAATACCTAGGGATCAACATCCCCAAAAAGATTGAATTAATGTACCAGGAAAATTACCCATCTAGATTAAAACAAATTCTACAGGAATGGAGCTCGCTTAGGATATCATGCCTGGGCAGGATCAATGTAATAAAAATGGTTGTACTCCCAAGGTCTTATGTTATTTTACTTCCGTCCTGACAAAAGTACCAACAGCCTTCTTCAGGGCAATCCAGGTGGCGATAGGAACATTTGTATGGCATGACAAAAGCCCAGAGTTGCGACGAGATTGTTGCAAACTCTTAGAAACAGGGGGGGGAAGGTTGGGGGCGCCGGACATGAGGACCTACTACCAGGCAGCCCAAATGAGAGTAATCAGAGATTGGGTAAAAAACTACAGAAACAAGGGGTGGAGACAGATGGATCAAGTGTTAGTGGGGGGTTCCCTAGACTCAGTGCTATGGATGCCCAAGGAGGGCAGGCCTAAAAATGTATACAAGAGCACAATAGGGGCTCTGGGGTGCGAGGTATGGACGAACTGGTAACCAAATTAGAACTAACGACATACCCATCGCCGTTCACCCCAATATTTTACAATCCGAAGTTCTCCCCAGAGGAAGGAGGAGAAGGGTTCAATATGTGGATGGAAGCAGGCTGCTTAAAGGTAAAAGACATGTTTGAGGGAGGGGAAATCAAGCCTTACAATCAGTGCAAAGATGACTACTTGCTGGAAGAGGAGGACAAATTTAGATATATGCAAATACGCCACTGGCTACTCCACCCTGAGATAAAGAAGGCAGCCCTGAGGCACGCAACACCTTTCAAATAAATTCTAACAGAGAGCGTAGGAGATACAAATCTGGTAGGAACCCTGTATACAATAATTAAGCAGAACGAGGCACTAGGGCCTAGATGATACATGGTTCGGTGGGAGACAGAGGTGGGACGCCAGATAGATGATGAGGAGTGGGAGCGTCTGTGGGGCAACATATCTTGCCTCATGAAACCAATCCAACTACAAGAATTCTGGACCAAACTAATGTGTCAATGGCACCTCACCCCAGTAGCCCTGAACAGAATATACCTTCAAGTGAAGAAAGTCTGTTGGAGGAAATGTGAGGAGGCAGGGTTATGGGGGCATATATGGTGGAAGCTCCCATTCATACAAGGCTACTGTTACAAGATAGAGGTTGCATTAGAGGCAATGTCAGGCTCCAAAGGCCATGGGAACCGGGAGAAGCCATCCTGAGGTTTGGAGGGTCGTTGGAAGAGCTACCCTCGAAAGCGCAAAGGAAAATCTATGTGATCCTGATGTTAGCAGGGACCCTGGTGATCGCCCAGAAGTGGAAGTCAAGGAACCCTCTGCACAAACATGAATAGGTCAGTAAAATATGGCAGTTTGCTTCAATGGAGTGGGTAAGCTACTCTCTGCAGGGAAACCACCAGGGCTTTGTGGCAGACTGGGACCTTGTGATGAAGTTCTTACAGAAAGACTCGAGAGGGGCTTGGTGCCCCAGGAGTATGAAACTGCTGGGTCTGGTGTAGAAGGGCCAGAGGTCAGGGGGAAGGGCCCATATACAAACAAGGTCAAATGCAGTTCTGGCCAGTGGGACAAGTAGTATCCCCGGAGCAAGGGAGCTCCAAGAGAAATCAGTTATAATGGCCAAGGAACAGTTAACAGGAGGAAATGGATGGGTTTGCAGGGGGTGGAGAAGAGGATGGCATTTTGTTGATTGTTAAATTTCTTTAATTAAAAACTTAAATGAAAAAAATACATAGACCCAATCTCGCTACCTTACAAACATGATCTTACTATTCACACTTTCTGATGTATTCCATTTTGATCTTATATGTTTGTATCCTGCTCAACGCCTCATATTTACATTTCACTGTTTTGGTTCTAATAGTTACTATGATGCCCTATTATTTATATAGTGTTGACAGATCTTATTATCCTCCATGGAATGACTCTTAGCTCCTATGCTTGCCTGCAGTTGTGCTCTTGAAACCCTCATGGTATTTTTTCATTCATGCTATGATATTTTATGTGGATATTACTCAGTTTTTTCTATTTTTATCACATCAACTATCCACATTACCTTTTTTGTAATCCCTACTATTTGTCTATTTATCCTTATCCCACTTTGTCTATTCCCACCCTACTGTGTTTTTCTTCTTGTCCCTACACCATTACAATGCTTGAAGGTTAATGTTTTGCATATGCAACGCTCCTTGTTTTGCTATCTACTATTACTTATGCTTATACAAACTCTCCCCTTTTATTATACTCTAATGATGTTTTATTCACAATTACAATATAACCATGTCAATTAAGCTTATTACATGGAATGTTAAGGGAATTAATCATCCCATTAAATGCAGCAAAGTTATCTCCCAACTTACAAGACACAAAGTAGACATCGCCTGTTTGCAAGAAACTCACCTCAGTTCAGACATTGAAAATTGCAAAGTTAAAGCATCTTGGATCAGCCATACCTTGTTCTCAAATGCTTTAGAAAAGAAAGGAGGAGTTTCAATTCTGATTAATAAACATATAAACATTGCTCTGATAAGTAAAGAAAAGGATCCCGGTGGTCGTTGGATCATTCTGGATGCGACTATCAATAATGTAGCAGTGTCTATAGTCAATGTATATGTGGTGCTTGAGCTAAAACATGGCGCTGATGCGCAGTGCATTCTGGGGGCACTCAGAGCCATAATGGATATTTATTCCATGCCTCAGTGAAAACTGCACTTGCTTTGCTAAAAAACATGCTTTCAACATTATTCGGTGCTGAGCCTGGTATGCAGGCCTCAGTCAATGACACTGTGCTGGGAAAGCTGCTGGGATTCACAGGTACCGGCTGGTACCCGATAAGAAGGTAATTTCCGTGCCAAGGTTGAAGATGAGTTATGGAATTGTTTTCTGTGGTGCTTTAGAAGAGGGAAGCTTTGCTCCTTGGAGTTACTGTCGGTTAGCCCGGCCGGCAACCAACGGTCACTCATCAATGCGCAAGCGTTATTGCCAGAAAGTTCGAGAAATTGCCACCCCTTTTTGAGGAGGGCATATATGCAGAGCTCTGAAAAGGTCAGGTGGAAAAAACACAAAGATCTTAGTTGACCTTCCTGTGGGCTGTTGTGCTCTCGGCCTGGCTGTTAACGGGGTCTTCCAGCCGCTTCTGGTGAGATGAGGAATTCAGTTACGCCCATGGTGATGTATTCTCTTTAATTCTCTATCTTTTCTGTGATTTATTTCTGTGTTATCACTTGTTGCTTCTTAACTATGAATAAATAGCCGTATAAGTGCTCATTATCCGCTAACTGCGTGTCTGGCTGTGAGTTATTGCTCTGTCTACCTGCGTTTCAAGTATTTGCTCTGCTCTGCAAATGTACTGGTAATAAATAACTGTCCGTGCACTCTTGGCGAGCAATACATTTTGGCGATGTGGATGGGATATTTGTGATGAATTGCTTCAAATATTAAAGAATCTGTTTGAACGCAGATATGCTTTGCTTACATTGCAAGCGAAAGTTTGTTTTCATTTGGCAGTGAGTGTTGGACTGTGTTAATCTGTTTTTTTGTGTGTGTGTGCATGCTTGCGCGAGTGACTGCAGGGTGGAAACAAGAAAAAAAAGAGGTTTTGCAAATTACTGTAATGATGAATAGTTTGTTCAGGAAAAAGGGTGTTACCGGTGGAGGTGGATGTCCCGAGGTTATGATTCCAGTCTGGGCTAAAAGCCCATATGATAAGTTAGACCAGGTGTGGGCGTGCAGAGCTGGTCTGAGTGAAACATGCAACAGTAGTTTGGGAGAAGCGGCTCCGTCAGAAGTAATGCTTTGTTTACAGCAGATTTCAGTAGAGAGGGGAAGGGAATGCATTGCTTTGGGCAGGCGGGGGTGGGTCCTCCTGTATGCCTATAGGAAAGTACATTAAAAAAAAATGTAGAAATGAAAGAGCATATTTAGCAATTAGAAAAAGAGTTTGCTGCCAAGCAACAGATAGCTTTGATGCAGGAAATTCAGATGAAACCTTTTAAATACAAGGCTGATAAATATCAGGCTGCGGCAGAGTGGGCCGTGGTTATGGTAGCTCGGTATAAGTATAAAAAGAGGCGAGGGGGGTCAACCAAAGGAAAGTGGCAACTGTAATCGCTACTGCAGGTATGGATTGGGACCCTGATAAGTGGGATGGAGACATTTTTGACTGAACAAGCCCAGAGAGTAGCTTGGCAAATGAGTCAGATTCTAATGCAGAACTGAAGCAAAAGACAGTGGCAGTGAAGCCGGTTAGGAGACGGCATACCGTACCGTACCCCACCCGCAGAATCCTGCAGGCGGGGTTGTGGATTTAACCACGCTGGAAGATTGCAGCCAGCAGGAGGTGGGGGAAATCATTACTTGTTTGAGGCAAAAGACGCTTTTTGCCTTTGCCAACTGACACCAATGTACAGGAGGTCTTAAAGGCAGGGCCGCCCCCTGATGACAATGGGCAAGATTTATAGGTGTCTTTGTTGCACCTAACAGCCCAGGCATGTAACCGTAAGTATCCTATTACCACAGATTGGCCTAGCGAGGAAAAGAAGTGGGACACTTTGAAAGAAGCGATTCAAAAGGTCAGAGAGCATGCTATGAAGGAGGCAATTCATGTAGCTGCACCAGGACACACGGGGGCCGTGCCGCTCTCAGTTTCAACCAGGAATATGGTGATCAGAACTGCACCGCCCGCATACAAAAGTGTCATTATGACTTTGCTCGTAGGTATGACGGGCAAACCCACTGATGAAGTAGGTGGGCAGATTTAGGGGAGTGGGACAAGAGTGATGGCAAGCCACGAGAGAGAGAGGGGCGTAGTGAGAGAAGAACTGAAGGCAGGAGGCAAGATAGTAGTGACTCCCGAGTGTCCAGAAAGGACATGTTTTTGGCTTTGTTAAAAGATGGTGTGCCACGAGAAGAAATTGATGGCATTGAAACCAGGGTAATGTATGAACTATACAAAAAGAGAGGGCTTGCAGCCAAAGAGTGCTACAAACAGGTTAAGAAACAGGTGGTGACTAAGCCACAGGGGGACACTTCACCTTCCGCCCCTCCCGAGGAAGAACAGGAAGAAGGGGCTGGTCGGACACCTTCCCCATACCAGCCAACATATGCTGATTTCAGGAAGGTGATGAGTGCGATGTTAGAGACAGAGTCAGGATACACTCATTTAAAATTTGACTAGGGTTACGGCCAAGCTCCGGTAGTGTCCGCTCGCATAAAAGTTGATAGGCGGACCAATGTTAATGTTAAGATTTTTTGGAGGCCGGGAAATACGCAAGGGGTGCGAGCATTGATAGACACCGGGGCAGAGGCCTCTCTGATTCATGGAAATCCAACACGATTCAAAGGCAGACACTTTACCATTGCAGGGTTAGGGGGGAAGGAGACCCCCGACGTACAAACAGAAGTGGATATGAAAATAGGCAATTTAACTAGGCAGAAATACCAGGTGTTGATTGTCCCGATACCCGAGGGCATAATTAGCTTTGACATTCTAGAAGGATTGACTTTGGGACTTGGAGGTAAAACATATCAGTTTGTGGTGAGTGCATTGACCTGCACACCCATTACTGAAGGCAAATTGAAGATGCCCCAGTGCAGGTGCCTCTGGCAACCAAGCGGGTAGTGATGAAGCAATACCGCATTCCCGGGGGCACAAGGAAATTTTAGACACCATCAAAGAGTACGTAGAGGTTGTGTGTTATGCCCTATTACTACCGCGTGGAACAACCCACTCTGGCCTGTCAAAAAAGGGGACGGGTCTTAGAGGATAACCTTGGATTACCGCCAGTTAAATAAACACACTCCTCCCTTGGTGCCCGCAGTCCCAGATGTCATTACCCTGATTAGGACTGTCCAAAGGTTTGAGGGGACCTGGTATGCAGTGGTAAATTTAGCCAATGCATTTTTCTCTGTGCCAATTGCTGAAGAGTGCCAAGAGCAGTTTGCATTTTCTTGGAGCAGGCGTCAGTACACCTTCACAAGGTTACCTATGGGGTACATACATAGCCCGACTATCTGTCACCAGCTGGTGGCAGAGCACTTAGACAAGATACCGTGTAAACCTGACATACAGATCTCTCACTACATTGATGATATTTTGATTCAGGGTAAGGATGAGCGCAGTGTGCAAAACCAGTTAGAAGTAATTATGGAAGGATTGAAGAAGGAAGGGTGGGAGATTAACTCATACACTCCGTTCGAGAAGCAGTTGCTGGCATGTTATTGGGCCCTGGTCAATACTGAGCAAATGACAGTGGGGCATAATGTGTTGATGAGGCCTGAAATCCTGATTATGCAATGGGTGCTGAGCTCTCCTAAAACACACAGAATAGGACACGCTCAAGAAGCCAGCATAATCAAATGGAAATGGTACATTCAAGACAGAGCTAAATCAGGACAGGGTGGGGTTGCAAAATTACATGAGCAAGTAGCCAACATACCACCCTCAGATTACATACCACCGGAAGTGTCTGAGAAACGTGAGTCTCCTGTGAAATGGGGAGTACCTTACGGCGATATGACCATAGAGCAGACAGAGCATGCCTGGTTTACAGATGTCTCGGCCCGATATGTGGGAATCGAGCGATACTGGAAAGCGGTGTCATACAATCCCAAGACTAAAAAGATTTTGACAACGTCAGGCAAAGGGAAGAGCAGTCAGTTTGCAGAACCTTACACAGTTTATCAAGCATTGAAACAAGAGACCCCTGGTCGGTGTCATTTGTACAAAGATTCATGGTCACTGGCAAATGGATTGGCGGTGTGGCTGCCTACCTGGCAAAAGAACGGGTGGAAGATTCATTCAAAAGAGTTGTGGGGAAAAGAACTGTGGCAAGATATTGCGGAAATGTTATCACAAAGTGAAGTTACTGTGTATCATATGGATGCACATTGTGCTACAGATTCATTAGAACGTTGGTTTAATTCTGTTGCAGATGAACACACCAAGATTTCATCTGTGGATGTGGAGGCTCAGGAAGACGATTTGGAGGGTTTGGCCAAGTGGGCTCACCAGAAATGTGGGCACCATGGAGAAAAGGCTACTACCAGGTGGGCACAAGCTCGAGGAATCAGTATTCCTTTAGAGGTAGTGAAAACAATCATTTTGCAATGTCCAGTGTGCCAATACCAACAGCATAGGCCTATCCCTCAGATTGTCCAGGCTACGTTGCGAAGAGGAAAATTACCAGGTCAGATTGATTACATCGGTCCCCTGCCAATCAGTAAAGGCTGTCAGTATGCATGCACCATTGTGGATACATACTAGGGATATATGATGGTTTCGCTGTGCAAACGTGCCACACAACTGAACACCATTAAGTTGTTGGATCAGATCACGTTGCATTACGGGGTGCCTTTGCAGATTCAAAGTGACAATGGGTCACACTTCCAAGGCAAATTAATTCAGGAATATTGTCAGGAAAAGAGTATTGAATGGTTCTATCACGTGCCCTATTACCCTGCAGCTTCAGGATTAATTGAACGGATCAATGGTTTTTTGAAAGAACAGCTGCGCAAATCTGGAGATGGCAGTTTAGCAGGCTGGCGTGATCGTGTGTTTGATGCTGTGCAAGTGTTAAACAATAGGCCTGTGAATAATCATGAAACTCCTTTGTTGCGGCTAATGACTCCTGCTTTACAGATTCAACCCAACTCAGTTAGAGAGACCCTATTGTACTGGGAAATTACCCCGGGTTCTTTAGCTCCTTACCGGGCGACTACAGAGTCAGCAGGGGTAGACTTGCATTCACCGAGAGTGATTGTTGTGATTGGAACAGGGATTGGAGTACAAATTCCTCCGGAGCATATGGGATGGATTGCCCCTAGATCTGGATTAGCATTGAAGGGAGTCCAAGTGCTAGGAGGGGTCATTGACGCCGATTACCAAAGCGACATCAAAGTCATCTTGAAGAATAGTGGGGACCAAGTGTTACCGATCCATAAGGGCGATCGGGTGGCCCAGTTGATTATTGTTCCTGTTAAGTTGTCCATGATTAAAAAGGGGGTGGCTCCCACAGTGTTAACTACCCGTGGGGATCGTGGTTTTGGCTCTTCAGACAGTATGGTACCGGGTGCGAAGGTATGGGCTGAAAGACCAAGTGGCCCATCATTGCCCGCAGATGTTATTGCATCAGGCAAAGACCAGGTAGTTTTAGTAATGGAGCCCGGTAAAAAAAAAATGGCAGTATGTGCCCGCATACAAATGTTACCTAGGAGAGTGATTTTCAACAATGATATCTCTTTTCTGGGTTTGCCTTGTAGATCCTGTGTCTGGCTGGTGTAATTGTGGGACTAAATGGACTCCGTTTGGGAGAGTCAAACGGCATGCTGCTGTCCTTGAGGGATGTCACATCTGCGCCAGCGATTCATGGGAAACCGATAATGATGATCAATGATGTCCGAAAGCAGCCTTATGCCGATGCTGAAAAGCCAGCCAGACCGAAGAAATGGATTTGTGGAATGCGGCAAACACGTCAGGTGCAAACGCAAACAACGTTGATGCCAGCTATGCAGGAGATATCTTTTGGACGGCGAAGATATTCCCCGATGATTGCCCAAACTGAGAATATGTGGACATATTTGGCACAGCAAGTACTCAACATTACGCACTTTTGCTTTACTGATATGTATCATGCAGAAGCTTTGCTGACTACTTGTTTAGTAGCGGTGCCGACGCCAGTTCCGGTTCTAAAGCACATTTTCAGCGTCATGCACAATGATTCTGCAGTTCAAGATTCCGATATCAGACAATCCTTTTCAGTCTATGAGTACTGCAGGTTTTGCCAGGAAACAGATTGCAAGTGGAGAAACTTGACACGTATTATAACATACAATATAACTCAAGGCGATGTGTGTTACTTTATGAACTGCAAGGTAAAAGAAATTGGCAAATGTCAATAGTTGAATAAACCAAACAGGAAAATCAAACTGTGTTTGAGAAAAGGTTGTGTTCACGAGTTCCAAGCACATGTACTAGTGTGAATAATACTATGTCTTGCAATCATACAGTGATAGTTGCCAGTCATCTAAATCATGTGAAACATCCAACAGGATGGCTCTTCTCATGTGGCAACATCACATACACTTACATTCCAGCTAACATTTTCGGAGGTCCATGTGCCTTAACTCGATTAGGGCTAATGATGTTCCCTTTACACCCAGCAATGTCTCGAAGCAAAAGATCAACTTTTGAATCTGTGGGTCTATCCCCAGATTGTGATTCACATGTACATTTGTTATCAGAGACTGAGGTTCTAGCATTAGCCCTTTCATTAGTAGGAGTTTGGGGTTTAACCGCTGGGGGTTATAAATCTTTGATTAAACTAGCATGTTTAGTGGTGAAAGGACTTAATCATACTTCTCAAGCATTAGAAGAGTTGCTCCTTGATAGCAAAGTTATTAGAAAAGCAACTCTGCAAAACAGGACTGCCGTTGATTATCTCTTGCTAAAACATAATTTGGGCTGTAACGTAGTTGAAGGTATGTGTTGTTTCAATCTAAGTGACCATTCACGATCAATTGAAAGTCATATTAGAGGTTTAAGGCACCTCATTTCCCAAGTGTCTCAAGATCATACTGGGAATTGGTGGGATTGATTATTTTCATGGATTCCTGACATTGGGGGTACACTGCGTTACGCCTTTGCTTGCATTTGTATTATTTTGGCTATTATAATAATTGGTTGTTGTTGTATTCAATGTATTCCCAATTTAGTTCTGATGTTTCGTCGGTTTCAGAGACCGGCTCCTCTACCACTGGGCTATGGAAGGTAAATATCCAAGGGTGGATTGTGATGCTTGAGCTAAAACATGGCGCTGATGTGCAGTGCATTCTGGGGGCACTCAGAGCCATAATGGATATATATTCCATGCCTCAGTGAAAACTGCACTTGCTTTGCTAAAAAACATGCTTTCAACGTTATTCGTTGCTGAGCCTGGTATGCAGGCCTCAGCCAAGAACACTGTGCTGGGAAAGCTGCTGGGATTCACAGGTGCCGGCTGGTACCCGATAAGAAGGTAATTTCCGTGCCAAGGTTGAAGATGAGCTATGGAATTGTTTTCCGAGGTGCTTTAGAAGAGAGAAGCTTTGCTCCATGGGGTTACTGTCGGTTGGCCAGGCTGGCAACCAACGGTCACTAATCAATGCGTAGAAATTGCCACCCCTTTTTGAGGAGGGCATATATGCGGAGCTCTGAAAAGGTCAGGTGGAAAAAACACAAAGACCTCAATCGGAGGGTGGATGCCTTTTTCCGACCTTCCTGTGGGCTGTTGTGCTCTCGGCCTGGCTGTTACCGGGGTCTTCCAGCCGCTTCTGGCGAGATGAGGGATTCAGTTACGCCCATGGTGATGTATTCTCTTTAATTCTCTATCCTTTCTGTGATTTATTTCTGTGTTATCACTTGTTGCTTCTTAACTATGAATAAATAGCTGTATAAGTGCTCATTATCCACTAACTGCGTGTCTGGCTGTGAGTTATTGCTCCGTCTACCTACGTTCAAAGTATTTGCTCTGCTCTGCAAATGTACTGGTGATAAATAACTGTCCGTGCACTCTTGGTGAGCAATACAGTATATGGTCCTAATATTCCCAACCCATCATTTTGGTCTAATCTTAAATTGAAATTGATACAGAAAACCTTTGACCGGCTTATTTTATGTGGAGATGTCAATAAAGTCCCAGACTTCCGTATGGACCGAAAATTCTTGTCCAACTTTGTTAATTCCACATCTTGCAATAGCTTTCTAAATATGTTAAATAATCTGGATTTAATTGATTCATGGTACTTCTGTCACCCTGATGTTATAGATTATACCCTTTTCTCTTCACCCTAGCAACCCTTCTCGAGAATAGATTACATTCTGGTCAACTCATCATTAGCCTCCACCTTGATTAATTCTGATATAGGCCCCTTAACCATTTCGGTGCCCCCTTCTTACCACCCTAGAATGGATGCTGCTATCTAAGATTTCCCCTAGATGGAAATGTAATACTTTTCTCCTACATGACAGCTCCTTCATTGAAAAAAACCCGGATCTTTTATCAATTAATTGTTCCTTATTAGTCGCCCAGAGCATACATCTATCCACAACAACTGGATGCTTTCAAAGCTACTCTACGTTGATTTGTTATTAAATTTGTAGCTCATAAAAATACGACAATCGGATCTTATTTATGACTTGTTAAATTCCATTAAAGACCTTAAAAAAGGCTGTTATGACAATCCGAATACTCTTACAGCTAAAACCCTTATGAACAAACGTATTGAATTTAATAAAAATAAGTACTAACAAAGCTGCAAACCCCATCCTTCGTTCTGAATCTAAATGGTATATTGGCTCTAATAAAATGGGGAAAAGCCTGGCCTCTTATTTAAAAAACAAAAAAGAAAAATTACACATCACACACATCACCTCTTCTGACGAAAGTAGGCTAACGAGCCAAAATGACATTTATAAGGCTTTTCTAGATTTCTAGTCTAACCTATAATCATCTGCATACTCATCTGATCTGTCTATTAGGCTACCCCAAATCCTTTGCGTCTTGGAAATAAACATAAAATAATTTATAGACCCCTTGATTTATCTCCTCTTAATACCCCTATCACATTAGCAGAAATTAAACAACCATTCTAAATCTCAAACCTTATAAGGCTCCGGGCCTGGATGGATTCTCCTTTGACTTTTATAAAACATTCACTGAATCTTTATCTCCTCAACTATTGCAACTGTTCACACACTTTACTAATAGTGGGCAAACCTGACAAAGATCCATCATTTGTCAAAAACGATCGAGCTATCCCCCTGATCAACTCAGATTCTAAAATTCTTGTTAAAATATTGGCTTCAGGCTTAGAAAAATTCCTTCCCACACTTATCCACACAGATCAGTCAGGTTTTTATCAAAGATCGATATGCCTCCTCTAATACTAGGCTTCTTTTTAACATCTTAGCACATGCCCAAAAATCAAACAAACCATTGGTCCTCCTTGCATTAGACGCTGAAAAGGCCTTCGACCGCGTCTCATGGCCCTTCATGTTCAATCTCTAAAATGGCATGGATTTTCTCCTTTTTTAATTAACCTTATACAAATTCTATACTCCACTCCCTCTACCAGAATTCATATTAATATACACTATTATTTAACATAGAGCTAGAACCCATACTGCAGGGTATATGATCCAACCCTAATATAAAAGGTATTTTCGTTAAAGAAGAGAAACTATCTGCCTATGCAGATGATATCTTATTATATGTATCCAAGCCTGCCTCTTCTATTCAGCACCTAATTACTACTGTGAATCAGTGTTGTAGCGTGTCAGGCTATAAACTAAACCTTAAACTCTGAAGTAATGCCTCTCACCAACTCATGAACTCAAATCAATACTCCCCTATTTGGCATGACCTGGCAACCTTCACATATTAAATATCTTGGACTATACAATGCCAAAGACATTCATACCACTGTAGCCCTTAACACTAACCTCATGGTTGAAAACGTTGCCACTCTTCTTGTCCTGGTGGGCACAGCTTTACTCTATAAAAATGATAATTAGCTGTATAATATTTTATTTCCTAACAATGATATCAGTAACTATTAATATCAATAAAAAAGACTATACTTCTTAAATTTCTTTGGAATAAGAAAACCCCTAGAATCGCCATAAAAAAATGAAAACTTCCTAAACAAACAAGAGGAGTCAAATGTCCTAACTTTCAATTATACCATAAGGCATTTATATTAAAGCAATTGAGTTCGTTCATCCACTATGAACACTATGAAAATTATCCTCATGATGCCTCCACTTAGATCAAAGTGGTGGCTAATATCGCTTCTCTATCTCTCTCACTTTCTATGTACCTCATCCTGGCCTAATATTACTTCTTACCCATCTTTACATTTTCTTAAATCCACTTGGAATAAACGTCCAGCTAATGCCTTCACCTTAGTAGATATTCAAGATATTTTCTTTTGTTTTAACAAATCTGCGCCAATCAAATCTAACCTTAATCATTTTAATAGATGGTATACGGCAGGTTTCAAGCTTATTTCAAATGTATTCCTTAACTTCACTGAAATCCATTTTTCACAATTTACCAATACAATATTCCAGAATCTGATTATAGATTTTATAGATTCCCTCATCAATTCTCTAACTAAATTTCTACCTTCACTAACTCAAATATTACCCTCACCACTATTAATCTCCTTAATGTGCAAGCCTTCCATCAAGGCGGCCACGTGGTACACTTACCTAAATGACAACCAATGCAATAAACTAGTGAACTCCAATATTATTAGACAATGGGAATTAGAATGGAATTTCCAACCATCCCCAGATTTGTAGCCTGAAATTTGGAAAATGTTCAATTCCACATCTATAGCTGCCAATGTAACCTAAACATATTTCTTTCTTTTACACTGTGCATTTATCACTCCTTCAAGAATTACAAAAATCTATATGAATTCATCCAGTAATTGCTGGTCATATGATAACTTCAATGCAGATTTCATTAATTTGATTTATAATTGCAAATTTGTACAATCATTCTGGACAAAGATATGGATATGCATGCAAAAGATTTTTCATTTTAAAGAGTTGCTAACACTTTGTAATATCATAATTGGACCAATTGTTAACCCATACCTTAAAATAATGGACTCACCATGCTTATTTAACCTATTTGTTTGTATTGCATTTCACATTATTTCGTTGAATTGGAAGGACTCTTCCAAACTGTTGTTTTCTGCTTGGTGGAATTTCATATGCTCTATTCACCATATTGAAAAATGTCATGCCTTTTCCTCTAATAACTTCCACAGGTTTGATAAAAAATTGAATCCTTTTATTGCTTACTTCAACAATGTTGAATACTATTATGATATAATAGGTTATTTATAACGCGCTTAATAGCCAGAGGTTTCTAAGCGCGGACCCGGGGATCAAACCTGTGGTGCTTCGTGTCATCTTGCTTCCAAGGTGAGCATGTTGCCCCTTAGCTATCCTCCAGAAACTATTACTATGACTTTCTTGCTATCATGTACCCTTCCTTTATCTATCCTATTGTGTCTGTCCAGTTTGTCACCACTGTTTGTCCAACGTACATATTGATACATGACTTCTTAATTATCTTGATTTCTTTTCTTTTATATTAGTAATTATTAACTCAAGATTCATTCTTCTATATCAGTATAAGCGATATAAGTTATGTATCTTCATGCTATATTTACATTGTTCTTGCAATTTACCGGAACATTTATTAAACATCAAAATTCAATAATACTTTTTGAACTCGAGCACCTGCACCAGAGGCAGAAGGGTGTTTGGTGTACGACATACCTTCCAGGAGCTCAGTCATGTTTCTTCTTTTTTTGAGTTGAATATATATTGTTAAAATTGTAAATCATTACCATACAATGAAACATTTGAATAGAAATCAGGCAGTAGCAGTAGGGGATTGTGGCCAATGACCAAACGGGATGGTCATGTGAGTCTCTCATTCCCTGAACGGATGAATAAAATGGCTTATTCGTGGCCCCATAACGTTTTCATTCTTTTTCATTTCTGAAACTGAAATGGAATGCTGCAATCTTCAGAGCAGCCGGTAACATTTCTTCACACAACCTGAGGTAATCATATGGCTGCAAGTTACACACAAGTATGTGCTTCCAGTGAAAATTGAGGCCTGCTCAAGTCTGACAAGTACGCTACAAGCTTCGTATTGCTCTCTATTATTCTTTATAAGTGTCGATTTAAATCTGCATTCCTGCCCTCTTCGCTGTTGCTGCATTTATTCATCCAACAATGAGTGGACATAACTATTCTTCCCCTTCAATGGAACTATCTTCCATTAATTTGGGAATTAAAAAAATATTGATTGATCTCTCCACTATTTAATCTTCAATTTCTATGCTAGACTCCAAGTCCTTGGCAATACAAGGTGATATTGGGGTTTTTAGAAATGAAATTAAAATGATTAATGGAAGATTAAATGAAAGAGAAGAGCACATTTCCACTGCTGAGGTTAGATTGGAGGGCTTAGAACATATGCAGCACAAATTACTTCAAATGGAATCAGAAATCACCAACCTAGAAGACAGGAGCAGAAGAGATAACATTAGAATTTATAGAATTCCTGAACACTCTGAACTTAGTTACCCTATTAAGTTCCTATGTCAGTGTATTCCTGAATTTTTTAAAATTCTCTTAAACTCCAGCTCTGGAATTCCAAACAGCGCACAGAATAAGGCCTCGATTCACTAACAATGCTGCTCCCAGGCCTTTTTATCGCCTGTCTCATATGCCATCACAAGCACGTTTAATTCTTCAGACTGCTAAGAAGCTTTCTCCTCTAACCTTTCGAGGCAATAGAATTTACTTTTCCCCAGACTTCTCAAAATCAACTCAGGATAAAAGAAAAAAGGGTCCTTTAACTGAGACCAGCAATTAAGAAATTGGATATTAAATACAAACTCCTGAAGCCTGCTAGGATGATCATTACACCCCACATGGCATCACCAAAGAATCCGCTGATCATGAGGAACCTTTTGCCCTGACAAAATCACTTGAATCTTTGCAAATGGATAACTCGCCTGCTTCGTCTCTTTCTTCATCGTCAAGCTCCAATATACCCCAGCCTATATATGCATCCAGCTCTACTGACCACTAAAAACTCAAGAATAGTAAATCCCATAATTCAATTCCAGAAATAAATTAGAATCTAAACCGTCAGCAAACCTTCTCGATTCCTCTGATAAACTCAGAGATAAATCCAGGCCACCCATTAAACAAATGGCAAATGAAGTAGCAACCTCAGTAAGTTAACTTCTATCTTTGCTTAATATATTCCTCTCAAGATAGTTATTTGCCTACCTGATCATACCTTAACCTTTTTCTTTATGGCACATTCAAGCATTTTTGAGGTCGCTTTTACCGTCTTGTTCTAGCCTCTGGCTACCCAAATGATATTTGCACTCCTTTATGCTACCTTTTTTCTGTCTTTTCTACTCATTCATAATCTCTATCTCTTTGATACTTTTCTGCTGCTTTACCTTCTTCCCTTTGCATTTATACTTTTTCTGCTTAAATGTACCTTTCCCCTATGTGTTTCCCCTTACCAAGTTGCATTACATTGCGCTACATGGAAATATACCTATTGCATTGCTTCACAATATTTATCAAGCTATCATTTTTACTCTCACAAACAACCACGTTGGTTACTTATAGTTTTGGCTATATGCAGTTCAACATTTCAATTGTAAAAGTACTAACATGAGTATTAAAATAATTTCTTGGAATGTTAAAGGTCTAAATCATCCCATTAAGAGGCAAATCATTTTGAGTCATTTAGATAAGAGTAAGGCTGGTATTGCTTGTATTCAGGAAATGCAGAAAAGAATACATTAAAAACATTTTGGCTTAGGTATGCCTTTTATGCACCTGCTGTACTGAAAAACATATGAGTCAGCATACTTATTAGCAAAAAGGTTGATTTTCAACTAATCAAAGAAGAACATGTTCCGGCAGGCCGCTGGTCCATCATTGAAACCAGTCTTAATAAGTTACCGGTTACTATTGTCAATATTTATGATCCTAATATCCCAGACCCACAATTCTGGTTGTACGTGAAACTACATGTGGTCCAATTCAATTATGAGCGTATTTGGGGATTGCGATCAAATATGTGATTTTGTTCTTGATCGCAAATCAGACACCAAGTTTATTCTAGATCTCACAAGCAATTTATTAATTTCAAAGATGACTTGAACCTAATTGATTCATGGCGTACTGTCACCCAGACTTACTAGAATTCACCTTTTACTCTCCCCCTCACAAATCACTTTGAAGCATTTATCACATTTTTATCAATGCTTCCACTGCTTCCACTATTCTTCATTCATTCAGAAATCGGTCCAATTATCATCACTGATCATGCCCCTCTCTCCACAGTCCTGAATGGACCTTCAACCCACCCTTTCATCCAGATGGAGATTTAATTATTTCCTATTAAATGATTGACCCCACTTTTATCCAACAAGTTAAAGCTTTTTGTTCTGAATTTTTTATTATAAACAAACTGAAAGGTACTTCTATTAGGAATAATTGGGATGTGCTCAAAGCAACACAACGTGGTTTCATAATACAATATGTTGCTTCTAAAAAGAAACAAAATGAGAAAATATCTAATGAATTACTTAAGTCTGTTAAGCTATTAGAATCGGTTTGGTGGTGTTTGATCGTCTTCAATTGATTGTGGCAAACAGACCAAAATAAAATGCCCGCATGCGATCAATTGTCAGAGGGTCAAGGCTCAAACCAAACACGCGCACACCAACCCACACCCCTCGCCCCACTCGCGTACTTACCTGTTTGCATGCCACCTGGTCCCCTTCACCCCTGCAGCGTCAGATCCGTCCCTCTAACACTGGTCGGATCCGATGCTGCAGGGTCCCTTTTTCTTCCTTTTTTTTCCCGGTGCCCCGCCTCTCAAGTTGAGGAAGCTGGGAACACCCCTGCAACCCCCCCAAGACTAATACAAATCAATCAAAGGGACCGGGGGATGCCCCTGAAACCCCCACTCCACATGTTCGGTATGCATTAGCCTAATTGTTCATTTTTATTCGGTCGAATGGTACAGGCCAATTTCGATCAAATGTACCATTCAACCAAATAAAAACGAACAGTTATGCTAATACCATTAGAATCCTCATATTTTAACTACCCTTCCATTACTACCTAGAAATCCCTATTAGCCAGGCGGCGCTGCTGAGCAGCTATCAAAATGGCTGCCTAAAGAAAGAGGAGAAAAAGAGACCGAGGCAAAAGTGCCTTCGGTGTGGGCCGCACACCCTTGATTCCCACTAAGGGTTAATCGATTTCTTTTGTGATCGTTATTCAGTTAATAAAATCCAACTTCAATCGTAATTCACAGATGTGTATATTTTTTAATTTTTCAATTGCTGTGTTTATAAAGCTCATAAAAAATTGTGCTTAATTGGTTAAACTTCACCAAAAAAGCTAATTATCTCAATTGAGGCAAAACAGAAAACCCATCTGGCTAATGCATTTCGGATTGTATCCTTCGTCAGAGCCAGGTTAGTACTACACACATAATAATGCATTATATGTAGATTTAGAAGGTTTACAATGTTTAAATTAATAATTGTTCCATACATCATGTGTAACAACCAGATATTCAAGAATTAATAACCAAAACAATCATAATAAACAAAACAATCATGATAAACAAACAGGGCGCCCACAAGGACAAACAAATATTTAACAAAAAAGTGAGATGGGAGAGAGGAGAAAAAACAAACAAGTAAGCATACATGATTGTAGACAGTAAAAATACAATATTTGCACAGATAATGATATTGCTCTATAATTCAAACAATTAATGGGACTAATCAACTGCGTACTAAAATTGCCGATTAAGCCTTTTTGGTGACTATGGTGCTTAGAGGTAAAGTTAGGCGGCGTGTGCTTATTGTGCCAGAGTGTTGATTGTCGTGCTATATTGTGTGAGAATACCTGTGGCTAGTTGAACATTTCACTAACCTGTGTATCAGTATGCAACCCACGCGTGCTGTCCGCGTGTGGTGTTTCTCTATGAAGCACTGCCTAGTGTGGGGAGAACAAATGTGTTATCTCCTCGGAGTAATTAGCTGCTATTGATCTATACGCGATCTTACTTCGCGTCGCTTTGTGCAAAGGTATGGCTTACCTGGAGCACTCTGAGCTACGTCTTGCTCGATCAACTCCGAACAGCGTCTGAGACTCGCGGTTCGTGTCGTTGCCCTGGGCAACGTTATGTAAACAAAATGGCCGCTTGTGTATAACCAAGTCGGCCATATTGGTAGAGGCAATACTGGGACATAAGTGGCATAGAGTGTGAAATATAAATGGCAAATGTAAGGGATGTGAATGTTAGGATATTAATTGCACATGTAAGAATATTAAAGCTTCATGATATCTGTGTATTTAAGTTGTACCTCTAGCACATGTATGTTCTGATAGTATCGTCGTGTACCTCATGGCTAATTGGCTAATTGGCCATTAATGTAAGGTCATATAGCGTAAAGATATACTGTCTAGTATACATCAACAAAGGAAAATACAAACTAATAAATAATAAATGTTTACAACAAATGGTTATAGCAGAAAGCAACAGTGTTTTCAAATCGAGTAGTGATTTATACTTATTACATGAGCATGAGACAATTTAGCATGTTCATTATTGATATTGCACGGTGAACAAATAGTGACATCATTACAAAAAGCAGTTGAGATCAAATTCCTCGTTGAGCCCTCGTGGTGCCAAGGAATCGAGACGATCTATCCAATAGGCTTCTCTTTGTTGCCTTCTTTTTTTCAAATCAGCATATATGCTTGTCATTTCCAGGGTTTCCAAAATTTGGAACTTGACTTGAGAGATATTATGTTGCTTTGCATTAAAGTGTCTTGCTACGGCTGAATTGATGTTCTTATTGCGTATACATGATTTATGTTCATTCATCCGAATTCTCAGTTTACGCCCTGTTTCACCTACATAGTAAAGTCCACATGGGCAACGTATGCAGTAAATGCAGTTCTCGGTATTGCAGGTGCCATAGCTTTTTATCATGATCTTTTCTCCCGTGTATGGATGGGGAACCACTCCTCCTTTAATAATGTTATTGCAATTACTGCAATTTAAACATGGAAATGTTCCCGTCTTTTTTGGTTTGATCCTTTTGGTTCTGGTATCTCTTGTGTTAACTAGATAATCCCTAAGGTTGCTGGATCTTTGATAAGCAAACGTTGGGGTCTCTAAGAAGAGATTCTTAGTTCTTTCGTCATTTTTAAGTATTGTCCAATGTTTATTTATACATCTTTTGATCTGCATACTTTGGGATGAATATTTAGACACATATACAAGTGATGGGGATTGCTTTTTGTCCTTTGGTGCTAGAGTGCTGGTTCTTGTTATTTTTTGTACCTTTTCTTTTGCTGTCTGTAGATCTTCATTCGGGTATCCCCTATCTTTAAGTTTTTTGCTTAGTTTTTCAAGTTCTTGTTCGTACTCTCTGTCATCACTGATAATTCTTTTTAATCGCAACATTTGACCATAAGGTAAATTCCTCAGAGTGTTTTGTGGATGGAAACTCATACGGTGTAATAGATTGTTCCTGTCTGTAGGTTTTGTAAACAAAGAGGTAGTGATTTGTTGGTTGTTTACGTTCACCAGGATATCCAGATAATGGATTCCTGGATTGCCAATTTCTGAGGTGAACTGAATACGCGGGTCTATATTGTTGATATAACTTGTAAACTCATTAAGTTCTTCTCTTGTACCTTGCCAAATACCGAATATATCATCTATATAACGCACCCATGTTTTCAATTTGTTCTGCCATTCAGGTTTTTGCAAGATATGGGTCGTCTCGAATTGGTACATAAACGCATTAGCGTAAGCTGGTGCCATTGTTGCTCCCATGGCTGTTCCGGAAGTTTGGATGTAAAATTCATTCTTATATTCGAAATATGAATTCATTCCGATAAAAGAGAGTAGTGATAAGATGAATTCTTTCACTGCTCCTATATCGTTCTCCTGTAACAGGAGCCACTCTACCGCTTCCTGTCCCAAGTCATGTGGAATGCTTGTGTAGAGGTTAACCACATCTATGGTGAAAAATATGTCGTTCTCTGTAAGTTGGACTCCTTCTATGATGTTCAGAAAGTGTGTACTGTCTTTCACATACGTGGATGTCTTCTGTATTAAAGGGTTCAAAAAATAGTCTATGTATGTTCCTAGTGGTTGTAAAATCCCTCCTGTGGCTGCTACTATCGGTCTTCCAGGTGGATTATTAAGACTTTTATGGATTTTAGGCAGCAAGTAAAAATGAGGAATGTTTGGTTTTAAGTTCAATAGAAAGGCCTTTGTCTTATGTGTTATCATCTCTCTTTCTTCTGCTTTTGTAAGAAGTTCATCTAGATCTTTTAATATTCCCATAGTCGGGTCGTGATCTATCACTACTCTCTTTTATCGGAATGAATTCATATTTCGAATATAAGAATGAATTTTACATCCAAACTTCCGGAACAGCCATGGGAGCAACAATGGCACCAGCTTACGCTAATGCGTTTATGTACCAATTCGAGACGACCCATATCTTGCAAAAACCTGAATGGCAGAACAAATTGAAAACATGGGTGCGTTATATAGATGATATATTCGGTATTTGGCAAGGTACAAGAGAAGAACTTAATGAGTTTACAAGTTATATCAACAATATAGACCCGCGTATTCAGTTCACCTCAGAAATTGGCAATCCAGGAATCCATTATCTGGATATCCTGGTGAACGTTAACAACCAACAAATCACTACCTCTTTGTTTACAAAACCTACAGACAGGAACAATCTATTACACCGTATGAGTTTCCATCCACAAAACACTCTGAGGAATTTACCTTATGGTCAAATGTTGCGATTAAAAAGAATTATCAGTGATGACAGAGAGTACGAACAAGAACTTGAAAAACTAAGCAAAAAACTTAAAGATAGGGGATACCCGAATGAAGATCTACAGACAGCAAAAGAAAAGGTACAAAAAATAACAAGAACCAGCACTCTAGCACCAAAGGACAAAAAGCAATCCCCATCACTTGTATATGTGTCTAAATATTCATCCCAAAGTATGCAGATCAAAAGATGTATAAATAAACATTGGACAATACTTAAAAATGACGAAAGAACTAAGAATCTCTTCTTAGAGACCCCAACGTTTGCTTATCAAAGATCCAGCAACCTTAGGGATTATCTAGTTAACACAAGAGATACCAGAACCAAAAGGATCAAACCAAAAAAGACGGGAACATTTCCATGTTTAAATTGCAGTAATTGCAATAACATTATTAAAGGAGGAGTGGTTCCCCATCCATACACGGGAGAAAAGATCATGATAAAAAGCTATGGCACCTGCAATACCGAGAACTGCATTTACTGCATACGTTGCCCATGTGGACTTTACTATGTAGGTGAAACAGGGCGTAAACTGAGAATTCGGATGAATGAACATAAATCATGTATACGCAATAAGAACATCAATTCAGCCGTAGCAAGACACTTTAATGCAAAGCAACATAATATCTCTCAAGTCAAGTTCCAAATTTTGGAAACCCTGGAAATGACAAGCATATATGCTGATTTGAAAAAAAGAAGGCAACAAAGAGAAGCCTATTGGATAGATCGTCTCGATTCCTTGGCACCACGAGGGCTCAACGAGGAATTTGATCTCAACTGCTTTTTGTAATGATGTCACTATTTGTTCACCGTGCAATATCAATAATGAACATGCTAAATTGTCTCATGCTCATGTAATAAGTATAAATCACTACTCGATTTGAAAACACTGTTGCTTTCTGCTATAACCATTTGTTGTAAACATTTATTATTTATTAGTTTGTATTTTCCTTTGTTGATGTATACTAGACAGTATATCTTTACGCTATATGACCTTACATTAATGGCCAATTAGCCAATTAGCCATGAGGTACACGACGATACTATCAGAACATACATGTGCTAGAGGTACAACTTAAATACACAGATATCATGAAGCTTTAATATTCTTACATGTGCAATTAATATCCTAACATTCACATCCCTTACATTTGCCATTTATATTTCACACTCTATGCCACTTATGTCCCAGTATTGCCTCTACCAATATGGCCGACTTGGTTATACACAAGCGGCCATTTTGTTTACATAACGTTGCCCAGGGCAACGACACGAACCGCGAGTCTCAGACGCTGTTCGGAGTTGATCGAGCAAGACGTAGCTCAGAGTGCTCCAGGTAAGCCATACCTTTGCACAAAGCGACGCGAAGTAAGATCGCGTATAGATCAATAGCAGCTAATTACTCCGAGGAGATAACACATTTGTTCTCCCCACACTAGGCAGTGCTTCATAGAGAAACACCACACGCGGACAGCACGCGTGGGTTGCATACTGATACACAGGTTAGTGAAATGTTCAACTAGCCACAGGTATTCTCACACAATATAGCACGACAATCAACACTCTGGCACAATAAGCACACGCCGCCTAACTTTACCTCTAAGCACCATAGTCACCAAAAAGGCTTAATCGGCAATTTTAGTACGCAGTTGATTAGTCCCATTAATTGTTTGAATTATAGAGCAATATCATTATCTGTGCAAATATTGTATTTTTACTGTCTACAATCATGTATGCTTACTTGTTTGTTTTTTCTCCTCTCTCCCATCTCACTTTTTTGTTAAATATTTGTTTGTCCTTGTGGGCGCCCTGTTTGTTTATCATGATTGTTTTGTTTATTATGATTGTTTTGGTTATTAATTCTTGAATATCTGGTTGTTACACATGATGTATGGAACAATTATTAATTTAAACATTGTAAACCTTCTAAATCTACATATAATGCATTATTATGTGTGTAGTACTAACCTGGCTCTGACGAAGGATACAATCCGAAATGCATTAGACAGATGGGTTTTCTGTTTTGCCTCAATTGAGATAATTAGCTTTTTTGGTGAAGTTTAACCAATTAAGCACAATTTTTTATGAGCTTTATAAACACAGCAATTGAAAAATTAAAAAATATACACATCTGTGAATTACGATTGAAGTTGGATTTTATTAACTGAATAACGATCACAAAAGAAATCGATTAACCCTTAGTGGGAATCAAGGGTGTGCGGCCCACACCGAAGGCACTTTTGCCTCGGTCTCTTTTTCTCCATGTTCATTTTCTGTGCCCAACACGGTGGCACATGATAGTGGGCTGCACCCCATTAATATATTTATTAACAAAATAACATTCCATTGAAAACGAAATACACTATTAAGAAAGTAAGCTGTGCACTCTCGCCCCTCTCTCTTGCCTAAAGAAAGAGCTCTGCTGACACAACAAGGGAATCCTTGCGAAGTGGCGCAAGCACCGAGCATCATACTTAACAAACAGGTCTGCTAGGACCCACTGGGGGTGATATGATATGATATGATATGGCATTTGTAACGCGCCTATACACAAGTGTTTCAAGGTGGGGAACAATCAACCCCAATATCGTCCGATATCGGACCAGAGGAGATGCGCTGCACCATCCTGCAGCGACGGCCTGAGAGGAGCCATCAAAGCTTCAAGTCCGTAAGCGCCACGAGACGACGCTATTACCTGACACAGCTGAAAGATACTTTTCCTCCTCAGCGCTGCGTCTCCTGGTGCTGCCGGAGACATCATGCTCTAGATGAGGCAGTAGAAGGAAACACACCCGGACTCCCCACCTGAACCGGCGACAATGCGCACACCCTGGCGTCCGTGCTACGGCCGCAGTGTTGAACACTGCACTCCGCCCACCTCTGGCAGCCACAACAGCGTGTCCTCAGCTGGAAGTACCTACTCCACATATCCCTGACTGCCCTGCACCACGGCCCTGGTTCCGAAACAGTGTCCCTGCCGCGGCAGGCAGTGGAATATGCCCAGGCTCCACGCCGGTGTCAGCAGCAGCGGGCATACTCCCTCGCTCGCGCTGCCACCGTGGTGCTAAGAATTGGTTCCAGGCTGCACTGGATGCCCACAGCAGCAAACCCGGGCCATACTGGTGGCGAGTGTCCCTGCGACAGAAGCCCGCCTGCCCCAAATCCCAGAATATTAAGAGAGCCCCCAACTACCCTGCATAACAGTGCCCACTCCACTCCAGCATCTGCCCGAAGTGCTCATTGGACTTGTCGGGATGGCCCCGAATCCTCTTCCAGCCCAGTAAAAGCCCCATCCCAACAAGTGGCAGCTGCATGAACTGTGTGACCCAGTGCACTACGACCCCCGGCCACGACCTCCACCCCGGCCTCTTTCTAGCCTGGCAGCTGTTGTCCACCCCCGGATGCTGGAGTGCTGGGAGTTGCGGTGAAACTTGCCAAGGCTGGCCCCATTCTGACTCTGGGAAATCTGCAACAAAGCCGGAAACAGCACCCTGGAGCCCTCGACCAACTGCCTGCAAGCAACTCCGGCCTCGCATGCCACCCCAGGCCCACTGCTTACCCGTGCCACAATAACATTTGCCCTAGCTATCTACCTGCTCTGAGTGGCCTGCTGCAACTATTGATAGGCTCCGGGGGCACTGTTTGGAGTTGGGTCGGCACATGTTGATGATTTCACTGCCTGCTTTGTATCTTTGGTGCTCTCCTTTGGGTGGACCATCCCCTACACGTCTGCCATGACTAGGGGCACCAGCAGTGGGAAAAAAACAGGAACCATGCACAAATTTGCAAAAGTCGCCCCGCGTGAAGTTCCTGGGCCTTCCACCAGCTGTCATGGTCATGAAGTCAGGGGCACAGGCATGCAGGGGTCGCATGCACAGGAGACCTGGGTGGACACTGTACTGGCGCCTTTGGCTCCAGGCTCATGAACAAAAGTAAACAAGAACATCCATTTAACACTAAAAAGCTTTTATTATGGACATAGCCCTTCAGATGCATTAACCTTGAACATTCTACCCATTAAGCAGGATGCATTAACCTTATACATTCCATCCATTAAGCAGCACCAAGTGTATTCTTGGGTGTGGCTGCTACTGGATTGCCTTCGTACGTGCTCACTCTCTAAGAGTGGCAGGGTGTGGCTGGTAAGGCGGTCCTAATAGGCGTGCCCACGATCTCAGCTATATAAGCTGCGCCGATCCTCAAGACAGACGCTTTGCGTTATTCTGCACTTGCAAGCAGCGTAACGCTCACCGTCACCTGAGGTCAGACTTACCTTTGCAGATCCTGCTTCCTGGACATCCTGCTTCCCGCCAGCATACTTACCAAATTGGGGAAGCTGTTCTTACCTGTACATCTCTTCAGCGAACCAAGTATTCATCTTTACACTTTCCAGAACGTCAAAATTTTCATCTTGGCACCACAGCACAACACGCTCCATCGTTGACAGCAGCGCCTGCAAGGAAAAACAGAAGACAAGGTTAGACATTGAAAAAACAGTCAGTTTAAGGTTGTGCTTCACTATACTTCGCGCATTTCCTTAAACCATCACTTACCTGCTGTCGAACATTGCGGTAGCATCCATCTTCCATCCGGCCGCGTCTCACAGCTGCATTGTGGCCGCATTTCCATCTAAGGGAAGAAAACAGAAGAGAGACATTATTGCGGGCATAAATAGGAGTAACATGTAAAGACATTAAACAGAACGAACAGCAACACAAGAGCTCAAGAAAGACTTACCAATCATAAGGAGAAGCATAGTCGCAGATGGACTGGACTAATCCTTATCAGGGATCAGTGAAGGAACTAGATCCCATTCGACGCGCCTCTGCCAGAAGTAGCAGGACGGAGAGCTTATCTTCCATAATTCACAGGTGAGCTTTATGGGCTGGCGTATGCTCACAGAAACCGTACTTTGGGGTGAAGGGTTCGAGAGGTACAACAATCACAGATTGGTGCACACACACACTCTTATCTCCACGCAGGAGCAGTATCACCATGTACCACAGTTCACACCTTTTCTACTGAGGGAGAGGCCTAGAGGCCTGAGGGGGGTGATTCAAGTTCAGGGAGGGCTGCAACCATGCCCCAACGCCTCTGCAGAGATCAGGTGAGCGTAACAGAACGCGAAGCCTCTAATACGCTCTTCCTGGGCATTATGGAAACTTCAGAAACAGATCAGTTAGCCCTCTTACTAGGGGAATTACGGGCTGAAGTACATGCTTCAAGACAGGACACCAATGCATTATGGAGGGATCTTATTGTAACTCGAGAAAGAACTGACGGATTGGCAAGACAAATGCTACAAGCACAAGCAGGACAGATTCCACTGCCTGGAGTGACCCATTCTTCTCATTCTTCCACACCACAACAATCAACACCGGTTCAGGTGGTTCTTCCAGTAGCAGTGCCTCTAGCCCCTCCCGAACGTTTCATCGGCGACCCAAACAAGTTTGCTGTATTTATGAACCAATGTCGCCTTCAATTCTTGTGCAGACCAGGAGCCTTTCCTAACGACCAGGCCAAAGTGGCGTTTGTACTCTCTTATTTAGGAGGTAGTGCGGCAGACTGGTCTATACCTTTGGTAAATCAAGATGACCCTTTACTCCAGAACTTTGGGAATTTCCAACATGAGATGGAAAAATTGTTTGCCCGTCATACTCAAGGACAAGCTCTGGACAACGAGTTGTTGTCAATCAAACAAGCGAGTCAAGATCTATTAACCTATATTGCAACCTTCAATTGTCTTATAGCCCAAACCAAATGGCCAGAAGAGAAGAGGACTACACTCTTTTACCAAGGGTTACGTGGAGAACTTAAGGATGTGTTGGCGCAAGTGGTGAATCCCCCTGAGAGGTGTGCGGACTACATAGACCTGACGGTGCAACGCGATCATAGGTTGCAGAATCGGAAAATGGATCGAGCTAGAACAAAGGGATTGTGAACAGGAGGAAAGGGAGGAACGGGAAGAAGGGGAGAAATGGTGGAATCACCTCCGTGAGGGGGGAATACAGCTGAGTAACCACCGTGAGAGAGAACAGCAGCAACACCTTCCCGGACTGAACCCAGCAGCGCTGGGAGCCGAGGAAACAGGCAGTGACAGCCTGGCGGTTCCCGGTCCCTTATCGCGTGGAGCCGAACTGGAAACAAACAGTAAAGACACGGCGGCTCCCAACCTCTTCATTCACAGCGGGTCATTATATAAGGAGGACACAGCTAACGGGAAGCCCTCGCATGTGAGCGCAGGCTCCGCACAGAGGGAGAGTCGGGCAGGCGGTCACGGTCTCTTGCACATTCCCGTCTCCCCTGCAGCCATGCGCCACGCGGCTTTCCCCACAGATGTCGTCACTAAGTTACACATGTCCGAGTCGGCATTTCCCAATCATTGCTCACCTGCCTGTGAAAAGTACAACGCTACGGAAGCGTTGATAGCATCGTCTGGCAGGGAGACAGAGGTACCCCGCAAAACTCTGGTGTTGACGGGAGAGGCTGCATGGCAAACCACGGGCAAAGAGAAAGGGGGCGGAGCTTGGGGGTATATTTATAGAAAAAGTGGCCAGAGCAGCCCTGATTGGTCCACAAAGCCCCAACCTCTATATAAGGGTGAAACTGATGAAGGACTGTGTGTGTTTTTCCGCTTCTCTTACAGAACACCAGGGAAGAGAGAGAGAGAACTGCACCTGAGACGCTCTGGGCGTATGAAGACTAGGCATCACCTTTTCATGGTTCATCCTTATCACAGAAGAAGAAAGAACTCTATTCAAGAACTTTGAACAATCACTTTTTTTTTTCTTCTTTGTGAACCTGAATGAAGGCAATTTTAAGTTCCTTCCAGCCAGCTGTTGTCTGCTTCATCCTTATAAATTTGGTGGCAGCGGTCGGATCCTGCAGCATGCCATGGAGGGCATAATTAAAACTCTAGCCGAAGGACAACAGCAGCTCCAACAGATTATCCAGGTCCAGACTCACCAGGCACAGACGGACCGTCAAACCATACAACAAGCGCTCCAACTCCAGGCCGCCAGTCAAGATGCACTGAAGAAAGTCACAGATGCAATGGCAACAAGCAGAGGGTCCCCCATGACCCCTATGGCAGTGTTAAAGAATTTCCAACCGGGTGAAGATCCATGCTATTTCTTCACCAACTTTGAAAGAGTCGCTCGCAATGCCCAATGGCCCGTTGGCAAATGGGGACACTTTATAGCCCCCTTGCTGACTGGAACTATGCAAGGGGCCTACCAAGCCGCCAACCCAACAGGTGACACAGCGTACGCCGAAATAAAAAGAACCATACTGGAATGCATGGGCATGGATGAAGAAGCGTATCGGATCAGGCTCCGAGAGACAAAACTGAAACCAGGGGAGACCCCCAGACAATTGTACTATCGTGTCCAAGACCTGACCGAAAAATGGCTTAAACCATCCAGTAGCAGTATCCAAGACATAATGGATAGAGTAAAGTTGGAACAGTTCACAGAAGCTCTACCATCTTCAATGCAACCGTGGGTTCGACAACACCATCGACCCATGCTGGCGGAAGCCATTGATATTGCTTCTGCTTTCCAGAAGGCGGGGTCGGTTTGCGTGCCTCCCACTGACCTCCCCCTTTCAAGAAACTCTGCCCTAAAAACTCAGGGGGCAGGGGAACAAAGGACAAGAATGGACTCCAAGGGTACACCCTGGCCAAGCTTAAGCCGACAGTTGCAGTGTTTCGATTGTGGAGACTCGGGGCATATATCAAGGTTTTGCCCCAAGAAACCTAAACCTGTGAAACCAATAGAAATCGGATTCATCCAAGGAAGAGAGTACCGGAGAAGTCGAGACCTTTATTTTCTAGACGTCCATGTGGATGGTACTCCCCGACGGGCCCTACTCGACAGCGGGAGTGAACAAACGGCAGACAGACCGGAAGTAAGTGGGGAAAGGCTTGGGTTGGAAACTACCATACCTATAAAATGTGTTCATGGGGACACAACGGCGTATCCGTCCAAAGAGGTTACCATAGAAGTAAAAGGGGTCGAATCCAAGATGAAGGTCGCCATTATGCCTCACTTGCCAAGTTACACATGTCCGAGTCGGCATTTCCCAATCATTGCTCACCTGCCTGTGAAAAGTACAACGCTACAGAAGCGTTGATAGCATCGTCTGGCAGGGAGACAGAGGTACCCCGCAAAACTCTGGTGTTGACGGGAGAGGCTGCATGGCAAACCACGGGCAAAGAGAAAGGGGGCGGAGCTTGGGGGTATATTTATAGAAAAAGTGGCCAGAGCAGCCCTGATTGGTCCACACAGCCCCAACCTCTATATAAGGGTGAAACTGATGAAGGACTGTGTGTGTTTTTCCGCTTCTCTTACAGTACACCGGGGAAGAGAGAGAGAGAACTGCACCTGAGACGCTCTGGGCGTATGAAGACTAGGCATCACCTTTTCATGGTTCATGGTTCATTTTCCAATCATTGCTCACCTGCCTGTGGGAAGTACAGCGCTACGGAAGCGTTGATAGCATCGTCTGGCAGGGAGACCGAGGTACCCCACAAAACTCCGGTGTTGACGGGAGAGGCTGCATGGCAAACCACGGGCAAAGGGAAAGGGGGCAGAGCTTGGGGGTATAGTTATAGAAAAAGAGACCAGAGCAGCCCTGATTGGTCCACACAGCCCCAACCCCTATATAAGGGTGAAACTGATGAAGGACTGTGTGTGTTTTTCTGCTTCTCTTGCAGGACACCGGGGAAGAGAGAGAGAGAACTGCACCTGAGACGCTCTGGGCGTATGAAGGCTAGGCGTCACCTTTTCATGGTTCATCCTTATCACAGAAGAAGAAAGAACTCTATTCAAGAACTTTGAACAATCATTTTATTTTTATTTTTCTTCTTTGTGAACCTGAATAAAGGCAATTTTAAGTTCCTTCAAGCCAGCTGCTGTCTGCCTCATCCTTACAGGGACGATCAGTTTACGTACAACCTCGTGAGAATCAGGCTAAAGCATGTGAACAGTCTGATCCAATGCAAATTGATGGAGTACGAAGTCCCCTTACCAAAGCAGAAAGGGAAAAAAGAAGACAACAACAGCTTTGCTTATATTGTGGGCAAGCAGGTCACTTCCTCCGTGACTGCCCAGTAAAACCACCCAAGAAAACAGTTGGGGCAACAGACAAAACTGATGATGAAGAAGAACAGAACTGGGGAAACGCCAATGCCTGGCAAGTGTAGGGGTCCTCTTGTCGAGCATGAAAAAGGAATCCGTACAGACCTCACATCTAGTCCTTCCAGTGCTTTTGGTGAATCACAAGCAACCCTCAAAAATACATGCCTTGGAGGCATAATTTGATTGTGGAGCTGTGGGTAACTACATTGACCAAGACATGGCTCTCCGAATAGGCCTTCCTCTCCGATAGAAGCAGAAATCGGAAAACGTCACTGCTGCGGATGGTTCTCAGCTATCATCCGGCCTGGTGAGACAATACACAGAGAAAGTCAAGCTTCTGTGTCAGGACGGGCATCAAGAGGACATTACTTTCAATCTCATTGGTGCTCCTCAGATCCAGATGATATTGGGAATACCCTGGCTGGAGACCCACAATCCTAGGATCGACTGGCGAAAACGAGTTCTGACATTTCCTCATGATTGTGCCGACACATGTTACAAAAAAGATGACACCAATCTGAAACTGAAGAAAAGAATTGTGTTGGTCCTCATCAGCTCCTTACCGCTTGAATACCAAGATTACCAGGATGTCTTCAAAAAAGAGCAAGCCAACGTTCAGCCACTGCACAGACCCTACGATTGTCAAATAGATCTTATACCCTGAGTCCAGATCCCTTGCAGCCGAATTTACGCTCTAACAGAACAGGAAAATCAGCATCTTATAACTTACCTGGATCAGTACCTGGAAAACGGTTTCATTCGCCCGTCCAAGTCACCTGCCTCCTCACCCTTATTCTTCGTGCCTAAAAAGGAAGGGGACTTAAGAACTTGCATCGACTATAGAGCCATCAATCAGATAACAGTAAAAAATCGATATCCTTTACCACTTATACCAGAGCTCCTGGACCAAGTGAAACATGCTCATATCTATACAAAACTGGATTTAAGAGGAGCATACCATCTTGTAAGAGTAAAAGAGGGAGACGAGTGGAAAACTGCCTTCCGCATGAAGTATGGCCTCTTTGAATACCAGGTCATGCCCTTTGGGCTATGCAATACCCCTGCGGCGTTCCATTTGTTTATGAGTGATGTGCTCCGTGAACTACTGGACGTTTGCGCTCTTGTTTACATTGACAACATACTTATGTACTCACATTCCATGGAAGAACATGTAGGCCATGTCCGGGCATTCTTAGAGAAGCTTCAACAACACCAATTGTATACTAAATTGGAAAAACCGAGGTCGAGTTTCTTGGTTTCATGCCCACACCACAAGGCGTACATATGGATACATGAAAGGTGGATGCAATCCTCCAATGGCCTCACCAACATCCATGAAAGGAGTGCAAAGCGTGCTCGGATTCGCCAACTTTTACTGTCGGTTTATACCTGGGTTTTCACAAATTGTACATCCAATTACCTCCTTGTTAAAGAAAAATCAAAAGTTCCATTGGTCGACTGAAGCTGAAGAAGCCTTCCAGAAGTTGGAACTAGCATTCACTACAGCACCAGTCCTTCGACACCCACGACCAGACCTACCTTACATAGTTGAGACAGATGCTTCAAAAATAGCCATGGGAGCAGTATTGTCACAACAAGACCATGAAACAAGACAACTACACCCTGTCGCATTCTAGTCCCGCAAATTGTCAGCCCCTGAGTTGAACTACACAATCACAGATAAGGAATTACTGGCGATTAAAGCAGCATTCAAGGCCTGGAGACATTACCTTCTTGGGGCGAGACATACCGTCACTGTCATCACGGACCGCCGTAACTGGCAATACTTGAAAATCGCCAAAGCACAATCCTTGCGTCAACTTTGTTGGGCTCTCTTTTTCATGGAATATGATTTTATTTTCACTTATAGACCTGGAGTACGCAATGGGAAAGCAGACGCTCTATCAAGCATGAGTGAAGAAAAAGAAGCTTTTACAGCATCCGACCCCGTGGCCATAATTCCTGAGGAAAGGATTCAAACCAGAATAGCTGCCACCGCGTGTGTGGATGACCAAAGAACTAGTTTGCAAATCCCGATGGATCAATCAACACAACAGGAATGGCTGTTAAAAGGTGACCAGCACACCATCAAAGACAATCTACTGTATTTCCAAGGACGATTGTATGTCCAAGACCAAGAACTGCAAAAGCAAATCATCACAAATTACCACGATTCATTAGTGGAAGGACACCCAGGAATAGCCAAAACTCAAGCTAAGGTAAAACAAAACTACTGGTGGCCAACCTGGTGAAAGGACATCGCCCAATTTATTGAAACCTGTGGTGTCTGTGCACAACACAAGTCTCAGAAACAGAACCCCGCTGGCTTACTACATCCCCTAACAGTACCACCAGCACCTTGGCATACCCTGTCGATAGACTTCATCACGGATCTTCCACCCTGCAATGGATGCAACACCATATTAGTTGTTGTGGATTTATTCTCCAAAATGGTCCATTTCATCCCTCTGAAGGGACTCCCAACTGCATCAACTCTCGCTTCTGTGTTCCTATAGCAAATTGTTTGATTGCATGGATTTCCATCAATATTAGTATCTAATCGCTGAACTCAATTTGTTTCTGCCTTTTGGAGAAAGTGTTGTACGATGACCAAAATCGATCTCCGGTTGTCCACAAGCCATCACCCTCAAACTGATGGGCAAACTGAACAAACCAACCAAACTTTAGAGCAATATCTCAGGTGTATGTTGCAACAGTCCGAGGAGTCTTGGAAAAATATACTCTGGATAGCTGAGTATGCATACAACTTAGTTCACACAAGCACAGGGCAAACTCCATTCCACACTTTGCACGGAAGACATCCGAGGACATCAGTATTTGATCCACCCGATACCCTGGAAATGCCAGCCATAAAAAACTTGCATAAAACCATCACTCAGGTTCTGAAGGAGGCGACAGAGCATCTGACCAAGGCTAAGGAAAGACAAAAACGGTTTGCTGATCAACATCGGAAGGAAGCTCCCGCCTACCAGAGTGGAGAAAAGGTGTGGTTAGCATCCAAATATATTCCCCTGAAGGGGCCAAGAGCTTTCCACCCAACATACCTGGGCCCCTATACTATAAAGTCCATAATCAATCCTGTCGCAATGAAATTGGAGTTACCATCTCACATGAAAATTCACCCTGTATATCATGTCTCTCTCCTCAAACCAATAAAATCCAATGCACAGCTTAGGTCTCCGCCAGAGCCCGAAGTAATAGATGGAGAACCAGAATATGAACTCAAATCCATCCTGGACTCCAAGGTGGTTTGATCTAATTGACTGGAAAGGTTTCGGACCTCAAGCCCGAAATTGGGAAGCCAGTGAACACGTCCAAGCTCCTTGTTTAATCAGACAGTTCCATCGCAATAATCCCACCAAACCAGGACCGGGAGGAGAAGCACCCTTGAGATGGGCCTTGAGGGGGAGTGCTGTCATGGTTATGAAGTCAGGGGCACAGGTATGCAGGGGTCGCATGCACAGGACACCTGGGTGGACACTGTCCTGGCGCCTTTGGCGCCAGGCTCATGAACAAAAGTAAACAAGAACATCCATTTAACACCAAAAAGCTTTTATTATGGACATAGCACTTCAGATGCATTAACCTTGAACATTCCATCCATTAAGCAGCCCCAGGTGTATTCTTGGGTGTGGCTGCTAATGGATTGCCTTTTGCACGTGCTCACTCTCTCGGAGCGGCAGGGTGTGGCTGGTAAGCCGGCCCTAATGGGCGTGCCCACGATCTCAGCTATATAAGCTGCCCAGATCCTCAAGACAGACGCTTCACGTTACTCTGCACTTGCAAGCAGCGTAATGCTCACTGTCGCCTGAGGTCAGACTTACCATTACAGATCCTGCTTCCTGGACATCCTGCTTCCTGCCAGCATACTTACCAATTGGGGGAAGCTGTTCTTACCTGTACATATCTTCAGCGAACCAAGTATTCATCTTTACACTTTCCAGAATGCCAAAATCTTCATCTTGGCACTGCAGCATGTCACGCTCCATTGTCGACAGCAGCGCCTGCAAGGTAAAACAGAAGACACGGTTAGACATTGAAAAAACAGTCAGTTTAAGGTTGCGCTTCGCTATACTTCACGCTTTTCCTTAATCCATCACTTACCTGCTGTTGAACATTGCGGTAGCATCCATCTTCCATCCGGCCGCGTCTCACAGCTGCATTGAGGCCGCATTTCCATCTAAGGGAAGAAAGCAGAAGAGAGACATTATTGCGGGCATAAATAGGAGCAACATAGAAAGACATTAAACAGAATGAACAGCATCACAAGTGCTCAAGAAAGACTTACCAATCATAAGGAGAAGCATAGTCGCAGCTGGACTGTATTAATCCTTATCAGGGATCATTGAAGGACGCGCCCCTGCCAGACGTAGCAGGACAGAGAGCTTATCTTCCATAATTCACAGGTGAGCTTTATGGGCCGGCGTATGCTCGCAGAAACCGTACTTTGGGGTGAAGGGTTCGAGAGGTAGAACAATCACAGATTGGCACACTCACACATTCTTATCTCCACGCAGGAGCAGTATCACCAAGTACAACCGCTCACAGCTTTTCTACTGATGGAGAGGCCTGAAGGGGGTGATTCAAGTTCAGGGAGGGCTGCAACCATGCCCCAACGCCTCCGCAAAGACCAGGTGAGCGTAACACCAGCCCACCCCAGAACAGATCCAGCCTATCATAGCATCGTTCCCGGACCTGACGCACATGATGGAAGCCATGGCTAAAGGATTTGCAGCTGTCCATGAGCAGCTGGATGACATTACAGCTAATGTGGCATCTATGCGATCACAGCTTGCCAACGAGGATCAGGGCATCTGAGGACGCCGTTCAGGGTCTTCAAAACACAATTACATCCCTGGCAAAGGAGATGAAAATAGTAAGAAACAAGTGCAATGGTCTCTAATCGTTTTCCAGGAGGAACAACATCCGCAATGTGGGGGTCCCAGAGGAGGCTCTATCAGGGGGCATGGAACAAGCAGTGGAAAATCTCCTCAGGGATCTGCGGGACACCTCCCCCTTCTTTGCAGTGGAACAAGCCCACTGGGCTCTCGCCCCAAACCTAAACCAGAAGATTTTGCTCGTCCCATAATTGCGAAAATCCTCAGCTTTCAAGACAGAGACCATATACCGAGACTCGCCAGGGGAAAAAAGGAACTCCAACTGCCAGGGCTCTCAGACAATTTGTATCTTTCCAGCTTTTCCTCGAACAGTCCAAAAACGAGAGACGCCAATTTGTGGTTGTCAAGAAATTGCTGCAGGCCCGAGGCATACAATAACAATGTTTTTCCAGCCCGCCTGAAATCTCAGTTCCGTGGCAAAGTATATTTCTTCACGGTACCAGATGAGGCTGTGAAGTTCATAGAAGCCCAAATACCAATCCCAGAGCACGAGGGACCGATGGAGAATGACCAAATGCCAGGCTGAGCGACCTGACCCTGATCCTCTCGTAGTTGCCTCCATTTTCATGAGTATATAGCATCTGTAAATTAACCTGTCCCCATCACTGGTAAATTCAAACATATGATCCTGAAACAGTGTTATGGTTCGTATCGGAGTGGCAACAGTTAATCCTACAGCAGCTGCTTGAAGTATCTTGGGTTATGTTTGGAATTTACGGCCCTGTTAGGGCGGGCTTTGGGTGGGGGTGGGGGCGGCAGGGACTTTTACACTGCAGTTTGGGGGTGGGCAGTGAGGGTGGGCGGGTGGGGGTTGTGATCTGCTCTGGTAACAGGTCTCTGTGAATGTTCAAGCGCCTGTTGCGCTCTTGTAGAGATCATTGGGATAATTTGGAAAACGAATTGGCAGCAGAGTACAAGGTTGGGAAGTTCTACTCCTACAGAGATGGAAAGTACACTAGAAGGTCAAAGGTGCACCCAGTAAATATGTCTGCTCTCCGTAATGGGTCTTAAGGTGATGAGCTGGAATTTAAGGGGGCTGGGGAATTTTACAAAATCACGTAAGATCATGGCTTCTGCTAATCCACACAGACTAAATGTCCTTTTGCTGCAGGAGACTCATGCAAAAGAGGGGGCATCCAGGGGCATTGCACCAGCGTGGGGGGCAAGCAGATTTTTTACTTCGTACTCAACCCAATCATGGCCATGACGCTAATTCACAAATAGGTTACATTTACCCTAAAAAACAATCATGTAGATCCCAGAGGATGCTATGTCGTCCTCCATTGCTCAATTGATGGTATCAAACTCCTGCTGGTTAACACCTATGGCCCCAACATACATTCGCCTGAATATTTTGATGGTGTAGCGTCAATCCTCACTGGTTTTCCTGGTGTCCCGATCATTTGGGGGGGCATGAATCTAATCCTTGATCAGACCATGGACAGGTCCGGTGTGGCTAGGTCTCGTGTGGCTCACATGAAATGCCTGAAATTGAGTGACGCTTGGCGCTTTTTATACCCACAACAGCGACAATACACATTTTACTCATCTGTGCATGACAGGTCCTCACGCATTGACACATTTCTAATATCCAACTCATTGATGGGTAGGGTTGGGGACAGCATGATACTACCTTGCACTCTTTCTGGCCACTCGCCAGTAGTACTTACTCTGAACACAGACAGACTACCTGGGTTGGGTATTGCTTGGCGGTTCAAATCTGAAGCACTCAGAGACATTGTATTCAAGGCAGGGATTCAAGCAGACATCGACACCTACTTTGCGTGCAATGCAGCTGGAACAACCTCCAAAGGTGTAAAATGGGAGGCCTTTAAGGTTTGTATCCGGGGAATGTCAATCTCTAGAGAAGCTGGGGTCTTGAAGACCATCAGAAATGACCTGCAGCGCTCAGAGCCCAAACTCAAATCCCTGGAGTTTGAATACTCCGCCCACCCCAGTACGCAGGTGCTGCAACAAATACGATCTGAACTATAGCGATTTAAAGGTGCACGCACACCGGGAGGTGCAAAACTTCTCTCGCTCGCAAGCAGCCAGGAAATACGTGGAAGAGGAAAAGTCAGGTAGGGCACTAGCTAGACTAGCCAAATCAGAGGGTGGCCGTAACCAGATGTTGACACCAAAATCTATGCCAAAGCTCTCACAAATAGGCTTCTCTCACTAATACCTCAATTGGTCCACAGTGACGAGGGGGGCTTTGTCCCGGGCAGGTCAACCTCTTTGAACATTAGACGACTATTTGATGTAATGGCCAGAATAGACTTGCCAGCTGAAGTGGTGGCCAAGACACTCGAAGGCCGAAAAGCATTTGACATGGTCTCGTGGGAGTACATATGGTCGCAGAAATGGGTATCGGCTCAGAAATGCTAAGCTATATTAAATTGCTATACGCAGGTCGCACTGCTAGAGTCTTGGTTAATTCCTCTAAATTTGAACCATTTGAGCTTGGCAGGGGCACTTGCCACAGATGCCCACTCTCCCTGATCCTTTTTGCCATGGTTGTAGAACCAATGGCAGATATGATCCACGACCACCATGGACACAGGGGAATCCGCCTCAGTGGAACTCCCGAAATAGTCTCACTTTATGCTGACGACGTCCTATTATATGCAAGGGATCCTCAAACAAATCTGGATACAATCCTTTAGGACATAATTCAGCTAGGGCGTTTCTCCGGGTTTACGATAAACCACTCCAAATCAGAGATGTTCCCACTAACTGGCAGCACTAAACAACCGTCTGGAGCGGTCCGGAAAAAGTGGGTCGACATGACCCCCGTATGATAGGGGTGGCTTTACGGCTCCTGATCTCGAGTTATACTAGCTGGCCATACAGGCCCAATATGGTTCCTACTGATATGGTGAAAAATTACAACCACCTCATGTCAAGCTTGAGCGTCTGGCTGCGGGAAGATCGGACCTCAAGATGCTTGTGTTGGATGGCAAATATAATGACAAATGTCATTTCAACACAGTGTCCTCAACGGTACTAGCCTGGTGTTGTATCTTCTCGAACAACACTGCAACACACCCCGACTATAAATGGCTGCCGCTGTGGAGGTTCCCTGGTCTGGGACCTACCTGGGACCCCACATTGGCGGCTCAATGGGAAGACCTATTTGTGGATGGCAAATTGATCACCCCACTGACATGGCACCGAGAACACAGTGGCTCTGGAATTTAATTTATGCAATATTACAGGCTACTGGTGGCCATACAATCGCAGGGGCCAAGTTATCCCTCAGAACCCCCTGAGACCGACGAGCTGGCATTTATTGCCAATTCTAGTGGTAGCCGCTGCATTCTATCAATAGTCTATAAAATGCTTGTGAATAATCACTTCGTCCCAGCCAATACGGCATAGCTGGTCTGATGACTTAGGGATTGAGCTGTCTGACACCCAGTGGAAACACATGTGTGCACACACTAAGCAGGTCTCCTTGAATTTCAGATTCAAATGCATACAATATAAATTGTTAAACAAACTATATTACACCCCTGAAAAACTCAGTTAGATTTCCCATGATGTGTAGCATTCCTGTCCTAAGTGCCAACTTAGCCCTGCCAAACATTTGCATATGTTCTGGTCCTTTGCCCAACAGGGAACAATCTGGGACACCGTATTAAAGACCCTCTCTGTGGTAGTGGATTCTCCCTTGAACGCTCCCCGGTGGGAGCCCTATTTGGCATGTGGCATAACCTCCTCAATAAAAGTCTTCGTGCATCTGTAAATACAGGTTGTATGATTGCCAAGAGATTTATTCTGTTGAAGTGGAACAGGTTGCCCCACCCAGTCCCAAAACCTGGTTGATAACACTAACCTGGGCCCAGAGCCATGTAGAACTGTACTTGGACTCATTATCTCCTACTGCGTGCCTCAGCAATGACTGGGATGAGTTCCGAACCTGCCTAGCTGCCCTGCTCCTGACCAGTGACCCTATGAAAATTGCAAAAGTGACCCTACTATCTGTCTCATCCCAAGGACTAATGCCATGTATATGCCTCAAATACCTCAAATACCTCAAGATATGTCATTATTATACACTGTATTTCTATCTATTTGTTGAAAATGTTTAATCACTGTACCCACTGTACTCTTGATAACTCTGCCAAAAAAACAGAAGTAAAAAGGAAAAGGAAATCCCTATTAGGCAAACAGTTTGAATTCAATAAATTAAGTTCCGAAAAAGCTTGCTCCTCCCTATTAAGATCCAAAGCTAAATATTATGGACGGTCCAATAAAGCCAGCAAATTATTAGCAGTATATCTGAAAAAGAAAAAAGAAAGAACTGTTATTGCATCTATTGTTAATCAACAAGGCATTAGAATAATGTAGTATGTGGCTGGCATTGAGCAACCAATGCAGGTTATAGTATGTGATGAGGTAGCCTGGAACTTTACAGTACATCAAGGTTCCAGGACTGACATTTAGTGATTCAGGATGGGAGATACAACTTGAGAAAATGTGTATTACTGAGTTCCTGCCTCCCTTTACTAACTTGCCCTGAAACTTTATAAATACACTTTCCTTTTGTACTTATCTGCCTCCAGCGTCATCTCTGATTACCTGTACCCGAATCCAAAACCTTAAACACTACAAATAACAAACACTAATCAAATCAATAGTTCCTTCATCAATTTTTATTCAGACCTTTATAAACATGATGACACCATTCTTAAAAATAATATTATAAATGTTATGCACGAAAACAAAAAAAACCTTTTACAATGCTCCTGACCTGTCCCTGTTAGATTCACCCATTACCCTGCAAGAAGTTCAAAATGCTATTATCTGTCTCAAAATTGGCAAAGCCCTGGGCCCTGATGGGTTTCCTATGGATTTTTATCGCACCTGTTCGGATATACTCTGCCCTAAACTTCTTCAATTGTCTGACCATTTTTTATCTCAAGATTCTAGTTCTGGTACCTTTGAAGAAGCTCTATATTTGTTATTTACAAAGCGGATAAAGACCCCTCCTCTGTTCAAAATGATCGCCCCATTTCTCTTGTTAACTCTGAATCAAAGATTTTTGCCAAAATAATCGCAAATAGACTAGAATAAATTATGCCCAAACATATTAATGTGGACCAATTTGGCTTTATCAAAGGCAGATTTGCTTCCTCTAACACTAGACCTCTCTTTAACATCCTCTTCTATGCTCAAAAGTCCTTTGACCCTCTTATCCTTCTTTCACTTGATGCAGAAAAAGCTTTTACATCAAAGGTATCACTATAAATAATGTTACTACAAAATTCTCAGTTTATGCAGATGATGTGGTCTTATATATTTCTGAGCCATCCACATCCATCCCAGCACTGATGAATGTCATTAATAAATTCTCCACAGTCTCTGGTTATAAATTAAATTGTGATAAGTCTGAAATGTTACCCTTAACTAATTCTTGCGCTGTTGCTGACTTAACCTCTATTTGGCATGAAATGGTGCACCTCTTCTATTAAATACTTAGACATCCACATATCAAAAGATATTCCTTCCACTTTCATTTTGAATCAAAATAGTATCTTTGATCAAATGAATACACTTTTTGTCTCTTGGTGGGGCCGCCTTGATTCCATCAAAATGATGTTTGGACCTATTATTTAATATTATCTCTCAACGATCCCAATTATCATACCCTCTATATTTTTTAAAAATATTGACAAATTATTATACAAATTTCTTTCTAATAATACAAATTCCAAATTGCCGCTTAATAAGGTTAAAGCCAAAACGATAATGGTGGTGTAAAGTTTCCAGATTTCCTGAACTGCGACATATTATTATGTTTCTACATAATGAACCTCACATGACAAAAGTCCCTACTTGGATTAAAATAGAAGCTAGATTAAATGCGCCTCTTTCACTTGTTCGCTTCTTTCAGATTTCATTGTTGCCAGGTATTTAAAAACATCCTCTTTTACATTCCATGAAAAATGCCTGGCACTGCTTGCTAAATTGTTCCCATACTGTTCAGGATATTGCCAACGCCTTCTTATGGTATAATACACCCTTCCCTTTTAAACCCAAAATGACATTATTGCAAACCTGGTACACTTCAGGTATCTGTCTTGTTAAACATATAATTCATAATCATGCTGCTATTCCATTTCCTCAGCTATATATCCTTTTTAATCTCAATAAGTCTGATTACAAAACATATCATATTCTTGTAAATCTTATTTTAAAAGTATCTCCTCATTATAACCAAAAATAGCCATCAAAATGTATAAAACTATTAATTCATTCTCCATCCGCATCTAAACTATACTCAGTTCTCAATCAACCTATATGTAATTGTAATTGTAGTTGTTTATTTGTATAGCGCTAATACACAAGTGAAGTGCTTCAAAGCGCTTCAAGGCGGGAGGGGAAAAGGGATTACAGTCGTCATTCTTAGGCCTCGAAGATTCTGAATGAACTAACAACAATAACTAGCATTCTAGGCACAGAGGCATATCTACTAGTGAAGGGCTTGACAAAGGGTAGATGAGAAAATAAGAAAGGGGGAGAGGGAAGGAACAAACAGAACTTGAACAACATGAACTACATGAACTACAGTGCTGGTCTGGCGAACAATTCAGATTGCTTGGAGCTTGGGAGGATAGCTCAGTGACAACGTGCTCGCCTTGGAAGCAAGACGACACGAAGCAACACAGGTTTGATTCCTGAGTCGGTGCTTAGAAACCTCTGGGTATGTAAGCGCGTTATAAATACGCAACTAAGACAAAAAAATTACGCAACTAAAAAACAAACAATTCCTGTAACAGCGCCTCGATGCTTGCGGGCTCTGTGAGCGCTTTAAAAATGCAAATAAAAAAAATAATAATTGGTCATCCAGAGTATTTCAAGCATGACCAAGACTGGGGGGTGGGGAGAGACAAGAAGGAGGAATAGGACAGACAGACCTGCTGGACCTAGAAAATTCAAGGTTCAGTAAGTGTGCAGAAACAGGAAGTGCGAGGAAGGGGGAGAAGTGTGCCCAGTCCAGCAAGGGCCAGCGTAAGTGCAGAGTGGTTGCTCTGACCGTGGGGCATATTGCAGTAGCCCAGGGACAAGTGCAGAGGCACAGAGGCAAGTGCAGGACTGGCGGGGGAACCTGGGACCCGTGAGGTTCTGGAGGTGCACCAGGCGACCAGTCAGCTAACTGTGCTGGGAGGATGAGAAGGAGGGAGGGAAACAGTCAGAAAAGAGGGGGTTAGCAGGGGAGAGAGAGAGAGAGAGAAAGAGGAAAGTCTTGAGGAGTTTCCAGAACTTGAGGATGTCTGGCTCAAGATGAAGAGAGGCAGGGAGGCTGTTCCAGAGGGAGGCACCTGCAGAAGATAGGGATCTACCCCCAAATCTCTGTTTGGAGAAACTGCTCACCCGTAGGGAGTTGGAGGAGGCCGAGCGAAGGGCTATAAAAGGAGAGTATTTGGGAAGAGAGTGTTGTAGATAGTAGGGGCACAGGCCCCAGAAAGCCTGGTGGACTATGCAGAGGGTCTTGAACTTGATCCTTGCAGCCTCAGGGAGCCAGTGTAGAGATTTCAGTGCTGGAGAGATGGGGTCCCTGGGCTTGGGGCAAAAGATAAGTCTCGCAATTCTGTTCTGGATAAATTGAAGAGCTTGGAGAGTAGAAGTAGGCAGATTGAGAAAGAGACTGTTGCAGTAGTCAAGTCTGCAGAGAACAAGGACTCTGGAGACACTGAGCCTCTGGGGGAAGGTGATAAAAGGCAAAATACCTCTGAGGAGGTGCAGCTGGTAGTGGGACTTTTTGGACATGTCCGAGATGTAAGAGGAGAAGGAGAGAGTAGAGTCAAAGATGACCCCTAGGTTTTTTGCATCAGTGGTGGGTGTGGGGCGCAGGACCAAGGGAGGCCGGCCAGAGTGAGAGTGAAAAAGTGGGAGCAGGTGTCCCAATGAGGATGATCTCTGTCTTGCTGCAATTAAGGTATAGGTCGTTAGCGGCACACCAGGACTGAATTGTGGACAGTCAGGAATGAGCGAGGAGGAGGAAGAGTCCGAGGGTAGCCGGAAAGGAAGCTGTGTGTCATCCGCATAGCACTGAAAGTTGGAGGTGAAAGTAGGGATTTTGTGGGCAAAAGGGGACATGTAGACTTTGAAAACCAGGGTGATACATTAGAACCCTGGGGTACACCACAAGTAGAGAGGGTGATAGCGAAGAGAAAGGAACCAAGTTCTACTTGGAAAGGACGGTCAGAGAGAAAGGGCACAAGCCACGCCAGAGCCTGATCAGTGATTCCCAGGGTATCACGGATACGGGAGATCAGGATATAATAATCTCAACTCTAAAACTTGCAAAAAATGGGAATTATATTGGAATTTACAGCCTTCTCCAGACATATAGAACATTTTGAATCATTCCTTTACCTTATCAGTTGCTGCTAATCTTACACAGTCCCACTGCTTTATTTTACAGAGAGCTTATTTAACGCAAACTAGATTGGCAAAAATGTCTAGTGTTTTCTCTGGTTTACGTTTTCATAGGGGTGATACATGACCACACATTATCTTCATGGTAAGTCTTGCTAACAACACAAGAACTCATCATCCCCCAACTTTAATCCCCCCCTCCTAACCCTCCCCCATCACCTAAACAACGTGGTCCAGTTCTGCATTGACCTTCCCTGTAGTGCTTGTGGGGGGGTCGCTGTATCAGGCTGCATGATTCGCGCCTTCTCTACTGTCCGCCATCTTGCCGCCAGAGTTCTAGCTCAGGAGTGCCCTGAGTAGTCTTGGTCTGAAGTGTTGGGCTTCTCTGTCCTTCACAAACTCTATGAAGGGGTCCCATACTGTCAGAAATTTCTGGTATTTCCCTTCTTTTAATGCTCCCACTTTCTCCATTGCCAGTATGTTCCATGTCTTGACCCACCAGCATGCGGTTATGGGGCCTTCCCTATTTTTCCAACTTTGGGCAAGGGCCAGTCTAGTCGCCATTAGAAATTGCATGATGAGGGCGGCCGTCTTTCCGGAAGCCAGATAGGCCCCTTCTGCCACCGCACCTAACAGAATCACTTTTGGATTGTGTGGGAGTTGCCGCCCCGTTATTTCTTTTATATGCCCCAGGACTTCCTTCCAGTATATTTTTACCTTGGGGCATTCCCACCTCATATAATATAAGTCCCCTCTCTGTCCGCATTGCCAGGTGGGGCGATAGGAGGAGTTCATTTCATGTAACCTAGAGGGCGACATGTACCACCTGTAGCATAGTTTGTAGGCGGTTTCTTTGACTGTGGTACACACCAATGTTTTCTGCGCTCTGCTCCATATTTGCCCCCATTCTTCCTCTGTGATGGGCGTGCCGACGTCCCGCTCCCAATTACCCTTCTATGCTAGATGGTCCTCCATTTGAGCATTGTCCAATAATCTGTATATTTTGGAGAGCGCGCGCGCTCTTTCTCCCTCCTGCAGAGTCAGTTCCATACCCACTGGGTTTCCGTTGGCCGCCTTCTTCACTTCCTTCTGAGATACCCAGTGTCTAATATGTATGTACGTGTAACATTCTTTCTCGCCCACTCCGAATGCCTGTTTACTTTCCTCAAACGAGAGGGGGTTACCAGCGCAATAGAAATCTTTCAAGTGGAGCGTCTGTGGTTGTCCCCAGTTAACCCAGAATCTGTTTTCTTTCCCGGGGGCAAAGTCTTGGTTGTGCGCTATCGGGGTGAACGGGCCCAGCGCCGGGGTGATCTGCCGCTTTCTGAGCGCTTTGTCACAGCCTCTCAGTGCCACTCGGGTGGCCTCTAGGAGCTGTCCCTCAGCCTCTCTGGCCCGCGGACGTAGTGCATGTAATGTGCTCAAAGGGATGTCGGTTACACTTTGCTCAATGCCCATCCAACCCTGTAGCTTATTTCCTCCTATCCACTGCAACATAGGTGCCACCTGGGCCGCTAATATGTATCTCCCAACTTCAGGCACACCCAACCCTCCCAACAGTGGTGGTCTTGTTAAAATCCTTTTTTGCAACCTGGGTTTTTTCCCATGCCATATAAAATTCACTATCTCTTTCTGTAAGGACCTAGACATTCCTGGCGGGATCTCCACCGGAAGGGAGCTCACCACATATAGAAGATGGGGCAGTAGCATCATCTTAACCGCAGCAATGAGGGCAAACCATGATAGGTCCTGTGTATCCCAACTATGGAGGTCTTCCTTCATTTGTTTCCATAGGGGGGTTATGTTTGCCCTGTAAAATGTCTTGTAGGATGTTGTAGGATGTTGGTAGCTGGATACCCAGATATTCTATTGTGTCAGGCTCCCAGATTAGGGGGTACAGAGTGCTCAGCTTTTCTATGGCTCCGGCGTCTTCTGAGATGTTCAGAGCCTTGGATTTAGCAAAATTTATCGCAAAGCCGGAAACCATGTAGTGCGCCAAGGGCCTTGGGGTGTGATCTACTACCATCCCTAAGGAACAAAAGGATATCATCAGCATATAGCACTATTTTATGTGGTGTGTCTCCCCCAATCACCCCAATCACCTCTGGGTCCTGCCTAATGATTTCTGCTATTGGCTCCATTGCCATCGCGAAGATAAGGGGTGACAATGGGCAACCGTGCAGTGTGCCCCTCGGTATTTCAATTTTCGCGGTGGTACCTTTATTAAGTTTAAAAGTTGTGGAGGGGAGTTGAAAATTAGCCAGGACCATCCTACTAAAGGTGGCATCGCAACCGCATTTCTGCAGGACCAACACCAGGTATTTACAGTCCAGGCTGTCGAAGGCACGATGTGCCTCTAGCGCCGCTATAGAAAACTTTTGCCCCGTTCTGTTACCTAGGTCAATTACATCAACCGCCCTTCTGATGTTGTCTTTGGTGTGGCGACCCACTATAAAGCCCACCTGGTCCCCATGGATAATTTTGGGTAATACTTTCATCAGCCTAGTAGCTAAGATTTTGGCATATAATTTCACGTCAGTGTTTAGGAGGGCTATTGGACGGTAGCTAGTGCTCTCCGTGGGGTCCTTGTCTGGTTTTAGAGCTAGGATCGTAGTTGACCTCCCCATGTCAGGTGTGACTGTGCCACTCTCCCGAATATGGTTAAAGAGTCTGGTCAGTGGCCCCGCCAGATGGTTCCTGAATGTCTTATAATACCCATTCCCCAGCCCATCCAGCCCCGGGGACTTGTTTAGGGGTAGCTGTGTTATGGCGTCCCCTACTTCCTCTGCAGTTATGGGGGCTCGCAACATGAGATTATCCGTTTCAGAAATTTGTGGGAGGGTAAATCTTGACATGTATTTAATTTGGGCTTTAGGAGGTCCCGATGGAACTTTTCCATTATCTCCAATTTATCTTTCTCTAGCACACACATCTCCCCCTATGATTTCATCAGCCTCACTATGTGATTTCGGACGCTTTGCTTCTTCAGCTTTGCGGCCAAGAATGTGTTGGCTTTACCCCCGTGGGCGTAGTATGACTGTTTGGTGCGTAGTAGGGCTTGTGCCGTGCCGTCTGCCACATGGGCTTCTAATTGGGCCCTTATTTTGCAGAGTTATCTCAGTGCCTTTAAGGTGTGTTTGGCCTTAAATTGTGTTTCTGCCTCCTGAACTTCTGCCTCTAATTTCTCATGAGCTCCCTCTCACGAATGTGTGCCACTGTTTGTGATATGAATTCACCTCTGACCACTACCTTCCCTGCATCCCATATCACCCCCCAGTCTGTAGCCCCGTTATCATTTTCCCAGAAGTAATTGGTAAGTATTTCTTCTATGTGTGCCCTGAGTGCGATATCTTTCAGTATTATTTCATTTAGTCTCCACTGCCTACGGGTCATGGTCATGGGGGTATGCTTCTCTCGCACCATCTGTATTAGGACCGGGGAGTGATCAGAGAGATATGTGACCTCCATTTGTACCTTGTTTATTTGAGGGATTAGCATGGCTGAAACTAAGATCATATCAGTTCTCGAATACCCCCTGTGGGCTGCTGAGTAGTGGGTAAATTCCTTCTCCTGTTCGTGGAACAATCTCCAAGTTTCTATCACCTCCAAGTCCCAGAACAGCCTTCCCAAGGCCTGCCTATTCCTGTTGTCTGCATGGGTGGACGGAAGTGTCTTGTCTAAGACTGGGTCCATCACGCAGTTAAAGTCTGCCTGTCAAGGGGCCTCATTACGACCCTGGCGGTAAACGAAAAACGATGGCGGTAAATGATTACCGCCATCGTTTTCCGCTAGGTCCGATTATGACCCTTGGCCGTTAACTACGATGCCATTAGCGGCATCGTAGTCAACACTGCCGCTATCTGCGCCAAGGACGCGCGCACACGACCTCCCACACCGTACTTAGCGCCATGGCGGAAAGGTACGCGAATGCCAACCCAAGCGGACATGCACCTAACGCCATCACCCAGCCCGTTAAGTACCTTACCGCCATGGCGCTAAGTACGCCATCGCGAACCAACCGTAAATGGCCATGTAAAGTGAATCCAGCTGCCACAGGTGCACAGAAACAGCACAGGTGGAGGCAATACAGACTCAGGAAGTACAAAAAGAGCACACCCCACCCCTTCCCACACCCAGTCACACTCCACAATGATACCAATACGACTTGCAATGTTGGGGCTGGAGGACCTGATAGCAATGCAAGTGCTACAACAACAACAACAACAACAACAACAACAACAGGCAGCACAGAGGAGACGCAGGAGGAGAAGGAGGGCAAGGCAGGGCCAGCAAGCCCCACCAGCACAGCCAGTGCCACCACGCAGGCAGCCCCCAATCCCACGCATCAGAGCCAGTCCATTCAACCTCACTGCTGAGCAGATCCACACCCTGTACCGTTTGGACGGGGACACCATCAACGCCATCGTAGACATGACACACAACGACATCGTCAGCATGATAGAAAGTCCAACCGCCATCCCATCCCTACCATTATTCTCACGTACACTCATCCAATTGCTCGATACCCTCCGCAAGCACACAGACGACCACATCTCATTACCACGGACTGCCCAGGAGATTGCAAACACCAAAGTGGGTTTCCATGCACTAGCCGGCATACCTGGTTGCATTGGTGCCATCGACTGCACCCATGTGGAATTGGTGGTTCCACGTGCCATGGAGGTACCGTACCGCAACCGGAAACAATTCCACTCAATCAACGTGCAAATGGTCTGTGACTCCAACAAGATCATCACACATTGTTGTGCCCGATTCCCCAGATCAACCCATGATTCAATGGTCCTGAGGAACTCCACAATACCACGCTATATGGAGCGACATGCAGGCCCAAGATCCTGGCTACTCGGTGAGTCTAATGTCATTACCATGGAAATGTGAAGTGGGTAGGTGAACGACGTACCAATGCATACTCCACCTGGCTGAAAGTGGGGGGGGAATGATGCATACTCCACCTGGCTGAAAGGGGGGGGAAATGATGCATACTCCACCTGGCTGAAAGGGGCAGGGGAAATGATGCATACTCCACCTGGCTGTGAGTAGCAGAGAGAACGGAGACAGATGATACCCTAAAGCAACTCAAACTCCACCCAACACCAGCGAAGCCAATACCCAATGTATGCAGCCCTACCATGTGAATGAGGTTGTGTCCGAACCATGACACAACCATCTGCAAGTGCATTCTACCAATTCAGACCACATTGTCAACAATGAAATGCACCTACATGCACGTCACCAAACACCATCAACAGAAAGGCCTGTCCCCCATAACTGCCCACGAAGGAGGCACATGACGGACAGAAACATCAACACACCATTACACAGACAGCAGGGCCCCCAAAATGTCCCTATCAACATCAGCATTGCTCACTGGGGTAATGATGAGGCCCACAGCAATGTTGCAATTATGTGCGCATTGACATCACAGGACACGTGCCAGGCCAACAAAACAAACGGCATGAACGGACACAGTAGATGGGCACTCACAATGCACTCCACCCCTCTGCATACATTGGGTGATGGCATGCAAAACAGACCATGAGAGCCATGAGCATATACTGGTTGCATTGTGTGAATCAATTAGTGCATTTAGAAGTTGTCCAAAGTAACAGTTGGATGCAAGCCATGGTGGCACATCATGTTCTTGATCAGACGTCATGACTGACACATACATTCTCGCCTACATACAGGTGATGCAGGCTATCCCCTGAAGAGGTGGCTCCTTACACCAGTCCGGAACCCGCAGAACCAGCACGAGGAGGACTTCAACCGTGCACATACACGTACCCGTGTGGTAATTGAGCAGACATTCGGCCTATTGAAGGCACGGTTCCGATGCCTCAGCAGATCTGGTGGGGCACTCCTGTACCGCCATGAGAAGGTGGCAAAGATGGTCATGGCATGTGTCATGCTACACAATATGTGCGTCAGACGAAATGTGCCCCTGCCCCCTGACGCAGAACTGCAACCACCTGACGATGAGGATGAGGAGGGTGCAGATGGGGCCGCACCTCATGGAGGAGGCGATGCACAGGAGGGGCGTGAAATGCGTCAAAATATCATCGACCAATGCTTCTAGCACACACGGATGGTGTGTATCACATGGAGACGGCACTTGGGGCACTGTGTGTCTCTGGGACATGCACACTGTGGACTGTACACCAATAAAGCACACATATGCAATGAAAATGTCCACACATTTCATTTCGGAAAAAGGAAAAAGTGTATTTTAATCATAAATTGTCGTGACACACCCCCTCCCCCTTACCCCTCCCCCTGCACACCCCAACACACCCCCTCCCCCCTCCCCTCTCCCCTGCACACCCCAACACACCCCCTCCCCCTCCCCCCTGCACACCCCAACACACCCCCTCCCCCCTACCCGCTCCCCTCTGCACACCCCAACACACCCCCTGTGAGTTGTGAGTGTCTACAGATGCCTGTAACAGTGAGCACAGGCTATTACAAGCCCCCTCTCCCGGCCCCCGGGGCACCCCTGCCTGTGGAGCGCAGGTTCCGTCCTGAACGTCGGACGGGGCTGCTCTGGGCAGAACTGGCAGCGGAGGATGTCCCTGCCTGCTCCCGTGCATGCATGTCCTGTAGGGTGTGGGAGAGCTCAGAGAGCACACGGCGCACCCCGGCAAGATCGCCACAAATGTCCCTTGACATGGACTGCATTGCATCCCTCAGGGTGTCAGTGTTCTGCGCAATTTCGGCCCTTAGGGTCTCCGTAGCCTGTTCGATGGCTGCCCTAGCCCCCACACATTCCGCAGCATGCTCGGTGAGTAGCGTGGACAGCTGTTCCTGCCGTTGAATGATGTCCTCAAGGGACTGTTGCCCCTACTGGGCCATGCCCATTGCTGGTGGTGTGATGGAGGGGCTGCTCCCCTCCTGTGGACTTAGAACTGGGCATGGGGTAGATGGCCACTCCTCTTCCTCTGTGTGCCCCTGTGTGGGATCCTCATGGGGGCTGGCATGGGACGAACAGGGGGAATGTGGAAGGTCAGTGGGGTGTCTGACGTCGTGCTCCTCAATGTCGCAGTCTGAGCATGCTGCAATGGCAGCTGATTCTCCAATGCTGCTGCTGGCCGCAGAACCGGTGCCTTCTGTGGCAGGCAATGTTGGAACAGGGCTGCTGCTGCTGGCCTGCTGCCTACTGGGGTGCTTGCCGGTGGGCCGTCCTGTTTGCTGGCAGTGGATTGTGCTTGCTGTGGGGTCTGGCTCACTGCAGCTGAGGATGAGGGTGCGTGTATGGTTGTCTTGGCCTTCTTGGCTCTTTTTGTCGCAGGGGTGTCCTCGTCCTCGGTGTGTATTTCTGAGCCTGTGGTGGAGCAAAGGAGGGAGAGCGTTATTGATGGGTCTGCGGACATTAGAATGACAATGATTGACATGATTTTGGTCAGTAGATGAGGCACATTTGAGGCAGGGGCATGCAGGTTGTCTCCTTTTTGTGTGGAATGAGGATGGAGGTATGTGGGTGCCGGCAGTTAGGGTGTGCATGCTACATGTATACAGGGTGGAGCTCGCATGTGGCTGTGGGCAGTGTCCAGCTAATGTGTTGCATTTACACTCTAGGGCAACATTGTGCTACACATGAATGGACTTCAGTGACTATGGCATGTCTTGATTTGAGGCACCTACCTTCATCGCCTGATGTCGGTACTCCTCTTTCCATCCCTCCGACGCCTTCAATGCCTTCCATGCCAATCGTGCTGGCACATATTTCCTCCCACGGTTGGAGTTTCAGTGGGGATTCAGAACCTCCACCGGTAGCCAGGACAAGGTTGCGGTTGGCCGAGAGGATGCTTCTTACACGTAGCCTAAGGTCATCCCACCGCTTCCTGCACTGCTGTGGGGTGCGGGGTACGGTCCCCACCGCGCTGACACGCTCTGCCACCAGGGCCCATATGGCCTTCTTTTTGGCTATCGCCGGCCTGGTCATTTGCGGCGAAAAAACAACGGCTGCATTGTCTTCTAGGGTCTCCGCGAGCATGCTCAGTTCCTCCCGGGAGAATCTGTCCTGGCGCTGGCGGTCGCATGCCTTCTTGACAACTTTGGGCATTTTTGGGTGGTTAAGTGGGTGGGTGATGGGTTGGGACAGGTGTCAGGGTTGGATCTGGTGTTGTTGGGAAGGATGGCAATGGATTGTGTTTTTAAAGATGGCCGCCGTGCTGTTTCCCGTTCCGCCGCGATGACGCTATTTCCGGTTCCGCTTTTTACGGTGACCGCTAATTGCGGCCACCGCTGATTACGGTGGCCGCTTATTACGGTGGCCGCTGAGATGGGTGGCGGTAATGCACCTTGCGCGGCCTACGATGCCGGTAGGGGCCCTTTCCGCCATGGCGTTATTTACATTACCGCCATGGCGTAATGCTCGTGCGCGATGGGTCGGAATGTGGCGCTCTTTTCGCCATCGGTCCACGGCGTAAATGTTCATTACGCCATGGCGGTAATGTCGGGTACTTACCGCCAGGGTCGTAATGAGGCCCAATATGTTTCAACGGTGAGAGTAAGAGTGAGACACGGAAACAGTTAATAGGCTTTTAACAAACAACTTTTATTAATTCGAACATCTGTTTTCTTTTCTATTTAGATAAAAAGGATACGTGTTGCTGTCGCTTCTACAGGATCATATAGAGTGGATCTCTCTATCACGGTAAGTATTCTGATGATTTTATTGAGCTTCAGTGTCTTTTCTGTCCACTTCCTTCTTTGTCTATTGTCCACAAGTGTTGCCATAAAAGTCTCTCCTCTGATTTGAAACACACTATCAGACGTTAAATCTCCTGTCTGATGTCTTCTTTCTGTCCCTTTATGTCGTTCTTCCCTTTATATATATATGAGTTCTACATAAACCCTTTCTCACATTAGATAAATATTCAGGACCTCTTGCTTAGCATCATGTGTGTTCTGGGTATAAAGTATTAGGCAATTCTGTCCCCTCTTTCATGCCTTCTTCATACTCATTTATGTTTTACCTATAACGTATCCGTACTTTGAACACGAAGGATGTTTTAGAGATTGCAGGCGACATACATTTTTTAAGAGTAGAACTATTCTTAATCAGTTATGTTCAGTGCTGTTATGTCACGCGTACCATTCAGCTTTACTTCAATGCCTCGTTAGCTGATAGTGCGTAACTGACGTCAATCTCCTCTTAACGTTTCATGTATACAGCTTTAAACAGTTCCTTGTTTCCGGAGTGTACCTCTCTTTTCTGCCAAAGGCAGTTTCCGTATGATTGGTTCACCTTCTGTCAGCTGGCTCCCCAGCTGACATTCGTATCTCTGCTTTTCGTCGACAAGAGATACACCTCCTCAGCGTTGCTGGCTCTCAGCTGATGTTTGTATCTCCGCTTTAATCGGTGAGAGTCATCCCCCCCCCCCCCCCGCAGCATCGCTTGTTAGCGAAGCACCGCAGCACCTCTCCGCCGACTCGTACTCAAACACAGTACGGGACTTGCTGTATTTAATTAACTCCTCACAACTTTGGACGCAACGGCGCAACTTCTTAACTTTTAAACTATATCTGTATTTCTTCGCCTTCGGAAGCATTTTCAATAGGCCCACTCATAAGGGCCACTTTTAGCTTCCTCCTCTTCAGTCTCCTAGCAACGTAATGATAAGCAAAAACACAGAGGTGATTAGAAGCAAAAACTTACTTCACTATAGTGCATCCCTTATTGGAAGAACGGACTGTCAATCATTAATTCCCTTACTGCCTTCTCATTCTTAACCCTTCGCAATAGCCGGTATTGACAGAGTCTATTTTGGAATTGACATGGTTGTATTTTCCATCAGAATTGTCACACTGCCACTATCACAATGCTGCCCTCGCACCAGCCCCCCAGGCAGCGTAAAACTTCCCCCAAGAATAGGTCTTGTTTCTCGTTTGGGGCATACATCGCTATTAGGGTATATATTTGGTTGTCTAGCGTGCCCTTGAGTAGCAAATATCTACCATCTGCATCTCTGTGTGCGGCCTGTTTTTTAAATGGGATATTAGCCCCTAGTAGGCAAAGTATTTTTCGGGAAAGGACTTATGGGCCATTCTCTTCTCATCCTCTGGTAGTAAATGTGTTTCATGCAGGAAAATGATTGCAGCCTGGAGCTCTATGAGCCTAGTTAGGATAGCTCGTCTTTTTGTCGGAGCTTTCAATCACTGTACATTCAGGATAACCACGCCCTCAGGATCCTCTTCTCTCATGGAAGCTCTATGGAAACTCTTCCTCCGTGTAGGAAGTCTCTCTACCTTGCAACGCATGCACCTTGGGATGCTCCTGTTGAGCTGGACCTTAACTACCCCACCCGTCCCCCTCTCACCTCCCCCGCTTTCTCCCAACTTTGAGCTGAGGCATCGTCGTGCCTCCCTCAGGTTCCCCCCGGGGCGAAGGGCCCTAAACTTGTCTTCAAAACTTCCCAGCCAGGTCATATGTATGTCCTGTGCTATGATTCCAACTTGTCCGCCACACCACACCCTGTCGGGGGGGGGCGTGTTCCATTCCCCAGGGAGCCCCTGAGAACCTGCCCCATCCCCCAGTTAGCATTTATCTTACTTGATTGCCCAATTCCGGACTTCACTTCGGTCTGGGTCCTTGCAGGGTGGCGTTTCTGACTCGTCTTCTCTTGGGCACGGATGGCCATTCACACTGCTTCGACCTTCCTCCTTTTTGGTTGTATGTCTCCTCTTTATCCCTGCTGCTCGTGTCCTCCTCCTCTATCTGTAGGAGGGCCAATCCCTCCTCGCATGTGGAGATCCGCTGCTGCTTTCCCTCCCACGTGAAGGTCAGCCCAAACGGGTAAGCCCACCTGTAGGAGATCCTCCTACATATCAAGACTTTAGTTACCGGTTGCATCATCCTTCTCTTGTGGATACTGCAAGGTCTTGGAATAGCTGGACTTGTGTTCCATTGATCGTAACTGTCTGCTGCTTTCTTGCTGCCCGTAAAATCTCTTCTTTCATTGTGAAGGAAGTCATAGCTCGTAGGGCGTCCCCTGGTCTCCCTCCCACCCCGGGTTGCCTTTCTTTGGGCCGACTCTATGCACTCTATCGATGAGTACTTCTTCCGGCTGTGTACCCGGGAGAAGGCTGTTGAAGCAGTGTTGCATCGTCTCGCGGAGGTCCGAATCTTCTATTGATTCTCCTAGGACTTTGACCCTAATATTAGATCTTCGAGACCTGTTTTCCGGTCTTCCGCCTGGAGCTCCAAGTTATGTGTAGCTCTAGCGAGTTGCTCTAAGAGGATACTGTTTTGTTTTGTGTGTTCCGTGACCTCTGAAATGCCTGTCTCTGGGGTGCCCACTCTCTCCCCAAGCTCTGTAATCTCTTTTCCTCACCTGCTGCAAGGAGGTCCGCAGGTGTTAGGCAGAATCCTGTGCAGTGCCCTTAGGGACCACTATACACAATTAAGACTACAGGTGGCAATACAAGTTTTACCTTTGGTACAAGCCTGTACTACTATGTTAAAGTGGTAGCAGTAGCAGAGCAGCCAGGTGTATCTCAAGAGTATATGAACAGTAGCAGAGATTACACAAAGGGACCACAATTACTGTGACTCAAACAAACACTGACTCAAGGTTTCAGGTAAAAAATATAAGTACATTTATTTTTAAACCATCTGTTATAAACACAACACTTCTATCAATTCAAAACCACACGTAAAATACACTGCAACCAACCAATTCACTTTGGTACACTCTAACTCAAGGTAAGTACCCTATGTTTTAACGGACCGGTGTTGTGAAACAAAAGACGTTACCGGGAATACACGTGCGATCACTTTTTGACAGTAATGACAGTTCGGTCTTACTAAAGAAACACGTATCCGCGGCAAGAAATGTTACCGGGGCAAAAACACACTTAGCACCTGAGTTAACTAGAGAGAGTTGGGGGCAAAAATCATAGGCAATACTTTTGTCAAGGCAGACAGAATCAAAGAACACTATTTGACGGAATTCAAGAGTCAATAGGCCGGGGCCAGTGTCAAGTGGAACATAGTTCCTGTTGTCAAGGATCACACAGTCGGACAGTTCAAGATTCAACATTGCCAGGAGTACTTAGATATTATCAACAGAGGAAGCAAAAGTTATAAGAAGGGGGGGAAAACAAGGGCAAGCCTTGGAGGTGAAGAAAAGGGATTCACACTAATTCCTCAAGCAGAACACAGTACCTTATTCAATGAAGAAGCGGGTGCCAGGGCAGTTGTTTCTGTCGGTTTCATGCAGACCCATGGTTCCTGGAGGTTCGGTGCGAAGGAGGACGTCTGGAGGGGTCTGCACCACACAGGGATGAAGCCGGCAGCAGCGACGGTGAATAAAAGGTGTGCTCCTTAAAAACAGGAGAGGCTCTTCAGATGGCTATCCAGACCACTACAGCAGTGTGCAGCGATTTCGACCAAGAAGAGGATCCTCAGGATGTGGAAGATGAGCTGGTTATCCCCACCAGGATCAAGGGAAAAAGACTCCGGACTGGATCTTCTCTGGTCGTCGAAGGGTAGATAGCTCGGGACTGCAGCAGGGCTTCACCGGGACGGGGTAGTTGCAGCAGCCGTCTTCTTCTCCGCTTCTCTTCGGTTCCTTGTAGTTCCAGTGGTGACTCTCTGACTTCTAGCCCAAGAGACCTGCCTTTTATGCGAAAATCCCCCATTCACACAGCCTGGCTGTCAATCACGCAGCTGGGGGGTTGTCCAGCCTGGACAACCACCTCAGCCAATCATGGCAAAGTGCGACTTGGGTTTCCTAGGATACCCTGTGCAGGGTGTGACCACACCCCTCCCTCACATTCAGCCCACCTAGACACCCAGGCGCCTGGATGAGGGCTTCTTGGCAGAAGCCCGCCAAAAGACAATGAACAAAGGAGGCAAACCTGGTTTGCAGTGCAAAGTAAAACACAAGAAGGACTTTAACAAAAAGAAATGGCAAATAAACCCGACCGGAGCCAAAAGAAAACGTATTTGGTCAAGCGGGTTTAAGTTCGAGGCTAATATAATAGCCTAAAACAATACCACGCTTATATAATATAATCGCGGTAGAAAAGTTAGGGTAGATACCACTTCCACCAGCCAAGTCAAATGTTAAAAGAGCGAAACAATGTTCTAGGAGGTACAGATAAAAAGGGATACGGAGTAACCCTTTCCAGTACTCTATGTAAGATGGGGTGTACTGGATCTGTGGTTAAATGACCAAGTAAAGTTAATGGCAACTTTAGCCTTTTCTGGGGGACTGTAGTCAGCCCCAGAAATGGAGTCGGTGGGAAGTAAGTCTAAAAGACAACCCTGTGTCACTGCACTGAAGGTGCTGTGTAACACACAAAAGAGGGGGACTACTGAAGTGGTGTACTCCAGAGTCCACAATCACAAAAACAGGTAAAAGACACATGGCAAACCATGGGTAAGAGTGGGGGAAAGCTCACACTCTTACCCGGTGAAAAAAATAAACTCCAGAAATCCAGCAAAGCTGCTGGGGGACTCACTAAGTGAGGGAAATTAGCCATAAAATGAGAATTCTCCCTAACACTCACCCTCCCCCCCCAGACTAAGGGACAGGAGGATTTAATCCACTCCTGGATGGATCTCATTCCTCAAGCGGATTAAAAACATCCTAGAGAGACCATCAGCATTTTGGTGGTGACTTCCTGCTCTGTGCTCAATGGAAAAATCTAATCCTTGCAGGCAGATTGAACATCTGAGTAACTTTGGGTTTTCCCCTTTCATTTGCATCAGCCATACCATGGGTTGGTGGTCAGTCTGAATGATGAAGGTAGATCCATACAAGTATGGTCTAAACCTCTTCAGTGACCACACAATAGCAAAACATTCACGTTCTATTGTTGCCCACTGTCATGACCACAGGCAGAGTTTCTAATTCTAGCCCTAGGAAAGTACAGCTCCAGGAAGGTTCTTAAGGGAATTCGGGTTTTGTCCTAGCTGTGTTGTTGTTAATTAAATTCCCTATTTAAATCATAGGTTCTGGGTTCCTTAATGGCCGCTAGTTAGTGCCCCTCAGTTGTGAAGCCAGTGGGTCTAGTCATTCTCCTAATGCAGTCTATTTAAGCCCCGCCCATCTGGAGGCTTGCGCTTCGCGTCGCTCGTTTGTTGTTAGATGTAATGCTTGCCGCAAATTCTTCAGCCCTCAGCCCACAGCTGTTTCCTTTTCCACAGATATTTAGCCTTCCGTTCCCGTTAGTATTTGCAGTATATAAATATAGTTCTCCTTTCCTGCTGCCTTCGACCACTTCAGTTCGAGTTAAGCACCCGTTAAGTTTTGTATCCTGTCAGCGCGGACGCCTCTCCTCATTGTGAGAACGCGTTTGTTCACACGCAAGTACTATCTTGGTTTTGAAGGATTAATTGATACATTGTCCTCGCTCAATTGCTTTGTGTTACTCTTTTTATGAAGGGTTGATTGCTAGTTAAGGAAATTCATTCCAAGTGAACCGCGTGTGTTTAGTCGTATTCTCAATTGTGACACACACGCACTTCTGGTATTGCTCACTCGTAAAATAAGGATTTTCTACACTTTGTTTGCCGAGTTGTTTTCCTGTGTGACTTGTTTCACGTTATCTCAGTATTTACTGATTATGTCACGCATTTAATGAAGAGGTTTTACACTGCGAAGTTTCCTCTCAGTTTGTGTGTCATTATAATTTACACTCAAAAGAACTCCGTGTCCATTTATTAGTACGGAGGTCTACCCTTATATTCAGTGACCTTTTCAGTCCACTCACTATACAGTTATAGCATACAGGTTTCCCCATTTGGCGCTTCTTGACAGCCTGTAGATTTATACCATAGTGAAGATTGTTATTTCTACGAGCTTAGTGACGCATCACAGCCCCATTTGTCTCTCATGGTTGTTTTATTTGGCTTAGGTTGTCACTCTCTTTTATTTACAAACTCCACAGTTTCATTGTTCTACTCAATTAAAAAAGGAACTTAGCCCCTTAGTATAATAGTCCCTCCTCCTGGGCTACCATCTTCAGGACATGCGCCCCTGTAAGAACAGGATGGATAGCTGTCACAACTTTAACACAAATCGGAAAAAGGATACAGACTTATAAAGGATACAAGGTCAGCATCTACTTTCGGGAGCCCCTTCACTCTGGGATATCTTGGACTGTCACCAAGATGGTTCTGGAATATCTTGATCGCAATGTACACAAGACTTTCCCCCCAAGAGCGCAGCCTGTAGAAAGTACACTAAAACTAACAGGCCAGGGGCTTGAGTGAAAAGGCAGGCGCAGCGACAACAGAGCTAGGGAAACAAAGAGAAATGATAGTTCAGGATAGCAGTCAAAGAGCTACCAAAGTGCAGTGTTAGCCCACCCGTAATCAACCCTCTCTTACCTGCTTAGCCAGAAAGGAAGTCCAGTGTACCTATGGAAGTTCAGCAGGGTGATGACCAGATGAGGAAGGAAGAAAGTCTCAGTTGAATGAAGTCTGTGCAATGATCCACCTAACCCGAACGGCACGAGGGCGCAACTAAATGTAGTCCAAATAAAATCCCCAAGAATAACAGCAAAGCGTCCCCACGTGAGAAATAGCCAATCCAAGAAGTGACCATGATAAACAGGAGAGCGTCCGTTTAATCACTTCAGCATGTAGAGCGTTGTTTTCTTGTGATGCAGGCAGCTTTGTTGAGCAATCCAAAAATATAATACGTGGTAGTAAAGGAAGTCAGAAAACCCATGCAGGAATAGTAGCCAGTGGAGAGAAAGAAACATAAACAGAAGTCTAGTTTAGGTTTTCCTTAATAACCTGCCATGCGTTACACTGGAGGTTAGCAAGGTCCAAACGCCACAACAAATAGGAGCAGGAGGACCACAAATCCGTTTAGAATGCCATAAATTCGATTACCAAGGGGAACAGCCGAGGGGTCTGGAGCCAGAAATCGTAGGGAAAAACGTTGGGAAAGGTCCTTGGAGCAAAGCCGGGTCTGTAACAACACAGGAATCAGGATAACAGGAATTCGAGCACTCGAACTGATTACTCAGTTTTATGAGCACCCGTTACAGGGACAAGCCGTGCTAAGTACTGGCATCTGGTCCAAAACGCGAGGCACGTTGCGGGTGGATCACGTGATCGCGAACAGATGGAATTCTGGACCTTTTAGTGCAGCGTGTCCCCCGGGCTGTAAACAGTCGCCAGGGCAGTTTCCACCTGGAAATAAACGCCTGCGGGCTTCCGGAAACTGGGGTGCGGGGCATGACAATAGCTCATCAAATTAAGTACTAAGGTGAGATACAGTAGTGTCTGAATATCTATTAGGTTTTCCTATACTAGGAAGTTAACTAAGGAGGAGAATTTGTTATTTTTTCCACAGAAGTTCTGTGTCTAGTCTGAAAGGGAAGGTAGAAGTCAGTCGGAGCTCCAGAGGGTCCCCGCAGAGTCCAGGTAAGCGTTACACCCACCTTGTCTCAGGATACTTTAACTTCCTGCTGATGAAACAAATGGGGTGTTCCCTACCTTTCTCAGCCAGTTGACTAAGGACTGCACCTATACCTACATTAGAAGCATCAGTTTGTACAATGAAGGGTTGGTGATAGTCAGGAACTCTTAGGACTGGAGCTTCACAAAGGGCTTTCTTCAGACCTTCAAAGGCTTGATTGCACTCCTCATTCCACCGACCTTTTTAGGAAATTTGGGAGAGGAGATGACATTCAAAGGAGAAGCTATGGTCCCATAGTTCTCTATGAAGTTCCTGTAATACCCAGTGAGACCCAGGAAGGCTCTCACTTGGGTTTGAGTAGTAGGAGTGGTCCAGTTTTGTACAGCTTGTACTTTGCTAAGCAATGGCCTTATTTCACCTCCTCCTACCTCATGGCCAAGGTAGACCACTGTACTCTGACCAATTTGACATTTACTTGCATTTATGGTCAGACAGGCCTGTTCCAGAGCCTGCAATACATATCCTAGGAGTTCAATATGTTCTTTCCATGTAGGGCTGCGCACACAATGTCATCCAAGTATGCAATGCAGATGTCCTCCATCCCATTCAAAACTTGATTGACCATCCTCTGAAATGTAGCAGGTGCATTATTTAGTCCAAAAGGCAATACCTTGAATTGGTAGAGGCCAGCTGGGGTAAAGAATGCAGTTTTCTCCTCGGCATGGTCTGTCAGGGCTATTTGCCAATAGCCTGACGTTAGGTCAAATGTGCTGAGGTACTTGGCTGCACCAAGTTTGTCCACCAGCTCATCTGTCCTAGGCAAAGGATGGGCATCAGTCTTGGTGACTGCATTTAGAGCTCTATAGTCCACGCAGAATCTCAACTCTTTGGATCCTGCCTTTGGTACAAGCACAAATGGGCTAGACCATGGGCTAGTAGAGGATTCTATAACCCCGAGATCAAGCATCTTGTTAACCTCATTCCTTATATGGGTTCTTACATTGTCAGACATTCTGTACCCCCTGCTTTTGACAGGCAAACAGTCACCAGTGAGTATATCATGCTGGCCCCAAGGGTTCAAACCTGGTGAAAGTGAGAACAGGGAGGAAAACTGATTCAACAGTAACTTGCACTCATCCTGCTGGTCAGATGTGAGACTGGAAGAGAGATTAACTCCTTCCACTTGCTCATCTAAAGGTAAGCCTCTGAGGAGGTCAGGCAGAGGTTCACTCTCCTAATCCTCCTGAGCTGAAGCTAGAAGCAGAGCTCCTATGTCAGGTCTAGAGACATACGCCTTTAAACGGTTGATGTGAAAGACTCTGGGAGCCTCCTTAGGATTGCCTAAGTCCACCAGATAGTTCACCTCTCCAAGTTTACACACAACATTGAAGGGTCCTATCCATTTGTCCTGCAAGGCCCTTTGCCTTGTTGGGACCATAACAAGAACAAGCTGGTCTTGAGAGAACTCAACCATGTTAGCCTTCTGGTCATGCCAATGTTTGACCAGAGCTTGACCAGCCCTCACGTTATCACTTGCCTCTGCCATCATGTGTGACATTCTCCTCCTGAGACCGATCACATAGTCAGTCACTCTGACTGGCTTGGGGGAAGGAGCACTCTCCAACCCCTCCTTAATCAGGGCCAATGGACCTCTGACTGGATGGCCATAGAGAAAATTAGAAGGGACTGAATCCTACTCCCTCCTGAGGGACTTCTCTATATGCAAAGAGAAGGCATGGCAGTAGAAGGTCCCACTTTCTTCTAAGGGGTTCTCCTAAAGCACCTATCATGCTCTTCATAGTCATGATATGATATGATCGTTTATTTATATAGCGCCTATACACAATGTGTTTCAAAGCGCTTCAAGGCAAGGGAGGGAACAAGGGATAATACAACCACATTCTTACATGCCATGAACAGTAAGGATGTGAAATTAACTATCGTACTTGGCCTGACGACATTTCAGATAGTGCAAGAGCAAAGACATAGATAAGGAAGGGAGGGGGAGAGTGGGAAGGAAATGGATACAGACAGGCGACTACCGTACTAGGCCTGACGACATTTCTGGTAGAGCCGGAGAAAAACAGAAGGTGAGGGAGAGGGGTGCAGAAAGGGAGGGGAGGAACAAAACAAGCGACTATCATACTAGGCCTGATGACATTTCAGATAGTGCTGGAGGTGTCGTGGGGAGGAAAAAAAAGAGTAATGGGAGGGTAGAGGAAACAGACGAGGTTGCTATCATATTAAGTCCAGGGACAATTCTGATAGAGTAAGTGCATAGAAGAAAGTAAGGGGAGGAGATAGGAAAAGGGAGAAGGGAAAGGAGGAGATAAAAGAGAGTAAGCAGTCAAAAAGAGTGGAGAAGCGAGAGTGGAGAGCGAATACAATTGCAGAAGTCAGTAGTAACACATAATGTTGCAAGCCAGGATACAAGATGAAGATGGGAACAGCATGATTCAGGGTCACCATGAGTACAAGATGCAAAGGAAGTCCAGCATGAGAGTTGAGAAAGAGTGACGCACCGTGAATGAATGAAGTCCATAAAAGTCAAATCCAGATTGGCCACAAGACAGTGATGGTGAGGGAAGGCACCAGGTGGCCGGGGCTTGCTAAGTGGTGAAAAAGAGCAGCAGGCAGGAAGGTAAAACCTCTCCACCAACCCATTGGTTTGGGATTTGGAAGGCAGTTGAGAACTTGTAGGTGACTTCACAGGTTTTCACATGGCTTGCATGTAGTGGGACATAAAATGTGATCCCCTGTCAGATATCACCTCCTTAGGAAAACCTACTCTGGTAAAATTATCAAGTAGGGCCTTAGCCACAGCCGGAGCTGTAACAGTCCTCATAGGTATGGCTTCAGGAAATCTAGTGGCCTGATCCACTACAACCAGGATAAACCTGTTGCCTGAGGATGTGGGAGGGTCAAGAGGACCAACAATGTCAATCCCAACCCTCTCAAAAGGAACTCCCACCAAAGGGAGAGGCACCAAGGGTGCCACATTCTTGGCTCCACTTTTGCCAACGGTTTGGCAAGTGTGGCAGCTCCTGTAGAATTTGTCTACCTCTGAACCCATTTTAGGCCAGTAGAAGTAGAGGGAGAGCCTTTCCTTGGTCTTCTTAAAACTTAAGTGACCAGCCAAAGGTATCTCGTGGGCTAACTGCAGAAACTGGAGTCGGTTCACTAGAGGTACTACAAGTTTCTTGCAGTCTCACCAGTGGTTGACTCCGTTGGTTCACTGTAGAGGAGGCCATCTTCCCAGTGCAACCTATACTTCCCAGGCTCAGTCCCATTGAGCTGAGAAGCTGCCTGTAGGCGAAGAACTTCAAGGGTAGGACACTCTCTTTGTCCTTTGCTAAAATCTGCCCTGTTGGGTCCACCTTCTGCCAGTAAAGTCTGCAGCTCAGGATGGTCAACAGGGTCAAGATCTCCTACCAGAGTAGGATCTTCTTCTAGATCTGATTCCTCAGTATCTAGCTGAACCATACAGGTCTGAACCTCACACTCAGCCACAGATGGTGGAGGAGTCACCGATGTGACTTTGGACAGTCTTGGAGATGTCCTTCTGGGCACATGAGTGCTTGCTGGTTTCTTGCTGGCAGACTTGGATTTCCCCTTTGTCTCTTTCTGACCTACAATAGCAGTAAGTAAGTCCTGTGGACTTGGGGTGATAGTTTCCTCTATCATGTCCCCACGAGAGCCTCTCAAGGTTCTCTCCCTTACAGACCTAGTGAGCTCCTGCTTCCTTCTGCTGGAGCCTGGGGGTACTAGACACAACTCCAAGAGTTTTAAGGTCATTACCCAGCAGGACCCTCCCAGGTACGTTATTTTGCACACTTACAGGTATTCTGACAGTCATGTCATTACACTGGATGAGAGCTGGTAACTGTAGAACCATTTGCACAGGGCCTCCAGCTAACTTGGTTAGGTGTTTGGGTGCCTTAGCAACATCCTCTACCTTGAAAAAACATTCATCAACCACAGTTATGCTGGCTCCAGTGTCTCTGATAGCAGGGGTTCCTGACAATTCACAAGAACACTATCTTTGTAATACTCTTTAGTATTATCTGGGATTGAGTTATAGACATCTAAGTTCTGCTGTTCCCAAAGACCCAAGGACACTAAAGAAACACTAGCTGAGACTCTCATGGGCTCCTCAGCTAGTAACTGAAAGTTTCCACTGGCTATAGGTACTTCATCCACCTGGGAGAAGTCTAAGGAGACAGTGTGGACCCCTGAAGGTTTACCCTTACATCTGGGATCTCCTTTCACATGGTCAGTTAACCCACAAACAAAGCATTTCCCAAATACTCTCTGGAATGGGGCTTGTTCTGACCTCCATCTGGTTTGGGACCAGATGGTACACTAGCCTGATTCGGTTCCCTGGTGGCTTACCCTGGTTATGTTTGTGGCCCTCTTTTGGATTGGAGTTATTGGAATTCACTTTGTTGTCTTTCTTGGGCTGCTTCCCCTCATTCTTTTTCTGAGTAGCCCCAGAATCCTTGTGAGTAGCCCTGTTGGCAACCCACAAGGCAGCAGCCTTAGCTAGCTTCTTAGGATCTATCTCCTTTTAATCAGCCAAGTGCTGTCTAAGCTCAGGAGAGCAGACATCAAAAATAGACTCGAAACATCACAAGATTCCCCAAACCTTCATAAGTGTTCACTTTGTAACCCTTAACCCAACCATCTAAGTTTTTCAAACATTCACACACCCAGGTAGCCCAAGGGGTACCATCATGCTTTTTGAGGGTTCTAAACCTCTTAAGATACTGGGAAGGGGTCTTCCCAAACCTAGCTATTAATGCTAGTTTCACACACTCATAATCCTGTTTATCCTCCTCCCCCAACTCCATTACAGCATCACTTGCAACAGGGGTTAGCCTAGAGAAAAGCCAGGGAATCAGCTGATTCCCTGAGATACCTTGAATCCCATGATTGTACTCAAACATTGCTAACCAATCCAAAACATCAAGTTTAGTCTCATACATACCAATCATTTCCTTTGGCATACGGGGTCTCTTAGGGCTGGAAGACCTAGAAGACTCTGGGAGAGAAGCATTTCCTACAGACAATTTCTTCATCTGTAGTTCATGATTCAGCTCCATTTCTCTGAGCCTTAACTCTTGATGTTTCATGGCAGTTTGTGCATCAATACGTTTCACTTCCAATTCAAGTCTCATTTTCTCAAGTGCAATAAACTCAGGAGTAAGTGTAGGAACTGACTGTGAGGGTCCCTGTGGACAGAGGTTGTGCTTTCGGAGCAGGCAAAGGAGTTGTAGGGTCTCCTAACAAGGACTCATCTACGTCTTCTAAAGTAACACTCTCAGAATCAGAAACATCAGTATACATACTTGCTGGAGGGGTACGCCCTTCGGAGCCACTCTCCAGACTTTGTTTTCCTATTATCTTTGCAACCAATTCAGATATCTTTCCTTTACCAGAGAGACTCCTCCCCCTACACATGATTCCCAGAACCTCAGCAGTGTAGTTTTCCATATTTGACATTATTTCTCAGCTAAATAGAATTAGTGGTGTTAGCCTTGTGGTTAGTTGAACCCAACAACAGCAGCACTCTAAGTGTAATCGCTCTACTTCCAAATCCTCACTGCTGTACACCAGTGTTAGGCAGAATCCTGTGCAGTGCCCTTAGGGACCACTACACACAATTAAGACTACAGGTGGCAATACAAGTTTTACCTTTGGTACAAGCATGTACTACTATGTTAAAGTGATAGCAGTAGCAGAGCAACCAGGCGTATCTCAAGAGTATATGAGCAGTAGCAGAGATTACACAAAGTGACCACAATTACTGTGACTTAAGCAAACACTGACTCAAGGTTTCAGGTAAAAAATATAAGTACATTTATTTTGAAACCATCTGTTATAAACACAACACTTCTATTAATTCAAAACCACACGTAAAATACACTACAACCAACCAATTCACATTGGTACACTCTAACACAAGTTAAGTACCCTATGTTTTAATGGACCGGTGTTGTGAAACAAAAGACGTTACCGGGAATACACTTGCGATCACTTTTTGACAATAATGACAGTTCGGTCTTACTAAAGAAACACGTATCAGCGGCAAGAAATGTTACCGGGGCAAAAACACACTTAGCACCTGAGTTAACCAGAGAGAGTTGGGGGCAAAAATCATAGGCAATACTTTTGTCAAGGCAGACAGAATCAGAGAACACTATTTGACAGAATTCGAGAGTCAATAGGCCGGGGCCAGTGTCAAGTGGAACCGGGTTCCTGTTGTCGAGGATCACACAGTCGGACAGTTCAAGATTCAACGTTGCCAGGAGTACTTAGATATTGTCAACAGAGGAAGCAAAAGTTATAAGAAGGAGGGAAAAAAAGGGCAAGCCTTGGAGGTGAAGAAAAGGGATTCACCCTAATTCCTCAAGCAGAACACAGTACCTTATTCAATGAAGAAGCTGGTGCCATGGCAGTTGTTCCGGTCGGTTTCCTGCAGACCCACGGTTCCTGGAGCTTAGGTCCGAAGGAGGACGTCTGGAGGGGTCTGCACCACACAGGGATGAAGCCGGCAGCAGCGATGGTGAATAAAAGGTGCGCTCCTTAAAAACAGGAGAGGCTCTTCAGATGGCTATCCGGACCACTACAGCAGTGTGCAGCGATTTCGACCAAGAAGCGGATCCTCTGGCTGTGGAAGATGAGCTGGTTTTCCCCATTAGGCTCAAGGGAAGAAGACTCCAGACTGGATCTTCTCTGGTCGTCGAAGGGTAGATACCTCGGGACTGCAGCAGGGCTTCACCGAGACGGGGTAGTTGCAGCAGCTGTCTTCTTCTCCGCTTCTCTTCGGTTCCTTGTAGTTTCAATGACAACTCTCTGACTTCTAGCCCAAGAGACCTGCCTTTTATGCGAAAATCCCCCATTCACACAGCCTGGCTGTCAATCACGCAGCAGGGGGGTTGTCCAGCCCGGACAACCACCTCAGCCAGTCATGGCAAAGTGCGATTTGGGTTTCCTAGGATACCCTGTGCAGGGGGTGACTACACCCCTCCCTCAAATTCAGCCCACCTAGACAACCAGGCGCCTGGAGGAGGGCTTCTTGGCAGAAGCCCGCCAAAAGACAGTGAACAAAGGAGGCAAACCTGGTTTGCCACGCAAAGTAAAACACAAGAAGGACTTTAACAAAAAGAAACGGCGAATAAACTCGATCGGAGCCAAATGAAAAAGTATTTGGTCAAGCGGGTTTAAGTTCGAAGCTAATATAATAGCCTAAAACAATACCACGCTTATATAATATAATCGCGGTAGAAAGGTTAGGGTAGATACCACTGCCACCAGCCAAGTCTAAATGTTAAAAGAGTGAAACAATGCTCTAGGAGGTACAGATAAAAAGGGATATGGAGTAACCCTTCCCAGTACTCCATGTAAGATGGGGTGTATTGGATCTGTGGTTAAATGACTAAGTAAAGTTAATGGCAACATTACCCTTTTCTGGGGGACTGTAGTCAGCCCCAGAAATGGAGTCGGTGGGAAGTCTAAAAGACAACCCTGTGTAACTGCACTGAAGGTGCTGTGTAACACACAAAAGAGGGCGACTACTGAAGTGGTGTACTCCAGAGTCCACAATCACAAAAACAGGTAAAAGACACATGGCAAACCATGGGTAAGAGTGGGGGAAAAGCTCACACTCTTACCCGGTGAAAAGAATAAACTCAAGAAATCCCGCAAAGGTGAGGGAAATTAGCCATAAAATGAGAATTCTCCCTAACAGCAGGTCTTCTCTGATAGAGCTCAGTTGGGTCTGGATGGAGTCCATCATCCTGCTTTCCATGCTTCTCAGGCATTTCTGGAGCTCTTCTTTCTTGAGTGCCATATTCTCCAGTTCCATCCCTTGTTCCTCGGTTTCTTCTTGCTCTACTGTGTCTAGGGTCTGGTGTGTCTCTGATCTGAGTTGTCTCCAGCAATGCTCCAGTTGACCCCCCTATGTTTTGGATATAGATTTAGGTCTAAGCGCAGTGTTCTTGGACCTGTTATTTGGCATCTGTGTTCTTCGTCCAGTACTTTCGCTGTCAGATTCTATCTGGGTTTAGTAGGATTGCTTCCAATCCTCTCTGCCAAAATGCCAGTGGTGGGTTGGCTTATACTGTAGGTATGCAGTGGTGGGCCCGGCTTATCTTTAGTCTCCGCTGGGAAGCAGGACCTCCGCAGATGGCCTGGGGGCGCCGGGGGTCACTTCACCGACCGATGATATCTGCACAGAAGTGCCTGGACCCTTTGGCCATGCCTGCTGCCCTGTCAGCCTGGAAGTAGGCTATTTATGCTCCGGCTGTCCCTCTGCACCGTGTGTCTGGATTGCACGGCTTCTACTAGAACCGTGGCTACCTGTCCCGCTCCCTGCCTTCTCCCGGTCCCTTTTTCACTTTTGTGCCCCTTGTCCGTTCAGTTTTGGGGAGCGTTGCCAGACCACCCTTGTGGTGTGATTAATTAGGTCTAGCTCAGGAGGGAACCTTTTGTGCACTCTGTGGGCAGGGCTGGGGGGCTGCCAGACCGTCAGTGGGTGCTGGGTGCTGGTCTCCTGGTCAGAGCGCGTTATTCCACACTTTCTGTCATTGAGGCTTGGGGGTACCGTCTCACCAACCGCGGCTGGTGCACATTAAGCTTCCTCCTGACGCACGGTTCCATTCGCATCTTGTGGCTCGGTCCAGAGGCACTGCCGGAGCGACGACAAATGCTCCAGCAGTGCACTGCAAGCTTCGGTTTGGGGCACATAATATGGTGCACTCTGCAGCTGGGCCCGGGAGCTCTGCCTACACTGGGAGCTCTGGACTACTGGTGATCCTCGGGGTCCTGTCAGGTCTACCATGCTGTTCTCTGCGCTCCGGCACCACGCACTTTGTGTTGCTGGTCCTACAGGGGGGACCGGGCACTTTCAGGCCGCCGGCGGAAGCTGCGCCTTCCTCCGATCTATCAGGGGTGCCACCACAAAGTTCTGGAGGGGGGAGGCCGACGTCCAGTACCTCCTCGGCCGGGGGATCTTGCTCGCCACACTTCACCCGGATGCCAGGTCAGGACGATCCAGCCGCTGGGACCGATGTTGTCTGCCACTGCGCCACCGCCACATCTACTCCCCCGGCCGCGCACCTCCTCATACAGTCCAGGGGAACTCAGGCCCGGCTCCTTTCACCCGCTGGGGGTCCTGCCACCTCACTGGCCCCGCAGGTTTTATCACGTCACCACTCCTCCACCACGAGGTATCCCAGGCCCTCGCTGGGTCCGCTGATGTCCACCACAGTGCTGCGGCTAGATCGACTCTTCCATCCCAGCCCTCCTCACTGCTCTCCGGCGTTTCCCCCACAGCCCCCAGCCTGACTTCTTACCGCTGCCGGGGGTCTGCCGTCTGACTGGCTCAACAATATTTGTTAATGCAGCTCTCTTGAGAGCGAGCACCAGGAGGGTCAGCGTCGCCCCTCCGCCAACATACAATTTTCGCGGTCCAAGCTTCCCTGCGATTGTCGACCCCTACTGCACGCTGCCAGGTCGCTCGTGTGCTCGCGCTGTCCCCTCAAACCTTCTCCCTTCCACAGCACTTCTTTCCGGCCTTTAGGAGGACAGTTTCTGGGTTCCCAGGGATGGGGAACTGCAAATTTCACCTTTAGACAATTCCCGCCGAACGGAGCACCGAGAGATTGTGTCCTCAGCAGGTGGCGGCCATCTTGGAATCCATGTCTATTCTTTTTGGGAAAACATTTGGGATTGTATGCAACACATTGTTTCATTTCATGAACCTCTTATGCTGGGTAATTTGATGGTAGGTGCCCTAGTGAATCCATATATGACCACCATCCAATCCCCTGATTTATTCAGTTTTTTCACCTTTATTGCTTTTCACCTTATTGCATCCGACTGGAAAACAGCTCAGAAGTTGTCCTACAATCTCTGGTGGAACTCGATTTGTTCTTTTCATAGAACTGAGAGAATGTATACCTTTTCTTGCAAGAATGTGCCTAAATTCAAAAGTAAATGGAGGGTTTTTACAGCATATTTGGTGTAACCTTTCGCATTTCGTTTTATTTGAGCTAATAATCCCCTTTCCACTCTCCTACTGTTTCACTTGTATGTCAAGTCTGTCCCCCCTCTGAGTCCTAATTTGTATAGTTTATAGTTATTAGTATCAATTGTACAAAATATCCAATATAAATTTGCATTCCTTTAACATGTATTACCTAATATTTATTGTATTTAATAATTCTTACATGTTACAAATTATTCATCAACAATTTGTATGTTTATCAATTTGTTGTAATGTTTTCCTAATCATTAATAAAAATACTTTAACACAAAAAGAAATCAAGCAGTAGGAGCGTTGCTTGGCGCCATAGAAGATGTACGCTTAAGCTTGTGGTTCCGCTCTTTACATCACTTCAAGAGACCCACCACTACCATAACTTAAAGCTAAATGTAAGAAAAATGCATGCTTAGTTGGAAGTGGTGGAGAACAAATGAGGAACTTTGGGTGAGAAATTAATTAGAAAAAAGTGGTGTTTTGCATCGCGTGTTTAGAGGACCACATGTATTGCTGGATAGAAGACAGGGAAGATGGCGGTGTAGCAGACCTTCAGAGAGAATCTGCTGTAACTGGCATCTGACATATAGAAGATGCGAGTGAGGGCAAGAAGCACAAGAAAATCCGGAACAGGCCCAAAATATGACCCTCTGCACTCGCCATTAAGCAGATAAGTCAGTTGCCTGCCTGCCCGCTCACAGAAGTCCAATATAGCTCTCCCGCCTAGCGCGTAGCCACTGGGGATGCGGCCTACATAACGCCAGAATATTGAAATTCCGGAGAACGGCTACCGTCGTCGCAATGCAGACCAGAGGTGAATAATTGATTTATTAGACCTTTGTGTAAGGCTCTTCACCTAGTCGGGCCACACACCGAAAATGTATTGTATTCTAACCTGTAGGAGGGAAATCACAATGAAGCAGTACAATTAGCGCATGCTTAACCCCACCCGCCACCTGGCAGAAAATCAATGTGGCTCCCTCAATGCGTGCCAATGTGGCTCCCTCAATGCGTGCCAAGTCACCTGATGCACAGAAGAGCAAGTAAGTGCCAGGACCGTATAAGGTCCTGTAACAGTGTTAGTTTTGGGCCCGTTCGCGCTGATCGCTTAGCCATTATTTTTAATGTCTGCTGGCAGTAATCTGCGAAGCTCTCTTGCCTCACCTTGCCTTGCGTCCAACCCGTGGAGCGCCCACTATTTTCGCAGTAGCAGTTGCTGTGCATTATTGGAGAACAGATGGCGGAGCAGCGCAGGGATGTAAGTCAGTGACGGGGGGTTGTAATTTCCCCAAAACAATTTGCCAGCGAGGAACAGAGCTACCACTAGTTTAAAAGCTCTTCATCTATTTGGACCGCAACAAAATGTGCCTATATTCTACATTGTAGGAAGGTTATTGTGATGCAGCAGTACAGCACACATTTATATCCGCTTGCTGCATCACAGATATAAACCTGGCTGTCCCAATTTGCACGTAATCTCTGGCGGTCCGCCCGCCATAACGCTGTTGTCTTTTCTCAATGTTGGAGTGCTAGCGGCATCAGCATCATGAATAGTGTGTTGAGGACATTAATATCTAACTACCTTTGACCTAGGGATGAGCTTGTCTGTTTTCTAAATCTAATGCATCTATCATTGCTTTATGGATTAAATGCTCTCATAATACCGGGGACTTTTATTTGAACTGTTGCCTAGTTGTTCTCATAAGCTCCTATTCAGAGCTGACTCCAGCAACCTCCATCACCAGAAAGAGCACTGAGCGCCATCCTAAACAAGGTAAGGCTAAAGCATATCAGCTACTAGCCTGTATTGGCGGGTGAAGGGTTTCAAAACACCCTAAGATCTCCAAAGACTGCAGTACAGTAGCCCATACACGGATGTCACTAATGTCACTGGCAGTTTAACGATGGACTCCTACTGCACCTTAATCAAGACTACAGAAGCATAGAGGAATTCTACTCCGCGAGTGTGCTGTAGAACAGTACACACCATCTGCCCCTACAATCATTCTGTAAACCAGTGGAGAACTGCTGTGAAACATTGCCTACCAATCTCATAGCCCAAGATTCTGCTCTGCTAACTTGTGTAGGTTTGTGAAGTTTCTATAAAGGAAGCACAAACTAAGCAAAGGGACCAAAAATGGAAGCAGGCGTCAGAGATGGCTTGTCCTCCGACCACTCTTACTCTACAGACAGAATCACGCAAAGATCCCCACCAGCACCTTTTCTAGACACTCAAAACCAGAACCTTCACCATCAAAATAAGCAAAGAAAACAACCACTCAAAAACGAGTCAATCAACAGCAACTCGAAGAGACCTAAGGTTGACCCTCCATCGCCTCATAAAGCACAGAGAGGCGTTGTGCTCAATTATGTCAGAGCTCAAAAGTCTCAGACCCTTCTTAGAAGCAACCACCGCCAAACTGGATACCATTGAAGAGAAACTAAACCAAATGGATCTTAAAGCCCAAGAATCTGAAAACAGGATTGCAAAACTAAAATATCTCCCTCCCAAAGGAAGATCACTGGAACAGGAGATTTGCAACATACAAAGATGGTGTGAAGACAGCGAAAATCGTAACAGGAGAAACAATACTTGTCTGTATGGAATCCTGGAAGGTGCTGAAAAAGACGACCCAAGAGGTTTCCTGCAGTCTCTACTTCCCAAACTATCAGACTTGGATCCCAAAACGAGTCTAAATATCCAATGTGCCCATTGCCTAGGTCAGAAACCTAGCTCTCCTACTTCCTCAAACTAGAGACCTAGAGGTCTAATCATATACTTCCTAGAATACACCCATACTATGCTAATCCTCGAGGCAGCTGTCATGAATTCAAGGCCCTGCAGACTGTGGAACCGATGGTGTACAAGACGCCATTGATTGTGCCATTACGCTTTCCCGCAGCACGTTTGCCGCGATCTAGTGCATTTCCAACATGGCCACCGCCGGGCTGCATTTTGCTTTGCAATACCCAGCGGTCAGTGCATTTCAACCCGTCGGCTTTGCCTCTCCTTTGGATCTTGACGCTTTACTCCTCTTGGCTCTGCTGAGCCCTGCCCTTGTTTCTTTCTTCCCGTGCTCTTCGCGCGCCTCCCACCCTTCTTCTGTTCTGCCGCTTGTCTCTGGGCTCCGTTGTGCGGCTTCTGCGTATTCTTCAGCTGTTCTCCTTTCTTTTTTCTTTTGCTTGCTCTGGTTTCCCATTTCGCCTTTATTCTGCTTCTGACCACGGGCTTACACGGCACGCTCTCTCCCCCATATGTCTTTTGACCCTTTCTGTCCCTTTTCTCTACCTTTTTCCTTTTCTCTGTTGGATACCAGACTCCCTTCCTCCTCTGCCCTCGGACAACTTCCAGTGCTCCCTTACTATCCTCCAGAACTGTCCACTGGGGTGCTCATCCAGCCTTCACTGTTATCGGAGCAAGACTTTTCCCTCCGGATTGAACTCCACCCATGGAATAGTCTTTGATGCTTCTTGGATTTGTACTTACCTCTGCTCTTCATCCTTGGAAATCCTCAAGAACACATCCAGAACATATAAGGGTTTGTTTGTGCCGATTTGGCTTTTTCCCCTACTAGGCTACCCCGAGAACTAATCCACTGTACTACTTGTTTATTAAGTGGTCACAGTGGCGGCCTCCCGTGATAGACCATACCTTCACAAGAAGACAGACTTCCGACGGAAGAAGACTCCAACCATCAGCTCTGACAGTTCAAGTGAGGAGTCGGGGGAACTATCAGAAAGTGAATTTGACAGTTTGAAACGCCCAATACCCCCCATAGCAAAGATGGCCACTGTGGAGCAGTTGCAAGAACTGGTGCCCGCAGTACAGAACCTAAACATGGAAGTACAGAATTTGAAAACTGAAAATACATTCCTCCGACAACTGGTGGCAGCCAGAGACCAGCCCCGTCTGATTTACCTCCCATGCCTCTTTCGTCTGGGAAATTCGATGGATCGCCCAAAAGACTGAAGGAGTTTTTAGAAGCATGTGCTGTTCATTTTGCTTTTCGCTCCAGTACTTATACGTCCGAACATGCCTGAGTGGGATTTATGATTTCTAACCTGGTAGGCAATGCCCTGGCCTGGGCTACCCCACTGGTGACACTTAATGATCCGCTCTTACAGGACTATGGGGCATTCCGCACTTTACTCAACCAGTCCTTTGAATGCACCGAGATAAGCTACAGTGCTTGTGAGGAATGGACATCCAGCAAGGGTCTGCAGATCTGCTCTCTTACATCACTTATTTCAAACGCATAGCAGCAGAGGCCGGATGGCCCGAACAGGCTCAATTTACAATATTTAGAAGAGCGCTCAAGGAAGAGCTGAAGGATGAATTAGCCAGAATTCCGAGGCCGTCCTCGTTTTCTGAACTGCTTTATATGGTCCTACAGATAGATTTCCGCCTGGGAGAGCACAAGACCGAAAGGAAGAAAGTTAGAGGTCACTATGTTCCTTCACCTACTCCGACAGCCTCTCCCTCTCCAGGGATTTCTCGCTCAGTAAAGGATGAACCAATGCAGATCGGAACTGCCAGAGCACCACTCACTCCGGAAGAGCGCAAGCGGCGGAGGGACGGTGGATTATGTCTCTACTGTGGATCATCAGGTCATTTATTAAGAGATTGTCCCGAAGTCCCACCAAGGCGCCAGGGAAATGGAAGACCTCGGTTCTAAAGGGGACGAGATACTGAGGTACAGCCAATAATCCCTATGTTTCAGTTGTGGTTACTACACCTGAACTGGGAGAAGACTCACGCCTCATGGTGGTAGGATTACAGATAATTCTAAAGAAACAAACCATCGATACACTTGCTCTCATTGACTGTGGAGCTGCCGGCAAATTTATAGACACCCATTGGGCCCACAAGGTTGGCATCCAGCGAGTGGAAAAAGAAGAAAACCAGAAGGTTGAAGGAGTAGATGGTAATCCGCTCAGCTCTGGTCCCATAACCCACACTACTGAATCTCTGTAAGTGAACATTATGCAACACTCTGATAGGATAACTTTTGATATCATTTGCGCAGCTCATTTCCCAATTATATTGGGGATAGTGTGGTTGAGGAAGCATAATCCCTCAATCAACTGGTCTGAGAACATCTTGAGTTTTCACTCATTGTTCTGTAAACAACACTTCTTTCTGAACCTGGTCATTATGCAGTTACCGCCAAGCTCAACTCTTCTACAGAATCCCGCACTATCCATTGCATCCCGGCAGACCTGAGTGACTTTCAGGGGGTGTTCGTAGATAAAGGATCCTTAGCCCTTCCTCCCCATGGGCCGGAACACTGCTCCATCGACTTAGCGCCAGACGCCCTGGTTCCATTTGGACGGATTTTTTCATTGTCAATCACCGAAAAGAAGGCGTTACGGACCTACCTTGACATGCATCTTGAAAACGGTCTAATTAGACCATCCCGATCACCAGCTCGAGCATCATTGTTCTTTATACCCAAGAAAGAATCTACTGAGCTTTGACCTTGCATTGACTACCGAGGGCTCAACAAGGTGACCATTAGGGATTGTTACCCGATACCTATCATCTCTGACATACTCGAAGCAGTCCAGGGTTCCACCATCTTCTCCAAATTGGACTTGTGCAGTGCTTATCATCTGCTGTGTATCAAAGAAGGAGACAAGTGGAAAACAGTGTTTAGGACACCATTTGGCCACTTTGAGTACCGGGTGATGCCCTTTGGTCTTGTGAACGCACCAGCCATCTTTCAGCGTTTTATGGACCGCCTGTTCTCAGATATACTTTTTCATACAGTCATCGTCTACTTGGACAACATTTTGGTTTTTTCTCCCACTAGTTAAGAACATACTCAACACCTCTGATTCGTTTTGTCCCGCCTGCAAACACATCATCTCCTCATTAAACCTGAAAAATGTCTGTTGCGCAAATCTTCAGTTCCCTACCTAGGCTTTATCCTTTCCAGTGAGGGCATCAGGATGGAGGACCGGAAGGTACTTGCTATTATGGACTGGACATCTCCGTCTTCAGTGAAAGGGGTTGAGAGATTTCTGGGCTTTGCGAATTTTTATCGCAAATGTATACCTCATTTCTCCGACATAGTATTACCTATTACCGGACTGCTTAAGAAATCCACTAACCCTTTCTGATGGACTGCAGAGGGAGAGACGGCTTTTCATCATCTTAAAGACCGGTTCTCATCTGCCCCGATTCTTCGCCAACTAGATCAAACTAAGGTCTTCATCCTAGAGGCTGATGCCTCAGCAAGGGCTATAGGAGCAGTCCTACTTCAAGAGCATGAAGGAAAGGAACACCCTATAGGATATTTATCCAAGACTCTTACTCCCAGCGAATGCAACTACTCAGTTCTAGAGAGAGAACTCTTAGCTATGAAAAGAGCTTGTGAGGAGTGGAGGCATTTACTGCAAGGGAGCACATTTCCGTTTGTCCTCAGAACGGATCACAAGAACCTCAAGACACTACAACGCATGGCATATTTTCTTGCCCAGTACGATTTCGAGATAACATACCTACCAGGGAGTCAAAATATCCTAGCTGATGCTCTCTCTCGCAGAGACTTGCCAGAAATCTCGTCTGAAAGACCGCAGGATGTTATCTTTCCCAGAAATCGGATCATTACACAGATCTCTTCCTTCATGTAAGAGGTTAAGGAAGCAACCATCCATTATAAGCCTTCTAAACCTTAAGACCATGGAGGGACTTATCTTTATTAACCAAAGGCTTCTTTTACCCGACCCTTCCCTACACCTCAAAACCTTGTCCTGGTGTCATGATCATAAATCTGCAGGCCATAGGGGCTCGAAAGGTACTTTGGATCTTCTCTCTCGTTCCTTCTTCTGGCCAGGAATGTCTGTCAACATTAAGAAATACACAGAGAACTGCCTGGTTTGCTCAAGGAGTAAATCCAGAACTCAGAAACCCATTGGGTTACTTGAACAAGCCAAGCTTCCCACCAAACCTTGGAGCTACATATCCACAGACTTTATTGTGGAACTTCCAGTGGCTGAAGGGTGTACATGCATCATGGTGACCATTGATTACTACACCATATTAGCCCACTTTTCTCATCTTCCTGGTGTTCCTTCAGCGTCTTCGATGGCGGAAGTCTTTATACGAGACATCTACCGTTTACATGGCCTATGTGCATGCCCCCGTTCTTCTTCGCAGGTTTCATCGGGCCCATCCAGGAAAACCTAGGACATCCAGAGGAAAAGGAGGGCATACTGTCATGCATTAAAGGCCCTGGAGACTGTGGAACCGATGGTGCACAAGACGCCATTGATTGTGCCATTATGCTTTCCCGCGGCACGTTTGCCGTGGTCTAGTTCATTTCCAACATGGCCGCTGCCGGGCTGCATTTTGCTTTGCAATCCCCGGCGGTCAGCGCGTTTCAACCCGTTGGCTTTGCCGCTCCTTTGGGTCTCGACGCTCTACTCCTCTTGCCTCTGCTGAGCCCTGGCCTTGTTTCGTTCTTCCTGCGCTCCTGGTGTGCCCCCCCTTCTTCTGTTCTGCCGCTTGTCTCTGGGCTCAGTTGTGCAGCTTCTGCGCATTCTTCAGCTGTTCGCCTTTCTTTTTTCTTTTGCTTGCTCCGGTTTCCCGTTTTGCCTTTATTCTGCTCCTGACCACGGGTTGACACGGCCCGCTCTCTCCCCCATATGTCTTTTGACCCTTTCTGTTCCTTTTCTCCACGTTTCTCCTTTTCTCTGTTGGATATGGACTCCCTGCCTCCTCTGCCTTTGGACAACTTCCAGTGCTCCCTTACTATCCTCTGGAACTGTCCACTGGGGTGCTCATCCAGCCCTCACTGTTATCGGAGCAAGACTTCCCCGTCCAGATTGAACTCCACCCATGGAATAGTCTTTGATGCTTCTTGGATCTGTACTTACCTCTGCTCTTCATCCTTGGAAATCCTCAATAACACATCCAGAACATATAAGGGTTTTTTTGTGCAAATCTGGCTTTTTCCCCTTCTAGGCTACCCCGGGAACTAATCCACTGTACTACTTGTTTATTAAGAGGTCACAGTGGCGGCCTCCCGTGATAGACCATACCTTCATAAGAAGACAGCCTTCCGACGGAAGAAGACTCCACCCATCAGCTCTGGCAGTTTAGATGAGGAGTCGGGGGAACTATCAGAAAGTGAATTGGACAGCAGCAAAGAAGAAAAAGAGAATTTCAAGGATGGCACATAACCTCTTGTCAGATGTAAACCAAAATCATTGACCTGAACTCTCGGGATCCATGTAGAAAGCACAGCTAGGAGAGGGAAAGGAACTGAATACACTATTATAATATAAGACCTCAGGTCCCCTTCTTCCCCAAGTGGGAGGGGCTTTGGTTGGTAGGATGGGATGTTCTATGCTCTCCCTCTATAAAGCATATTTGTGTTTTCCCTGTATAGAGCATAGTTGTGATGACCCTCAGGGACCAGAATGGCTTCAGGGTTGGGTCTGGGAATGAGAGCAGCAAATATAATTAGATATGCATACACAGACAAAAACCCTCTCTCCCTTCAATGGATGTGAATTACCTGGGAATGGGAAAGCTGTCTCTTTGATCAAAACAAGGTAGCCATTTGCTTAGCCATTCCAACTAAAATCATGCAAGGCATTACTGTAGAGCGTAGAATTCCCAAAATGAAATAACATAAAAACAAGGTTCTAATGACCTAATTAATACTTGGAGCCTGGATCTTGATGCAAGAGTCTGTTATGGAGGCTCAGCGAGTCTCCGGGTCCTGGAACAAGAAGTTTGTAAGACGCTTGTTCCTGCCAGCATCCACTCTTTTATAACAAATGGTCTGCCGAACACAATGTGGAATTGCGTCTGCAGTGAGGGCCATTTTGTTGGGGGCCTAGCAACACTGGGAGGCCATGTTGGTGAGGGTAAGGTGTGGAAAAAGGAGTGGCAATCTTGGTATGGGCATTGACCGTTTGTGGCGGCCATCTTGGAGACACCAGCAAGATTTCTTCCCTCCTAACACTCTCTCCCCTTCTCTCCCTCCCTTCATCCACTTTCCACCTTCCAACCTCCCCATATCTTCCCATGCCCGCAATCTCGGCCTCCACCTTGACTCCTCTCTCTCCTTCTCCAACCACATCTCTCTAACCTCTCGAGCCTGTCGCCACCACCTCTATAACATCTGCAAGATCCGCTCCTCTCTCACATTCCATGCTTCCAAACTCCTAATCTCCTCCCTTATTTTCTCCCGTCTCTTCTACTGCTCCTCTCTCCTCTTTGGACTCCCTGTCTCTCACCTAACTCTCCTAAAATCCATCTACCACTCCTCTATCCGTACTCTATGTCTCCTCGGCCCTCGAGACTCTATTTCTTCCTCTTTCTCTCAACTTGACTGGCTTCCCTTCCTCTCACAACTGAAATTTCAATTTCTCTGTCTTGTCTACAAATCTCTCCATGACTTGGCGCCCCCCTACCTTTCCTCCCTCCTGTCATTTTACTCCCCCTCCCGCTCTCTCCGCTCAGCAAACCTCTACCTCCTCACTGTACCCCCAGCCCCATGTGCCTCCTCACGCTTCCGCTCCTTCCAACTCTTGGCTCCCCTACACTGGAACTCTCTCCCGCTCTCTCCCGCTCTCCATCCGCTCCACCCCTACCCACTCATCCTTCCGCCACTCCCTGAAAGCCCATCTTCACTCCTACCGACTTCCCTTCCCTACCCCTCCCCTCCTACCCTTGCCCCCCTTGATTTCCCCCATCCTCTCTCCTTCCCCTCTGACCTTAAATTGGTAACAAATACTACTTAAAGGCAATGAGGACACCAGATTATTCCCCCCTTCCCTTCCCCTCCCCCCTCTCCCCACCTCAAATCCTACACCGTAACTACCTTCACCTACCCCCTCCTCTACCCTCCCCCTACCCTCTCCCCCCCTGTAAATAGTTCTACTTATTGTTCTAAGGACCTTTTCATGTTTGTAAATATGCTTCTCTCACTTTTGTACCTGTTGTTATATTGTAAAGCGCTTTGGTTTAAAGTGCTATATTAATTCAATAAACATAAATATAAACATAAAATAACGCTGTGTCCAACGAGACTGCCACAAGCGTCCTGGGAGAAGGGAACTGTTGCGGCCTGGAGCAGGTATGTATTTCCTGACATATCTACCTTTCGCAGGACTTCTCGAGGGCCACAGTGGCTAGGAAAAAAAACGTTTTTGGACCTCAACCTAAAATGAGACAGTTAAACATACACTATGGGATTCTGCACCCCGCAAATGCAAAATCACCCATACTGGCAGAACCATGGATTTTGATGACCCGCCATCCCTCTCTCGCTTCCTGAATAATCTCTTCACAGAAGAAATGAAGACCCAACCAAGAGCGCCACTGTTGAACCATGTCCCATAATCTAGTATCTCAGACCCATCTCCAAATATCTGAGCAGAATCCACCCGAGTTGGTCTGCATTTCAATAGCAGTAAACTCTGTTATAGGTCTCTCTGGTTTTGTTGTATTATCCTTATCTCCTCAGCTCTTTTGGGCCCTTGCCACTTGATTGAGGTTACATGGCTCATCAAATCTATCTCCCTCTTGTCATCTAGCTTTTTTTTCAAATCTAGTCACTAAACCTGAATCTGCATGCCGACATTACAAGGTAGTAAATTGTCACCCATTCAGATTAGTATCCTCATATTGCCCTGCATGCATGCACTAGAGCTCTTGTGCATTCTTTGCAGCCCCAGTTGGGCTTCTCTGTTCATTGAAAGGATCAGTTAATTTACAATGTTTAACAAGGTTTACAGCATCTAGCTCTTTACTGTACTGATGCCTTTCCTTGCTAGCTAATGCCAGGGTCAGTTCTCCTACTGTTAAGCGCTTATACTGCTTCTATAGCTCCAGTTGTGCATATGTTTTATTCCTGCAACTGTTTGTCTGTAACACTTTGCAACATTTTGTCATCTGCTTAGCTTAGTAGCCTCACATTGCAGTGCGCGCGCACTGAAGGTCCTTACATCCTCCAATTACATGCTCATTCATCACACAAACCCTCTTGCACCCTGGAGCTAAACCTATCAATGCACACCTTTAGATCTCTGATATCCCTTGTGAGAAACCTGAAGGTGTCTCACTTTCTAGTCCATGTGGATCTGTCATCCAGGTGGCCAAGACACAGCCATCACTATTGGATCCAGCTCCTGGGGGTGGAACAGTGCGGGAGGATCACCTGGATGAAGGGTCTTCGGGAGTGGAAGTGGGACACCGAAGTGTGAGACGCGGTATCCCCTTCCTTATGACACCTTTTCCCCATCCTGTCCAGTAGGATATTTAGAAACTCTACACCCGCCTTTTCCAACACAAACACTTTCTCATACTGTGAGCGACAACAGACTAATACCAGAGCCGTTTACCTGACTGTCCCAACATAAGGGTCAGGCAGAATCAGGCAATTGCTGACAACTACACACACCTGACTGCCCTTTCCCTTCCCCACTGGGATAAAAGGAAGAGCACAAGAGCACACTCTGAGCAAGGCCGAATGCACAAGGAAACAGCTATTCCAGGACAAAAGTTCAAACAGAGGAGAAAGGCGGTGAGACCTGAAAGGACGTCAAGGAGGAAGTTGCCCTTGCCCTTTTCAACCCAGACCTGCGAAGCCTCCAACAAAAGAAACATAACAACGGAAATCGCAGCTGGCAAATGGTGTGACGGATGTCAATGGTACATGGAACCCTCCCATCCTGATAAACAGGCCGGGGAGACGCGGTTGCCATCACGGTACCGTCCTTGACTCCAGCAGCAAAAGAAATGCCAACGAGATCAGCACAGCTGGTCAGTCGGAAGAACCTGATACTGGGCCGGACTGTGTTAGGCTCAAGGTTGCAGTGGCAACATTATGAAGATTAAGATACAGAGTTCTTTTGTGAACGAACTCGGTACCAGAGATAGAGTGGTCCGGCGCCACGTGGGCAGTCATTCGGAAGGTCTCTGGCTGGTACTCCTCTCCTGAACAAAGAGACTATGTTGAACTAAAAGGGTAAAGAAACTACAAGTACCAAGAGGCCATAGGGATGGCTGCCGTGAGATGCCAAAGTGGTCATACAAGGGTCAAGCAAAACCCTTTGTACAATCGAAAGTCCTTGACACATTGCAGAAGTTTGGATGATCGTACAATTGTGAAACAGGTGTTTGCACCCGGCGGAGAAGAACAGAGTGATAGTGTGATTTTGTGAATAAACCCGCCCTTGCCATAGGCTAACAGAGTGACCCAGCAAGTCTGTTAAAAATTGGCAAGTCCGGTAGAAGGTCTGAGCCTGGATGAGTTGTGACCTAACTAAAAGGTGGTTGTTTAAAAAGACATTGAGACTTTTGAATATTACAAGTAAGGAGATTGTAACTGAAAGGCGATAGTGAACCCATCTGAGGGACATCAAGAGAAAGGTTGTGAAGAAGCTAAGTGAACAACATTGTGATGACCAGTATGAACCCGACTGAGGGATGTCCACAGTGAATAGTTGATCCCAGCCCAGTTGAGGGAGGCTAATGAGTGAGAGAAGCATCAGAGCCCAGCTAAGGTTAATCCGAGGGTGAAGGGTAATCACCCGATGTGAAGGTTAACAGAAGGAACTTTTGTTTTGTTGTCTTGGCATATCAGGCCCTCTGAAGCAAGAGACTTTGCTTGAGAAGAGAACATGGGCACAGAAGGCCCTGATATAAAGGAAAGGAACGGTAAGCTTGTGCCATAGAAGCCCAGGAGTGTGCTGTGCTCAAGAGTCATGCCTTGTCCCGTGCTAAAACGTGGGGAAGGGAGACCCCGGCCATAACATCCTGACATCATTTTGTGAACACTTCTTTCTTTTCTTGTGAAACATTATCCCACACTATTTTGTAGCATAGCTGTAAGGAATGGCAGTAGGTATTTCAGTATAGGCCCTTTTTGTATTTGACTAGACTCCACTAGGACTGCATTCTTTTTATTTGATGGTCGTAGCTTGCTCTCATCTTAGATTTAGGTTTAGATTAGGTGTTTATCTCACCCATTTTACAGTTTGATAAACATCCTTGAACTGTGATCACTTGTGTCTGTCCTACTTTGATACCTTGCCTTTCTTACACCCTACATCACTCACACCTCACGTATCTTCTTATAGCCTTAAATGCACAACACCGCTCTCCCATAACACTCATTCAACTCAGCCACCACTTTTCCCAAACTACACACCCCCACAAACATACAAACATTCACATAACACGTAGTTCTGCCACTTAAACATAACTCATCTCCGTGTTGGAGTGCTTTGTATACTAAATGGTTTACGTCAGTTACTATGTTTAACATGGTTTTCCTCATTTGGTTCATTATTGTACTGTTGACTTTACTGCTAGTCAAAGCCAGGGCCTGTTCGCCCATTGTTAAACGCTTGTGTTGCTTTTATAGCTCTAATAGCGTAAACAGATAAACTATGAAGCTTATTTCTCCTATATGGACAAATTAGCAGTGCTCTACTAGCAGCCACAATCTACACCTTTCTCACTCACTTCCTCTCTCCTCAGATTTAACTTGCTGGAAGAAGTCCTCATCTCATTGCTTCGTCCCTAGGCCTTTATGCTCCTATTCATTTACTTGCTTTGTGAGACAGGCATGGTATCAAGAGAGGACACAGACAACAAGAGTAACAGTTTCTCAAAAACATATTGAATGTTTTAGGTTGGTGTAACGCCTATCTTGCCCTATAACAAAGGTGGGGTTTTCCCTACCTAAATAAACTAAGGAAAGTCTGTGTCTGTAAGTGCAAATCAAAAAGCTGTCTGTGTCAAAATCTATGCTTGCCCTCACATCTAATATGAAACACAGTGTAGGGGCAGTTCCTAATTAACTAAACAGGGTCCAAAAACAAATATAGAGCTACCTCTGGCTCCCTTCCCCAAGTTCAGGAAACAGTTCCAGTAAATGCTTCTTACAGCCAATTCACGTAGCCTTGGGATTGCCTTGCCCAAGTCCAAAACACACTTGTCCTTCACGTACAATGTTCCGTTAATTTCACAAAGTTCCATATGAGCTCAGGCTTCCCTTCCCCAAGCTTAATGTACTTCTCCTCAAAGTTCAATTGTCACAATGTTCAGCAAGAGCTCAGGGCTCCATTCTCTAAGCTAAAAAAAAAAGTATTTCTTAAAGTGCAGCGTTCATGACTTCCTTTAACAACTGTAATGGGTTGGTTGGGCTCCCTGGTATTGGCGTAGTTGACGGTCTGCATGGTCCACCCACTACAGGTCACGCAACCAGTTGCCCTTGTAGTTTCTTAATTAGTTCCTTTAATGCCTTCCTTACTTGGCTTCTTTCTTGCCCAAGCTTTAGTCCAAATGTTCACTAGTAGGTAACTTGCTTCCTCTGTCACCTTTTTTATATTTTTTATTTTGCCGGCTTCCACTGATAGTCTCTTTCTCTCTTTATTCGGCTTAACAGGTTTTCCAGTCCTAGCTTTTCCTTACTTTTCACTGTTCCCCTTCTGCTGTTCACTAACAGCTACTTTATCGATTTAGTAATCTTTAACACTGTTCACTCTCATCCAATTGTTCAAAAGCCTTCAAACCTGTATAACTCTGTTTTCCGTAACCACTCTCTTACATAGTTTCCAAACTCTCCATTGGTTGCCTCACATTTGTTTGTTCAGAGACTTTTGAGAATGTACCGACTGTACGCGACCACTCTGATACAATGTGATTCACTTTCACAGCTTCTCCGCTCACAATATGTCTTGCGGTTGAGGTCAGGGTCTCACCTCCTGCCCCTCAGACACTCCTAGGTCGGTCCCTTTGCCCAGGGGAACAAGCATTCTGCAGCCACAATGAAGGGACCAACAATCACCACGGTATCCTTCTTCTGACCTTGCCAGTACCCTGGAGACATGGCTCCTTCACCAGCTTCCACTGACTGTCACACTCTGCACATCTTCAGCTTCTCGGTGCTCCATTCTCTGTGGGTTTACTACAGACTGGACCAGCTACTCTGCTGCTCTCTGCTGACACACTGCCTTCTGCCGTATGTCTTTTATACAGCTGAGCCCTGTTAAGGGGGTTCAGGTGTGAGTCCTTGGCCTCTTTTGCCTGATCGTAGTTAATGGGACATGCCAGACCTTCATTTCTGTATTCCTTCAAATCCCTCTTCTTCTTCCCAGTACTAGAGTGGTGTGTTCTATGGGAAGTGTTCATTCCTCTTCAAGGCTTCTTCCTCTTCTCAGTACTTTGTGGGAGCTCATGGGGGAAAATATGCCATGAGAGGAAATAACCCCTGAAGGCTGAGGGAAGGGAGGGTAAGTCAGTGTTAGGAAAGAGGGGGATACCATGTTTTGCTGTCCGGCACCCTCTCCCTAATCCCCACGGACCCTCCACCCAGGTGATACTCCTTTGCTTGTCCGCCCCAGGGTCGGGATCCAAAAGCGATGGCCTCTCCCTGGCCACCTGAACAAAAGATCCCTGGGGAGTAGCTGTGAGAGTGCCTTCCAGTTTCTCACATACCCTTTCCCTCTGCAGGTTGGACCGTGATGCTTCACAGGGGAACCGGGAGAGAAAGTGCACATTCCCCTGCTCTCGTCCTTTCCGATGTTTACTTAGAAGCAGTATGGTTGTACGTCCAGGAACCACTACACAACCCTAGGATTTGACTATTTTCTCTGGCTAATAATGGAGAGTAATTAGTCTGAACGTCTGCCCCAGTAGTTAGTACTTGAGATGTTATATTGCCAATTTTATGGCCAGTGCTTCCAGTTCAATAACTGAGTCCTTTTGTCCCCTGGGGAACAATTTCCAACTGATGTACAAAATCGGATGCTACAGTCCGTCATGATTTTGCAATAAGACCACACCTAGTCCTGTCAGGAACAATCTGCCACTTTTAAAATGGGGCTGTGACACAGGCTTTGTTTTAATGTATTATAGCATATCTCATCTTCCTCGTCCCATTTGATCTTTTGCACGTTTCAGTTTATCCCTAAATCTAGAGGTTTTACCAGAAAAGTTTGGGATAAACCTGCAGTGATATCCTATTAGTCCTAGAAAAGCTCTTTAATCACACTTAGTTTTTGGTGTAAGGGTTTCAAGGACAGCTCTCACTTTTTTTTGTTGGGGTTGTACACTACCATTACCCACAAAAACCCCAAGATACTTAACAGCAAACTGGGCTAATTTGCACTTTTTTGGGTAAGCAGTTAATCTGGCTTTCCTGAGAGCTCTCATGGCTGTATATAGATGGTATAGGTGGTCTTCCCATGTTCTACTGTGGATTACGAGGTTGTTTATGTATGCTCTGCAAAAGACTGAGTAAGGTTGTAAAACATGGTCCATTAATCTCTGGAATGTTGCAGGAGCACCATGAAATCCAAAGGGTAGGACTTTAAAATCTAACAGTCCTATGGGAGTGGCAAATGCAGTTTTCTCTTTGTCAGGTCTGAATAGTGGAACCTGCCAATACCCTTTGGTGAGATCTAGGGTTGACAGTAGACAGCATTACCCAATCTATATATTAGGTCGTCAATACGTAGCATTGGGTAAGCATCAAAGGCTGAGATTGTATTCACCCTCCTAAAATCTATGCAAAATCTCCAGCTACCATCAGGTTTTGCCACCAACCCGATGGGGGAGGACCAGAGACTGGTTGAAGGTTCTATTATATTGTCTTTGAGCATTTGATCTACTTTTTTAATGACGACATTCTTTCGAAATTCAGGCAGTTAGTAGGGTGTTAAATGTACTACCTTGCCTGGGGGAGTGCAAATGTGCTGGTATATATCTTTCACTCATCCCGGTTCGTCACAAAACACATTTGGAAATTGGCTCACTAAGTCAACAAGGTCTTATTTCTGATTATTTGTGAGGTCAGAGGAATTTAAGGTACTATTCTTTACCTCTTCTGGCACCACAGCGGAAGTGAAGCCGAGAGGGGTCACTCAGCTATTAATTGTACGCAGGAAGCCTTCTCACGCAGTAGCGACAGCCACCATTGCAAGATGGGTTGGAGAAGTGATGCACTGGGCAGGTATTGACTTACCCCAATTTGGCGCGCATTCGACGAGGAGCATGATGGCCTCTAGGACGGTTTCAGCAGGTGTCCCTCTTCAAGATATCATGAAATCACTTGACTGGTCTAATGAGTCAACATTTAAGCCTGGTTCGCAGATGGCTAATAGGGTGACAGCTTTGAACAAGCATAATGCTCGCCTCCTGTTTCAACATAGAATGAAGATTGCCCAGGATTACAGCGCAGGGTAGTCATGATTCTATTAAAGGCAAGGAGGCAAGCATTATATCCCACCCTAATGTTTTAATGGGAGAATTGCTCACTGTACTGATGAGTTATATTAACGTATGACCCACCCTTATAATAGCATCTCTGTTTCTTCCAGGAGAAGAGCAAAAGGGACCTGAGTGGAAATGAAGAGACATAGGGGATTAAGTTCGGGAAGGAAGACTTCTCGTTGTCGAATGGGTGAAGTTTCAGCGCACTGGATTGTGCAAGTTCTTCAGTTGGTTCAAGTTGACTGTTGGTGTTTTACTTACATGGGTATTGGCTGCCAAAGAAAGCGGAGGTGGGCTGGCAAGGAGTCTCTCTTATAGGCAATGCCAGAGCCTGGTTGGGCAAATGGGACTGACCAGGACTACGCAAGCCCAGAGGATTATGGGTACTGGTAGTTTCTGAAGACAGTTTACCTTCAGTTTAAAACTCTGCTACCCCCTTTATGTGTTTTGGCATCCAGAAGATCTGTGAGGAAACAAAAGATGTGCTATCAAGTTTTAAAGAAAGTAAAAAATGTTTAAAGTTGAATCGCTGTGGGAGCAGTAATAAAGAAGTAAGCATAATGCTCGCCTCCTTGTCTTTAATAGAATCAAGACTACCCTGCGCTGTAAGACCGGGCAATCTTCATTATCGTAGGTTAGCGCTCAGCAATGTGCGGCTGTTGATATTAGCGCTTGTGTCTAAATGGTTATTTTCTCCCAATTATCATACTTTGCTCTCAATTTCGCCTTTACATGAGCGCTAACTGATTGAATTATCAGAGGATCTAAATCTGGGGGTGCTTTTCATAAGCGTGTCAAAGTGGGGAGGCCACATCCAGGATACAGTATGGAGTGCCTGGGTTTTCGTTATAGACAACCTAGTTTTGCTTATAGAGGGAGCAGCAAACATTTAAATTCTATGACAAGACAGGAGGCTCATATTATGCATTACAATCTTTACTCTGAAACCACAGCAGCAAAGAAAAAAACTTTTACAAACAAAAAAAGTTGAAAAGAACAGAACTAAATAGAGTTCAGTGTCAATGTAAGGGGAGCTCCCCAATCCATCATGGCGGACAGGTCATGCCCTGCAGGGGACCAATGAGCAGGGACCCTTCCTTATATAAGTCCATTACTCAGATCCCAACCCCTCTTTCTTTGCTGCTGAAATCCACAGCTAAGTTACTCCTCCTAGTTCTTACCTTTGTGTGGAATTTATGGAGTTTAGAATGTTATTTTCTGTTGCTTTATGTATTAAATTTGATTTATAGCGCTGGTAATTACAGTCGCTTCGCCTGCTCATAAACCTCAGGCAGCGACACGTGGAATTTTTCCCCTCAGGGGAAGTTTGTTTATCTTGAGGCGACTGCCTCCTGTCCCCGGAACCAGCGCGCATGGTCCACGTGTCCCTATAAAATGCTTAACATTCTTTCCCCTAAAGGAAAGTTTGTTTATTTTGGTGCGGCCTGGAGCCGCCGCGCATTGCCCACGTGTTCATTGACATTCTTCCCCTTTGGGGAAGGCTGGGCTTCCGTGTACGGCTGCCTCCAGTCCCCGGAGGCAGCGCATTGCACACGTGCTTGGTGTCACGTCACATCTCTAATGCGGCTCCTAATACATTCGTTTTCCCTTCACAGGGATTCACAGGGATGGTAATGTGGCGCAGCGCGTAGAGCGCTCCCTTTGACTTGGGTGCAGAGCCTGCTGACGCAGGTTCGAATCCCGGCGGGGCCAATCTCAGCCTTCCCTCCTTCCAAGCTCGATAAATGAGCACGCACACCGTGGGTAATATTAAGCAGCGCTAAGATACCTGAGGGTTCGTAGCGCTGTATATAAATGTCAAATTAAAACGCATCGCGTGTGTTTTTCTTTTAGATGCGGCTCGCGTTTGGATTGAGATGCTTGCATGCTAGGACCAGGCTGGGAGGCAGTTCCCTAGGCCCTCATTTCGTTGGTGGAGCTCTTTCATGAGCATTTCCACTACGTGCTGCTGTTCCCTCTCTTGCATTGACACGCCATGTTTTCTTGGTCTTGAGCTATTATTCTTTAGTATGTTTATATATTATGTGTTTATGGTTCAGAAAGGCTTCTGTTGCAGCGCACGGGTGTCATAGCTCAAAGGGGAAGGTTAAAGGTTTTCCATGCAGAGGGACCTGGGTTCGCTGCCGCCATTGGCAGTGTACACATATGGATGTGCATTTATACCTTTTATTTATCTGTATTGACATTTGTATTTATATATTTAAAAATAGTTATATTTAAAAATAGTTATTTTATGTGGTGTTTTAATTGATACTTTAAGCCTATATTTGCACCAGTTCGCCTATTGAAGAGCCTCATACGCTGCCATTCTGCTGCTTTTTATTTATTTCAGTGCTACTCAGGGCTTCGGTGATTTGCCTTCACTGTAGGGGCGATACCTATTCCGGTTTCAGATTCTGCCTGAGTTCTATTGCGAGGTTAACCCTCGTCTAATGCTGGTTTTTCCACACCCTGCTAGGGTGAGCGGTTTCAGGTATATTGGCTCAGTGTATTCCTCCCTTAAAATTGGCAGTTTTTGTTTACGTGCGGCTGGGGGCAGATGTCAATATTCTCCCTGGAGGGGTACCGTCACCTGCTCGGTGGCAGGTTTTACCTGTGTTTTTGCTGCGAGGTGGCCCCTCGTATACTGCTGGTTCCACACCCTGCTGTGGTGGTCAGTTTGAGGTACACGTGCTCAGTGTATTCCTCGCTCAAAGTAGGCACCTTTGTTGCGTGCTGCATATGGCTGTTGCTGTGCCATAACCGGCTCGGGTTCCGGTTCTGCCTGAGTGCTAATGCGAGGTTACCCCCTCGTGTACTGCTGGTTATCACGCCCTGCTCGGGCGAACAGTTGGAGGTGCACTTGCTCAGTATTTTCCTCCCTTAAGGTTGGCAACTTTGTTTAAGTGCTGCATATGGCAGAGGTCATTGTCTTTCTGTAAGCACGCCATAACCTGCTTGGTTTTCAGGCTTTGCCTGGTTTCTACTGCGAGGAACTCCCTCGTGTACTGCTGGTTGCCACACCCTGCTAGGGTGAGCAGTTGAGACGCACTTACTCAGTGTACTTTGGATAACCACTAGATTTAAGTGATGACTGGATCACATTTGCATTTTTAGAATGCTCAGTAGCCCGCATAGCTCGGTAAGTATCAGCTTCTATAAGGGCTGGGGGTCCAGACCCTGTGAGGGCGTACCCCTCTTCTTGGACATGTTATATATTTATTTATATATTTATTTATGTATTAAGTCCTTTAAAGAAAAGAGTGTGTGGAGGTTGTTGTATACAGACCCATGTGGGAGGTGGTAACTTCCTCTCTAGCCGCTGGTGTTCACCTCGCCTTTTTAGTTAAAATTCTGTTGCCCTTTACCTTGGTTAGTTTCAGGACAACTCAGTCCTTCCTTAGGTTTGTTTTTCCCGATATCAATTGCTCCACCCTATACCTGTGCTTATTAAGCTGCAGTATTTTCTCCTAACATGAGGAAGAAAACAGGTTGCGTTATGCCTCTATTGAGGTCTGCAGGGCTTGAAGCTCTCTTTATGGGGATGTGTTTCCCTTACTATTGGTCCCTTTGGACATTCATTATTCTATTGGTACTATTGGTGGAGACAGGGTCAGCTCGAGAGGAACTGTTCCGTTGTGTGACATGGCAAGTTCAGCAACCAGGTTCTACTTGGAGGAGGTGTTTGGAAACACTTGATGCTATCTAACAGACGAGTTGCCTAATAATGATTTTAGGGCGCCTGCCCAGGGATTTCCTCCCAAGGCTTGGCCTGTGGTTCAGCTAACCGTCTAACAGGTGTTGCAATTTCTCCTCTGCTCGTGGAGTTCAAGCAGGCTTCGGTACCCTCTAGAGCGTTGATTAACCTCTTTCATTGGGTATATATATATTTATATATATATAGACATATTTTATTTTTCTACAGTGCAGAGGATAGGGGGTTTTCACATCCGTGCTGACCGTATGGATACAGGTCCCTAATTGGGAAGGGTCTAAATCAGTCTTTTATCCTGCTGAGATCGATAAGTGAACACCTCACACCACACTCTGTTCGTTGTAGTGCTTGTTTTTCCTTCCCCTGATTCCCTTAGTGGCCAGTCAGCCTCTCACGGATTCAGAGACTCGGACCTCAGGGTTTGAGGGGTCTGTGGTCCCAGGTTTATTGCACAACCTGTCATTTACGGGGCATTGATAATTATCCCAGAGTTCTTTCCCCCCCCTCATTCCTTTTTTTCGCCATCCCTGGGGGTGATTGCATCATGATACTCGCGCTGAGCTTTTCCCTCCTTTGGGGAATCTCAATATCCCTCGGTGGGATAGTGGGGTCTGGGAGTGATACTAATCTCCCATCAGATTATTATGACCCTCTATCACGATGCGTTCCAGCGTCTCTACATTAACTATCAGAAGGTGTCTGTCAGTGCGATTCCCAGTGGGCTGGGATATATATTTAGTTAATGGCTTGTTTCTCCTGGTCACCTGCAGGGCAGGTGGACCTTTGGGTTTTCACAAGAGTTTGTTTTGCAATGCGATGCCAGCTCAGGGTGCTGTGAGCTTCAGGGATCTTCAAATTGGATGAAATAGAGGTTAGACCTCTTCTGGTATGCAACTTCAGTTTAACTGCTTAGCGATCGGTTCTTTGCAGTTCAGTCTTGCTAAGACTTTGGAATTTAGGAGTTCTCCTTTGGTTAGTTTTTGATCCTCTAGGGTTTTATCACCCGGAGAGGAGAGAACAAGGTTCAAGCACCGGGCATATATACAAAGGAGTTTACATATCAATATAATGGGAACGATTGGTGGTAAAATACATTTTTCTCCTTGCATTGTTTGGCCTCTTAGGGGTCAGGTGGGTAAATATCTGCCTTTTGTCATGGTAGCAGTGTCCTTTTAGCGAACGCGGGAGGTCTGTGGGTCTCCGTGTTGACGGTTGACAGGTTCAGCTTCTCAGGTGTGGCCCCTCTCTCTTCAATTCTGCTTCTGTCTCCAGAAGTCATCCTTCCTTAGTATACACATATGTCTTAAGACATTGGGGGTTAGTATGTTGTTTTCTGCTCCGCTCAGGATGGGTCGTCCTCTTACAAATTATTAAATTACCTTTTACTCCCATTTAGTTTTCCCAGTGTAGTTATGGGACACGCTCTGTTGCTACTACAATATCTTCCTTTAATGCATGGGAGGGAGCCCTACAAAACTTTCACCCCTATGGGGTACTTTCTTTATCTCCAGGAGAGCTGGGTGCTTCTTTTCTTTAGTTTGCTATCCAGGTTCCCAAAGAGGGTGTGAGCTTGACTGTTTTAAGGTTTGATTGGACAACGGATGCGTCTTATTTCAGAAGGGGTTTTTTCTAACCTGTTAAGTATAGGATAGCTTTGTTCAATGTTTTCCCCTTCTTTTTAACCAGTTGGTTTGGTGGCTGGTAGGGTCGCTGGAATTGGCACATCTTCCTGTTTTTCTTACGGTGGATTTGGCTATGCCTTTTAAGTTGGTTATTGCGGCAGCCTAGTCTTGGGCAATTCGCTTGCAGTCAGCTGATTGCTTTAATGAAAGCATTTAAAACATTTCTTTCCTATTATTTTATCACATTGTCTATTGTATTGATTATGTTGTGCTAATGGGATGCAAGGGCTTTGAACTTGCATAATATGAGCCTCCTGTCTTGTCATAGAATAGCTAATCCCCCACACTAACGTGAGATGGGGGTTTAGATTCTATTAAAGACAAGGAGGCGATTATTATCCCACCCACCCACCCTGGATATAATATGATATGACAGTTTTGACACGTATGTGCACAGATGGTTCAAGAGAGAACATTCTTTGGTTTGTTGTTTTTCCCATCCACCCACCCTTCTTGCTTGTTTTTTACAGCTACGGGTTGAGGTTCTGATCAGGAGGGTGGCTCGCAGTTTCAAGTTATGGAGTGCGTAGTACGAGAGCTTCGCTGGATTTGCCTTCATCGTTTATCATCTGATCGGTGCAGTGGACGTCTGGTTCAAGTCAGCTACAGAAAGAGGGGTTGGGATCTGAGTAATGGACTTATATAAGGAAGGGTCCCTGCTCATTGGTCCCCTGCAGGGCATGACCTGTCCGCCATGATGGATTGGGGAGCTCCCCTTACATTGACACTGAACTCTATTTAGTTCTGTTCTTTTCAACTTTTTTTGTTTGTAAAAGTTTTTTTCTTTGCTGCTGTGGTTTCAGAGTAAAGATTGTAATGCATAATAATCGCCTCCTTGTCTTTAATAGAATCTAAACCCCCATCTCACGTTAGTGTGGGGGATTAGCTATTACTGAGTTGGCTGTATTTACTATCTGTCTCTGACACGTGCAAGGCTTTCAAGTGCTTGTTTCGTTCAGTTGCCAGGGAAACTGAACCAGCTGTTTCTAATCAGGAATAGGCCTGCTCGATTTAGTGAACTCTACAAATTTCACAGTTAAGGGTGAAAACCTCATGCTGCAGTGAAGGAAAGAGCATTTCCTAACAAGCAGCCGGTCATTGAATTTGCTTTTGCAAAACCGCCTTTCATGTCCTTTCAGCAACATTACGCCACTTCATAAACAGAGTTATCTAGCTCTGGGGCCAGATTATCATAGGTTAGCGTTGTTTTTTTGCGTTCCTCTGCCAGCAGTTGCACCAGTCTGTAATTATGTGCTGCTAATGATCGATTTGTTTCGCACTCATACACAAGTTTTCCAGTGCGCGATAAGGCAAGAGAGGACAAAACAACGATCTTCCTAGGCCCAGTGACATTGAGAACACGCAAGTGCAGGGGAGAGGGAAGGGGGAAAGTGCAAGGGAGATGGGAGATGTGGAAAGTGCTGAGCAAAGGATAACAACAACAAATGGTAGTGCAGCCGGAAGGTGGCAAGTGCAGGTTTACAGCGCAGACAAGGGGTGTCTGATAAGTGCAGGTAAGGGGACTCTAGGGTTACAGATACAGATTGAATATTGATGTTGATGAATCTTGGCACCTTGCCTCTATGTAGGTAGTCTGGGTTGCTGTGCAATACAATTATCAAAGACTCTCCTTGCATAGCTAGATTAAGTGTAGGGAGAAGTTGAAACTTGCACTTCAGCACACTGCACTGAACAGTCCCTTAAAAAGCAGGTGTGTTTGTTTGGGGGTTTGGATTGTGTGTGGGAAGGGGTGTGGTGATGGGGTTTGTGGGGAGCGGGGGCAGACCAGCGGGGAACATAGTTTCCACTACTTCTTTGCATATACTTCGACCACTGCTTTTGGGTTTTTCAGGCCCCCATAACCTGAATAGCTTTTTCAGTGGTTTTTCACAGTATTTTGTCTTACTTTCACTCCCCCTTTTCTAGGGTTTTTCCACTCTCCGGGTTCTCAGGTTCCTGTAACCTTGATATCTTTTCCAATCGTGATTTACAATTTTTGTATTGCTCCCAATGCCCTTTTCACAGGGGCTTTCTAATCTTGTGTTTCTCAGGCTCCCATATCACTCATATGATTTCCAATCTTTATTTCCAATGCTTATATTTCTCTTAATTCCCCTTTCATCGTTTATTTCCTCTCTCAGGTTTCTCAGTCTCCCGTAACCATGATACGTTTTCCAATCGTTATTGACACCTGCTGAAGAAATTGCAATGAATCCAAAATGCGGTGGGCAGACTCCTCCTTAAACTATCACAAAGGGCCCACATCAAACCAGCACTAAAAATGCTGCACTGGCTGCCAATCAAACAATGAATCACGTTCAAAACGATGTGCATAACACACTGAGCAATTGTTAGGGAGAATCCTGTGCAATGCCCTTAGGGACCACTACACACAATTAAGACTACAGGTGGCAATACACGTTTTACCTTTGGTACAAGCCTGTACTACTATGTTAAAGTGGTAGCAGTAGCAGAGCAACCAGGCTTATATCAAGAGTATATGAGCAGTAGCAGAGATTACACAAAGGGACCACAATTACTGTGACTCAAGCAAACACTGACTCAAGGTTTCAGGTAAAAAATATAAGTACATTTATTTTTAAACCATTTGTTATAAACACAACACTTCTATTGATTCAAAAACCATACGTAAAATATACTACAACAAACCAGTTCACTTTGTATGGTATACTTCAAGGTAAGTGCCCTGTGTTTTAGCACACCGGTGTTATGGAACAAAAGACGTTACCGGGAACACACTTGCAATCACTTTTCGACAGTAATGACAGTTCGGTCTTACTAAAGAAACGCGTATCCGCGGCAAGAAATGTTACCGGGGCAAAACACACTTAGCACCTGAGACACTCAGAGAGAGTTGGGGGCAAAAATCATAAGCAATACTTTTGTCAAGGCAGACAGAATCAGAGAACACTCATAGACAGAAATTCAAAAGTCAATAGGTCGGAGCCAGTGTCAAGTGGAACCGGGTTCCTGTTGTCGAGGATCACACAGTCAGATAGTTCACAATTTGGCAGAGCCAGGGGTACTTAGATATTGTCAACAGAGGAAGCAAAAGTTATAAGAAGGAGGGAAGACAAGGGCAGCCTTGGAGGCGGAGAAAAAGGGATTCACCCAAATTCCTCGAGCAGAACACAGTACCTTATTCAAGGGAGAATCTGGTGCCACGGCAGTTGTTCCTGGTAGTTTCCTGCAGACCGTCGGTTCCTGTAGCCTCGATCCGAAGGAGGACGTCTGGAGGGGTCTGCACCACACAGGGCTGAAGCCGGCAGCAGCGACGGTGAAGAAAAGGTGCGCTCCTTAAAAACAGGAGAGGCTCTTCAGATGGCTATCCGGACCACTACAGCAGTGTGCAGCGATTTCGACCACGAAGAGGATCCTCTGGCTGTAGAAGATGAGCTGGTTATCCCCACCAAGCTCAAGGGAAGAAGACTCCGGACTGGATCTTCTCTGGTTGTCGAAGGGTAGATAGCTCAGGACTGCAGCAGGGCTTCACCGGGACGGGATAGTTGCAGCAGTTGACTTCTTCTCCGCTTCTCTTCAGTTCCTTGTAGTTCCAGTGGCGACTCTGTCTTCTAGACCAAGAGACCTGCCTATTATGCGAAAATCCCCCATTCACACAGCCTGGCTGTCAATCACACAGCAGGGGGATTGTCCGGCCCGGACAACCACCTCAGCCAAACATGGCAAAGTGCTACTTGGGTTTCCTAGCATACCCTGTGCAGGGGGTGACTACACCCCTCCCTCACATTTAGCCCACCTAGACACCCAGGCACCTAGAGGAGGGCTTCTGGGCAGAAGCCCGCCAAAAGGTAGTGAACAAAGGAGGCAAACCTGGTTTGCCGCACAAAGGAAAACACAAGAAGGACTTTAACAAAAAGAAATGGCAAATAAACCCAACCGGAGCCAAAAGAAAAAGCATTTGGTCAAGCGGGGTAAAGTTCGATGCTAATATAATAGCCTAAAACAATACCACATTTATATAGTATAACCGCGTAGAAAAGTTAGGGTAGATACCACTGTCACCAGCCAAGTCTAAATGTTAAGCAAACAATGCTCTAGGAGGTACAGAGAATAAGGGCTAACAATTAACCCTTTCCAGTACTCCATGTAAGATGGGGTGTACCGGATCTGTGGTTAAATGACTAAGTAAAGTTAATGGCAACTTTACCCTTTTCTGGGGGACAGTAGTCAGCCTCAGAAATGGAGTCGGTGGGAAGTCTAAAAGTCAACCCTGTGTCACTGCACTGAAGGTGCTGTGTAACACACAAAAGGAGGGGGCTACTGAAGTGGTGTACTCCTGAGTCCACAATCACAAAAACAGATGAAATACACATGGCAAAACACAGGTAAGAGTGGAAAGAAAGAGGTACACTCTTACCAAGTGGAAAAATAAACTCCAGAGATCCAGCAAAAAGCTTCTGGGGGACTCATTAGGTAAGGGAAATTAGCCATTGAATGAGAATTCTCCCTAGCACAACCAAAGACTACTCCTTCTTCTCCCACCTACATCACACCACATCCCGAATTGACCTACTCTTAGCCGGCCCGCAACTCCTCTCCTTCACAGATGAAGTATGCCTAGGCACAAGGGTGCTATCGGACCATGCTCCACTAAGCCTAACAGCACGCATCCATAACCCAGAGCTACCCCCAAGACCACAATGGTCCCTCTACGACCCTCTGACATGGCGCTCCAAGAGGCTCTATCGGCATTACTTTGAGGAAAACCCAACCGGCCCCACCACAATTGCCACAAGATGGGAAGCCATGAAAGCGGTCATCAGGGGGGAGCTGACTCACACATCGGCCTTCAGAAAACGACCAGCTGCTCTACGGGAACAACTGGAGAGGAATCACAAAAAGGGTTGGCCCCCGAAAGCCGCCTGGGCATTGCGAATCACCTGCAACAAATTACAAGCACATTATGCGGAACAGACTGCCCAATCCCTTTTCCAAACTAAGCAGAGCTACTTCGTACACGGCAACAAAGACAACAAGTTCCTAGTTAGAAAACTGGCCAAAGGCTGCCGCCAGAATCAGATAACCGCCTGAAAGATCACAGAAGGATCACCAAGTACGCCGAAGCAACAAAACTACAATTGGCATCCGCACACCTAACCAGCACCATGATGGCCACCCCACGGGATCTGAAGCTACAAGAGCAATACATTGAGGAGGCCACCCTCCCATACATTTCAGAGGCAGATAGGAAAGCCCTTGAGCTTCCCATCTCAAGGGAGGAAGTGAAACAGTGATAAAAGCCCTAAAACCTAGAGCCTCGTGTCCAGACGGATTCTCTCCTAAAATGTATAAACTCTTTTGATCTCTCCTCGCGGGCCCCGTGACGGAGCTCCTAAACTCCTTCCGAGAAACAGGTTCAGTGACCCAGTCAATGCAGGAGTCCACTACCATCATGCTGCTCAAACCAGGAAAAGACCCAAGGGACTGCACATCATACAGACCTATTTCGCTCCTCAACATTGATGTGAATATTTATACCAAGGTGCTAGCAAATAGGCTAGCAAGGATTCTCCCAGCACTTATCAATGCGGACCAGACAGGCTTTAGCGTGGGGAGAAGCACTGGAGATAACATCGTCCAGCCCTGAACTTAGTGGAGCTAGTGACAGAAAACCACCAAGAACGGGCCTTACTCACCCTGGATGCAACCAAGGCCTTTGACCGGGTCGACTGGTCTTTCATGGACCTAACACTGAAGGCATTTCAATTTGGCCCCAACTTCCGCGCCATGGTACTAGCCAACTACGTGGCCCACAAAACATCTTTAAGAATAAATCAACATAAATCAGCCCACATCCCACTCACGTGCAGAACGAGACAAGGATGCCCGCTCTCCCCATTAATCTTTGCCCTAATCATGGAACCCTTTGCCCAGAGAGTCCGCAATAACAATGCCATCCAAGGAATGTCGCTAAAAGGGGAACAGTACAAGGCGTCTCTGTACACCGACGACGTGATGTTGTCGCTCACGAATAGCCGGAGCTTGCTACCAGCAGCGTTGACAGAACTGGACGCCTTTGAACGAGTGGCAGGCTTCTCCATCAACTACACCAAGTCGGGGGCCCTAAGGGTGAACTTAGCAGAGGAGACGCAACACCTCCTCCGCCCAATCTGCCCACTGAAATGGAGCACCACAACGACTAAATACCTGGGAGTACATATTGTGGCCGACCCCAAAAAGTTATATGCAGCAAACCTCCCCCACCTATTCAGCGACCTAAAGGCAAACCTCAATAGATGGTAGACCCAGGAGATTTCACTCCTGGGGAGGGTGACAGCATTCAAAATGAACTTACTACGAAGATTCCTGTACCTCAGCACGGTGCTGCCAGTGGAAATCCCCCTAAAACCCCTCCTTCAATTACAGAAACAAGTTTTCCAATTCATATGGAAAGGGGGGAAAGCGTGGATACCACAGAAAGTAATGACAGGGGCAGCCAAATGCGGGGGAATGGGAGTACCCAACCTCTGCAACTATTACTTGGCGGGCCAACTGACAAACTCCCTGGCATGGACTGACCCCAAGGACCGCCCAAAATGGGTCAAGATCGAACAAGCCAGGAGCCCGATCCCACTCAGCAACCTTTTATACACCTCAGCGGCAGCATGCAAGCAATGGCCAAAAATTCTCTCATCGACCAGGACCACCTTGAGGATCTGGGATAGCGCACTACAAAAGAAAAAGATCCCCAAGGGGTTGGGCCCTCTTGCCCCAGTCATCCACGACCCTGACTAAACTCCGGGACTGCAGGCGGCAAGCTTTCACAAATGGACCCAAGGATGGCTACAAACTCTCTCACAGCTATTCAAGGACCGATCCCCCCTAGACTTTGCGGAATGCAAGGCCTGCTTTAACCTACCGGGAACAGATAGGTTCACTTACGCACACTTACGTCACTGGATCTCCCAGCCAACAACCAAACCAAAAAAGCCTCCAGTGCTTTTCCCCCTGGAACTCTCATTATCGGAAGGCCCTAGGAGAGGACACATCACTAAACTCTACAAGCATGGCCAAATGGTAAACAGACCTAGGGCATAGTATCAAGGACCAGACACGGGTCGACATCTGGTCCAGAAACAACTGTGCCTCCAGATGCATCACCAATAAAGAAGGTGTACTCAAACTGCTCTATCGCTGGTACTACCCACCGGAACGTCTGCATCACTTTAACAGCTCTTTGATCCGGCATGCTGGAGGCAGTGCAGCGCCTGAGGAACATACTTCCATATGTGGTGGGAATGCCCACGGGCACAATCCTTTTGGGAGCAGGTACTCCAGACAATAGAAGCCATCACCCACCGCAGGCTACCGTTATGCTGGAGGTGGTTCTCCTGGGCACCCCTCTGCCAGATTGCTATCCAAGGTCTGGGTCTACCGCAAAACGGATCACCCAGCTGTTACTAGTGGCCAAGATCTGTTGGGTATTTTGTGGATATTTGGGGCTTTGCAGTATTTTCTTACCGCCAAAATACCTTTAGCAATAATCACTCTCTGTATTCATATTGGGTCACACTTGACAATAATACATTGCATTATTTCAGAATTCAGACCTATTTAGATGGTATGCGCGATAGTTTGCGTGGTTGGTTGGTATAGTGGTTGGTTTATTTGTGGCCCCAATATCCAACATCCCTTGTTTTTTATCTAGATTGTTCTTGATCACTAGAGAGACCTCAGGCCTACATTTTAGGGATACCACATTTTCAGTGTTAGTGTTGTGTGCCACCATGGGCTATTGTGGGATTTTTGTGGTAATTTCCACTACCTTATATACGGTAGGGAACTATATCCAGAGAGTCTCTCTTCCCGTTGACTCATGTACCTCCAACAGGCTATGCTACAAACAGTCACTCACAACTGTCCATACTGAATAGAATCATGCACACATCTGCCTTAAAATGACAATTACACTGTTTAAAAATCTCCCCACGTTTAAACCTTTCCCCATGCAAAATGAAAGAGAGAAATAATACACACTAGCTATCTGTTTTCAAATGTTTTTGTATTATAGAAATTTCTTTTAAACACAGTTTAACTTTTTTTACAGAAATAAATGAAATGGTACAACATTATTTGTGATAAAATGAACAGAGAGCTTCGAGAATATATTCAATTGGTAACATTAAATATGCTGATAAGAGACTGAGACTCCCTTTAATACACTGACTGAACAGTTTCGCACACTTTCGCACAGCTCCCACTCGCTTCTATAATTACATTATCTGTTCAGCATGAGTTTTCTTCGGCTATTCTCTTTCTGAATTTGGCTCCCTTGAAAATCAACCCCAGTGAGAACAAGCGTCTGCCGTTCTCAAACCGGGGTTATTGCCTGGAACTCTCAGCTTTTGCAGCAGGAATGCCTCAGCCAGGAAAACAGGTCCTTCTCCCAGCTCTGCAAGATCTCGATTGTTCTCCCCCTCCCCTCAAGCTTCTCCAGCAAAGTTCTAATCACAGCCTCTAGCATGATACTTGCTATGACGCTGCTCCAATCAGAATCAATCATGTCATCTCCTCCCTCACTACACAATGGCTCATTTCTACAGTGGCAATTGCAACAAACTGATTTCCTGTTCCTTCAAGCTCTTTGCTTCCTCAGGTGAAAAATAGTGTGCATTTTGAATGTGCACATGTGTGCTTTTAACTGTAAAAATAGATTTGCATCTTATATGTAAAAATCGTTTTTGACCGAATAGCCTGTCTTTACTTATATGTCCATGTTACTCTGGCAACACATATAGCAATGCACCACACCCATGTGGTGGTGCTGCATCAAAAAAAAATGCTAGCTGTATCCACAACAGACCTATTGCTTCGTTCAATTCCACCGGAAGAGGCCGCCCGATATGCAATATGTAGTTTTCTTTTCACACCCAGTATTTGCCATACCTTACTCATTAGAGTACTTGTGAAATGACTTCCTCTGTCTGACTCAATTCTTTGTGGCAACCCAAACCTTGAGAACGCATGGTTCACCAGCAATGTGGCTGCTGTTTGCGCACTACAATCTGGTGCAGGAATGCATTCAATCCACTTTGACATCAAACATACCACACTTAAAATATAACGGTTTTCATTAATGGGGCTCTATGCATTGGTGAAGCAGGTTTAAATTGGGCGCATACTAGACATCCTCTAGTATATAATTCCACATCTTGGGACATATGTGACCAGTAAGCATAATCTTTTAGTATTTCTAATGTTTTTTGTGAACCTCTATGGCCTGCAGTTATGGCATCATGTGCATGGTGTAGCATTAGCCCTCTGAATGAAAGGGGTACCACCCACTGTATTTGTCCTTTTATGGACTCTCTAATCATGAGTCCATCCTGTAATCTAATTCGTGTTTTGTTCTTTAATAGCACCCTCAACTCTTCTTTTCCCATACAATCATTTTCTGTTAAAGGATTTTGTTCAGGATCTATTAAATGATTATAATAGATTCCCAAAATTCGATCATTCTTTTGTGCCTCAATCAAATCTTGGTCTGGCGTGTCATGACTCCACTGTACCACTGGTTGATATACCTCCTTTGGTGCTTTAGAACGTGTTACTGCATCAATTTGTATTTCACCCATTAAATAATCAATAGGTAGCAATTCTCCCATCACAGCCCCAATCTTAGCCAGGTGGTCTGCCTTATCATTTCCCTCCTTATCCTCTCCTGGTTTTTTTAAATGCCCACAAATTTTTCTCCAGTATATTGTTAAATTATTCTCTGACACCAATTTGTCTATGGCTTGTATCATTTTTCCATGTTTAAGTGGCTTTTTGTTGTATGTAACCATGCCTCTTGCTTTCCAACCAGGCAAATACTCCACAAAGCTATTCCGTGCATAGTCAGAATCAGTCACCAGGACAATTTCACTGAACTTTTTTTCAACTGCAGTAGCAATTGCTTTATAAACGGCTGCCAATTCCGCCACCTGATTGCTCCTAGCTCCAATCCTCATCCCTATACTGGGGAAGCCTTCACATTTCAACCAGACATTTCCTATTCCTGCCGCTAATTGTTTATGACTGTCATTTGCAATGTGAAAAGCACAACCATCGACATATACAGTTGGCAAATCCTTGCATGTTTTTTCATCAAAAGCTTTGTGTGGTGATTGTTCAAATTCCTGCAAACTAGTTTCCACTTCCATTTCATTTGGTATTTGTTCAGCTGCGCAGTCATGTAAGTCAGCTAACCCTTGAGCAATTGGGTTCTTTTTATTTTGTCCATATCTCACTTCTACAGGAAAACCTTGTAATGCCAGCGTCCATGAAGTGATTCTGGACTGCGCTAGATTACCTGATCTAATTCTTTTACTCTCTAAAAATTGCAAAGGTTGATGATTTGTTTCAATAATCACCTTTTCTCCCTGAACAATGGGGCGGAAATGTTGTAGCGCCCACACAGTGGTTAATAAGGCCTTTTCACATTCATTAAATTTCATTTCAACTTGGGAAAATGCCTTACTTGAATAGGCAATGGTTTTGTGATTCAAATCGTGTTTTTTTGATAACACTGCTGACATACAATGTTCAGAAAAACCTATTTCTATAAAGAAATCCCTGTCCTTTATGGGATATGCTAAACATGGTGCCTTTACAAGACATTCCTTTAATTTAGCCACTGCATCAGACTGCTCTTTTTCCCATTTCCAGGGAGTATTCAGTTTAAGCAGTTTAGTCAATGGTTGAGTGATTTCTGCATAATTTTCAATGAACTTTCTGTTATAGCCTGTCATCCCTAATAAACTTTTTACTCCTTTCACATTTTTAGGATCTTTTAATCTTTGTATGGCCTCTATTTTCTTCTTTTGTGGTTTTAGCCCATGTTCAGTCACTTCATGCCCTAGAAAGTTCACTTTTTTCTTGCACCATTGTGCTTTTTGCAAAGATACTTTGGCGCCTGCTTTCTGCAATTGGCCAAGCACATGTCTTATTTCATCAAAATGGCTTTTCAGGCTTTCATTTTTTATCAGGACATCGTCCACGTAAACTATTGTTCCTCTTTCCGCTGCATCCGGCATGGCCTTTCTCAAAAATATGCCAAATTCACTCCCACTATTGATGTACCCGAACGGAGCTCTAAGCCAGGCGTATTGAGTCCTGTCAAATGTAAAGGAAAATAAATGTTGTATCTCCTCTGCCAATGGCACGCACCAATATCCAGAGGTGAGATCTAATGTGGTAAATACTTTTGATCAATGAATGGCAGTGGCCATCTAGATACTGGTACTCTTTTATTTAACTCTCTCAAGTCTGCACATAGCCGCCATATTACCATTTGGCTTTAACACACCTAAAATAGGTGTATTGGATGTGCTATGAATGGGCCTGATGATTCCCCGCGATTCCAAATTTTTAATAATCTCTGCCAATGATTCTAAACAGGCCAGCGGTAGTCTATACTGGCGTACAAACACTGGACTTCTGCTACACCCTTCTGGTAGTGTGGCCACATGTAAATCAGTTAAACCACAATCATAAGCATCTTTTGCAAATACATCCTTAAACTCCATAAATATCTCCCTCAGATTGTCCCTATCCTCATTGCTGTCACAAGCATCTGTTAAGGAGATCTGCTCTTCTACCATTTTGGAAAATTCTGGAAAATCATCTGGTAAGGGAATCTCTGCGCTTTCCTCTAACTGTGTGGCTGTGTCTTTTTGTAAAGCTGCCACTTTTAAATATTTTGGCATATCAGCTTCCACTTCAATGGGCTGATTTTCTGTTTCATTTTCATTTAAATTAAATATTATGCAATCCTCTTGATGGCAGCACACTGTCTCATTTGAATCATAAGGATACACAGAATTAATTTTAAATATTCCTTTGGGCTGAGAGTCCAGGTGTTCTGGCAACTCACCCTTGGCATCTACATACTTTTCAGGGATATTTCCAATCACCATGTTATTTAAATCTGCCGTATAATGTGATTTTTGTATGGCCATTCCTAATGGGGAGTTTTTCTCTAAATGAATATCCTGACAACCTTTATTATTTACCATAATTTTTACAGATCCTTCACCAATATCTACCAATGGAATGTATTCATAATCCAGGCCTTGCTGTTTTATGGATTCATTCAGGCATACAAATGCATCAGAGTCTTTCATCTGCTGTCCATTTTTGCATTTCAGTGTTATTGCAAACTGTTTTGTAAATGCAGGAATAATAGTATCTTTCCTCATTTGTAATTCGATTGCATAAGGAACCAGTTGTGCACAATGATAAGCCCTTTTTTTGTCTTCAAATTCAGGTGCCGGACCACCTAGGCGTGACCATATTTTTTGATTAAGGAAATCTAACACCATACACATTCTGTGCATGATGTCATTGCCCATGTAAAATTCATTTTGTGCTCCACTCACTATCCATACATTATGGTAAATTGTTTTCTGCCCAATGCTAATTTTAAGCATGCATCTGCCTGCAATTCGGTTTTCAAAGTCTGGACTGTCCAACCCAGAAACATATTGGTTTTTAATCCTGAATTTCGGGATTTCTTCCCTCTCCATTTTTTTTTGCAACAATTTCTCAATAATGAAACTCCTTTCATGTCCAAGAGCTAAAGTGGCTTTTATAGTTTTAAAATAGTCATTTATACCAACATGAACCCATGGTTGCTCATCTTCCATGTGTATTTCTGCCAGAGTGGTAATGTGTTTTTCTGAATCTGTTTTAGGAGCAATATTCTGTTTGCATGTTTTCTCTTTTAAATAAAAACTTAATGTGTGCTCATCTATGGCAGTCTGCCAATTTTTCCTTGGGTCCAAGTATATTTGTACAGATAGTTTTTCATTGTCGCTCTGCATTTTGTCTTGATACATTAATATAACAGTGACACTAGGTATGCAACTATTCTGGAGATATACCTCCACAGCATCATTTGTTTTGGCAACGGTGTGACATTCATTTATGTTGCTGTTTTGTGATTTTAGTTTCTTAGGCCTCAATGTTTTTTTGGTTAAGGACCATTGCAATCCATTCACCCCATCTATGAGAGGAGACAATCTTTTCAGGCAATCTGTCCCCATCAGAAATGGAATTTCACAAATAGATGTGATCAATACCTCTTGTTTCATTCTGTGCTTTCCTATTTTTATGTCAACCTCAGTTACACCTATGATGGGCACCTCCTCCCCATTAAAGTTATGCACTGGACCTTGATTTTCCTTCACTGTGATCTGACTCTGTGGGGGTCTCCCTTCATTGATACTCTTTACCAGCTCCTTGGAAATAATTGTGGCCTGTGCGCCAGTGTTAATCATAGCAAAGGTGTGGCATTTTTCTTCTACAGTGATGGGTGCATAATATCTGTCCTCAACTTCCTCTAATACACATAAGAAGTGTGAATTCTTACTGATTTCAGGGCTCACCTTTCTCAGGCCTTTTTCACTTTTGGCTAAGCACATTGGTAAATGGAAAGACATTTTTCCCTCCTTTTTACCCATTTCTGCGCGAGAGACTTTATTCATTTCTCCATGATCAGAGGTTTTTTGGAGTGTGGCCACTGTTCGCCCATCCATCTGGGAAACATCAGAGACCACATTACAACCTTCCAACTGAACATGTGTAACAACATCATTCAGCAATTTGTCATTTTTTAATTCTGTGCATTTGTGATCATTTAGTGTGATACCAGCCCTTTCAGCCTCTTCGAAAATATGTGGCTCAAAGAATTCTTCAGGTGATTGACTTGTACCCTTCTTTTGAGTATTTCCTTTTTCTGCCTGTGTTTGGTCATTGGTCAAAATGCTACCTGTGCAGTAGTGCTGTACTCTGTGCTGTAACACGCCAAATATCCTTACAGAGGCCATTTCTCTATAAAAAGAAGATGACCCTCCGACGGAAGAAAGACAGCAGGCATGGGTGGTCTACCGAGGACTCAGGTGAGGAGAAGGAAGTGGGGGACTATTCGGATTTGGAGGATTCCATTGATGTGACATCTAGCGTTCAGGACAGTTTACAACGCCACAAAGAACCTGCTATGGCTACCCCTGAACAGATATAGGAGTTTGTCAGCGCTGTGCAGGGTCTCTCTCAAGAGCTCTGTGCCCTCAAGGCAGATAATGACAACCTCTGACAAATGGTTACTTCCCGTGAACAACCGCGTACGGAACTACCAGGTTTTTGGTGTCCAATCTAACGGGCAATGCCTTAGCCTGGGCCTCCCCGTTGGTGACAAGTGCCAGTCCTCTATTGCAGGATTATGGGGCATTTACCGTACGGTTTAAACAGACCTTTGAGAGACATGAAACTTCACAAGTGGCCAGTGAAGAATTGTTGGATATTCGACAGGGATCCAACGAATTGCTCACCTGCATCATGCAGTTCAAGAAGGTTGCAGCTGAAGGAGGATAGCCTGAAGCTGCTCAATACACCATTTTTAGGAGAGACCTTCGTGAAGAACTAAAGGATGAACTCGCTCGTTCACCTCGGCCATCTACGTTTGCCGATCTCTTAACAGCTATTGTACAGATTGATTTCCGGCTGTCTGAACGGAAGACCGAAAAGAAAAAGGACGGTCTTCCATGATGTTTTGCGACCTGCCATCTTCCTCCTTACCTGCTCCTCGTTTACCCAAAGAAGAACCTATGCAGATAGGTACAACGAGAGGTCCCTTGAAACCTGAGGAACACAAGAGACGCAAGGACAAGAACCTGTGTATGTATTGTGGTTCTGACACTCACCTCCTGAGGGACTGCCACCCCGCCATTCAGGAAACGAACGACCTCGGAACTGAATGGGACGGGTTTCCGAGGAAGGCAAGAAAGTCCCTACGTTTCTGTTACAGTTTCGTCTACAGTTCCTTTAGAGGACAACAGGCTATGGGGATCCCTTTATCTCTGAAGATCAAGGACAAACCAGTTGAAACACTGGCACTCCTGGACTGTGGTGCTGCTGGCAACTTTATGGACATCATATGGCCCGGACAGATGGGAATCGAGCAAGTAGCTAAATGAGAAGATCAGAAGGTTGAAGGGGTTGATGGTACCCCTCTTAGCACCGGCTTTATAATCGATGCCACCCTTCTTATGGAGATGACCATTCAGCAACATCAAGAGGTCATACAGTTTGATCTTATCCAGGCAGCACACTTCCCAGTCATCCTCGGGGTGTCTTGGCTCTGCAAGCATAACCCTACCATAGATTGGTCAAAAAACTATATCACCTTCAATTCAATTGCTGCAAGTCCTGTTCCACAAGAAAAACACATGAACCCTAATGCACAAACCATCTTCTTCCCCATCTCTTGGTGTTAACTTCATTCCTACCAACCTACAAGACTTTGAGACTGTGTTTGCCTAGAAGGAACCTTAAGAACTACCACCTCATCGTCCTGAAGATTGTCGCATAGATCTGCAGCCTGATGCCCTTGTTCCCTTTGGGCGCATGTTTTCTCTCTCCTTGAAAGAGAAGGCAGAACTTAGAAAGTACCTGGATTCCAATCTCAAGAACGGTCTAATTCAGCATTCCTGCTCCCCCGCAGGCGCTTCTCGGTTTTTTGTACCAAAGAAAGACATGGACGAATTGCGGTCCTGCATTGACTATTGGGGCCTCAATCAAGTAACCATCAGAGACCGATACCCGATGCCCGTCATCTGAGACATTCTCGAAGCGGTACAAGGTGCCGTAGTTTTCTCTAAGCTAGACCTCCAACGGGCTTAACACCTGCTACGTGTTCGAGAAGGGGATGAATGGAAGACAGCCTTCCGAACCCCGTATACAAATATAGGGGTATGCCCTTCGGTTTGGTCAATGCTCCCGCTGTCATGAATCGCTGCTTTCGCCCCCTATGGACTTCATGGTCCATAATGCACCGCAACATCGGCCCAATAATCCTTCCAACATGGCCGCCTGCACAGGAACGCCGCTCTCTAGTGTTTACGTGCTGCCTTCTAGAAAATAGGCACGCCCCTGCAGCTCTGCACGTCTCAACGTTACTGCTCCGTGTTGTTAGCGATTGTTATCGTTACTTCTCCTTTTCGGCAGTGCCCTTTCCAGTTTCTTCTGTCCTTCCCTTCCAGGCTGCCTCTTTAAATTGCCCTTCCATTCAATTGGATCTTTCATCCTTCCATCCCGGACCGCGCTCAGTGATTCCGTGCTAGTGGGCCGCCCCCCCCGCGCACGCTCTGAACTCTGAATCTCTGCTCCTATTCTTTTCCTGGATTCCGCCGCAGTGCTCGCTTCCTGGATCCTGAACTCTACCCTGCTTCCTGAGGCAGACAGCAAACCTCACACTGGACCCAGACCATGAGGACACCTGCCCTTACATGTATAAGTCCCGAACAGCCAGGAAGAAGGAAAGATCTCCCAAGAAGACACCGACCAGAGATAAACAGGTGAGAAAAAGGGCTGAGTGTGACACCCGAAATTTTCCAGAGGTTTATGGATCGTATTTTTTCTGACCTATTGTACCATCATACCATTGTTTACCTGGATGACATCCTGGTGTACTCTTCTTCTAGACAAACCCATCAAACCCACCTCCAACAGGTACTACAGCGTCTCCAAGAACACCACTTATTGCTCAATCCTGACAAATATATTTTTGAAGTATCATCAGTTCCCTATCTGGGTTTCATCCTTACCGAACAAGGTGTCGAAATAGACCCTAGAAAACTCTCGACAGTGCTCAACTGGCCCTCACCAGCATCAGTTAAAGAGGTACAACGATTCCTATTGCTGTTTTATACCACAGTATTCTGAGACGGTGTTGCCTATAACTTCCCTTTTGAAGAAATCATTACTTCCTTTTAAATGGTCTCTTGTGGCTGAAGAGGCTTTTGGATCCCTTAAAAAGGCTTTCTGTATGGCTCCTGTTCTCCGCCAGCCCAATCAGACTCTCCCTTTCATTGTTGAGGTTGATGCCTTGGCTGCTGCTTTAGGGGGTGCTCTTCTACAGGAGTATGAGGGCATCGAACACCCAGTCGCTTACCTGTCGAAGACTCCTGGTCCCAGCCAAGTCAAATACTCTGTGGTCGAGAAGGAGCTGCTGGCCATGAAGACCGCCTGTGAGGAATGGCGTCATCTTCTCTAAGGCGCCTCACACCCCTTCATAATCAGAACTGACCACAAAAACCTCAAGGTTATTCAACAAATGGAATGTGTAAATTCCTGACAGGCCAGATGGGCCCACTTTTTCACTCAATTCGATTTCATGGTCACTTATCTTCTGGGCAGCAAGAATGTCTTGGCAAATTCTTTGTTAGGTTTCCTTATCCCGGTCTCTCGGGAAGACAAGATGTCGATTCTATATTACCCAAGGACAGAGTTGTACGCTCTATCTCAGCTTTCCTTCAAAAAGTCAAGGAAGTCTGGGTCCTTCAACAACACGACCCTACGATCAAGCCTCAAGATGATTTACATCGTCGTAAAGGTTTTGTGTTTGTAAACAACCGATGATATTTGCCTACCCCCCTCTCAGAAAAAAAGCACTTGAATGGTGCCATGATAACCGACTGCCAGGATACAGGGTGTTACTTCCACCATTGATCTACTCCAACGACAGTTCTGGTGGCCGGTCTAGCCACCGACACTAAGAAGTATGTCGCTTCATATCCTGTCTGCTGTCGGGCCAAGTACGACACACAAAGGCCGCTTGGTTTTCTCCAACAAAGTCCTGTTCCTACTAAACCCTGGAGTCACCTGTCCACAGATTTCATAGTGGACCTACCCCCTCCAAAGGGTGTACTTATATAATGGTCACAGTCAACACCTTCTCTCGGATGGCTAATTTCTCACCTCTTCATAAGATTCCCACTGCTGCTGGAATGGCTTCAGTGTTCGCCAGAGACATATTCCGTCTCCATGGCTTACCCGAAAAGATCGTCTCCGACCGTGGCAGTCAGTATACGTCTCCCTTTTGGAAGGCATTATGTGACAAATTGGGTATCGATAGGGCTTTCTCTTCTGGATTTCACCCACAATCTAACGGACAAACGAGCGCCTTAATGCCTCACTGGAGCAATACCTCAGATGCTTCATTAACCACATGCAGGACAATTGGGTCTCCCTACTTCCAAAGGCCGAGTTTTCATATAACAACGCCAAACACTCTGCTACCAATATCAGCCCTTTTTTTGCAACTATGGTTACCACCCGCTGGATGTACTCCCTTCTGATCTACATCCTACTGTGGTTCCTTCGGTTGACGGCATTTTGGACAATATAGCCGAAGCTCACAAGATTGCCGGTGAAAGCCTACGAGAGAGCCGATTGCGGTACCAAGAACAAGCCAATCCTCATCGTCGTCCAGCTCCTGTATGGTCTCCAGGTACTCGGGTGTGGCTGTCCAGTAAATATCTCCCTCGATGGCTGCATCCGTCTAAACTGTCGCCTCACTATGTAGGGCCTTTTCCAGTTGTGAAAAGGATCAATCCTGTAGCATATACATTGAAGCTACCCAACAGCATGAAGAAGATACATCCGGTCTTCCACACCTCACTGTTAAAGGAAAAGCGAGAAGATCCTTACTGGCGGTCCACACCACCTTCAAGACCTCTAGCTGACGATACTCCAGGGGAGTATGAAGTACAAAGCATTATGAACTCAAGGTATAAGAAAGGACGGTTGGAATACTTGATCCACTGGAAGGGTTACTCACATATGGAAGACTCCTGGGAGCCCATACCGCAAGTACATGCCCCAGTCCTGGTTCGTTCCTTCCATCCGTCACATCCTGGCAAACCGGGTGGACCAGCCCCTGGAAGGGGGCATACTGTCACGCGCCTGCCATCCTGGCGTTTGTGGCATGCCTGGCGTTTACGCCGCCATTGATTTTCCCATTACATTCGTAATGTTCTTCTCTGTTACGGTCTAGTCTTTCTGGCCATTTTCTTCATGTTTCCTACTTTAGCTTTGCTTTCTCTTTGGGTTTATGCTCCCTTGTAATTTCCCCTTTCAGTCGCTGCTGCCTTCTGCTTGCTTGCTTTCCCTGCTCTTACCATTTTCCCGGGCTGCTTCTGTGCACCTTGCGCTGCTATCTTTAATGCGGCCTGTCTTTTTCCCTTGCCTTTTGCTGCTCCTTCCTCCTTGCTTCTCTGTGGTTCCTTCCGCGCCTCTGGTATTCTTCTCTTTCCTTGTCCCAGTTCTTCTGCCCTTCCTCCTTGTTCTTAGTATTGTTTACTTACCTGCTTTTGCTTTTGCATTTTGTGGTTTTCCGGCTTCGGACTCCGTGAACCCGGACTTGCTCAGCCTTTGTTAACCGCTGGCCTGTTTTTCGCATTTACACCAGGAAGATCCGTTGGTGCACGACAGTACCTGCAGTAACTTCTATCCGATTCAAACAAGAGGTTTTTTTTTGAGCCACCTGCTTTTTTCCTCTTGTACAGGTGCTCGCGGAAGAAGGTCCTGTGTTCACCACTAATCCACACGGTGACACAGTGGCTTCCATCCGAGGGAGGCCATTTCTCCATAAAAAGAAGACCACCTTCCGACGGAAGAAAGACAGGAGGCGTGGGTGGTTTACAGAGGACCCAGGTGAGGAGAAAGAGGTGGGGGACTATTCGGATTTGGAGGATTCCAGTGATGTGACATCTAGCGTTCAGGACAATTGTACGCAAACTCAGCTGTGGGTAATAAGGATACCCAGTTGTCCTTTTTTTTTTGTTTATGTAACATCTCAGGTATTGTTGTAATGTGCCGTTCAGGTGCTCAGTTTGCCCATTAGTTTGGGGATGGAAACCCGAAGAAAGGGCCCGTTCGATTCCCAGCTTGGTACACAGCGAGTTCCAGAATCTGGAGGTGTATTGGCTCCCACGATCCGATGTTATATTGTCCGGAAGGCCATGCAGGCGGAACACATCCTTGATGAACACTTCCGCCATGCCAGTTGGTGTGGGAATGCCTGGCAGGGGAGAAAAGTGAGCCACCTTGAACAGAGAATCCACCATAACCAGTAAACAGGTGCAGGACTGTGATTTGGGCAAGTCCACAATAAAGTCAGTGGTAATATGGCTCCAAGGTCGAGTGGGCAGAGGTCCTTGTTCTAACAACCCGATGGGTCTGGAGGTGACGTATTTGCTGCTGGCACAGACTGGACATGACTTCACGTGTCTTTTTACATCCTCCTTTAGCCCGGGCCAGTAGAACGATCTTCGTAGCAGGTCTAAGGTACCAATATGTCCCCGATGTCCAGCTGTTTTGTGGTCGTGACACCAGGCCAAGACTTTTTTTCTGAGGTCAGCTGTAGGTACATCAAGACAGTTTCCCCAAAATATGACGCCATCCCTGGAGGTAAGAGATTTGGCTGAGTCAGGGAGCCTTTCCGTGACCAACGCTTCCTTGACTATTTGTTGGAAAGATGACACTTGGGCTACAATTCGGTTTCTGGGGAAGAGTCTTTCCGGCTGGTGTGTGTAGGTTGGTTGAAAGACAGTCTTGCGAGAGAGGGCATCCACCAAGGTGTTCTGACTGCCTGGGATGAAGGTAATCTGGAAGTCTTATATGGTGAACAAATTTGCCCATCTGGCTTGGTGGTAATTTATACAATGCATCGATTGTAACACCTGTTGGTTTTTATGGTCCGTCCTTATAGTGAAAGGGTAAGCACCTCCTTGCAGAAGGTGACACCACTCTTCGCAGGCTCATTTCAAGGCTAAGAGTTCTCTCTCAATTACTGAGTAATACCTTTGGCTTTCGGTGAGGGTTCAGGAGAGGTATGCAATAGGGTGTTCTTTCTGTTCATGTTCTTGTAGCAGAACACCTCCTATTGCGGCGCAGAGGCGTCTGTTTCCATGATGAATGGTTTACCTTGATCTGGATGTTGCAGTATCGGAGCACTGCAAAACATGTGTTTCCGGTGTTTGAAGCTTGCATCTGCTTGAGGATTCCAACTGCAAGGTGAGGAGGACTTTTTTAGTAGGCTTGTTATGGACAAGACCACCTCTGAGAATTGGGGTATGAAGTGCCGAAAGAAATTTGCCAGCCCCAGGAATCTCTGCACCTCCATGACAGAAGCGGGAGTCGCCCATTGAAGAATATCTGCTACCTTCTTCTCCTCCATCTGTACTCTGTTTTCTGACAGTATGAACCCTAGATAGGGAACGGAGTTCACTCCAAACACACATTTTTCTTTCTTGGCCCGGAGATGATGAGTCTGTAACCAACTCAAGACTTTGTGTAGATGGATGTGGTGTTCCTGGTAGTTGTGAGAGAATACCAAGATGTCATCCAGATATATTATGACCGAGATGTCCATAAGGTCAGAAAAGAAGCGGTCCATGAACCTTTGGGAAATCGCTGGGGCATTGACAAGACCGAACAGCATTACGCAATACTCGTACAACCCATATGGTGTACGGAAGGCCGTCTTCCACTCATGCCCAGAGCAGATTGTCAGCAGGTGGTATGCACTGCAAAGTTCTAACTTTGAGAAGATCTTGGCCCCCTGAACCGCCTTGATGATATCTGTGATGAGTGGCATAGATAACAGTCTCTGACCATTATTTTGTTTAGCCCCCTGAAGTCAATTCAGGGACTTAGCTCTGTTGAGTCCTGCTTTGGTATAAAAAACATGGGAGCGCCAGCAGAGGACTTAGAAGGTTGGATGAGACCGTTGCATAGGTTATCGTCCAGATATGCACGGAGGGCTTTCTTTTCAATCTGTGACAGGGAGAACATTCTTTCAAAAGGAACCAAGGCATTACCAGTTCAATAGCGCAGGCCACCGGTCTATGAGGTGGTAAATCCAATGGCGCCTTATCGGAAAATACCGCTTCAAAAAGCGACAGGTCTACAGGGATGGGATGGATCCCTACCGGTTCATCCATGGCTGACAGAATTGTGTGCACCGTGTGATAAGCGGTCCCATGAAGGCAATTCTGCTTGCAGTAGGTAGAGTCGAAACTTAGCAGATTGGTGGACCAATCAATCCAGGGGTTGTGTTTACGGAGCCAAGTGATTGCTAGGATCACGGGGAAGTGTGCGGCCCGGATGATATTGAATCTGAGAGTTTCTGTATGTTGGTGGATGGTAACCTGTAGGTCCTCCGTGGTCTGCGTAATGGGTCCTGAGCTGAGGGGGCTACCGTCGACCCCTTCGACCTTTTGGTCTTCCTTGTGCTCAATTCTACATAGACCCACCTTGTCTTCCCATACCGTGTCCACGAAATTGCCCGCTGCACCACAGTCCAGGAGGGCTAGGGCTGCAATCTTGCGCTGGTCCAGGTGGAGATGCACCCTCTTTTGTGTCAATGGGACTCATGGAGAGAGAGACATAGGGACTGGATGAGAATCTTCAGGTGGCCCGTCCCTTCTAGGACTGAGGTTTCTGGCTTCACAAGCACCAAGGGGGAACTTCTGCGCAATTGCGAAGTAGGTGACCATCTGAGCCACAGTAGGTGCATAGATCATTTGCTCTACGACACCTCCATTCTTCTGGGGTTAATGATGGACGTGCTGTACATATTTGCATCGTTCTTCTCGGTCCATCCGGTAGGAAGAGGAGGCCATGGAAGGAGAGGGTCCAGTCGGGGGAGCTGGGTTCCGGAAGCGTCTTCTTTCGGCCCGTCTTTCTTGTAGGCAAAACTCTATCTGCATGGAAGCAGCTAGCAGGCCGGTAAGGGTAGATGGTCGAGGGAACCTGCCCAGCTCATCCTTTATCTCTTCCCTCAAGCCACAGAGAAAGATGACCTACTGTGACTGCTCGGGCCACCCTGCTTCGGACACTAATCTCTTAAACATAGTGATGTAAGATAGCACGTCCGTTTGGCCTTGCCGTACATCGAGGAGTTCTTCAAAGGCGGAGTAAGTGATCTCAGGCCACTCAAAAGCCTGTTTGAATGGTGCCAGGAATGCTCCAAAATCTTGCAAGACCAGGCTGGATCCCATGACTAGCGGGGTTGCCCAGGCCAGAGCATTGCCTGCCAGGTTCGAAATGATGAATCCCACTTGTGCATGATCTGTGGTGTAGGTGTTGGCCCGGAAGGTAAAGTGGATCATGCAGGCAGTCTTTTAGATTTTTGGGTGTTCCATCGTATTTGCCCGTAGAGAAGGCCATGGGGGGGTAGATACGAGTGGCGCGGATCCCGTGCACTCACCATTTGACGCAACACTGTATTTTCTGTCTTGAGGTCCTGTGCCTCCATAGCCAAATTCTGGACAGCCGACAACAACTCCTGCACTTGTTCGACTGTAGCCATGGTGGTAGTTGGGAGTTGCAAACTGTCAGATCCCTTAGCTTGGTCCTCCCCGGACACCCTACTCTCCTCCTCCTCCTCACCTGAGAGACTGGAATCCGGAATGCTCTGGACTAGAGGGCGCCGGGATCGGTAGTCCTTTTTTTTTAATGAAATAAAGGTCTACCCTGAGAGGAAGCCACAGTGAATGCTTTCTCAATGGCAGACCTGCGACTCCTCTTCCGGGATCGAATATTAGGGAAATAAATCACTCTGTGGCAAAAAAAACCCTTTGGATGGCAGACTGATGAATACGGCTTCTGAAAGCAGCACCACGTCGTAGGATCCTCAGGTAGGTGGGTTCCACTGTTGTCAAGACGAAAGGAGAATGAGAACTCTTAGGATGGCAGTCGTGAACCAGAACTAGAGGGCCAGGGGGAGCAAGAGCTCCTAACAAACTGGTAGGCTGCAGGGTAAAGAGAAGGAAAGGAAGGAAGAGGTAAGCGGTAAGCACAGTGAAGGAGTGGGGAAAGCCCAGTAAGGAACCGCCGAGCCAGAAGGCGGTAACAATGGAGCCCCAGGCAGCTCCAAAGGGGAGGCTCTGACACGGGGAGAGGGAGAAGGCAGCGCGCGAGAGTGTGGAAGCCGGGAGCCGCCGGAACAGCGGCCGGGAAACAAAAGTAGAATAAAGGTTCCAAAAACTAGGAACAGAGTGGGAAACTAGCGTAGTGAATCAGACCACAATGGATGCAATGCGTCGGCTGCTGGAGGGGGGCGGAGCTAAGTACCTCCAGCAGCCACTGTTACAAACAACTAGACCACTGCGGTGCGTTGGCAGTAGCGTGATGGAAGAGCCTAATGACCGCCCAAGGGCATCTGCTGCCACAGGCGCCACGGAGAGGGGCGCATGACAGAATCGGCTGAACAATTGAGTCCTTCTGATATCCTAAGAGGAAAATAACTTGTTGTTTGTTTGTCACATCAGGCCCTCTGAAGGAAGAGACTTTGAGATGCAAAGAGACTTGGCCATGGAAGGCGTTGAAGTTAATGATTGAACGGTATCCTCATGCTAGAGAATCCAGAGACTATGCTAAGCTTGAGGGTACCACCTTGTCCCGTGCTGAAAACGTGGGGAAGGGAGGCCAATGTCCTGAACATCCTGACATATAATTTTGTGAACACTTCTTTCTTTTTCGTAACACTGTTTCCCACACTGTTTGTATCCTTTTATTTTGACAAGACACCACTAGGACTGCATTATTATTATTTGATAGTCGTAGCTTGCTCCCATCTGTAGATTAAGAATTAGATAGGCGTTTCTTTTTACAACTTTATTTAAATCTGGATGCAGTAGTTTACAGTTATCGCGTTTTGTGCAGTGACAATGATATTCCTTTTAACCCCATCGTTTCCATGCGTCCCCCTTCCCCTTCTGCTGTCGTTCTAGCAACATGGTCGCTTTTCTTCTGAGTCCTTCCCTTCTAGCAGGCCCTTCCGAGTGCTCCTAGGGCCGTAAGGTGAGTCTCGCTTGTCGTGGCTGGAGGGTCGTGGCTGGGAAGGCTCTGTCATATTCTAAGACTGGGTCCCAGCAGCCCATTAAAGCAGGGTTATGTCCAATCTTTGGCCGCCGTGACCTTTTCTGCCACCAGGATGTTCCAGACCTTGGTCCACCACAGGGGAAGAAGGGGGCCTTCCTTGGATTGCCATCTGCGGGCGAGTGAGATCTGTTGGGTATTTTGTGGATATTTGGGGCTTTGCGGTATTTTCTTACTGCCAAAATACCTTTAGCAATAATCACTCTCTGTATTCATATTGGGTCACACTTGACAATAATACATTGCATTATTTCAGAATTCAGACCTATTTAGATGGTATGCGCAGTAGTTTGCGTGGTTGGTTGGTATAGTGGTTGGTTTATTTGTGGCCCCAATATCCAACATCCCTTGTTTTTTATCTAGATTGTTCTTGATCAGTAGAGAGACCTCAGGCCTACATTTTAGGGATACCACATTTTCAGTGTTAGTGTTGTGTGCCACCACGGGCTATTGTGGTATGTTTGTGGTAATTTCCACTACCTTATATACGGTAGGGAACTATGTCCAGAGAGTCTCTCTTCCCGTTGACTCATGTACCTCCAACAGGCTATGCTACAAACAGTCACTCACAACTGTCCATACTGAATAGAATCATGCACACATCTGCCTTAAAATGACAATTACACTGTTTAAAAATCTCCCCACGTTTAAACCTTTCCCCATGCAAAATGAAAGAGAGAAATAATACACACTAGCTATCTGTTTTCAAATGTTTTTGTATTATAGAAATTTCTTTTAAACACAGTTTAACTTTTTTTACAGAAATAAATGAAATGGTACAACATTATTTGTGATAAAATGAACAGAGAGCTGCGAGAATATATTCAATTGGTAACATTAAATATGCTGATAAGAGACTGAGACTCCCTTTAATACACTGACTGAACAGTTTCGCACACTTTCGCACAGCTCCCACTCGCTTCTATAATTACCTTATCTGTTCAGCATGAGTTTTCTTCGGCTATTCTCTTTCTGAATTTGGCTCACTTGAAAATCAACCCCAGTGAGAACAAGCATCTGCCGTTCTCAAACCGGGGTTATTGTGTGGAACTCCCAGCTTTTGCAGCAGGAATGCCTCAGCCAGGAAAACAGGTCCTTCTCCCAGCTCTGCACGATCTCGATTGTTCTCCCCCTCCCCTCAAGCTTCTCCAGCAAAGTTCTAATCACAGCCTCTAGCATGATACTTGCTATGACGCTGCTCCAATCAGAATCAATCATGTAATCTCCTCCCTCACTACACAATGGCTCATTTCTACAGTGGCAATTGTAACAAACTGATTTCCTGTTCCTTCAAGCTCTTTGCTTCCTGTAGTTATGTGGACAGAGCAGCAGAGAAAAAAAAATGAATGTGCGTTTAAAAGTTCACTTTCAGAGTAGGCCTAATTCTGCAGTGGAGACACATTTTTATTAGTGGGTTATGTTAAATGAAGTTTTATTAGTCAGGTTAGTTATTAATAAGGTTAGTTATTAATTTTCAAATGTATCTCTTGCAACATAGGAATTTCAGGTGGAAAATAGTGTGCATTTTGAATGTGCACATGTGTGCTTTTAACTGTAAAAATAGATTTGCATCTTATATGTAAAAATCGTTTTTGACTGAATAGCCTGTCTTTACTTATATGTCCATGTTACTCTGGCAACACATATAGCAATGCACCACACCCATGTGGTGGTGCTCCATCAAAAAAAAATGCTACCTGTGCAGTAGTGCTGTACTCTGTGCTGTAACACGCCAAATATCCTTACACCTCCCTCGGATGGAAGCCACTGTGTCGTTGTGTGGATAAACGGTGAACACAGGACCTCTTTCCGCTAGCGCCCGAACAAGAGGAAAAAAAGCAGGTGGCTCGAAAAAAACCTCTTGTTTGAATCGGATAGAAGTTACTGCAGGTACTGTTGTGCACCAACGGATCTTCCTAGTGTAAATGCCAGTGGGAAACGAAGGCCGAGCAAGTCCGGGTTCACAGAGTCCAAAGCCAGAAAACCACAAAATGCAAAAGCAAAAGCAGGTAAGTAAACAATACTAAGAACAAGGAGGGAGGAAGGGCAGAAAAACTCGGACAAAGAAAGAGAAGAATACCAGAGGCACGGAAGGAACCGCGGAGAAGCAAGGAGGAAGGAGCAGCAAAAGGCAAGGGGAAAAGATAGACCACAGTAAAGACGGCAGCGGAAAGGCACACAGAAGCAGCCCAGGAAAATGGTAAGAGCAGGGGAAGCAAGCAAGCAGAAGGCGGCAGCGACTGCAAGGGGAAATTACAAGGGAGCGTAAACCCAAAGATAAAGCAAAGCTCAAAGGGGTTGTAACGCGAAGTGTAAACAGGGGGCGGGGCTAAAGTAGGAAACAGGAAGAAAATGGCCAGACAGACTAGACCGTAACAGGGAAGAAAGTTACGAACGTAGCAGGAAAATCAATGGCGGCGTATTCTCCTTTCGTCTTGACAACAGTGGAGCCCACCTACCTGAGGTACTGCTCTCAGAAGCGGGATACATCAGTCTGCCATCCAAAGGGGTTTCTTATGCCATAGTGTGCTTTTTCCACTAACATTCGATCCCGGAAGAGGAGTCACAGGTCTGCCATTAGGAAAGCATTCACTTTGGCTTCCTCCCAGGGTAGAGCTTTACTTCATAAAAAAAGAAGGACTACCGATCCTGGCGCCCTCTGGTCCAGAGAAGTCCAGATTCCAGTCTCTCAGGTGAAGAGGAGGAGGAGAGTGGGGTGTCCGGGGAGAACCAAGCTAAGTAATCTGACAGATTCACTATTCAGCTCGGATCCCCCTCAGCCAGGCTCAGATCCTCTTAACACAATGCTTGTAGCGTATTTATGCATCCAATGCTCATAGGAGATTCATGTATCCAATTTCACTAGTGATTCACGGCACACTCCAGATCCCCCTCATCCGGGCTCAGATCCTCTTTAACACAATGTTCAATTAGTTTCCCTCTGCCGGGCTCGGACCAATTCCAATTAACTTTTTAACACAAACTTGCTTTAACCAAAAGCGCTAAGATGATCTCCCTGCTCTGTGCTTGGACCAACTTCATCTACTTTGTCATCAACTTTCTTTAAGCTGTTAACATCGAAGACTTTCGATTGTGCACAGGATTTTGCTTGACCTGTTGCAGGACCACTTCGATTCACAATTCTTTATCACTCTTTCAGTTAGATACCTTACAGAGACTTTTGAATGAGCATGTACGCGGTTCCGGACCACTCTGTCTCAGGTATCGTATCTTGGCTTCAAAGTTCAATCACTCATTTGTGGTTCATTTTTACTCCCGTTGATTATCACATACGCTTCATACAATGTTCACTTCAGCGTTCACTATACAATGTTGCTGCTTGCGACCTTGGCTTCAACACAGACCGGTCTGGTATCAGTCTCCCCAATTCTCCGGCTGTGCGGACTTCACTGGCGCTGCTTTCTTGTAGGAGCCAAGGACAGTACCACAGCGGCAAGAATTTCTTCCCACCTTGACTATCAAGGCGGGAGAACCCTGTATACCTCTGACACACAATATCGGATTCTTCAGCCTTGTTTCATGGTATTACGTTTTCTATTCTTGAAGGTTTATGAAAGTAATGGTTCCTCGTCGAAAAGGTCAAGGGCACTTCCATCCTTGCGATCCCCTTCAGTTTTGCCATCTTTCACCTTGTATTAAACTGCCATCTTGGAACTGCTGCTTCCTCGTGTGCTTTGCCTCGCTCCGAGTGTGTTCTCGTACTCCACCTTTTATCCATGGAATGTCAGGTGTGTGTATTGGTCAGTAATTGCCTGACCCTGCCAGACCATTGTATTGGGACATGTCAGGTATACAGCTCAGGTGTTAGTCTGTTTTCTCTCATAGCGAGCTATTCGTGAGAAAGTGTTTGTGTTGGGAAAGGGGGTGGGGATTGAGTTCCTAAGTATCCTACCTGGGAGGATGGGGTAAAGGTATTACAGGGAAGGGGATACCACCTCTTGCCATCCGGTGTCTCACTCCCACTGCCCGAAGACCCCTCGCCCAGGTGATCCTCTCTCACTGGTCCACCCCCAGGAACTGGATCCAAAAGCGATGGCCGTGTCTCGGCCAGCTGGATGACAGATCCCAGGGCACTAGCGGGTGAAACACCTTTGGGTTTCTCGCAGTCTCCTTTTCCTCGTCCCAGTACTTTTAAATGTCAAATGTTGTGAAAGGTCGGGGGAGGGTTAGAATGGTCTTCAATAGGGAAAGGGGGAACCGTGTCTCGCCTGCGGGTACCCCTCTCCCAATCTCAGAGAACCCTCTGCCCAGGTAATCCTCTCTCACTTCTCCGACCCCAGGGTCAGAATCCAAGAGCGATGGCCTTTCCCTGGCCACCTGAGCAAAGGATCCCAGGGGAGTAGGAGTGAGGTTACCCTCAGGTTTCTCACATACCCTTCCCCAATGCAGGCTGGACTGAGGTGCTGCACAGGGAAACTGGGAGAGGAAGTCCACGTTACCTTGCTCTCTGCCTTTCCGGTGTACAACTGTGAAGCAATATGGTTGAAGGTCAAAGAACCACCGCATTACCCGAGGATTGGATTCCTTCCTTTGACTGATCCAAACTACAGGAGAGTGGTCTGTTATCAAGCGAAACCTACGACCCAAGAGATAATACATTAAATTAATCATGGCCCACTTGATTGCCAATGCCTCTAATTCAATGACTGAATAGTTTTTCTCTTTGGGAAAGAGCTTTCTGCTGATGTATAGAATTGGGTGTTCAAAAGCATCATAGTTTTGCGACAGAACAGCCCCATGTCCCATTAAGGAGGCATCAGTCTGGAGGATGAATTCTTTAGAGAAATCTGCCACACCCAGAACGGGGCTTTGGCATAAGGCTTGTCTCAAGGTCATATAACAGATTTGATCCTCTTCTTCCCACCTGATCTTTTGGGGCTTGGTATTGTTCAATGTATCTGCCATTCTGGATGTCTTGCTACAGAAATTTGGACTAAATCTGCGGTAGTACCCAATTACTCCCAAAAAGGCCCTTAGATCTTTCTTAGTTTTTGGAGGGGGTGTATCGAGTACGGCTCTCACCTTCTCCTGTTGTGGTTGGACTGTGCTATTACCCACAAAGAACCCCAAGTACTTTACTGCAGATTGAGCCAGCTTGCACTTTCTGGGATTGGTGGCCTGCCCTGCTTTTCTTAATGCTCTCATGATTGTGTAGAGATGGTATAAATTATCTTCTCATGTCCTGCTATATATCACAATGTCATCTATATAGGCTCTGCAAAAATTCCAAGTATGTTTGTAAGATTTTATCCATAAGTCTCTGGAATGTTGCAGGAGTGCCATGTAGCCCAAAAAGGTAGGACTTAAAAATGAAACAACCCTATGGGAGTGGTGAAAGCAGTTTTTTCTTTATCAGGCCCATGCAAGGGAACTTGCCAATATCCTTTTGTGAGATTGAGCGTTGAAAGGTAAACAGCATTACCCAGCCAATTTATCAGATCATCGATATGGGACATTGGGTAAGCATCAAAGGTAAATATGGCATTCAATTTACAAAATCTATACAGAATCTCTAACCTGCATCAGGTTTTGCCACCAGCAACATGGGGGAGGACCAAGGGCTATTAGAAGGTTCGATGATGTTAGCCTCTAGCATGGTTTTAACCTCCTGAATGATGGTTTCTTTTCTTGCCTCAGGAAACCAATATGGCTTTAGGTGTACCACTTTACTTGCAGAAGTGTGGATATGGTGATAAATATCCTTTACTCTCCCAGGTTCCTCTCCAAACACATCAGTGAACTGCCTTAGAAATTCATATAAATCTTGTCTCTGATTGTTTTTAAGATGAGGTGAAATTAAGCCTTTACTTCTTGTGTCTTCTTGCAAAAGACAAGATAATATTTTCGTTAATCGGAGTTCACTTGCTGCGCTCAGTCGCAATCACATACTTGTGGCAAATATTTACACCCTCAAAAAAACAACTCACAAGCCACCACTGGTGGATGCTATATTTGTGGACCAGGCACTACCCCCTTCTTTCTATGTTACGTTAAACATGTAAGATTTGATTAAAAAACATATTTACTTTAGTCACTTACAGTAGTGTATGCCCCTGCAGCGGCATAATCATCATGAACATTGAGCACATGTGGTCCGGACTGGCCAGGGGTGTGGCGTGCCCTGTGCTTTGATAAGGAGCTTGGGGCCCCACAGCATGGCATGCAGGGGAACCGCCACATTTTGTGCTGCGCCATTGGACCCCACTGGGTCTGACAAAGGGGTAGTGTGCAGTGCGCACCTTGAAGGATGCCAGTGAGTCCCTGGGTCAGAAGCAACTCGTGGGTTTCTCAATTTAAAATAACTGTGGTGGCATGGATGTATGTGTGCAACAATGATATTACATTAAATGGTGTTTTTTGTAACGTCCTTTGGCACCCAGTATTACGCTTAGATAATAAACATTATGGTGGGTCTTGGGTATATTGAAAGAACGTTTCCCAGGTATTATACTCCAGCAAATATAGCCCTACATACATCATCCCACGCATGTGTATGTGGTTGTCAAGGGAACAAGATAAAGCATCAGAGGGAATTAAAAGATTGTTATCCCTCACCAAAGATACTTTAAGAGAAAAAGAAAAACAGTGCACATTGGGGTAACACAAAATAAAGGAAGTTCACCCCCACCAGAGATATTGGTATCACAGAAACAGTTTGTTACATAAGGAAAACAGTGCACATTGGTGGAACACCGAAGTAAGGAAAGTTCACAGTTGATTGCACAAGCGCTTTACAAAATAACTTGCCCTGACTAACCAAGTTCCACAGCGACAACAAGAGAAGTTAATTTCATGCTATAAACTCAACAATGCAGCAAAGCAGCGCCTGCCCCCCACCTTCATTTATGCCTAACTCGGGTGAACCTCCTACAGCGTGGGACCTGTGGATTGATGCTTTCAAGGTATATCTAAGGGCAGCAGGGGGCACCAAATACTCCAATGACGAGAAGGAAGCAACATTGTTAAATTGTTTAGGAACAGAAGGGCTGTGCGTATTCAGACAACTTCCAGGAGATGAAGTACCTATTCCGGGTGCTGGAAAAGGAGAAATGGTGGCGAGCATGTATGAGAAAGCACTGAAGAAGCTGGAAGGGCCTTTCGGCAAAAGGCCCAGCGTGGTATTAGAAAGATACAATTTTTTATCAAGTGTACATGGAGTGGAGGAGTCAATAGATGCCTACATCACCGCATTGCATACAGTCATTGCCACCTGCAAGTTTACTTGTGTGTTAGAAGAATAAATAGGGGATAAGGTAATGATGAGGACAAGCAATCTCAAGGTGAGGGAGAGACTATGTTTGTTTGTGCATTTATATAGCGCTACAAACCCTCAGGTATCTGAGCGCTGCTTATTTCCCACGGTATGTGGTGCTCATTTATCGACCTCGGAAGGATGAAAGGCTGTGTTTGGCCCTGCCGGGATTCGAACCTGCGTCAGCAGGCTCTGCACGGATGTCAAAGTGAGCGCTCTTCTCGCTGTGCTATCGGACCGGCTATGGATCGATAGAGACCCCCCCACTATACAAAGTGATTGAAATCACCAGGGAAATTGAAGTATCATGAGTGAGTGTGCAAGAAGTGACTGAAAGGAACAAACCTAGAACCAAGGAGCAGTGGTGCATGTAGTGACTGCCGGGAAAGGCGTTGGAGAAGGAAGGGGGAAATTTAAACGTGGAGAGAATTTTGCCAATAAGGACAACAGAGGGCCGCTCACAACAAGAGAACTGTGCAGGAAGTGTGGTTGGACAAGTCATTCTACAGGGGCCAAGAATGTCCATCTTGGAATGCAGATTGTAGGGGGTGCAAGGAAAGGGGGCACTTTGCACGGATGTGTAGAGCACTCGCAGAGAGCAAACAAACTGTGAGAATGTTGAATGCAGAGGGAGGCACGCATGGTGTGGTAGGATATGCGAGTGAGGGGTTGCGCAAAGGTATATTGTTGAGGGTGGGGGGGCACAAAGGAAAGGGCCTTACGCCACAGTAACGGTGAATGGTGCTCAAGTGGAAATGCTTGTTGACTCGGGGTCACCCTACACCTCGATGTCACCGGAGTTGTACGTTAAAAGTTATGGAAAGGAAGTATCCACCCTGAAACCTCCTGACATAAATCCATATCCATATTGTTGTATACCTACAAAGGTCCTAGGTTATGAATGGGCAACCATTTAATTTAAGGGCTGTACTGTAGAAGGGAAGCTTTATGTTGCACATAAAGTCGACAGTGTCCTGGGGTGGGACGAGCAAGCTGCCTTAGAAATTGAGATACACCCAGGGAAAGCAATTCCTGTATTGTGTGTGGAGGATGGTGGTGAAGTGTTGATTGGGAGCATTGTAACAGCTGAGCACCTTAAGGAGCCCTTTCCCATCGTGTTCTCAGAGAAGTTGGGGCTACTTAATGGTTTTGCACACAAAATTGTACTAAAAAGGGGTGCAGTGCCCAAGGCCCACAAAGTTAGGAAAGTACCTGTGATGGCTAGGGAAGGATTGATGAGCGAACTTGCAAAGCTGAAGGATGCTGGAATAATTGAGGAAATTGACTGGTTTGTCACCGGTGGTATTGGCGCGGAAGGCGGATGGGAACTTTAGAATGTGTGTTGACTTAAGGGAACTTAACGCAAACATATGGGTCGATTGTGAGCTCCTGGCACCAGTAGGGAATGCAACATGTTTCTCCACGTTTAACCTATCCTCCGCTTATCACCAAATTAATTTGCATGAGGGGTAACAACCCCTAACTTCTTGTGTCATGCCTTTTTGGGTATATCGATTTTGTGGTATGCTTTTCGGTTTGGCATCAGCATCTGCAATATTTCAGAGACTAATCCAGATGTTGTTTGGAGGCATGCCAGTCATGGACTATTTCCAGGATGATATCTTGGTATGAGGCAAGAGCCGTAAGGAGCATGATGGTAGAGTGGTGGAAGTGATGTATATCCAGAAGAAATGTGGATTGACAGTGAAGTGGTAAAAGTGCCATGTGGGGTGCCAAGTGTCACACATTAGATGAGGAAGGGATAAGTCCCAAAGAGGAGTTGGTAAAGGTAATGAAGGAGGTACCTGTGCCAGTAAATAAAGAGCAACTCAGTTAATTCCTGGGAATGACTGAATATTATGTAAGATTTATTCCTTCATATGCTGAGAAAACGGTGAACATGCAAGCGTTATTAAAAAAAAAAGTGCTAGGTTCGAGTGGACAGAATGTTGTCAGAAGGAGTTTGTCGATTTGAAGAGTGATGTAGATCATGCTCCATCACTGGGTTCATTTAATCCAAGGAATAAGACTGTATTAACTGTAGATGCCAGTGATGTGGGCCTACGGGCAGTGTTGGAGCAATGGCAGGATGGGAAATTCCAGCTGATAGCTTTCACATCTAGGGCGTTGAGGGACGCCAAAAAACATTATGCCATCATAGAGAGTGAAACATTAGCGGCTGTGTGGGCATCCAAGCATTTGAGAACATTCCTTTGGGGTATCCCCTATGTGGTTTGGATGGACCACAAGCCCCTCACATTTGTATTGATGACTAAGGGGATGGCTTTGTTTTCTCCTAGGATCGGAAGATGGATGGCCGATCTACAGGAGTTTAATTTCAGATTAGAGAACATACCAGGAGCTGAGAACGCTGTGGCGGATTGTTTATCCCGGTTGCCTAGTGGTTGCAAGGATTTGCAGGAGGAGCTTAATGAGAATACACAGGTGGCCGGTGTGTTTCCTGCAATTGACAAAAACTAATGGGACAGGGAGTGTGCCATGGATCCTGAGCTGGCATGTATAAGGGAGATTTTGAGGTGCGGGTGGTCCAAACTGAACTGTAAGGAAGTTGGAAAGGGTTATGTGCATATTTGACACAACCTGTCCAAAGGGCCATGGGGCGTCACAAGAGGAGATGGGTTGGTTCCTCTGCTCAGTTTGAGGTCCAATTTAGTCCATTTTGCACATGAAGGACACTTAGGAAGGTCCCTGACTAAGAGAAAGTTGCGGAATTCATACTGGTGGCCGGGGATGGACGCAGAAGTTGAGGTGGCAGTGAAAAATTGCATTGCACGTGCTGTAAGTGCTAGAAGCAAGGCAGTCAAACCACAGCCTGTGCACCCCTTGAAGATCCCTGATGACGTGTGGTCAAAGGTGGCTGTGAATATTGTAGGGCCTATGTATGTCTAGGAGGAGAGTTAAGGTTTGTGGTGGTTTTAGTTGATACACTTCGCGTTGGGTGGAGGCCACTGCCTTGGAATCTGTAACGGCTGGGAAGATTGTGTAATTTTTGGCAAAGGTTTTTGACAGGGAAGGAGTACTGGCCGGCATAGTGACTGTCGGTGGGCGGTTGTGTTCGGGTGAAAAATCCACGATTTGTGCCCAAAGATTGCATGTGTACATGGCTCCCTGCATCGTGGTGAAAGTGGGCGGAGGTTATGTTGTGTTGGATGATGGTTCGAAGTGGAGTAAAAAGAGGTTGGTGGCGCAGAAGGGGCCCGTTGTTCCTCACACAGTTGTTTCAGGTGAGAGAGTGGTTTGTGCATGGGGACTGCCATCCAGTGTTTCAGGAGGAAGAGTTGTTGGGGAGAATTCCAGCACAGTGATCAGCGAAAGAAGGGATGTTAGTGTTGGTGCGAGTGGTGAGGTGAGTGTTGGAGCTGGTGGACCTAGGTGGAAGGTGCCTGGTGTGCCTGGTGAATGTGCAGGAGGGCAGGGTAGCCAGGAAGGGTTTGCTGTTCCTGTTGCGCCTGTGGAAGGGGACCAAGAGCAGACCCGGTCCAGTGAGAAGTGTGTTGCGTCAGGTCGTTCTGGGAGGATTAAGTTGCCTCCCATCAAGTTTAAAGATTATGTGCATTGGGGGGCTAGGAAGGCAGGTACCATTGCCCAAATGTGCTTATTTGACTGATGTTTGGCCCTTCCAAGATGGCCGCCATTGTTTTCTTTGTTGTGAAGGCAGACCGGCTGAGATGCCTTTCCCTGTGCAGCACTCCCATTGGTTGCTGAGTGTTTTCTTCCATCCAACCAGGGACCTGCAGGCTTTAGCCGGCCCTCTCAGCAAAGACCCACTTCTAAGGACCCTGTCTGCTCCCTGTCTGCTTCCGGAACACTAATTGGGGTCCTCCCTGCTCCTTAACCACAATGATGCTGCCACCTCACTCCTCTAAGAAATCCGGACTGCCTTGACATTGTCACCTCCAGAACTATGGGTTCCCTCTTTCTGTACCCACTCCTACCACCTTTGACTATCCCTGTTCTTTCTGCTTGTTTCTCCCATGTTGTCACCCTGATGCGCAGTGCTTCTTAAAACCCTTTGCTAACATTTGAATCCCTGATTGTAAAGTCAAAACTTGCTGTTTTTGCCTTTGCTATAAAGTCACATCTTGCTGTTTTTGCCTTTTGTTAGAAAGTCAAAGCTTGCTGTTTTTGCTTTTTGCTAGAAAGTTAAAGCTTGCTGTTTTTGCTTTTTGCGTGAAAGTCAGATCTTGCTGGCCATTGCTAAATTCTCTGTAATTTGCTTGTATACTGTTGCTTCTCTGTAACTTGCCAGCCCAGTGACCTCACTACTCTCTTTTGTCCCACACCTACCTGCCTTAGCCCCCCCAGCTTCTCCATCCTCTCCTCGCTTCCACTCCCATGGAACTTTCTGTTTCGCCTATCTTCTCCATTGACTATCCTTCACTTCTTACTAAGTCTGGTAGGAAGAAGTTCAAAAAGGATATCTTGGCCTCTAACCCTGGCCTTCCTATCGCCGACACCTACTCCAAAGCTTCCTCCAGACAAACCCTCACTATCATCCTCTTTGCCGTTCCTTCGCCAGATCTATGGACTATTTGTATGATCATTGTGCTCTGTCCTATCTCCTCCTCTCCCATTAATGGTGGCACTCGCTGGGAAGTTCTCATTTTTATTTATTTATTTTACATTTATAAAGCGCTCATACAGCCCGCAGGCATCGAGGCGCTGTTACAGGAATTGTTAGTTTTTCTTAGTTGTGTAATTGTGTTTTTTCTTTGTCTTAGTTACGTATTTATAACGCGCTTAAACACTCAGAGGTTTCTAAGCGCGGACCCGGGGATCGAACCTGTTGTTGCTTTGTGTCGTCTTGCTTCCAAGACGCACACGCTGCCGCTCATGGCTTCCTTCACTCCTCTAAAGTCATCGTTAGTGTCTACCTTAATGGCACTGTCATGGTCCAAGGCCCTTAGGCCAATCTCTTCCTCTTTGATAGGCGTTTCCCTTACCTCATAAACTTCCTCTTATCTCCTGCTGTCCCCTCCTCTCCCCCCTTGGCTACCTTGCCCTCTCTCTCCTCCTCCTCTGCTCCTCCCAGGGCTCTTTCTCCTCCGTAGGGCATACCTCTGATCTGTACTCCTCCCCGGAAGGTCTTTAAGGCTGGCAACCGTTTTTATATTGCCACTTCCAACTCTCGCTCTGCTGTCAAACACTCCTCTGACATCTGCCACCTCCTTGAAGAACTAGACCTCGATGTCCTTGGTCTTACTGAGACATGGTTCACGTCCAGCTCTGTCACGAGCTTTGACACTCTCCTCCCTGATGGCTACAAGATCCTCTCTGCACCCAGATCCTCCCGGGTTCGGTGGGGGGTAGCCCTGATCTTTCCTGAGTGGATTTCTGCCTCTATCATTCCCACGCAGACCTACTCCTCTTTTGAATGCCTTGTCTGTAGACTTTCTCTCTCTCCTACCCATTCTCTTACTGTGGCTACCATCTACCAGCCTCCTGGTCAAATCACCTCATTTCTCTCTGAGTGGGCGGACCTCTCCTCCTTCCTCATGGCCTCTACCACTCAACTCCTATCCTCGGTGACCTAAATATCCATTTAGAATCTCCTTGTTCCTCCTCTGTACTCTTCTGTGACCTCTGCGACTCCCTCTCCTTGTCCATCCTCGCCTCTGGCCCAACTCACTCTGCAGGGCACACACTCGATGTCTTGATCTCCTCTGACCTCCCTCTCTCCATCCCTCTGACCACTCCTCTCTACTGGAGCGATCATTCCCTCCTCACCTCTCATCTCTCCCTCTCTTCCCCCCCAAGCTAAGCCTACCCCAACAGTGCCACCTACCTTCTCGGACATCCGGCCCATGAAGCATCTGTCAGTTGAGGCTTTCGCCGCCACCTTATCTCCCCCCTCCACCTCTGGCTGTCTCACATCCTGACACAGCCCTGTTTCTGCTCTACTCTTCTATTTCTGATACTCTTGACACTCTTGCCCCTGTCATGAGGATCCGTTTGAAGCCCAAAGCCAAGTGCAATTCCTGGTACGACTCTGACCTAGCGACACTTAAACGTAAGTGTGGAGCGGCTGAGAGGAAATGGAGGGCTTCTTGTTTATCCTCTGACAAACTGACCTGTCGCCTGCTCCAAAAGCAATACCGACTCTCTGTCCTCACCAAGAAGAGAGTCCACATTCAAGCCTGTGTCTCTGCAGCATCTAACAACTCATCCGAACTCTTTAAAATCTACAAGGAGCTGGCCAACCCTGCTGCAGTCTCTACCCCTCCTGTTGCCTCCCAGGCTCTTTGCAATGTCCTTGCCTCTCCCTTTATCTCAAAAACCCAGGACATCCTGTCCACCCTCTCCTCCGCTCTCCCTCTTCTCCCCTCTCTGTCTGTGCTTGCTGACCCACCTTCAGCCACTCCCCCACCCTCCTTCTCGTCCTTTCCTCTTTTCTCCCCTGATGAGGTCGCTAGACAAGTCCGATCTATGAAAACCTTGTCAAAACAGGTTTATCCCTATTCCTCTAAAACCATCAAGGACCACATTGACACCCTTGCTCCGGCCCTTGCTGATTTTTGAAACCACTCCTTTGCCTCAGGACCCTTCCCCGCCCCTCTGAAGCAATACCTTGTACATCCTCTTCTTAAGAAACCCACAGCTGGTCCTTCTTGTCCCACTAACTATCGCCCAATTTCCATTACTCCCTTTCTGGACAAACTCCTGGAAAAGCTGGCCATCTCTCAGCTTAACCTTCATTCCGATTCTGTTGGCTGTCTCCATGTCCATCAGTCTGTCTTCAGAGCTGTGAGAAGCACAGAAACTGCTCTCCTGAACATCCATGAAGATCTGCTCTCCAACCTTGACTCTAACATTCCTTCTGTCCTCATCCTACTCAATCTCTCTTCTGCCTTTGACACACTCAACCATATCATCCAGCTCAACCGTCTCCGAGATCACCTGGGTATCACTGCTCAGGCTCTGGCCTGGCTGACCTCTTTCCTCTCTGATCAACCCTCCCAGGTCCAACTTGGTCCTTTCTATCATCAATCTTCCTCTCCACCTGTGGTGTTCCAAAAGGGTCTAACCCCTCGCTTTTCAATCAATACCTGGCAACTCTCGCCAACTGCATTGCCATTTTCTGCTCAAATTTCCAGTACTATGCTGATGACACTCAACTCGGCCACTTCCTCTCCCTCTCTCATCACTGATTGCCTAACTGCCATTTAAGATTGGTGTGCTGCCAATGATCTTTGTCTGAATGCCAGCAAGACGGAGATCCTCCTCATCGGCACACCTTCACCATCATTTCCCCCTCACTCTCTGGCCAGCCTCCCTTGGCCCTCCTCCTACCCTCACCTGCGAGGCTAAGAATCTCGGGGTCATCTTTGACTCCACACTTTCCTTCTCCACCCACATCTCTGATGTCTCTAAAAAGTCAAACTTCCTACTGCACCTCCTCAGAGTTACTCTTCCTTTCCTCTCCTTCACCCAGAAGATCGCTGTCTCCCAAGCTCTGGTTCTCTCTAGGTTGGACTATTGTAACAGCCTCTTTCTACCTCTTTTCTACCTGCCTCTAATCTCTGCCCTCTGCAACTAATCCAGAACAGGACTGCAAGACTTGCCCTTGGCCTCAAGACCTAGGATCTTATATCTCCAGCTCTGAAATCTCTCCATTGGCTCCCAGTGGATGCAAGGATTAAATTCAAAACCCTCTGCATTCTCCACAAGGTTTTCTGGGGCCTGGTTCCAAAATACCTTCAGCTATCTCTCTGCAAATACCTCCCCTCTCAAGCTCTTCGCTCCTCTACCTCTAACTCCCTCAGGGTCAGTCGTTTTTCAAAGAAACGAGCTGGGGGTAGATCTCTGTCTTCGCCTGGGGCCTTCCTCTGGAACAGCTTCCCTGCCACTCTAAAACTTGAAGAGAACCATCTCCGGTTCCAGAAGCGCCTCAAGACCTTCCTCTTTGCTTCTGCCTTCGCTCCCCCTCTCCTCTGCTGATCTGTTCTCTCTTGGCACTGTGCACCTGGCTACCCTCTGTCCTCCGGGCCAGGGTACCTGCTCACCCTGTCACCCTCCTGCACGGCCTCTGGGGCCAACCCTTGAACTGGGGCCTGTATCTTTACCCATACAGCCCCCCCTCTTTTCTTCCTGCACTTATCAGACCTACCCAGTCTGCTGCCTTAAACCCAGCACTTGCCACTTGCTGGTTGCACTACCACTGTTTGTTGCCTTTATTATTTATCTATTTTGTATTATTGATCAGTTTCTCATTTGCTTCGCACTTTCCACTTCTCCCCCTTCCATGCACTTTTCCCCTCCCCCTCTCCCATGCACTTGCGCGCTCTCAATGTCACTAGGCCTAGTAAGATCGCTGTTTTGTTCTCCCCTGTTCCCCTCCCTTGCCTTGTCGCGCTCTGAAACACTTGTGTACGAGCGAGATAAAAATAAAATATCAATTCAATTCAATCCCTCCCACACTGAGATTTTATTAGGTGGGGTTAAGTCTCTTCTGGGTTCCTCTTGTTTCCCTATCAATCTAAAGTATTTGAATGCCTCTGAGTGGGCCTGGGCTACTTGTATAGCTGTCTCTAGGGAAGGTTGAGGCTGTTTGAGTATAGCCTTTTGGAGGCAAGGGGGTAAAGCTTGTATACATGTTTACAAGGCAATGGCCTCCAACACCGTGGGTAGATTGTATTTCCCTAACCATTGCCACAGAATGTTTTGTATTCTCCCAGCCAGTTCCATGGGGCTTTCATTAGGTAACAACTTTGTGTTGTGGAATTTTTGTCTAAGGAAGGCCTTGCACTGTCCCACTCATTTCTATAGGGCCCGTTTTATCTCTGCAAAGAGGGTAATTCCTAGTAGGATGTTGTTCTTGTATGAGACCTGTAGATCTCCTCTCAGTAGAGGGGCTAAATAACTCATTTTCAGGGTCTTGTCCCGCTGGAATTGCGCTGCTAGTCTCTCGAAGTTGGTAAAGAAAGCTCCAAGTTTCTCTCCTTCATGGTAGGGTTGTAAGCCCCCATGAGGGAGCACCCAGTGTCTCTGCCCTACACCTAAGAGGTCGAGATTCTCCTGATGACGTTGCTCAGCCCGGTCTGATTGCCAATCAGCATCTCTAGAAGGGCTTCAAGCAACAACATTTCACCTTCATAATGGGAGAGTTCTTTGGGAAACATTTTTTCTGAGGGAGGGGACTCAAGGTCTTCTTCCTCCTTGGAGTCAGCGGGGAGTTGGGTGGATTCCCCCCTGGCCTATCTGTGGAAAATGGTCAATGTGTCTGGCCATATGCAATGGGTGAGGGTCTGATTTTTTTTGGGTCACTGATATCCCACTATTGATACCATATAGGATGAAACAGAAGAAGAACTCCGACAATTTTGTCTCATGGTTCAAGCGTTTTATTCAAAATAAAAAGATTGAAATGCCTAACTTGCCTATTTCTGTGAGGGAAGTTTCCTACCTAGCAAATCAAAAGCTAAGGATGTATGTTTAAGTCCAAAATAAAGTCCTTTTTAATCTGAATCCGATCCAACTAACTGGCCCTACCACTTTAGAAAACACCTAACTAAAAAGGGAAACAGGAAAAGTGGAAGCTTTTTATACTAGCCTCAGCAAGACTTCTATATGGTCCAGTTTACACTTGACTAGTTCTCATTGTTCAAATGTCCTTTTACACAGCAGGATATTCTTCCCAGCCTTGATACTAGGTTAAGGATTTCAGACTATCCTTGTTATTAACGAAAACAGTTTCTTGAAGGGTATTTGCTCATTTCACAGTGTTGATACTTCCCTCAGTGCCGCTTTCATAGGGTCTTTTTAATTTGTGGGTTTCTCAGTCTCCCGTAACCTGAATAGTTTTTGCAGTGGTTTTTCACAGTATTTATCTTACTTTCATTCCCCCTTTTCTTTGGTTTTTCCACTCTCAAGTTTCTCGGGTTCCCGAAACCTTGATATCTTTTCCAATCATGATTTACAATGTTTGTATTTCTCTCAATCCATTTTTTCCCAGGTATTTCCACTTTCTGGTTTCTCGGACTCCCGTAACCCTGATATGATTTCCAATTGTTATTTCCACTGTTTATAGTTCTCTCAATACCCCTTTTTATAGGGTTTTTGCACTCTCTGGTTTCTTAGGCTCCTGTAACCTTGATATGATTTCCAGTCGTTATTGACAATGCTTATATTTCTCTCAATCCCCCTTTCATAGGGGTTTTCCACTCTAAGGTTTCTCAGTCTCCCGTAACCTTGATATGATTTCCTGTCGTTATTTCCAATGTTCGTACCTTGTAGCAGCAGGTTTTTCATCGGTGTCAAGACCATAGGAGTATTCACATCCTCTCCCAAGCACGGAAGCCTAATGGAGTACGACCCTTCCACCTTGGTTGGCACTGGTCCCTGATTTTGGAATAATAGATCACCCTGAGGCAACCAATGGGGGAAGAGGGTTAGGGAGAGGTTGCTGATAGGTAGGGGGAAGTTATGAACACCAAAAAGAGGGTTAGGGTAGCATAATTAGATAGGGAGGGGGACATGCATCTTGCTCCACACAGGCCACTCACTCCTAGGTTCAATCCCTGTAACCTGCCCTGAGACTCACTGTATTGACCCACCTACTCCTGCCTATGCCTCCTACCCTAACTCAAGCATGTACCTCCTAGCAACATCACATAGACACATTGAAAATAAGCATGTTAACATGGGCACACAAGCATATCAATGGAAAACAACATCAAGCAAGAAATGGAGCATATAATCTGAATGCTGGACACATGAACCTTAACAATGAGCAAACGAAAGCCACAAACACCGAGCACCCTTAATGGCACTCTGTTGCCTCACAGTACACTCAGTTACGCTCTGTTGGCCCACAGAGCCGTAGTTAGCTTGAAGTACCAAAAAGGGCATAACATGGTGCTCCCTTATCTCCAGGAGCTATGTTTTCAGGAAATGTCAAGGCAACATTTGGTTAAGCATCAATATGTGCTTTGATACGTCTCGGAGTGAAATTGGATTAATATCCTCATTTTGGATTATAACAGAGCGCTCTGCAAACCCTTGGCATGAGTAAACTGCACTCTGTTACTCCGTGGAGCAATATTACACAAACACAGACAATGCAGATCAACACAACACTCTGTGACTCTTGAGCAATTCTTTGTCTGTAGGAAAGCATAGCAGTGCTTATCTCAAGTCCGGAGAACCACTCAAGGCTTTCCCAGGCGTGCTGGTGACGGCAGTGATCTCCCAAGGCATCAACCTCTATGGAAAATGTAGTTTCCGGCAGCTCCCTCTTGGCACAGTCCCCAAAACCCTCACACTCTCCTAGGGGCCCCCAAAGGTTTGAGCTTCTCTGAGTGCTTCTTGTGAAACAGACGTACAAGTCAAGGTTCAAGGACCGCCTCTTCAGGTTTCCAAGAATAATCCTATGGTCCATAACCAGTCCATTCCACAAAATACCACAACCTTTGTCGCCTCCACCTGGAACCCCAACTACGTTTGACTTCGTACTCCTCTTGCCCATCCTTCATGATTGCCGGGCTTCTGGCCGCAGCAGCTGCGGATTTAACTAAAGACACATGAAACACTGGATGTATCTTCAAAGTCTTGGGAAACGACATGGTGTCCCTCTTTCCCTTATGAAGACCAGCCCAAACCTCCCCAGGCCTTTATGGGCTATTGTAACACATCTCCCCACATTTCCCATCATTCAACCGACTTTGGTTCCGGGACGAGGAACAGGCAATTAAGAGTGAGGAACACTAGTAAATAATTTCACCACTCTAGTACTGAGATGAGGAGGAGGCCTGCAGAGTATTGTAAATGTCAGGCATGTTCCTTTAACTATGGTCAGTGAATTGGACAAAATGATCGCCATCTGTGGTCACGTAGTAAGGCCAATGGATATATAAAACCTCGGGCTGTTCACAAGGTAAGGGAACGCAGAGCAGGCTAGAGCGTGGAGCTGGCTGGAGCTGGAAGCTGGTGAACCGGAGCGACATGAGCTGCAGATGCGAGTGTGGGAAGCCATGTTAGATGAGGACCATAGACACCGGGGCAGGCCTAGAGAAGGTCATGAAGTCCTGCGCACCCTTTGTGTTGGGCGCAAGCAGGAGCTGTGGGGCACCGAAGCACTCTGGTCATTGCAGACCAGCAGGAGAGCGAGCAGCATACTCCCCAATCTTCACGAGAACAGAGTGGAGGCCATGTAAGCTGGAAAGGAACAGTGAAGAGAGGAACAAAGCTGACCGGAGCTGCCGAAGCCGCATGAGTGCAGATGGGAAACACTCATAACGAGCAACTCCAAAAATTGGCAATAAGCTTTTTTTAAACGTCGAACGTTTTGGAAACTGTCATAAGCACTTTTGAACATTGAAGTGAGTGTTTATAATCTGAAAATGAATTGAAGGGGGTTTCAAGGGTGAAACTGATGAGTTTTGAATAACAAATGAACTGAAAGCATTATTGAATACTGTACAGAATTAAAGCAACATAGAAGTATGTTTGAATAAACATTTCTAGATGCCGCACAGAAATAAAGCAAATAATGAGCATGTTTTGAGTGGACAAAAAGCAACGTGGTGCAAGTGGCAAATACAACAGAATGTACTCTTTGGAATACAAATGTTGGCAGAGCAAGTAAATTCCCAAGAAGGGTGAGAGAAGAGAAACAAGTATTGACACAAGCCAAGTGGTCAAGGAACTACAGGGTCAGAGGAAACGTGTATAGGCAAAAGCCAGAGAAGTATCAAAAGTGTTACTAAGTGAATGGTGACCAAGCTAGTCACTACAAAGTGTAGGAAGAAAATAATCTTGATACAAGAAATACTTTTCACTGACAAGAAAAATCATGGGACAATTGTTGATAAAGCAGACAGAGAAAGGGGTATGGTTACGTGACCTGTAATGGGTGGAATGTGTGGTCTGTCAACTGCGCCTAGACCGAGGGAACCCCTGCATGGGAGCAGTATTAAAGAACATCCAAGAAAGGGGTATCGATTGCGTGACCTGTAATGGGTGGACTGAGTGGTCTGACAACAGCGCCAACACTAAGTGCCCTGCATGTAAAGCAAATGAAAGGGGAGTCAAGAGTGTTAATATCAAAAGGAGCAAGTCAATGAAAATATACATGGAAAGACTTGTGTTGTAACAGATAAGCGTTTGTGAACCAGGGAAAATTACCCCTGGTAAGAGTGTTGGAGAGAATCCCAATGCTTTGAGAACTGTTTTGAACTTTGAACCTTCTGTCTTGATCTTGGGGAAGGAACCCCAAGACTTTGTGGAACTGTCTTGAACTTGAGGAAGGGAACCTGAAAGTTTTGTGGAACTGCTTTAGACTTGGGAAGGGGAGCTGAAAAGTAAGCCAAGAACTGGAAGAAGCTCAGAACTTTATTTTGCAACACTATTTTTATTGCTGCCATTTTATTGCTTACATTGTTTAGCTTCAGTTGTGAGGGTAAGTATAGGATTTGGAAACAGACAGACTTTTAAGTTGAACTTTCTGACTCAGTCTTTCCTTAGTTTCATTTGGTAGGGTAATCTCACCTTAGAATAGGGCAAGTTAGGCCTTCAACCATCCTAACATTTAAGTTAAATAAAATTCTTTGCTTAAACTTTGTCTGTGTCTTGCTTCATAATGCCTTCACAGCAGGCAACCACACTTTCTCACCCACAACATACTGGGGAGCCTTCTGCCTTTTCTGGTCTGCCTACATCTTATATAACTCCTAGCTCTGTCCAGATTTTGGCATGCTCTTTGACTGATGTCAAGAAGCATCATACCCAGTGAGGACTGTCCCGTATTACATGCCAACATTCCAATGCACCTGGGAGGGAGATTTCCCCATGGAAATCAAGAGACGTACATTTGCCCATAGGAATGCATTCACTGAAAAATAGGGAGTCTCCCACCTAAATAGGGAAGGTTGGCACGTATGGTATTACTGTAAACAAACTTCACTAACCACGGGGCTTGTACCCAAGAGCTTATTCTATCAGTCAATAAACACTGTTTTAGCAGTGCATTAGCAGAGTGCTTAGTGAGTGCTGTCAGCTCCTGTTTACCTGTTGGAAGCATTGGCAGTGCTTGAGACTTTAACTTGTTCCGCATGAATAGCTATTCTGCTGTCCTGTTTGGCCAACGCAATGGACCCCATTCATTCCATTGGCCTGCTCCTGCTTGATCCCGTCTATGGAAGAGGAAACAGAATAACTCGCATCCCTGCTCGCATTAGCATAGTGCTTAGGTGTGCTGTTGGCTGTCCTGCAGTTTAGAGGTGAGGAGTTTGTGCTAGTGTAAGGTCTCTTTTCTCTCTCTTTGTAAAATGTACTTATTTGAGGGGAAATGCCGGCTAAATTGAGGTCAAATTCTTCTAGAAATATATTAAGAAGCGGGCCAGCAAACTTAAATACGACTCTTATTCCTGAATTAGTTGAGCAGACTGCTTCAAAAATGACATTTTTTTTCACGCGGAAGGTCCGACTGTTATCCCTTGTGAGAATCAGTTCATTCATGACGCAGGGGTTATGGCTGTGTTGTTTATTTTTATTTTTTTACTCATTCACAATTTTCCATTTTACAATATACTAGACAAACACTATACAGTCAATATGTCTTAATAAACCCATACCCTCCCCCCACAAATAAAGCATATACAGAGCTAGTATATGTCTAGCAACCATATCTTCACAAAGATTAATTTGATAACAGCTTAGGCCCTGAGGAATAAATTATCGAGCAGGCAATGACATTAACAGCAAAGGTCACTGAAAAAGAGCAGCCAATTTATGTATACAACTTATTGTCCCGGGAGGGTTGCTCAGCGGCAACGTGCTCGCCTTGGAAGCAAGAGGACACAAAGCATCACAGGTTTGATCCCAGGTCTGCGCTTAGACACCTCTGGGCATTTAAGCGCGTTATAAATATGCAACTAAGACAACAACAAAAAAATATTACGCAAATGAAAAACAAAACAATTCCTGTCGCAGCGCCTCGATGCCCGTGGGCTGTGTGAGCGCTTTAAAAATGCTAATAATAATAATGTGCCTGGGTTTATTGTTCATGTTTCTACAGCTACAGGAGAACCGATGGAAAATGCAATTCAAGAAACATTTGAAAATTGCTGGGAATTGCTAAGGGACATTAGTGCCATATCATTTTGAATTCCGTTAAATAAGAGGCATGGATCCAGCATTTAAAAGAGAGAGCCTCGAGTGCAGGGACCTATACAACAGGTCTGATTTATATCCATACAGGCTGTGTTAATATCCTGATTGAGGATGATGATATAAAATCAATAATATCCAGATTGAAATACTCAAGGGCACCCGGGCCTGATGACTTGGCAAATGCTGTTCTTAAACAAAACCTTGATTTTTGGGGGTCAACGCTCAAGATACTTTTTGATAAACTTCTTGCTAATGACAGGATACCAACATCCTGGACTACTTCCATTTTAGTCTTAGTACTTAAGCATGGTTCACCTATGATTCCATCTAATTATCTCTTGCTTTCTATGCTAAATTGCTTTGGAAAATTGGTTTCATTGTTTTTGCTACAGGAGTTACAAGGTTGGGTAGAGAGAGCTGGTATTTTGGATAGGTTCTAGAGCGGCTTTCGGCCAGGCTACTCTACGTAAGGGTGATGGATCATTTTATGGAGAGGGTAGGAAATTACCTTGGGGTTACATGACTTTTTCATAGATTTTAATTCTATCTGCCTTTGATCTGGTAGATAGATGAAGATGGTGGGAGAAGTTGGCTTTGTTTGGTTGCCGAGCCTGGATATTATAGTTCATAAAGTTATTCCACACAAACAGTTTAGTTAGGGTATGGTTGGATGGTTCGGTAGCCTTGACTACACCTGTCTCAATAGGTAGGGGGGTGAAACAGGGATGTGTCCTAGCCCCCGCCTATTTAATTAATATCTGGCAGATTTAGCAGATTATTTATCTAAATTTGAGAGTGTACCGCCTAAAACTAATATGGACCATTGTCGGGTATTGGCCTATGCCGACGATTTATTTATTTTAGATCATACATTTTCTGGTACAATTTGATCTGTGAAAGCTCTGTGGGTATATGCTGAAGATAATTCACTGCAGATAAATTATAACAAAACAAAACTGCTGTGATTTTCGACAAAAAAAGTGGCACACCCGGTTCTTGTAGTTGAGGGAAACGTGATTGAGTTTGTGGATGAATATAAATATTTAGGTGTGGAATTGGAGACTCTGCAAGGCTATAAAGGTTCCATCAACCAGCGTGTTAGGAGAGCTGGCCAGGTGACAGGTTTGATTTGTTGTTTTATAATAAGAACTGGGGGATTTTCGCATGTAGGAGCAAGATCCTTATATCTCCAGTGTTTTGTTCCCTCGGTTACTTATGGCCTAGAGAGTCTCCCGATCGTTGACTTAGAATGGCTACAGTGCCTCGAGGGTCAATACTGGAAAGAAATACTAGGACTGCCCAGGTGCAATCTGATGGCCATCATTAGAGACCCTCAATAAACTTTCCCCCCAATACTCTACTTTCAAAATTGATAATACACCTATCGCAGTATCACCATCAGTCAAAACTCTATGGGTATTTCTCGACGCCTCCCTGTCCATGACATGCCAGGTCAGTGCCATTTCCTCCTCGGCTGCACTCACCACTAAAATTATCAATGCTGTCAAACCATTCCTATCAACCAAGCAATGCCTTAACATTACCAGGGCCACAGTAGGCACACAACTTGACTATTGTAATGCCCTCTTCCTAGGCACCTCCGCCAAAAACATTAAAAAGCTACAAGTTGCACAAAACAACTCCCTCCGGGCAGCTCTGAGCATCCCCAAAAGGGAACACATCTCCCAGGCTAGGAGAGAGGCACACTGGTTGCCAGTCAAAGAGCGCATCCTATTTAAAACCCTTGCCATAACACACAAGTGCCTTTCACACAATGCCCCCCTACCTATCTGATAGGATCACTCATGTCACTTCTTTCAGGCTCATGAGGTCACACCTCACCAACCAGATCTACATACCGTCCTTCAAAAGAGCCAACGCAGGGGGCGCTTGCTTCCAACACCTAGCACCTAAAAACTGAAACGCTCTCCCTACAGCACTCAGAAACGAAACATCATACACAGTATTCCGGAAAGTTTTGAAAACTAAACTCTTCACTTAGCCATGCCTGCTGACCAGCCTCCACCTATCTGTAACGTGCAACTAATGACTCGTCTCTATCCTGTTCCACTGTAACCAAGGAACCTGTACTTCTTTTCTGCCACTATTGTGTCAATAATATTATGAAATGTCATGTAACCGCACAACCAAGCAAGAATTCTGTAACAGCGCCACAATGCCCCAGGGACGCTGTGCGCTTTATACATTTAAATAAATACAAATAAATAAATAAATTAGGTTTGAACTTAGCCTGCTCTCTCCAAAATCTGTGATCTTGAAAAAGCGGGCCTTGTTACATGTCCAGTCCAAAACCTGCCCAGAAATCCATCTTCTCCATAATATTGGGCATCACACTGGTGGTACTGTGGCGAGTACAAGGCATAGATGAGTGTGATTAAGTTACTTGAAGCTTTGGGTTGGACAGGGAAATTGAATGATTGCTATTATACCTTGAAAAAGTATCTGAACCTCACAATGGATGTATGTGATTGGGGAGAGAATTCCTCCCATCTAGCCACATTAAGGAGTTACTGTTTCATATCCGAAACACTATATACCGACAAAAAAGCCTCAACCTTACTTAACTGTCCATCCATCTAAGAAATTACAATGCTTCATTTTGCTGTTGCGCCTAAATCGTCTTCAGGTGCTTTAGGTGGTGGGCAGTATGAATACGTTTCCCAAGATAGAAAGATTTTGTCAAAACTGTTTAAACAGGTTAGCCTTGGAGAATCTGAAACATGTCCTAACCAAATGTTTGTCATTAGTAAATATTCATGAGCAGTATTTGGGAGACTTTGACTATTGGCTGGAAGTGATTAAAACTAGCAAATGTTGGCGCCAGTGCCGTAATACATTGAGTAAATCCTTGCACCTGGCACTATATAGGGTTTGGTTAGCAGCTCGAATGAAATTGTAATGTGGGTTTTTACATTATGTTTTAAGTGTTTTAAAGTGTTATTCATTAGTTAGTTGTATTGTACACATTAAATGTGTTGCTTATAATGAATTTGTTACTAGCAATTGGATGAATGCATTTGAATAATGAATTAATAATTGTTGTGTTTTAAATGTGTAAAGTTTTATACTAAAACACATTACATATAAATAAACACTGTAGAACCGTTTCCATAGTTTGACTCACCGTTCGGTTTGACTATCTGTCTGAGGGTGATAGCTGGTGGAGAGCGTACAGATGATTCCCAACAAACCACAAAAAGCATGCCAAAACTGAGACGTAAACTGTGAACTGTGATCAGAAACTATGGTTCAAGGTAATCCATGTAACCATACAATGTACTGGAGAAATAACTCTGCCAGCTGACTCGCACTAGCTATTCCAATACAAGGTATAAAATGTGCTTTTTTAAAAAAAAAGGTAATCCACTACTACCATAATGGTGTCGTGCTTATTATCTTCAGGCAAGTCAGTGACAAAATTCATTGAGATGTGAGACCAGGGCACATCAGGAGTGGGCAATGGGTGCAATAACCCCATCTTTGCCGAAGGATCCGCCTTGTCCCTCATACATGTTTCTCATTGTTTTAAGTGTGTACTTTTCAATTCCAGGCCACCAGAAGTATTTCCCCAGCATTTTTGTAGTCTTCCATTCTTTTGCATGTCCTGCTAAGGGAGACTTATGACACCACAGTAAGACTTTGCTCCTTCCAACCTCGTAGTTGAGAGAAAATCTATTGTCATAGTAAGGTTATCCTGCACTGTCCTGAGCGAAACCATGGACACCCACGCCTGTAGTTTCCTCTGTGTGAAACATTTTTGAATGTCCTCCAGAAGATCTTGTGTAAATGTACCCACAATCTGATTAGCTGAGATTATAGTTTGTGGTTCCTGTAAGGAAATCTCTGTATTTTGCTGCGTCATCAAAGCATCTGCCTTGCCATTCTTTGTACCAGGACGAAAATTGATTATGAAATCAAAGTCGCAAAACAACTGTGCCCATCGCAACTGCCTTGAACTCAAAGTCTTAGCAGTTTTGAGAAATGGCAGATTCTTGTGATCTATAAGCATCATGACCTGGTGATGGGCTCCCATCAGATAGTGCTGCATTCCAGGAATGCAGCTCTTATGGATAGTAGCTCCTTATCTGTGATAAAGTAATTGTGTTCATAAATCGTGAGTTTACCTGAGAAGAATGCTACAGTGTGTAGAACTCCTGCCTGATCTTTCTGTGAAAGCACAGCCCGAAGCGCTTGATTAGAGCCATCCGTTTCAACCTGGAAAGTGTGCTCCGGATTGTGATGCTGCAAAATGGGAGCCCCATAAATGCCTTCTTTAAGTTTGAAATGCCTGTCCTGCTTCCCCATTCCAGGTAAAATGGTTCCCTTTTCCGAGCAAACGAGTGATTGGGGAAACGATCAATGAAAAATAAGCAATAAACTTATGATAACAGTTTGTAAACCACAAGAAGGATTGCACATCTTTTATACATTGTGGGGATGACCAAACCGTCACTGTCTGCACTTTCTTGTTGTCTGTGACCACCCCCTCGGGTGCAAGTATGAAACCCAAGAATTCAACCTTACATGCATGAAATACACATTTCATGATTATGGCATGTAGGTGATGTTCCTGGAGACGTTTCAACACAGCTTGCACATGCTTAACATGCTGTTCCTTTGACGTGGCATACATCAGAATGTTGTCTATGTATACAATCACAACTACATCTATGTAATGTAGGCCACTGGTGCATTGCATAATTCAAACGGCATCACCAAATACTCATATAAACCAAACTTAGTCCTGAACGCTGTTTTCCATTCATCTCCAGCCTTTACTCAAATCAAGTGATAGGCCCCTCCCAAATCTAACTTACTGCAGATTTTACCTGGTCCAATGCGATGGACATCAAGGGCAATGGAAACCAGTTTTAATGGCCACCTTTTTCATCACTTTGTAGTGGATGCAGGTCCTCAGGGGGCCTTCCTTCTTTGGTACAAAAAACAAAGGCGAAGATACTGGGGACTTGAAAGCTTGAATAACCCCACATGCTAACATGTCGTCAATGTACTGTCGCAAGTGTTGATTTTCCTTTTCCGTTAGAGCATAGATCCTACTGCATGGTAATTCGCTTTGGGCTCTAAATACTGACGCAGCCATTTGGCCTATGCAGCATTAGATATTCTGCTTTTCCTTTGTCACAAACATCCATATAAATCAGGAAGTACTGTCTCCACTGCCCCAATGCTTTTCTGACATGCCGCACCTTCAACTAAGAAAGTGGTTGTCCCTGTCATGTCCTGCACATGGTCCACACATTGTTTTGCTTTGAAAGACCGAGTGCTTTCTGTCCAATCTATGGTGGGATTATGGGACACCAACCAGGGCATTTCAAAAATTACCCCAAACTGAGGGGCTGCAATTAGTTCAAATGTTAACTTCTCCTCATGCACTGGCATGCTCATGCACTGGCAAACACCATATTCGCAGCGGTTGGGTCTGTCTAGTGATAGGGTCCGATGTCAACATAGAACCATCCACAGATAGATCGAACTGGCTCAGTGACTTCTTTAACTTGTGTGGGCAGCTGCAATTTCGCTACCAACAAGACATCCATAAAATTACCTATAACCCCTGAACCATTCATGGCCAAAACAGTAACTTTAGTGGAAGCAAAGAACAGAGTCACACATATGTACAAGTGTGGTGTCTTGTTCTGAACTCTATTTACAATACTAGTTGGGAACATTATTTTACTCAGGCTCGACAAGTTAGTTCCCTCTATTGCCAAACCTGCTTTTTTCCTGACTCCAATCTCTGTTTCATAAGGCCACCTCCTTGTTGAGGAGTGTTGGAGCAATTACGTATAAAATGCCCTCCTTTTCCACAATACAGACAGAGATTGTCCTTTTATCTCTTTTCCTTCTCCTCAGATGTCAGCAGCCCTCGAATACTCCCTATTTGCATGGGCTCACCCTCCAAATTACCACCAGGGGGTGCATGAGCAAGGCTGCCTGAGTCTGCGTCTCCTTAATTCAGGCTGAATCATTCGTAAATTAAGGCAGTTTAAACTGCAATTTCTGCCAATATCATTTTCCGTTCCTGTTGCTTACCTGCTTAGGCTCCACTGTCTGCTTTTTCAGCAAAAATCGGACCCGTCTGGAGTGGCTTCAGGATCGAGCCTCGGAGCGGCCTTCCTCCCGCTCTGTCTTCGGGCCAACCCGCGGGGTCCTTCCCGCCTTTCAGACATCCAGGGCGGCGGTTGCCAAGATCAGACCCACCTGGAGTGGCTCCGGGATTGAGCCTCGGAGCGGCATTCCTCCTTCCAGACATCCAGGGCGGCAGTTGCCAAGATCGGACCCGCCAGGAGTGGCTCTGGGATCGAGCCTCGGAGCGGCCTTCCTCCCGCTTTGTCATCGGGTCGGCCTGCGGGGTCCTTCCTGCCTTCCAGTCATCCAGGGTGGCGGTTGCCTCCTCCTTCCTTAGTGCGGTCGACGCCGGCGGATCCTGCACAGGTCAGGTGCCGGAGCCCCTTGTCGGTTGCCGGAGCCCCTTGTCCTTGGTTGGGGGCACAACAGCAGGTGCGACTACCGCTGTCTGCAGAGCCAGCTTCGGTCCTTCTTTGGAGTCTCTCTGGACCGCCGAGCTCCTCGCGGCCCTCGGAGCCCCCTCCTTCTTCCTTCGTTCCCTGGGGCCTCCTCCACGCAGCTGCCTCCACACAGCTCTCCGAGCCCTTGACCTGCTTTGCTGCGTCCTGGGGCCTCCTCCACACTGCTGCCTCCGCACTGCTCTCCGAGCCCTCTCGTCATTCCACACGGCTTGGAGCCTCCTCCTCCTGAGTGCAATCCCGACGTACTCGCATTGCTGATTCCTGCGGCTTCCTCCACACAGCTGCCTCCACTCAGCTCCGAGCCCCTTCTTCATTCCACAGGGCTCGGAGCCTCCTCCTCCTGCATACGATCCTGACGGATTTGCTTCACTATTTCCTGGGGCCTCTGTCCTTCACCCATCCCCGGAACACTGTCTGCACTACGCTGGACCCCACCTGATCTGCATCGCTGCTTCCTGGGGCCTCTGCACTTTACTCAGCCCCGGAGCGCCATCTGCACTACGCTGGACCCCGGCTGATCTATATAGCTGCTTTCTGGGGCCTCTGCGCTACACTTGTTCCACTTGTACACTTGTCGCTCCACTGGCTCTGCTCCAACTCTACTCCCACAGTTCTTGGCTTACCTGGCTCTGACTGTGATTTGTGTGCTTCTTCTCTCCCCTCTCAGCTCTGCCCTGTCACCACCTTCGGCGGTGCAGAGATAACTTTGGGCACCTACTTTGTCCTGCATCAAGCACCACTTGACCCCTCCATCTACACTATTGAGATCCTGCAGCATCTGACTTTTTTGGATCCTTCTGGCTCCCTCTGTGGTGATAACTTGAAGTAACTACTTTGTCCTGTCTCAGGCACCTCTGGACTCCTCCATCCACAGTCTCGAGATCCTGCACCATCTGACTCTTTTGGTTCCCTCTGGCTCCCTCCCACCTCCAACTTGAATCCGCCGTCAACCCCATCCTCACCTGGTCTCCTCCTATTGTTTTTCCTCCCAATTTCCCTCACTCCTGATTCCACATTGCCCTCTACTTTCCACCTTATATAAAGTAAACGCTGGTTTCTACCCTCTACATTCCCGTTCCTACTATTCTGCTCCCACCTACCTGTCCGTATCTAAGTCCTTGGTATGCGATCCTCCATATCTCCTTCTCACCTCACTCTCCCCCCCCTTTCCCCTCCCTACCATCTCCTCCTCTCCCTCCTATTCTACTCGCTCCTCCTGATGCCTAGTCCTCTCCACTATTTTCCCCCCCACTGCCCTAGCCATCCTCCTTCCTTTTCTCACCGCTCTAACCTTCTCTACCCCCCCACAGCCAACCAGTCTGCCCTCATAAACACTGCTCTCTTGTAACGCTCACCTGGCTCCCACGGAGGCGCTGGTCTGGTCTGGGTTGCTGTGGCCTCTTCAAGCGTGATGCGCAGAATTCGGACCACCGATTGAAAAGGACCCCCAAATCTTGCTTGTCTGGCCCGTAGGAATATCCTTCTGCAGATGAGAAAGGGCATTAACTGTCTGCTGAATAGTGTGCTTGCTCCCCCCTTTTCCCCTTCGTTCTTCTCCGACTTCCTCCAAAACCCCCGGTTTAAGCTCACCTTATGGTTTGGAAGGATGAACTCTCCATCCTGCTTCTGGTGCAGGGGCACACGTTCGTCCAGTTACTTCACTGGTTTTCAGAATGGCGCTGGCAAATCCACTTGACTTTTCTGAGCGATACGCCGTAAGTATGAAGATGCAAAAGTTCAAGTGTGAGCCTCCTTTTATGTTGTTTTACCTAACCTGTGATCTGTCCTTTATTTCAGGTGCAGAACAAAGGCGATGCGTTGAGGGGTTAAATTGCCGGTGGTAAAATCAGGTGAGTTAGTGCTGAGGGCGACCCCTCTAAATGTCTTTATAATTCCCCAGTAATGTCTTTTGTCCTTTCCCCATAGGGGCCAGGGTGCGGTACCTGCCAAAGATGCGGCGCCGACCCGAGATGTGGAATGGTTCACCAAGAAAAGCCGGTAAGTAATATGGCTGAAAATTCGGCTTTCCTCTTGTGTTCCCTTGCTCACCTTTTGTCTCTTCTTCTCTCCCCTAGGTGCAGAGATGTGGCGACCGGTGCTGAGAGCCGCGATGGAGCCGGGCGGCGTCTCGGGAACAGGTGAGTGAAACGCGGCGCTGCAGCGAGCAACGCAGTGCTTTTAAATGGAAGTCTTCCTTCAGGAATGCTGGCGTGAAGATTCCGGATGCAGGTAAGAAGGTTGAATAAGTTCTTGGTTTTCACCTTTCTCTTCTCTTCTTTCCTTACAGGTGTTCCAGGTTCGAGGCGGGCGTGGCTGGAGTCCAGGTGCAGGAGCAGACACGGTGAGCGTTCAGCTGCTGGGATGCAGAACAACGCGAAGCACGTGTGGCTGTCCGGGCGTGGCTTAAATAGCCTTGGAAGAAGTTCCAGGTGAGTATTCTTCCACAGCCCCACCCAAGTAACAAAATAGTTCCTTCAGAAAAATAGTCCCTCCTATGCCTCATTTGGCTTGGTTCTTCATGCATAATGGTCTGCATCAGGTGAGTGTGCAGCATGGTCTGCTTCAGGTAAGTGCACCAAACACTTCCCCTTATGAGCCTGGCGCCTATGGCGCCAGGACTGATGTCCAACATGAGCCTGGCGCCAACGGCGCCAGGACAGAGTCCAAAGAGCCCCTATAAAGGGCCACTGGGCTTTTACCCGGGGGCGTGATGCCTGCTCCCGGGGGTGCTGGGCCTGGCCTGGTGCTCCGGGGGTAGGCATCATGACAGCACTCCCCCCCAAGGCCCCTCCCAAGGTCGTTCCCTTAGGAGGTTTCGGTTTGTTCGGGAAATTCTGATGGAACCTTTTTACTAGCCGAGGTGTATGTACGTGGTCGCTGGGTTCCCAAGATCTTTCCTGAGGCCCGTACCCCTTCCAATCAATTAGATAGAAAAGTTTTGATTTTGAGATCTTAGAGTCCAAAATGTTCTTCACCTCGAATTCAGACTCCCCATCTATCTGGATTGGTTCTGGTGGCTTTATTAATCTGGTTCCTGGTTGCACTGGTTTCAAAAGCGACACATGAAAAACGGGGTGAATCCGCATGTTAGCTGGTAGATCTAGCTTGACTGCCACTGGGTTAATTATAGCTTTGATCGAGTAAGGGCCTAAATACCTTGGATTAAAAGTCTGAGGTCCCTTGAGCGATAAGTGTTTGGTAGCCAACCATACTTGATCCCCTATTTGGTATTGAGGCGCCTCCATTCGATGCAGATCCGCATTCTTTTTGTATTTCCCTTTCGCATGTTGTAAGTGTGCAGTAGCATCCTTGAAGGCTTGAGTAATCGTAGAATGCAAATGGTCCACTGCGGGCATTTCGAGGCTCAAAGGTGAGTCCAAGTCTGAAGTACGAGGGTGATGTCCATATAGGGTATAAAAGGGGCTCTGACCAGTTCCAGAGTGTATCGAGTTATTGTATGCATATTCAGCCACCCATAAAATATCCTTCTAATTACCCTCCGATTGGTGCAACATACATCGTAGATATTGTTCAAGGGTCTGGTTCGTTCTCTCCGTCTGACCATCGGTCTGTGGGTGGTGGCTGGTTGAGAGTCTTACGTCGATTTGTGCCAGTTGACAACACTTTTTCCAAAAATGAGAAATAAACTGGCTTCCCCAATCGGAGATTAGTATGGACGTGAATCCATGCAGACGGATGATATTTTCGAGGAATTCCTTGGCAAGAACAAAAGCTGAAGGTAATCCTTTCAACGGAATAAAATGGGCCATCTTGGAAAATAAATCCACCACAACCAGAATAGTATAGTATCCATTACAAGAGGGCAGGTCCGTGATAAAATCTAGTGACAAGGTGTGCCAAGGTGCTGGTGGAATGTCTAAGGGTTGAAGAAGACCGGCGGGTTTTGTTTTTTGACCTTTGTTTTGGGCGCAAAAACTCCACAGGACATCACAAAAGATTTAATATCCTTTCGCCAGGACGCCCACCAGAATTGTCGTTTAATTTTTTCCTCTGTTTTGGCAATGCCAGGATGTCCTTCCATCAGAGTATCGTGATGACGGGAAATAACCAGTTCTTGCAATTCCTTTTCTGGCAAAAATAAACGTCCTTGGAAGTAAGGTAAGCCATCGTTGATTGAAAAGTCAGACCCTCTTTTGATCCAATCCTGCAAGGCTGAAGAGTCCAGGAATAGTTTTACCCGTGCTTGAATGTCTTCAAGGGTTTGTAAAGTGGTTATCCCCAAGATTCTTTGTTCCGGAATTATCGGCACAGGTTCTGAGTTTGTGTCCATTTCTCCCATTCCAATTCGAGATAGCGCGTCCGCTTTGCCATTCTTACAGCCGGGACGGTAAGTGATTACAAAATCGAACTCAGCAAAGAATAAAGCCCATCGGAGCTGTCGTGAAGACTGAGCCTTGGCAGTTTTTAAATATTGTAAATTTCGGTGATCAGTGATCACGGTGATGGTATGCCTGGCGCCAAGAAGATAATGCCGCCAAGTCTTAAAGGCGGACTTAATGGCTAATAATTCCTTATCGGTGATTGCATAATTTATCTCCGGCGGCGAGAACTTTCTGGACCAAAATGCTACGGGGTGCAGTTGGTTGGTTTCGGGGTCTCTCTGAGACAGGACAGCTCCCATGGCTAAGCTGGATGCGTCGGTTTCGACTATATATGGGAGATCAGGACGCAGGTGTTTCAAAATAGGTGCGGATGTAAATTTAGCTTTTAATTCCTGAAAGGCCTGTTGAGCTTCCTCGGTCCATTCAAAACGTTTATTCTTCCGCAAGAGTGCAGTGATGGGTTGCACCACCCGTGAAAATTCCGGGATAAACCTGCGATAAAAATTGGCAAAACCAAGCATGCTTTGGACACCTTTCACCGAACTAGGTGATGGCCATTTGAGGATGGCATCCACTTTCCGTGAGTCCATTCGGACCCCTTTAGGCGTCAGGATGAATCCAAGAAACTCAACCTCGGTGGTATGGAAAACGCATTTTTCCAGTTTTGCAAACAGTTTGTGCTGGCGCAATTTCTCAAGGACGGCCCTGACATGTTTTCTGTGATCTGATTCCGAAGAGGAGTACACCAGAATGTCATCGATATACACGACAACACAGACATCGATGAGTTCCCGAAGGACATCGTTCATGAAGAATTGGAAGGCAGCAGGCGCGTTGCACAACCCGAAAGGCATCACCTGGTATTCGAATAGTCCATATTTTGTACGGAAGGCCGTTTTCCATAAGTCGCCTTCGTTTACTCGTAGCCGGAGACTTTGACGGGCGAATGAAACCATTGGCTAGGTATTGATCTAAATATTGTCTCAAATGCAGATTCTCCGGCTCAGTAAGGGCATAAATCCTGCTACAAGGGGGTTGTGCACCGGGCACCAGATCGATTTGGCAATCGTACGATCTGTGAGGAGGTAACGTGTTGGCCTGTACCTTTTGGAAGACGTCCTGAAAGTCTTGGTATTCCGGAGGTAGTTGCATGGAGACAGAGGTTACTGATGCTAAATGATCTTCAGCTTTTCTGGGTAGCAGGTTCGTGCACACTCCGGAAAGGTTATTCTCTTCGCTCGCCTATCAATTCGAGGATTATGTGTCTCTAACCAAGGGATTCCGAGAATAACCTGAAACTGTGGAGCCTTGATTACATCAAACACAACTTCCTCCCGATGGCCGTTTGGACCTACAAGTGTCACCTCAGCTGTGGAATGTGTTACCGGTCCCGAGGCAATTTCGGTACCATCAACTGTGGTGATGACATCTTTGCTGGTTTTAGGACGCAGAGGGAGGTTAATCCTGGAGACCAATTCACGATCCACGTAGTTTCCTATAGCCCCACTATCGATGTATGCCTTTATTGCATGCAACCGCCTAGGCTGTTCCGGATCTACGAGGACCATTGGCACAATGAAATGCGAGGTCTGAGAGTTCGTTTTCAAGCTCGGCAAGCGGACCCCTACGCTTGTCGGGCGGGGTCGTTTCCCGATACAGAGGTTTCATGGATCTTATCAGCGGCTCCTACCACCTTCCTGGGCGGCCTTGCCGGGCAATCTCGTAGAAAGTGTCCAGAGGAACCACAATAAAGACATAAGTGCATCTGCCGTCTTCTTTCACGTTCCTTTTGAGTTAAAGGTCCTTTAACTCCTCCGATTTGCATTGGCTCAGAGGCTTCAGCCCCCTTGAGGTTAGCGTGGGTCTTGACTAACACCCGGGTCTCAAACTTGGACCGATCTGCTTTTCTGTTTTGCAGTCTGTGATCCAATTGGACCACTAAGTCTATATATTCTGAGCATTCTTGGGGCGGATTTACAACTTGGGCCACGACATCTTTAAGTTCTCTGCGCAGACCTCGATAAAATAACGTGATTCTTTTATCCTTTGGCCACCCAGTTTCCACAATTAGTCTATTAAAGGTTGCAATGTAGGAAAGGAGGTCTTGATTGCCCTGTCGCAGAGATAGAAGTTCGTCATCTAGAGCCTGCCCCTGGGAGTGACGAGCAAATAACCTTTCCATGCTTGCTTGAAATCCTTGAAAATCACGAAGAATCGGGTCATCTTGAGTTACCAGTGGAACTGGCCAATCGGCAGCACTGCCGCTGAGATATGACAATACAAAGGCTACCTTGGTCTGGTCATTAGGGAAGGCCCCAGGTCTGCACAGGAAATGCAAACGACACTGATTCATGAATACGGCAAATCGTTTGGGGTCCCCAGCAAAGCGTTCGGGTGGGGCCAGCGGCATGTTTCCAGGTAGATTAATCTGCACCGGGTTACTGGAAAGCACAGGAGCGGGGTTCCCTCCGGAACCGGGTAAAGGAGTTTGTCCAGCTTGACCTTGCAAAAGCTGTCTAGCCAGGTCATCAGCTCTTTCCTTTGTTACAATCACTTCCCTCCTGAGAGCATTAGTCTCTTGACGAGTGGCGTGTACTTCGGCCCGTAATTCCCATAGTAGTTGGGCCAACTGGTCAGTCTCAGAAGTTTCCATAGGGCCTGGGTGGGAATTTGTAGGAAGGCTTCGCGTTTTATTACCCCAAACTGAGGGGCTGCAATTAGTTCAAATGTTAACTTCTCCTCATGCACTGGCATGCTCATGCACTGGCAAACACCATATTCGCAGCGGTTGGGTCTGTGTAGTGATAGGGTCCGATGTCAACATAGAACCATCCACAGATAGATCGAACTGGCTCAGTGACTTCTTTAACTTGTGTGGGCAGCTGCAATTTCGCTACCAACAAGACATCCATAAAATTACCTATAACCCCTGAACCATTCATAGCCAAAACAGTAACTTTAGTGGAAGCAAAGAACAGAGTCACACATGTGTACAAGTGTGGTGTCTTGTTCTGAACTCTATTTACAATACTAGTTGGGAACATTATTTTACTCAGGCTCGACAAGTTAGTTCCCTCTATTGCCAAACCTGCTTTTTTCCTGACTCCAATCTCTGTTTCATAAGGCCACCTCCTTGTTGAGGAGTGTTGGAGCAATTACGTATAAAATGCCCTCCTTTTCCACAATACAGACAGAGATTGTCCTTTCATCTCTTTTCCTTCTCCTCAGATGTCAGCAGCCTTCGAATACTCCCTATTTGCATGGGCTCACCCTCCAAATTACCACCAGGGGGTGCATGAGCAAGGCTGCCTGAGTCTGCGTCTCCTTAATTCAGGCTGAATCATTTGTAAATTAAGGCAGTTTAAACTGCAATTTCTGCCAATATCGTTTTCCGTTCCTGTTGCTTACCTGCTTAGGCTCCACTGTCTGCTTTTTCAGCAAAAATCGGACCCGCCTGGAGTGGCTTCAGGATCGAGCCTCGGAGCGGCCTTCCTCCCGCTCTGTCTTCGGGCCGACCCGCGGGGTCCTTCCCGCATTTCAGACATCCAGGGCGGCGGTTGCCAAGATCAGACCCACCTGGAGTGGCTCCGGGATTGAGCCTCGGAGCGGCATTCCTCCTTCCAGACATCCAGGGCGGCAGTTGCCAAGATCGGACCCGCCAGGAGTGGCTCCGGGATCGAGCCTCGGAGCGGCCTTCCTCCCGCTTTGTCATCGGGTCGGCCTGCGGGGTCCTTCCTGCCTTCCAGTCATCCAGGGTGGCGGTTGCCTCCTCCTTCCTTAGTGCGGTCGACGCCGGCGGATCCTGCACAGGTCAGGTGCCGGAGCCCCTTGTCGGTTGCCGGAGCCCCTTGTCCTTGGTTGGGGGCACAACAGCAGGTGCGACTACCGCTGTCTGCAGAGCCAGCTTCGGTCCTTCTTTTGAGTCTCTCTGGACCGCCGAGCTCCTCGCGGCCCTCGGAGCCCCCTCCTTCTTCCTTCGTTCCCTGGGGCCTCCTCCACGCAGCTGCCTCCACACAGCTCTCCGAGCCCTTGACCTGCTTTGCTGCGTCCTGGGGCCTCCTCCACACGGCTGCCTCCGCACTGCTCTCCGAGCCCTCTCGTCATTCCACACGGCTTGGAGCCTCCTCCTCCTGAGTGCAATCCCGACGTACTCGCATTGCTGATTCCTGCGGCTTCCTCCACACAGCTGCCTTCACTCAGCTCCGAGCCCCTTCTTCATTCCACAGGGCTCGGAGCCTCCTCCTCCTGCATACGATCCTGACGGATTTGCTTCACTATTTCCTGGGGCCTCTGTCCTTCACCCATCCCCGGAACACTGTCTGCACTACGCTGGACCCCACCTGATCTGCATCGCTGCTTCCTGGGGCCTCTGCACTTTACTCAGCCCCGGAGCGCCATCTGCACTACGCTGGACCCCGGCTGATCTATATAGCTGCTTTCTGGGGCCTCTGCGCTACACTTGTTCCACTTGTACACTTGTCGCTCCACTGGCTCTGCTCCAACTCTACTCCCACAGTTCTTGGCTTACCTGGCTCTGACTGTGATTTGTGTGCTTCTTCTCTCCCCTCTCAGCTCTACCCTGTCACCACCTTCGGCGGTGCAGAGATAACGTTGGGCACCTACTTTGTCCTGCATCAAGCACCACTTGACCCCTCCATCTACACTATCGAGATCCTGCACCATCTGACTTTTTTGGATCCTTCTGGCTCCCTCTGTGGTGATAACTTGAAGTAACTACTTTGTCCTGTCTCAGGCACCTCTGGACTCCTCCATCCACAGTCTCGAGATCCTGCACCCTCTGACTCTTTTGGTTCCCTCTGGCTCCCTCCCACCTCCAACTTGAATCCGCCGTCAACCCCATCCTCCCCTGGTCTCCTCCTATTGTTTTTCCTCCCAATTTCCCTCACTCCTGATTCCACATTGCCCTCTACTTTCCCCCTTTATATAAAGTACACGCTGGTCTCTACCCTCTACATTCCCGTTCCTACTATTCTGCTCCCACCTACCTGTCCGTATCTAAGTCCTTGGTATGCGATCCTCCATATCTCCTTCTCACCTCACTCTCCTCCCTTCCCCTCCCTACCATCTCCTCCTCTCCCTCCTATTCTACTCGCTCCTCCTGATGCCTAGTCCTCTCCACTATTTTCCCCCCCACTGCCCTAGCCATCCTCCTTCCTTTTCTCACCGCCCTAACCTTCTCTACTCCCCCACAGCCAACCAGTCTGCCCTCATAAACACTGCTCTCTTGTAACGCTCACCTGGCTCCCACGGAGGCGCTGGTCTGGTCTGGGTTGCTGTGGCCTCTTCAAGCGTGATGCGCAGAATTCGGACCACCGATTGAAAAGGACCCCCAAATCTTGCTTGTCTGGCCCGTAGGAATATCCTTCTGCAGATGAGAAAGGGCATTAACTGTCTGCTGAATAGTGTGCTTGCTCCCCCCTTTCCCGCTTCGTTCTTCTCCGACTTCCTCCAAAACCCCCGGTTTAAGCTCACCTTATGGTTTGGAAGGATGAACTCTCCATCCTGCTTCTGGTGCAGGGGCGCGCGTTCGTCCAGTTTCTTCACTGGTTTTCAGAATGGCGCTGGCAAATCCACTTGACTTTTCGGAGCGATACGCCGTAAGTATGAAGATGCAAAAGTTCAAGTGTGAGCCTCCTTTTATGTTGTTTTTCCTAACCTGTGATCTGTCCTTTATTTCAGGTGCAGAACAAAGGCGATGCGTTGAGGGGTTAAATTGCCGGTGGTAAAATCAGGTGAGTTAGTGCTGAGGGCGACCCCTCTAAATGTCTTTATAATTCCCCAGTAATGTCTTTTGTCCTTTCCCCATAGGGGCCGGGGTGCGGTACCTGCCAAAGATGCGGCGCCGACCCGAGATGTGGAATGGTTCACCACGAAAAGCCGGTAAGTAATATGGCTGAAAATGTGGCTTTCCTATTGTGTTCCCTTGCTCACCTTTTGTCTCTTCTTCTCTCCCCTAGGTGCAGAGATGTGGCGACTGGTGCTGAGAGCCGCGATGGAGCCGGGCGGCGTCTCGGGAACAGGTGAGTGAAGCGCGGCGCTGCAGCGAGCAACGCAGTGCTTTTAAATGGAAGTCTTCCTTCAGGAATGCTGGCGTGAAGATTCCGGATGCAGGTAAGAAGGTTGAATAAGTTCTTGGTTTTCACCTTTCTCTTCTCTTCTTTCCTTACAGGTGTTCCATGTTCGAGGCGGGCGTGGCTGGAGTCCAGGTGCAGGAGCAGACACGGTGAGCGTTCAGCTGCTGGGATGCAGAACAACGGGAAGCACGTGTGGCTGTCCGGGCGTGGCTTAAATAGCCTTGGAAGAAGTTCCAGGTGAGTATTCTTCCACAGCCCCACCCAAGTAACAAAATAGTTCCTTCAGAAAAATAGTCCCTCCTAAGCCTCATTTGGCTTGGTTCTTCATGCAGCATGGTCTGCATCAGGTGAGTGTGCAGCATGGTCTGCTTCAGGTAAGTGCACCAAACACTTCCCCTTATGAGCCTGGCGCCTATGGCGCCAGGACTGATGTCCAACATGAGCCTGGCGCCAACGGCGCCAGGACAGAGTCCAAAGAGCCCCTATAAAGGGCCGCTGGGCTTTTACCCGGGGGCGTGATGCCTGCTCCCGGGGGTGCTGGGCCTGGCCTGGTGCTCCGGGGGTAGGCATCATGACAGCACTCCCCCCCAAGGCCCCTCCCAAGGTCGTTCCCTTAGGAGGTTTCGGTTTGTTCGGGAAATTCTGATGGAACCTTTTTACTAGCCGAGGTGTATGTACGTGGTCGCTGGGTTCCCAAGATCTTTCCTGAGGCCCGTACCCCTTCCAATCAATTAGATAGAAAAGTTTTGATTTTGAGATCTTAGAGTCCAAAATGTTTTTCACCTCGAATTCAGGCTCCCCATCTATCTGGATTGGTTCTGGTGGCTTTATTAATCTGGTTCCTGGTTGCACTGGTTTCAAAAGCGACACATGAAAAACGGGGTGAATCCGCATGTTAGCTGGTAGATCTAGCTTGACTGCCACTGGGTTAATTATAGCTTTGATCGAGTAAGGGCCTAAATACCTTGGATTAAAAGTCTGAGGTCCCTTGAGCGATAAGTGTTTGGTAGCCAACCATACTTGATCCCCTATTTGGTATGGAGGCGCCTCCATTCGATGCAGATCCGCATTCTTTTTGTATTTCCCTTTCGCATGTTGTAAGTGTGCAGTAGCATCCTTGAAGGCTTGAGTAATCGTAGAATGCAAATGGTCCACTGCGGGCATTTCGAGGCTCAAAGGTGAGTCCAAGTCTGAAGTACGAGGGTGATGTCCATATAGGGTATAAAAGGGGCTCTGACCAGTTCCAGAGTGTATCGAGTTATTGTATGCATATTCAGCCACCCATAAAATATCCTTCTAATTACCCTCCGATTGGTGCAACATACATCGTAGATATTGTTCAAGGGTCTGGTTCGTTCTCTCCGTCTGACCATCGGTCTGTGGGTGGTGGCTGGTTGAGAGTCTTACGTCGATTTGTGCCAGTTGACAACACTTTTTCCAAAAATGAGAAATAAACTGGCTTCCCCAATCGGAGATTAGTATGGACGTGAATCCATGCAGACGGATGATATTTTCGAGGAATTCCTTGGCAAGAACAAAAGCTGAAGGTAATCCTTTCAACGGAATAAAATGGGCCATCTTGGAAAATAAATCCACCACAACCAGAATAGTATAGTATCCATTACAAGAGGGCAGGTCCGTGATAAAATCTAGTGACAAAGTGTGCCAAGGTGCTGGTGGAATGTCTAAGGGTTGAAGAAGACCGGCGGGTTTTGTTTTTTGACCTTTGTTTTGGGCGCAAAAACTCCACAGGACATCACAAAAGATTTAATATCCTTTCGCCAGGACGCCCACCAGAATTGTCGTTTAATTTTTTCCTCTGTTTTGGCAATGCCAGGATGTCCTTCCATCAGAGTATCGTGATGACGGGAAATAACCAGTTCTTGCAATTCCTTTTCTGGCAAAAATAAACGTCCTTGGAAGTAAGGTAAGCCATCGTTGATTGAAAAGTCAGACCCTCTTTTGATCCAATCCTGCAAGGCTGAAGAGTCCAGGAATAGTTTTACCCGTGCTTGAATGTCTTCAAGGGTTTGTAAAGTGGTTATCCCCAAGATTCTTTGTTCCGGAATTATCGGCACAGGTTCTGAGTTTGTGTCCATTTCTCCCATTCCAATTCGAGATAGCGCGTCCGCTTTGCCATTCTTACAGCCGGGACCGTAAGTGATTACAAAATCGAACTCAGCAAAGAATAAAGCCCATCGGAGCTGTCGTGAAGACTGAGCCTTGGCAGTTTTTAAATATTGTAAATTTCGGTGATCAGTGATCACGGTGATGGTATGCCTAGCGCCAAGAAGATAATGCCGCCAAGTCTTAAAGGCGGACTTAATGGCTAATAATTCCTTATCGGTGATTGCATAATTTATCTCCGGCGGCGAGAACTTTCTGGACCAAAATGCTACGGGGTGCAGTTGGTTGGTTTCGGGGTCTCTCTGAGACAGGCCAGCTCCCATGGCTAAGCTGGATGCGTCGGTTTCGACTATATATGGGAGATCAGGACGCAGGTGTTTCAAAATAGGTGCGGACGTAAATTTAGCTTTTAATTCCTGAAAGGCCTGTTGAGCTTCCTCGGTCCATTCAAAACGTTTATTCTTCCGCAAGAGTGCAGTGATGGGTTGCACCACCCGTGAAAATTCCGGGATAAACCTGCGATAAAAATTGGCAAAACCAAGCATGCTTTGGACACCTTTCACCGAACTAGGTGATGGCCATTTGAGGATGGCATCCACTTTCCGTGAGTCCATTCGGACCCCGTTAGGCGTCAGGATGAATCCAAGAAACTCAACCTCGGTGGTATGGAAAACGCATTTTTCCAGTTTTGCAAACAGTTTGTGCTGGCGCAATTTCTCAAGGACGGCCCTGACATGTTTTCTGTGATCTGATTCCGAAGAGGACTACACCAGAATGTCATCGATATACACGACAACACAGACATCGATGAGTTCCCGAAGGACATCGTTCATGAAGAATTGGAAGGCAGCAGGCGCGTTGCACAACCCGAAAGGCATCACCTGGTATTCGAATAGTCCATATTTTGTACGGAATGCCGTTTTCCATACGTCGCCTTCGTTTACTCGTAGCCGGAGACTTTGACGGGCGAATGAAACCATTGGCTAGGTATTGATCTAAATATTGTCTCAAATGCAGATTCTCCGGCTCAGTAAGGGCATAAATCCTGCTACAAGGGGGTTGTGCACCGGGCACCAGATCGATTTGGCAATCGTACGATCTGTGAGGAGGTAACGTGTTGGCCTGTACCTTTTGGAAGACGTCCTGAAAGTCTTGGTATTCCCGAGGTAGTTGCATGGAGACAGAGGTTACTGATGCTAAATGATCTTCAGCTTTTCTGGGTAGCAGGTTCGTGCACACTCCGGAAAGGTTATTCTCTTCGCTCGCCTATCAATTCGAGGATTATGTGTCTCTAACCAAGGGATTCCGAGAATAACCTGAAACTGTGGAGCCTTGATTACATCAAACACAACTGCCTCCCGATGGCCGTTCGGACCTACAAGTGTCACCTCAGCTGTGGAATGTGTTACCGGTCCCGAGGCAATTTCGGTACCATCAACTGTGGTGATGACATCTTTGCTGGTTTTAGGACGCAGAGGGAGGTTAATCCTGGAGACCAATTCACGATCCACGTAGTTTCCTATAGCCCCACTATCGATGTATGCCTTTATTGCATGCAACCGCTTAGGCTGTTCCGGATCTACGAGGACCATTGGCACAATGAAATGCGAGGTCTGAGAGTTTGTTTTCAAGCTCGGCAAGCGGACCCCTACGCTTGTCGGGCGGGGTCGTTTCCCGATACAGAGGTTTCATGGATCTTATCAGCGGCTCCTACCACCTTCCTGGGCGGCCTTGCCGGGCAATCTCGTAGAAAATGTCCAGAGGAACCACAATAAAGACATAAGTGCATCTGCTGTCTTCTTTCACGTTCCTTTTGAGTTAAAGGTCCTTTAACTCCTCCGATTTGCATTGGCTCAGAGGCTTCAGCCCCCTTGAGGTTAGCGTGGGTCTTGACTAACACCCGGGTCTCAAACTTGGACCGATCTGCTTTTCTGTTTTGCAGTCTGTGATCCAATTGGACCACTAAGTCTATATATTCTGAGCATTCTTGGGGCGGATTTACAACTTGGGCCACGACATCTTTAAGTTCTCCGCGCAGACCTCGATAAAATAACGTGATTCTTTTATCCTCTGGCCACCCAGTTTCCACAATTAGTCTATTAAAGGTTGCAATGTAGGAAAGGAGGTCTTGATTGCCCTGTCGCAGAGATAGAAGTTCGTCATCTAGAGCCTGCCCCTGGGAGTGACGAGCAAATAACCTTTCCATGCTTGCTTGAAATCCTTGAAAATCACGAAGAATCGGGTCATCTTGAGTTACCAGTGGAACTGGCCAATCGGCAGCACTGCCGCTGAGATATGACAATACAAAGGCTACCTTGGTCTGGTCATTAGGGAAGGCCCCAGGTCTGCACAGGAAATGCAAACGACACTGATTCATGAATACGGCAAATCGTTTGGGGTCCCCAGCAAAGCGTTCGGGTGGGGCCAGCGGCATGTTTCCAGGTAGATTAATCTGCACCGGGTTACTGGAAAGCACCGGAGCGGGGTTCCCTCCGGAACCGGGTAAAGGAGTTTGTCCAGCTTGACCTTGCAAAAGCTGTCTAGCCAGGTCATCAGCTCTTTCCTTTGTTACAATCACTTCCCTCCTGAGAGCATTAGTCTCTTGACGAGCGGCGTGTACTTCGGCCCGTAATTCCCATAGTAGTTGGGCCAACTGGTCAGTCTCAGAAGTTTCCATAGGGCCTGGGTGGGAATTTGTAGGAAGGCTTCGCGTTCTGTAACGCTCACCTGGCTCCCACGGAGGCGCTGGTCTGGTCTGGGTTGCTGTGGCCTCTTCAAGCGTGATGCACAGAATTCGGACCACCGATTGAACAGGACCCCCAAATCTTGCTTGTCTGGCCCGTAGGAATATCCTTCTGCAGATGAGAAAGGGGATTAACTGTCTGCTGAATAGTGTGCTTGCTCCCCCCTTTCCCCCTTCGTTCTTCTCCGACTTCCTCCAAAACCCCCGGTTTAAGCTCACCTTATGGTTTGGAAGGATGAACTCTCCATCCTGCTTCTGGTGCAGGGGCGCGCGTTCGTCCAGTTACTTCACTGGTTTTCAGAATGGCGCTGGCAAATCCACTTGACTTTTCTGAGCGATACGCCATAAGTATGAAGATGCAAAAGTTCAAGTGTGAGCATCCTTTTATGTTGTTTTTCCTAACCTGTGATCTGTCCTTTATTTCAGGTGCAGAACAAAGGCGATGCGTTGAGGGGTTAAATTGCCGGTGGTAAAATCAGGTGAGTTAGTGCTGAGGGCGACCCCTCTAAATGTCTTTATAATTCCCCAGTAATGTCTTTTGTCCTTTCCCCATAGGGGCCGGGGTGCGGTCCCTGCCAAAGATGCGGCGCCGACCCGAGATGTGGAATGGTTCACCAAGAAAAGCCGATAAGTAATATGGCTGAAAATTCGGCTTTCCTCTTGTGTTCCCTTGCTCACCTTTTGTCTCTTCTTCTCTCCCCTAGGTGCAGAGATGTGGCGACCGGTGCTGAGAGCCGCGATGGAGCCGGGCGGCGTCTCGGGAACAGGTGAGTGAAGCGCGGCGCTGCAGCGAGCAACGCAGTGCTTTTAAATGGAAGTCTTCCTTCAGGAATGCTGGCGTGAAGATTCCGGATGCAGGTAAGAAGGTTGAATAAGTTCTTGGTTTTCACCTTTCTCTTCTCTAATTTCCTTACAGGTGTTCCAGGTTCGAGGTGGGCGTGGCTGGAGTCCAGGTGCAGGAGCAGACACGGTGAGCGTTCAGCTGCTGGGATGCAGAACAACCCGAAGCACGTGTGGCTGTCCGGGCGTGGCTTAAATAGCCTTGGAAGAAGTTCCAGGTGAGTATTCTTCCACAGCCCCACCCAAGTAACAAAATAGTTCCTTCAGAAAAATAGTCCCTCCTAAGCCTCATTTGGCTTGGTTCTTCATGCAGCATGGTCTGCATCAGGTGAGCGTGCAGCATGGTCTGCTTCAGGTAAGTGCACCAAACACTTCCCCTTATGAGCCTGGCGCCAACGGCGCCAGGACAGAGTCCAAAGAGCCCCTATAAAGGGCCGCTGGGCTTTTAACCGGGGGCATGATGCCTGCTCCCGGGGGTGCTGGGCCTGGCCTGGTGCTCCGGGGGTAGGCATCATGACATCTCTGGAACGCCAGATCCATCTGCAACAAAACCGCAGCTACCCTTGATCTATTCTTTCGCCTCAATCTTCATTTCCTCTGCCTAACTGAAACATGGATTCCACCTCACAACACCTCTGTCCCTGCTTCCTTAACAACCTCTTCTTCCTCTTTCATCCATACCCCTCGTACCTCTGGTCGTGGTGGGGGCGTTGGTCTCCTGTTCCACCCTAAATTCATTACCTCCTCTTCATCTCCAACTCTCCCCTCTTTCCCTACTTTTGAATTCCTCTACAAGTCCTTCTCTTCTCCCCACCCTATTTCCTTCCTGGTCGTCTATCGACCCCCTGGTCCTCTCTCTTCCTTCCTTGATGTACCGGATCACCTCCTCTCACTTATTTCTCCACCTACCTCTCCTCTAGTGGTACTTGGTGACTTTAATATCCATCTGCCTTCTCCCCCACAATCTTCTCCTCTCCTCTCCATCCTTGATTCCTATCTCATCTCCCTCCTTCCTTCACCCTCTACTCACTCCTCTGGCTCCACTCTTGACCCCATCTTTAACTTCTCCTACCCCTCCTCCCCTGTCACTTCTCTCCCTGTTTATCTCTCTGACCATGCCTTACTCTCTTTCTCCCTTTCCCCTCTCTCTACACCTACTATTACTAATCCCTCTCCCCCAATCTACTCACGTCGTGACCTCCGGGACTTTGACGCTACCCTCTTCTTCGACACCTGCTCTTCTTCTCTCCCATCTCACCAAGACTTTGCACTACTCTCTGCTGACGATGCTCTCTCTTCCCTTTCATCGTCTATCTCCACTACCCTTGACCAACTTTACCCCCTTTCTCTCTTTCGCCCTACTCGGAAACCTTCTCAACCTTGCCTTACCTCCGATCTCGGCTCTATGCGACGCCTTCTCAGGCGTTTAGAGAGACTCTGGCTCAAAACTCCCTCGCTTTCTAATCAAACCTCTTACTTCTCTTACCACGCACTTTACAACTCTTGTCTTGCAACCACCAGGTCCTCTTACTACTCTAACCTTCTCCAGTCTCAAGCCTCTCATCCTCATCAAATTTTTCAAACTCTTACCCGTCTTCTCTCTCCTCCTACTCCCGATCCCTCATCCAACTCCACGCTTTCTCCCTCTGACTTTGCTAACTTCTTTTCCTCCAAAATCATCTCACTCCACCAAAAAATTAACTCCCTCTCTAGCTCCCTCTCTTCTCCTCCCCCCTCTCCTCCCTCTTCCACTATGTCTGTCTTCTCATCTGTTTCTGCTTCGGATGTCTCCTCCCTTCTTACTAAAGCCCACCCCACATCCGCCCCCTCTGACCCTCTCCCCTCCGTTCTCATCCCCAAAATCTACCCTCTTCTTATCCCGTACCTTACCACTTTCTTCAACTCCTGCCTCTCTTCATCTACCTTTCCCTCAGCCTTCAAACATGCAACGATTATTCCTATCCTAAAGAAACCCTCTTCTGATCCACTCCTCACCTCTAACTACAGACCTATCTCCCTTCTACCTTTCCTTTCTAAACTCCTTGAGCGTCTCACATACTCTCAACTCTCTTCTTTCGTCTCTTCCTCCACTCTCCTTCCTCCCTTCCAATCTGACTTCAGACCCAAACACTCCACTGAAACTGCTCTCACATCTATTCTCAATTCTCTCCTCTCTGCTCGGCATGCCAAGCAATCTTCCATCCTTATTCTCCTTGATCTCTCTGCAGCTTTTGACACTGTCGATCACCCACTCCTGCTACACACTCTCTCCTCCTTCGGATTCAAAGGCCCTGTTCTGAAATGGCTATCTTCCTACCTCTCTTCTCGTTCCTTTACCGTCTCATGGGGGGGGGCAGACCTCTTCTTCCTTTCCTCTCATATATGGTGTTCCTCAAGGCTCTGTACTTGGTCGTTTCCTCTTCTCTCTTTACACCTCCCTCATTGCCCCTGTTATCTCCTCCTTTGATATCTCCCATCACTTCTATGCTGATGATACTCAACTCTTTCTCTCTTTCTCCTCCTTCACACCTGACCTCCATCTTAAACTCTCCTCCTGTCTCACAGCCATCAAGAACTGGATGTCCTCCCGCTTCCTCTCTCTTAATACTGATAAAACTGAAGTCCTTTTCTTCCCTTCTAACACACTTCCTCCTCCCTCTCCTCCCCCTTTCATCCACTTTCCTCCCTCCAACCTCCCTATCTCCTCCCATGCTCATAATATAGGCATTCTATTTGACTCCTCTCTCACCTTTTCAAAACACATTTCACTTACCTCTCGCTCCTGCCGATACCACCTCTACAACATTCGCAAAATCCGTCCCTCCCTCACATTTCATGCAACCAAACTCCTTATCTCCTCTCTCATCTTTTCCCGACTATTCTACTGCTCCCCCTTAATCTTTGGACTTCCTGCATCTCAGCTTGCCCCCCTTAAATCCATTTACCACTCCGCTGTTCGTACTCTTTGTCTCCTTACCTCCCATGTCTCTATCTCCTCCTCGCTCTCTCACCTTCGCTGGCTACCTTTCCACTTACAGTTACAATTCTGCTTTCTCTGCCTTGTTTTCAAATCCCTACATGGTCTTGCTCCTCCTTATCTCTCCTCCCTTCTCACCTTTTACTCCCCCTCTCCTCACTGACCATTTCCAACCTCCCGGTTCCGCTCCTTCCAACTCCTTGCTCCTGTTCACTGGAACTCACTCCTCCTCTCAATCCGCTCTTCCACGACCCTCCCCTCATTTCGCATTTCCCTTAAATCCCTTCTCCTCCATTCTCCACCTTGAAGGCCTCCCCTGTCCTCTCTTCCTCCCCCCTTCTTTCCCTCTTCTAACTCCTCTTTCCCCACTCCCATTTCACTCTCTCTCCCTTCTATTTTTCACTCGTTCTATCCTTCTATTGACCCCCCTCACCAATCCTACTCCCACTCCACTTCCCTTCACCCTTAGTTAATTGCTCTTTACACTGTTTTGTTGTCGAATGATTCATAATGTAATTTTTGCTCCCAATGTTTGTTGTTGTTCACTGTATGAGTTGTTCCATTGTACAGTGCCTTGGTGTAAGGCGCTCTATAAATAAACAAATCAATCAATCAATCAATAAAATGCCGTGTAGTAGCCTCCCTACTCTTATCTAGACTAACAAAAGGTACCACTGGCCTCCTCTTTGCTCCTTTTTGTTCACTCATCCTACGATCCAACCATAGGGCCAGATCAATTAACGCTCTACAGGTGGTCAGTTGAGGTTCCACCTGAGCAATGTCGTCCTTTAGTTATTCCTTGAGTCACTGATAGAACAGGACTATTTGTTTAGCTTCAGGCTAGTCCATCTCAATGATAAGTCTCTTGAACTGGGTAACGTACATAAACAAATCTCTTGATTCTTGACGCAGTGCTAGTAATTCCTTATCCTGTGCAAGAGACAGATTCTTGCAATCAAACAGACGACCATATTGCCTAAGCGGCTGTGCATCCCCAGACAGGTATGAGATTACGAATGCAGTCCTGGCTTGCATGGTATCAAACGCTGCTGGCTTACACAAGAAATGTAGATGACATTGGGTCAAAAAGGCCAAGTATTTCTTAGGATAACCTGAAAACTGCTTAGATGGGGCCAATGGCACATTCAAAGGTTGATTAACTACCACGGTAGTGGATCACCCTACTGAAGATGATGAAGCTCTCTGTAATGGCGCACTCTGAGCCACTAACCCGTTCACCTGTGATTTCTGGGAAAACAGTTTCCTACCTCGTATGTGCAAGTTCAGCTTGTAGGTCCTGCAGCACCATTAGCACCTCGGCTAAAGGCAGGCAGGAAGTCTCCATTTGGCTTGGGTGGTCTTCCCTTTCCCTTATGGGGGCTGGTTATTAAGTCAAGACCAGAGGAGTATTCACATCCTCTCCCCAACCACGGAAGCCGAATGGCGTAAGACCCTCCCACCTTGGTTGGCATGGGTCCTTATTGGAATAACAGGTCACCACAAGGCAGCCAATGTGGGGGAAGAGGGTTAGGGAGAGGTTGTGGATAGGTAGGGGGAGTTAGAAACACTGAATAGAGGGTTAGGGTAGCATAATTGGATAGGTAGGGGAGATAGGGGGTTAACTGTCATGCGCCTTGCTCCACAGAGGCAACTCACTCCTAAATTGCCAAACACTTGAATCAATCCCTGTAACCTGCCCTGAGACACACTGTACTGACCCACCTACTCGTGCCTATGCCTCCTACGCTAACTCAAGCACATACCGCCTAGCACCATCCCATAGACACATGGAACATGCGCATGTTAACATGAGGGGTGGGGGGGGGGGGGGTGGCCAGCAGGGTAGTGAGGCCGGCTATCTGAGAAGCTCCTGCATGATCCTTCAATAAAGATAGTTAAAAGTGCCCAATTTCCTACCAATTTGTAAGAAAAGGGGGTCTGACACTGTGTAGACCAGCGCCACACGTATGCTGATGCTGGATCCTGGCGATCGGAGAGGAACAGGATGGTGGAAAGCCGAGATGATAATATGTACAATGGCGGCCGCTGTGCCTTGGTAAACTGCTTGTGACGTGGGGACCTGATGATGGAGAAGGGAGGTGCTCCTTGCCCTGCATCGGTTGCACCAGTGGAGATCCGGATCAAGCCAGAGGTGGGAAGAAGTGCAGCAGAGTGGCTTTGAGTGGCAGAGCAACCCACAGCTCGGTGGCTACCTCGCAACAGGACGGAAATGTCTTGGTGACGGAGCTCGGGCAACATCATTCACCCTGCTTCAGTACTGGCCCGGACAGTGAGGCTGGAGGTTCAGTCGCGAACGGAGGCTGGTAGGTGGTACGGGGGGACCGTACCAGCAAGTAGATCTCCTGTCGGAGCACAGCGAGTGTCCCTCAAGGACTAGGGGACGCGGGCCGCAGACCCCAGTGGCCCATCGGCGAGGTGGCTGGGGACGGCCCCCCCTTGTGAGCGGTTAGCGCCCAGGCACAGTGGGCAGGCCCAGAGCACGCTGACGCCCAGGACTACAAGTACAGAGTAGTGCCGGATAGGAGTATCCTGTATTGGCTGACCCTGGACGCCAGGAATAACAATGACAATGTCAGCACCATCAAGATAATACCATAGTGCGTTTTTGAACCAGTACCTAATTGCTCATAAATCATTTATGGACACAGTCAATAAATGAGGACATCTACTGCTTGGCACAACCTCGGGAGGATAGCTCAGGGGCAACGTGCTCGCCTTGGAAGCAAGACGACACGGAGCACCCCCGAGTACGTGCTTGGAAACCTCTGGGTATTAAGCGCCTTATAAATAACCTATCATATCATATCATACATGTGGACCGGTGCAAGAGGGAGAACGGATGGTACAAGGGTCATAAGCCACAATCATTTGACACATATTTACATTTTAATGCCAGGGGAGACCCACTTTGGTAGGTGCGCAATGAAACCGTGAGGCTGCATGGGTGCAAGCTGACTGTATTGCAAGAGGAAAGAGGTTGGTGAGACACACAGGGCACCGAGGGAGGCAGGAGAAACGTGGTGCTGGGCACTTGTGACCGAGGTGAAACTGCAGAAATTCAGTGCAGCCCGTTGGAGGTGCATGGGAAGAGTTTCGGCTACAGCAGCTTGACACAAATGAATGCTATGAGATCAACCTGATGGCAATGCACACTGACCGGACTGTGTGAACCGGTGAGGGGGCCAAAAGCTCAGGCGACAGTAGGGAAGTGAGCATGGAGCAAGGCCTGCTCAAGGTGCGAGAGAGAGTAAAACAGCAAACTGGAGCAGCAAAAAGGAACATTGGTGTACTAAATACAAGAGAGAAGGGTTTACTCTTATCTATGAGGGGCTGAAGAGAGAGATAGGAGGAAAGCCGGGAGAGCTGATCCGGGCGGCCAAGGGATGCATCCTGTACATGTCATTTAAGGACGACGCAAGGTGAGCGTATAATACCTTGAGAAGGTGGCCACCCAAGCAGTGTAGACGCAAAGGAGGGCGGCACAGCGCCTGACAGAAGATTGGGGAGTGCTTTTCTTGCAAATTGGACAGCTTTGACGTAAGAGTGTCAAGTAGTTGTAACAATAGCATTGATCAAATTCAGACATAAACTCCAGATGCCTGACAAGTGCCGTAAAGGGAAGGCCAGGTAGATGGTTGTGGAAGCTTATGCACACAAGGAGGAGGACAGCATAATGCAGCAGGGAAACCAGAAGGAAATGGCTGTGTCATCGCACGTGACCCCGCAGGCAAAAGGACCTATCTTGGCAGCAATCGTGGCAGCAATTGCAGCATTAAAGACGGCGTTGGAGTACAAAATTGACACGGTCATAGTAGACGTCCGTTTACTGTGCTAGGATGTGCGCGCTCTGGTAGGCCATTTCGGTACTGCGGAATTGAGAGTGCAAGACAACACAAACAACATTGCTACCACTGAAACCCAAGTAGAGGATGTACTGGCACAAGTGAAGATCTTAGAGCACTGTGTGGAAGATGCAGAGGGGAGGGCACGCAAGAATAACGTCAGAATTGTTGGACTCCCGGAAGGAGATGAAGACAGAGACCCCCACGGCCTATGTCGAGAACATGCTCCTGCCAGAGGTTGGCCGGGGCACACTAACACAGAGATTTACTGGTGAGAACACATATAGGTCACTGACGAAGAAACCTCCGCTGGGTGTCCCCCCCCTCCGGGACCAATAATAGCAAAGATCATGAACTACAAGGACAGGGAAAGAATTTTGCCTTTTCTAGAGAAGGAGGGACTATCACTTTGAAGATGGCGATATATCCCAATTATTCTGTACTAGTTCAACGGCGTAGAGCAATGTTCGGGCCAACCAAAGAATGACTAGGATGAGCAAACCTGCGATACATGTTGTCATGATGCCTACCCCCAAGGAGCCAGACCGGGCCCAGCAACCCCAGAGGCAGACATCATGTTCCCGAGGGAAGTCCCAGCGGCCCCAGGTAGGGGCCCTTTGGACTCAGTCCTGGCGCCTTTGGCGCCAGGCTCATTTTGGACAACAGTGCAGGCGCCATAGGCGCCAGGCTCATAAAGGATGACTTTGTGTTAAGAAGTGCTTGGTGTGAACTTACCTGATGCAGACCGTGCTGCAACATCCAGGCCACCTAGAGGCCTGAATGGGACTATTTTACCTATGGGACTACTTTACCACACGGGTGTGGCCGGAGGAAGAATACATACCTTAGAGGAAGAATACATACCTGGAACTACTTGGAAGGCTATTTAAGCCACGCCCAAGCAGCAACTCACGCTTCGCGTTGTTCTGCACCTAGCAGCTGGACGCTCACCGTGTCTGCTCCTGCATCCGGACTCCAGCCACGCCCGACAGCATCCTGGAACACCTGTAAAGGGAGAAGAGAGGAGAACAGGAGAAAGAAGAGACATTACCTGCTTAATCCGCATTCCAGAGTCATCTCGCCGACGATCCTAAAGGGAAGACATTCATTTTTAAAAGCACATCGCATAGCTCGCTGCAGCGCAGCATTCCACTCACCTTTACTAGGGGCCTTCTTGCCCATCAGCGACCATCTGGATCTTCCGCCGCATTTCAGCGCCTAAAGGAGAAAAAGACAAGAACAAAGGTGAGCTAGGGAAGAGAATAAGAAAGGCTTCATTTCCACCATAAGACTTACCTGTTGGGTCAATCCCTCTTCACTTCGGGTCGGCGCCGTTTCTTCGGCATTTCCGAACCCCGGCCCCTAAGGGGAAAAAGTCATTAGCATTAGTGAGCGAATGCAAGGACATTAGCGGAACGCTCATCAAAGACTTACCTGATATTTATTGGGACATCTCTTCTCACTTCGGGTCGGCGCCGTATCTTCGGCATTTCCGAACCCCGGCCCCTAAGTGGAAAAAGACACAAGCATTAGTGCATTAATGCAAGAACACTAGAGGAACCACTCATCAAAAACTCACCAGAATTTTCCTTCGACGGTTCCATTCCCTAACTCGGAATCTTCATTCAGCACCTGAAATAGAGAAAACAGACAATGGTTATTTAAAGCTTGAACTTGCAACAGAATTCTTACGATACCTTACCGGAAAAGTCAAGCGAACTTGAACTCTCCCCAATCCGAGATCCAGTGAAGTAACTGGATAACAACGCGCCCCTGCATCAGAAGCAGGATGGAGAGCTCGTCCTTTCAAACCCTAAGGTGAGACTTCACGGGGAATCGCAGAAGGGTTTCGTGGAGGGTGAAAAGGGGAGTGGGAGGCCTACGCATTATCCCGCAGATTGTTAATACTCCCTTTTCACACACAGAAGGATATTTCTACGAGCCAGACAAGCCAGATTTGGGAGTCCGGTCCATTCCATCTTCCGAGTCCTGCGCATCACCCTAGAAGAGGCCACAGCAATCCAAACCAGGCCAGTGCCTCCGTGGGAGTTAGGTGAGCGTTACACATGTTGATTTATTCAGCCAAATTGAAGGTCCTGCACAATGGAAGGTTGCATTTTCTGACAACACTGTGGAGGCTCACGCCTGGATGGACGCGCTGGGGATACCGCAGATCCTGAGCACGGCAACAACAAACCATAGTGTGGTGGCACGGGAATAGTTTGTAAATTCTGTCTCTTGGTGCTTCTTCCCCCTACGGGTTGGAGAAATGGTGCGAGTGATATGGGTAATGTAATGCAGGGAATTTGGAACTGGGACACTGTGAAGACAAACCAGTGCCCAGAAGGCTGCTGCTGGAAGCAATTACCACATACCCCAGTTGTAATTCAAGATGTCAGTTTTAAGACATTGAGCTGCTGCATGTGACCCGGAATTTGGGAGGCGGGTACGGGAGAGGTGGCTGAGCCTGAGCAGGCAAATTGCTGCTGGGCTGTTATTTAGATTGAAGGTAAGTTTCTGGGTTGTTTTTATGGTTGTTTGGGGCTGAGGAGAGGGAGGGAGGGTTGGCTAGGTGTTTGGTCATGGGGGACTGTTTTGTTAGTTGACAGAAGGAATTGTGATCAATCGATATTGGTGGGCGAAATGTGGATAAGGGCAGTTTTGGGGCACGCAGCCCTCAGACTAGGGAGGCAGATAGCAATGCTCTGTTTTGCAGGGGTAGCAGATGGGAAGTGGCTTTCCTCCCATTGGTTGGAGGTGAGTTGGAAAACTGCGTGGTAGGCGATGGGACGGAAGTAGCCCGGGCGGGATTGCTCATGGCAAAGATTAAAGGCTTAGGTATGGTCACCTGGAATGTCAGGGGGTTCAATAATTATGTTAAGAGACTGCGAGTACATGTGTACCTGATAAGATTTGGAATACAGGTTGCGTTGTTGCAGGAAATGCACCTAACAGCTGATAGACAGGCTACAATAGCTAGGAAATGGGGTGGTAAGTTGTACGGATCACCATTTTCGGCATACAGAAGGGGAGTTCTCATTTGGATTGCCCCCTCTGTTCCCTTCCAGTTATTGGAATTTAAAAAAGATGATGAGGGCAGAATGGCTATGGTTTATGGGCTGTTGGAAAATAGAGAAGTATGCTTTGTGAATATATATGCCCCGAATCATGACGCCACAGCGTTTTTTAAGTAATTGTACTCCAGGCTGTCCACATCCTGGGCATCTGCGTGGGTATGGGTATGTACCCTTAACCCTGGTTTCAACAGGTCAGACAAGAAACCTAGGAAGCCTGCACCACCAGCTAAAACTCTTGGTTCCCTTTTATGAAATGTACGATTGGTAGACGTTTGGAGAGAAAGGCATGGAGAGGCACAAGGTTATTCCCATTTCTCGGCCCCTCACAGGGTACATATACATATTGATTACATTTTTACTGGGATGGAAACTGGGTGAGTTTGTGGACATAGATTACAAGGCTAGTGTCCTCTCAGACCATGTCCCATTTATTGCAGTATGGCAGGAGACCACGCAGAGATCTCTGATACCCACTTGGCGACTAAGGGCAGAGGCCCTGCTGGACAATAACTTTAAGAATTATCTAGGGGACAAGACGGAGTAGTATTTTGACACAAACATGGGTAGTGTAGACAGGACAGGTACCCTGTGGGACAACTTTAAGGTAGTCATACGGGGAGCGGCAATCAGGAAAATGGGCGGCCTTAGGAGGGATATATTGCGGGCTCTAGAGGACATCGAGAAAGATATAGAGTGGGAGAGGGGCATGGTATAGTGAGTAAAAGACTGGTAGATGAATTTGCTCGAACTGCGGCAAAAATGTATTGCATTGCGGAATGGGGAAGGTTGGGCAGACTAGACATTGTGAGGTATACCCAGAGATTACACACAGAGGGGGATAAACCTGGGAGGTTGCTTGCATGGTTATGTACACGGGAAGAACCAAGGGATATAATGAATGCCATTGCAGATGAAAACAGGCCCATTGTCAGAAGTGAGAGCGGTATCAATCAGATTTTCTCGAGATTCTACAAAACTTTGTACTCAAGAGATAACACGGAAGATGACAGAGATATTGGTGAAGCTCTAGCCCAATTAGACCTACTTGAGTTGGACAGCGGGCAGATGGCTATGCTAGATACTCCGCTGACAGTAGATGAAATTATTGCAGTAAGCACAGAACTCCCAATGTCAATCTGGAAAAGTGAATACCCTTCATTTGGTTGACGGACGTATCTTGATGGCCGAAGGCCAACCGTTTTATGCACAGAATTATAGAAATACAGACTACTATGCTTGACCAGCAAGCGGCCATTTTAAACGTAGCAAGAATCGCCATTTTGCTTGTTAACCATTGCTCATTGCTTTCTGTCTAAACTGCTCTGCAGCTTGCAATTCTTGCGAATTCTGCTTACTCTGCTCAACTGTTAACATTGTTGTCTGAATATGAAAGGGCAAGGTCGCGGGACTGAGGAGTTCGTTGAAACTCCTCAAGAGTAGCCCAGAAAGGAATGCCCACGCTCCCTCTATGTAGCCTTGAGGGAGAGCTGCAGGGCATTTAATCATTTCACAGCTGCCAGCCAGTCTCGTACTGTGGTAGAATATGTTAGAATAAAGCAGCTAAAGGCTTGAATTATGCTCTTCTTACGGCCCCCCTCCGCAAAACCCTTTTAGAGCGTGTCGGCTCCCAGGACACGAATAGCACCTCATAGATAGCAAAGCATGGAATGTGGCTCTTCCCCCGTGTGCAGCTTGCTTCCAAGAACAGAAGCACCGTGTTCTGTTCAACAACTAGAAGATGCCTCCGCACTTTCTAAATAGCATATTGTTACTAGAATAGACATTGAAAGTGTCATAATGGTCATGCTCGTCGGAAATGTCCATCATCATCCCTAGTTCAAAGAAACTCAATAAAAGGGGGGGTTTAAACATGACATTGCTGATTGTATGATATGCATTTTGTATATATGTAACTGATGTACGTAATTCACTCTCTTGCGTCCCTCGAGGTCTAGAAAATACACGTCGCGGGCGTGAGACCAGAATTGGCCAATTTGGACTATTTTGCTTGCAATAAACCCTAGCATTGGGAATTTGAACCTTGTGTCTGGCGCATCTTTTCGTGTATGGTTATTGCCTTGTTTCCATATCGCGAGGGACCCCTTGGGGCCCCTTTCAAGATGGTGCCCGAATAGGGACACTCCCCCACTTGCCCCATCGTATACGTTGTAACGGAGTAAAGGCGGAAGAACGGCGAGGACGGGACGATCAAGCCGGGATCAAGAGGTGTACGGGGCGCCCTGTAGAAGTGAGGAGAGATTCCTTCCGCAGATCTGCACACATCTGATCCCGATCGACGTACCGGGCCAGAGGGCAAAGGCGGCGAGGGTCCTGAAATGAGGCAGAAGCCAGAGAAGCGCAGACACGACGTTGGGAGAGGTTGCGTCAGGACAGGCGACTTGTTTTATCAGGTGAGTCATTCCCCGATTCAAACAAAACCCTGATTTTTGGTAGAGTGTTGATTTTGCTAATTCAAACGTCCAGGTAAAGGTTAGTTAACCAAAGGGGAAGGTTAAAAAACATGCCTGGAGTACTGTCCACTTTAGCGGGGCTTTTCTGCTGCGTTAGACAGTCATTGGAAAATGGCCAAAGTGCACCGCCTGGGGGAACGCCGGCTTATGACATGTATGCAAAATATGGTGTGGGTGCGATAATATTTTGTGAAATTTGGCATAGGCAAACTAGAAAGCAACAGGACCATCAGTGGCCAATTAATGGTAGCTTTGAGATTGCGAGGATAGATAACCAAGAAAGGGTGCTGATTAGGGAAAAAGCGCGACCCGCAGCTTTTGAGACTGTCAAAGATTGGAGGAGGGAAGCAATGCTCCGACTTAGGAGTAGAGAGAAGCATGCGCGTAGGCACAAATCGAAGCTTGAGGTAGCAGAAGAAAAGGAGGAGGAGGAGGAGTGGACGGCAAGTCTAAGACGGGAAGGGAGACGTGACCAAATGAACATAGAAGGAATATACCCGCAGCGGGAACTACACATAGCAGACGAATTAATGGAACATTTGTTAACTAAAACCAGGATCGAAACCAAACACGCCAGTAGTGACTGCGCAGGCCCAACCAGTAGCTCTCATACCCCCTCCCGTAGTTCAAGCACTTCGCCTCACGCAAGCATTAACCCAAGCCCCACCCACAGCTCGAGCCCTCCCACAAGCGCAGACCGCAGACGCACAATTTCCCAGCACCCAGGAAGGCCCTTCACAGATGCCACCTGTGTCACTTGTCCCATCCGCACCTCCCGCTCCAGAGACAGATTCAGCACCATCCGCCCCTCCCGAAGTCGAAATTGAGACCGGGGAGGCGAGAGGCGGGGCTGAAGGAACAGAATTCGTAAGGGTAACTCGAAGCGCGATCAGCAAAGAAAGAAAGATTGAATTACAGCAAGAGGCAGAAATGTACATAGAAGGAAATGATGGCACGGCAGCATTGGCCTCATTGTATGGGTACTGAAGAAGCAACGAGAGACAGGTAGTGTTGGAATGCATGGGGACATTTTTGGTGGGAGAATGGAAAAAGTTACTTGAGAAATTACCGCCACAACGATTGTTAGATTTGAACCAATTAGCATGTTGTAGAATAAAAGATGAAGTAAAGGAACATGTGAATGGACTTTTTGATCTTAAAAATGAATTGGATAATGAGTATGCCAAAATGTTTGCTGCACCTGGATACAGGGGTTGGGGCATTAGAAGAGATGGGAGGGGGACGGTAGAACCATACATACAGCGGAGACATTCAATGTCATCTGTACAGAGGGGCGACAAGCTGAAAGTATGTATACGGGAAGCGATAAAGTGGGTGTCGAATCCTAGTATCCCAACAATGGTCATACATGACATATTTGACGAATATTCCATGCCAATGAAAAGAAAGGCACTGCAATCGATGGCTGAACATTGGATAGAGAAGGATATAAAAAAAAATAAGGCTAGCCCACCTGAGATACTAGCGGTATACAAGAGAGCATTCGAGCGAAGTACAGGAGAAACGGGCCTATCACTGGATTTAGGAATACTATTGAACCTAAGAGAAGGGGGAGGGATCGTAAGTGGGGCATTTCCAATGAGAGAGGTTCCGCCCACGTTTGTACCAAAAGTAGAAATCCCTGCGACGGGAACAGTAGGAACGCAGGTAACATCAGCCCATTTCACCGCCCAGTATGTGCATGTCCCCTTTTCCAGGCAAGAGGTGAATACTATAAAACAGACGATTCCCGAAATAAGAAAGAATGCAGCAGGTTTCTACAAGGAAGTAGAGTCAACCCTGAGATCAGCAGTGCTTACTATGAGCGATATAGACTTGATTTTCCCAGTCATTTTGCCAGCAGATATATGGAAACAGATAAGGACGGTAGATGACGTGGGGGCTTTTGGTGCCACATGGGCTGAGTTACTATTGGAGGACAAAAATAAAAAGTAGGGGAAAATCCGGGAACCCGCATGACAGATCTACCAGAACGGATAATGCGGAGATTGGGGGAAATAATTCCAGAAAAAAGGATTCAGTGGGACAAATTAACTACATGTGTACAGGGCAAGGATGAGCCAGTAACAGATTATTTCAATAGATTTGAAGGAGTATTCACAGACTTCAGTGGGCAGGATGTGAGCACAGAGTCGGGGAAAAGGCTATTTGTTGATAAATATGTGAGGGGACTAATATTACCAATTCAAGATATGTTAATGGCGTCGGAAAGTGCCTGGGCAGCAAAACCGGTGAGTGAGATATTACACATAGCCCAGTATTACGAGAACAGGGTAAATGTGGCGAAAGAAAGAGAGGTGAAGGATAGAGTAAATTTAAAAACGAGGGTGTTACTGCAGCAGGTCATTGGATACAATAGAGGTAGAGGAAATGCACAAGGCAGGGGAAATTTGAATAATATGCACGGGGTGTCATTGGGATTAAATCAATGTGCGTACTGTAAAGAGGAAGGACATTGGTAAGCGCAATGCCCGCACCTACAGAATAGAGGTGGGTTTGGCCAGAGAAGGCCTCATAGAGGACATCAGGGGTCAAATGGCCCAAGCAGAAATAGCATGCAGCAGCAGCAGGGATATACCAATGGAGGTACTCAAAACCAATCCTATGGTCAAAACCAAGCTTAACAGAACCAGGCATTGAACCAAAGTGTTCCGAACCAAAAACAGGGCGGGCAGGGCCAACAGAGAAATGATCAGAGTGGAGGACACCGAGGGGGAAATGGGAATATTTTTGATACACAGCCAAACACGTATTATAGCAGCAGCGGTGACTACACGTCGGACGATGTGTTATTTTCGCAATAGGACAGCCCACAGCAGGGGTCGGAACCAGTGTCTATTCCCATGAATCAGAGAAGACCCTACGTAGAAATGAGAGTCGGGAATAAGGAACACCGTTTCCTTGTAGATACAGGGGCACAAAAGTGTTCGATAGACCACCAATTGGTTCCGGAGATCCCACTGTCAGGGCAAAAGAATGTTTCTGTAGGGTTCGCAGGTACACCATTAATTAATCCCATGTCCGAAGCTGTCCCAATTACAATAGGACCATTTACGGAACAGTGTCCATTTCTTTTGACAGAAAATTGTGGGGAGAACTTGCTAGGATTAAATTTGTTGAGAAAATTGGGGACAGTTATACATTGTACGGCAGATGGGGTGTTCCTCACGATTTGGCCTCACGATGCACCGGTGACGGAATTTATGTCAGAAACGTTACCAGAAGAGCTAAGTAGAGTACCAACCTGTCAGTGGGCAATGCATGATAATGATGTAGGATGCTTGAAAATAGAGCCAGCAAAAATAACTTTGAAAGAAGGTGTTACATTACCACGAATTCCCCAGTATAAAATTTCTGTTGAAGGTGAGAAGGAGTATTGTTACTGACTTGGTGAGATTGGGGGTGGTTGAAGAAATTGCAGGTAGCACGTGCAACAGCCCGATTCTTCCAGTTTACAAGAAAGGAGGCAATGAAGTACCATATCGTTTCATAATTGATCTGCGCGCATTAAACAAAGTGGTAGACCCACAATTCCCTTTGGTCCCAGATGTCACAATGATACTGACAATGATACCGGCCACTGCAGAATACTTCAGTGTAGTTGATTTGAAGAACGCGTTCTTTAGCATTCCAGTGGATAAAAGCAGTAGATATCTGTTTGCGTTCACTCTAGGAGGTCGATCATTCACATTCACACGCATTCCACAAGGATACACAGAAAGCCTGAGTATTTACAGCAGAGCGCTAAAAGAGCAGCTAGACATGCTAGAATTCCCCGAAGGTTGCGTACTCTTGCAGTACATAGATGACTTGTTACTAGCTGCTGACACAAAAGAGATCTGCAAAGAAAGTACTATATTACTATTGACACACCTAGCAACCCATGGTCATAAGGCAAGTTTGAAGAAATTCCAGTATAATCAAAAGGAGGTGTCTTATTTGGGTTACCTACTATTTTCGAAAGAAGGGAGAAGATTAACACCAGAACGCATAGAAAGTATTTCTAGTATGCCTATTCCAAAAACTCAAAAAGGAGTGAGAGCTGTAATAGGCCTGGCCTCTTATTGTCGGCAGTGGATCAGTAATTTTGCGTTGATTGTGAAGCCGATGATAAAATTAACTAAAAAGGATGCAGTGATGCTTTTACAGTGGGATGAGGAATGTCAGAAAGCGTTTGAGCAATTGAAAGCTGCATTGTGTGCTTATCCAGTTTTAGGCACTCTTAACTATAAAAAGATTTTTAGACTATTTGCGAGCGAAAGTGAAGGATGTGCATTGGCGGTTTTGACACAGGAACAAGGTGGAAGAAATAGGCTGTGCGGCTATTATTCTTCCGCGCTGGACCCTGTAGCGCGCGCCCTACCACGATGTTTGCGATCCGTCGCAGCGGCTGCTGCGTCAGTGAAACAAACGGAAGGAATGGTATTGGGGCACACTTTAATTCTGATGGTGCCACATGCTATAGACGTTCTATTAAATAGAACACAGACGCAACACCTCACTTCTGCCAGACTAACAAGATATGAGCTCATCTTGTTTGCACCCCACATCCAAATTATGAGGTGTAGCGCATTGAATCCTGCAGAATTAATGCCACTGCCTATAGCAGAAATTGGTGGCAACGAATCACCACCCCATGATTGTTTAATGGTCACTGAAGAAGAAACAAAGGGAAGAGTTGACTTGAGCGACATCCCACAGAAAGAGCCAGATGGGGAGTTGTTTCGTGACGGCTCTTGTTTTAAATTACCTGATGGCACATCAACGGCCGCATATGCAATTACTACCCTAGAGAGTGTTGTAGAAAGCAGAAGAATCCCCTACAATTCGGCACAAGCCGCAGAAATAATAGCACTGACCCGAGCCTGTGGACTCTGAGAATTTGAACGTGAATATTTATACTGACAGCCAGTACGCCTTTGGCGTGGTTCATAACTTTGGCCGACTCTGGGCTGAGAGGGGCTTCTTGACATCACATGGGGCCAGGATTCAGCATGGGCCTTTGATTGTGCGATTGTTGTCTGCACTCACGTTTCCAAAGCGCTTAGCTATATTGAAATGCGAGGCGCATAAAAAAGTAACATGCAAAGTGGGAGAGGGAAACGCATTTGCAGACAGGATTGCGAAACAAACAGCCACAGATTTGGGAAATAAAATGATGACAGTACAGACTGAGGAAGTACCTTGTATGATAGAGAATGGAGTTGCCACAGTCAAAGAAATGCAGGCTGAGGCCACGACCGAAGAGATTCAGGGGTGGGCTGAGGGCTCTGCTGAGTTAGATTTGGAAGGATGTTGGGTGGACAAGGAAACAAAGAACTGGATGTTGCCAAATTGTTACGTGACCGCAATGGTTACAATGGCGCATAGCCCTACCCACATTTGCGTGAAGAAAATGGTACATCATTTATCCACAGTATGGAAAACTGAGCACATAAAAAAGAATGCAGAAAGGCCAGTGCAGAATTGTATTACGTGCCTGCAACACAATGTAGGGAAGGGAACCGTGACTCCAGTAGGTAGTTTTGGCCCACCCTCTATGCCATTTGAAGTGATCCATTTTGATTTCATAGAAATGGAAAGGTGCCAGAACTACAAATATGTGTTAGTGGTGATTTGTGCATTTAGCAAGTGGGTGGAGGCATATCCTTTAAAAGACTGTACTGCCATGTCAACGGCAAAAGTAATGTTGAAAGAGTATTTTTCCTGGTTCGGGTTGCCCCGTGTCCTGTGGTCAGATAACGGCCCACACTTTGTGGGCGCAGTAGTACTACAGATCTGTGCAGGTCTACAGATAGAGAAACGAATCCACAGTTCCACGCATCCCAGTTCTGCCGGGCTTTTTGAGAGACATAACGGTATCTTAAAGTCAAAGATAGCTAAAATCTGTGCTGGGAGCAAGTTGAGTTGGGTGGATGCATTACCCCTAGCGCTATTGTGCATGCGCACGTCTGTGCAGGCTAAAACTGGGCTCTCCCCCTATGAAATTATAATGGGGAGACCAGCAAATGTATGGTGCGCACCGCAGCCCAAAAGATTATGTGAGGTCGAGCATCCTGTGTTAAGCACGTACTGTGGCCTTTTAATGCAGAAGTTGCCTTTGATTCATCAGCAGGTGCAGGAGGCGTTACCAGTGCGATACACCGGACCCGGACACTCGCTGGAGCCTGGAAGCTGGGTCCTGATTAATAACTTTGAGCGGAAGACAGCATTAGCACCCAGGTGGCGCGGCCCCGAATCAAGTGTTGCTGGCGACGCAGACGGCCATTTGAGTGGACGGACGGAAGGCATGGATCCATGCGACACATGCCAAACGATTCCCAGGACTGTTGACAACTTCCGACGACCAGAGAAAGGAGACGGTCTCGGAAACGAAAGAAACTGTTGCCAATCCACTGCCACAGCGTCAGCCTGAGCGAGAAGTGAAACTTGAAACAAAGCCTGAGCGAGAAGTGAAACTCGAAACAGAGCCTGAGGAGGCTGCCAGTAAGGGGAAAGAGCGAAAAGTGCCCCAAAGTTGCTCAGCAGAATCATCACTGTCGAGCGACACAAACTCTGCATTTCAAACACGAGCAGAAACAACGCGTGTACCCCTTTGACGCCCGCCAGTCTCTGCAAACGCGCCAGAACCAAAGAAAGAAACTACATCATTGCCATGGCGCTCATCGCTACCCATCATTGTGCCGCAGGCTGACACTGAGCCTGATACTGGAAGTGCAACGGCACTATTCACGGATCATACAATACCAGGAGTGAAACAGTATAATTTGCGGCCTCGACAGGCAAAGTGATCCACAGATCTTTGGTGCTTTTCTTTTGCCTTTGGTTCCACTCACGGACCGAGTAGGAACCAGGGGCGTAGAGGAGAGAAGTGTGAGAGTTGTGGAAGTCGGACAATTCAAGACTCACGGCTCCTTGGTGCGCTTATAATAAAGTACATGTGTCCTAAGCCAGAGCAGGACAAGCTGGATGCACATAGTACTCTATCAATAAAGAACTGTTCAGAAATCGTCTGAGCAGTGGGAAGAAGAACAACTAATCTTGCTCGGAGTGGATAAGTGATCTAGGCTGTGAAAGGGCTGGCAGAATTGAACTGTGACATTTCTGTTGAACTTTTCTGGCATCAAGAACGAGAGACATTTGCGACGAACTTTGCCAGCAAGAAGAAGGACGATGAAGAACAAATCAAGACCAATTTCAGCCTCCTCCTGCACCCCTGCTGAAAAGATGATAGTTTTAGAGACTGTACATTTAGGAAAAAAGCATGATAAAAGGAATAAGGTACTGATTTGGACATTGGTCCTGTGTTTCTTAAGTATGGTAGTACCAATAATAATAGCTATTACACTATGGTTCCTGGAGTCCGCGCATCCATTAGAAACACTTTTGCCAAAAGCAGCTACTGAAAGCCCAGTTCATGTAATCACTGGTACTTTGTCCCGAATGGAAGAAAGACATAGAGAAGGACATGGCAACAATACATTGTTGCTCATCATGAACATGACCCATGCGGTCTTAAAGAAAAAAGATTGCTGGGTTTGTGCCCATTTACCACAGCACGGTGGGAAAGGGATAGGCTGGTATGTACAGCCGTTACCATTGGTTTATTCATGTGAAGTATCGTTGAGTGCAATGTTCTTTGGGAAATGGAACAAGAGTAATACGGGTCAGCTAGACAAGACCAATATGAATGAATTTGAGGAAGTGATTATGAGACCTGTGGGTTGTTCCATATTCCACAAAGCTTGCGTGTTTTCACCAGATCCCATGAGGAAGAATACACGAAAGACAACAAAACTAGATAGATTACATAGGCAGAATAGACCGACCCCGCCAGCAGAAGAAACATCAGTAATGACATTTCGAATGAGGGATGAATGGAATAAAGATGCTGTGCCCCCTACCTATACAGTAGATCACAGCCCCGAAACTGCTCCCCTATGTTTACAGAAAAAAAGTTCCTATAAAGTAGGAACGTTTAGCAGCTGCCTGTACACGGTGGTTTTAAAGCACAAAATAGAACCCATGTACGTAGGGGACCCTGTTTACTTTATATGTGGGAAAAAAGCATATTCATGGTTACCTAGGAACTGGGGAGGTACATGCTACCTAGGTCTACTGTTTCCAGGAGTGTTTCCCTTGGAACAGCAAAAGTAGCCAGACGAACAAAAGGTAGAACTCAAAGGAGTAGCGAGGATGGAATGATAGCAATAGATATAGCCAAATCATTTATACCATTCTTGGCCCAAATAGAAAATTCCTATAATATAAGAAAACTGTCTAGAATATAAAAAAATACAATAGATTCAACAACGGATATTTTATTGAATATGACGTTAGAAGAGAAAGGAATAAGACTAATGGCACTACAAAACAGGATGGCTCTTGACATAATATTAGTTGATCGTGGGGGAGTTTGCAAACTCGTAAAAACTGCATGCTGTGTGTTTATAGATGATTACTCCCCTACGATATTTAAAGCAATCCGGAAATTACATGTCCTAAGTTCCACACTCTCCACTGAAGAAGAGGGTTGGGGTATGGGATCCTGGTTTTGGGGACTGTTGCGGTCCTGGGGATGGAAGTTCATTTCGATACTAATGGTGGTACTTGGTATATTCATAACATGTTGCTGTTGCATACAATGCTTACCAATAGTTTGCACTGAAATAACTGATGGATGTACTAAGGGATGTATGCACATGGTGTCGAGAGGAAAACAAACGCATGGCCGGAATAACAGAGACACTGATGAAACAGAAACAGTAAAACAATTCATGGCTATAGACATTTATAATGAAGATGATGCTTATGATACCATGAAAGGTTTAGACATAGATACCCCAGACTTATCCTCATCAGAGGAGGATACAATAAATGAATAAGACGTTTGGCATACGGCCAAAAGGAGGGTTTGTCAATCTGGAAAAGTGAATACCCTTCATTTGGTTGACGGATGTATCTTGATGGCCGAAGGCCAACCGTCTTATGCACAGAATTATAGAAATACAGACTGCTATGCTTGACCAGCAAGCGGCCATTTTAAACGTAGCAAGAATCGCCATTTTGCTTGTTAACCATTGCTCATTGCTTTCTGTCTAAACTGCTTTGCAGCTTGCAATTCTTGCGAATTCTGCTTACTCTGCTCAACTGTTAACATTGTTGTCTGAATATGAAAGGGCAAGGTCGCGGGATTGAGGAGTTCGTTGAAACTCCTCATGAGTAGCCCAGAAAGGAATGCCCACGCACCCTCTATGTAGCCTTGAGGGAGAGCTGCAGGGCATTTAATCATTTCACAGCTGCCAGCCAGTCTCGTACTCTGGTAGAATATGTTAGAATAAAGCAGCTAAAGGCTTGAATTATGCTCTTCTTACGGCTCTTCTTACGGCTCCCCTTCGCAAAACCCTTTTAGAGTGTGTCGGCTCCCAGGACACGAATAGCACCTCACAGATAGCAAAGCATGGAATGTGGCTCTTCCTCCGTGTGCAGCTTGCTTCCAAGAACAGAAGCACCGTGTTCTGTTCAACAACTAGAAGATGCCTCGGCACTTTCTAAATAGCATATTGTTACTAGAATAGACATTGAAAGTGTCATAATTGTCATGCTCGTCGGAAATGTCCATCATCATCCCTAGTTCAAAGAAACTCAATAAAAGGGGGGTGTTAAACATGACATTGCTGATTGTATGATATGTATTTTGTATATATGTAACTGATGTACGTAATTCGCTCTCTTGCGTCCCTCGAGGTCTAGAAAATACACGTCGCAGGCGTGAGACCAGAATTGGCCAATTGGGACTATTTTGCTTGCAATAAACCCTAGCATTGGGAATTTGAACCTCGTGTCTGGCGCATCTTTTCGTGTATGGTTATTGCCTTGTTTCCATATCGCGAGGGACCCCTAGGGGCCTCTTTCACCAACTGCCAAAACCCCGCGCCACATGGACTCCTTGGGGAATTTTATAAAGCATACATAGATGTACTGGTGCCCAGGCTTCTGGAAGTGTTTGCAGAAGCATATGAGTCACTAGTATCACCCAGCAGCGTAAGGGAATCCACTATTGTGCCCATACTTAAGCCATGGAAGCCCCTGCAGCATTGCAGATCATATAGGTCACTCTCTACGGTGAACCAGGATTGTAAAATCTTAACTACGGTATTGGTAAACAGACTTAAAAAGGAGATAGGACGTTTATTGATACTGATGAAACCGAGTATGCCCCGGGCTGCTGCATCTCATGGAACTTGCGCAGACTACACCATGTGATAGACAGTATGAACCTTTTTGAGAGGTGATTACGTGGTGGCCTCCTTGGACGCAGTCAAGTCCTTTGATTTGGTCCAATGGGACTGGCTTCTGTGGACCCTTGAGCGGTTTGGAATTGGTGCCACCTTTCTTTGATGGTTAACATTGATTTACACTGCACCTAGGGCCAGGGTGAAAACCGGGAAACAGATTTCTGAGGTATGGGAAGTGCATAAGGGTACCAAGCAGGGCTGCCCGCTGTCACCAATGCTGTTTCTCCTGGTGGTGGAGCCACTGTCAATTATTCCTTAGAACAGAGTATACAGAGGCAGGAATCATGATAGATGGGGTGGAACATCTGGTCTCCCTGTACACAGATGATATGTTAGACGTAAACCAACCAGGTCAATTTACTGCAACTTCTAGATTTCATTGATCCTTAACCATGTTTTCTAGCATCAGGGTTAACCGGGAGAAATTCAGCTCATTGCCATTGGCAGCTACCAAATTTGGACCTGTAGTTGACCCCTTCCAATACCTGGGCATTAATGTGTGGCATGACCCAGCCTCTTCACATATAAATAATACACAGAAGGCTGTAGATGATGTCACAACTCCTTGAGGTTTTGGAAAAGGCTGCCTCTTGGGGTGCCGGGAAAGGCAGCACTGTTAAAGATGGTTGTACTTCTGCGTCTCCTATATAATTTTGCTAATGTACCTTAAAAGATACTTGGAGGATTTTTTCGGCGGTTGGATACGCTGGGCCAGGAATTTTTGTGGGGGGCAGGGAGGAACAGAATTGCTTTAGACACATTGCAGAGGGACTATAGTGGTAGCGGAATAAGGGTACCCCACTTTGAGTTTTATTACTTAGCAAGACAACTGCAGTTTGTGGTGAATTGGCTGGGAGATGAGGCCTCACAAGACACCCCGGTGCTGCAGTCGATGTTGGGGCACTACTTCCTGAAGGAGGTGCTGTGGGCAGAGGGAGTGATGCTACCGAGACCCTCTAGACTGTTGAAACATGGTAAAGATTTGTGGCGCAGGGCCTGGAAACTCTTGGGTATCCCTGACCCTTGCTCCACGTGTCCCCACCTTGGCAGGGCTAATTGGGGCCCAACAGGGCACTGTGAAACAGTTTAGAAGACACTGGGAAAGTAAAGGAATAGCTGTGGTGGACAAACTTTTTAGAGATGACAAGATGATATAATTCCCGATCCTTGTCAGCGAATATGGTATACACAGGGTCAGTTCTTGGTATACTTGGGCATGGTCAGAAGAATGGACAAGATATGGCCGGGCCTAAGGGAGGAAGCAGAGATCAACGCAGCACTAGATATTATGTACAATATGTTGGAAGGCGGCCACATGGTCTCCAGGCGAGCATGGGAGTGTTTGGTGTGGGCTGCATTTGGGTGAGGACAAGCAGTGGAGGAGGATGTTCAAGAGACCAGAGGAGGCGAGAGCGACTGAGTATGGAGGCTATTGTTAAAGAGAAGGTCTGTACAGTGTTTGTATGAGAGAGAGAGGAGTGTACACAGGTGGGGTAGAGTAGGAGTGGTGGAGTGGGGTAGTAGGGGCAGAGGTGGAAGGTGGTGGGAGTAGCCAGCATATGACTTTAGTGGTAGAGTGGGAGTTAGTAGTAGAAGGCTGAGCAGGGCACCATACCCTTGGGTGCCTATAATAGTGAGAGAGGTGTGCAGGGTACCATATCCCTGAGTAACCTGGAAGGTAAGAGCAAGGGGTAGTGGTAATAGCTTATTGGGAAAAGTAGTTGTGGTAGTAGCAGGAGGAACAACAGTGAGTGGTAGAATAGGAGTAGATATTGGTACAGAGAACACCAGAGTTAATATTAGAGGAACAGTAGGAGGCAGAGAAGTAGAGTGAGAGGGAGAAGAAGGAACAGAGATAGAGGCGTAGTTGGTGATATAAGTGGTAGTCAGAACAGAAGTGGGAAAAGGAAGTAAGATCGATGGGTAGAGGTGGAAAGGTGGAGTTTGAGATTGGAGGGGCAACGACATGGTAGGAGGAGAACAGTTTGAAGGTTCAGTATAGTGAGAGGCTGTGAAAGATATATGTGACGCTCCGTGAAAAAGGCACCATTACCTATTGCCGGAGAGACTAGCCAATAATAGGAGAGGGAAAGTTAGAAGTTCCCTAGGGAGGCAGGTAGCCAGCATCTTAGGGAAAACACCTATAGTCATAATTAGAAGAACGGATAGGGGTTACTGTTCTGTAGTTTACTAACAACCCGGTAGGGACGTCTGGGGCTGGGAGGTGGGTCCCAGGCCCGGGAAACTTGAGAAAGGAAAGGGACGGCCCTAGCACTATCATTCCCAATTCCTTAGAATCAAAAGCAGAAGCAGCCATTCTGACCATTACGTTTTTAAATAAACACCCTTGGATTTTTCATAAGAGTCAGCATGGTTATTTGTGACGGGCCGCCCCGTCGCATGTGTGGTGTCGATCGTGGGATGCTTCAGGCCCCGATACAGAGGTCAACCAACATCCAAATGTTGCCAGTCCAAAGGGTAACCACTATAGCTCGAATCCCCACGCTGGTAACCCTGGGGGCCACCGGATGTGATCTCTATGTGGATGAAAATGTTATTAAAGAGTTTGGTTTGGTCCGTAGAGAAATACAGGTGGAGTTACCGGAGGGGACTTACGGGAGAGTAGCTTCGATGTTTGGGCTGGCTCTGAAACATTCCCTCGATGTAGGGGCAGGAGTGACCAATCAGGACTATCGTGGGGAGATCAAGAGCCTTCTACAGAACTTTGGGAATACTTCCCAGATCATCAAACAAGGAAAACCCACAGCACAACTGATTTGTGAAATCCTGCTTATCCCAGAAATCGAGGAGGTCAGAACATTGGACAGCTCTGAACATGGAGAAGCTGGATTTGGTGAAATGACCGAGCTGCAAGAGGCCCCCGGAGAGCTCCAACGAGACCCCGGGAGCCGCTTCAGTCCAATTCGCAGAAGCACAAAGGACTGACCCCCCTCTTGGAACAAGCACAACAAAACCTGGTATCCCAGGAGGAGAATTGCTCCCTAAAGACCCCTCAGTTCATAGGGAAGAATGGGCTCTTATATAGAGTCGATTTGAATATTGAACTGGAAAACATATTGAGTGCATATTTAAACATCAAAGTGAGGAAAACCTGAAATCAAGCATAACGAATGCACGTTAAATATCAAACTGAATGAAACCTTGCAATTTCACTTATTGAACATGGAAGTGAATAACACTTTTTATGGGCAACGAAGCGGACAGCCAAAGAGAAAGTGCCCATGGGAAAAGAGCACACAGGAAAGAGCGCAAGTGTAAAAGAGTGTTATAGGAAGGTGGGACATAAGCAAGACCACCCTACAGTGAACCTTACAGATAATTGCAGTGTGGCAAGGCCAAAGACTGGCAAGAGGTGTGCGACACTTTTTATTATTATCAACTCCTGGTACCATGTCAGTTTCTGAAAGCAGTTTTAGAATTGGCACATTCAAATTTGACAGCAGGACATTTGGGATAGGAGAAGACCCTGAACACACTTCTCAGTTGGTTGTACTGTCCCTGGGTCTATGCAGAAGTCAAACAATTCTGTGCCTGTTGGCCAGTGCGTTAAAGGACCTTGTGAGAAACCGGACAGCGTTCTCACATATACTTCCTTTGGATCCCCTTCAAAGGTGGCCAGGGAAAGGCCATCGCTCTTGGACCCTGACCCTGGGAGTGGAGAAGTGAGGGATGAGTACCTGGGTGGAGGGTCCTTGAAGATTGGGCATGAAACGTCCTCAGGCAAGATGCAGTATGCCACATCTTTCTTTCAGGAAGAATCCTCTGTCCCAGAGTTAGTCATGGGGTATTGTCATCCCTTTCCCATTGACCCAGAAATTGTCCAGGGATATTACCACACTAGAAGCAACAGAAAGAAGGTGAAGAAGCGAGGGGTTAAGGATAGGGCAGGCAAGACATGGTATCCCCCTTTCCCAACTGATGATCAATCTAACTCTCCCCCGACCTTCATGGGGTATTTCAAAACCTCTCCCTTCATTTCATCACATTTGACATTTTAAAGTACTGGGACGAGGAAGAGGAGACTAAGAGTAATGCACCCTTCACCTACATTTCACCATTTTGTTTCTGGATGAGGAAGATGCCTGCAGGGTATGGTGAGAGTTAGACATGTCCCCTTGATTATAGTCAGGCAAACATATTGAAGGGTTGCAGGTGTATAAAATGGGAGCCAGAGAATGGTATAGAGAGAAACGGGGAAGACTGTGGGAAAAAGCGACCAACAGGGAAACCTTTCCAGTAGGAGGCAGCCGTGGTGGGACCTGTGGAGGAGCCAGATGCGGGCCAGAAGCTCAGAGAGGGAGCCTCTGTGTTGTGGAACTGTGCAGAAGGAAGGAGGAAGCCGTCTGTCTCTCCATCAAGGCATCAGAGCTACCAAGTGTGAGAGCTGGGCCCTGGTAAGCGCACGGGGCTCGCAGGAACTGCTCCGCCGACCTGCAAGGAAGGAGGAAGCAGCGGGAGCCGTTCAGGAATGAAGACAAGTATCGGTGAGTGTCGGGGAGAGGCACTCGATAACCAGGGCGTTCATAAGCGGGATGCGAGTGGGGAATGAATGCACTCCAATTACCGTACTACACGGCCACTTGAAAATAAGCACAATTAATACTTATTGAATACCGAACTGAATAACAACTTGAAATTAAACAATACTGAGTGCATATTGAACATCAAATTGAAGGAAAACTTTAAACAATGCATACTTATTGAATATTGAACTGGAAAACATATTGGGCCTCATTACACGGACGGCGGTAAGGGTTAACGGTCACCGTTAATGGCAACGGTGACCGTTAACCCTTACCGCCGTACTACGAGGTCCCTTTGCGGGTTGGAGGAATTAACGCCTGCTTCTTGCAGGCGTTAAGTACCAACCCGCTAAGGGACCTCGGAGCTAATTACGGCACCGCAAAATTGCGGTGCCGTAATTAGCGCCTTCCCCATTCCCATAGAGCCCTATGGGGCAGAAATGGGAATGGGGAAGGGCAATGGCGGAAAGGGGATTTACCGCCCCTCCAACCTTGGAATGGGGCGGTAAATCCCCTTTCCGCCAAGGCGGTGCCGGTAATTTACCGGCATGGTCCAGGGTGCTAATAGCACCCTGGATTACCGCCTTCCGTGTAATGAGGCCCATTGAGTGCATATTTAAACATCAAAGTGAGGAAAACCTGAAATCAAGCATAACGAATGCACGTTAAATATCAAACTGAATGAAACCTTGCAATTTCACTTATTGAACATGGAAGTGAATAACACTTTTTATGGGCAACGAAGCGGACAGCCAAAGAGAAAGTGCCCATGGGAAAAGAGCACACAGGAAAGAGCGCAAGTGTAAAAGAGTGTTATAGGAAGGTGGGACATAAGCAAGACCACCCTACAGTGAACCTTACAGATAATTGCAGTGTGGCAAGGCGAAAGACTGGCAAGAGGTGTGCGACACTTTGGGACAGAGCTAATCAAAAGAAGCAAAGGAGTGTGAACATTGCACATAAGCAAGAGGTGAACCAAGAGGAACTACAAGAGCACAACTCTTCCTCTACCTCCTCCTTCTCTCCCTCTACCACTCCAGACCCTTCTAAGACTGTTTCTCCTCTTCCCTTCTCCTCCTCCCCCCTGTTCGCTTCTGACAATGTTTCTAGACAAGTCCGATCTATGAAAGTATTGTCAAAGCAGGTGCTCCCCTGCTACTCCAGAACCATTAAGGACCACATCGACACCCTTACTCCAGCCTTGGCCGATTTCTGTAATTACTCTTTTGCCACTGGAACCTTCCCCTTCCCTCTTAAGCACTCCCTTGTGCACCCCTTCTTAAGAATCCTTCTGCCGATCTTTCCTCTCTGTCAAACTATCGCCCGATCTCCATCACTTCTTTCCTGGGCAAACTCCTGGAAATGCTGGCCATCTCCCAGCTTAATCTTCATACTGAATCTGTTGGTTGTCTCCATGACCATCAGTCTGGCTTCAGAGCAGCCAGAAGCACAGAAACTCCTCTCCTGAACACCCGTGTGAAGACTTGCTCTCCAATACTGACTCTAACCTTCTTTCTGTCCTCATTCTCCTTGATCTATCCTCTGCTTTTGACACGGTCACCCACGCCATCCTGCTCAATCGTCTCTGAGACAACCTGGGTATCTCTGGGCAGGCGCTTGCCTGGTTGACCTCCTTTCTCACGGATCAAAACTCCTAGGTCCAACTCAGATCTTTCCTCTCTACTATCTCTCCCTCTACTTGTGGTGTTCCCCAGGGGTCTAACCCCTCTCCCTCCCCAGGGATCTAACCTTTCTCCCTGGCTATTTAACCACTACCTGGCACCTCTGGCCCACCGCATCTCTACCTTCTGCTCTAACTTTCAGTATTATGCGGATGACACTCATCTCTCCGTCAGGCTCCCCTCAGCCTCTACTGCTCCTTCTCTCATACCAGACTGTCTGTCCGCAATTCGGGAATGGTGTGCCTTCAATGATCTCTGCCTTAATGCCAGTAAGACTGAGATCCTCCTCATTGGGACACCTGCTCCCGCCTTCCCTCTCTCACTCTGACCGCCCACCGTGGGCCCTCTACCTGCTCCTTCCGGTGAGGCTAAGAACATTGGGGTCATTTTCGACTCCACCCTCTTCTTCTCTCCTCACATCTCTGATATATCTAAGAAGTCACATTATCAGCTGTACCTCCTCAGAGGTATTCTTCCTTTTCTCGCTTTCTCCCAGAAGCTCACTGTCTCCAGAGCCCTGGTCCTCTCTAGGCTGGACAACTGCAACAGACTCTTTCTAAATCTGCCTGCCTATATACTTCATCCTTTGCAACTCACTCAGAACAGGACTGCAAGCCCAGGGATCGTATCTCTCCTGCCCTGAAATCTCTCCACTGGCTCCCTGTGACTGTAAGGATCAAGTTCATGTCCCTCTGCATCGTCCACAAGGCGTTCTGGGGCTGGGGACCACACTAAATCCAACTCTCTCTTCCTTAGCATCTTCCTTTTTCGAGCCCTCCGCTCATCCACCTCCAAATCTCTGAGGGTCAGACGCTTCTCCAAGCAAAGAGTGGGGGGGTATATCTCTGTCCTCGGCTGAGGCCTCCCTCTGAAACAGCCTCCCTGCCTCTCTCAAACTTGAGCCTGACCACCTAAGATTGCGGAAGCAACTCAAGACCTTACTTTTCGCTTCCAATTTCTCTCTCCCTCTCCTTTGCTGATGTCCCAGTCTGCTGCGCATACTGGTTACCTGCCCACCCACTGAATTTATGGGACCAGGCTCCTGAACAACGGTTGCCCTTGCACAGCCTCCGGGCCACCCTACCACTTAAGGGAATGTATCTGTAACCCTACAGTCCCCGATTCACTGCACTTAGGAGCTACCTCTTACTAGTTACTTGCACTCTCCCCTCCACCCTGGAACTCTCCCCCGCTCCTGCACGATCTGAATGAGACAAGTCCTAGTAAGATCGCTGTTTGTCCTCCTTCTGTCCTACCTCCTTCCCTTGTCTTGTCACACCTAGAAACACTTGTGCACAGGCGCATTATAAATGACCTATCATATCATACATAGGGACATGGCTGGAAGACCTGTGTGGGCTGAAGAGCATAGGGATCCTGGTTGCGCGACCTGTGATGGGTGGACCGTGCACTCTGTCATCTGTACCTAGACCAGTGAGCCCGGAACTGTGAGAACTAAAGACATTGCATAAACTAAACACTTGGGGACGGGCAACCTGAGACTCATGGAATTGTGAATCTTGTCTTGAGAATGAAGCCTCAAGACCATTTTGCTTTGAACTTTGTTGCTTGGAACTTGAGGAAGGGGGGAGCTGAAGAAGAAGCTAAGAGCTGGAAGAAGCTCAGAACTTTATGTTGATCACCATTACTTTCATTATTGACATCCCTACACATTGTTTAGCTTTTGTTGAAAACGTCCACATACCACCCATCGAAGGGAGGATTGGTCGAGCGATTCAATGAAACGTTGAAACATATTCTTCGGAAGCTAGTCAACGAAGATGGATGCAATTGGGACGACCTAATTCCCTGGGTATTATTCGCTGTCAGGAATACTCCCCAATCCTTGACTGGGTTCTCCCCGTTTGAAACTAGTGTACGGCCAGAATCCACAAGATGTCCTTGATATCCTGCTTGAAGAATGGGAAAGTCCTCACAGAGAACAGAGGAGTGATCATCCCCTCATCAGAAACACCCGAGAGCATGGGAAAGGTGCGAGAATTAGTCAAAACACATCTCCAGGCCGCCCAAGCAAGACAAGAGCAAGCTTACAACCTAGGTGCAAATCTACAAACATTTCAGATCGAAGACCATGGCGCAGTGACATGGACCCTATACCATCACAGAAAAGGTTTCCCCACTAACCTATACAGTACAACAGGCCGATAGGTGCAAACCTTCCCAATTATACCACATCAATAAGTTAAAAGCTTGGCATGAGAACAGTAATCCCCAGTTACTGCTGTTTTATGCACAAAACACCCGGACAACTCCATTACCCACAGGAATACACAGAGTAACCATCCCGACCAGCCTGCGGATCAAGGAACATCAGAACTCATACAATTGATTCAGAAATATTCAGATGTGTTTTTACCAAGGCCGGGAAGGGTACGAGTAATTACTCATCAGATACACGCTCCAACGGGTAGAGTGATCTGCCTAAAACCTTATCTAGTGCTGGAAGCTCAGAAACAGATTGTATGAGCATAACTAAAACAAATGCTGGAGTTAGGTGTCATTTAGATATCCTGAAGCGAGTGGTCATCACTGATCATGCTTGTTCTAAAACCGGATCAAACATGGAGGTTTTGAATAGACTTCTGCCAACTCAATGAAATTTTCCGTTTTGATGCCTTACCCCATGCCAAGAATTGATGAACTGGTAGAACACGTGGGACCAGCCTGCTTTATCTTCGACCTTACAAAAGGTTTATGGCGGTTCCCCCTGGATGAGGAGGCTAAAACAAAGATGGTCTTTTTCACTCCAGAGGGACTGTTCCAGTATACTGTTCTACACTTCGGACTTTATGGGGCACCTGCAACATTTCAACGTCTAATGGACTTCGCTCTGGAGCCTTGCCGAGATTATGCGGGTGCATACCTGGACGATATTGTTATATATAGTGCCGATTGGGACGAAGACCTAAGACACCTCGATGCAGAATGCACACAACTTCGGAAGGCCCATTTAACAGCCTATCCCAGTAAATGTAATCTGGCCAGGAGCTCCGTCTAATATCTATGTTTCAAAGTGGGAAATGGGAAGGTCCTGCCCAAACAAGCCAAGGTTGGAGCAGTACAACAAACTAAACAACCACTCACAAAGACAGACATACAGGCCTTCCTGGGACTCGTTGGTTATTACTGCCGATTTACATCCACATTTTCCGAACTCGCTGGGCCATTAACAGATCGCCTGAAGGAAGAATGTTCCAATCTTGTTCAGTGAGATGATGAGGCCCAGAAGTCTTTTGAACAAATTATAGGAGCCCTATGTACAAGGCCTGTCCTAATTATACCAGACATTTTAGAAGAATTAATTCAGCAGACGGATGCGTCCAGCACCGTTTTAGGGGCAGTATTGTCGCAGATAGAAGATGGAGTGAAAAAAACATCCTTTTCATAAGCCAAAAACTTCAACCTAGAGAAATCAACTATTCTGTTTTTCAATTAAATGCATTAGCCATAAAATGGGTTGTGTATAGACGAGATATTATCTTACTGGGAGAAAGTTCCAATCGGTGACTGATCATGCTCCACTTGTATGGATGGCTCGCAATAAACATGCCAATTCCCACGTGTTGAGATGTTCTTGGCCTTACAGCTGTAGAGGTGGAGCCAAGTACCCCCACCCAAAGCTTCTCCCCCATGCTGGCTATATGTTGGGAGCCAGAGTGTGAGACACGTGCAGTACCAGTGAAAATACCTATACCGAAAAAAATCTTGGAAGTAAGGTTCCCATTGAGGAAGCCATGCATGCATTCACGACAATATGATGGCCATTTGAATAAAATCCCAAAGGAAGTGGGAATAACAAGCAAGGAAGAAGCCTGGTGACGTCAGGAAAAGCAGAGCTGATGCACTCAGAAGAGACTGAAGAATATAGACATTCTATAGAAACAAAGGAGGAGGTGTTAATGATGAGCAATATTTCTAGCTCGAGATGAAGATGCTCATGCTATAGAAATAATGAAGAAGATATCAAGTAATTTTACAAGTGTACAGATGCAATAACGCAAGTAGACAAAGTATTCTTAAAGGCTAGCTATGTAGTGAATAGATTGTGGTGATGCGCCAAAATTATATTCATAGGAATGTATGGACTATGGTTTATTACACAACGCATTTTAGCAGAGCTATATCCAGTGAAAAGAGAGGCTTTCAGCGTGTTGAAGTTGGAAAAACAATCGAAATTCAGTGGTGAATTGAAGAAAGGCTTGTTTGGCCCAGCACAGGAGGTCAAGGCCACCGTGAATCTGAATGTTCATGCAGTAGTTATAGAACGTGTGAAAAGAACGAACTCGTGTTTGAGATGAGGAGTGAGAACATTGAAGACGTCAAAGGTTCATCATTTAATATTATTTTAAATGCAGAAAGACTCTGAAACAGGGTCTGCAGTCACGTGATTGGATAAAGGTAGACACTGGGATGAGCTGTATCGAAACCAAGAGACAGAGTACCTATACTCCCTCTTATTCTCAGGCACAAAGAACATTTCAAAGGCCAATGTTCAAAGGGCTAATGGACTGGCAGACGGCAAGAGTGATGATAGATGACAGGCTAATTGGTGGGAAGCTATGGTTAGCACCAGCCCACCAGCACCTGGATGTTAGCCTTTGTTCTGCTTGCATAGGAGAATATTACAGAGGGGTACAAGCGTGCCAACCAATTATAAAGGGCCACGTATCAAAGAGCCATATAGTTTATATAACCAACGGGACGTCATGAATTTGATGACGTTTGTAGTGACCTGCACTAGTGGAGGGCTTATTTGCCTCACCGGATGATAGAGACCCAATCACCTTCCCTGACAAGTATAGAACGTATACCTAGAGGTTCCCTGTAAGCCTATCACTTTCTCAAGTAGGTTTTTGTAGTTTGCAACGTAAATTGATGCCAATGATGACGAGGTTTTACTATAAATGTTGTGTTTTTGATTAAATGCATTGAGTGAGAAGATTGAGCGTGTTAGTTGATATTTGTTATACTTCTTGTTTTAGATAATTGATATTAAAACAGACGTACTTTGCCAACTTTGTGAGTCAGGTTTATTATTGATTTTTGCGTATGTTCTGCATCCCCATCCGTCTCAAAGTATTGTTACCTTGTCTTAAAGGGCTTCTGTTGAGCACACAAGTTCACCGCCATTTTCATTTACGGCAGAACATTGGGCAAGAATAAAACAAGCTAATGTAGATTTATTTGTCATGCTAGCCTCAGAAGTTAGCCCACAGTGAGAGTCTGGAAAAGAAGAACACAACTTTGGAGAAAGGGTTGAGGTGTGTGACAGGTCTGCTGATCCATCCCTGTCAGGGGTGGGAGGGAGCCCAACCCCATCAACCCTAGGTGCCAGAGAATATGTAAAAAGGTATCCTCCCACCATCTCCTTACCTGCCAGGACAGTACCATTGCAGGACCTGGCATCGCACTGCATAACCATCCTTGCAAGAAGAACCACAGACCAGAAAAGAAGAAGAACCAGTTCATGGAGAGAAACTCCCTAACACAGCAAAGCAGCATAGAAAAGGTGGTGGGTGTTCAAGCCCTTATGTAAACTCTGACGTCCTCTCCTGTCACACCCCTTGAAATCAAGGTAAGCCATTGGTAGGGTAAGTGGCCAATCCAGAGAGGGGGAGGGATATATAAGAGGGAGCTTTGGAGTTGTTTGGTGTGGGCTGCAGTTGGTTGAGGACCGGCGGCGGAGGAGGACATCTAAGAGACCAGAGGAGGAGGTCTGTAGAGTGTTTGTGTGAGAGAGAGGGGAATGTAAGCAGTAGTAGAGTAGGAGTGGTCGAGTGGGGTAGTAGTAGTGGTGAAAGTAGTAGTGGTTGGGAGTAGAGGTGGTAGGTGGTGGATAAGCCAGCATAGGACATTAGTGGTAGAGTGGGAGTTAGTAGTAGACAGGTGAGCAGGGCACCATACCCCCGGGGGTCTAAAATAGTGAGAGCGGTGTGCAGGGCACCATATCCCTGAGTAACCGGGAAGGTAGTAGAGAGAGGTAGTGGTAGTAGCCTAGTAGGAACAGTAGTTGTGGTATTAGCAGGAGGAAAAACAGTGAGTGGGAGAATAGGGGTAGATATTTTATAGAGAAAATAAGAGTTAATATTAGAGGAACAGTAGGAGGCGGAGAAGTAGAGTGAGCAGGAGAAGAAGGAACATAGGTAGAGGAGTACTTGGTGATATAAGTGGTAGTAAGAACAGTAGTAGGAAAAGGAAATAAAATCAAAGGGTAGCTGTGGAAAGGCAGAGTCTGTGATTGGAGGGACAGCGACGTGGTAGTAGGAGAGCAGTTAGAAGGTTCAGTATAGTGAAGGGTCAGGAGTGAGAGCCTGTGAAAAATGTGAGTGTGATGCTGAGTGAAAGAAGGCACCATCCCCCATTCCCGGAGAGACTAACGAACAATAGGAGAGGGAAAGTTAGAAGTTCCCAAGGGAGACAGGTAGCCAGTGTTTTAGGGAAAGCACCAATAGTCCTAGTTAGAAGAAAAGTTAGGTGTTATCGATCGGTAGTTTACTAACAACCCGGTAGGGATGTCAGGGCCTGGGAGGTAGGTCCCAGGCCCGGGGAAGTTGAGAGAGGATAGGGACGGCCCTAGCGCCATCATTCAGAGTTCCTTAGAATCCAAACCAGAAAGCAGCCATTCTGACCATTACGTTTTTAAATAAACACCCTTGGATTTTTCATAAGAGTCAGAGAAGTTTTACGACGGGCCGCCCCGTCACAATAGGATGAGACAGACCAGAGATAATTGATAGGGAGTATGATTGAGGGGATTTGAGAAATGGAAGAAAGTTCTCAGTAAAGAACCTCAAAAGGGATAGTCTTATGGTGATGGATTGCAGGGACACATATAGAGAATAGGTGCTTAAAGAAGATGGCAATTGAAGGAAAACAAGGACTTTTGGGTCACAGAGCTCCATGACTGTAGTGAAAAGGTGGAGAGAGTCTTCGGAGAGGGTGACATTGTAAAACCAATCACCAAGCATTATAAATAGGAGAAAGGTGAGAGGGAGTGGTAGAGTTTGGACATGTTGGATGATTAGATCTGATGTCTGAAATATTTGTTTGTTATATAAAATACGATAGATTTCAATTTGCTCAAAGGTTTTAAATTATGGCAACCAGAAATGATCCAGGGTTAAAGGGAAATATTGAGGCTGCAGTGGCTAGTTCCTCAAGCTCTCTTTCTCTAACATGTGTGAATAACAAAAAGGCTTAAGAATAATTTCATTGCTCATAGATGAATTAGGAACCATGCTCAGAACATGTCATGTCCAGAAGTCAGTAAAATGAACAATTTAGTGTGACTCAACCATGACAGAATCAAGCACACTGCCATCATTACATACATTTGTTTTAAAGAGTTAATCCAAAAGAATTCCTTCATGGCTTTAGCAAACAAGAAAGCATTCTGCTTCTGAATGGGCAAAGCCTCAGTAATTTCCTGAGTTGATGTGTTGTGATCAAGCGTGGCACATTCTGGGTGGTCGTGGACATCAATAATCTTCATCTGTTCAATCTCCATCTCCTGTTCTGCAGGTTCTTCAAATGAAAGGGGACTGTTGCTCGGAAACATCTAAGTGACTATTTGGAGCAGATTTCAGATGAATTACATAAACTTGTCTTGTGCCTATTTTAGGTAGTAGTATGGGCAGGACAGCTGTTCTGGAAGTCCTCAGTTGGAGGACTTGCACTGCCGGTCTGTATGAAGGACCAAATAGAGTCTTGTCATGGATTTTGCCCAGCACCCAGGCTCCTGCCTTGAGCGTGGCTTCAGAAGTGGCCTTGGCAGCTTTCACCTGGAGGGCGTTCGTCGGCAGCATGGTTGCCAGCAGTTGCTCTTGACTGCAAAGGGGTCTGGGAAAAGTGTGCCGATCAGTCACGAACATTTGTCTTCAAAACAAGAGTTAAAATGGTGTCTTAGCTCTGCATCGAGGTTGTCGTTGTGAATTATTTAAGCTTTCTGTTAATAGAGGGACATGGCCCACTGACTTACCCCCATTGAAAGGACACATTTAGTCAGGCACAACTTAATGCAATAGTTTGCCCTCTCTATTATTCTATTTGTTCCTGGCCTGCATGGATTTAAGAAAGCTGAGAATGCTGATCCATTGTCAGCATGACATCCCAATTGCTGTCATGTATCCAACACTCTTGCTAACCACATGTTGAGACATGCTGGTGGAGGACTTTGCTTATCCTGGAGCACTGTGGAAACTGCTCGGAGATCCGGTGGAAGAGGCAGGGCTATTTAGTTTAGCACGGTGTGTGAAGCTTTAGCGCAAATGCAGGTGCTAAGCACAAGTTTAGTTGTGACAGTTGGGGCTGGAGGGGGTAAAGGCTCTGCTACCAATTAAAGAGCTGTTTTTGTTATTTTTGTGTTTCTCGCTCCCCTCCACTCCCTCAGACTATTTCCTTGACCATTATTTATCCACCTATCTCATTGCGCTTTATTTATTTAATTATATGGTTATTTTCATTTTATTTGCTTTTTTCCTGAAGCGCTGAGCGGGAGTGTACTCACGCGCCTCTTGATCTTTGTGCTTACTCTGTACACTGCAAACTGTATTATCATTTTCATGGCCCAGCTGGGCTGTGTGCATAACAGCATCAGCAACGCCAACATGGCTGCCGCATTGTGATCACCAGGGTGCTCTCCCGACTCGAGCAGCCTGCCCACTGATTGGGCATTGTTCCTTCTTCTTGGCGTACCAGTGAGCCGTTCAGGTGAGAGCCGGCCCCCATCAAGGCTCTCACTAAGGCCCCTGTCTGGACCTGTCCGGAGCTTGACAGAGCCCCCGCCATGCTGCGCCTGCCACTTTCCCCCAGCCTACGCTGCCCACAGATCAAACTTATTGTATCCCTGCATTTCGAGGTCATGGAAAATGTAACTTCCTTGCACCGGTAAGCACACCATATCACCTGCTCCTAGACCACAACCCTGGTTGCCTGCTGAATCCTGCCTCACAGCTTGACTGCAAACTGTAGCTCCTTCCCACTTGACATATGTACCTGCTGTACATTTCACATAGCCTGCTTTCTGCTGCCTGCTAGTGCCAGACCCATAGGGCCTCATTACGAGAATCCTGCTAAAAACGGGCCCATTACCGGCATGGAGTAAGTAGCGGGTCCGTGCTCGTTTGACGCTGCTAACAGCGGCTGATTATGAGTGTGCGTGCACACGCGAACCCCCATGCCTGTAATGGCCATACCGCCATGCCGATAAAGACTCTCCAACCTCCCGATAGCGGCATCACGGCACCCGACGATACCGCCTCCGCCTAGGAGGCACCCCTTAATAACGACCCGGTAATAACATCATGCTAATACCGGGCTCGTAATACCGGACCCGGAAGTAATGGCCATCTTTAAAAACACAATCCATTCCAATCCTCCCAAACCACCAGTGTTGCACAGGAGAGACCAGGGCCTTTGAAAACAACATGTCTAAGGCAACCCGAAAATCCAACCCCCGCCTGCACAAGAAGAGTTTCTCTGATGAGGAACTTAACATGTTGGCAGACACCCTTGCTGCCCATGCTGATGAGTTCAACACCCATAACCTCAAAAGGGAGGCGCAGCAGAGGAAGAAGGAGATATGGGAGGAGGTAGCCCGCAAGGTGTCTGCAGTCGGCACCACACCACGGACAGTCAAAGACTGCAAGAAAAGGTGGGATGACCTCTGCCTTAGGGTCCGCAACATCCTGGCCAGCAATCGGAGGGAGGCCATGGCCACAGGTGGGGGTGCCCACTCCCCGATCAAACTAATGCGCTGGGAGGAGACATGCAGTGCTACCATCCAGATGAAGTCTATCGAGGGCTTCGGGGAGATGGAGACGGGTGCCGCACCATCTGGAGATGGAGGTGAGTGACCCTACAGACCCCAGTAGGGAAAACCATGACGTAGCACAAGTGATCTGGAAAAGAGCCTAGGCAAGGCAATGCATGTCCCAACAAAGAGAGAAATGAGTGGGCACCACTTGGTATAAAATCCACTTGTATAAAGAAATGCAAAATTGTAGTGAAAACGTCTTGTTCAAAACAATTTGTTCAAAAAATTATAAGGGAGCTGGCTGTGATGAGTCTGGAGACACCCTGACTCGAAATACATGTGTAGCAGGAGACCGAGTAGAAATACTAAGTCACACAGCCGCTCTCCGTTGAACCCAGCCTGGGTATGGAGTTAGTCAAAGTTTAAGTAAATTAAATCATGTATTAGAAATAATGCACTTGTTCAAAAAGAAAAAGTCTTTCGTTGTTTTTCAGAATTGATTTATCAAAAAAACGGTCTCAAAATAGAGAAGTCACTAATACATTCTTAGTGAGGAAGCAATTGCCACAACTTATTAGTAAATCAGACTCTATATGCCAATGCATTTCGGAAAGTAATTTCCTTCATCAGGGCTAGTGTGATGATCACAAATACGAATTTCGCTTTCCGGCCTACTTCCAACATGGCCGTCGCTTCGGCACTGAGAAATAACCCTCGCTGCAGTCTAGTTGTTCCTGATTCCAAGATGGCTGCCGCAGCGGTACCCAACTCAAGCGTACTGCATAAGCTAGTTGTTCATTCCCAGGAAGCCTCTCAACCTTCTACAATCACTTCTTGTTTACCCACTTATAGCCTGGCAACACCAGAAGGAAGACGCGTTGCTACTCTCATAGGAGCCGGCATACACTTTGTATGTTCGTCTTGTTAGGACTACGAAAATCTCTCTCAATTTCAATCTTATTTCCTCGTTTACTTACGCCTCCTTTTCCCGATTCCTCTCTCGTATCTTAGGACTCAGTACGGAACCTTTTGTTTTCATTCCCGAAATTGGATCTGATCTATCTATGCTAGAGCACGCGTAGATCCCGTGCCTTGGAGGCACAGTCCACGCTTTCCTCCACGCATTCCTCCAGGGAACCACTAGGTACTCATCTGTTTTATCATCCTTTCCTTTCGGCAGTCTCACGGTTGTCGGAGGTCCGCTACTCACTGAAAATCCCTCCTTTTCAGCGATACCCTGCTGGAGCATTTCAGACAAACCTCATCTTTCCAGGCTGGCTCAAAAGGACTTGAAAGTAAAGGGTAGGCTTTTCCCCTTGTCTATTCTACTCTTATATTTTAGGATCAAAATCTCCACCCTAATCTTCCGGTTCCCTTTTCTGTTACTTTAGTGCCATCTTACCTTTTGCAAAACCTAACGGAGATTCCTTATCACTCCGCACTCTTCATGTTAAACGCATGGTGAGATCCTAGAACCATTAATTTAGGACTCCTTCTTTTCCGGCAGATAATCAGGATTAACAGTGTCTATTTTCTATACACTTGCTACAGTTCAGTTCCGAAAGGAAATCGTTAAACCTGTCAGAAGAATAACCAGACCAGCCTTCTTCACCTGGTCAACTCAGGAAGACAACGTACACTAGCAGCTCTTCTAGGGTTTTATTCCCCACGAGGGTTTCCCTCAGAGTTTCTCAAAGGGCAAGCCCTGAGCAGGCCCTTCGAGGGGTCCTCAGGGGAATTCCTATTACTCTTCAAGGGTTCACACAAAGCTCCTCGAAACACCAGGTCTACTTCTGATTCCTGTTTCATTACACCACAGCCCAGCTAAGTGGTCTTTTGTTTCTTCCCAGTGTATACTTGGGACAAAATCGTAGTGCATTCATAACAGTTAGCAACGCCTGTTTATATTCTTTGTTCCTAGTACTCTGGTCTGAAACATAAAGAACCACGAACCATGGATCTGCAACAGCAGCAACAGCAACAGCAAATCCAACAGCTGATTGCTGCTTTTCAATCCCTCACTACTGAAGTACAACAGCTGAAACAGGAGAATAACTCCTTAAAACAGCTCCAACAACAAACTGCGCAACAGGCTGCAGCCCCTCGTATTCCACACTGCTCTGATGTTCCTCCAGGACCCTTGCCTGGAGGGCAGTATGATGGCAACCCGCATAAAGTTAAAGAATTTTTGGATGCCTGTACTGTACAATTTGCATTTAAAGCAGCTTACTTCCATACTGACAGAGATCGTGTGGGATATATGGTCTCACAAATGACTGGGCCAGCATTGGCTTGGCCAGCATTGGCTTGGCCCACACCATTAATCACCAACAATAACCCTATTTTAGACTCCCATACTGCATTTTGCAATAGCATTCGCACCATGTTTGGCCGACAAGAGATCCGAGTGGCTTCACAAGAGCACCTGCTAGATCTCAAGCAAGGGGGTTTAGACATATTAACCTATATAACAAGATTCAAACAGATGGCAAGCGAAACCACCTGGTCGGATGACGCCCAAGTCACACTATTCAGAAGGGCTTTATCTGAAGACCTAAAAGACGAGGTATCTCGGGTCCCACGTCCCACAACACTGACTGAATTCATCACATTGGTAATGCAAATAGATTACCGTATGAAAGAAAGGGTAATAGAGAGAAAGAAGGGAAGGATTACACGAACAACGTTCGCTCCTTCTTCATCTCGTCCACAGTCTAATGATGAACCGATGCAATTAGGTGCAACGGCTCGAGGTCCCTTAACTCCCGAGGAGAGAAACCGTAGGAGAACCTGGGTTTATGTATGTACTGCGGTGCCATTAACCACACCGTATAGGATTGCCCAATTACACCACCTTGGCGTTCGGGAAACGCCAGCGCACGGCCGTAAGGGGAACCACGGTACGGGAACCAATGCCTGAACAGGGTTCCTCACAAACTTCATACTCCTCCTTCTGCACTAGCCAGACCAACACCCACATGGTGGTACTCATGGTTTCCTTCTCCATTGGAGACCGTTTACTGCAGAATATACCGGCACTAGTGGACAGCGGAGCGGCCGGAAATTTCATTGATGATCAATGGGCCATTTCACATGGTGTTCCTAGATCCACTAAATTGGAACCCATTCCAGTGGAAAGTATGCATGGTAGCCCCTTGATTTCCGGACCCATCAAGGATCAAACCAATCCAATCTTGATGACCATCTCTTCCCATCAAGAAATTCTCACGGATATTATTCGGGCAGCTCATCATCCGGTAATTTTAGGGTTACCGTGGTTAAACAAACACAACCCGTACATTAACTGGACAGCTGGATCTTTCTTTCTGGGATCTGAATACTGCGTCACACATTTTGTTAAAGATCAGCAAAGGGTGATGGTGGACTCGGCTCCAGCTCCCTTGAACAATCGGTGGATAACCTCCCTTAACCATGTTTCTGGTCTCCCAGAAATCTATCACAAATACCAGGAAGTATTCTCAATCTCTGAATACACCCAACTACCCCCTCACCGTAGGGATGACTGTTCTATTGACCTGGTTTCAGACCAACCACTACCATTTGGACAAATGTATATTTTGTCAGATAACGAAAAAGAGGTCCTCCGTGAATATCTTAGAACCCACCTAAAGAATGGACTGATCACTGAATCTACTTCACCTGCTGCTGCCTCTCTATTCTTTGTCTCTACGAGAAACTCGGCTGAACTTCGCCCATGCATAGACTTCCGTGGTCTGAATAAAATCACAGTCCCAGACAAATACCCAATGCCATTAATACCTGACATTCTTGAAGCTGTCAAAGGAGCCAACATTTATACCAAGTTGGATCTAAAAGGAGCTTACCATCTTATCAGAATAAAACCGGGTGATGAATGGAAAACGGCATTTCGAACCCCGTTTGGGCATTTTCAATATAGAGTGATGCCTTTTGGACTATCCAACGCCCCGGCAATTTTCCAGAGATTTATGGATCACATCTTTGCAGCTCTATTACTTCACAATATGGTTGTTTATCTAGATGATATCTTGATATTCTCTTTCAATATCAAAGAACATCAAAAACATGTGGAAGAGGTGTTACGGCGGCTTCAGCAAAACCATTTGTATTGCAAGATAGAGAAATGTTCCTTCCATCAAACTCAGGTTACCTACCTAGGGTATCTCCTCTCAGCCAGAGGAATAGCAATGAACCCTGAAAAGGTTTCCGCAGTCCAAAATTGGTCCACTCCTACTTCCGGCAAAGACATCCAGCGCTTTGTTGGATTTGCAAATTTCTATCGAAGGTTTATTCCCGAATTCTCAAGACTTACCCAGCCTTTGACGAATCTACTTAAAAAGGGAATGAAGTTTACATGGTCCCCGATCACAGACCAGGCATTTAACAAACTGAAAGAGTTGTTTACCTCCGCCCCTATTCTGTTAACACCAGACCAATCCCGCAGATTCATTGTGGAAACCGATGCCTCACATTATGCCCTAGGAGCAGTCCTACTTCAACTAGACAATTCCAACCAAGAATGCCCTGTAACGTATTTGTCCAAGACACTTTCCCCTGCTGAACTTAATTATACTGTTCTAGAAAAAGAACTCCTAGCCATCAAGCGAGCTTTTGAGGAATGGCGTAATTTACTCTTAGGGGCTAAACATCCAGTTGAAGTCAGGACTGATCATCACAACCTCAGAATTCTCCAATATGCACAAACCTGTAATAGCCGCCAAGCTCGCTGGGCTCATTTCTTTTCACCATACAGGATCACTTTCTCATTTATTCCCGGATGAGATAATTCGAAAGCTGATGCTCTTTCCCGCAAAGATCACCTTCCCAATGAACTCTTCAAGGCAGAACCCATCTTTCCTCAGATGGCATTGGGACTATATACCACATCGGATTTTCTGTCACGACTCAAAACCCAATCCAAACATATTACCAAGAATCAACTTTCACGTGCAGATAAAATGGCGTTGACCAAGGAAGATGATTGTTATTTTCATGGAAATAAGGCGATAATTCTCACTCGACCCCTCCAGAAAGAAGTTCTAGACATATGCCACTCTTCAAAGACAGCGGGACATCGTGGATTCCTGTCTACTCTGGAATTGATCTCAAGTTTTTTCTGGTGGCCGACGGTCAGGAAGGATGTTAAGGAATACGTTAGATCATGCCCTGTCTGTTTACAGACCAAAGTCCCTCGAAAAGCACCTCTTGGGGAATTGGTAAAGATGCCATTACCTTCTCGCCCCTGGCAGATAATATCAACAGATTTTATCGTTGACCTTCCTCCTTCAGGGGGCTGTTCCGCCATAATGGTTACTATCGATACACTAACCAAGATGGCTCACTTCACTCCGCTGGTAGGGGTACCATCGGCAGCACGAATGGCTCGCATCTTTATCAGTAACATCTTCACCTTACATGGTTTACCCGAGACTATCATCTCTGACAGAGGGTCACAATATACCTCACGATATTGGAAGCTTGTCTGTTCACACCTCGGAATTTCTCGGGCTCTCAGTTCAGGTTATCACCCTCAATCCAATGGCCAGACTGAGAGACTAAACCAAACATTGGAAGGCTATCTCTGGAGCTATGTATCAGCAGCTCAAGACAACTGGAAGGAATTGCTACCCATGGCCGAATTCACATACAATAACTCATATCATTCTGCCATTAACACAACTCCTTTTCACTGTACGTATGGATTCAATCCCACATCATTTCCTACTATGAAAAGATCTGAAACCAAATTTCCGGATGTGGACTCCTTAATGCTTCAGATACGTCACGGTCATCGCGCAGCCTTGACTGCGTTACAGAATTCACAAGCTAAAAGAAAACATTTTGCGGATCGCCACAGAACTCCAGCACCGGTGATCAAAAAAGGGGACTGGGTATGGCTATCTTCTAGATTTCTCCCTCGACATTTGGTACCATCAAAACTCTCTCCTCGATTCTTTGGACCTTTTCAGGTCTTATCAACAGTAGGTACAGCTGCTTACAAACTTCGGCTCCCTGTCTCCTGGTCTCGGATTCATCCTGTCTTCCATATATCACAACTAAAACATGATAATCAAAGTACTTTCCACCCTGTGGTCTCGGTCCATCCTCCCCCAGAGATGTGTTTCTCCGGATCAGAATACGAAGTCAAAGAGATCTGTGACTCCAGATATCATCGGGGTCGGTTACAGTATCTAGTTGATTGGAAAGGGTATTCTCCTGCCGATCGCACGTGGGAACCATTAGACAGCAATTCATGCACCTCGACTGGTGAAAAATTTCCACCTCAAACACCCGTCTAAACCGGGAGGGAACAAGTCTAAAAGCGGGCATACTGTGATGATCACAAATACGAATTTCGCTTTCCGGCCTACTTCCAACATGGCCGTCGCTTCTGCACTGAGAAATAACCCTCGCTGCAGTCTAGTTGTTCCTGATTCCAAGATGGCCGCCGCAGCGGTACCCAACTCAAGCGTACTGCATAGGCTAGTTGTTCATTCCCAGGAAGCCTCTCAACCTTCTACCATCACTTCTTATTTACCCACTTATAGCCCGGCAATACCAGAAGGAAGACGCGTTGCTACTCTCATAGGAGCCGGCATATGCTTCGTATGTTCGTCTTGTTAGGACTACGAAAATCTCTCTCAATTTCAATCTTATTTCCTCGTTTACTTACGCCTCCTTTTCCCGATTCCTCTCTCGTATCTTAGGAGTCAGTACGGAACCTTTCGTTTTCATTCCCGAAATCGGATCTGATCTATCTACGCCAGAGCACGCGTAGATCCCGTGCCTTGGAGGCACAGTCCACGCTTTCCTCCACGCATTCCTCCAGGGAACCACTAGGTACTCATCTGTTTTATCATCCTTTCCTTTCGGCAGTCTCACGGTTGTCGGAGGTCCGCTACTCACTTAAAATCCCTCCTTTTCAGCGATACCCTGCTGGAGCATTTCAGACAAACCTCATCTTTCCAGGCTGGCTCAAAAGGACTTGAAAGTAAAGGGTAGGCTTTTCCCCTTGTCTATTCTACTCTTATATTTTAGGATCAAAATCTCCACCCTAATCTTCCGGTTCCCTTTTCTGTTACTTTAGTGCCATCTTACCTTTTGCAAAACCTAACAGAGATTCCTTATCACTCCGCACTCTTCATGTTAAACGCATGGTGAGATCCTAGAACCATTAATTTAGGACTCCTTCTTTCCCGGCAGATAATCAGGATTAACAGTGTCTATTTTCTATCCACTTGCTACAGTTCAGTTCCGAAAGCAATCGTTAAACCTGTCAGAAGAATAACCAGACCAGCCTTCTTCGCCTGGTCAACTCAGGAAGACAACGTACACTAGCAGCTCTTCTAGGGTTTTATTCCCCACGAGGGTTTCCCTCAGAGGCCCTTCGAGGGGTCCTCAGGGGAATTCCTATTACTCTTCAAGGGTTCACACAAAGTTCCTCGAAACACCAGGTCTACTTCTGATTCATGTTTCATTATACCACAGCCCAGGTAAGTGGTCTTTTGTTTCTTCCCAGTGTATACTTGGGACAAAATCGTAGTGCATTCATAACAGCTAGTCTGTTTGTAATCCATTTCGGTTAAATACACAATTCAACATAAGACACATCAATGTCATGTAACATAATAACCAAGCAAAACCATACCATTGATGTCATGTAATATAATAAAACAGAAACATACGATTAAGTTGAGGTTTTCAATAGAGGGTAATGTGTCAGAAAAAATAAAAAGAGAAAAGAAGAAGAAAAATTAGTAAACTATACGGGGCTAATGTTAGGTGGAAAAATCTGATAATGTAAGACTCATTTACCCGTGTGGGGTGGCTTGCTTAATACATCAGTAATGCTGGGTAGTCATGGACGCCATTAAGAAGTTCGAATGAAGCGCCCGATGTGTAATCAGGGCAGGTACGAGCTGTCACTGCTGCGGCTGTGTGTAAAATAAAAGCCGTAATCATTAGGAGTTAAAGCATGGTTTGTATGAGGGAACCCAGTAGGGCAAAGAACGTACCGTATCTCTCACGGGCGGTGTGAGATCCTTCTAGTGCCGGCGAGCGAAATCTAAGGCTGCCGCATACAAACGTTGCCTTGGCAACGTTGCTTTTTATAAACACGTGACCGCATCGCGTCCCGATTGGGCGAACGGTCAGAACTAATGCTGTTATTAAGTCTATAGGCTTGATAAAAAGGAAGTCAGTCATTTGTCTGGCTTAATGTTAAGATTGCGCTTAATGTCATGTATAAATATTCAAAACCGAAAAAAAACACATACAATAACCGATGTTCATTCCACCGTGTTTTGGCCGTTCTCATTGATTGTCCCACGTAATATTTCCCACATGGGCATTTGATGCCATAAATGGTGTTAACACTGTTGCAGGTTCCGAATGTTTTGAGGAAAATCGTCTTACCCGTGCATGGATGGTAAATGACATTACCTTTAATAACTGAGTTACAGTTAATGCAGTGGAGACAAGGAAATGTGCCAGTGCGTTGTGTAATTGGTTCTCTAGGGGGTGGTCTCGTATGCACCAGTTAATCTCTGAGATTCCTACTTCTCTGGTAGGCGAACACAGGTAATTCACTGAATAGATTCTGTACCCTTGTGTCATTTTTAAAGATACTCCAATGTTTTTTGATGGTTTTCTTAATTTTGTTGCTTTGAACGGAGAATTTAGATACATAAACTGGTGATTTAAGTTCTCTCTTGCTTTTTTTATTATGGGTGGACAGTAGAGTATCACGGTCGAGGGTATTGACCCTTTCGGTTGCTGTATTCAATTCCTCTTGCTTGTAACCACGTGCAAGAAATGCCTCCTTTATCTCAAGTTGTTGTGACATACAATCCTCCGGATCACTGACAATCTTTTTAACATGTAATAGTTGGCTATATGGAAGGTTCTTGAGGAGGCTAGGTTGATGAAAACTCAAGCGGTGCAGAAAGTTATTGCGATCGGTGGTTTTACGGAACAGGGTGGTGCTGTAACCAGTTTCTTTCTTCTTAATTTCAACATCAAGGAAAGTGATCGTGTCACGTGACATTTCTCTGGTAAATTGAATACGCTGATGTTATTGAGGTACTCGAAAAAGGCATCGAACGCTGTCTCAGTGCCTATCCACACTCCAAAAATGTCATCAATGTAACGTGTCCATAGATGGATGTCCTTGTTCCATTTCTATTTGCTAAGTATGTTATCCATCTCGAATTTGTACATAAAACAATTGGCGTATGTGGGCGCCATGGTGGCGCCCATAGATGTGCCGGAGGTCTGTAAGAAGAACTGATTGCGATATTGAAAGTAAGAATTCTCTGCAATGAATTGAAGAAGAGCCAGTATAAATTCTTTCTGTGCTCGGACATCAGGTGTTTGTAGTAGAAAACATTCAACAGCTTCAATTCCAAGGTCATGTGGTATGGAAGTGTATAAACTTTTGACGTCAATAGTGAACATCAGTTGATTCTGTTGAAAAACCGTGGAGTTAAGTTTTTGCAGGAAATTAGTGGTGTTACGAGTGTATGTAGGGATTTTCTGGATCAGTGGTTGCAGAAATAAATCAATGTAGATGCCAAGTGGTTGGTTGATACTGTACATTCCTGCGACTATTGGTCTTCCAGGTGGTTTAGTTGAATCTTTATGGATCTTTGGTAATGTATAAAAGTTTGGAATTCTGGGGTGATTCTTAAACAAAAACTTATGTGTATGTTCATTGATCCAATCCAATTCTAATGCTTTGTCTAGCAGTATCTCCAAGTTCTGTTTAATGGAAATGGTCGGGTCATGATCAAGGGTAGCATATGTAGTGTGATCTTGTAATTGTCTGGTACACTCTGTGTCATAGTCAACAGTGTTCTGGATAACCAAGACGCCCCCTTTGTCTGCTGGGCGGATTGTTATATTTTTGTCGCCGTACAGGTCTTTAATGGGCCTCATTACAACCCTGGCATTGGACCATGGTGCTATTAGCACCATGGTCCATGCTGGATTCCGCCATGGTGGATGGCGGATTTACCGCCCCATTCCAAGGTTGGCGGGGCGGTAAATCCCCATTCACCATGGCCCCTTCCCCATTCCCATTTTTGGCCCATAGGGCTCAATGGGAATGGGGAAGGCGCTAATTACGGCACCGTAAATTACGGTGCCGTAATTAGCACCAAGGCCCCTTAGCGGGTTGGACTTTAACGCCTGCAAAAAGCAGGCGTTAAAGTGTGAATCGGGCGTTAAGGGTTTAACGGCGCCGCAGCCTTTTACGGCGCTGTTAACCCCTTAACGCCAGGGTTGTAATGAGGCCATGGGGTTTGAGATTCTTGTGCGGAGGAGTTTTATAGCTGATTCGTTCAAGATCCCGGGTATCAAGTTTCTGAAAAATGTCAATAGACGGTACTGTGATGGGTGGTATGAATCCACTCTTGGCTCTGAATTCTTGGAAATCAGGAATTTTAGTCGGATTGTCTTGAGTTTCTAATTCTTCAAAGAAGACCTTCAAATTGAGCTTTCTAACAAATTTGTACAATTCGATCTTGGTGTCGAACAAAGTTGTGCCATAAGTGGGTACGAAACTCAATCCCCTCTGTAGTGTATCTTCTTCAGGTTTACTTAATGTCCGATCTGATATGTTGATGACTACGTTTTCTTTAGTTGTAGTCTCGTTTGCGGTTTGTTCCTTTGGTTTCATCCTCCCCCCGTGGGTTCTATTGGGCGGGCGCCTAAAAAAGCCGAGGTGGAGGGTACTTGTGTTGAAGGGTTGGTTGTTTGGTTAGAGTTGTCTGTTCCTTGTTCTATTGGGGTTTCAGAATCCCTCTGTGCCTCTGTATCGGAGCTGGAAGTGTTGTCGGATGGGTATTTATAGAGCTTCTTGGGTGCTACTGGGCCATATCTCTCCATCCATGTATACACTTCATCATTGATATAATCGTAGGTATAACGCTTGAATTTTTTGGCTTTCTTCTGTTCAAGCTCAGTTTTATAGTCTTCAAGCTTTGTGTTGATATCTGTCAGAATGATGTCGTATTCCTCTTTTCCTAGTGAACCACCTAGTTCTTTCTCAATATCTTGTATTTCCGCGTTCAGAGTTGTTAAATTCTTAGAAAGTTCTTGGATGGTCAATAAGATCAGGTCTAAGGAGCATTTGTTCAAAATGGCCTCCCACTTGTGAACAAACTCCTTGCTCTTCTTGCACAAGGTGGTGCGAAGTTGTATTCGTAGACCTCTGGGGATCCGTTGATTCTTGAAATAGCGACCCAAAGTGATTGCATGTAATTTCCTATTGATTTCTTTGCGTATGAGGTATTCTAACTGTTTGATCCGTTTGGCTGGATCCTTAAGTGTAGTCCCATGTGCACCGATGGATGTCTCGCTGATAAGTTCGAGAATTGCAGTTGCTTCCTCTGTTGAAAACCCTAAGGTTTCAGCGCATTTCGATGAAAGACCTTCAATATCCTCAAACGACATATTCGTTCATATGTTGCAAATTCAAAAAATGTGTGCCTCCACTGCCGTGTGTCTCACCACACCAAAAAGGGGGGAGAAAAAGAGCAAAGAGAGAAATGAGTGGGCACCACTTGGTAAAAAATCCACTTGTATAAATAAATGCAAAATTGTAGTGAAAACGTCTTGTTCAAGACAATTTGTTCAAAAACATTATAAGGGAGCTGGCTGTGATGAGTCTGGAGACACCCTGACTCGAAATACATGTGTAGCAGGAGACCGAGTAGAAATACTAAGTCACACAGCCGCTCTCCTTTGAACCCAGCCTGGGTATGGAGTTAGTCAAAGTTTAAGTAAATTAAATCATGTATTAGAAATAATGCACTTGTTCAAAAAGAAAAAGTCTTTTGTTGTTTTTCAGAATTGATTTATCAAAAAAACGGTCTCAAAATAGAGAAGTCACTAATACATTGTTAGTGAGGAAGCAATTGCCACAACTTATTAGCAAATCAGACTCTATATGCCAATGCATTTCGGAAAGTAATTTCCTTCATCAGGGCTAGTCTGTTTGTAATCGATTTTGGTTAAATACACAATTCAACATAAAACACATCAATGTCATGTAACATAATAACCAAGCAAAACCATACCATTGATGTCATGCAATATAATAAAACAGAAACATACCATTAAGTTGAGGTTTTCAATAGAGGGTAATGTGTCAGAAAAAATAAAAAGAGAAAAGAAGAAGAAAAATGTGTAAACTATACGGGGCTAATGTTAGGTGGAACAATCTGATAATGTAAGACTCATTTACCTGTGTGGGGTGGCTTGCTTAATACATTAGTAATGCTGGGTAAATAGTTCGAATGAAGCGCCCGATGTGTAATCAGGGCAGGTACGGGAGTGGGGGAATTGGTGTCGGTGGTGTATTGGTGAATAAGGGAGTGTTCATTAGGGGATATGGGGAGTTCATTGGGGGTATGGGGAGTTCATTGTGGGGTATGGGGAGTTTTGGTGTGTTGGGGGGAGGTGGAGGGGTGAGGCACTTTTCTGTAGTTTACATTAATACACCCGTTGTGTAACAAATCCTTTGATGCCTGGACATTGTTCATTTCATGTGTATTCATGTTATTCATGGCAGTGCACAGTGCCCAACTCCCCACATACCCTGTGTGCATGTCCGCATGGACCCAGTGCTCAGTGTAGCACTGACACATATCCATCAACGTCCCTGTGGTTCAGAGGTATTCATCAATCAATGACTGGCGTACAGCACAGCCATCTTGTGCATCACGTACTGGCAGGGGTGCTGCTTCTCCTCCGTCTTCATCCTCCTCATCCTCACCCGGTGCATGCTTGTCAATGTCAGGTGGCAGTGGTACATTTCTCCGGACGCACATGTTGTGCAGCATGACACAGGCCATGGTGATCTTCGCCACCTTCTCAGGCCTATAAAGGAGTGCTCCACCAGACCTGCTTAGGCAGCGGAACCGCGCCTTCAACAGGCCAAAGGTCTGCTCAATCACGACACGGGTACGGGTATGAACCCGATTGTACTCTTCTTCATGGTTGTTACGCGGGTTACGCACAGGGGTAAGTAGCCACGGCTTCAAGGGATATCCTCCATCACCTGCATGGGAGTACAAAGAGGTCTGTGTGAGTCATTCTGAGCTGCCACCTTCAGGATTCACAGCCATGGCCGCATCTATTTGCTGTTGACATGCACATGTCTCTGTACGTATGCAGAAAGATTATTTAGATGCATTGTGTACTGCAATATGGTCTGCTAGTCTGGATGGCGTTGAACAGATGATGCAGGGTGATTACTTGCATGCTGATGCGGATGTACTGTGGATGCAGAACAATGTCTTGCCTCCCATGATTGCAGTGTATACTACTCTGTGCATAATCACATTAGCCACAGTTGCAATCATGTTTGGTCATGCATTGCTTGACATACCCATCATTGCCTGGTTGTGCGTCTTACATGTTGTCATTGATATACGGCATTGGACCAATGTGTGGCAGTGATGTGTCATGTTCGGGTTGGGAGGGTCAGGTCAGAAGGGTTTAGCTCTGAGTGCATTGTCCACTCACCGCCCATTCCCACCCTGGTGGAGTATGCATTCCCCCACCTCACAACCCCGATGCACTGCCATGGGCCAGTCAGGCAACTCACCAAGCAGCCAGGCACGTTGCCCAGCATGTCGCTCCATGTGACGGGATAGCGTGGAGTTACGCAGCACCATGGCATCATGTGTAGATCTGGGATATCGGGCGCAACAATGTGTGATGATCTTGCTGGAGTCACATACCATCTGCACATTGATGGAGTGGTATAGCTTGCGATTGCGGTACACAGCCTCTATCGCATGAGGGACTACCAATTCAACATGGGCGCAGTCAAGGGCACTGACACAATTGGGCATGCCTGCCAGTGCATGGAAGCCTACTTTGGTGTTGGCAATCTCCTGGGCAGTCCGTGGTAGGGATATGTGGGTGCTAGCGTGCTTTAGGAGGGCATCCAGTACTTGGGTCAGCATGCGTGAAAAGAGTGGTTGTGATATACCATGCAGTTGGCCCATTGTGTGCTGGTAGGTGCCTGTGGCCCGGAAGAGGAGCACAGACACCACCTTTAGTAGTTTGGGGATGGCAGTGCGTATTTCAATGAGGCTGATGATGTCGTCATGTATCATGTCCACAATGGTGGTGATGGTGGCCTGGTCTAACCGGTACAGGGTGTGGATCTACTCAGGGGTTAGATTGAATGGACTCGGTTTGATGCAAGGGATTGGTGGCTGCCTACGAGGTACTAGTGGCTGCACTGGTGGTAATTGCTGGGCCTGTCTCACCCTCCTTCTCCTCCTGTGTCTCCTCTGTGCTGCCTGTGGCTGTGGTTGTTGTTGTAGTTGGTGTTGTTGCTGTAGTTGTAGCAGCATAGGCATGTCCTCCAGCCCCATGATTGCAATAGCTAGTGGTATCATTTTGGTGTGGGAAGGGGTGTGGTGTGTGGGTGTACTCTTTTTATACTGGGACAGGCTCCATTGACTCCACCTGTGGTGATTGTGTGCACCTGTGGCAGTTGCCTTCACTGCAGGTTGCTGTTAACGGGTGGTCCACGATGCCTGTATGGCCGCCACCGTGCAGGCCCTATTTACCACCTTCGGGATGCCAGTAAGTGCATGCCCGCGTAACTTGTGATGTCCTCCCATTACCGGCATCCCGGTATTTCCTCTGCGAAGGGGCGCATGTACGCGCGCAAGCCGGTATGAAGGAGCACAGTACGGGCGGTGGCAGTATTGGCGGGTTGTCGGGTCGTAATGGCCCAGACCCATTAACAATGCTGGTAATACCATTCCGCCTTCCTATTTTCATTAACTCCATTCTCGTAATGAGGCCCATAGTCTCTCCTTAAGAGCACTGTGAGAAACCAGAGGTAGCTCACTTACCAGTCCTCAGGGATCTGTCATTAATGTGGCCGGGGCATTGCCATCGCAATTGGATCCAAACCCCAGGGGTGGACCAATGCGGGAGGATCACCTCGATGGGGGATCCTTGGGGAGTGGGTGTGGAACACCTAATGGTGAGATGTGTTATACCCCCCCTTTAAAACCTTTATTCCCTCTTTCCCAATCAAATACATGAGCTTTGTAACTCCCCCCAAACCACCTGCCCTGCATTAACACAAACACATTCCCTTAGCACACTGAGGAAAGAGACTTGAACATGTCCCAGTGCCGTGGTAAGGCAGTGTCAGGCAATTGCCTGGAACAACTCACACCTGAATCCCCTTTGCCTTCTTCACTTGGATAAAAGGTGGCGCACAGGAACACACTTCGATCAAAGCAAGGAACAGCACAGAGCACATGAAGGAGCAGCCTTTTCCAGACTGCAGCTGAATCGAGGAAGCCAGACAGAAAGTCACGGAACGAAACTTGGGCCGTTTGACATGTAATCACTGGGTTCTTAAACTCGGACACAGCACGAGTGAGGCGGAGAAGTGAGGCCAGAGAATCCTGTAATGCTTGTCTGAGATACCAGGGGCCCTCCTGCTTCACTAGTCGAGTCGGGGAGAAGTGCAGCCGCTGCGGTATCGCTCTTGACTCCATGATCAAAGCAGCGAGCCGAACCTTGTATACAGCTGGTGAGTTGAAGGCAACTGTGTGAAACCGGGCTGCGTATGAACAAAGATTACATGTGGCAACAAAGGGCCCTGTGAAGTCGAATGGAAAAGGCATTTGATGAAAGACGCAAATGAAAAGGGAAAGACGATACTTTTCTGAACTTTGAGAAGTGAACGCACAATACTAGGTAGCAGAGTGGTCTGGCACCGCGTGGGTGCCCAATCAAAAGGTCTCTGTCTGAATGTATCCCACTAACAGACAATCAAAGTGGTCCTGCAAGGGTTTGAGTCAAATCTTTTGCACAATTGCCTGAATGTATCCAGCTAACAGAACTTATGAAATATGAATATGATTTATAAGGAAGAGAATCAAAGTGGTCCTGAAAGGGTTCAAGTCAAATCCTTTGCACAATCGAAAGTCTTCAGTTTGCAGTGAACTGTGAAAGAAATAGGAGTTTGAGCCCGACAGAGGGGGACTTCAAGTAGAAGTAAAAGACATTTTGAGCCTCATTACGACCTTGGCGGTCCAAAAACAAAGGTGCCGGTAAGCTTACTGGCACTGTTGTTTCCGCACCGCCATATTACATGTCTGCCTGCCAGAGCCGCCATGCTCGACAGGTCCGATACTGCCGGGCACAGTGGCCACGGTAGGCAGAATGGTCACGGAAGCACCGGCACCGTTTGCAACAGTGCCAGTGCTTCCGTGTCCCCACTCCCATGGGACTCTATTGGAATGGGGACTTACATTTTACCAGTGCCTGATTTTTTGGGCCGCCAGGGTTGTAATCTCCTGGTGGCACCGGGAAGTCAGGCACCAGTAAATATTATGGGTCTGGCGGCCACCCGCCGGTAGCACCAGCGAGATTACGGTCAGGCCAGTAATTATACCCTTTGTTGTTTAAAAAGTAAACTCCTGAGGAAAGGAACTTTGAACAATCCTTGTTGAACTTTTGTCCTGCAAGGGAGAAGCCTTCCTTGATTGAGCAAGAGACTTTTGGTTGCAGAGAGGTGATATATGAACTGGAACCGTGCCCTTGTGCTTAGCTGAACTGAAGTGTGTTCCAAGCCCAAGTATTCTGCCTTGTCCTGTGTGAAAACGTGGGCAAGGGGAACCAACTATCCAGTCATGCTGACATATTGTTTCATGACACACGTTTTGTTATCTACATCATTTCCCACACTGTTTATTGTTTAGAAGTAGGGATTGGCAATAATAGGTTTTTTCATATAGGCCCTTTTATTTTGACAAAGACACTACTAGGACTGCGTTATCTTTATTTTGATGGTCGTAGCTTGCTCCAATCCTTAGATTTAGGTTTAGAGGATAAACCTCTGTCTCTGGAGGATAGTTCAGGGGCAAAGCGCTCGTCTTGGAAGCAAGATGACACGGAGCAACACAGGTTCGACCCCTGGGTCCGTGCATTATAAATAACCCATTACAATAACAATTGGACTTCAACTGTGATCACTTGTGTCTGTCTTACTGGTTGATGCCATGCTTTGCGTACAGCACCTTAAAATCTTTACCCTCCTTTTGTGCTGTATCAGTGCTCTTTGGAAAAATCGAATTTAGGTGTGCTGTTTAAGTTGCTACACCCACCATTTTGTGCTGTATTAGTGCTCTTTGGCAAAATCAAATCTAGGTGTGCTTTTTAAAATGCTGCATCCTCCATTTTGTGCTGTACTAGTGCCTTTGTGGTTATTCGATTCTAGGAGGGTCTTTCAATCTGTGCACTGACTGTCTTTCTCTGCACACCTCCTCCTCTGTGACTGCCCAGCTGCTAAGCCACTTGGGGAATTCCTGTGCACTGTGCAGCTCCCTTGCCTATATCTCTCTCCCCCTCTATTCCCATGGCACTCTCCAGCTCTCCTATCCATTCCAACTGCTATTCTATCACTTATCCTACCTCTCTCCCGAAGTCTGGAAGACAAAAGCTGAAAAAGCTCTCCTGTACTCTAACCCAGGCCTTCCCATTGCTGACACTTACATCAATGCCACTTCCAGACAGACTTTCATGGACATCCTCTTCACTGTCCCCTCTCCTGATCTATGGACCCCCATATGGTCTCCACTCTTTCTCCCTTCTCCTCCTCACCCATTAATGGTGGCACTAGGTGGGAAGTACTCCTTGCATACTTCTCACCCTCTATGTGCATCATTAATGTTTATCACAATTGCACTATCATGGCACAAGGTCCTCGACCAGCACCTGCCTTCTCTCATAAACGTCCTCCTTTCTCCTGTCACCCCTGCCCCCTCACTTCTCCACCACCAATGGGAGTATCACGCCCCTGTACACCCCCTTGGAAAACCTTCAAAGGTGCCAACCAGCTTCAATTAGCTTCTCTGAATGCTCGCTCTGCTATGAAACAATCCTCTGCCATCTGTCTCCTCAAAGATCTTGACTTGGATGACCTTGCTCTTACTGAGACATGGTTCAATGCCATCTCTGTCACTGCCCATTCCTTAGGGCTACAACATCCTCTCAAAACCCAAACCCAACAGGAATGGAGGGGGGGGTGGACCTGATCTTCCCTGAGTGGGTCCCTGCTTACATTATTCCTACTCAATCCTACTCCTCTTTTGAATGCCTCGTATGTAAGCTGGGGATCTCCCCTACTTTCTCTCTTACCTTCGCCACTATCTACAGACCCCCTGTAACACTTACCTGGACTCTGCAGGAATGCCTGGGACCTCCGACGACTGGCTCACACCACTTGCCACCCCTAGCTTGTGTGCAAAGGAATGATAAAACCTTACAGAGTTTAGGGAGGAAGAGGTGGGGTTGTTGGTTACTTCGTACCCTCGAGGTTTCGTGAATGGCATGGTGCTGACGTGGCGTGAGCAGTGTTGGGGTCATCAAAGCTCTGTACCTATAAGAGATACCAGGTGTCAACCCTTCCGTCACCCACCAAGATCCCTAATACTCCCCGTCCATGGGAAGGCTTGTCTCACCTGAGGGTGTGGAAGATGGGGGAACAAATGTGACGTGAAGGGGCCGGTAGGCACCTGTTGCCAGTTGCTTCACTGGTGGTTGCGATTCCAGGCCAGCTGTGACTGCTGGGTGCATCTGTTCTTGCAATATCTACACATTGTGGTGTCCTTTGAAGTCTTACTGCGCCCTAGGTGCGTCATTGTCTCTTTTGGCTTGAGTAATGCTGCTTTTCTTTCCTTCTCCCTGCTTGCTGCTGTAGCTTGTGCCCCCTTTGCTTGCTCCGTCTCTTTATGCTATGCTGTGGGTGCTGCTGCTGGCCGTGCGATTGCTGATGCTGTCTTTACCTTACTGCTTGCTTGATTGCCTGTGCAGACCAGTATTGCTATTTCCTCCCTTGTACTTGCTTGCGTGGATTTCAAATGCCTTCATTCTTTTCCCTTTGCAGATAAGCACGGACACGGCTGAAAGCACTGAAAATGGGATCAAGGAAGGTCCGGATGCGGTAAGGTACGTTTCCGTATTCCTTTGCTGGGTGTTGGCTTTGGGGCGTTGGTTTCAGGAAAATTGAGCTTGCGGTAAGCGTTCTGCCGTCTGAACAGTTGAAATGCAAAGCAAGTGTAAATTGCAGGGCGTGGCTTAAATAGAGATGCCTTCCAAGGGACTAGCGCGAGATGCCTACTGGAAGGCTATGGGGCTTTCTGTGGCCATCTTGGGAGAGTGGGTTGGTGCAAAACAGGGTGGCCATCTTGAAAGGGCCTGCAGGTAGCACAAAACATACTATAAGTCACTGGGGAAAACGATAAATGAGAGCGCCAACGGCGCATTAGAGCGGTCCAGCCTTCCCTGTCCTGGAGAGGTCTTGCCCAGTAGGTGGTCCCCGTCCCAGAATGCTCTGTGATCATGACAGCCCCTGGCCCCATCTCCCTCTTCCTCTCTGAATGGGTCGACCTTGCCTCATCTTTTAGCCTCATCTAACTTCTCCTCCTTGGTGACTTCAACATCCACCTCGACTCTCTTGAATCATCTACCTCTCCTTCCGGGTCCTCTGTGACTCCCTCTCTCACTATTCTTCCTTCTGGCCTGACTCACTCTGCCAGCCACAATTATTCTTTTTTTTAATACTTTATTTTTGCATTTAAAAAACATCAACAAAAAACAACACAGGGCGTCCGGTTCTCCCCCCACCTCCTGAATCCCCTGAAAATACACAGATCTACCAGCATATAAAATGCACAATATTAGGCATGCATGGTCTGGTTGCCATTCTGCACTTTACAACGTTTTATCAGTCATCGATAGTCATCAGGTAATGAATGTAAGGACCCCAGACGTAAGTGGGGGGCGGGCGTGTAATGGTAGGGTCTTAATAAATGCTGTTTCTATATTGTGACAATAGGCAACATCCTGAAGCCATGATTGAGCATTGGGTGGGCGTCCCCTCCCCCATGTTATGGCTACCCTTCTGCGCGCCAATAGCAAGAGTAGTCCCGCAAGATGCTGCATGGCGATCTGCAGGGGCCCTGTACATCCCAGTAGTGCTGTAAGAGGGTCTCTCTCCAAAGGTTCCCTGACAATCAGTCATATCTTTCCCAATACCTCTGCCCAAAACGGATTGACTCTCAGACAGTCACACGCCAAGTGGAGGGAGTCGGCTGAGGTATAGCCACATCTAGTGCGTGCCTCAGGAGTGGACTGATAATGCCTACGGAGTGTGATATGTCTGATGTACAAAGTTAAAATGAATGAGCTTATATCTGGAATTGAGGGAAACCGTCTGGGTCTGCCTCAGAATGTAGGCCCAGTCTTCATCGTCAAGGAAATCTCCCAGAGTTGTTTCCCACCTTTCCTCAGGGCTGCCATTCCTCCCGATTTGTCCACCATTAGGTTGTTATAGATTCGTGAATCAACCGGCCCTCCCCTTGCTTGCGACTGAATTACCCTCTGTAGTAGCTACCAGACTAGCGTTTGTGCTGGAAATGAGGGAAAGAAGGACTTAAACGTGTGTCAGAGTCTGAAGTACAGAAAAATGTCAAGGGCAGAGTCAGCTCCACGTTCTTTGCCACTTGGATTGTAAGAAATTCCCCATTTGCAAACAGGTCGCCCAAGGTCTCTATTTATGGCTTATTTGCCCATTGCAGGTATACCCGCTCACTCGTTATGGGGAGCCCGGCATGTATTTGGATGGCAGTAGGGGAGAATATTGGCTGGCAATGCCACCCTTCGCGGCCATTTTCCGCCATACCACGTATGTGATCAGGACCACATTCAGAGTGTGCGGTAGGACTCGGAGCTCCCCAACAATTACTGTTCTCAGCAGGCTTGGGGTAATCAGGGCCCATTCAACTTGAACATGTGGACGTATGAAATGAGTGGCATACCAGTGTCCCAGGAATTGTGCCTGGGCTGTCCAGTAATAGTGTTATAGCTCTGGTAAAGCTAAGCCTCCTTTTGTTATTGGTTGTATGAGTGTTGTGTAAGCTAATCTTGCTGGTTTCTGCGCCCATAGTAGGTCAAGGATTAGGCCACGTAAGTGCGGGAAGAAGCAGCACGATAGCAGCGGAAAGTTGACAAATAGGAACAGAAATGTGGGTACTATGATCATTTTGGCGATGAATATGCGCCCAAGTAGCGTAAGAGGAAGTGGTTTCCACCTGACTATCTTTTCCCAAAGCGATTCTATTATCTTCCCGTAATTATCGCGAAACAGTTCTTCGTGGTTCTGGGATTGCATCACCCCTAGGTACCATACGCCAGTGGATTCCCATTTGAGGTCGAATTCTCCTCGGTATTCCCTGGTTTCTTCAGTGAGGGGAAACACCACAGACTTGCTGTGGTTGATTTAAAGGCCTGAGAAGACCCCAAATCTTAGAACCTCTCTCATCACTGTGTCCAGGTTAGTTTCTGGGTCGCTAATGAAGAGGGTTACGTCATCGGCATACAGGGATATGATTTTTTTGTGGGGTCACAGGCTGAGTCCCCTCCTAATTTGTCATTCCCTTAAACCTGCGGCAAGTGGCTCCATAGCGAGGGCAAACAGTACTGCAGACAGTGCACAACCTTGTCTGGTTCTTCTTTTCATAATGAATGGGCCTGATCGCTCTCTCACAATTATGATTTTTGCTGAAGGATTCTTGTAGAGAAGAGATATCAGTTTGATAAAATAGGCTCCCAAACCCAGTTTTCGTAGCACTGCTAAAAGATATGATCATTCGACGGAATCAAAGGCCTTTTCAGCGTCCAAAAGAACAGCGACTGCCTGGGCCGCCGGCTTCAGGGCCTCTATGATACCAAAACGGCGAAGGCCGAACTAAGTGTTTCGTCTGGGTATGAAACCCTTTGAACTGCTAGTACCAACCCGGGCACCAATGAAAGCAGCCTTCTGGCCAGGATTTTGGCAGAAATGTTGTTGTTGTTGTGTTAGCCCACCAGGACCTGGTGATTTAGATCCCAGGAGTTCCTTGATCATTGGAAGCATTTCTTCAAGGGTGATTGGTTCATTAAGAGATTCCCCTAGGCCCTCTTCTACCCAATATAATGCAGTGTCTTCGAGGTAACCACGCAGGGCTGCAGCGTCCCTTGGGCATTTAGAGCCATGAAGCTCTTGGTAAAAGGTTTAGAATACTTCTGCTAGATCTTCTTCAGAGTGGACCAGTTCTCCCCTTGCGTTATGTATACATTCTATGAAGGGTGGCCGCCTGTCAGCGGCTATCAGCCGTGCCAGCAGCACGCCTGGTTTTAACCTTTGCCATATTGTCGGACTTCATGCCCTCGGGCCAAGAACCGGATTTCTTGATCTGTGTTCGTCCTAAACTTATCTAGTTCCTTGCAAAGCCAAGCCAGTGTCTGTGGTTCTCGTTTGTCTGTGATTTCCCCCTCTAATGTTTTAATCTGCCTCTCTCCTTCGACGAGTTCCCTTCTAATGACCCGCAGGATTCCATTTTTCTTTGGACATGCATACTCCCCTAACGTAACACTTGAGGGACTCCCATAACACTCCGCCAGAGGAAACTGATCCCACGTTGTGTAGGAGAAAGGACTGGATTTCATCCTGCAGCTCTTGATTAAACAATGGGTCTTGGAGTGCTCCTGATTTGAACCGCCAGGAATAACCTCCTCTCCTGCCCGTCCCAGGCATATACTCTAATAACACTGGAGAGTGATCAGAGAGCGTTCTAAGGAGAATGCGTCTATCCCCCCAGTGAAACCCCCTTCTTAGGACACTAGTAGGTAATCGAGTCTGGAGCTGGAGCCATGGACCCAGGAATGGTATGCAAAGTCTCGGATCTTTAAGTGATGTTGTCGCCAAGCGTCAACAAGATTGCATGTCGTGCAAATTTCCCATATTTGTAGGCTCTCTTTAGACACTGCACTCGGGGGTCCCACCTGATTTATCCCAGAGGGGGTCCAGGGCTGTATTGAGATCCCCTCCCCACACAATCTTGCTTGTACGCAATCCGGCTAGTTGGGTCATGACCCAGTCAAATGCATTTGTACTGTCTATGTTGGGGCCGTATAAGTTTACCAGGACCACTTGTGTCCCCTCCAGTACTCTGTGAACCAGCAGTGACCTCCCAATGTCCTCTTTAGCCACCAAAATAGGTCAGAATTTCACCCCTCTACTTATAAAAATCGCCCCTCCCCTGGCCTAGGAGGAGTAGGAGGAAAGATATCTGTGGCAGTCCCAGCTCGCATCCCACCTACGCTCAGAGGAAGTAGTGGGATGGGTTTCTTGAATCAGCGCTACATCTGTACAGTGTCTCTTGAGGTACTGGTAGATTCTTAGAATCTTGCCGGGATTGTTCCCTCCGCGTATGTTCCATGTTATTATGTTAAATCCCATTATTCCTGGTGTACCTAAGCAGTAAGATCCGGATCTCCCCAACCATGTCCCTTATTCAGGGCAGAGCTCGGGGTGTGAGTGCCTCGCCGAGTCCGCAAGCTCTAGTCTTAATTGAGGTAAATGTGCGTCTGAGGTATGAGCTCATATAATTGCAATATGTAATGTCAATGTAGAGTTATGGTGTTGCTTCCCCTTGTGTCTCAATTTGTACCATCTCAATCCGGGTCCCTCTGGTCGCGATCATCTCTGCGGGGACTTTGGCCGTTTCTGGGGGAGCGTCAGCTGATCTCATCTATAAAGGAGCTTGCTGCCTCCGGTGAAATGAAGAATTGGGTCCTCCCGGCGTGCTGGATTCGAAGCTTCACTGGAAATAGCATGGAGCATGGGATGTTGTAGTCCCTCAAGCGCCTTTTCACCCCAGAAAAGGACCTTTGTGACGCTTGTACCGTCGGTGAGAGGTCCGGGTATATTTGAATCTCGTCTCCGTCATAATGAAGTTCCCCTTTTTCCCTAGCCAAACGGAGGATCATGTCGCAGTCCCTTTAGTTTAGCAGGCATGCTATGATAGGCCGGGGGGCGGATCCTGGTATCGGGCGTGAGGCAGGTATGCAGTGGGCTCTCTCAACTATGAACAGAGAAGATAGTGCTGGCTCTCCGAATAGGTCCTTACACATGGTCTCTACAAATTCTTCCATTTTGGGAAGACCATGCTGCTCTCTCACACCGATTAAGCGAATGTTGTTGCGGCAGGCTCTCCCATCCAGATCTTCATGTTTAGCCATCACTACTTTGACTTGGACTTGGCGCGCTGACACTCTGGCTGCAAGTGAGATATTCCCGTCTTCCAGACTCGTCTGTGTCTAGACGGTCGCCATGCTTATCGAGCCGGTGTTGTAGGAGGTCAACTTTACAGGATAGTGTAAAGTTGCCTACGGAGCTTGGGCAGCACTCTCTTCAGGTTCTCCCATTTGTTCGATCGGATCCGCCTGCAGTTGCAGTCTAGGTTGCAGTCTAGGTGTTCTGGCAGAGGGTCCACTTTCAAAATTCTGTTTTCGCTGTCATTTATCTGCTTTCCCCATGATTAGCAGCCAGCAATGTCTGGGCTGATGTGGTTGGACCAGTGGGGCGGGGGGTTGCAGATATTTGCGAGATCCGTCCTCTCCTGTATTTACAGTTCTATGATTTCAACTGACTACAGGCCTCAATGGCAGGAAGGCGTGCGCAGCTGTGGGCGAAGTTGTCGATTCTGCTGGCTACTAACGGTCGGCTTCCCAACTGAGCTGGTTTGGTGCAGAGCTCGGCTCTTCTCTTAGGGGGCCTTAGTACTGGAAGCGATGCAAGTTAAAGTGCTGTGCCTGGTGGCCAAACCTGGTCAGGATTATTTGTTACTGTGGGTTCCGGAGTCCTGCCTCTCCTCTCACCTCCTTGTCTGAACTGTGCTGGGTGCTCCGTTTCTCTGGGGTAGATTATCGACAAGGATGTTCATTTAGTAAATTCCTAGTAGCTTCCCCTCGGACTCAGCCTGGTGTGTCAGCCTTTTTTTTAACATGTAATGAGAGAGAACGTCGACAACCAGGTTTCCGCGCAGGTCTCGCACTTGGTGGCGGTACTGTTTACCAAGCAGCTGCCCTCCTGATGTTCTTTAGGGAAGGGGGGCGAGTTTCAGCCAGTTTCCTCCTTCATCTGTACGTTGGAGTAGCACGTGTTCCTGCCCATTGGCCTGGACTGTCAGATTAGTGCTGTTGTAGCTGCACCACTGCTTCTCGCATTACACGGCGCTCTGCCATGCATTGGCTTGTTTTATTGATGGCCTGATATCCCTTTGGATCCTCCTGCTTTTGCCGTCTCACTTGTCTGCTGATTAGCGCTTGTTAGCCGTGTGCTGGTACCTCTTATTGCCCTCTGGGGTCCCACACCGGATGCCCCTCGGACAGCCGCTCCACTCGCCCAGTCTCCAGTGTTTGGACTTCCACTGAGAGGTGGGACAAGCTCCAAACTGCCTCCATCCCCCTAACGCTATGTTAGACCAGCGTGTGACTGTATCACCTGATCACTTCTACTGCACTGAAGTTATCTTGACAGGGGCAATTTATCTCATCTCCCCCCAATGATCGGTAGTGTTTAGAGGCTGTGCGCTGCCAGTGAGGTCCTCCCACTTTGTTCTTTCCCACCTGGCGTGGTGGGATTTTGAGATTAAGTAATTGTGGGCGGGCTCCAGACTACCTCCAGCCCCCCGTTCTCATCTGCCAGTCCACGCCCTCGGGCACACTGCGAGTATGCTGTGTGATGTCGGATTTCCGCTTTCTCTATGCACCTGCCTGTCCGAGATTTATGGGCAGACTTGAGGTCTCTATAGTGTTTTCCTACACCTCATAGCAGTCATTCTGGGTGGCAGGGAGGAGGACTGTCGATGCAGTGATGTGGGGATTTACTCCCCTGCCTGGTTGTGCATCAGCGTCCTGACACGGCCTGTGATATGCAAAAACCCAGAGTTTTAAGACCGGGCCAAGTGCGTGTTATGCTCCATATAGGCCACCGTCATGTGCTCCCTGCACTGGTTGTCTGTGCGCGGGAGTCTGGGATGAGACCTGGAGCGGGCTCCAAACAGCCTCTGCTCCTTGTCGCGTGATTGTCCGCCGGGGGTCTGGGTGGGATCGGGCGAAGAGAAAGGGGGGAGGCGGGCTCTCAGGTCAGTCAATACATTTTCCCCTGACCATTCTGCACCCTGGGTGATTACGCTCACCTATTGTCCTTATGCTTCTGCTGGTACGGGAACAGTTGTTACCAGTATGTGGTCAGGCTGCTGTCAGCGCTGGGTTCACTACCAGGCTACTCTGAGGGGAGTCGCGCTGCCACAGCCATATCGTTGCTTTGCTGGATGGTACTCGCAACGTGCCGCCGTGGTCCACTCAGACCGGGGGTTATGTTCCAGCCACCTTAGCCCCATGAGGCCACTGCGAGCCGCTACCGGCCCCTTGTCTTCTCGGGTATTTTGCGGGTAAGCCCACTGCCTCCACGCCGAACACTATTCCATCGCTGCTGATGTGCCCGTCTGCCGGCTCTGGGCCTGCAGCGGGTCTCCTGATGTTGGATGGGCCTCACAAGCGCCCCTGCTTTCACACTGGTGTTGGGGGCTGATCAGAATGCCTCTGCTGCCATCAATTCGTATTTATCATCTCCTCAGACGCAGTTTTAGTCAGGATATTCGGGAGCTCATCACAGAGCTCAAAGAGGAGCCCCCATCACCGTCGGGCTCTCTAGTGCCACCCTCCTGCCGGCCACATCCTTGATGCCTTCATCTCTAGCGACATCCCAATCTCTAATCCGGTCACCACCCCCCTTCTCCTGGTCTGACCACTCTCTCCTTTACTCCTACATGGGGCCCCTTGGCCACCCCCTGCACTGCCAGCCTCCTTCACCGTCATTCGACCAATGAAGCAAGTGTAGATTCTTGCTTTTGCCTTCATCTTTGTCACCCTCCCACCCCCGCTCCTGACTCTGTACTTGCTAATCTGCATCTTGCTATCTCCAGCACTCTCAGCATCCTTGCCGCTTCCATGAGGATTCGTCTACAACCTGCCACCAAGAATAATAGCTGGTACGGTTCTGATCTACCATCTCTGAAACACAAGTGCAGAGTTGCTGAACGGAAATGGCAGACCTTGGGCTCATCCTCTGACAAACTGGCCTGCTGCCTGCTCCAAAGGCAATACTGCTGCATATCCGCTCAAAAAAGCGTGCCTACATTCAAGCCTGCATCACTGGAGCCTCTAACAACACAGCGAAACTCCTGTCCTTACTCCATAGCTCTCAACCATTTGGGTCGCGAAGGCGGGTGAAAACACCCGATTTTAGTTTTGGCGGGTGAGACGCCCATTGAAATGAATGGGCGTGCTGGAGGCTTGGCGGGTGAGTCAGCTGTTTACAAGGAGGGTGACACCCGCCAAAAGCGTGAGAGTTGAGAGCTATGCCTTACTCTCCTCCACTCCCATCTCCTCTCCCACACCTGCTCATCTGCCTCCATTGGCCCTCCTTCTCCCACCCCCTCACTCTCCTCCCTCCTGCCCGTAACACTGGACGAGGTCTCTAAAGTGGTTAAGGACAACATCTCCTCTCACGCCCCGGCCCTTGCCGACTTCTGTAACCACTCCTTCACCTTTGGCTCTTTCTCTCTACCCCCCAAACACTCCCTTCTTCACCCTCTCTTTAAAAAGCCGCCTGCCGACCCCTCCTGCCCGGCTAACTATCGCCGGGCAGGAGGGTAAACTCCTGGGTAAACTCTTGGAAAAGTTGGTCCTCCCCCAACTGAACCTCCACACTGATCTTTTTGGCTGCCTTCATGACCACCAATCTGGATTCTGGGCATCCAGAGGTACAGAAACTGCTCTCCTGAAGACCTGTGAAACCAGGCTTGCAAATCTTGACTCCAGCTCTCCTGCTGTTCTCATTCTCCTTGATCTCTCCTTTGTCTTTGACACGGTCATCCATTCCATCCTCATAAAATGTCTCTGACACACTTGGCCTCACTGCCTCACTGACTGCGCACTGGACTGGATGACCTTTTTCCTCACTAACTGCCCTTCCCAGCTGAAATTGGATCCTTTCTCCCCCTCCACCACCCTCTGTACCTGTGGTGTCCTCCGGGGCTCTATCCTATTGCCTTGGCTCTTCAATATCTATCTTGCTGCTCTGGCTCACCTGATCTCCTCCTTCTCTTCTCATTTCCAGTGTTATGCCGATGACCAACAGCTTTTCTTCAAACTTCCCTCCACCTGCCCTTCTTCCTCCTCTCTCATTCCTTGAAGGTCTGTCTGCCATTCGGGCATGGTGTGCAGTGAACCATCTCTGTTACAATGCCAGTAAGACAGAGATCCTCCTCATCGGCATACCTCCTATCCTTTAGACTCTCTCTTTGGGACGTCTACCTCCACCATTTTGTGAGGACATAACCTCGGGTCATCTTCGACTCCGCTCTCTCCTTCACCCCTCACATCATGGACCTTGCCAAAATGTCTCACTTCCAGCTCCACCTCCTCAGAGGCTTTCTTCCTTTTCTCACCTTCTCCCAGAAGCTCAATGTCTCTAGAGCTCTGGTCCTTTCCAGGCTGGACTACTGCAACAGCCTCTTTCTCAATCTCTCTCTCTTCGTCCCCTATAGCCTATCCAGAATAGGGCTGGAAGACTTATCCTTGGCCTCAAGCCCTGGGACCGCATCTCTACAGCCCTAAAAACTCTCCACTGGCTGCGAGGATCAAATTCAAGACCCTCTGCATCATCTACACAGCCTTCTGGGCCTGGGACAGCGCTATCTCCAACTTTCCCCTCCCTAAAAACTCCCCTGCTAGAGCCCTACGCTCCTCAAATTCCAACTCTCTGACTGTCAAACGCTTCTTTAAGCAGAGAGTGGGGGCAGGTCTCTCTCTGTTGCTAGTGCCTCCCTTTGGAACAGCCTCACTGTCACTCTGATTTGAGCTGGACCTCCTTAAGTTCCGGAAACTGCTCAAAACTCTGCTCTCCTCTACTTCTTTACCTTTATTGCAAATCACCCCACTGCTGCTGTGACCGGTGGCCTGATCCTCATGAACCTCACAGGATCTCAGGCCCTTCCTCCCAGTCAGTACCAGCACCACCGTCCACCTCCCCCCATCCCCACACCATTGCCATGCGGGCACCCTGGCTTGAGAGCTTCCGGTAATAGCACTTAGCCTGAGGTTCTCCTCCTAGCTCCCCTTAGCACTTACATCTTGGGCCCGCTTCCAGCACTTGTCCACTCCTCTGCTCCCCCTTTTCTCCCCTTCCCTTCCCTTCTCTTCAGTGCACTTGCACGGCCTAATGCCACAAGGCCTAGTAGGACCACGGCTGTATATATATATATGTATATATATATATATATATATATATATATTACTATTGCTTTTTGTTTTATTGCCACAGTTATTATTTCCCCTGTTCCCTTCCCATTTATCCTTGTGGTGCTTTGAAACACAATTCTGTTGTACAAAGCACCTTACAAATGATCAATACAATAAAGAAATTGCTACTATGTAGAAGCTATGCAGTAGATTAGTGTGGTCAGAGAGAGCTACACCACAGATCCCCCTTTGGGGACCGTTGAACCCTTCCCTGTAAAAGAATTAGCAACAGTGAATGTATCAACCAAAATAATCAATGCAGTAAAGCCTCACCTGTCCACTACAAACCGCCTCAACATCGCCACAGCCACCATAGGCATGAAACTGGATTACTGCAACGTCCTCCTACTAGGTACCTCTGCCAAAAACATTAATAGACTCCAGATTGCTCAGAACAACGCTCTGAGAGCAGCGCTCAATATTCCAAAGAGGGAACACATCTCCCTAGCAAGACAAAATGCTCACTGGCTCCCAGTTAAAGAGCGCATCCAGTTCAAGACTCTCACCATTACACAGAGATGCATATCCCAATCTGCCCCTAGCTACCTCAATGAACGGATACAACCAGTCCAGTCACTCAGACCCAAAAGGGACCTATATGCCAACCAACTCACAATCCCCAACTTCACTAGAGTCAAAGCTGGTGGCTCAAGTTTTGAAGTCCTAGCGCCAAAAGCTTGGAACTCCTTACCTCCCAAACCAAGAGCTGAAACATCCCTCATAGCTTTCAGAAAAGCTCTGAAAACCACCCTATTTAAGTGAATCCCATTTATAATTCTACTGCATGCAACAATGTCTGTAAATTACAACTGTACCTTGCTCACAGTACCCATGTAACCCTGGAACTACAGCCATGCCTGCAACCAAGTCACCATGTCAAGTAAACCTTCTTGTAACAGTGCCACGATGCCCGAGGGCAGCTGCTGCGCTTTAAAAATGCAAATAAATAAAATAAATAAATATCTAGCAGTCCTGATCAGTCTCCAGGTCTGGGACTGAAAAGACACTGTATAACGGATGGGACAGGGACAAGACCATGGTTTATTTTCGTTCAAAATCCCCCCAACAGGACATGTGAGACCTGCCGCTCTAATGCCTCTGTGACCTGGAGTGAGGTGTCAACTAACACAGGAACCGTGGTCCCCCGACAATTGGCAATAACTCAATAATGATGGCCTCCCTGTGTACTAACCAGGAGGGAAGGGGTTTTATGGGCGCCTCCCAATAGGATTCTCCTTCATAATTGTTTTAACAATACTCCTGCCCTCTCTCTCCCTCGTATCAGAAAGGATCTGCGGTCAATACTCCAAGTGTCCTGCTTGTTCCACCTCAGCTAGTGGATGGTGATAATTTGGGCCAGGCATCTATTGCAGCCCTTCACTTGGTTTTACATGAATTTGTTTGTTTATATGATAACATCTATGAAATGGCAGCAACTCTTCTCTGTAGTGGATAAAGGGGAAACTATTTGATAAGGAGGTGGTACTCGCCCATTCGGGGAGGGACTGCAGCTGGCCGAGGTTCTGACAGTATTCCATGTACCAATCAATGAGCAGCTTGTGCATCCTGCTAGGTGGTCCCTTATACGACCAGCTCAATTCAGATCCTGCTGCTTCAATTGCAGGCAATTCATCCTTTATTGCTGAAACCCAGCCTATTCCATTGGACAGCTGTAATCATGGAAGTCCTAGAAAAAGGAAAAAGAAAAGCAATAACATTTTTTAACACGGTCGTTACTGTCCACCAATCTTTGATAAAGAAATCTAAAAACCTGAAGTCTGTTGGTCTGGACAGGAATAAAGGATCAAAGAAATTCCTCTGTGGGCTCTCATTAATAGTAATGAATCATTTGAGGGGACACCAAAAATGTATCATCTGTGATAGGCTCAGTGAGAAATCATGTGGACAATCCCTTGAAAGAGTTGTTATTGGTGGGCCCCAATACAAACAATAAAAGGAAAAAAAATCAGAAGAACTCTCATGGGAACATCTTGCCTTTTTAGAAATCTAAATCTGTGGACAATGAAGATGACCTATGCTTACAGTACAGGGAGTCTTGATTCTATTAAAGACACAGAGGCAAGCATTATGCTTTAACTTATTTAATGCTACTCTCCAGCAGCCTTTCAAGTCTTCAAATCTTCAAATCCAATCAAATTTTTAAACATCTTTCTTTTTTCTTTTAAACATGAAAACTGGAAACTATCACAAGAAAACTTCATCCGCCATGAGTCTTTTCCTGCTCCAGTAGTTTCCTTCCCTGAAAATTCCAACCAATCATAACCCAACCTCCACTTTATGTCCTGTCCTGTCTGGGTCCCTTCCTTTTCTTTTGCAAAATCCAACTGAATGCAGAACAAAGGTTCTACATGAATAATCCAAACAGCCCAGACGGGCGAACTGCAACGCTGTCAACCATCACCACTCGATGCCCCTGTATCGTTATCTCCACGTGGCCTCACTGCATCTTCTGGTCCTCTCCTACAATAGAGAACATACAATTAGGGTGGGGAAAAAACTCAAGTCACGTGCGCCTGTGCCACACTCTCCCATGCTATCTGTGGAGATGCCTCCTCACTCTTACTTGCGTGTTCTATTGGACGTCATAATGCTTGCCTCAGTCTCTTTAATAGAATCAAGACTCCCTGCGTTGTAAGCATAGGTAATCTTCATTGTATGTCAAGAACGGAGGCTAGCATTATGCTTGTTCAAAGCTTCTTACTGCTGCTAAAGTAGACACCGGCTTAAAACAAAAGTTCCGGAAGGTAGAGTCGCTCGACCAGTTGGCTGCCCTGAGAATGTCCTGCAAGGAAATCCCTACTCTGAACGTTCTAGATGTCATGGCACCTGTGACGGAATGCGCCATAAACTGAAGTATCTCTACAAGCCGATGCTAGAACCTCTTACACCCACCTGGCGATAGGAGCCATTTCCGCCTTGTGAAAAGTTTTCCTATGTGCATTCAGTAGCTGTGATACTCCCTGCAGCTGAACTTGCGCAGAGGACCTTTCGTAGCTTTTGATATAACGCACAATTTAGTGCTATCTGAAAAATATGGGTAAGAGATCAGATCAGAGTTCTCTTTAGTTCATCTGGCGATGTGAAACACCAGACTGCCTGGAAAGAATACATTCCTGTCAACCTCTAATGCTCTGACATTGGACACCTTCCTGCATGACACTAGGTAAAGCAACATGGCTAATTTACCCAACAGCTGTTTCTTCGACAACTGCTTGTTTTCTGGCCACTGAGAGAAAAGATCCAAGACTTTGTTGACATCCCACAATGTGGCATACTTAGGGACTGGTGACTTAACTATCATCTCCCCTTTAAGAAGACTCATTACTGCTGGATGCTCCCTCATGAGTGTGCCGTCTAGGTGCTTGTGTCCTGCCGATATGGCGGACCTATACACCCCTATCATCCGAAATACCTTTCCCACTTGCGAAAGTGACGCTAAGAAATGAAGCACCTGCACTACAGGGGCAGAAACATGATGAACACGTTGCCGCTCGCACCTGGACTCCCAGCGCTGCCATGCAGCGCCACAGCTCCTGAGGCTGGAAGGAGTCCAGGACTCTCTAATAAAGAAAGCGACCTGTTCCCGAATTCCCAGCATATTCCATCATCGCCTGAAATTCTACAAGATAGTAACCAGAGGCTCTGCGTCTTAATCAGAGTGTGAGGTAGCCCTGACGGATCGGAGTGCAGATCCTCTCGGGACAGAATCATCCTCGGGAAATCCGGGGAAAGTTCCATCGGTACTGGAAACCACACTTGCGATTTCCAATCAGGTGCTATTACCACCGCCTCCCCCTTTTCCCTGCAGATTTTCGCCAGGGTCCTGGCCATCATGATAAATCGGGAAAAAGCGTAGGGCATCGAGCCGGTCCAATCTTGTGGGAAACGTGTCCGTACCCAGCACACCAGGGTCTAGTGTCCAACTGAATTCCCTGAGTAATTGTGCATTGAGGTGAGACGCAAAGAGATCTATATGGATTGGGACCTCATAAGCTGTGAATCTTCCGAAACATCTCCTTGTGTAGTCTCCAATCGCTGGAGTCTCTTAGGTAACAGGAGTTCCAATCCGCTACCACGTTCTGCCCCCCCAGCAGGTATTCCCCTGTGATGGAGATCTGGTTGCTCAGGCAATGGTGCCAGAAGTCTGTTGCTAATTCCACCAAAATCTTGGATCTGGTCCCTGCTACAGAAGTAGAGGAGCTTTACTGAATGTATATGACTGGAGGGGGTTTTGGCAAGACGGGCATCTTGGCGGCTAAATGCAGAAGGCGCCTACGCAGACTGGAGGCAGGATAATGTTATAAAAGATGGTTAACTTGGCATGGAGATGTGAATGGGGAAGGAACGATTACACCCCATGGGATGTTTGAACTGATATATGTCTACATCACTGTAAAGACATAGTGAAACCTGTCTTTGTATTTGTTTGTTTAAAGTAAAATACAAAAATTAAGAAAAAAAATAATCTTGGATCTGGTCCCTCCCAGATGGTTGATGTAGCGGACTGCCGATATGTTGTCCCTCCTGAGGAGGGTGCAACATCTCGCTTGGTCCTTTGCTAGAGTCTCGAGAGCCAAGCAGTTGATGTGCAGGGCCAGCTCTGGCTGCGACCATCTCCTGCCTGTATTCAATTGGCCGCACTTTGCCCCCCAACCTGATCTGCTTGTATCCAATTCTATTATAAGGTCTGGGGCATCGCCAAAAATGTTTCAGCCTTTCCATGCCTCCGTTTTGTGAAGCCACCATTCCAGCTCTGCTTTGGTCTCGCCATCCAAGGGGACTGGTTGGTGGTAACTCAACCCCCCTTGTAGGTGTCTGATCTTGAGCCTTTGCAGAGCTCTGTATTGCAATGGACCCAGGAAGATCGCTTGAATCGTAGAAGCCAGCAGACCGACTACTCTGGCTAGACTCCTGATCAGTCCCCTCAGCTACTTCTTGATCGCTCTGAGCTTGGGTGACAGAAGTTCCAGCTTCGCCTTGATCATGTCCATGACAAACCCCAGGAATTCCATGTGTGCTTACTGGGAATAAGATCCGACTTCTCTACGTTTATCAAGAATCCCAGAGATGTAAGCAAGCCGATGGCCCATTGCATTTGTTTCAACAGCAACGTTGTGTCCTGCACCAGGAAGAAGATGTCGTCTAGATACATGACTATCTTCACGCCTCTGTATGGAATTGCTGCCGCGACTGGTCTTATCAACTTGTGCTACCTTTCAATCTGAGCTGCTCCAGCTCCCTCTCTAACAACTGCGCTTCTGCTTCGGAAGTTTGCGCTGAGTACCGGCGCTGTCCCTGCTGTGGGCACCCCAAGAAGTTCAACCTGAACCCTGAAACTGTCTGCAAAACACTAGCATTGCTTGATAGCCTTCACCAATTTCGTAGAAACTGGCCTGCCCTCCCCCCCGACCAGAGGAAGCAGATATGAAATCATTCTCACCTGCTCCGGCACCTTGATCCCGGCAGAAGCCTCTGCTTCTGTGACCTCTGGACCCTCTGCTGCGAGATGGGAAGAAGGTATCCTGCTGCCTTGTTTCCTGATATTGGGCTGTGGGCCCCCGAGGTCATCCCTGCCCTTGAAATTGACCAGTCCCTCGACCTCTGTAGTTACCTGTCCCAGCAGAAACACGATTAAGGAAGATTTTCCTTATAGATGTCTGCACTTTCTCAAGTGCCGTGAATGTTCCGACAAACATGTTAATCTCCTTTGCAAATGTTTCTCCGAAGAGCCGAAGCACTGTGTCACGTGGCTCATAGGATGCCAAGTCTCCCAACTTGTTGTCTATTAGCAACATGCTGCTCCATCGCTCTGCGACAGGGCATAATTTGCGTTGCCCAACATGCAAACAGCCCTATGCGCCCAGTTGACGAGCGTGTGTGCATCAATGGGCTCTCCTGTATCCTTTGCTCTCTTGGCAAGGTCCAAGGTCTTCAGGATGGGAATCACCAAATCCAGGAGCTTATCCAGACATCCTTTCCATGTTTTGTCTGTAACCTTGCGGGCATCCTTGGACACCTCCATTTACTCCCATCTCTTATGTCTCTTTGAGGAACCTGCCTCTGCTGATTGGCTACAGTTTGGTTCAGTGGCCTTATCCCCTATATTTTGCACCCCTGGGGTAGGGTTAAGACGCTGGGCTACACCAACTTCAACATAAAAGCTTCCTTAAGCTTCTGAAATGCATGGGCTGCCTCCTGGGGCTTTTCTCCTGTCCCCTTTTCTTAGCCCATCGGAGTAGAAGAGGCCTTCCTCCTCCCGGCCGCTTGACTCCCCTGTTACTCAACCCTTTCTTGTGGGTGTAAGCTTGATGGTCCTTGTCCTTGTCCTGGATCCACCTCTCCCCTCTCATTGCCCATCTTGTGCCTGGCTTGGCCCTTCTCTCCTAGGAGTGCCTCCAGTCTGTCCTGCAAAGTTTTAACCCCCTGAGACATGGCCCGCAGCAGGCAGTCTCCCAGGAACCTCTTGAGGCTGATGTTAAGGTCGGCATCCTCCTCATTGAGGAAGTCCTCAGACTTACTCCGAAGCTACCAGCTCTGCCTGACTCCCCTCACTCCACGGCTCTGCCATCACTAAGCCAGGCACAATGCCTTGTCCAAGATACTGGACTGATGTGTTAAATATATATGTCTCTTGGTGACAATCCCTTTATGGGCACCAGACGAGCGCTGAAGATGAGGCTCGCACGAGCAGGCTGGGACTGATTGCAATGTCCTTTCCTCTAATGGCATGCCGAGCCGCGTCATCTGCATGACGTGCCTCGCCATTGTGGCCACCTCCTCTGACTGGGGAAAGCTGCGCATGGTGAAATATACACTATGAATTGTCTGTGCGATGGGGGACGCGAGCTGGCATCTCAATGTGGGCGAAATTGCTCACAGACCCGGCTCGCGTCCATGCTGAAAAGCGCGTGCTGCACGTTGACATGGCGAATGTGCTGCTAATGACCCGCGGCACCGCTAAATGTTGCAGGGTTGCCGTGCATCTAAATGCGCTGCGCTACAAACCACTGCTAACTCAAAACAGTATGTTCACACAGAGAATACTAGATAAAAACCACATATAACGTATAGGCGCAATTGGAAGCACGGGCCAAAGTGAAAAGCACTTATCTGCTGAGAGCAGCAAAAAGAAGAGGAAGGGACCCAGACAGGACATGACATAAAGGGGCAGATGGGTCCTAATTGGTTGGACTTTTCGGGAAGGAAACTACTGGAGAAGGAAAAGACTCCTGGGGGCTGAGGTTTTCCTGGGATAGTATCCAGTTTTCATGTTTTTAAAAGATGTTAAAAGTTTATTGATTGGATCTTAAGATTTGAAAGGCTGATGGGGAGTAGCATTAAAGAAGTGTGAGAAACCTCAGGGTATTCACCCAAGCGAACCTCGAGGAGCCCTTATTCAGGTGGCCAAAGGAAGTTTGACATCTCAGATCCCAGCCCTGGGTGCGAAAGAGCGAAAGGGAATCACCTAGGTAAGGGAGCCCAGGGTTGTGCTCTGGGAAATACCCCAGGTGGGATGCGGTATAGTGCCAGAGAAAAAGTGGAGGGTGAGATATTTGAGGCTTTCATGGGCTGTATTGCATTTGCCTCCCTTCTTCCCATTAGACCTCTCCTGCCCAGATCCAACACCCGCTACATACGTAATCAATCCTCTAAGGTCCCAAACCTGGTTGCACCCAAAAAGCATAACTCCCAGAATCCTTGTTTCACTGGTCTCCATTAGAATACTCCCAATCCATCTTCTTCCTGTCCCGCTGATTATCATTTTCCGCACTCCCAACCTGATCAGACAAAACAGTTATTTCCATTTGCTTCAAGAACCCTACCAATCCGGTCCTTCTGATTACGATTTTCCCAATTCCCACAATCCTCTATGATCTGTTCTCCATCCCGGTCATTCTCTTCCATTTCACAAACCTTACCTGCTCCGTCCCATAGGATACTCTGACATTCCAACCCCCCAACCCTTTTCCGACACAAACACCTTTACACACCTAAGATAACGGACTAAGGTAAAACCTGTCTCCTTGACTTGTCCCAACCCCGGCATCAGGCAAAGTCAGGCAAATATCCTGAATCACACACACCTGATGGCCCTTTTCTTTTCCCCACAGGGATAAAAGGTGGAACAAGAAAGCCCAAGACAAGCAAGGTGAGCACGGCAGACAGCACAATGAGACGGCTAACCAGGCGCGGCAGTTCAAGCGAAGGAGAAAGGCGGTAGTAATCGAGAGGGTGGTGAGGAGAGAAGTAGCCTTGCCCTTCTTATCCCAGGCCCACTGAACCTTCCAGGAGGAATGCCTAAGACTGCGAACAATAGCACGAGTGTCTTGCAGCAGATGTCAATGGTACCCGGGCAAGCCTATGTCGATAGGCAGAAGAGAGGGAAGCTACACCGCCCGTGGTACCGGCCTTGACTGCAGAAAAGCCAAAAGCCAAGCAGTTCATCAGAGCTAGTGAGTTGAGGGGAAAATCGATAAGAACTGGGCTATGTTCAGTGGAAGAATCGTAAAGTGGCAAGTTTGAATCAAGTTCAAGGAACTGTGAATGAACTGTAAAACTGTTAAAGGAATGGTGCAGTCAGAAATATTATTGGCCAAAAAAATGGCCAATAATAAAACAAATATCTAAAATATATATTTTTTTAAGTCCCTATGGAAAGTATTGAGCAAATGAAGCTCAAACTTTAAAATGGGAAACACTAGGGGGCATCCATTTTGTGAAATGGATGCCGCCTGTGCTTGCCTTTGCGGCACTAATGAAGCAAAAGCCAGCCAGCTGTAGTAAACAAAAGCTACCACTGGGTGGCTTTTGCTTCAGTGGTGCCGGACTCGGAGAACGGAGACTACAGGCAGGAAAGCTGCAGCTGCATCTCAGTAAGTGCTAATTTCTTTTTTAAAATAAGCACTAGCTGTGGGTTTTTTTTCTAAGTTTTCCGAGCTGGAGGAGCCTGGAAAACTTGGACATAAAACCGCAGCTTTTAAAACGTTGTATTTATGTTTGCGGTAGCTTCAGCTTGGAGCACTTTGGACTCCAAGCGGAAGCTACCGCAAACATAAATACAACGTTGTTGTGTTTTGAAAACGCTGCGGTTTTTCTTTCTAAGTTTCTCGCGATCCTCCGAGCCGGATGAGCCTGAGAAACTTAGAAAGAAAAAACGCTGCGTTTTTGAAACACAACCGCGTTGTGTTTCTGCCTGCCGTGGCTTTCACTTTGGGTCTCCGGTGCTCCCACTTTGGGCCCGAGAGACCCAAAGTGAAAGCCTCTGCAGGCAGAAACACAACGCGGGTGTTTTGAAATGCTGCAGTGTTTCTGCCTACAGCAGCTTTCACCTTGGGGCTCTCGGGCTCCCATAAGGAGCCCGAGAGCCCCAAGGTGAAAGCTGCTGTAGGCAGAAAGACAACTGTCGGGGGGAAATTCTGCCGGGGTCGGCCGGGCCGTCCGCAGACCTCCGGGCAGGGAGGCCCCAACTCCTCCCGTATATCCCAGATGAGATAGAGTATGAGACACACGCAAGAAGCAAGGTGACTCTGCTGTTTATTAGACAAAAACGGCAGGGATGGGTCAAGGAGCGCACGCGTCCGTCCTGACACACACACAATCGTAGGGCTCGCAGGCCCTTTTTACCTTATTATGACACGCTACTTGCGTCACCTTGGAAAGTTAGCAAAAAACCTATCGCCACTCTTAATTGGTTGCTCGAGTGGTAGGGTTAGTATAGCACACGTATAGAGAACAATATTAGTGGACAAGGGTTAGTCAGGTGATATATCTGGGTTGTCCCTACAATTAGATACATGAGAATTGTTACATGAAGACCCCTGATGATTGGTTAAAGTTAATGGCTTCAGTGATAGGAGCCCCATGTTCTG